>NC_056044.1:17466568-19866568 GCF_004379255.2 Salvia splendens | reverse complement strand
ATAAACCAATCGACAACTAATATTCATCAAAAATCAAATTCAATACATGAATCAAAACAATCAATAAATTAAAATATGAACACAATCAATAAGCTAAATAGTAGATAATGATCGTTACCTTCGTTATTTGCTACGTTCTCCATCGAAGCAAATTCTGACAGCTATTGAACAGATAATCAATGAAAATCTGGAGATTATGGAATAATGAACCAAATCGGAAGGAAATCTGGAGTCTATTAAAATAATCGGAAGGAAATCTGGAGTCTATTGAAATAATCGGAAGGAAATCTGGAGATTATGGAAATCTGAAACCAAATCGCGGAGAATAGGAAAGAATCGAACTGAGAAAGAGAGAAAGAATTGAGCAAAATTCAGAAATTTAAATGAGGGAAATGACATATTTACCCCGCGCCTTTTTTTTATGAAGTAAATCTAAGTTTGAATCTCAACCATAAGATTAGAAAATATGTGTGGTTTAGATTTGGTTATAGGGTTATTACGATATTTAGGGGTTATCATATGATCACAACTATATATATATATATATAACCACATCTGCATAATCTCCAACTCAATAAAATTGAGAAATATGTGAAGGAACGAAAAATAACTTAGAATATGATCTCAAACTGAATTTATGTACGTAGTATAATATTATACTGCCACGAAATGTAGGAAATGTGTGTACATAATTACTGCTGCTAACAAACAATATATCAATCCTAATACTATTCCTAATGTTCACTGTAGCTAAAAACTAAAAAGACTACAAAATCATCGCTTTTTGTACAATTTATAAAACAAGTCTAAGGCGATCTATTGACAATTGAACATCATTCGAATAACATATAATTAGATTTGAATTTAAGTCAAACTTGAACCAACGAATTGTTTTCTTTCCAAAATTAGAGTCAAAAGTCAATAAATTTTCAATCAACATGTTTTTATTCTTGATTACGCTTTAAATTACAAACAGAATTTTATAAGTTATAGGATTGAACAGTAATAGTACAGTATATGTTTGCATTAGAAAAGGTTACATGATAGTAGCAATCTTTTTTCGTACATATATTTAGAACAGTTGAAGACAAATTATGCGTATGTATCTGTTTCGCAATGTATAAAATATACACATAATTTACTGAAATTACCTCAATTATTATCATATTCTTAGCATTTCTTTATCTATTTCTTCCCTCATAGGAAAGGAGACATTGCTCTGATTTCCATCTTTTTCAAGAGAAAATCCTGAAAATAGCATAAATTTATATTTAAAAATAAAGTTTAATTTGCTCTTTTTCTAATTTTAAATAAATAAATAGAATAATAAATTGAATTTTGAGTTTTATAATTTTAGTGAAATTGAATATTTCAATAACATTTTTATAAAGAAAAATAGCAAAAAAAATCATAAAGTTTGGTCTAATTCTGGTCTATCCCACAACTTTAAAAAATAGTCAATTATATCTTGACATTTTTCTCAATTGTTTCATAGCAAAAAAATTTAATCATGCTACGTTATGAATGTATCAACGTAATGCGTCGATGTATAAAAACATAATCAACTAAATGAATAAAATAGCTTCCAAATGTTTTGTCACATGATATTGTTCGTCCGTTCGCTTGCCAAAAACTCATAAATTGAGTGGATAATATTCACATAAGATTAGTTTATATAATTGGGAATTAGCTGAATGCAATTCTATATATAATTGGGAATTAGGTAAATGCAATTCTATACTATAATTTGGGAAGTACCTAAACACAATAGAGTTTCAATAATCCCGTGAAAATTAATTATGGGTGGCCAAATTATTGGCATCTAGCTCTGGCCGGGTAGGAAAAAACCTTTTTACCTGTTTATTACCGTTGAACCCATCTTCAAATTGAAAACTAAATCAACAATATTTATCTATCTGCCACCGCCATTAATTCTTCTGACCTTTGTAATTAAGTACATGGAAAAAAGCAAAGAGAACAGCCCATCTCTTTCTTTAAAAATATTCAAAAAAAACAATAGAATAAGGTTGCATTGTGTTTTCATTTGGGAGAAATTACATTTAAATCTGAGATGTGGTGGGTCTACTTTCTATAAATTCTCACCTTTCTTTATCCTCACTCAATTCCTCCACAGCTTAACCAGACAATCCAAACAATTCACATCAAAACTCGGTTGATTCTGAAGAGAGAAGAATTACAAGAACAATTAGAGAAGAATGGTCGACGTGGATCGGAGGATGACGAGCCTGAACCCGTCCCACGTGGCCGGGCTCCGCCGCCTCTCAGCCCGCGCAGCCGCTGCCGCCGCTCCCTCCGCGCCGTGCAGCAGTCTCCTCTCCTTCACTTCCCTCGCCGACAAAGTAATATCCCAATTGCGAAACTCGGGGGTACAAATCCAGCCCGGGCTAACGGAATCCGAGTTAGCCCAAGCCGAAGCCGAATTCGGCTTCGCCTTCCCGCCGGATTTGAAAGCCGTCCTCGCGTCCGGCTTTCCATCCGGCGCCGGCTTCCCCGACTGGCGATCGGCTCGGCTCCACCTCCGCGCCGCGATTCATCTCCCCATCGCATCCGTATCGTTCCACATAGCCCGCAATGCGCTGTGGTCGAATGCCTGGGGCCCGCGCCCGGCCGACCCGGAAAAGGCGATGAAGTTCGGGAGAAACGCTCTCAAGAGAGCCCCGCTTTTGATACCCGTTTTCGACCATTGCTATATCCCTTGCAATCCCTGCCTCGCCGGAAACCCTATCTTCTACGTCGACGAGAATCGGATTTTCTGCTGCGGCTTCGATTTGGCCGATTTCTTCGAGCGGCAGAGCGCCTCCCCCAAAATCCAGCGATCGATCAGCGAGAGATCGGCGGCGTCCTTGCTCTCGTCCTCTTTTATCGATTCGTCGCGGAGGAGCCTCGACGCTGGCGGTCCGGTGCCGCGGTGGGTGGAGTTCTGGAGCGAGGCCGCCGTGGACCGGCGGCGGAGGGATTCGAATTCGTCGTCGTCGTCTTCTTCGGAAATAATGCTGCCGAGATGGGAGATGCCGGATTGGGTGGGTGAGTACGTGGAGCAAGTCGGGTCGGTTCTGAGGAGGAGCGGGTGGGCGGAATCGGACGTTGCGGAGATTGTCCACGTGTCGGCATCTGGCTTCTTCGTGGACGGGGAGATGGTGATGCTCGACAGCCAATCAGTGCTTGACGCGTTGCTGTTAAAAGTGGATCGGTATTCGGATACGCTCCGGAAAGCGGGTTGGAGCTCGGAAGAGGTGGCGGAGGCGTTGGGGATTGATTTCCGGCAAGAGGAGAAGAAGAAGGTGGCGCCGGAGGTGCTGCGGAGGTTGGGGAAACTGGCGGAGGCGGTCAACTTGTCGTCGTCGTCATTATTGACCTAGTTTTTGGGAGATTCGAAGCGCTTTTGTTTTTTCAGTAGTTCAAAGTCTGGTGATTGCGAACTCTTTTTCTATTTTTGAGAAAGGGTACGAACGGAAAGCCTTTGGTTTAGGAAATCGGAAAAGGTTAGATTAAAAGTAAAAGTTAACAGTGAAAGTATCTTTTGAAATGCACTGGATAATAAATACACAGTATCCAACTATTTTTTACACACTCTCATCATGTATCTTGTATTTACTTCATTTCTATGTCTTTACATGTAAAAGTTGTTTTCTTAAATTTCTTGTATACATTTCTATTTTCGCGCATAGCAAAATTTTGCGTTATACAAGTTTCAGCATTATTGAACAGTGGAATCCAGAAATTCATGGCTAAAAACAAAACATCTAATCTCACTTACTTTATACTTTCTTTTACTTTACTCTCTCTTCTTCCTCTTACTTTATTCTCTCCTCTACTTTATTTAACTCACTAAATACAACTTTCTTAAATCTCGTGCCGAAAAGAAACACCGCAAGTAACGTGGGACGGAGGGAGTAGTTTTTTTTGGTGAAGACTATTATGATTGAATCGAGCCTTTTCCTAGCTCTTGTGATTGTTTTGTTTGTTCTTGTGCTTTTATTATTCTTTTGTCTAGCCAACTATAGAACTATATCCGTTTAACTAGATTAATCGAGAGATAGCTAGTTTTATGTGGTAAAAGGAACGAGTACAACACAGGAGTTTATTTGCACTCGAGAGAGATAGCTAGTTTTACTATAGAACTATAGAACTATATCCGTTTAACTAGATTAATCGAGAGATAGCTAGTTTTATGTGGTAAAAGGAACGAGTACAACACAGGAGTTTATTTGCACTCGAGAGAGGAGACCCTTTGTGAGGGCTTGAGTCTTAGGAACTTAAGGAGCTAGAATCTAATCTATTGGAAGGAGACTTTGATAGTTAGAGTCTAATCTACTGGATAGGTGCACTCGAGAGAGGGCTTATTCTAAAATCGCGACTTTCCTAATAATCCTAGAGAGACATAAAGGTAAAGGTTTTGTGAGATTAATCATCACTAGATTGTAGTAGTTGGATCCTAAAACTCTACATTCTTTAGCATGCTTTGTATTATTTTGTTTATATATTTTCTATTGTTTGTTTGTTTAATTATGTTTAGTTTATAAATCCAAAACAAAAAAAAACTATGTCTCTAGATAGTATATGATAGTTAGTTGCAATCTTTTTCCATGTATTCGATATATCAGTACTGACTTTTAGCTATACTAGATATACCATGTATGCTTGCATGTATTTTTAGTGATAATAAAAAATGCATCAGTCTTCTCCAACCATTCACACCAAACTCAAACCTATTTTTGTGTTTATGTCATACCAAAAAGTAAATATATTCCAATCATTTACACCAAACTCATATATATATCATTTTTTAATGTATGTCTCACAAAATTTTTGTAATAGCTACAATACAACCCATATTTGGTACTTCCTCCGCCCCAAGGAAGATGACCCCTTCCTTGGGTAACACAGGTTTTTATGCGAATTAAATTGTGTATTGAGTTGAGAGAATAATTAGAGAGAGATAGGATAAAATAGAGATAAAGATATTTCTATTTTTAATAATGAGTCATCTTGGTTGGGTCAAACTAAAAAGGGAAACGGGTCATCCTCGGTGGGATGGAGGAAGTACTTGTTAAGTAGAAAAATGCAAAAATGAGCTTGAATTTACAGTATGATTAGAGAAATTTTCTACACAAAAAAATGATACTCATTTGGTTTATGGTTAGAGATGATCTAAGAAATTTAATGGAAAGTGTGTTGAAAAAATTAGTGGAATGTGAGATATCTCAAGATAAACGAGTCATTTCCTTTTTTGACTTTATTCTCTCTCTATGCTTTATTCTCTCTCTATGCTTTATTCTCTTCCACTTAACTAGCAAAACTTCATTTTTTTAAGTCTCGTGTTGAAAAGAAATGTCTCACGTAGTGAGTGACGGAGGAAGTATTAATTTTATAGTAAAATGTAAATGTAATGAATTAGTAGAATGTTAGATTCAATACTAAAAATAGTAAAGAAGTAAGCGTGATAAGTATCGACGGACAAAAAGAAAAACTAATAATAAATAAGAATAATAATTTTTTGTAATCATACATAATGAAATATCTATGCATGATATGAATATGGGATTATTGAGATAGGTTTTATGAATGATATGATATGGGATTATTGAGATAGGCAAAACAATTTATTCCGATTGCCTAACAACTTTCATTCCAAAAATAGGTGCTTTGTCATTCCAAAACATCCATGTTCTTACACTTAATTATAATAATAATAATAATAATAATAATAATAATTATTATTATTATTATTATTATTATTATTATTAAATAAGATAATGTTTAGGCAAAAGATGAGTCATGGAGTGTTAACAAATCTATTACTACATCTAAGCGTGCACAAACCGAACCGGCCCGGCGGTTAACCGCCGGTTCGGGCCCGCCGGTTCATGAACCAGAACTGGGACCGGAACCGACGGTTTGAACCGCCCGGCAGGTTGCCGGTCCAACGGGCCGGTTCAGGGTCGAAGTAATGTTGAACCGTGAACCGGCGGTTCGTCGGTTTGAACCGCCGGTTCAACCGAATTTTTTTAAAAAAATATTTATAAAAATTGATTTTTATATTTAAAAACAATTTTTACAAATAAATGAATACAAGAAATTCATAATAGCCCATATATATTTGATGGGCTTGTGAATTTATGAAACCATTCTTGGTTATTTCTCTTTTATAGAGACATCCTTGAATGTTTTATGTTTCACTTTCGATGTGGGACAAAATCATTCTTGGTTGTTTTTCTTTTATAGAGACATCCTTGAATGTTTTATGTTTCACTTTCGATGTGGGACAAAATCATTCTTGGTTGTTTATCTTTTATAGAGACATCCTTGAATGGTTTATGTTTCACTTTCGATGTGGGACAAAATATGTTGAAGTATTTTCTTTTATAACTACATGTTTAGAGCATTCATTCATCTTTTTCCAATGTGAGATACAGAACTTTCTTTTGACTTCTACTTTTCTTCATGTTTTGTATGATATATATAAACAAAATTATTATTCAAATATATTCTTGATTGATAAAAATAAAGAATTATTGAGAAATATGATTTGTATATAGAAAATATTTATTTGTATAATAATTATTGTTAGGTTTATACAATTTGTATAAGAATTATTCTTTCAATGTGTATAATATTATTTATTAGTTAACAAATACATAAATTTATAAACATAAGCAAATCATTAATGATAAAGAACTAATGAATAATAGTTTATGTGATAATATTTGTTGTTAAATTATAATAATAGAAGATAGAGTATTAATATAGATGAAGAATGATGGACGATCTATTATAAACTTACAAATAATGACTTTTATCCCACATTCAAAGAAAGAGTAACACATCCAAGAATTTGTAACTATAAAAGAGAATAATGCAATATACTCTCTTCCAAATTAAATCAAATCCAATATACTCTCATCCAAGTATTGGCATTTTAAAAATCAAATCCAACTTTAAGTACGGAGTATTTCTTTTTTTGCTTTTTAGTCTTTATTATGTATAAAATGTGCTTGAACAAATTTCAAACAATAAGGTGAAAATTACAATTTTATTGATAATAAATTTAAATAAGATTAAAAATTACAACTTATAATGAATACATTTTATTTATAAAAATTAATAAACACTACTTCAAGTTAAACCTTTTGATTTTTAAAATATCAATACTTAATATTGGACTTGATCATTTAAATGGGAAGAGAGTGTATTGGATTATTCTTTTTTATAGTTACACATTCTTGGATGTGTTACTCTTTCTTTCAATGTGAGATAAAAGTCATTATTTATAAGTATATGATAGATCGTCCATCATTCTTCGTCTATATTAATACTCTATCTTCTATTATTATAAATTAATAACAAATATTATTACATAAACTATTATTCATTAGTTATTTATCATTAATGATTTGCTTATGTTTATCAATTTATGTATGTGTTAACTAATAAATAATATTATACACATTAAAAGAATAATTCTTAAACAAATTGTATAAACCTAACAATAATTATTATACAAATAAATATTTTCTATATACAAATCATATTTCTCAATAATTCTTTATTTTTATCAATCAAGAATATATTTGAATAATAATTTTGTTTATATATTATACAAAACATGAAGAAAAGTAGAAGACAAAAGAAAGTTTTGTATCCCACATTGGAAAAAGATGAATGAATGCTCTAAACATGTAGTTATAAAAGAAAATACTTCAACATATTTTGTCCCACATCGAAAGTGAAACATAAAACAATCAAGGATGTCTCTATAAAAGAGAAATAACCAAGAATGATTTTGTCCCACATCGAAAGTGAAACATAAAACATTCAAGGATGTCTCTATAAAAGAGAAACAACCAAGAATGACTTTGTCCCACATCGAAAGTGAAACATAAAATATTCAAGGATGTCTCTATAAAAGAGAAATAACCAAGAATGGTTTTATAAATTCGCAAGCCCATCAAATATATATGGGCTATTATGAATTTCCTGTATTCATTTATTTGTAAAAATTGTTTTTAAATATAAAAATCAGTTTTTATAAATAAATAATTTTTTTTTAAATTTCAGTTGAATCGCTGGTTCATGAACCGGAACCGGCGGTTCAGGCAAAAAACCGGCGGTTTTGAACCGCTTTGTGAACCGACGGTTTTTTGAATCGGAACCGGAACCGCCGTGACCCTTGGCGGGCCGATTCCGATTCATGCATATGATGAACCGTGAACCGCCGGTTCATGAACTGGAACCGGCGGTTCGGAACCGTTGTGCATGCCTAACTACATCCGTCACAGTTGTTCCTACTTTTATTTATTTAGCTCATCCCAAATTACTTGCATTATTTTTATTTAAAATAAGATCTAGAAAATTTAATTAAGATATTAGAATTAATTAAACATTTTCTTATTACACTTAAAATAATAATTTAATCATACTAATTATTTAATCTTTAATTTATTACTTAGAAAATATGATTAGCATGGGATGGAGTGAGTACATGAAAAACAGCTGAATTAAGATCTATGCAAGTGAGATAGTGTACAAAAAGAGGTAATTAAGCCGAAATGAAGGGTAAATAAATAGTTTTTTTTTTTTTTTTTTTTTGTTTATAAGGTAAATAAATAGTTTAACCAGCATGAGTTTTATGACACGATCATTTAACTCCTAGCTAGGAAAACATGCATATTTAGCACTCCTCTTTCTGCAATAATGATGGTAGCAAACATTTTGTCACACCAATGCTTAAGAAGGAAGCTGTAATAATTGCTTCCAGTGAACTGTGAAAATCAGTGACGTTAGGGAGCATTTAACCGATAACATTTTAATAAAAAATGACTATATATAATCTTTTTTATTAACTGTCAAATACTTAAAAAATAAAATAAAATAAAAACCAGTTGATTATTTTGCAGTTGGACAATAAACCGTTGATTATTTTGCAGTTGGACAATAAAATTAGATACTCCGTACTACTCCATCCTCCGTTCCATAGTAATAGAAAATATTGTAGATAAAACCATTCTCTATATTATTCTTTCGCTTACTTTACTCTCTCTCCACTTTAACTATTTATTATCATTTTTTCAAAACGAGTGCATAAAATGTAATGAGTCTATTATTGTGGAACGAAGGGACTACAATTCTTTATAAATTATAGTAGTAGAAAATTATACCAGCATTCAAAAATTTATGATTTTGAAAATTACAGTATAATCAAGATGATAGAGCTTTGCGCATATCACCTAAACATGCCCACGGTTCGTAAACCGGCGGTTCCGAGTTTCAGTTTCGAGAAATGTGGAACCAGAACCGAACCGTGAGGCTATTTCACGGTTCCGGTTCCGGTTCCGAACCGCCAGTTTTTCGGTTCCGAACTGCCGGTTTCCGGCGGTTTATTGCGGTTCCAGCTAGATTTCACTGTTTTTCACGATTCCGATTTGGAACCGTCCAGAACCGGCGGTTCCGGCAAGGTTTCGGTTCGTAAATTTTGGAACCGGAACCGGCCAGCGGTTCAAATTATGGCGGTTCTAGTTCAAGAAAAAAGTCACGGTTCCGGTTCGGAACCGGAATCGGCGGTTACGGTTCCGCGGTTAACTGCCGGAACTGAAAACCTTGGGCATCTCTAATATCACCGACTCAATAAAATGCCCTATAAATTAAAAATGTTACTTGACGGATTATTTTTATTGGGCGTCCATCCGTATCGTGTATTTGCGGCCAATATTCTATATGGGGCCAATTACAGTCAATAATTTACAATTTTATTTATTTATATTCTAAAATTTGATTTATGATATACTACATTGAGAAATTATTTTATTTTAGTACTCCATGTCCCATAACAGATGTCACACTTTTCTTTTTAATTTGTCTCATAAACGATGTCACATTTATCTTTTTGAATAAAGTTCTCTCCCACACCAATATATAAAATACTCCCTCCGTCCACGAATAGGAGTCTCGTTTCCCATTTTGGTCCGTCCACGAATAAGAGTCTCGTTTTCCCATTTTGGTCCGTCCACGAATAAGAGTCCCGGTTCATAATTACCATAAATGGTAAAGAGACCACACATTCTACTAACTCATTCCACTTACATATCATTTAAAACTAATATATACAAGTGGGATCCCTATTCTACTAAATTTCTTCCACCCATTTTTCTTAACATTTCTTAAAACCCGTGCCGGATAGAAATGGGACTTCTATTCGTGGACGGAGGGAGTATATTTTTTCTTTCCACTTAACACAAAACAACATCTCCTAATTCTCGTGTCATCCCCAAGTATTACATCTATTATAGGACGGGAGTAAAATATAATTACAATATCAAGAAAAGACACTATATAGTCAATGTTTTAATAAACTTTACTTTTTCCATATTCAAAAAACATAATAACTAATGCAGCATTTCATAACCGATAAATCCTACCAAACGTTTTTTTAATTCAAATACTATATGTGATTGCGAAGGGAAGATGACCAAATTCGATCCAAACTATAATAGCTATTTCATTTAGGTCTAATTTGAAAGTCGGTCTAATTTGGATTCTCAATTATTTTGTTAATGATTAAATTAAATCCCTTAGTTAGCCTTCGACTAAATTTATACCGTCTGTTCATTAAAAATAAACGTTTTTTAAAATGAAAATTTCATCACCTTTACTTTTTCCCTGTTTCTTATTTTATTCTCTATTCATTAATTTACAAACAACACTACCAAAAATCTCGTGCCGAAAATTAAATGTTTCATATTTAATGGGACGAGTAAAGACCAAATATGGTCCAAAAAATGAACATTTTACGATTTTGGTCATAAACATTACGTTTTGAATTATTGCATCCCACTCATTTGAAATCATGCCGAAATGAGTCTGAAATGGACGGAGCCGTCAAATAGTAACAGTCAACGTGTATTAATCTGATTTTGACCCAATTAATCATTTTGATGAAGCATTCTTAATTGTTTCAAAAATACTAATGATACATTTGTAGTTAATCATTGTTCATCACTCTCCTCCCCAGCCCCAAATCCTCAATTTTGGCCATAATTCCTAACCTGTGCCCCTGTTGGAACGAGCAAAACCCTTACCTCTTCCTGATTCTTCTTCTTTCTCGGTTCTTTTACTTTAAAGAAGCCTAGTTCTTGCAGCAACCCAAAATTGCATGTGCCCTCCGTTCGTCAAACCTCCCCCATCATCAAACCGTCACCGTTTCTACCTTGCAGCTGCCTTCTCCCGGAGCAATCCTGAGAGGCAGCCGCTCGTCGTTTGCTGGCCCCACCAAGAACCGGTAGCAAGAATTTGGAGAACAACCGGTAGCTAGAATTTGGGACTCCCCATCTTGACAAAGGGATTCGTTTTTTACTCCAAATTGAGGTGAAAGGTGCATTCTTGAGGATGGTTCTGGAAAACGTGAGCCAAGCGGAGTGTTGGAGACGCGGTGGTGTTCACCGGAGGAGGAATGGATGGAGGAATAAGCGGCGGAGCACCTGAGGGAACAGTAGAGAAGAGTTGGGACATAGCAGGAATTATCGCCGAAAGGGGATAAGGGATGCCGAGGAAGGGTGGAGAAGCAGGCGGAACAATGGGAGCTGAGGAGGAGTCATGGAGGACGGCAGGCAGAGTTGCGAGATAAACACGCCCAAAACTCCCTCTTCCGATCATCAATGACCTAACCCATGCAACTCCATCTCCGTATGGATTCAATGCCTCTTCCTCTCCTAACATTGCCAACAAATTAGCTTGAAGAAGTAATGATATTCAAGGGCACTAATAATTAAAATTAAGAGTTTAATCGGGTCATAATCAGATTAATACACGTTGACTATTACTATTTGACGGCTCTGAGTTGAAATATATGGGAGGTAATAATTTAAAACGTAATGTCTAGGATCAAAATCGTAAAACGGTCATATATATAGGATCAATTTTAGTCTTTACTCTTAATGGAGAAGGAATGTAGCATGTGCTTGAGGAATTAATCTTCAAGATTCGGTGAATTAATAAAGGGACTTCATTAAAACAATATAAACATACAAGTACTATTAAGGATCGAATAGGGATCAAACATCAAATACTATTTGTTTTGAAAATTAAAAAAAAATCAAATCTTATTATTGTTTTATTAAGGAGTAATTTATACATTATGAAACTTAATTAACGACTGAGTTTTAATTAGTAATCTTATTCTGACATTTAATAAATTAGTAGCATTTCGTACAATCAAAGCTAGTTCTATTCTCATGCTTGCCGTGTTGATTAAATTTCTCTTTTGTTTCATAATAGGTCGTCAGTTAGATTCATAGCTATATGGGCTATAACTATGTTCATCAATAATCAAGTGAACTTTTTATACCAATCAAAACTGACTTTAAACTGTAAAGTCAACGACTCGTTAAAAAGGATAAATTGCAAGAGCATCCACAACCGTGCTCTTGCCAGCGGCACGGTTGTGGGTCCGACCCCACTTTTTCTGCCTGCTCTTTGGCAAGAGCACAACACCCACAGCTGTGCTATTCCGCAAGGACGAGCACAATTAATTTAAAATTCAATTATACAAAAACATTTCCATAATACTAAAATTCATTAAAAAACCACAATAAATATTACAAATTACAAATAAAATAAAAAAGACATAATTAAAATCCTGAAAATAAAAAATTACATAATTAAAATCATACAAATTAAAAATTACATAATTAAAAAACTAAAAATTAAAAATTACCTAATTAAACTCCTAAAAATTAATTTTTATTTTATTTTTTATCGGTTTTTTTAATTAAAAACCGATTTTTAATTAAAAAAAAATTAAACACAACGGCTATGCCGTTGACGAATCCCAGCGCGCCTCGCCAGCTGCTCGCTGCACGGCGCTGCTCAATGCATGGAGCAGCGCCGTGCCAGCGGCGCGAGCGCAGCGGCGGCGTCCGTGCCAGCGGCGCGGACGGCCGTGGCGACGGACGCCACCGTTGTGGATGCTCTAAGAAAATTATACAGTAAATTTTAATTATTCTGATTCATCCTACATTTGTAAAATAATTTTTTAGTATTTATTTTTAATTTTTTATAACAAAATGCTCTTGGTAATATACTATTGTCAGTTTGGCATATTTGTATTTTAAATTAGTGATGTGGTTAATTCATATTTTAAGTGCGTTCGAGAAAAAATAATACTCCTTTCATCCAACTAGTATTTCATTTTAGGATATTCCTACTAAATTGAGACATTTCCTTTTTTTATAAAAAAACATAATATTTAATCTCTCTTATTTTAATCTCGCATCTAGTTTACCCTCTCTACTCTCCTACTTAATTTTTTTCCCATTTTACTTATTTTATTTTTTCTTAATATGTGTTCTCACCCTACTTAATTCACTAAATCTCCCCTACTTTATTTTTTCCCATTTTACCTATTTTATTTTTTCTTATACTGTGTTCTCATCCTACTTAATTCGCTAAACAGTAATGGCTACTTAATTCACTAAATCTCTCCTACTTTATTTTTTTCCATTTTACCTATTTTATTTTTTCTTATAATGTGTTCTCACCTACTTAATTCACTAAACAGTAATGGCTCGTAAGGAGTATATACGTGGTTTGATACTCACTCATTTCCTAAAACAGAAATCATTTCCTTTTTGTCCATTCTTTAAATATAGAAATTTTATTTTTTTAGAAAAAAAATTTCACTCTAATGAGGTAGGACCGATTTTCTATTAGCACACTTTTCTTTTTATCTCTCTCTTACTTAACAATTTTGCATTGACACCCGTGTCATTTCAAAATTTCCTATTTTTAAAAGACAAAGGGAATATTATAATACTAATACTATATATTTGTAGGAATGCATAAGAGCATCCACAATGGGGCGGACGACGGACGATGCGTCGTCCGCTCCTTAAGCTTAGTTCGTGGACGAAGCGCGAACGATAGGCATCGTCCGCCCACTGTGGGCGACGCGAATGATGCAACGCGTTTTAGTTTTTTTTTTTAATTCGAAAATTTTGTTTATATAAATACCCCATGCTCAGATTTCATTTGTAACTTTTCGATTCACTTTTCAACTCTCATATTACCGATTCTGGTGGATACTCAAGTCCTGGTAGCCCGATATTTGGAGATGGCGCACGGTGGCTGGCTACACAACCTGGCGAATGTCGGTCGTTCGACGAGAACAAGCAGTACGACCCCGACTTCAGTACGGATTCGTACGGTCTCTCTGACATGGAGCCTTCTCCAACTCGCCCTGCTGCCCCTTCCCATCGCGCCGCCGCCCCCTCCGCCGCCCTCGCCCCCGCCAGAAAGAAGTGAACCAAGCACCGCGCGTACAAGTTGCCACCTCCGGCAACGAATGAAAAGTACACCCCCGGCCGTACGAACTACCAGCCGGATGAAACCCTCATCTTGGCGAGGTGTTGGGTGGATATATCGGAGGACCCAATATTCGCGAACAACTAAAAGCGGCTCGCATACTGGAAGCGCATCGCCGAGCGCGTACAAGCGCCAAAGGGAGCAGCTCCCCAAGCACTGAGATCAGGTGAAGAAGCAAGTCAACCTGTTCGCGGCGGAGTACGAGAAGTGCTCGAGGGATCAGGGAATGGGCGAGAGCTTGATTGACGTGCGCGATAGAGCGCTGTTCTCGTACCAGTCCATGTACGGCGACTTCAAGCATTTCAGCATCTGGGTGCTCTTGAGGGACAAGCAGAAGTTCCAAGGCGGGATTCTGCACACCGGTGCGAGAAAGGGGACGAAGACCACCGACACTGGTGGTTACACGACCAGCGAAAGCGGAACTCGTCCGGTGGACCTCAACCGGACGTGCACGGAGGAAGAGAGTTCCGACACACCGATGTCCTCCCGGCGGCCTCCCATAGGCATCAAGGCTGCGAAGGACAAGGGGAAGGCGAAGGCGACATCCTCCTCGGCCGCCGCCCCCATCGCCGATCCCGACCCCGACCCCGGCGACAATTGCCTACTCGGATTTGGCAACGACCTCGATGGCGCGGACGTTGTTGGATGCGCACAACGCCCTTATGAAGTGTACGGATCCGACTAGAGCCGAATACCTCCAGGGGTTGATCGATGAGTTACGCCGGAAGTTGGGGCTTTTGTAGAATAGTCAAATTTTTTTATTTATAATCATTGTAACTTTTTTTTAATCAATGTATTATTTGTCGTTTCTATTTAATAGTTGTGCTTTTTAATTATTTTGCATTTTTATATTTGAAAACATTTAAATTAATTAACAAAACAATAGCAAAATCTATAGGGCGCCTCAGTGCAGGTGGAAGGGATGGAGGATAAAATGCTTACGTGGCGATGCATAAGGTGGGTTTTAGAGCGCCCCACTGTGGATGCCCTAAGGCGACCCTATATTTGTTTCATATTTTGTCTCCAGTTAGAAAGCTCTTTCCTTAGAATGTTAGTTGGAATTAGTTATAATCTACACACATTCATATAGTATATGCATATTCCATGACCTCATTTCATTTTTCAGCTAATATCAAATCAGTACATTCATGTTTCAACACAAAACTGCTAGTTTTCCCCCTCATTCACACTTACTGTTGGAATAAGGAAATCAATTAAAGATTATGGAAAATCAAACAAAAAGGATATTGGTCGTGAAGTTATGGCCAGTAGCCAACCTCGAGAAACCACGCCCGGAAAAGAAGGCTGATGTCAAGATAAGAAGAAGTTCACGGTTTGTCCGGCCGAGGGGGAGAGGAAGAATGCGACCGAACAACTCCTCTCCAAATCTATAATGGTCGTGAATGCCAAAGATGACGAAAGGGCGAGAAAGCTACAAAGGCGCAGCCCACACACCGATGGAGCGTCAATAGTATGACGCAAAAGGACCGATGATGGAGGCCAAAAATGGGTGCCTTGAAGGATGCCGAGAAGATAGCCACATAGAATGAAGGGGAGAGACTGCCACCGGAAAGTTGAGGACCAACGATGGTGGATAATCAGTTAGCTGGAGAAGAGAACAACCAAGAAAGGAGTCGAAGCAGTCGAAGAATTATCCGGTAGAGGGGGGGAGGAAGTACACTACCGGAAGATTCGTCTCCAATTCTACCAGTCATAGTGGTGCGTGCAGCCCGTTGACCGGAGAAGAAAGCAACTGCGAAGGAAGTGCGGTGACCGGAGCACAATGCTAAAGGAGACTGATGGTTTCACGTCTTCATTTTGAGAGAAATAAATTTGGGCCTAATGGTTATTAGGCTCAAGAAGAAGAAAAATGTAATGAAAATAATTGGCTCATAGTTTGAGCCGGAATGGATCGAGAATGGTCTTAAGATGGCTCCTAGATACGAGCAAAAACTATCTAAATAAGCTACTCGACAAGAGTCAAAACTATCTGAATGAGCTTTTCGACAAGAGTCAAAACTATCAGAATGAGCTCCTTGACAAGAGTCAAAACTGTCAGAATGAGCTCCTCGACAAGAGTCGCTCCTCGACAAGAGTCAAAACTGTCTGAATTAGCTCCATGACAAGAGTCAAATCTGTCTAAGATGGCTTCTAGATATGAGTCAAAACTATCTAAGATGGCTCATGGATACGAGCTAAAACTATCTAAGATAGCTCCTAAATATGAGTAAAAACTGTTTAGACAAGTTCCCGGACACGAGTTAGATTGGCTCCTTGACATGAGTTAAAACTGCCAACAAAAAATTGAAGAACTCTTTGACATTAGTTAAAACCGTCAACAAAAATTGAACAACTCCATGAAGAAGTTTCTTGAAATGAGTCTAAACTTTCATGAAGAAGCTACATGATAAGAGCCTAAACTTTCAATGAAGAAAAATGAAGAATCTCTTTGAAATGAGTCTAAATTTTCAATTATTCCAACACTTACCAATATTACATCGATTCTCTATTAGAAATCAAAAACCTCATTTTGATTTATACGCATCAACCTCTTCTCCAACGAAAGTCACGACGATGGAGTGCACAACTCGTTCTCGTTCATGTTCATTTTCACAGCTCCATTGTTCATCGCCTTTACGCGAAACGATGCCTGCAACAACATCCCTTCATTCTAAAACCACACTCTACATGAAACAAAAACCATGAAAATTAACAAGTACTATCTGTTTTATTTTACCTTCTTATCCGCTCCAAACTCAATCACATCCCGTGGGTGGATACGAGCCGGAGTGTTGGGCAACAAGCGCCGTCGCTTGCCTTTGTTACTGCAAATTTTAAATTGGAGTCTCGTGAAATGTCTCTCCAAGTATGAACACCATCAAACCAACATAGTCTAAACTCTTACTCTGTGATCCAAGTGCCATACTCGCTCCTTGTATCAGTCACGAAAAATGCGCCATCTATATAGTTTATTCGAGCATGCATCTTCGATACCTAAGAAATCATTCACTTTTTCCTATAAAGACATACATGAGAATACAACACAATTTGTATCAAGTAGATAGTGATCTCACCTGCCGTGAAGCTATACTTATCGACTCTCCATGCGACTCTGAAGCCGCCAAACTCCTATGAAAATAGTGTTAATACTTAAGTGTGCTATATTTCAAAGGTAAGGAAATGTTTTTTTCAGTACTCTCAATACCCGATTACGCATGGCTTGTTCTCGTCTCGCCTTAAGAAAATTGTCTCCCGTTCAACATTTGAATCTCCAGAAGGGCATAAAAACCAACTGTGTGTGACATGATAGATTTTTGTCAAACAGAACAAGATGAATTCAGACTATAAAGATAATACTCACTCGGCATCCATAGCCCGCTCTAGCGCATCATCGTCTGTAAACCATCTCTGTAACTGATCACTGGCCTTCACAACATAAAACCAGAATCAAATATCAGAAATGAGTATTCGACATCTACTTTAATAACAGACTGAAGATAGTCTCGTACTCTGTCAGAAATTCTACACTGCAGTGGTCTTCCTTCAAGTTTTGAACTGCAAAGTACGAGCAATCAGAAGAAATTTAACCTAAACAAGCACCATATTATGAGGATGGATGTGTTTTGAGTTCACTGGAATTGAGGTTTATTTAGATGAGAAGGGATTTGAATTCTCACCCGTTACCGCCTAGAACCCAACCGAGCATTAAAGGCATCATATAGTCGATCATCAGCCTGCCTCCAAGTGCTCCAGGATGCGGTATTTTATACTTCGTCAAGAACTACAGAACATATCATTCGCCTCTGTCATCTTACAATGTTCATGAACTATTGTGACATGTAAAAAAGTAGTTACCGATAATGGACCAAGTCCGACACCAAGATATGCCCTGTAGGTTGTCGCCATTATTGCAGCCATTCTTGCTAGTCCATGGATGATTGCAACTCGTATTTTTCGAGCATTTTCATATCTGTAAGAAGGAAATTTAAAGAGAGCCACTAAACTACAAAACTAGATGTAAACATTGAACAACTTACCTCTTCAACGAAGATGGCACGTCAACTGCATTTCCTGAAGTACTTTGACTCCACGCCTTATCAAGCTCCAGTGCTAGCTGATATCCATCCTGGAACGATAAGAAGCTGATCAGAACTGATGATGGACATGTGAAGTGGATAGAAGATCCTTAACTGAGATATGGAAATTTTAAAACGCGGCTTGTGTGGTCAAGAATATATAGTTCAAGAAAGTTACCTATTAATTTTCTTAGCAATGAGAAATGGAATTAAATGTAAATTCTACCTCAATCGCCATACAACCGCCTTGGCCCAAGTTTGGCTGCATAGCGTGCACTGAATCGCCCAACAACGTCACTCGTCCCTTTCCCCATGTAAATATTGGATTCCGGTCATATATGTCACGTCGTAGTATAGCATCTTCCTCTGTTGCTAGCAATAGTTCTATAACATCATCGCACCAACCATCAAACAGTTTGAGTAACCTCTCTTTTTTACCTGAAAATCAAGAAAATAAAGTTCAATAAAAATACAAATTAGTTGTGTCAAATATCTATCATTAAGGTCTGAGGCATCAAATTAGTTGTATTTGCTTTTTTTAGCAGTTCATGAAATTGATTATACAAAATTCTTCTATTGTATTCCGCATCCGGCTTCATTGTGTGAAAGAATAATCGAACACGTTTATTCACACCTTTGGGATTATCTGCACCTCCAGGTGACTCCTTGTGAAATGCGTACCACTGCATTTTTCCTTGACCCACGTCGGAAGACACGAAGTACTGTTTGTGGCCTAAAAACACTCGGTACCTGGAGAAGCATAAGCATAAACTTTGACACAACCTTACAGAGTTCATAATGCATTGAATACTTGGTGGCTGGCTAATAACATACCCAACAGTAGTTATATCGGCAGGAACGAAATCTGCTATGCCAGTGTAGCAGGTATAGCCCGAGTATACAGCCTCACTCGGTCCAAATAATACATCCCTCACCTATATTAGATCAATCATATTTATAGCTAGTAAACCACATTTTTCCTAAAATTTTATCTGTTTGAACTATTCAAGAAACATAACCGTATACAAATCAGGAGATACCTTTGACCGTATCCCATCAGCGCCAACGAGAACATCTCCTTCATAGCACTCCCCACTTTTAAGTCTCACCATAACCTAAAATTTACATAGCATGGGAAAATATTAAGTACAGTACTTCAAATATCTACCTTACTGAAGGAAGAGAGTTTATTACCTTTTGACCATCATCCTTGAAGTCCACCACATTGCTTTCATTCTTGATCACATCTGAACCGACCGCACGAGCAAGAATTTCCTGTAACGTCATGCGACTTATGACCCGAGTAACAGGAAGCCCCTGCTCAACTGCAGGGGTGAATGTATCAAACTTGACGTACCTGCTCATCAAGCCAGCCAACCATTTCATGTCATTCATTACTACAATTTCTCCAATCCCACACTTAATTTATCTCAAATTATAAAAATACTCGAAACAAAATTTTCTTACTAACTTAACAACTTCACCAATAATATTTAATTTGCATTTATTGAGCATTTGAAGTATTACGATCTAGACAAAATTAGGCTATATCTGATGGTGGTCACATGTATGAAGAAGATTCCCCATGTGTAATAAAGAAAAAAATATAATAATAATATAATAATAATAATAATAATAATAATAATAATAATAATAATAATAATAATAATAATAATAATAATAATAATAATAATAATAATAATAATAATAATAATAATAAATAATAATAATAATAATAATAATAATAATAATAATAATAATAATAATAATAATAATAATAATAATAATAATAATAATAATAATAATAATAATAATAATAAATAATAATAATAATAATAATAATAATAATAATAATAATAATAATAATAATAATAATAATAATAATAATAATAATAATAATAATAATAATAATAATAATAATAATAATAATAATAATAATAATAATAATAATAATAATAATAATAATAATAATAATAATAATAATAATAATAATAATAATAATAATAATAATAATAATAATAATAATAATAATAATAATAATAATAATAATAATAATAATAATAATAATAATAATAATAATAATAATAATAATAATAACAAAAAGGCAGGTCAGTACATACTGTTTTATTCCTTAAAAAATAGACAAATTTGACAAATTTGTAAAGGCAGGAGTTTCACTCTATCATTAATCAAATAAGGGAGAGAAATAATAAAAGTTTATTAGTGGGTGTGATTTGTTAAAAACTTTTTATATTTAATTTCGGTGTAATTTTGGAGGACAAAGGGAATATGCCGTAAAACCAAAAAATAAAAAATAAAATAAAAAACACTAACCAATCACCGGAGATGCCATCAACCATGCCGTTGATTCGATCGCCGGTGATGCAGCCGGCGGAGAAGATTTGGTCGGCGACGTCGGTGTCGATGGCCTCCAAGGCGGCGAGGGCGTTGCTCTGGAGCTGAATAGGGCCCCTGTATTGGCCCTCGCCCCTGATGGCACTCAAATCCCTCTCGAACACCACCACCTCGAACCCTTTCCTCTTCGCCGCCAGCGCGAAAGCCAGCCCCCCGATCCCGCCGCCGGCCACCAGAATTCGCGCCTTCTTCTCACTCTCTACGGCCTCGGCAGCAGCTTTGACCTTTTGCTGATTCCGGAAGCGGCGCAGCGAGTGGGGCGTGAGAGGCGGAGGCGAGAAATGGGCGATTGAGAATGTGGTTGGAGAGGGATTGATTGGGCAGTAGAAGAGGATTGAAGTCATAGCTTTATTTCACCTGCTACGACACACAGTTTTAATTGGGGGTGTGAGAAATTCTGTTTGGACTAAAAAAGGAGAGTGGAAGAAGGTGCTTATCTGTGTCAGTTCTGACACACCACAATTGATGTACTAAATTTTAGACACTTGTCGCTGTCTGCAGATGATGTTTTTTCGGGATACATCAATTCACCATTTATAACTTGATATACATCAACTCACCAAAATGTTTGTGTTAAAGTTAGGTGGTTAGTGATATTTGGCTTATTAATCTTGTCTCAACTCCGACTCCGAGACACGCAAGAACAAGATGTCCCAAGCCTACACCAAAGTTGACCCAGACAAATCTGAAGGATTTTATTTTAATTATTAAGTATTTTACTTAAACAAAGTCGACCCACCCGCACAGGCCTCCTCCGGCTCCGGACACTAATTCTTTGTTGCTAGGAACTTTTAGTAGTGCAGTGACAAATGTAGGTGCGTTAGAGGGGTCAGCCGACCCCACCACTGGTCTCACAATGCTGCTGAAAAATGTCTTTCATGCCATTTGAATCATGCACTTTTGATTAACAATGTAAAGTAATTGCAAGTGGAAATCGCAATACTTGCGACTATAGTACATTAGTACTCTAATCCCTCCGCCCCAACTATGTTGAGTCAAAATTTTTGGGCACGCAAATTAAGAAATTGTGTTGAAAAGTACTGCTTCCGTCCCACTGAAGATAACACACTTTCCTTTTTAGGCCATCTACAACGCTGTCACTATACCGTCCCTTAAAACACTATTTGCGGGCCCACTGTACTTTTTTACTCCATCCCTTAACTAAGGGACGGAACCTACAACCCTCCGTCCCTTAACCGTCCCTTAAATTACTATTCATTCAATTTCATTTTTTATTTTTTTTTCCAACAAATTCAATTAATAAAAAACACACTTCATTAACAATAAAATAAAATTACAACATAAAATAAAAATACAACTTAAAAGTTAAAATAATTAAAAAAACACACAATTAAAATCCTAAAAAAATAAACATGGCATAATTTAAAATACAATTTTATAGAAAATAAAAAAACTACTCCGCCGGCGAATCATCCCCCGAAGGCGGTGGAGGTGCACTAAAGCCGGTAGGAGGCGGAAGGCCAAGTTGGGCTGCCATAAAGACAATTCCGTTCCACTACTGGGCGGGCGTAAAGCGGGAAGTGTCCGCCATTGTGGCGGTCATGTACATGGCCATAAGGGAGTTCGAGCCTCCCCCGAGTCCGAGCACGAGCCAGCCTGGCTTGATTCGCTTAAGCCCTTCCTCGCTCTAGCCGCCTTCACAGCCTTGGTCCCTTGCGGCCGATGGTGCCCATGGAAGGATCCCCCCGGCATCGCCGGCCGTGCCCTCAACCTCCTGCGAGGCACCCTCTTGTGCGCCGCTGCCCTCACCGGCGTCACCAGACGAGTATTGGCCACTCGCCGTGTGCTTCGTGCGCTTGGAGGTTGAGCCCGAGCTGGAGCGGACACCGCCGGCCCACCTTTCCTTGTCTTTGAGGACTTGCCAAACATCAACAAATTTGAATTGTTTGCCGGTGTCGTCGTGGTAGACGCGCAAAGCCGACCTCAGAATGTCGGCGCCCGTGGATCCGCTTTGGTACTGAGCCGTTTCGTTCGTGTAGATGCCGCAGAATCTTTTGACCTCTCTGTCGACTCGGTCAATGTGAGCGCGAAGCATCTTATATGTGCGGCGGCGGGACCCCTTCGCTTAATCTGGTGGTAGGCCTCGGAGACCTTTTCCCAGAAACACTTCCGGCTTTGTTGATTTTCGACGATGGGATCGTATGAAACACGGATCCAGGTGTTGTACACCGCCATCGTTTCTTTGCTGCTGTACGGATGCCGGCCTAGATCCTCCTCCTCGCCCGCCTCCGCCTCTGCCCTGGAGCTTCCACCGCCTCGGCCTCCTCCCGGAGTGGGTTCAAAGGAATAATCCTCCTGAATCTGGGATAATCCCTGCGAATACCGCGGGGCAGAGGGACGAGCATATGCATCCACGTCAAAATTGGGTGGTTGGTACCCCCCAGCGTCGACGAACCCTGGGTGCTCTGCGTCGACGAACCGGAACTACCAAATGTCTTGTACATGCTCCCCCAGTCGCCGAACGCGTTGAGATCCCACGCGGTGGAGCCGCCACCGCCGGAGTTTCCGTCGCCGGACATTATGTGATGAGATGTTAGATGAAAATTGGAGAGGAAATGGAGATGATTTGGGGAGAGAAGATGTGTAGTTGTATGTGAAATGAGGATGAATTAGGAGTATTTATAGCGTAAAAAAATAAAATATAAAATAAAATAAATAAATAAAAAACGGCTAATTACCGTTTACAATTTTTATTTTTATTATTTTTTTTAAATTCAATTTTTTAAAAAAATGATTTATTGCGTCAGCGTGACGATGCCCACTCGCGGGCCGCGCGAGTGGGCGTCACGCATGGCGCCTGGGCGCGCCACGTCGCCTCAGCGCGTGGCGAGACGGCTCGTCACTCGTCAAGCCATGACGGGACGCGGGACGGGATCGAGACGGGCTGGGGACGAGACGGGGCGCCGCAACGCGTCGCGCCGCCGTCCCGTCCCCTCGTGACGGAACGCGGGACACCCGTGTAACGCGTTGTAGGTGCCCTTAGTTTGTCCCAACTTAAATGACTCATTACTAATGCAAACACTTTTTTCTCTACTTTATTCCATCTCTCTTACTTTTTACTCTTTCCACCTCACACATAAAATAAAGTTGCATAAATTTTTGCATCGCCCAAGGAAGGGGTCATCTTCCTTGGGATGGAGGAAGTAGGAAAGAGGAATAAAGTAGGAAAAATAAAGAGATGGTAAAGTAGGTGATGTAATAAAGTGATTGAATGTTTTGTTTTTTGTCAAAAAAAGGAATAACTTAACTTAGTTGGGACATTCCAAAAAGAATACGACTCAACTTAGTTGAGACCGAGGGAGTATAAATAAGGGTAAGCTCAAAGTGTTGGAGAATAGGAAGCCGAAAATAGTGGTCGAAGTCATTTGGGAGCACGAAAAGGGGTACTGGCATAGAATGCTCGACTTGGAATTTTGGAATCCTTTGATATGTCCGGTCGAGCGAAAAGAAGGAGAGTCCTGAGAGTTCACCCGACTGGGCATTTTCATATCATTGCGGTACAGTGAGTTTGCCTTGCCTGGGAGATTGAACAGCTTGGTTTTGCCCGACTGAGCATTTTGTCCGAATTCTGGATTTTTGCACAAGACTTATTATATTTTGCTCTCTTGTTGGGGTTTGTATAATAGACATGTAAGGTTTATTTTCTATCAATGTTTTTTACTATTGTAAACATTTCAAACTTATTTTTTGAGTCTCTTCTTATTTAACTTTCGAAAAATTTATCAAATTTACTTGTAATTGCATTGTTCTTTTATAGTGCTAAGTTCAATATTATATGTTTTGCTAGTTATGGTATTGCAAGTTTAGTGGTGACATTTAGACTATTTTTTTTTGTGAAAGTGACCTTTTGTCCTAAACTTTAATCTATATCATAACATCTCCATCTTCTTATTTTTTTGTTAATTTATTTCCTGGATGGTTTGCAGGTATCCTTTAATATTTGCAAGAACAAATCTTGAAGAATTTATATTCCTTGATTTTACAAGGTTCATATTAAAAAGAACGCCGCAAAAAACATGCTAAAACTAGATAGGCGATCATATGGATGTCCACATAACTTGAACTAATTTAAGAATGTGAACTTGTAGAACGACAACAAAAACGAGTATGAATATTCATTTGATAAATCCAACGTTTAAAAACCGGACCGGCCGATAAACCGGCAAGGCTACTGGCATGGGCGGATCCAGAACATGGAATCCGTGGGGTCGAATATAATATAATAATAATAATAATAATAATAATAATAATAATAATAATAATAATAATAATAATAATAATAATAATAATAATAATAATAATAATAATAATAAATACTCCCTCTGTTATAAATGAGTTACTTTCATTTTTTGGGATGTCCCACCATAACTGAGTCATTCCCTTTAAAGCAAAAAATCTCCTCTCTTACTTTATTTTCTCAAATACTTTATTCTTTTCACTCGAATAAGTAAAGTACAATCGAATAAGAGAAAAATTGGTAAAAATGTTTCAATTAATATAAACGTCACTAATTTTGCTGATATACCAAAATAAAAAATTAGACAATTTTTCATAAGGGGTAGAGAAATTTTGGTAATAAATAATAAATATACTGAAAAAAGTTTTTGCATAATTAAATTTAAAAGAAAAAAAGAGAAAAATTAACTTATGGTTTAAAGTCACTATAAAAACAAATTTTGAGTTTGCTTGAATTATTTGCAAAGAAAAAGGAAAAGTTACATTGGAGAAGAAAATTTAGAATTTATTGATATTATTAATGGGAAACTAAGAAATTAAGTTAATATTTTGCTAAATAAAGTAAAAGTTTTAAAGAAATCCATAAATTTCAAACAAGTCGTACAATTTTAAAAAGTCATTGCAATGTAATCAATAGCAATAAACTGACATTTTATTATTTGGACACATTTTACAAGGAAAGTTAGAATATAATAATAGTAATTGTTTTAGTACTTAGTGGAGCACTTTTTTAGGAAAATCATCTTCTTCCTCCCAGTCTCGGCGGCCATTAATATATTTCATGCTCTGCACTTTTTTATTTATAGATTGTTCAGCCCCTTGTTACATACAATTTCTGCCCCTCCTTAAACTAGGGCTGGCAAATCGTGCGGATTGGGTCGTTATCGGGTCAACCTGATAATGACCCAACCCAATAAGGCCTAACTTGAACCCGACCTGTTAAGGAAACTGTAAATCCGAACACGAACCCGACCTGCTACCTTCAAATCCGAACACGACCCGCACCCGACACGAACCTATTATCGACACGATATAATATGGGTTGACACGACACGATAACAACCCGAACCTGATATTACATGATTAAAACCTAATATTAAACGATTAAACCTTAATTTTTAACCTAATTTACACAATTAAAATTCATTTTATACTATTTAAACCTAATTTATAAGAAATTTACAAACTAAAGTAAATATATATTTTTTAAAATAATAATAAAAATAATAATATTATTTCTTAATGGGTTACCCGTATCTGACCCGCATTCGACCCAAACCCAACCAGAAATTATCGGGTTCTTAATGGGTCAACCCGATAAGGACACGGATCCAATAAGACTTGACCCCAACCCAATAATTTCGTGCGGATTCGTGTCGGATTATCGTGTCGTGTCGAAAATTGCCAGCCCTACCTTAAACGTGTGTCCGCCCCTGGTTGAAGCTGTCTTGGGGTCGGAGACGAAACTGCACCAGGTCAAAGGTCGAAGATGATATTTTCCGGCAGTGTTCGGTGGACCGCCGGTGGGGTCGGCCGACCCCGCCTGGATCCGCCGCTGGCTACTGGTTCACGGTTCAACTGGTCCGACCGGATTAATTATTGGTCGAACCGTTTTACCTTGCAAATATAAAATTAAATATACTCTTAAAGATAGTGAGTAATATATTATAATTAATAGTAACATAAAACAAAAACATATATTAAACATTTTAAGTAAATTAAATATTAAGAGTATTTAAAATAAGTGAATGGTAAAATTTAAATAATTATTAAATACATAAATTTTTAATTAGTGTAACCAAAAAAAGTACATATTTTACATATACAAATAGATAAAATTCGTATTATGGTGAAATAATATTATAGACAATATATAAAACTATACATGAATTTTTAATTAATTTGGATAAATATATACTATAATAGTATTATTAGTTAATACATAAAATTAAACTTGAATTATTAGTAAGTTTGGAGTAATATTTAGTAAATATGGAGTAATAAACTATATTAATAACATATATAATATTAAATCTTAGGTAAAATTATTTGTTCATTATATATATATATATATATATATATATTATACTAATAAAAATAAAATTTAGTGACTGATAATTAAAATTAAACATATCACAACTAACAATCATTTAAAAGTATAAAACTAAACACAAATTATTAAGTTGTGTGGACAAAAAATTATAGATTTAATGTATAACAATAATTAATGTTTACAATATTTCATTCAAGATCATGTGGTGGAGTGGCATTGAGATGTTGGTATCTTAATTAGAAGTCTAGGGTTCAATCCCCTCTAGTCTCATATTTTAAACAAGCATTTTAAACATAAAAACCGGTTTCCGGTTTAACCGGTCTGACCGGTCGGTTCCGACGGTTCAAGGCGGCATAACATACTAACGGTTTTTGGGGCCGAATCAGAGCGGACCAGGTGCCGGTTCGCGGTCCGACCGGTCGAACGGGCCGGTCAAGTACGGTTTTTAAAACACTGGATAAATCAGATAGATTTCTCAATGAGTTGATAAATTCAAGACAGAAATTGGGAAAGAATAAAACCCATAAAATATTTATGGTCTAATTTTCGTTCAAATGACTTTTGTATTAAAAGAATCCTTTTAAGTCTTTAACTGGTTTAAGGAAAAAATTTAAAGTGTTAATATTAATTAATAATATTTTAGGGGTATATTTCAAAAATAACTCAAATTAGAATCACAACATCCTTCCAATTATATGCTGCCACATGGCACTTATAAGCAACAAACAACGTTATTAAGCAACAAAATTAGTGGATGACGTTGATGGATTTTCGTGGATTGTATAAAAACTATTTATGTTGCATTAAGTGCAGTTTATTTTGCACTGTAGTAGATAAAACGCACCACTTATAAGCAACAAAATAACGTTATTAAGCAACAAAATTAATGAATGACATTGACGGATTTCCGCGAATTGCATAAAAGACTATTTGTTGCATTAAATGCAGTTTATTTTGCACTGTAGACTAAAATGCAAAATAAATTGCATTTAATGCAACAAATAGTCTTTTATGCAATTCGCGGAAATCCGTCAATGTCATTCATTAATTTTGTTGCTTAATAACGTTATTTTGTTGCTCATAAGTGGTGCGTTTTATCTACTTATTTTATTAAAAAGGAAAGAAAATAACTATTTACCTTAAGGAAACTTCCAACAAAGAGGATTTCATCGTCCACCGACCACCAGGGCCTCTAGAATATCGTACCATGGTTACATCATAAACTAAAAATGAGAAATTTAAAGTCCTTGATTTTGTTTACTATTTTGAAAATTTAATCAATGCATTATGTTTATACTTTAGTTTATCACAAAATTAATCTAAACCCTATCTCAAAGCATCTAGACCATGAGCCACGATTAGAAATAACATCACGCGGATACAACTCTAAATAGTTCATAAGATCTAATATCCCCACACTTAGTCTCAAATCTCTCAATTTTATTCCCTTAGGTGTTAATTGTTTTCTGTCATGTATTGTATACCCATGTCTCAAATAACATCACCTCATTTCAAATAAATGGACATTGTTCCCTCCTTTCACCAATCTATATATATATATATATGGGAGCGTTATTCTCCTATTCATCCCTTAGATCCTTTATTCTTCTTAATATGGGTCGTTAGATCTCATGCATCAACGGTCCAGATGATCTGCATTATTACACTATAATGATGCATTATTAGTTGATGTGCATTATTCAACTGAAAATCTGCATTATTACACTATAATGGTGCATTATTAGTCGGTGTGCATTATTCAACTGAAAATCTGCATTATTAAATGACACGTGGCACCAATCTAACCGTTAGATGACAAAATCGTGGGGCTGAGATTAAAAAGAACAAAGAACAAAATATACAAAAAGGAAATGAATACATCCCTATATATATATATATATATATATATATATATATATATATATATAGGTCCATGATCAATTGAGATTTTTTAAGCTAATTGAGAAGTGAGATGCAATCTCAGCCACTCATTTTTATTAAATGAGTGGTCCAGATTTTGCCACACAAAAAATATTTTTAAATTAATTTATTATGAAAGGGTATAATGGTAATTTAAGTTAGAAACAAATGAAACAAGCGTGGTTTCAGCACTCCAATTCCATTCCCAATTTTCCTCCAATTCCATTCCCAATTTTCCTCCATTAAAGCAACGCCTGCACCAAATCTTCAACCAATTAGCCAATGGAAGGCGTTTCCGCCACCGTCTACCGAGGAAGCTCATGAGAAGATTATCCAAAGTAGGCGACTCGTCGCAGTAGTGGCTGCTCAGATCGGAGTAGCTGCGGAAGCGCTCCTCCTCCGGCGGCGTTCCGAAGGGGCACCTGCCGGTGTATGTCGGCGACGAGATGGAGCGATTCGTGGTGAGCCAGGAGCCTGACGTCAATATTTCTCTTCCAATTTTCAGGTTAGCATTCCTCGATTTTACCGATTCATTGATGAACTCTGTCGATCTCCAGCCGAAATTGATTTCAGATGTGGAGTTCATGTTTAATTTTGCATCCGCATGATTCCTTGTTTACTCCTAACCAGTGAATTAGGATTTTTTCCCTTTTCAGTTGCTTCTCCTATTTTCTAAACCATCAGAAGTTCTCATAAATAGCAATGTTTTTCAAATTTTAGTTTAAAGCTGAAATTCTTATTGTTATTTTGTAGAAATTCCTGTTGAATCACACGATCTTCGTGATGCTTCTGAATAAATCGACGTAGGAGTACGGGTACGAGCAGAAAGGCGACGGCCTCATCGATTTCGATGAATTCTGCAAGCTCTACGAGACCATGGATGGTGGCGGTGACGGAGACACCGAGGCAGCGGATGGAGGGGATGGGGATTTGAGAGATACGTTTGATGTGTTATTTTTTAGTTATTGACATTTTAATACGAGTTGTTGACATTTGATATTCTCGCTATTGATATGTGAATTATAAGTGTTGTTTTTTAGTTGTTGACATTTTAATATGAGCTGTTGACATTTGATATTCTCGATATTGAAATGCGAATTATAAGTGTTATTTTTTAGTTGTTGACATTTTAATACGAGTTGTTGACATTGATATTCTCGATATTGATATGTAAATTATAAGTGTTATTTTTTAGTTATTGACATTTTAATACGAGTTGTTGACATTTGGTATTCTGGATATTGACATGCAATGATTTTGTTTCTTTGATTGGATGTGGTGACATGCTATACTATCCTTTGTTTTTCTCCATTGAAGGCCTTCAAGAGAGCTGCAGAATCACTGGAGAAGCTAATGGATGCCACGAGGAAAGAGCTGCCGGACACCATGGCTGCCGTTCGATTATCTGGGATGGAGATCAGCGACTTGACAATGGAGCTCAGTGACAATGGTTCCGATTCGAAACTCTTCTGCTTTAGATCTCGCGAGCTCGTGGAGGTGACGAAATCGTCCAAGGATCTGAGGCACAGTGTGCCGGCGGTATTGGAGGTGGAGGTGGATCCGAGCGGTGGACCTAGGATACAGAATACGTCGATGGAGCTGCATAGGAGAAAGGAGGAATCCGCGAAAATCAATATCACAAGTTGTTGATAAGTTGTTAACATTTTGCTATAAGTTGTTGACATTTGATATGTAGGCAATTGACATGTGTTGTATGATCATAATGTCAGAACTTGTGTCAAATAAAAAAATTAAGATAAAATAGTTGTTACTTTTTAATTACAAGAATTGTTTTTGAGTTGTTGACACTATATACAAGTTGTTGACAAGCTGTTGACATTTGATATACAAGTTGTTGATATTTTCATATAAGTTGTTGACATTTAATACGAAAGCTATTGACATGTATTGCATGATCATGATACCAGAACTTGTTTCAAATAAAAAAATTAAGAGAAAATAGTTGTTCTTTTTTAATTATAAGAATTGTTTTTGCGTTGTTGACATTTCAATACAAGTTGTTGAACTGATTGACATTTCATATATATTACATACTGCTAAGTTCAAAAGTCAGAAACCACAATAGTTCTCCATGGTTTGTGTGGGTAGTGCAGGTTTTAGGAAGAAGCCTTCACCAACCCAAAGTTCGATGAGTTTAGAGGCACGTATCTCATAATCTTCCGGGAATGCACCCAGGTAAAGGAAACAGCCTTGAAGTCTAGCGGGCAAGTAAAGGTAGCTGAGAGCCAAGATCTCTAAGTAGGAACCCTCCCCCATTGCAGCAGCATCAGCAGTATCTTTTCTGTCTCCTGAATGAGAAGACCACCAACCACAAACAGTGACAAAGGAAGACCTTTACATTTCTCGGCGATCGATCTTCCAATTTCCTTCAAGTGGTGAGGAGGGCAGGGCAATGTAACATCATCATTATCATTTTTCAGCATATCACCGAAGGTAAGATAACAGAGCAACTGCCAACTGTGCTCCAGCCCGAGCGGCTGCATCTCATGAAGTAAACTAGATTTTTCAGAAATTTATCAGTGACCTCCCGAAGCCTAGTGGTGAGAAGAATCCGGCTGTCGTTCTCCTTATCCGGCAAAGCGTGCGCGATCCACGATTAGAAACTTGAGATTGTAAAGCTCTTGATGCAGGCGCTGGAGCAACGTCTGCTCATCGCCCTGAGTGGCATAGTGGCTTGCTTGGTAGTTCTTGCTCTCCATGATTACTAGCAGTTCATGACCTCACCTATAATTTATTTACTACTATTAAATATCAAATGAACTTTGTAAATTTGTTAAATTTAGTCGTGCATCAAAAACATTATTCCGATAATTCATACTGAGAAACATGTTTTTACAAGCAGGACGAAATTAATTGATATCAAAATCATAAAAATAAAAAAATAAAAACACTTCGACGAACTTTCAGTAGCCAACTTCATTTAGAACTTTCATCAAACAGTTGGCAGAAAGATGCAACACTTACATACCGGCGCATAATTCGTGACGCTCTTCACACCTCCAGAACCACCGCGGCCAGCGCGATGGAACTCATCCTCAACGTACAAGCTGATCGGCACAGTCTCTTCCTGCAAATCACAACAATTAAACCTTATCCACAAACTCCTTAATATCCCCTTGATTCAATCGAATTAAAATTAAAAACGTAAACACAACCTTGAAATAGTTTCCAACTGGAGAAGTATACACCAAAAATGTGTACTCGGAAGATGGCGCCAGCCCCAAAACCAGCACCTCCCTATCAGCAGAGGCTGAATGTCAATTTGACTGTGTCAACAACAATTCTAATAAGTATACACTATGTCAATAACAAGTATATCATGTTTAAAGCAATCACAATTATCTTATTACTATTATATCAATTGTTAAAGTTTATAATGTCAACAACAATCCAAACAAGCATACACTATGTCAACAGTATACAATATCATCTCAATGACAAGTATATGCCGTTTATAGAAAACACAAGTATATTATCATAAGTATGTCAATAGCTATTGTATGAAATGTCAATAATCTTACAAAATTTAAACAAATCCTTAACTGGAAGAAGATGCTTGTTCTCTTCCGTTTTTTTCCAGTAACATTGTTCATTTCCATCACTTCCGATTCTACCATCGCTAATCAACAAAAAAAAACAGCAGAAATCGAATTAAATAAAAAGTTGCGAGATCTCTGCTGAAATCGCGAGATAAAAGCAAAATTCAGTATTGAAATGAGCAGAAATCAATATTTTCAGATTTTTCCCCAAATGTTCAAGCATTTTGATAAAAACGGCGAAGCTAAGTTGAACCTCAAAATAGCTGATTCCTCGACTTTCTGGATTCTACACAGAGCTCCGACGACAAACGCGAACAACAACAGCGAAAACATAGGTAACGATTTCTCTCACTAAAAATCAGTTCACATCCAACACAATTGATAATACAAAGCCTAATACCTCCAAATCCATACTCGAATCAACAATTAAGCTTCCGGCGAAGCGACGACGTGAGAAGCGAAGGCCGTTCGGAGCTTCGTGCAGTAGGAGCGGCGAAGCGCGATGAACAGCGGCGACGTTAAACCGCGCGAGAGAGAGAGGGCGTGTCGGGAGGCGTCGTCGTCTCTGGCTTGATTGACGATCGACGAAGACGCTTGATGGTGGCGATATATATTAGAGAGGGTTTTAGGAAATAATTTCAAATCTAATTTTATTTTTTTCCACCATTTGATTAATGAAATGACACTTATACCCCCGTGTTGACATAATGTGATAGTTGTTGACATTTCATTAATCTTGTGGATTAGTGGCTGAGATTGCATCTCATTTCTCAATTTAGCTAAATAATCTCAACCTAACAACACCCTATATATATATATATAGGATTGTGATCAATACAGAACCACTCTTAAACCTTAAACGCCGAACAACATCATTATATGATAACATTGAGTTCATTATAATGAACTAATAACAAACTTATAATGAACTTCAGATTTCTAAATTATGCATGATGATGTCATTGTTTTTAAATCTCAAAATTTCCTATAATGAACTGCAAATAAAGTTGTAATGAACTCCGTATTATTATATAATGATGTGTTTGGCGTTTAGTGTTTAAAACTAGTTTGGTATATAATACAACCCATATATATATATATATATATATAGGAAAATGATCAATACAAAAATGCATCTCAATACAAAATCCAGACCAAATCCTTACCATGAGATTTAACAATTTAATGGTCAATAATTAATCAAAAACACGGAGGGTCATTATATAACAGCTTTAGGTCATATTACAAATTTCGAGTTTGAGGTCATGTTAAGATCATTTTAGGTCATCCTTACTGTAATGACCTAAAAATACACTAGCAATGACCTAAATATGATCTCCATATGATTGATTCTGTTTTTTTGTATTATATATAATGCGAGTTTTAGGGGAATTTGAATAATTATTTTATGCAAGGAATGTAAATGCAATAAATTAAAACTATTAAACTAGTTTTGGCGATGTAACCGCCTATTAGCAATGTTTTAAAAACCGGACCGGACCGGCCGGTTTGACCGGTTCGGCCGCGAACCGGTAAATGGACCGGTCCGGTTAGCCCTATAAAACTAGTGACATGTTTAACCGCCATGAACCGCTGAAACCGGCCGGCCGGACCGGTCTGACCGGGAACCGGAAACCGGTTCAAATGCTTTTCAATTTTTTTTTTAAATTTCAGCCTTGATAGGAATCGAACTCAAGACCTCCCGGTGAACTTACTAACAATTCTACCATTACACCACAAGGACTTCTTGGTAATAACATGAACATAAGTTATTTTTATATGTTAAACACGAAATATTTTATCTATATAAACTAATAATTCGTGTTTAATAGCAAAGTAATTAGTAATACTAATTATGATATTTAATTATCATCCATTTTATTTGTGTATCACTTACTACTGCTAGTTTTATTATTATTTGTATAATACGTATATATGTATATTATGAATATGTGATTAATTATACTTAAAGTTTACTACTATTTGATTATATACTAGGAGTATTTACTAAATGTATGTTTTTAATTTATATTTATTCATATATCTTTGTGTATAATATTATTTTACCACATTACTTTTTGAAAATAATACTCTGAAATTATTTATTTTTATACGTAAATATTAAAATTTTTACTTACAATAACTTACTACTAGTATAATTTATATATTTAATCATATTTATTGATAAAAAAATTAATAAAATTCAATCATTCACTAAACTTTTACAGGTGGAGGTGTAATGTTTTTGGGATATACTATTAATATATTATATATTCTATCATTCACTTAATTAAAAATATTTGGTATATTATATAATTATATATATACACATTTATAACAGTACAACGGTTCGACCAATGATTAAACCGGTTGGACCGGTTGACCATGAACCAGTGGCTTTGCCGGTTCACTTACCGGTCCAGTTTTTAAAACATTGTCTATTAGGGTGTCGCAATAAATAACCTTAATTTTGCATCTAATAATTTAATTATGCATCATTTTCAAATACATGGTCAAAAAATAGAGGTGGGAATTTATGAGTTTTGAGAATAAATTTAAATATTTTTAAGTTTTAGGCATGAATTTGAATATTTATAAGTAACTCTCAAGAATATTTATTTAAAGCACTACAATGAGTAAGCGGTTACAAATCTTTAATAGGATAATGAGCATTTAACAATATTTGTAACATTTATTCTCTTAATTTTATAATCTATGATGTTTTAATTCCATGAACTTTCATATCCTAATTTTGTGCCTATAAAAGGCATAGAGTTGTGGATGAACTACACCCAAAGAAGCATTCTCCATTCTCTCTCAAGCTCACAACATTTTATTGTATATTTTAGGAACATTGTATGGCTCAATTTTTGAAGCTCCATCAAGTTCGTCGGTGCCTAACGGGTTTGAGATGTTTTATACGTTAGGAGGAAGTCGTTTAATCTTTGGGGATAATACGCCAATTCGAGAGCACTAACTGTGATGTAATTTGTCTTGCGGAAAGAGGGTTTTTCTCGACTAGATTTATAGTTCTGTTTGTTTTATAATTTTGATTGTAATTTTGATTTCATTTGTTGTTGTTTTTTTCCTTTAATTACAATAGTTAGAGTAGCGCGTGTATATGGTTCAAGAATTTCATCCTAAAATTTCTTACAATTCTTAGAGATGGAAGAATTGTAACATCCTTAACTTGAAACACGCATAATATTTATCTTCATCTTTGCACAATTTATTATTTTTATATATTTATATTATCACTGGCGCTGTAATTATATTAAGTGGTATCACACAAAAAATAATATTTTATCACTTATAATGAATTAATAAGTGGGGCATAATATATATATTTGCAATGAGATAATTAAACCTATGAAAATCGAGTTGATCAAACAATTAGTTGTTCAAACAAAATAAAATAGTATGCTATCAAATTTTGGTTTACTAATAATACTATTGTTGAAATTAGAATTTAACACTTAATTGTTCAGGGATACAACTGATTTTATATAGAGAATCTAATTATTTTATCTATAGGTGATCATGCTGAGTAAAATATATATTATATTAAGTATATAAAAAATAGTATAGATGTTTCATATTCCAACAAGACACGTTTAAAAGTGCAATAAATAAAGATAAACGTTCCAACGTTCCAAAGGGTCATCATTATTCATTAATATAATAGTGTTAATTCAACCAATTATTGTAATGTTTATTGTGTAGTTTATCATTTGAATGTTTTTTATGGTCATAATTTTGACGTTTTGAATATTATGAGTTATCAATTTATTATTTTGTTAAAAATGTGATTTACATTATTTTTAGTAGAGAAATATGAAAGATTGTTTTAAACATATTTTTCAAAAGTGACAACACTTGATATAGTCTCTTTATCGTTGTCCAAATAATTGTGTTTGTTTTGATTCCATTTCGAATTTATTTAATTTTATGTCTTTAGGTGTAAAATGAATTGAGGATCATATATTTATTGATTATTATTATATAGTATGTTTTTCTATATTTAAATATTATATAGTTATATTATTTCTTATTTTAATAATCAATTAACATTTTAAAATGTATGACGAAAAAATATTCTGTCGTGAATCGCACGTGGGTTAGCACTAGTTAAATTAAAGTTCCACTTTAACTTGGTGCACGTTTTAAAACATGTGAAGGAACGAGGGTGACAAAAGTTAGTGGAATGCAGTTCTCACTTTATATACTATCTCCGTTCACATAAAATAGTCTCATTTTATCATTTTTGGATGCCTACAAAAAAAACTGTCCCATTTCTAAAAATTGAAAGTTTATCTCTCATACTTTATCCACTTTTTCTCTTCTCTTTACTTTATCAATTTCTTATTAAAACTCGTGTCAATGAGACTATTTTTTTGTAGACGGAGGGAGTATTAGTTTTATATCTGAATGTGAGGTTAATGAGTTAGTGGAAAGTGAAACACATTTACCAAAAATGAAATAAAGCAAATACGGACATTATTTCGTAGACGGACCGAAATGGTAAATATGGACATTATTTCGTGGTCGGATGAAGTAAAAACTCATAGTAGAGTGAAATCGTTTTGTCCTAAACAAAATTGTTTTGTTGTTACTTTATACAGTTAATACTCCCTCCGTCCCAAAAAATGCACTTTTGGTTGGACACATGTTTTAATATACAATTGGTAAAATAAGAGAGAGACCGAAAAAAATAATTAAAAAATTGTTAGTGGAAAATGGGTCCTACCTTATTAGAAAGGAAAGAGTTTTTAAAATTAGAAAGTGCATACTCTTGTGAGACCGACTAAAAATGAAAGATTACATTGCAGCAAAAAAGGCGATTCAGTCGCCTTGGTGGCCCTCACAATCCGGCCCGACATCATGTGAGGGGGTTCAATCAGGGTACGTAGTAGCTTGTTAAGGGGGAGGCCTTAACCCACTGGCTGCCAGAAGCCCATTTCCCAAGGCCTCACACTTGTGCCTGAGAGATGGAAGCAACTACACGACAGCAGTGGGATTCGAACCCAGGCTCATTGCAGCAAGATCTGCCCTTCCGTTGTCAACTGCGCTACGCCCCTGCGGGCAAAATGAAAGATTACATACTCTTATGGGAGGAGGGAGAGAATAGTATTTGATTTAGTTATTGCTAAAAGTTGAAAAGTCATAATTGTAGCTAAACACACACACACACACATCCACTAAAAATTAAAACACAGTCTAACTAGGGATATAAACACACACACATATCCACTAAAAATAAAAAAATCAGCCATAAATAGAATATAATTTCACTACATGTTTGAATCGATCAGTGCATGTTCATCATTTTGTGAGTGTGTAAGGAGAGAAGCATGTCCGACAGTCCCAACCTGATAGAATTGACATAATCCTGAGGGCAATGCGCCGGCACTCCAGCAACCATCACTCTAAATAATCGAAGCAAACCCCCTTCCTCATATTCCCTCCCTTTCACATAACTTCTAATCAATTCCCACCATGCATTAACTTATTTTGGTAACCACCATATCATCCAAAAGTAATTTTTGTCTGGCTCCTCATCTACAACCCTGCATAAACTTATTATGAATATATATTTTGTAAGTATTAGTAGTGGTTAATTGGGTGACTCACTTTTCCTTTATAGAGGCTGTTGAAGTAGATGCGATGCATGCACCAAAATGCTTGAACATGAATGTGTCATTATCGCACGGCAATCTTGGCACAACATCGTAACTGTATATGAATCTAACGCATCGGAAACTATGCTTCTTGATCAATTTAGTCATGTATTTCCCGAATTCTTCATCTCCGACTCTTGGTTGTCGGAATGTGTAGACGCCCTCCAATCTATTGAGCAAGAATGAATCTCCATGCAGATCTAACACTACACAAAAAACGCCAATTACCAAGGGATTTACTGAGTACACAATTTCCGTTGGCATTAACCGATGGATTACCAAGAGATTTGCCATTGGTAATATTGCTGACGTCATTTCCGACGGTGTAGTGACGGGTTTGAAATTTTATTTCCGTTGGTAAGTTATAATTTTTTAATAATTATTAGTATTTTATAAATCAATTACCCAAGGGATTGTGCCGTTGGAAATTTTAATAGCTTGATATGAAATCTGAAATCAAAATTTTTACGGGATTACTTTCACTTTCTACTTCTCTTTTCAACCCTAACCTCCATTTTACCATCGTTCTCTCTTTCTCCTCCAACCTGCTCAATTATTTAGTCAACAACGATAACTGAGCCCGGATCTCAGCCATCGTCACCGGCGGAGCTGCCGGAATCGGCCGAGCACTGGTGCTGGCTCTCGCACAGAAGGGAATTTTGATCACAATCATTGATTTTTCTCAAGGCAAAGGCATACAGGCGGAATAAGAACTTCGCAAGTTTCACACCGACCTCAAATTTCCGCCGGTGTTGTTCTTCAGGTGCGACGTCTCCAATTCAAGTAAGTGAGAGGTGTTCGGATTTTATGCTTTTTTGCGTGAATTAGTATGTTCAGATGTTTGATTTTGCGGTAGATGAACTCGAGGCGGCTTTCCGTAAGCACGTGGACACTTACGGAGGATTGAATATCTGTATCAACTCTGCTGGAATCAGATTGACGGCTTTAAATCTTGGAGCCGTGCGGTTGATATCAATTTTGTTGCAGTGATTGAATCCACATGTCAGGAGGTACGAGTTGAGCTTTTTGGTTGTATTTTCTGCATCGAAGCTGCTGTAACTTCAAATTAAGATGAAAATTTGTCCTCCTTCAGTTTTGTTTAGTGTTTTTTTTATCGTAGTATGTTGCACCTAATGATTATATGATATCTTTCTCTCAGATGACTGCTCAAATACCTTTGAAATATTTCATTTGGTAATGTACTAGTGACTAGTGAGGCATACACTCATTTTAGCTTAACCGTTGAATTTTATGATTGTTTTGTCAATTTCATATTAATCCTGATCCTCACATTCACCTTTGGATAAGGATAATATATCATTCCGCTTACACCAAGCAAGAGGATTCTAGTGAAACGCTACCTTGGCCTTTGATCGTAATTATCAGTTGTGCACCCTGGTCTTGTTTACAGGTAGCCTTGTAGCTGGTTGCAAGCAGTGGCAGAGATGAAAGAGTGTTTATGTTAGTTGAACAGATAATCCCTCAAGCAGCTTGCTCTAGACATGGTTGGCTGTGGGTGCTTTTTGTGTATGGCTTGTGCACATTTTGATGATCATTTGCCACCCGATTGCTTACTCTATTGAAAAGGTGATGCAGTTATTTTTGTAATTTGGCAGCTGATAGTTGACAATTATGTGTTTACGGGATACTAACTTGAACATTTGTTTAACAGCCTATGAAATTGATCGAACGGAATACGTGATGATGCTGAGTTGGTTCAAAAAAGAAAAGAATGAGGACGGAGGATACATGAAGGATAGGCTGCCGGAAGATTACTGCTGCTGCATTTGCTTTGATGACTTCCACATTCTATGCCGGACTAATTGTGGCCATTGGTTTTGTGGCAAGTCTTTCTCTTTCTGCATTTCTTTCTTCCCTCTTTCTTTTCAACTTCAACTTGAAATGAAGAAATTGGAGTCTTAAATTTGTGGGTTTTGGTTTCTTGTTGCATGTGTCTAAAAAAAGAAATACAGCTTCTGTTTATCAATATTTGATTAAATGTGGGAGGAAATGAATAGATTAAATGTGTTTCTTGGCTAAATTTCTATCAATCAAGAATCAAGATGGAGATAAAAGATTATAAACAATACTCTGCTTCACACTGTGTCTCCTAATTATGTGTCTCCTTTCCGAATGGTTTATTCTATTGATTAAACGTGATCATTTCATCCTCAAGAACACCTACTTATGGGATTACATATGATCTTTGTCCTATTGCAGTAGCCTGCCTTCTTCTACTGTCAATATTCATGGAAAATTTTCAGTATTGCAAGTGTCCTATGTGTCGATCCTTGATATCTAATTTGGTTCCTCATTCATATGTATAGTTCAGTCAGGAAGACAAGTTCGCAAGATACTCAGAGAGCTCAAGCAATACAATTAGTTCAAGTACTTTTGTTTAGTTTTCTGTACAAGTAAATATTGGTGTATGTTGCTTTTACATTCATATGCCATGCCTCGACATGTTTCCTCTAGATGGATGTAATGAAATTGAATGGATAACTGCCAACTGTTATTTGCTAATACAAGTCTCATTGCCATTTGACATGCCTTTTGTTGTTGTCTCTTTTACTTTTAGAATAGCTACTTCAGTCTAACGGTTTTCTAGTTTTAAACTCTTGTAGACATTTCATGTGATTCCAATTATATATATATATATATATATATATATATATATATATATATATATATATATATATATATATATAATATATATATATATGGTTTTGATTTATGCAAAACTAGATTTAAATACAGAAACGCAGAACAATATCATACGTAGGATACTTTTAGGTAATAGTTAGTTAATTTTTAGGTCATGCTTTGTGGATTTATGCAAAACTATATTTAAATACAGAAAACCAGAACAATATCATACGTAGGATACTTTTAGGTCATAGTTAGTTAATTTTTAGGTCATGCTAACAAAGCATGACCTAAAATGATCTTAGCATGACATTAAACCCAAATATTATAATATGACCTAAAAATATATTTATTGGTTTATCTATCATGATTCTCATTTGGTTGGTTATTATGGATTGTTTATTGCTTTAATGTAGCTAGAAACATGATTTTGTGTATATGAATAATAAAATGGTGCTAATATGTTTCTGGAAGATTACCAACGGGCAAACGTCGTTGGTAATTTGAAAATAAAAATATCAGGAATTACCAACGGGCAAACGTCGTTGGTAAATACCCTAAAACCTAATCAACAATTACCAACGCATCTTCCGTTGGGAAATTTACCGACGTCTTAAATCCCTTGGTAAAAAAATTTCCGACGTTCATTTTACTTATGGCTCGTATCTGTTGGTAATCCCTTGGTAACACAGTTTACTAACGGATAAGTTGCTATTACCCATGGATTTTTCCGTTGGTATTTTGCGTGTTTTTTGTAGTGTAAAATCACGAGGAATAATAACGCGAGTGCACCACCCAAGCTGTGCCCGGTCACTGATGATTTTAGCCACATATGTATATATATGTTGCTAAATAAATGTGTAGATAATTAAAGGTTTTTTTGTACCTATGAACTTGGCCTTTTCATTTTGTTGCATAAGTTTCTTGAGGTGTTTCCGGATGGCGTAATAGGCGGTTGGTTTCAGGGAGTTTGGGGTCTTGTTCGTGCGGCCAGCCTTGGTTTTCAGCAATCCGAGAGCCTTCATGAATCCGCCGTGCATCTTCCCAATCCCTGGAATCTCATACCAAGAGAGATCAATGTCGGATGACCATGCGTCCGCGTTGAATGGCCCCGTTCCTTTAAACGCTACAACAATTGTCTCTCTCTTGTCGTCCATTATGAAAGCTTGAGTCGTGGCTTTTTCCTGATAATCTAATTAATGATATAGTAGACCAAACATGAAAACTTAGCCCAAAAGACTAGCCTAGTATGAGAGAGAGTTCATTTAGTCTATATACTCCACATACTACAAAAAACTCGCTCATTACCGAGGGATTTACTGACGACTCAATATCCGTGGGCATTTACCGATGGATCTATCATGATTTTTATTTTGTTGGTCATTATTTATTGGTTTTTGCTTTAATGGTGTAGTTAGAGACATGATTTTGTGTATAGGTATGTTGAAAACAAATAAAACAGTGCTAATACAGACTGGAAGATTACCCACTGACAAATGCCATGGTTAATTTGGAAATATAAATATCAAGAATTCCCAACGGACAAAAGCCGTTGGTAATTATCCTAATCAATAATTCCCAACGGATTAGCCATTGGGAATTTTACCGACGTCTAAATTCCCTTGGTAAAAAAATTAGCGTCGTGCATTTTACTAATAGCTTATGTCCCTGGTAATCCCTTGGTAATACTGTACATCAACGGAAAAATTGCAATTACCAACGGATTTTTGCCGTTGGTAATTTGTATGTTTTTTGTTGTGAAACCCGTTGTTCTCACCATTGATGTGGGACATTGAGTCCGTAACATAATCTGTAGGGTTTTTTTTATGTTTTATGTTTTATTAGGATAAAATCATGTTTTGGAGGAACACAATGCATTCTCAACTCACCATTCCAGAAATCGTACGAGTTCACCAAATTCATCTGCATTAAACGAAACAAAAATATGACTATGTGTTGGACCTCTATGAATATATATTGGTTTCCATAAACTTTGGCCTTTTAATTAAGTTAAAAAGAGAAGTACTAGTTATTAAGGGAAACAATGATTAGCAAGAATTTTTTTTGAAAAAAAAGATAAATTTCAAGGATACTCCATATGTTAGCAAGGTTATTTTGATATATTGATTGTTGTTTATAAGATATTAAAAAAATAATATTGGCTGCAAATTTAAATATTTTGTTAGGTCCGATTGAATATAAAGAAAATTGAAAACTCAAAAAGTAAACGGTAACATTATATGTTGATTACAATTTGATAAACATGTGGTAGTTATGTACGTACCTCATATATCCCAATTAGTGTTGATAATAACCTTACTATTTTATTTTTATTATTTTTGAAAACATGATTTTTATATAGAAAAATATAGCAATTAAACCCATAAGTTGAATTCTTTTGACAATTTATAAGTTATTGAAACATTTTATGAAACTCGAAATAATTATATGTATGGGTATAGTTACATTCCAGCAGTCGTCGACAAGAGCTTGGATGAAATTGTTGTTCTCATAAGATGCCTTGGAAGCCATCACAGAAAGTGCGGCGTAGTATCTCTTGTCTTCGAAGCCGATCACCGGATCTAACTCAAACCGTTTGTCTAGGTTTCCGATGAACGACGTAAAACTTTCCGACGTCTTATCTGGTTGTACCACCTTCCCTGTGTCCGTTGTTGGAAAATGAAACAAAAATATGTACAGTTTAAAAATATCTCATATTAGTGTAAAAAGAGAACTGAAATTACTGTATCAAAGTTATTTGTCGTGATTCTAAGTTTCTCTTACATGTGTACGTGTTTGCTTTGAAACACAAATTTGAAGTGTATACCTTTGAAAGTATTGTTGATGAGACCGAGAAAGCCTCCGTCTCGAGACAGCAAATTGAGCCAATGTTCGACACCGTTGCCAAAGTCTGCCAAAGGCTTAGCGTTTGCATGCAAGAATTTCTGGAATAAAACTGAAACACAAATGATCCATCGCCGATCCAACGGCTCCTAGGTGCCGTTGGAACAGTCGATGAATTTCCTCTTTCCGATGTCGCTGGAGAAGAGTATCTTGACAACATCGCATAACTCTGCGACATTAGGGTTGAGCAGCATGTAGTGGCTGCAGAAAGACTTGTTGCAACTTGTGCTAGACATCTACTCTTACTCTCTCAACAAGATACTATATTGATAGAATTGATGATGTTATAAAGAAAAAGGAGAAATCTAGAGACATGTATAGATGAATTATTTTTGCATTGTTAAACACGTTTTAAGCTTGTAGTATAATGAACAATTAAAGTTTATGGTGGAAAACCTCATTAACACACACCACATGGGAAAAATGTGATTCATGTCTTTCTTGCCACAAGTTATAAAAATCAAGAATATGGCTAGTCATTGGTGCAATCAAGGTTTATATCATGGATCAAATGATGAATGTACAGTTGAGCCCTTAATCCCTAGTTCCAATGGTCAGCGAACTAAGCAGTAGGAGATTGGTCAGATAATTTGCACCATTCACATGCATGAGCAAGGCTCAAACCCTTGATCTTATACTTAAAGGACGAAGTGTTGAACCAACACACCAACCATGTTGGTTTGAGTCCTTAGACCACCCGCAACGCGTCCCGCGGGTGTCTCTTATCTCGTCCCTCCAAGACGAGACGGACGTGAGACGCGTTGCAGCGTCCCGTCTCGTCCCTGTCTCGCCGAGACAGCTGGCGCGCCAGCTCGCCACGCGCCCGCGCGAAATACTCCTCTTTCACACACAAACACACATCTATTCTTCTCAAATCATCTCTCTTTCCTCTCCAATTTTCATCCCAATTCATCTCTTTTATTATTCTCCAAATTTAATCCATTCATGGATCCATTTGAGCAAATGCGTCGAATAATAGAAGAATCGCTTGAAGACGATCAACGTAGGGAGACGGAGGAAGCCGCGCCTCCCCAACGATGATCCCGGACTTACATCCATCGTAACCGGGAGGAAGCCGCCGCAAGGTTAGTACGCGACTACTTCTGTGATAACCCGGTATGGGGAGAGACCTACTTCCGTCGTCGTTTTCGCATGCGGAAACAGCTATTTCTGCACATCGCGAATACATTGGCAGCCCGGGAAGAGTTCTTCCAAGAAGGGTTCGATGTCATTGGCCGTCCCAGCCACACGACGCTGCAGAAATGTACTGCAGCAATCCGTCAGCTTGCTACTGGACAAACGGCAGATTTGTTCGACGAATACCTACACATTGGAGAAAGCACTAGGAGAATGTGCTTGATGAACTTCTGCAAAGGCGTCCGGGCAGCCTTCACCGATGAATTTCTCCGGAAGCCAAGCACGGCAGATTGTCAGTTTCTGCTCCACCTTCACGAAGAAGTGCACGGATTCCCCGGGATGCTTGGCAGTGTCGATTGCATGCATTGGCAATGGAAGAATTGCCATGTGGCGTGGAGGGGGTCATACACGAGCGGCCACAAAGGCACCCACCCCCCCGTTATACTCGAGGCCGTTGCCGACTACCGGCTATGGATTTGGCATGTGTACTTCGGGGTCCCCGGATCGAACAACGACGTCAACGTGCTCAACCAATCCGACCTCTTCTCCGAAGTTTTGGATGGTAAAGCGTCGGCCATCAACTTCATCGCTAACAACCGGCGGTATAAAATGGGGTACTATCTTGCCGACGACATCTACCCGAAGTGGCCAACCTTCGTGAAGACGTTCAACATGCCGGTGAATGAAAAACAGGCTCTTTTTGTGCAGAAGCAAGAGGATGCTCGCAAGGATGTGGAGAGGGCGTTCGGGGTTCTCCAAGCGCGCTTCAACATTATCAAAGCCCCGGCTCGTACGTGGTTTATGGAGAATATGGTCGACATCATGTATACGTGTATAATCTTGCACAACATGATTGTCGCCGACGAAGGACCTGAGGCGGGAAATTGGTTCGACCCTGAAACCCCGAGAAGCTCTACCGCAAGTAGTCCACCTCGCAGTGGAGTGTATCCGTCTATGCAAGATCGCTTGTCTATTCGGGCAAGGACACGTGATTCTACCGCCCACGCCCAACTCCAAGATGATCTAATGGAGCACATTTGGGCAAACTTTGGCAACCATTAGAGTGCGCGGAAGAAATTAAATTATGTATTTTTAATATTTTTTTTAGGATTTTAATTATGTGTTTTTTAAATTTTTTTAGAATTTGAAGTTGTAATTTTATTTTATTTTATTTAATGAAGTGTGTTTTTATTAATTGAATTTGTTGGAAATAAAAATAAAAAATGAAATTGAATGAATAGTTAAGAGATGAAATGGTTAAGAGACGGATAAGAGATGGAGGGTTGCAGGTGTTGTCTCTTAGTTAAGAGATAGACTGAAACGTATAGTGGGGCCCATGAATAGTTAAGAGATGAGAAGGTTAAGAGACGAATAAGAGACAGCGTTGTGAATGACTTACTATTTCTAATTCTTAACATCCATACCCTTCCATAATATAAGAAAATTTTGAATAATAAACTAAATGTGGAATGGTACTACTAAGGAGGTGAACAGATGTTAATAATTACACATACTTTGGGCTTATATTAATTCATTGTAGGCGTATACAATACATTTTGGGTGTTTTTGTCAATTTCCCTTTATTTTATGTATTTATCTCAAGGAAAAGGCATCAAATACACCCGTTAATTTATTGTTTACCCAAGAGATTAAGTAGCCCTTAAAATATTAGAAGTAGATTAAAGTAAGCTCTTAATCCTATTATTTTGTGTCATATTACAACTCCTAAATAATTGTGTGCATGGCATGTTTTTTCTCTATTGAATTAAACATTTTACGCATGTTTTCTCCAATATAATTTCTGTCTTTTTTTCTATAAAACGGTTTTAAAATTTACTTTTGATGTCATCATACGCAATATCTATGAAACACTTTATATCTTGTCCAATTTTATTCGTCATATATAATACTCCATGTCGATAATTACCCGCCAATGTAAAATTTTGTTTTTCAGTGGGAGCACAAGAAAGTGCTATAAGGCAAATTGTTGTGGTGCTAAGAAATGCAATTACATGTGTCTCATTTATGGTGATTAAACTTATGCCAACACATATTTCAATAAGTTCTCATCAAAAGTAGGTTGGCAATAGGGATCGTGTTATATAATTCTACCCACTATGGACATGTCTATAGGTTTCTTTACTTTTAATTTATGCCTCTAAAATAAAATTGGGATGTTACACTAACACTTGCATATCAGAAGTGAGTTGTCAGTATTCTGAATAAGTACATTAACGTGCTAATTAATGATTAGTGTTTAATGCATTTCATTTAAGATTTATGTAACAATAATTTATTCTACAATGATTACAAAATCACAACAGAGTGAGTTGGCCTTTACATTACAAACATATTCACAGTGTAAGATTCTAGAAAGGTGTATATGGAATTAAACTATAATTATATTTACTGCAACACTATTTATATTGTAGTTATATTAAAAACATAATCATTAAAAGCTATACTATTATGTTGCTCTATAAATCACTCCAAATATTTTCATAGTAATAGGTGTATATATATTATTGACCTTCAAAATCAATAAGCGCCCATGGCCTAATGGATAAGGCGCTTGACTTCTAATCAAGCGATTGTGGGTTCGAGTCCCACTGGGCGTGCTATATTTTTTAATTTTGTTATGTTTTCGATTAATCTTTTTATAAAAAATAATTGGATTTTTAAAAATCGTTTTTATTATCTTTTTTGTTTTCAGTTCATACATGCACCTTCATTCATTTCATATAATTCCTTTTTATGTTTCTGATTAATTGTCCACTAATATTGTAAAATTAACATAAATAGAAAATATTAAGTGAAATAAAATAATGAATCACATTGAATCACACTACACATTATATTATTCATTTAAAAACAAATTAAAATTTAGTAGTAACTAATTTGATACCAACATTATAATTTAGTAATAATTTATTGGATTAATTCAAAACGAAAATTGACAAAAAGAAAATGTGTACTAAATTGGAGAGAAACCACAAAAGGAAAAGTGATATTTGGAAATATCTTTTTATTTAAAATTGGGTGAGCTCAATCACCGTTTAATTGTATACAGAAGAGTGGAGAAATGATAAGTTATTTATTAAGAAAAATCATCCATATAATAGTATTCTACAGACTATGCTCTGCTCTGTATAAAACATATGACCGATTTACATGAATTGCTGCTGCTGCTGCTGCTAATTTATATGCCATCATTTCCCAACCATATTTGTATATCATCATCCTCACTGCAACTCTCCCACAGGTGCTTCGTTGAGCCACAAGAAATGAATGAAGTCGTATAATTTCGCACTTACGCTGACCTGCCCGGGTGGATGATAAATGTCACACAATCAAAGATATATGCAACTCCCCTAACTAGACTGATTATACTCACTGTACCTTGTAAGGTGTTGGGTTTAACCTTCTCATGTGGTCGGGCCGCATCTGCTCCAAATGTTTAATGCACCGTTCTCTGATCACCTTAAGGGGCGGTAGCTCTTCTCTCACTTTTCCTTAACAAACCAATTCCATAAGAAATGTCAATACCAAGAGTTCTTTCTAAACCTTGTGAGTTATGCTGTTGGTGTCCTATCAAGGACTAATATTATAAAAACCGAGAACATATTAATAGTTGCTCTTTAGCATCAACTTGTAGCCACTGAAAAAGGTAGTTCATACCTGATCTACCAGGCCAATAACACTTCATAAGCTCCTCCACGTGCTGAGGTACCACATACGCCCTCTTGGATTCATTGAATGGGTGGCGACACAAAATGCGTTCGCCTGCCTGCAAACCAAAATAGGCAGCAAGGTCTGGGAGTTTACAACCATTTAGGCAGTACAATGAGCCATAAACATCTACTTTATGGAGCATAAGTTGAATAGGATGAAAAGATAAAGGAAATTTGTAGTACTGACTCAGATGAAGCACAGTTTAACATATCACATATGTGAATAAATTCGACCGATAAAACAAAATGATAAATCACTGTAAACAATTCTCAGATTTATATTACCCCATTCTTCTATAACATGTACACGTTCCAAAATTCAAGATGTGCGGATTATATATTCAAACAGCACAAAAAAGGTACCTTCATCATATCTTAGTGAGTTAGACTGAAAGTTCAGAGGAGCTGTATGAACTCATAATAACTTTACCTTTGGGGGTGTTTCATTTTCCCCCGTCATAAGGTCCACAAGAGGGTACCCTTCCTTCCCGTATAGTCTGTAACTTCTTTTTTTGCACGGAATTGAGACCTGAAACCAGAGATTAATGAATTTCCATAACAAACATGTAAAGTGATATCATGAAAACTATAACAAACATGTAAAGTGATTACAAACCTTTGAAACATCTTCAGAAAGTTTAATGCGAGGCTGATTATTTATTTCAACCAATTTGAACACAACACCAAGGGCTGGTTGAGCATAGCACGTTACCAAATGAGTTCCAATGCCAAATGCATCAACTTCATGACCCTGGACAAAGGAAGATGGTTAAATAATGAAGATTCTATCATAGGCATTCATTGACCTGCATAGCATTATATGACTTGCAACCAATAGCAATAGTTCCCAAAACAACGCCTAATTTCCATCCATCTTTGCTTCATTCATTCTCATTCTACAGTTCAGTTCTTAAACAATAACCAGGCAATATTATAGTTTCCAGAAAATAAAAGCATCGAATGAGTTAAGTTAAGAACAAGTCTTAATACATTGTCTTCTCACTGGAAGCATTGTTCTTTTAAATCTTATAGAAAAATGGTATTATTAAATGGGGCAACAAAAGTTCCTTAGAGCTCAAAGATGTAGTGAAGCACTTTAGCCAAAGAAACCGGAAATGAGCTAGGCAAAAATAACAAAGAGGCCAACTATCATCAAGGGAATAGAAAAAGAGGAAGAACAAAAGTATATAGCTGTACCCCAACTTCAACTTTTTTTCGCATATGCTTAGTGTTATGCTGATATTCAAGATTTTTAAGGTTGATGTGCATACCTACGAATGCATTATAATTATACCTGTTTGTTCAGAGCATCCAAAGTTTCTTCATTGAGGTCATTACTGGCCGTAATGTTCATCTTTCCAAAATCTGGCACCCCAAACTCCTTCTCAATGGTTTTAAAAAAATTGCGAGCCTCACATGACAAGTAGGCAAGATCACCAGAGTCCAGCCTGATACCTACTGCCTTGTACCTGCAAAACATTCAGAAAAAGGTAATGGAAGAAAATAATAAAACCTTCTAGCTGTAGAGGTGAAGTGAAATTCTCAGCCTTGGTTGTAAAACTTGTTTGAGCCTAAATGTTTGGTGGATGTAATTGTTGACAATAAACTGAGCTAAATAAATGGAACAAAAGAATTAAGTCTTCAGGCACAAAACATAAGATGTTTGGTCATATGACTCTTGCTAATAGCCATAGGATGATCTATTTTACCAAAAGTAGATGTATATATGAAGTATTAAATGCAGATATAGTTTCTCTATTGTAGGTTTATAGATTAGGTACATTCTCATTACACTGGGCATAAGTAACTTGTGCTTTATTACACACATTTACTGGAATCCATATGATTGAGAATAATATCAACTAAGGAATAAGCCTTTCAACTCACCCCAAATCATGCAGAGCTAGAGCAATTGCACAAAAATTAGGAATACCGCTTCGCATCACCTGTTCAAATTGATTTTATGATGATAATCAACAACAATAGGCAAAAGATGTCAAGACATGAAATTGCATAGTTACAATAAAATTAGTGAAATTGACATGACACAAAAATATGAGAGTAAGCTATGTGTTCTGGTTGATATCGTGTTAGACCACATAACACTCCTGATACAAGTATTCAGAATATGGAAATATGGAACCAATGAGAATATACCAAGTCAACCATAATCAAGATTTTGTTTACATTCTGTTCTACTCAATATGTACAGGAGCTAACAACAAGATAACGAGGATACACCAAAAAGATTGAGACCAGATTACTTTAAGATGCTGGGAGTGTTTATGAGATCTTTCTTTATTCCTCTAAGGATCATGTTTACTGTTGTAGCCCATGTAGTAATCACAAAGAACAATCTTGAAGCTATTTATATATGGAATTTCAGGTTAAACAAATATTATGGCCCTTTTTACCAAACAAAATAAATCACAGAGCACCATTTGTGTGGTTCCAGAAGATAGACTCCCTTCATAGCCATGATAAATTACACAATTACAAATGTAAATGAATACTTTAATGTCACTTACATCATATGTGTCAACAAGGGCCAAAAAGTTGTTTGGGAAGGCCAGAGCATACGAGGCAAAAGCAGCTAACTCACTTTGGTTTGTTTCAGCAAAAATCCCACCTAATAGATTCGACCGCTGAATAGATGTAACCTATGATCAGCCACTTGTAACACTAACAGTAAATCTCAATGACATCAATATTCAACACACCTTTAGTTTGCTTAGCCAAGCCTGTGCCGAACCAACAAAATCCTCACAAACATGGGAGCCATCAGAACTGTGAAGTGATTTCTCTGTAATTTCATCAGGGCTCTGCACAATCACTTGACTGGGTAAGATATTCATGAAGTAACGGAGAATGCAGCATCATTTAATAACTAGAAGTAGTTATTCATAGAGAAGTGACTAGGAGAACCTTTATGATACAATTTAAATACCAACTTTAGAACCATTTTACCCGGCCAGAAATGTATTAATACAACAAACAAACTTGTGTTGCATGTATCCAATATTCAGTTTATACTTTATAGCAGAAGTTGACTCTTGTAAGAGCAACACTAAATAAAGCAAACTGTATTTGCTCAACTTGGAAATGTAACTATTGTCTTGGCCAAATAGATCAATCAGTTCAAAGACTCACGCTGTTGCAGTTTCTCTACTTCACTTCTTCCATTTTCCCTTTTACTTTTTTATTTGTTGTTGGGGGAATAAGGATGAACCCAAATATGTAAATCTAAATCCAGAGCTTCTCAGATAAGTTATTAGTTTCTTTGGAATTGTCTCAGAGAATGAAATAGTAATATATAATCCAAAGGCACAGTTACATAAAAAGATTATCATAAAGGGATCTCAATCCTCTGAATCAATTTAAGGATCACCATGTCTCTTAAAGCAGTTTACATATAGCAAAACAGTAAATGTAGGGTATAAGAAGGAAAAGTAGCTAGATCTCAGAGGGAATATGAATCAAATTCATTTTTCATGCATATTGTATTTTACCCTTACCATAAATGAACTGACAAAGGCATGAGAATGTGTCCCACGAAGTGGTATTCCGAACAATTTCCCAGCAGCAACATTGCTATTATTACCAAAATTGAACATGAAAGTTACAACAAAATCATTATAAGGTAGTTCAAATAATGTAAAGCATAAGCGACGTATGTGAGATTATCATATCTAAGGGGTTGAAATATTTAGATTTTATTTCTTCAAGTTTTATCTTGTTTCCCCATTATGTGCAGTAAAATCTAGGGATGTGTATTACTCCTACTTGTTAGAAATGGAAAGCACTATTCTGACAGCAGAAGATAAGAATTTAATAAAACATTGCTGAACTGCATCCAAACTAGCAATTTCATCATGCAAACTAAATAAACTTGGGTATTAATTTTGTTTAAGACAGGTCACTGAAGATGTGAACAAAATACGGATGTAATACAACGAATACCTTATAATTATTCACTATCTAACATTGTACTGGTTTAACTCTTACCAATCTTCATAGTGACTTGTGGTCTATGTTATTAATATTTTGAATTTAATTTTGCGAAGAACAAATAAAATAAACATTACTTTAAACACATAAAAATAATACTGCCATTTGTATATTCGTGCATCTGTTAATTCTCAAACTGCAATAAGATTATGAGCAAATAAAATAGTTTTAAAAATTTGTCTTTTAGAAACTAGAAATGGAACTTAAGCGTAGCAGCTATGCCTAATAAATATGACATCACAAACAAATAAACAACACATTCGTATCAATTGGATTAGTTAACAAAGCAATAACATCCATCATTAACTACCCACGAATCATTTACTATCAGCATACAGCCTTTTTTTAACAGCATCATGACAAAGTCTCCCATTAACCAGAGACCATACTGCCCGACTATTTGTTTCCATACATAAGTAGGATTCAATCACCTCGATGAAGGTGCCACAGTAAAACCATTCGAAAGAGTAAGTAAAAGGTTGATAATTTATTGCAAAGTACCTTGTAGCATCAAATCCGCCCATATAACAGTATTTTGAAGCCCCAATACCTCCATCAGGACCCTTAAAAAATACAAGACATACATCACATCGATATAGCACAACAGAGATTAGTACATCAGAATGAAATAAGAAGGGAAGTTCATGTTACATGTGCCCGTCGCAGTCCAAACTCAAGAAGAAGCTTGGATTTTCCTGCAACAAATCGATGCCTTGCAGCATTGGTCGCAACTAATGAAGCATAATTTATGAGATTAACAAGTGGGGTTTCAAGCAGTTGAGCCACCTTAAAAAACAGCAGTTAATTAATGAGTATTAAGAAAGAAAAGACAAATTATGAGCTGATTAAACCGTATCTATACAAATGATGCTTGCATAAAAAGGTATCTCAAAGAGTTACTTACAGCTACCGGCCCTTCAACCCTCAACAATGGTATCTTCGGAGATACAACAAATCCTTCAGAAATGGCATGTATCTCCACATCTGAACAATCTAAGCTCCGTAGATAATCATAGAAGCCATCCTAAATTCAATATTGATCAGTGAAGGTATTCTCAAGTACAGATAAGTGTTTTATCGGAACAATGTTACTAATAGGTTATTTTCCACCTAAAATTCCGCCCGACATATGTAATCCTTAGTGCCAATATTGTTCATTCTCCAATGTTAGAGAGCAGATTGCTAATGGGAAGAAACATAAGCAAAATAAACGAAATATGGCCATGTGGTGAATACAAAAGTTAACATTTTGCTATATATGACTTCGTTATACATCGAATATTATGCCATAGATTTTAGTTCAACAATAACAAGAACTATGAACGTACCCATGCTTCAGAAATTATCAGGAAAACAAAAGTTAACATTTTGAGCTACTAAATATATATACTTCATATGGAAGCAATTAAAGTATATACTCAAGTCATATCCAAGGATAGATCATCTGCCCTTCTTCAGTCTGAATATTCACTTTGAAAGAACCATTAAAACTGGCATAATATTTTACACAGATCTTTTCAGTACATATCAAGGGAACTAATATACCTCACACGATGTGGGTAAGGTTTCCTTTATAAAAGCAATTTCATCCTCTGAAAATCTAAAGTTAGCAATTAACTTTATGCACTCTTCAAGACCAGCAAACACGGTATATTCGCCACCAAAAGGATTTCTACGGAAATATAAATCAAACCTGGAAGAAAATAATCTCGTAAGTGATAAAGCATTTCATTTAACATCAACATTTTCTACTGAATAGAAACAATACTTATAAGCAATTCTGTTTAGGCCAAAACTTATGTCATAGAATTGAATGGATAAATATTAATCGAGTAAGGTAATTTAGAGTATTTAAAGTATTCCAGGAAGACCTGCAATACTGAGAAAAATAGTGGTTCTCATTCTCCATCAAAACATGTAAAGCAAATTACAGATGTCTACTTGTACTCCCTCCGTTCACAACTAATGGTCTCCTTTTTTCATTTTAGGTAAGTTTCAATCTCTAACGAGGTGGAAATCAACCACTTTTTTCTCTCTATCTCCCTCGTACTTTACCAATTTTGTATTAAAACCCGTGTCACCAATTGGTAGTGGATTGAGGGAGTAAGTGACCAAAAATAACCATAAAACAGCATATGTGACTATCCCCCCAGTCCCCTTAGGCGACAAAAGTTCAGTAGCTAAACGGAAAGAGAAGTTTGGTTTATACAGTTTGATTCAAATATGACAACAATGCATTTGGTAGACTTCATCTAACCAAAAGTCAATAAGGAAACTCACATTCATCACAGTGCAACAGGCTCAAAATAAAGTAAGATCAGTATCCAGTTAGTTATTACTAATTCTCAAACATTCGAAAGTAATAACAGAAAAAAGTCCTCAGCTTTGCCTCTCTATCTGTCTCCAAATCAAACACATCCACATCAAATTCAAATTTTCGATTACTCTACTCAATACAGCAATCATGCATGCCGAATTCCGAAATCTGGAAGACTAAATTGGGGCAAAAATCCAACTGAAACTTCCAAAAACAAACATGCAGCAATTAACATATAAAAACAAAACTAATTAGAGGAAACAATTGAATAAAAAGGTAGGAAAAGTGAAAAGGAAGAGATTACACGGCACGGTCGTTGTGTTTGGCGGCCTTCCAGTAAGCATAAGCCATGGTGAACTGATAGAGATCCGTCAACAGAGGTGTCACCATTGGATTGGTGGGGCCGTCGATGCCTTCTTTCCTCTGCCCGTTGGCCGCCATTTTTTGATTTCCAATCCAAACCGAGCTCCCGAAACTTCTTCAATCCACTCTACACAGAAGGAGACAATTGGCGTGATCGTAAATAACGCTGCGCGCTAGTTTGTTAGGCTCTAGAGAAACAGATGAATGTTTATTGTTGGTGGAGATGGAGATTTATAAAGGTATATATAGCTGAATAATCTACTATTACAGGTCAGGTCAGGGCAGTCAGAGACGCAAAGTGTAGTGTGGTTTGGGGTGGAATTTAGGAGGGACAGGTGTCGCTCTGTTGGCTATTCTTGGCTGTGTTTGGTCCAACCCCTTTCTTTCCAAATACGGTTCGGCTTTTTCTTAAACTCAAGCCCGGTTCAGGAGTAGATTTACGCAATTATTATGGACAAAGGTTTTGTAGCTTGTTATTCCCACTTGGGATGTTACAAAATTTTAGAAAATAATTTAATATGTTAAATAGAATGAGAAAAAAAAGTAGTTAATGTAATAATGATAAGGGAATTGTGATTGAAGTAATAATGAAGATAGAGAAAAAGTTGTAGGTGCATTAGTGATAGTTTACTAATTCTAAATAGTGAAATGTGATTTTTTTTTACAAACAAAAATTAAAAGTGTGATATTCATTTGAGAAGAAAGTAATACTTATTTTAATTTTTATATTAGAAAATACAGAAATTGTTTTTTCAAACTTTGAATTTATATGAATAAATCAAATATAAATGTATTATATTAATTAAAGTGTACTTTCTCTGTCCATGACCTTTTGATCCATTTTTTTCATTTCCGAGTGTCCACAATTTTATACCCATTAAATTTTTAGTATGTTTTCTAATATTCAATATTACTCGTATTTCTTCATATGCTATTACTACACAAGTTATCAAGGTCGGAGACTCCTAGACCATGTCACTGAGTTGTTCAGATTGTATTTCCAAGATAGGCGTTGGTGGTTCTGTCCACTTTATTCTTTTCGCTATTGGAAGATTGGGCAATGACAACCAACTTAGTGGGTCATTAGTATTTTATTTCCATAAACTACAATTCATTTATGAAAACTCGTTTGGACTTGAGATCACAACATCTATACCCTATTTGATTGAGTTCATACCCAACAAAAAACACAAATTTAATAGTATAGGGTGAAAGTTTGGTTCTTTCATGTTTGGGATATATTAACAAACACGGAGCTCCCAAAATATACGAAGTTGAAGAATTAAGGCTTGAGGGATCTTGACTAGGCTAAAAGTATATGTCGGGGTTTAAATCAAAGATTTTTGCAAGGAGACGATTAAACAGGTAGACTAATGTTGCAAGGGCTTCAGGCCAAAACATTTTTGGGTATAAGACTCAATAAGCATTGTCCGGGAAATTGTAAGATAAATACGATTTTTTCTTTTGGCGACACCATTTTGTTCTAGAGTATGGGAGCAAGTAGTCGGGTGAACTAAACCGTTGTTTTTACAAAAAAATTTTGTAAAGAAAGAAGGCTAAGCTAAGTTAAAAATAAAATAACGATAAAATAAAATGTCTAATCTATCATGGAGGAGCCAAATATTAAGACCTGATGGTGGTTGATCCAAAGCATGCACCCCCAAAGGAGGTTCTCCTTAAAACTATATGTATCTAGGGAGATCGACACGAGCAAGCATGTCTCCTCCAAATCCCGCCTGGACGGGCCACATGGCGAAGGATGAAGAGTTCCAGCGCTGAAGGCCCGAACAAGTGGCTCTTGACCTGATGCCGGCTGGACAGGTAGAATGGCAAGATTTCCACTTAGTTGTCCATTCTATGTTTTTTTAGTTCCTTGTTTTGGGACTATTATAAATAGATCCCCTAGTTATCTTCTTCATTATTTGTTGAATATTGAATGTAAAAGACTCCTTTAATAGCATCCCTTTGAGTGAGATTTTTATCCAATACCTAATTTGATTAGGTTGTTTGATTTTTTCTTTTTAGATTGAATCAATTAGAGGTACACACTTATGGTTTGTCTATCCATAGGGAAGTGGAACCAATTGAGATTTTATCTTGATAAAAGTTGTTTAGGGTTGTCTTCATCTTTTTGGAGGAGGTCTTGAGGTCTCAATCATAATCTCTCCTACTATACACTTTTTCACCTTCTAATCTTTCCAACAAATCTTTTTGAAATCTAATTTTTGTGGCTATATCCACTTATCTTTGTGCTAATTGAAGATCAAACATCGTTGGGCACATATTAGGAATTTTAGATGGATCCATTAATGAAGAATGGTATGTATTTATAGACTCTTGAATTTAAAAAAAAATTGAAACTACCCCACCCCTATCCCCCTCGCATCGTGGAACTCACAATAGGCAGCTTCACCCGCCCCGACCTTCCTCGCGCCTACCCCCACCCTTCCCTTGCTTGGTGCCACCTCCCACAACGGAAAGCGCCACTCGCCACCACTGGCGGACATAGTATGGGAGGGGGAAGGGCTTAAGCCCCTCCCAAGAAGTACTCCCTAAGTCCCAACTAAATTGGGTCACTTCTTTTGAACACGGAGATTAAGAAATTATGTTGAGTGAGTTAAATGATAATGAAATAAAATAGAAGAGAGTAAAAAAGTAGGAGAGATAAGAGAGAGTAAAGTAGGTGAAGGAATAAAGTAAGAATGATTAGATTTTTTATTTTTTTTTTGTCAAAAAATGAAATGACTCGACTTTGTTGGGACGCCCCAAAAAAGAATATGACTCAACTTAGTTGGGACGGGGGGAGTAATTTTTGTGTTTTTTTTTCTACTTTTAAAATTTCAAACATCATCACTCACCAAATCAATGCCGTTGAAGAATAAATCTAAAAAAAAATGAATGATAGGCAGGGCTGAACTTTCGTGAGGAGAAGACACAACTTTACTGAACTTAAAAAGGAAAATTAAATAAAAATGGCTATCATAGTTTTGGGAAAGAAGATGACTCAGTTCCCAAAGTAAATAATGGTACTACTACTCCATCTTTTCCTCATTAATAGAGACATTTCTTTTGAGCATGGAGATTAAAAATAGTGTGTTAAGTGGATGGTGAATAAAGTAAGAGAGATGAAGAGAGAACAAAGTAAGATTACTTTTTGCCAAAAATAGAAATGACTGAATTAACTTCCCAAAATAGAAAAACAATTCAATTAATAAGGAACGAAGTGGGTACTAAATAAATGATATTTTTACGTAGTGTTGTTTTAGTTTTACAAAGTAGTATCGTGTGTGTCTCGCATTTTAAAATTGGTTCGTACTTCTATTTTGTACTCCCTCCGTCTAATTCAAAATGTCCACATTCTTGAGTGGCATGAGATTTTATGAGAGGTCGTTACGTTAAGTAAATAAAGAGAAAAAGATAGTTGAATAAGAAAATAGAGATTTATTTACAAATATAGAAAGTTGACATCTTGAGTGGGACAAACTAAAAAAATGGACATCTTCAACATTTTAACTCCTTTTCTTTTCAATTCAATTATGTAAATATTTACTTATTTTATAATAATTTTTATATTTACTTTATTAGTATAAAAATTTAGAATGAAACTGAAAAAAAAATGGATTGAATGTGTAGTTAATTTGTAAAGGATTTTCTAATTAATTGAAAATAATTTATTTTTACATGATTTAAGTTGAGATGTCATGGTTAGACTTTGCAATTTTATTATTAGAGTTTGAGGTATTTTAACTGAAATTCTATCATTTTGTTTACTATTACATACTCTCTCCGTCCCATAATAGATGATATAGTTGGAAGATGACACAGGATTTTAGGAGATGTTATGTGTATTAGGTGGAGAGAGAAAATAGTATATTTATATTAATGTAAGAGATAATTTTTTTCAAAAAAGGAAATGTGACATTTTTTATGGGACAAACTAAAAAAAAGTGTGACATCTATTATGGGATGACGAGAGTATTTTTCTCATATACATATATATTACTAAAAAATATTCCTTCATCTGTGATTTAATATTTTAATTTTCTTATTTTATCTATATTTGAGTTTTAAGAATGGTAAAGAAAAATGAGTGGAAAAAATTAGTGAAATTTGTCTAATACTTTATATATTAATTTTACATAAGATTTGAGTGATGGAGGTTAATAAAATGTGGAGTCCAATTACCAAAAAGTATAATCGATGTAGATATAATTATTCTACGACGAATCAAAAAGAAAATACAAGATAATTATTCCACGACCAAAAAATATATATTCCCCCGTCTCACGTTACTTGAGGCGTTTATTTTCGGCACGTGATTTAAAAAAGTTATGTTTAGTGAGTTAAATAAAATAAAAAGAGAATAAAGTAAGAGAGCTGAGAAAGGATAAATTAAAAGAAAGAATAAAGTAAATGCAATTAGATGTTTTGTTTTTAGCCAAAAATAGAAATAATTCAAGTAATAAGGGACAATTCAAAATGAAATACGACTCAAATAACTTGGGACAGATGAATATATTGCATCCATTTTATTTATTTATTTGTTTATTTTCCAGTGTCAGTCAGTGCAAGCTCTTCCAAGCCTATGTTGTGAATGATGAAACTGTTGAAAGGGCAAAACAATAAATTAACAAGGAATGGTTTGAGCGTGGTGTGCAAGCGCCGGGTGGAGGATTGTAGGTACAAGCATTGGTCGCTGGGAAGAACAAAAGAGGTCCTACTTCCGTACTCTTGGATTGGACTTTTCTGGAAAGTTTTTTTCCATTTATTGCTATTTTACCATTTTCCTTTTCTGAGACCAAACCCCCCTCTCTCTCCCTTGCCCATTTCCCACTCTCCTTCCAAAATTGCCCTTCATCCCTCTACCTATAATATATTCTATTTTTGTTATTCTCAATAATTAATCGTAGTTAACGCCATAATATTAGTATGTGATATGGTTTTCACGATTCAATAAAAATGACAACGACAATACCACTGAAATACCTAATGTGGACATGAAATAGCTAATGTGGACATGCGTATGATGTTTGATAATCTCTACAAACATCAATTATTTTTTCTTTTTTTTGAAATTGATAATTGTGATGTTTGCCAATTCGTGATTTTTCCTTTTGATATGAAAGGTTAAAAGGGTTAGATTTGAATTTGACTTTGTGGTTTCGTTATAACATGAGATTGGGTAAAATTAACTTGGTAGAAATGGGGTGACGTGGAATTTGAATAAATGAAATGAAAGTGAAATGATAATTAGTGTATCTAATAAAGGTAATTGAGTAAAAAGTCATCCATCTAATGTTGGGTGCTGTCTATTTCCAATTAAGGGCAATATAGAGTGAGAGAGAGGAATTGCTTTTCGATTTGGTTAGCGTCGGAAAGTGGCATAAGAAAGAGATGGTTCTTTAATTTCCTCTTTTTTTTTATCTTGTGTAAAATTTAAAAACTTAATCTTGGAGGTAAAAGATAGAGAGAAAAAGAGGGAGTGAGATAGATTTGGAGGGTCAGAATTAAAGTAGTAATAGAGGCGTACAAATCTATAGATACACAGAATATACACACAAATATAGAGTTTAAAGAAAAGAGAAAGGCTAAATTGAACACCCACAGCAGACATATATAAATAGAAAGAGTTTTAGAAAACCATCCTCAAGTATTTATGACTTTGAATTACATAGCCACCAAAAATAAATTAGAAAAAATTAGTCTGTAAGGTCTAGAAAAGAGAAGGCAAGTTGGGTATAACTATAGAGAGAGAAAGAGAGCATTGAAAAACTGGCCTCGTCTATGCAGTATTGGGCATCTAGCTAGACGAGAGAGAGAGAGAGAGAGAGAGCTAGGCATCTAGTTGTACAGTTGGAAGTCGGAATTGCAACAACATTTCTTTGCAACCAACAACTTTGTTTTTTTTTTCAAGTCTATGGTCCTAGGTTCTTTATGTTGTATCATGGGACAACATAGTCTCCACATTGGAATTTCTTCACTCTACAACAGTTTAGAGAGAGAAAGAGAGCCTTTTTGATTCTTGATTAGACTGTGGTTTGGATTTTGTGGTGTGGCTGAAATCGATTGGAGAAATGTGGGATCTCAACGATTCACCGGATCAAAGGCGTGGCGGCGATGAATCGGAAGGCTGCTCCGAGGAAAAGGGAAAGCGCGTGGGATCGGTTTCGAATTCGAGCTCATCGGCGGTGGTGGAAGAAGGGGAGGAGGGCGGCGGGGGGCGGTGCTCCTCCCTCGTCACGCGGCAGTTCTTTCCGGGAGCGGCGGAGGATGGCGGGCCCCACGGCTTCCCCCGGGCGCACTGGGTCGGGGTTAAATTGTGCCAGTCTGAGCCACAAGGTAGCAATGGAGGCGGAGTTGCGTTGGGGAAGTCGGTGGCGCAGCCGATGAAGAAGAGCCGGCGTGGGCCGAGGTCGCGGAGCTCGCAATACCGCGGTGTCACGTTCTACCGGCGAACCGGCCGCTGGGAATCACACATATGGTACATATACTAAAATTGGCCTTTTTCTTGTTTCCTTTGAAATTCCTCATTCACATATATAGAAATTAATTGACTCAAACACTTGAAATTTCTTCCTTTGAAATCAGGGATTGCGGGAAGCAAGTCTATTTAGGTGGGTTTTTCATTCTTAAATACTTATTCTTGATTTTGTGATTAATTTGATGGTTGAAAATTGAATCTTGGATTGCATAGGAGGATTCGATACAGCCCATGCCGCCGCCCGGTAAGCTAAGCTTTGTACACGTTTGATTAATGCCTACACAAATTAAATTAAATTAAATATGCATATATATATATATATATATCGCAGTGCATATGATAGAGCCGCCATTAAATTCCGAGGAGTCGAAGCAGACATCAACTTTACCTTAGAGGATTATGAAGACGACTTAAAACAGGTAGGAATTTATCAATTTGAACATAGTAGGAGTATCAATTAATTATAAATGTGAGATTGTGATTTAACAGATGAGCAATCTAACAAAGGAGGAATTTGTGCACGTACTCCGTCGGCAAAGTAGTGGCTTCCCAAGAGGGAGTTCAAAATATAGAGGTGTCACTTTGCACAAATGTGGTAGATGGGAAGCTAGGATGGGCCAATTTCTAGGCAAAAAGTAACAACAATTCTTTTATTTTTCATTTCATCATTTTTGAATAAATATTCTTAAATTCATGTTTGTTGTTACCGTGACATGCAGGTATGTTTATTTGGGTCTTTTTGATACTGAAGTCGAAGCTGCAAGGTAGGTTTATGGCCTATAAAATAGTGGTCCGAAATTTAATATCATTTTTAAAGATGAATTATTTTATTTCTTGTACTAGGGCTTATGATAAAGCCGCCATAAAATGCAATGGCAAGGAAGCTGTTACCAATTTCGATCCCACCATTTATGATGATGAACTCAAATCAGCAGGTATATTATATACTACTACTATTATTATACATTAACTCAGACCGTTGGACAAGTAATTTCTTGCAACCACCTAAACATTTGTTGTTTTTTTTGCGCTGTCAGAATCTTCCAATAATGCATCAGATCACAATCTCGACTTAAGCTTAGGGAATTCTGCTTCACCACAAACCAATGCGACTGGAACATTGCAACTACACCTACATTCTCCCGAGTCGTTCGCGATCAGCAATGAAGCCCCTCGTTACCAAATGTTCAGTAGGCCATACGAATACCTTGAGGGCGGGACGAATGAAGGAGGAGGAAGAGCGGTTGGTGTATCGAGAAATGGACAGCAATGGCAAATGAATGAAGCTCAAATGTTTGCTAATGCTGCAGCATCATCAGGATTCCCATCAGCTCATCAAAATTGGATTCATAAAAATGGGATCCACCCTCTCATTAGGCCATCTTAATTTTCTACTATTCTGATTCAACCATCAGAGAATATCACCATTTTTATCCAAGTCTATAAAGATTCTTGCTTTTACCCTATTTCCCCCCTTTTAACTTTATTTTAACACATTAAATAAAATTTCTAGAGGTAGATTTGACAATTGGATTGATTGTTACTCGTTTGTAAGTGACAACGAAATGTTTGAATCAAATATGTGACGCGCAAAGGTAGTTGTCTTGACTTTTTCAAATTATGATAGAAATTGTCAAATTAGAAATTAAGATTTCGTTTCAATCACGGGGGAAATTCCTAAAGAGGTAAATAATTTACCTAAAGAAGATAATTTTAGTATTTTATAATTGGGCATCAACTTGACATTTTATCATTAATTAAAAGGTGATATTGAAAGCGCTTTTACTTTTTCTTTATACTAACTCCTTGCCTAAAACAAAATATCCTATGATGTTGTAGGATGCAAATAAAAAGAATGTATAAGAAATTAGAAAGAAAATAAAGTGGGAAATATGAGTGATGAATTGTCAACATCGTTGGTGTCCTTCGAATCAGTTCTCAAGAGCAAAAGCAATTCACACAGACAATTGCTATTATGGTGAGAGGGACTTAACCTAACTCTACTCGACCTTGCAACCACCCCTACCCACAATACTAAGCCCATCCACAGCGATGTCACTGTTAGGAATTCTTGTATTCATCTAATGAACGCAGCGAAAATTGCAGACAAGAATAACAGATCTAGATTCGTAATTATATTGTAAGTTGAGCACGTAATACACAACGGAACTAAATCTTACTTGCTATGTTGTTTCTTCTACGATTGAAACCTGCAAGTTCAATCCACCGCTATCAAGGTCCACGTGCAATCCAATCTGATGCAGGAACTATCCCGGTACAATTGCTCCGTAGAAGAAAGCTAGGTATTCTCTCTATAAAGCTTTATGTATTTTCTCTCTAATGTTACGCTATTTTTCCTCTCCCACAATGGAGAATAAATAACCATTGTATAGATGGTGTGTCACTAGGGTTCCATGATTGTTGGGCTTATGGACTATTATAATTGTAGCCCAACTATAATTATTTAATCCATATTAATATAATCTAGCTCATATCCTTTCAATCTCTCACTTGGACTAGCATTAGATATAATACACAGTTCCAACTTTGTGCCCTTGCGCGGATCAAAATACACATATAGTGTGACCCTTTAGGCCCTCATTATCGACGGCGATATAATCGAAGTCTGCACAAAACTCCTAGACTGCGTTGGCAGCGTAGCTCGATATATGAAGGACGTTTACGTGAATTCGATAAACAAGCCTTTACACAAAGTTTATAGTAATATTCTTTCATTCATAAAATACCCGATTGAGCCTAAGATTTGTCATGTGTCATCCAAATAACTCAATCACTTTATTTCATATTTATTAAATGACCCATTCGATCATATTCAATTACTTTAATTGAATATATCTTTGCATTGGCCAATGACTTAATGGTCAAGTAATATAGAGAATTTGAGTGTTCTCTCGAAATTCTAATCGATGAATGAATCTCATTCTAGCTCAACTACCATTTCCATTTATCTTATGATGTACCCAACACAAATCCGTGTCTTAATCCTCCGAGGGGAGGCAAAGCGTTGTACAAGGTCAAAGCAAACCACTCAACAAACAAAATGTGTAATGACCTCAGATCTAAGGACTATTACATACTTCATGTACTAATAAACTGTAGACACTTAACAAAACAGTTTAATAGTAGGGTATACCAATACTCTCCAAAGTATACCATGTGTCCATCACGAGTATCTAATATCTCATAGTTGTGAGAACAACTACATTCTCGAAGAATGTGATGCAAACCCCATTCTAACCTATAACATATCATCAATATCTAATTCTTGATGATCATTGGTTAGGGCTATTTTAGAATTATACTATATCATTAATGTCTCACACCATTAACGACAGTCATAATTCAAGGGAACAAATATTTAGAATAAATGCAAACATTTTAAACAATTATTCCAATAAATGCACAAAACCCATAGAAAATAAAATTTTCATATAATGTGATCAAGTAATATTGTCTCAACACAAAATGTTTCTAAGACATATAAAATTGTAACTCCCACTGATTTAAAGCCATCTACCAACATGCTTAACACCTAAGCTCTCAAAGTGCTTGTTGTGTTTTGCTATGCATAACCGTTTGGTGAAATGATCAGCCAAATTATCATTAGTGGGTACTCTTTCTAATTTTATGTCGCCTCTTTCAATTATTTCTCTGATCAGATGATATCTTCTGGGAACATGTTTGTTCCTGTTCGTAGCTCTGGGTTCTTTTGCTTGCGCAACAGCACGAGTGTTGTCACAATACAAAGGTATTGCACTATTGGCACTTGGAATGACACCCAGTTCTTTAACGAACTCTAACAAAGCAACAACTTCTTTGGCAGCTTCAGATGCTGCAATATACTCTGCTTAGGTGGTGGAATCGACAGTTGTACCTTGTTTGGAACTATTCCAACTCACTGCTCCACCACTGAGGACAAAAACATATCCAGACTGAGACTTATAGTCGTCATGGTCTGTTTGGAAACTAGCATTAGTGTACCCAGTAACTGATAACTCTGGTTGTCCACCATAGACTAAGAAATATTCTTTAGTCCTTCTAAGGTACTTGAGAATAGTAACTGCTTTCCAATGTTCCTCACAGGGATTTTGCTGAAATCTGCCTGTCATGCTAAGCGCATAGGCCACATGTAACGCCCCACTTTTCGAACCCTAATTTTGGAACCCTAAGACGTTGTATTTATTGCTTTGATTGTCGCAATTAAATGACGAATCGTTATGTGATTTATTCGATGACCTAATTTTGTTTTGACCTAGTCAATTTCGTTGATTTTATGACGTGGCTTAAATTAATTGATGTGGAATGAAAAATATTGCGGTAACTTTTTTTTTAAGGGGAGTGAGATTTAATTAGGATCATAAATAATTACCTTGCCCTTTTGTGGAGAAAATTTTGACCACTATTGGTTATTGGAGAGGAATTCTTTTCTTGGATTTAATTATTTGTGTTGGGATAATTGTCCAAATTAAATCCAATGCCTAATTATCTTATTTCTTCATGATAAAAATCGGCCCTATTATTTTTCCTAAGGGAGATTTCGAAATCTCCTAGTTTGTGGGAGAAGGAAATTATTCATTATTTTTTTTGATCCCTTAATTATTTCTTTCCATGTTTTAATTGGAATATCCTAGCAAATCTTGCCTTATCTATTTTATTAAAGATTTGGAAATTATTCCTTGTGGAAGAAATAATTTCACACGCCTATTCCTAGTTCATGGGAGGATTTTTATTTATTTTTCTGCTCCGTAAAAATACCAAATTAAATCATGGCTAATTAAATAACCATGATTTTCGAACATCCTCCTTATTCTTCCTCAATTTACACGCCAATCATCCCTCCATAAATCTCTCAAATCTTTATTTGATTTATTCTCCATATCTTCATGCAATTAATTGGAGATTTCATCTTAACGCTATAAATAAAACAAAACCTAACCCTAGCCCCCACCAAAAAAATCACCCCCTCCCTTGAAGTACACGCTCATTCCCTCTTCTCCACTCTCCCGCACTTGTTCATCCATTCTACTCAAGATCCCCTCAATTTCCCAAGAGATTATTAAAGAACCAAGGTTTTATTCTTCACTCCTCTCCACCTAAACCTTCTTTGACTCCGTCATGCATGTAGAGAGTGTAGGGAATGCGGATCTAAGGGTTTAATTGGTGGGAATGTGTAATCGTATGTGTGAATGCTTTTTGATTTCAATTGGTTGATGATTTAATGAATCCTCGGCGAATGATATGTGATTTCATGAAAATATGTGTCTAAGGACCCTTTTGAGCATGCTTGTATGTTAAAACCATGAAAAGGTTGATTTTGAATCAGTGGGGGTAAACCCTAATTCGGATTTCCTAAAAGCATGAGAAACTGTGATTCCGAACAGTAAGTTCCGACTCGTTTTTTACCGATCAAATGAACTCCGATTTGACCGATTCTTTTTCCTGGGTAAACTTCATGATGTCCTCTATGTTGTGTGTAAATTTCAATATATTTGGATAAACGATGGATTTTTGGTGAATTTTTAAAGTTGACTGCGTATTTCTGGCAGAAACTGTTTTCTCGACCAGTAGGTTACGTTTTCTATTTGACCGACCTAAAAAGGTTATTTTGACATGAAATTTATACTGGAAGTTATTTGATGAGTCTACTGCTTTGTCGTAAAGTTTTAGCCCCAACGGAAGTCGGATGATTTTTAAATGATTTTTATAAAATGGTTGCGCAGTGCTGCCAGATTTCTACCTTTGCAAAATAACTATGTTTTGAATGGCATACATGAATTATATATGTGACGAGATGATGTGATATGCAAAGATGTTATGCTATGATGTGATTTTCATTTGTTGTTGGTAAAAGGGAAAAATTAAGGACATGCATAATACTAAGTCTAGGGATGTCAATCGGGCTAACCCGTTCGGGTTCGGGCCAACCCGTTCGGGTTGTCGGGCCATTCGGGTACGGGCTATTCGGGTTATGATTTTTTCGGGTTATAAAAGTTCGACCCTAACCCTAACCCTTCGGGTTTCGGGCTAACCCACCGGGTTATTCGGGCCAATGCGTATTTTTAATTCTTTTAATATTTTCAAAAAATAATACATATTTTAAATTTTCTTTAATTATATACATATTTTTAATTAATCATTTAACAATGAAATACATATTTTTAATTTTCTTTAATATTTTTAAAAAAGATTAAGTTATTTAAATTTAAATAACTTATTCATTACATAATTATTTACAAAATATCTATCAATACTATGTTTATGTATTTAAAACATAAATCAACACTTTGTTTCAAAATTCAAACACAAATCAATTCGTAGAAAATTAAATAAAATTTTCATAACGTGAGAGGTGCATCGTAGATGTAACAAAAATATTTTGAATTGTTAAAGAGTGAATTATCAAGATGCTAGCTAATTGGAGTAACTCTAAGTTTTCTTGAATTATGATTGGTCAAATTTAATTTATTCCAGCTGTAAATAAGTCAAATAATAATTCATTTTTGTTTTAAGAATCATCAAAGTACGCATAATTCAATGACGAAGCGGCGTCAAAACACTTTACACTATTATATTGGAAATATACTAAAGGAAAACTTCTATATACGAGTATTTATGAATCCATGAACCACATGGTGTTTTTTTTATTGATCTTATATAGTCGGTTGACGTATTTGGATTTTGCATGGTTTTAGAGGGTTGTCTTGGATGATTTTGATTATATTTCTATATTTTGGTATGTTTACATGTTTGTTGAGAAATGATAGAAAATTGATTAGAAAATGTACACAAAATATGTGGATGTGCAGCAGCCTTGTTTGAGTCAATGTTTCTCGCGATTTTGAAGTCTGATAAACCTCTAATACATATCATTCTCTTCGTCTTCGAAAGAGCTTCGCGTGGATATATTGCACGCCCCAATCGGAGCTTTGTAGAGAAAGTTATGACCGTTAGAAAAACTGCTCGTTGTGCAGAAGCCTTCAACCCGACGGGCCGACCCGTAACCCGAATGGGTCAGCCCGCCTAACCCGACAACCCGAACGGGTCAGCCCGAATGGCCCGATTTTATATTCGGGCTGCGAAATTATAACCCTAACCCTGTATTTTTATCGGGTTATTCGGGCCGACCCGCGGGTTCGGGTTACATTGACATCCCTAACTAAGTCCATGTTAGTGACTAATTGGGAATACCTTATCCAAAGGTGAAAATTCGTGCGTAAAGCGTGATATCAAAGGAAAAGCGAAACTTGAAATCTAAAGAATCGAGGTGGGCTTCTTTTCAAACCTCTTTATTTTTCCGAAAATATTACGTGGTGTTATAAGGGTGGTTTAAAGCGATTATCATGTCGTGATTTGTTTTAACATGCCTATCTGATGTGGCTGTTGCCACTGTTATATAAATCGAATTCGGGTCCTCGTAGGGCCGCAAAACCTACTTGGATTAGTGTACACCTATGGTAGACTGTGTGCTAGCGTACGGGCTGGCCGGTCTAGTGACCTGGTTTGCGGCCGCATTCCTTGTCATGTATTGGCAGATATGGTTGATGACGATGGGGAAAAATGACTGCGCAGTCGCTATTTTGAACAATGGAAAATATTTTGGTGCCTCGGGCCTTTTTAAAAGCTCAAACCCCGATGGTTACCTACGTATGGCATGATAATATGTACTCTTATCAAAATGTTTTCGGGCATGAGCCACTGAGTATTTTCAAAAGTACTCAGCCCTGCATATGTTTTCTCTATGTGCAGGTTGAGCAGCGACGAGCGGTTGGTGGTGTTGAGCAGGAATTAATAATAAACTATGGTCGTTTTGAAACTCCGAGTGTCGTCGTGTCTTCACACATGACGTCACTCTTCTATTGGATGCTTCCGCTGTGATGTTTTCTTTACATACTTTTATTTAAATTAAAACTGTTTTATTTGGGATATTTGAAAACTCGTTACTTTTGAATAAATGCTAAACCCTTAGTCCTTTATTTATTAAACGTAATTACTCTTGGTCGTTTTATTTATTAAACCTAAATTTTGGTCAAACTTTTATTGAAAACTCTAGCCTTCTTTGAATGTCCTTTAAAACCCCTTTAAAGTCGCGATCGCCCGCTTTTATTAACCCTAGGGGGCGGTCGTGACACCACATCTGGCCTAGTAGAGATCATGGCATACATAATAGATCCTAGAGCCGAAGCATACGGGATCCTTTTCATGTTGTCTCTTACTTTGTCATTAGAAAGACAATCCTTCTTTGACAATACAATGCCATGTCCCATAGGAAGAAAACATTTCTTAGAATTCTCCATTGAGAAGCGCCTTAGCAACTTTTCTATGTAAGTGGATTGTGATAATCCTAACATCCTATTTGGTCTATCTCGATAGATCTTAATTCCAAGCATATAGGAAGCATCACCTAGATCTTTCATCATAAAAGAACTAGACAACCATTCTTTCACGGATTGCATCATGGAACGATCGCTTCCCATAATCAAGATGTTATCAACATATATGATAAGGAAGACAACGTTACCATTCTCGCGTTTACTATAAACACATGGGTCATCTTTGCTTCTGACAAAACCAAACGATTTGATTGTTCTATCAAAACAAATATTCCAACTCTTCGAAGCCTGCTTAAGTCCATAGATGGACTTCTTTAGCTTGCACACTGCTTTCGGCCTTTCTTTCGATACAAAACCTTCAGGCTGTGTCATATAGACATCGCCTTCTAATTCTCCATTGAGAAATGGGGTTTTGACATCCATTTGCCAAATGTCAAAATTGTTGTCACACCTCAACCCCTCTGACGTATACTCTTTTAATAAATAAATCCCTTATCATAAACGCAATCAATACACGTGTCTAATTCATAGAACACCCATATTATATAAGTTCAAACCAACACTTGTCCGATACATATTTCAGAACATTCTACACAGTAGTGGAACCCTCGCACCACTCTATATACTATACATTTATCTACATGCAAAATGATGAGGAGGAGAAGGTTGCCAATATGCGTCAGCCGCCGAACCTGATAACACGTGGAGTTCCTATGACCTATGTCAGTCAAAATTTTACTGCTATCTTATTCCTGAAAAATTTAGTGGTTTATATGAGCCACAACTCAGTATATATAAATTTCCACCTTTAGTCTCACATGATTCAAACATCAAGCATATTCTTTTATCAATACATATAATCAGAAACAAATATATAACATAATTTTAAAACAAACCATTTCATATTCATATGCATATGCCACTCTATTCAGTTTATTATTCTGTAACAGTCAAGCCTGGTATCTGCATGGGATTCCTCTATGACCCGAAGGTCTCTCTGTAATTGGACTCATAGGTCCCTCTGTATTTCACCCGAAGGTCCCTCTGTATTTGGACTCATAGGTCCCTCTGTATTTGACCCGAAGGTCCCTCTGTATTTGGACTCATAGGTCCCTATAAAATTTTAGATCCAGTACAAGGCTGTCACAGGTCCTCTTTAACCACATGATTCATGTACTTTCAATACCATATGTAAAACATCAGTTACATATTTCTATCATGTAATTCATTTACAACTTCATATCCATTGCACCAATCACATATCCATATCATATTCCACCATCTATATCAAATAACACATAATCATATTGGATCGCATCATATAATCAAATCATTCATTTTGTTTAACACCTAGCAAGGAAGCAAGTAAAACATGTAAAATTAAAAGTGTGATTTATACACACCTTATCACGATAGGTAATCTGATCAAACACTTGCTCTTGATTCCCGATCTACGTTCCTTGATCCTCTAAGATTTCACTAAACAATTGTACACAAACTCTCTTCCTCTTTCTCGGCTACTTTCTCTGCCTCTCCATTCTCTTTCCTTTTTTTTCTTTTAAATTAGAAAAATGATGATTAAGAAAATTGGACACACATTACACCTACTATTGTGACACCTATCATTATTTCATTTCTATATTAATATTTTAGGCACACACGTTACAATTCTATTTTGCATGTACTATTTATTTATTTGAATTATATTTTGCATGTTAACACAACATATACATATACACACTACATATCTACTTGCATGCATATAATATACGTATATATACATCTTTGAAACCTTCCAAGAATCTATTTAATGTATATCTAATGCAATATGATACACAATGATAATAAAATATATTAATATTCAACGTAATGCATGTTTCGGGTTATGGATGTCACAATTGTAGTATGCAACAATTGCAAGTAATATCCTAATGGACTTGATCTTAGCAACTGGCAAAAATGTTTCATCATAGTCAATGCCTTCGCGCTGACTATAACCATTTGCCACTAACCTAGCCTTGTAGGTTTGTACTTTGCCATCTGCATCTCTCTTCTTTTTGAAGATCCATTTGCAACCTATGGGGTAAACCCCATCTGGCAAGTCAACTAGTTCCCAGACTAAGTTGAAGTACATCGAGTCCATTTCAGATATCAAGGCTTCAAGCCACTTCTCTCGATCGGTGTCTGACACCGCCTCGATATAGGTCTTAGGCTCATCATCATCTAAATCAACTTCATCATCTTGGTTCTCAACCATTAGATTCAGTCTCTCAGGTGCACGACGAATCCTTCTAGGCCTATTGAGTTGGTTTTGCTCTGGCTCGGGCTGTTCATTCTGAATGTGAGTAGGTTCAGGAATATCACTATTATCTTCTTGAGGTAGAGGTGATGCAACTATTGTATTATCTTGTCTTTGATGCATCTCATTGTCTTGAGGAGGTTCTTCGAGAGTCCCTCTAAGGTCTCCTCTAATAGTAATTTCCCCTCCCAATAGATCATCAAAAATTCTCACTGAGTTATTGTTCAAACCATTTGACAATACCTCATTCTCAATGTTATCTTGTGGTTCTTGAATTTCTTCAAGATATACAATGTTGTGACTTTGTTCCTTTAAGACATAATTGTCTTCAAGAAACTCCACATTCCTAGAGATTATCACCTTGTGATCTCCAGGGCAGTAGAATTCATATCCTCTAGTTTGTTTAGGATATCCCACAAAGTAACACTTCTCACTTTGAGATTCCAACTTATCATTCGTTTGTTTCTTAACAAAAGCTAGACAACCCCAGGTCCGCATATAGTTAAGACAAGGCTTTTTGCCATACCATAACTCATATGGTGTTTTCTCAACTGATTTAGATGAAACTCTATTCAGAATGTAAATAGCAGTCAATAAAGCATGACCCCAGAGAAATAAAGGAAGACTAACTAAACTCATCATGGATCGAACCATATCTAATAATGTTCGGTTTCTCCTTTCAGATACTCCATTCATTTGTGGTGTACTAGGAGGTGTCCAGTCTGACTGAATTCCATGCGATTTCAAGTGATCAAGAAATTCTCGGCTCAAGTATTCCCCTCCTCGATCTGATCGAAGAGTTTTGATACTTTCATAAGATACACATATCCATACCTTGTCAAATCATCAGTGAAAGTAATGAAGTACGAATAACCACCTTTTGCTTGAGTTGGAAACGGTCCGCACACATCTGTGTGGATCAACTCTAGTACATCATTAGCACGCACCCCTTTCTCAGAAAGTGGCTTATTAGTCATCTTTCCTTTGAGACAGAATTCACAAGCACCATATGATTCAAAATCAAATGAATTTAGATAGTCTAACTTTCTCAATCTCGTTATCCTTTTCTCATTGATATGACCAAGTCTACAATGCCAAAGATAAGTAGCATTATCCGTATTACATAGCTTAAGTATTTTATTTTGCACGTTGAGAATATTTCGTTTGCATTCAAGCATATATAATCCATTCTCTAAAGAGGCATTTCCATAAAACAATCCATTATTAGAAAACGAGCATCTGTTGTTTGTAAAATGGAAGGAAAAACCTTCGATGTCCAACATCGGAATGGAAATAATGTTCTTTGAAATAACTGGAATAAAATAACAATTATGTAAATCTACTCTATGTCATAAGGGAAGATCTAATCTATAAGTTCTTACGCGTTCGGCAGCAACTTTTGCTCCATTTCCAACGCGTAGGTCTACTTCCTTAGGCCTCACTTTCCTGCTGTCAATTAAACCTTGCACATTATTACAAATGTGTGAACCACAAGCGGTATCCAATACCCAGGATTGTGAGTTATTCATAGACATATTTATCTCAATGACAAACATAGCTGAGCTCCCACTCATTGCACCTTGTGCCTTGTGCCTTGAGTTTTGGGCAGTCTCCCTGCCACTCCGTGAAATTTGACCAAGCCAAATTTGTTTGTTTCCATCATACACTCATAAGATAAGTTTGACATATTATCTGAACAGAAAATAAAACGAAAAGCAAATTAGAAAAGCATACAAAGATCACATTCGCATCACTAATCAAACAATGGTTTATTGTATTAATTAGCTCCCACTAGTTTTAACATATATTATGCCCCAAAACATAAAATACGAATTTATATCAAATATAAATTTTAGTGGTCCAAGATCTAAGTCTATATAGTTGTAGCATCTGCGAGGGCTGATGACTACAATAATATTACTAGGTAGGCCTCCAAGCCAATTGTAACAACAATTTTACAATTCTTGGTTTATTAATCTAATTAATATGCGTCCATAAATTATTTGGTTGCGAGGGCTACTAAAAATAATTTAAGCAAGTCAACCCCATCACACGATGCTAACTATGCATCTATGAATGAGCCTTAGCCTTGTGGATTTAAAGTAAACGCGAGGGCGCAAAACTCGTGGTCAAAAAAGCTAGGAGCATCAAACAACTGTGATGGACGACGCGTTTGTTTCAAAACAAGACTTATATTTTGTGGGGAATAATTTTGTGATACTAATTGTCAATTTAATATCTAATATTAAAATCTTAAACAATTACTGGGCGCCGCCTACCCAGACATAGTATAACACGGACTACAAATACTGGGCGCCGCCTACCCAGACATATTATAACACGGACTACACATACTGGACGCCGCCTACCCAGACATAATATAACACGGTCTCTAACTACTATAGTTAAATAAAACAAGCATAAATCAAATAACATACTTATCACATAGGATATCAAATAATGCTCAACAAACAAAATCAAATTTTATTCTCTAATTAAATGTGGATTTAATTATATTAATTCTAAATTAATTTAATTATACATATCTAATATCAATTCCAAATTAATATTGTGTTGTGGAGTGTATATTATCATTTCCAGATGATAACTATATCTCAATTTGTTAATCTAATTAACGAAATTAATCCAATCTATATTAATTCTAAATTAATAAATTTGTAAATCAAGTAATAACTCCAAATCATCATCAAGCACATATATTATTTATTATTCTAAAATAATAATATTAACAAATTCTTGCTCATTAATCCATTAATCCAATTAATAAATTTATCATATAATCTATATCAATTCCAAACTAATATAAACAAATATTTAATATTAATTCTAAAACAATATTAAAACACATTTACTATTATTAGTCAAAATAATGATAGTAAATAATTTATTGGCTTGATTAATATTATTAATTCTAAATTAATAACGTGATTTACATTGACCAAAACCACGATTCGGATTCGACCCGGATCTTCAAAACCCGCTAGGGTTCTGGGAAAAGAACAGTCGCCCCTCCATGGCGCTGACTTCACGCCGCCGCCACAGCTCTCGTTTGCACAGCCGCCGGCTCGCTCCCACTGCAGTAGACGTTTTGCCCCCCGTTACCTAGAACACCGTGGCTACTGCCCCAACCGAAGTCAGGGCTGCCGCTGTTCCCAAGCCGGCGGTAAGCACGGCGGTCAGACGTGGTGCAGATTGAAGACGACGTCGCAGCTGCCAAAATCTGGAGCTGATCGCCGCTGCTGTCCAGTGGCTGTGCAGCTGCTGCCCGGCGACAACACAGCTGCTGTCCGACGAGGACAGCTCCTCCGTCGCCGCCTAAGGACGACGCAGCTGCTGTTCGTTGCCTACCGCCGGAGCTGCTGCCTGCTGGAGCACGATGAGAAGGAGCTGCTGCGACTGCAGGGTTGCAGCTGTCCAGCCCTTCGCACGCTGCCGTGGCTGCCCGGAAAGCAAACTGCCGCTGTCCAAGACTACGGTTGCTTCTTATTTCGGTTTTCCGGTGAGTTTTCTGGAGTGGTTCGGTTAGTAGAGATCAGCTGTGTCTTTATTGATTACACTGTTCTAGTTCAATTGGGGTTTTTTGAAAGCATTAACCTTTTCGTAAAGATTCCAAAGTATGCCCAATTACAAATGATTTTAATTTCCAAAATTATTCCACGAACTAATTAGAAAACAAAATTAATTATGAATAAAACCCCGAGCTCTGATATCACTGTTAGGAATTCTTGTATTCATCTAATGAGTGCAGCGGAAATTGCATATCTAGATTCATAATTATATTGTAAGCACGTAATACACAACGGAACTAAATCTTACTTGCTATGTTGTTTTCTTCTACGATTGAATCCTGCAAGTTCAATCCACCACTATCGAGGTCCTCGTGCAATCCAATCCGATGCAGGAACTGTCCCGGTACAATTGCTCCGTTGAAGAAAGCTAGGAATTCTCTCTATAAAGCTTTACGTATTTTCTCTCTAATGTTACGCTATTTCTCCTCTCCCACAATGGAGAATAAATAACCATTATATAGATGGTGTGTCACTAGGGTTCCATGATTGTTGGGCTTATGGACTATTATAATTGTAGCTCAACTATAATTATTTAATCCTTATTAATCTAATCTAGCTCATATCATTTCAATCTCCCACTTGGACTAGCATTAGATATAATACACAGTTCCAACTTTGTGCCCTTGAGCGGATCAAAATACACATATAGTGTGACCCTTTAGGCCGTCATTATCGACGGCGATCTAATCGAAATCTGCACAAAACTCCTAGACTGCGTTGGCAGCGTAGCTCGATATATGAAGGACGTTTACGTGAATTCGGTAAACAAGCCTTTACACAAAGTTTATAGTAATATCCTTTCATTCATGAACTACCCGATTGAGCCTAAGATTTGTCATGTGTCATCCAAATAACTCAATCACTTTATTTCATATTTATTAAATGACCCATTCGATCATATTCAATTACTTTAATTGAATATATCTTTGCATTGGCCAATGACTTAATGGTCAAGTAATATAGAGAATTTGAGTGTTCTCTCGAAATTCTAATCGAGGAATGAATCTCATTCTAGCTCAACTACCATTTCCATTTATCTTATGATGTACCCAACACAAGTCCGTGTCTTAATCCTCCGAGGGGAGGCAAAGCGTTGTACAAGGTCAAATCACACCACTCAACAAACAAAATGTGTAATGACCTCAGATCCAATGACTATTACATACTTCATGTACTGATAAACTGTAGACACTTAACAAAACAGTTTAATAGTAGGGTATACCAATACTCTCCAAAGTATATCATGTGTCCATCACGAGTATCTAATATCTCATAGTTGTGAGAACAACTACATTCTCGAAGAATGTGATGCAAACCCCACTCTAACCTATAACATATCATCAATATCCCATTCTTGATGATCATTGGTTAGGGCTATTTTAGAATTATACTATATCATTAATGTCTCACACCATTAATGACAGTCATAATTCAAGGGAACAAATATTTAGAATAAATGCAAACATTTTAAACAATTATTCCAATAAATGCACAAAACCCATAGAAAATAAAATTTTCATATAATGTGATCAAGTAATATTGTCTCAACACAAAATGTTTCTAAGACATATAAAACTGTAACTCCCACTGATTTAAAGCCATCTACCAACATGCTTAACACCTAAGCTCTCAAAGTGCTTGTTGTGTTTTGCTATACATAACGGTTTGGTAAAAGGATCAACCAAATTATCATTAGTGGGTAGTCTTTCTAATTTTATGTCGCCTCTTTCAATTATTTCTCTGATCAGATGATATCTTCTGGGAATATGTTTGTTCCTGTTCGTAGCTCTAGGTTCTTTGGCTTGCGCAACAACACCAGTGTTGTCACAATACAAAGGTATTGCACTATTGGCACTCGGAATGACACCCAGTTCTTTAACAAACTCTAACAAAGCAACAACTTCTTTGGCAGCTTCAGATGCTGCAATATACTCGGCTTAGGTGGTGGAATCGGCAATCGTACCTTGTTTGGAACTATTCCAACTCACTGCTCCACCATTGAGGACAAAAACATATCCAGACTGAGACTTATAGTCGTCATCGTCTGTTTGGAAACTAGCATCACTGTACCCAGTAACTGATAACTCTGGTTGTCCCCCATAGACTAAGAAATATTCTTTAGTCCTTTTACGGTACTTGAGAATAGTAACTGTTTTCCAATGTTCCTCACCGGGATTTTGCTGAAATCTGCCTGTCATGCTAAGCGCAGAGGCCACATCTGGCCTAGTAGAGATCATGGCATACATAATAACCACCTTTTGCTTGAGTTGGAAACGGTCCGCACACATCTGTGTGGATCAAATCTAGCACATTATTAGCACGCACCTCTTTTCCAAAAAGTGGCTTATTAGTCATCTTTCCTTTGAGACAGAATTCGCAAGCACCATATGATTCAAAATCAAATGAATTTAGATAGTCTAACTTTCTCAATCTCGTTATCATTTTCTCATTGATATGACCAAGTCTACAATGCCAAAGATAAGTAGCATTATCCGTATTACATAGCTTAAGTATTTTATTTTGCACATTGAGAATATTCCGTTTGTATTCAAGCATATATAATCTATTCTCTAAAGAGTCATTTCCATAAAACAATCCATTATTAGAAAACGAGCATCTGTTGTTTTCAAAATGGAAGGAAAAACCTTCGATGTCCAACATCGGAATGGAAATAATATTCTTTGAAATAACTGGAACAAAATAACAGTTATGTAAATCTACTCTATGTCATAAGGGAATATCTAATCTATAAGTTCCTACGCGTTCGGCAGCAACTTTTGCTCCATTTCCAACACGTAGGTCTACTTCCCAGGCCTCACTTTCCTGCTGTCAATTAAACCTTGCACATTATTACAAATGTGTGAACCACAAGTGGTATCCAATACCCAGTATTGTGAGTTATTCATAGACATATTTATCTCAATGACAAACATAGCTGCGCTCCGGGTTCACAGGCCTGCTGCACGTCTTCACGAAGGTTGGCCACTTCGGGTAGATGCCGTCGGCGAGATAGTACCCCATTTTGTAAAGGCGGTTGATGGCGACGAAGTTGATGGCCGACGCTTTACCATCCAAAACTTCGGTGAAGAGGTCTGATTGATGGAGCACGTTTACATTGTTGTTCGACCCGGGGACCCCGAAGTACGGGTGCCAGATCCATAGCCGGTAGTCGGCAACGACCTCGAGTATAACGGTTGGGTGGGTGCCTTTGTGGCCGCTCGTGTAGGACCCCATCCACGCCACCGGGCAATTCTCCATTGCCAGTGCATGCAATCGACACTGCCAAGCATCCCGCGGAACCCGTGCACTTGTTCGTGTAGGTCGAGCAGGAATTGGCAATCTGTCGTGCTTGCCTTCCGGAGAAATTCGTTGGTGAAGGCTGCCCGGACGCCTTTGCAGAATTGGAGCAAGCACATTCGCCGTCTCCAATGTGGAGGTATTCGTCGAACATGTCGGTCGTCTGTCCAGTCGCAAGCTGACGGATTGCTGCAGTACATTTCTGCAGCGTCGTGTGGCTGGGACGGCCGACCGCGTCGAACCTTTCCCGAAAGAACTCTTTCTGAACTGCCAAAGTATTCGCGCTGTGGAGAAATAGCGGTTTCCCCATGCGGAAACAGCGACGAAAGTAGGTATCTCCCTAAACCGGGTTATCGCAGAAGTAGTCGCGTACTAACCTTGCGGCGGCTTCTTCCCGGTTACGATGGATGTACGTCCGGGAACGTCATTGGCTTCCTCCGCCTCTTGACGTCGATCTTCTTCAAGTGATTGTTCCATTATTTTACGCATTTGCTCAAAAGGATCCATTAGTTTGATTAAATTTGGGAGAAGAAAAACAAAGTTGGTTTGAGATGAAAATTGGAGTGGAAATAGAGAGGATTTGAGAGGAATAGATGTGTGTTTGTGTGTGAAATGAGTATGAAATAGGAGTATTTATAGAGTAAAAAAATAAAAAAATAAAAAAAAAATAAAAAACGGCTATAAAACTGTAACATTACCGTTTGGATTTTATTTTTTTTTATATTTAAATTCGAATTTAAAAAAAATGAATTATTGCGTCAGCGTGACGAATCCCACTCACGGGCCAGCGAGTGGGCGTCACGCATGCCCTGGGAGCTCGCCACGTCGCCTCGGCGCGTGGCGAGACGTCGTGTTACGCGTCTCGGAGGGACGGAACGCGGGACGCGATGGCGACGGGCTGGGGACGGGACGGAGAGCTGCAACGCGTCTCGCCGCCGTCCCGTTCCTCCGTGACGGAACGCGGGACACCCGCATGAGGCATTGCGGGTGCCCTAACACGCCTTCATTTGGCCTTGTTATAATATTAGTATTATTCTCCTATTCCGCGTTACTATAGTTGTATTAATTTCTATTTCTAAAGGATGGATTATATTGTTTTAATTTATTCATTTCATTCCGAAGTAAGCCATATTTATTTATTCAGGAACGACGTTTCAAGCTAAGTGATACTTTCTCCGTTCTTTGTTAATAAAAATGTTTCTTTTCGACACGGAGTTTAAGAATATTGTTATGCGGATAGTGAATAAAATAAGAGAGAATAAAATAAGAGAGATGAAAATAGAACAAAGTAAGAGAGATGGTTATTTTTTGCTAGAAATAGAAATGACTAAATTAATTTAGAACTTTCCAAAATAGTAAAATGACTATATTAATATAGAACGGAGGAAGCCCTACATTTTTCTGCAAAAATTAAACTCTATTGTCAATCATAATTTATTTTTATTCAATTCTATTACTCCATTTCTCTATTTAATTATTTAAAGATTATTTTCTTAAGTTGTGTCAAAATAAAATGCATCACTTTAAGTCGAGGCCGATGAAATAATAACATTGGAAACAATATTCTTCTATATCATAAATATAGATATAGATTATGTGTACTTTGTAATATGAGATGAAAAGATGTAGTACTAATATTTAAAAGAGTGAACAGCACAAAAGGTCTCTAACTTTTCGCCTTGTAACAGCAGAGACCCCTAACATTTAAAAATCCCATCACATGTATCTAACAAAATATATAATCACAAACCTTGTGTTTTTTGCCATTTTCCGGACGAAAATGCCCAAATGGGCTGAAGGGCAGTTTAGTCTCTTTACCTACCAAACCTGCATTTCTGCACACCCTATGCTGCACATCAAGTCTGTTGTGTAAGAGATGTCTCTTCAAACATAATAGACTCTATTTTTCCATTCTCCTATTTTCTTTCATCTTTCCCTCTCTAAATGATTTCATTCCTTTCATTTCATCTTCGTCGGCTTGTGAAGTGAAGTTCTGTTTGTTTTTTCTGAAGTTCCCTCTCTAAACATAATAGACTGGCTGAACTTCTGTTTGTTTTTTGTAAGTTGTAACGGGCATTTTGCAATTGTGGTTTGTTCGGCAAGGGTTTACGTTCGACAGTGGTATCCACATTTTAGGGGATTTCATTTGTTCGACATCTGGAATTTAGGGAATTTCATCTGGAATCCCCTAAATTTAAGGTATCCACAAGGGTTTAGGCGATTTCATCTAGAATTTTATTTTGCAATTCTTGGTTGAATTTTATTGTTGTAGGGTTACTGTCGGGCATCTGAAAAGCTATTTTGCAATTCTTGGTCGAATTTTATGGTTGTAGGGTTACAGTCGGGGCATCTGGAAAATTTCGCAATTCTTGGTTGAAGTTTACAGTTGGGCATCTGAAATTATCATTTTAGTTTTTGTGCTATGTGCTATGTTTCGGCGAAATTGCATTATTGATTTGAATTTTGTACTGTTGAATTGAATTCAAGTCGTGTTGCAATGTCTTCTTTTTCTTCTTCTTCTTCTTCTTCTTCTTCTTCTTCTTCTTCTTCTTCTCAATCTTTCGGTTCAAGCTTCAATTGGAATTGGCCTCGTCCCGAAATTGTGAATTATAATCACGATCTTGAGGCTGAGCTTGTGACATCTAGGACGGCTGCTAACCCGGGTAGACGTTACTATCGCTGCCCAATATGGAAGGTTAAAATCATGTATTTTGTTCGTTTTTCCATTAATTTTGTTGGCATAAAGTTTAATGAGAAAGTAATTTTGTTGGCAGAAAGTTTAATGAGAAAGTATTATGCAGGAAGATGATTGTAAGTTTTTTCGATGGGTTGATGCGAGTCTATCCCCAAGCTAAGACAGTTACTTTCAGAGAGTGAAACTTGAGCGAGACCAATTCGAATCTGAACTTCGAGCCAAATCGCTACTTGAAGGTGTTCTTCAAGGGAAATTGCGCATGAAAACTGTGGAGTTTGAAGCCTTGAAGTTACAACTGGGCATGAAAACTGAAGAGTGTTAAGCATTGACGCTAACAATTGCTAAAACGGCAACAACTTTCCGAAAGTTAAAAATCACAATCTTGTTCTTATGCATTGTAATTTTTTTACTTTTATAACAAAGCTATGTCGTGTTCACTCCTTCGTTATCTTCTGATGTTGATTGATTACGTTTTGTTTTCATTCCATCTTTGTCACGGATAATGAAGTTTCAATGACTTAAATCAGGAATGACGAAGTATTCAACTATGCCTTAAATCACGAATGAAGTTACTCATCTATGCCTGAGATCACGAATGAAAATACTCAACTATGACTGAAATCACTAACTATGTACACAAATGAATACAAACCGACGAAGTACTCTATCAAATGCCACCAAAATATATCATGATATCATTGCCACCAAAATACTAGAGTAATTTGTTACAAACTAGTCTGTAACAACTCTTCGTTAACATACATAACATATCATCACTGCCACAAAATATTAACCAAAAACAAGTATTTTTGTAACATACGAACGGTTCACCCATCCCAAACAAACACCAAGTTTTTAGAGTAAATAAGGCTAGTCAAACTTGATCACTGCGGCGGCCACATCTCTGAGGCTGAGTCCTGGTCCTAGTGCTAGGTCCCGGATCCGAAACATTAGGGTGCAACAATTAATAGTATATTAAGTATATATGAAAAAGCACTGTGTACAAGTAGAGAATATAGTTGCAGATGCTTATTGAATAGTAGCTCTTGGAGTCGGCGATTGTTTGACGATTCAGGCAAAGTACTCTCACCACACTCACGCGTCCCGTTGTGCTGTGAAGTCTCCCCAACCCGAGAACGAACATTTGTCCGAGGATCATTGCTGCATGTCCTCCTATTATGACCTTCTTGACCGCACCGACGACATTTCATCACGAAGGTTCGTCGCAATGACTCACCTTCGTCCGCATGAAGACGAATCTAGGGCTCCTCACGCCTCAGTTTCTTCTGCCTACCACGCTATCGCTTTGACCTCAGGGGCGCCAATTCCAACACACCATCAGAAGTAGTCTTGGGCTAATTGTCCACCCCATTGATTGGGTAAAGGACATTCTCGTACATCATGATCATTGTTGACTTCAAATAATAGCGGGAGACGTATAGCGTCACATCGTCGCCATGCTTGTTGATTGTTGCGATAGCATGAGTGCACGAGATTCCGGATAGCTGCCACAATCGGCAGGAGCATGTAAAATCGCGCATGTTGATAACATATTGGCCTTACGACCCAGTTACTTGGTACGAAGATTGTCCGTTCCATGTAGCCCTCCACGATGAAGCCCGCGCGTACCACTTATCCACAAGCTCCTTGATAACAGGAGGGACTGCGTGATCGTAGCTTTTGATCCACTGGCCTCTGATCTGAATCTTTTCCATTTGACTTGTTCGAATATCCTCCAACATGCTGATAATTGCTTTCTCTCGAGCTAATGCAATCTTTGAATTGAATGTCTCATAAATGTTGTTGAGGAGCACATCACAACAAGTATGTGGAGAGAAAAATGCCTTGACCCACTTTTCTTTGGGAGCAACTCCAGAAAGCCACTGATGTGCTTGGGGATACTCGGTCTGCAGAGCATCCATCTTGTTCACATAATGTTCGAGGGTGGTACTCGTGACAATCTCCCACAACCGGTGTTTGAAATTTTCTCCGACAAATCTCTTCTTGAAATTGTTGTATATGTGCTGAACACAGAAGTGATGCTCGCTCTGTGGGAATTCCTCAACAATCAACTTCGCAAGGCCCTGATGTAACACAACAAAACAAAAATTACCACAAAATCACAGTTTCAGTACATAATGTATTGATCAAATCACAGATAAAATTAAATCACATACCAAGAACATTATGTAATATTGAAATCACGGCGGCCATACCTTTTGTTGGTCAGACATAAACACATATCGTGGGCCATTTGCATGCAAGTTAAGATCATCAGACAAGTACTCCACGAACCACTTCCACTAGACATAACTCTCGGCCTCAGTCACAACCCAAGCAATCGGCCACCAGCCATTGTTGGGATCAATTCCCATTGCTGTCATGAGCTGTCCTTTGTACATTCCTCGTAAGAAACAAGCGTCGAAGAAGATAATTGGCCGACATAACTGCACCCATCCCTTTTTTAATGGTCCTAGACAACAGTAGAACCTCAGGAATCTCGGACCCACGGCGCCAGAATCCCTCGTATTCTCATAATGTATATGTATGCTGGAATCAGGGTGCGTCCGCTCCAATTCGGCTTTATAGTAGAACAAGTTTCTGTATTGGGTTGCCGCAGAGCCGAATATGCCGTCCAGTGCGTGCTCTCTGGCCCGATATGCCTTCATCCTACCTATCTTCAGCCCAAAATCTTCATCGACACACTGTTGTATAACTGCCAGTGGAATGTGAGGGTTGGCTTTGAATCCAACACCTGAGAGCATGTGTGTGCGTGATCGCGTTGCATATTCATCACCACATAATCCTGACCGTTGTGTGTTTAGTGCTTCCTCAAGTACACATACCACTCACAGCCTTGCCCTTTACAAGTCGCACGAAGTTTTTCACCGTCATTTCTTTTCACGTGCACCCGTCTTCTGGTCATTATTGCGTACTGCCTCAACACGTCATAAAAGAAATCTCTATGCTTAAAAACATCACCAGGCTTCCACAACGGAAGCTCATTAGGCATGAGCTTGAACGGGGTAAACTTTATGCCTCTCTTCTTCAAACCCTCCAAATCTGCAAGGTCATCAATATCTTGTAGCTCGTCCACAAATTCTTTCTCGAAAAGTGGGTTATCTGTCGTGTTCCTCTTTTCCACATAAGGCGAATACTTCCTCTGCCGTTTATCCCCTGACACCCCTGACCCCGGCTGGTCTTCGCCTTTACCCGGCTGGTCTACATTCTCTGGCTCCTGACTCGCATGTTGTTGTTGGAAAATGGATTCATAATATGAAGTAAAAAGCTGCTCATCTCGGCACATGTGTGCCAACGAGATAAAATTGTCCATCTCATCATCTTCATCATCAGTCGGCGGTCCCTCGTTATGGAGATGACAGCCGTCCGGAACGCACTCAAACGATGGAATGTATACCTCCTCTTGAGGTTCTACTTCCGGCCCATCATGTACTTTCGGTCCACCCTGTACTTCGGGTCCAGCATGCACTTCAGGCCCATCATGTACTTCATGTCCAGTATGTTCCACATCACGTATAAATCCGGACATTAGCAATTCATCAGAAATCTCCTCGATAATGGGAACTTCCGACTGCAGTTGACATTGTGGTTCGTTTGAAAAATCCTGGATCGGGTTGTACACATGTTGAACATCTTGGCTATGAATTGATTGCCCCATTTGATTTAAACATAAAATCACAAATGAACACCATACATACAAACATAAATCACAACTCTAGTACAAAGGTGTGCACTAACTTCTGCCACGCTATCAGGGTCTACAATTGCTTCATCTTCATGTTGTAATTCTTGGCGGGAGTGATCTGATTGCCCAATCTGACAAAAAGATGAATCACATATGAATACCAAACATAAATAACAAAACACAAACATAGTCCACAGTGGTGTACTAACCTCTGAAGGGTCTACAACTGCTTCAACCTCATGTTATAATTCTTGGTGGGTGTGATTTGAATGCCCCATCTGACCAAAAGATTAATCACATATGAATACGAAACATAAATCACAAATCACAAACATAGTCCAAAGTGGTGTACTAACCTCTGAAACGCTTTCTGGGTCTACAATTGATTCAACCTCAACCTCAGGTTGTATAACTTGTTCACCATGTCTAACTTGTTCAACTCCATCTTCTACCTCAACCTCAGGTTGTATATCTGTCACAGTGGGGTGAATTGGAGTAGGCAATGATTGGCCAGTAGGAGGTCTTGATATGTGGTAAATTGGGGTTGGGACATCTTGCACCACAACAGCTCCGCATGCATTGACCTCTCCTTGTCCAACAACTCCATCGACTGCATCATTCTCTTCAACCTCCACCACAACAGCTTCGGCTTGTTCTGTACTACATGATGCAAATGCATCCATCAAATTCTTACGTGCTGCCTCCTCTTCCCTCTTCCATTCCCGACGTTTGTCTTCTAAACTTTTGGTCAAATACTCTTCAAACTCGACATCCCTAGGGTACCACTCAAGCATCAATAATGGTGCCGATGGTTCCTCTGCTCCTCGTGCTGATGTTTCTTCATTTTCGGTTTACGCTTCAGCACAATTGCTTCCGGTTCGTCAATCTCTTCAATGACCACCGTGGTTATTTTACAAGCTTTCACAAATTTTAGAAACTCCCCCGCTTCTTCCTTTCGCTTCTTGAGTAAGGCGGCCGCCTCTGTCATCTCCACGAGATAAATGTGAACTAGCTTTGTGCTAGTAGCCGCGACTTCGAGAAAAGAGGCCAGATGTGGATCGTCAGTAATGGGCAACAATGGACCTCCTATGTCCACGCCCATACAACCATCACTGTACCTTGGATGAACGTAATAGAACTCACAAACGGTTTTCCTATCATACCTCAACCGCAACACCATACTGGAAAGATCTAAGAGCTCGAATTGGAGAATATTGCAAAAGTCAAAGAATGTCAATTGCCCCCCCCCCAACAAACTTCTTCTGTCCATTGATTTCGAAGATTGACCCTCCGTGATGAAAAGCGACGGAAAACATCCCGAAACGGTCCCCTGTTAGGGTTTGTATAGAGTTAGAAAAATTCCAAATTTAAACCAACAAATTTCACATATAAAGTCCTAAATCACAGTCAAAACCATTTCCCAAACGCGACGACATCAAAACAATTTCACAAAACAATCAATTTTCGGAGCCCTAAATCACAGTCAAAATCGCTTGCTTGGAATTTTTAATTAAAGTGAACGATTTGTGCAATTTTAAATTTGAACTTAATATATTCTTCTTCCGGGACAAAGAAATCCAACCGAGGATCGCGAATGCTCCTTGTTTCTGGGTCTACGTCGATTATCTCCGGTCCTCGACCGTATCTACCTTATGTAGGTGATGCCGGAGGTGATGGTGACGAAGACGATGGCGTTGGCGGTTCTTTTTGCGCCGTGAAGAACTACGGGAAGAGGACGCTCCAGCGGAACTTCGGTTCCGTTTTGGAGGCATTGATGAAAATGGCGTGTCGAAAATGGCAGTGGCGTTTTCCGAGAATGAGTAGAAAAATGTGGTGAGATAGGGTGTGCGACACGAAAATGATGAAGTGAAAGTGAATTGGAGGGAAATAGGAAAGAGAAACACAAAGCTAAGTGTTTTGTAATTTACATTAACTAAAATATCAATGCAGGTCTGGAGGTGAAGAGGCGTCTACAGTAGGAAGAGAAGAGAGGGGACAAAAGACATGATGTTTCTGTCACATCAATTAGGATTGGCGTCTCATCCACAGTACACGCAGCAGGTGGGATGCAGTGGCGGCGTCACAGAAGGTCGAGTTTGCCCTTTCAAGCCCTGAGGGTGTTATGGTCCGAAAAAACAAGGTTTTTGATTATATAATTTGTTAGATATTTGTGATGAGATTTTTAAATATTAGGAGTCTCTACTGTTATAAGGCGAAAAGTTAAAGACGTTTTATGCAGTTCAATCTGTTTAAAAAATGATGACCTTGTACGAAAGTAAGGAGGAGACCTACTTTATCCTAGGCATCCACGGCAAACAAATTTCTCTACAATGATCACCTTGTACGAAGGTAAGGAGGAGACCTACTTTATCCTAGGCATCCACGACATTCTCTACACTACGAGGTTTATCTTTGATGCTTTACTACTAATTACTAATATAACATGCATTGCATCCAGATATGCAACCTTGTTTATCCCCACTAAATTTTATATATAGGTTGGGTACAAAAAAAATTTAAAATATATGTGCAAATTTCGTCACCTGTGACGTCATCATCGATTATATTATCTACGGATTACCTTCAATATTTGTTAATGTTGCTAATAATTTATTCGCACAATTATTTGTTAACAGCACCTTGTCGTGTGTAGAAGAGTCGAGAGTACCTCGATTAATTATATGATTATAAAATTAAGATGGCAAAAGGTCAAGAATCATCCCTCTTTATTTTATTTTATTCAATTTAAATTTGTGCTTTCGCATTTTTTTTATTTTTTTACTGTACTAGGAGGTCAGTTGAAAACTAGGTAGGTTTACATTTTACAATAAGGGCGTGTTTGGATTGCCTTATACCATTTTTCTAGAAAAGAGAGACCTCATATTTACAATTCCCTTTTCAGACTTTGGCCTTTCCAAAGTTGGTGTTTGGTTCGTTTTTTAGACAAATAAGTTAACATTTTTTGTGTTTGGTTGGTCTTTAATACACCATAAGTTTAAATGCAGCTTTCCATTTATACCCCTTATAATTTATTGTATTTCCATTTTTATCCTCTGTAAACCCTAGCAATATATACCGTTGTTCCCTCCTCAAATTTTCAAGCTTGCGCCTCCTGCTTCTACACCCTTCCAATTTCAGTGTTTGTGGTCCGATTTCTGTCGAGATGGCAAACTCTCCGGCGCCGGTAAGTAGCCTCCGGCTAAATGCTATTAACAATTCGGATTGAAACGCGGTTTACTTATTTCATCTTTTTGTATTTCTGTTTGAAGGCACTGTCCATGGAAACTGTGAGAACCCAATTCAGTTTGGAAGATCCTGGGAGCCAACAAAGTATGTACTCATTTTTGCAATTTTCTTTTAGCTTCAATTCAAGTTGTCCAATATTTTTGTATTAGACGCTCCTTTTTTTAGTGTTAGATGCTCATGTTGTATGTAGATTTCTTGGAATTGAATGGATTGATTTTTGAGTGGTAATCGAACCACAAGCACTGAATTGTATTTATTTGATTGAATGAAAATATGAAACAAAGTCATACGACTCATACGATATTGTTTTGTAGTGATCAATGATCACTTGTGACGAAACCGCAAGAGGAAAGGAGACCGAAAAGGAGACCGCACGAGGAGAAGCTGGACTGATCGAGAGGAAGAGACACTTGTTATAGCACTGAAGGACATCGTTGCCCGTGGTTGGAAGTCCGACAATGGGTTTCGAGGTGGATATCTTACGAAGCTTGAAGATGCAATGCGAAGTCGGTTTCCAAAGACTGATATTAAGGGCTCTCCGCACATCACCTCAAAACTTACAGCTTGGAAAAGGTGGTATGGGTCGTTGGCTCTTATTCTGAATAGAAGTGGGGTAGGAGATTACCTCTATTAATTGGAACAACAAATTTTCAAATCATGTTTATGAAGCAAATTACAAAGTATGAGATTGTTGACTGCAAGCTGCAACTATTACCACTCCTGTCTATTCAAGAACACCAATATACAACAACCTTATTTACAATCAAAGGCCAAAACCAAATACTCCTATCTGTTACATAAAAGTCCATTAAAGACTATGATTCATTATTGTAATAGATGATTCTTCCAAGTCAATTACTCTAAAAATAACAGTGAACTAGCCAGCATGAATTAAACAGTAATGAAATTGTATTTCACCAAAATGAATATGTTATTTTGATCTTGGCTATTCTAAGTTCTCCCAAAACACTTGTTAACTAAAACGAATTTTATCAATTGTCGCAAACATAAATTAACCATCAACATAGAACCTTCCTAATACCTACAGATTCCAATTACATGAATTTAGATGTCAAATTGATATGTTCATATTACAAAAAATACCCCAAAATGCCTCAGATTCAATACAAATCCAAATCCAAAATTATGGTTTCCAATAGTCAAAATTCCATCTTGAATTTGTTCCACAACCCCCGAAACTCATAGGGAGATTCGAAAATCAACAATTAACCCCAAAACCTAGAACCACCTCCATTACTCATTCTCAACAGATGTGGATTTTTCTACCTCGAATTATTGGGGCAAAAAAAGTAGGGATTTAACTTCGAATTGAAAACTAAACTAACCCGATCGATCTTCGCTTCAAATTTCTGTCGAGTGTCGAGTCTTGAATGAATCGGAGAAGGAATTTATCACGTCTCACAGCTTGTCGATAAAATTAGAGCTGAAGCAAAAACTCCTTTGCTGATGCGTCGTTCAATATAAGTAGGGGCTTCCGAGAGGGATATTTAAGTAAATTCTATTTGAAAACTTTTTTAAATGAGCAACACGTAAATGCTATCAGACAAATTTCCTCTGAAATGCTAAATGACACTATCAGAGCTTATTAGGCGGGCCGCCCCTTTTAACTTGGGCCTGTTGAAAACGAAAAAAGACAATTCAAACACATGATAACTCCATTTAACATATGCTAACTGATCTTATAAGGCAATCCAAACACGCCCTAACATGTTATGGCTTGTTATTTGTTTTGTTCGATCCACACGTCACCTCAGGTGGTCCAATGCTTACAAATTACATTGTACTACTATATTTTACTATTTTGTTATAAGAAAGAAGACATTTTCTTTTATTACCGTTTCTCATCCTGCTGTTTCTACCTAAAATTGTCATTTTGTTACCAATTGATGATGTTATGTCCGAGTTTTTAGTACTCCTATATTGATTTGTTGTTAATGACTTTGGTTAAGGAATCAAAAATCAAGCATAACATGTGATAGTTAAGTTGCATGTATACGAAAGAGGAAAAAAAAAATTAAGGTGCATGTATACGATAATAATGGTTTTGTTTCAAAGAAAAGATTCTGCATGGTCAATTTCAGTATATTTTCGCATTTTATTATGTGAAACTTGATATAATTATATATTATAACACATACTCCATTCATTCATGAAAAAATAATCTCATTTTGCCATTTTGGAATGTCTACTAAAAATAGTCTCATATCTAAAAGTGAAAAATTTCTCTCATATTTTACTCACTTTTTTGTATATTCTCTCTTATTTTCTTTCTCTCTTACATTACCAATTTATCACTAAAACTTGTACAATTCACAAATGAGATTGCTTTTTGTGAATGGAGAGAGGATATTCTCTATAAATTAAATCATGAATATGCAGTCTAGTCGCCTAAATTAAAATATGAGCACAACGAGTGGCTCCCATATGAGCCTTCTCACCTTTCAACCAGTATGTGATCAACCTAAAAAATTTGAATAATATAAACTCATTAAAATTTATAAATAATTATTAATCATGCAAGTGAAATATTGATCATAATATTGCACATGCCCTTAACTTCATGAAGATATATCAATAAAAATATGACAAGCAAATGAAATTATAGATTGAATAAAAAAAGAGCATCATTGCAATTGGGTTTCCATTATTTTTGGAACCGAAGTACCCACAGAGGAAATGAACATATAGGTTTTTTAAGAATGGACAATGAGCTAGAAGAATACTTGAAATGGTCACATATTAGTGAGTGTTAGTAAAGTCATTAGGTTAAATACTTAAAAGAATTTAGGAAACTAAAAATTGTAGAGAAGTAAGAAATACTACAATCAACTCCACGGCAATGAAGAATCTCATAGTTTCAAGTTTATCTCCAACAAGCACCTAGAGCAAGACCAAAAGTTAGAAGCAAATTAATGAGTGAGGAAACTTCACCAACATCAATTACTTCGATGCTTGATTCTCCCACTAGGATTATGCCCTGATTCTTAAATGATGTCCTTCTATGATGTGAGACATATATATTCACATCGGTCCATTTTATAGGGAAACATCTGTACTCAAATTTTGTATGCTTCATTAGATACTATGTTGAACCCGATTTCGAACATTTGTGTTCGCATCAGTTGCAATAATCACTCTCAAATGCAAAACACTTAGATATGTTTTCTTATAAACAAACATGCATATGAAATACAATATAAATGAATAGGCAAAATACAATGTTCTTCTCATAACTAGATATATAATTGTATATAGAATTTTATATGTATAAGCAGCTTTAATCATGTTTTACAATATACAAACTAGCAATCTTCCACATGCATATACTCAAAACATGTTTTCGAGTATACCCTACTGTTGAAACTCTCTTACTTATACTGAAACCATATCTAGGTCCTTAAAGCATTTAAGTTTCACTCGTTTCACATGATGTTTACACGCCTTGCAGCTCTTTATGGGCCCCGTGGTTCTCTTGAGTTAGCACACTCAAGATCACGTTCAAGTCCGTTTGGAAGCTTCTAAGACATATAGTTTTTTATATGATTTTCACCCTATTGTTCGCAGATTCTTCGTCGTTCTTCAAACAAGAGAATCATATCAATTGGTATCATTAGTTAGTTTCAATCAAGGTGATTTTTCTTATCTTTTTTTTTTTTGAATGTTCATGTTTTATACATATTTTTTTTCTTTTTAGAAATTTTTGAGTTTTATTGAAAAGAATATATATTTGAATTTTGGAATTTTTGAGTTTTTTTTAATGACGAAGCAGCTTGGAAATACTGCGGAAGTCTTGTAACTGTGGAAGAATGACACCCCAACAAGATAGAGGAACCGTCTGATAAGTCGTGAGATGGAATGAATGATGTCACAAATGATCGTAAAATGTGGTTTGATAAGTCAAATTAAAGAAATCAATGAATTGAAAAATCAAGAATGATAAAACTCATGAAAAAATCAATATTCAAAAGGTTTGTCTTTTTATTTCAACAATGAAACCTTTATATGGGCAAAGAAAATCCTAAACTTATGCAAAAAAATAAAACGTAAAGCTAGTTGATTGAAGGAAAAAATATTAAAGCCAAATAAAGTTGGTTAATAACTTTTCATCTAGTACTCATTTAAATTAACTAGAAAAGCAAATAAATAAAAAATCACAACTCTCCGAGTCATGTATGCATCATTTCTCATTTCTTCAAAAGGATTTGTCCTTAAAATATCCTGAATAGATTTTCCTGCAACCAAAATATTTCTTCATAATCCAACTTAGTAGCTTGTCTTGTTAGAACCCTATAACATGCAAGTTGAGTACTCTTTCCGTCCCATAAAAATATGCAATCTTTCCTTTTTAGTCCGTCCCACAAGAGTATGCACTTTCTAATTTTGGAAACTCTTTTCTCTCTAATGAGGTGAGACTCATTCTCCACTAATCATACTTTAATTACATTTTCTCTCTACCTCTCCATTACTTTACTTTTCTAATTTTGCATTAAAACCCTTGCCGAATCCAAAGTGCATATTCTTTTGGGGCGGAGGGAGTATAACTTTGGCAGCCAAAACTACCATTCGTACCGGACTTGAACCATTTGGACAACTTATGAAACCACTCCTCTTAGGTCATCCTATTTTTCCACTCAATTTCTAGAACACTAGTATTGAGATCAGCAAAGTCTTGAATGACATATTTTGTGTCTTTGCTCGCTCCATGGAAGTAGGAATCAAAACTGTTGCAACGCGAGTAGAAATTGGAAGTTTCGTTGTTGGTGCCAAAATACGGACCGAAGATTGTATCTCTTGCGTGGATATTGACTCTGAAAATCGATGTGTACTCTAATTTTAAGAGTATTCTTCTTCATTATCCTCTTGTGGTTGTCCATCTGCTCCAATGATTGTATGTTGTAACTCTTTATTATTCTCTGTCTTATACTCCATCCATCCCACAAAGATCGTCTCATTTTTCCATTTCCGTCCGTCCCGCAAAATTTGTCTCATTTCACTTTTTACCATTTTTTATAGTGGACCTCATATTCCACTAACTCATTCATACTCACATTTTATTATAAAACTATATATAAAAGTAGGACCTATATTCCACTAACTTGTTCAACTCGCATTTCATTACATTTCTTAAAACTCGTGTCCGGTCAAAGTGAGACAATCTTTATGGGACGGAGGGAGTAATATTTTGCAACTTGGACTTCTATATGCATTTTTCGTCTTTCTTTGCATTGATATTGCACATACTCTTGATCTTTACATACTTCTCGAGGCTGGAAGGAAAGGGGGTAAGAAAAACCTTCTTTTGTGAACCATCTTCCATTTTTCACCCAATAAAATACGTGTTGACTATAAAGGAAAAACAACACACAATACCTCTTCCTCATACGTACCAAGGCGAATAGGTACTGATGGGATACGAACTAAACAACTAAACAATAATTGCGAGCCCAATAGCAGTGACGGCCCATCAGCCCAAAACCCAAGAAAGAGTATCAGTTCGGCACAACCAAAGAGTTCGGTCACAGCCTATAGCTCGGTAAAAGCCGACCAATCGAGCTCAACTCTCAGATCGGCAAAAGCTGATCGGCAAAGTTCAGCAGTTCGGTCTCAGTATTCGACCGAACAAGGAGATAGTGGACCCATGCAGGATCTCCACGACCTCCATTACACCCACGATCTATTTAGTGGTATTAAGCAGTTATCAACCCCCCTACCAGGGCTGCAAACCACGATCTTAGTTCGAATGTATAAATAGAACTTAGATCAGATAGACCAGGGTTAAGTTCTCTAGATCCTGAATCTCATATAGCAAATCAGTATTGTAATCTGTAAGCTAGATCAAGCAATACAAATTTGCCCTCTATTCTTCCCGTGGACGTAGATTTACCTCAGTAAATCGAACCACGTAATTTTCAGTGTTGTGATCTTCATTTATTACTTGCATTTATTCCCATCAAAAATTCGCTAAATCATCACTGGCGCCGTCTGTGGGAACACAGAAAACCAAAACTGTGATAAAAGCGAGTTTTTGATCCTCTTCCACCAAAAAATGCGTACCAGATCACATAATACCCATACTTCCGTCCGTGATGAACGTGAGGAAGCTAGTCCAGCCCGTAGGTCTGGAAAACAGCCTCTGGAGAAATCTGCCTCCAGTTCTCACGGTGAAAGAACAAACCACTCAAAAAGTCATCGCACCGAGCCTCCCCAGCAGCTCGATTTGAATGAGGCTGTCAAGTTGTTCTTGGCTGAGAAGCAGGATGAGTTCTTAACATTCCTGCAAAAGAGCCAGAAGCCGGAGAAGAAAACGGCGGATTCTCCCTCCCCCTCCAGACATGAAAGTCACTACCGCAGTAGTGTCGTATCTTCCAGGAGAAAGAATCCTCACCACCGATATGTTCCTTCTCCTCCTTGTTACCGAAATCACAGGAGAACTCCATCTCCACCATACCGTAGAGATGTCAGATTCGCTATGTATGGAGCGCTGAAGACTCCATTTTCGGATGATATCACCAGAACTCCGTTGCCACAGAATTACCGAACTCCGTCAGTGACTTATGACGGGTTAGTGGATCCTCATGATTTCCTGGGACGCTATCAGTATAATATGGCGAACCAAGGTCTCAATGAGGTTCATATGTGTAAGCTGTTTCCCGAGCTGCTCATCGGGAACGCAAGAAGGTGGTTTGATAGCCTCCCTCAAGGCAGCATTAGATCTTACAGAGATCTAATGGATGCTTTTCATAGGAGGTTCTTCCAGAAAGCTGAAACCCGAATCACTTCGGCTCAGCTGCTTTCTATACGTCAAGGTCGCGATGAAAAGATTAGCGACTTCATGACAAGATTCCACAAGGAATGCCTACAAGTAGATGATCTCAATGATCTACTTGTCATTTCGGCATTCCAAAATGGAATTCTGCCAGGAGCTCTCTACAGAAAGCTCGTTGAATGCAGTCCGCAAACAGCTCAAGAGATGTGGGACATTGCGGACCAGTTTTCTCGTGCTGATGAGGCAGACCGTCGAAAACGGTCTTTAGACAGCTCTTCCAGAGGAGACAAGAGGAAGCCCGATCATAGCGATCAGGGACATCCTCGCCGAACTCCTTTTGAAAGAATTCAAAGGGCACCGGTACAAGACAGATTGGGACCACGTCTCAATCCTGAGAAACCACCCGCTCAGTTCGTACCATTGAACAAGTCGAGAGCGGAAATTTTCGAACTGCATTCTGATATGTTCGAAAAACCAAAGCCGATGACGAAATCGGCCACGCGCCGAAGTCAGGATAAATATTGCTCCTTCCATCAAGACCACGGTCACGATACCGAGGAGTGCCGAAATTTGGCAGCAGATATTGATGTTCTTGTGAAAGCAGGGACGTTAAAAAAATACCAAAGCAAGCCACCGAAAAAGAATAAGAAACAGAGAAGTGCGAACTGCGCTCCTCAGGATCCTAAAAGGCAACAGGATCCCGAAGACGATGACGAGCCGCAATATGATGGAGTAATCCAGACTATTGACGCTCTCCCAGCCGGGAAGACTAAATCGTCTCTAAAATCAGAGCGCAGAGGCTTCAATCGAGAGGAGCCAACACATAAAAGGCTGAAGAAGGAGGAAGTAATTACATTTTCAGATGCAGATCCCGTCCCGGCCATTTCTCCTCATCAAGACGCTATTGTCATTCAAGCTGGAGTGGCAAACAAACTGATCCACAGAGTGTTTGTGGATACAGGAGCGTCGGTTAGCATTCTTTTTAAAGAATGTTTTGATAAACTGGAAGTGGATCCAGCTCGGCTCAGTCCGGCCCCACTTCCTCTGAAAAGTTTCGCCCAGGAGGACACCCGCCCTGAAGGTATTATCAGCCTTCCGATTACGGTAGGAAGAGCGCCTACTAGCTCCAGTACGGTGATCGAGTTTTTTGTGGTAAAAGCTCGATCCCCGTATAACATTATACTGGGAAGAGACTGGCTCAACACAGTTCGGGCCATTTGCTCTACTTATCACCTCACAATCAAGATCCCCACTAAAGGAGGGATAGCAGTCATCCGAGGTGATCAAAAGAGAGCAAAAGAATGTTTGCAGATTGCGCTTAAAAGTGCCGAACAATCAGATCGACACCATCAAGCATAGCAATCACAGCAGCCGGAGTCAGAGGCAGGCGAAATGAACGAAGTCACACCGGAGCCGAACTCGATGAAAGTTCAGTTATACGAAGATGATCCATCCAGAACGGTCAAGATCGGTTTCGCGGGAACACCTCTACTCCGGGAAAAGACCATCCAGCTCCTCAAAGAGTACAAAGATGTCTTTGCGTGGTCTCCGTTGGACATGACTGGAGTGTCTCCCGAGGTAATTACACATCGGTTAAATATTGATCCTTCAGTCCGGCCTATAAAACAGAAGCAAAGACTCTTTGCGGCAGAAAGAAATCAAGTCATCCATGACGAAGTCCGCCAATTACTGAAAGCGGATGTATTATTTGAAGTAAAATATCCTTCTTGGGTGGCCAATCCTGTGATGATCAAGAAAAAAGAAGGAGGATGGCGGATGTGCATAGATTTTACGGATCTAAATAAGCACTGTCCTAAAGATTGCTACCCACTTCCCAACATAGATAAAAAAGTAGAAGCTCTGATAGGCTTCGAAATTTTCTGTTTTCTTGATTTGTATAAAGGATACCACCAAGTTTTAATGGATGAGAATGATGCTTCAAAAACGGCTTTCATTACTGACTTCGGTATTTTTGCTTACAAAAAGATGCCATTTGGTTTAAAGAATGCCGGAGCCACATATCAAAGGATGGTAGATAAGCTATTTCGGCACCTGATCGGAAAAGAGGTTGAAGTATATGTTGACGACATAGTTGTTAAAAGCAGAAGCACTTCGGAGTACGAAAACAATCTCAAATCCACTCTCGACGTGCTCAAAAAAAGCCAACCTCAAACTCAATCCCCAAAAATGTACCTTTTTGGTAGATTCGGGAAAATTTCTGGGTTGTTGGGTTTCAAAGGAAGGACTCAAGGCAAATCCCCTAAAGGTTCAAGTTGTTCAGAACATGGCAATGCCGAAGTCCATACATGATGTGCAAAGGCTAACTGGATGTCTAGCCGCACTGAATAGATTCCTTTCCCAAGCAGCCGAAAAGCAAATGCCGTTCTTCAATGTTTTGAAGAAGGCACCAAAGTTTGAGTGGGGAGCCGAACAGAAAAAGGCTTTTGACGAACTCAAAAGTTATTTAACCGAACTTCCTACTCTCTCTGCTCCAACAGATGCCGAAGTGATATTCTTATATTTAGCAGCATCAGATCAAACCATTAGCGCGGTGCTTGTACGAGAAGAAGGCCTAAAACAGCGTCCTATCTACTTTACAAGCCGAGCATTAAGAGGTCCCGAAACAAGGTATCAACCTCTGGAAAAAATTGCTCTGGCATTAGTAAATGCAGCAAGGAGACTGCGGCCATATTTCTATGCTCACAAAGTATGCGTCTTAACCGATCTTCCACTTCGGCAAGTTTTGACTAAGCCAGGAGCATCAGGCAGAATTGCCAAGTGGGCCATAGAGTTGGGAGAACATTCAATAGAATATCTACCTCGGAAAGCCATCAAGGGACAAGCCTTGGCAGATTTTCTTGTAGAGGCAAAGTTCGATCAGGCAATCCCTATTATTGCCGAACAGAAAAATCCTACCAATGATGAACTAACACAGCCCCAGAAACCCGAAGTAGAGCCGCCGGACTGTTGGATTGGATTCGTAGATGGAGCTTCGAATAAGACAGGAAGTGGAGCTGGTATTCTACTTATCGCTCCCGACGGACACGAAGTAACTTATTCACTTCGGTTCTTATTCCCAACCACTAATAACGAAGCCGAATACGAAGCCCTTCTTGCCGGACTTCAGTTAGCGCAACGTCTACTTGTCAAATCTCTCAAAATTCATTGTGATTCACAAGTCATAGTGAATCACATGCTGGGTACAAGTGAAGCCCGTGGTGAAAGGATGAAAAAATACTTGGACAAAGCGCAAAGTATTAGCCGAAATTTCTCTTATTTTCGGATAATCCGCATTCCCAGAGCGGGAAATAGCCGAGCAGATACTTTAAGTAAGTTGGCCTCATATCCGAGCTCAAAGGTGGAGGAATTACCGCACAGAAGCATTGATGAAGCTGAAATACACTCAGTAACCAGTTCACCAAACTGGATGACGCCAATATTAAAGTATCTAGATCAAGGACAACTGCCCGAGGATAAGAGAGAAGCAAGGAAAATCACATGCCGAGCACGTCGGTATGAACTTCATGAAGGAGTCCTATATAGAAAGTCCTACCTTCAACCGTTATTGCGATGTGTAGGACCAGAAGAGACGGATTACATCCTTAGAGAAGTTCATGAAGGATCTTGCGGTAGCCACATCGGAGCTAGAGCATTAGCTAAAAAAGTTCTGAGATAGGGATATTATTGGCCAACTTTGGTACAAGAAGCAGTACAGCTAGTTAAGAAATGTACGAAATGCCAAATCCATGCAAATATCCCAAGGACGCTGCAGACTGATCTATGTGCTATGCAAAGCCCTTGGCCTTTTATGCAATGGGGCATAGACATAGTAGGACCACTACCACAAGCTCCCCGGCAAATGAAATTCTTGATCGTTGCCGTGGATTACTTCACAAAGTGGGTGGAGGCTGAACCATTAGCTACGATAACAAGCTCAAAGGCATTAGATTTTGTCTGGAAGAACATAGTTTGCCGATTTGGCATACCCCATATCCTCATTTCAGATAATGGGACTCAGTTTACTGACAAAACATTCAAGAATTGGTGCCAAGAGTTGAATATTCAACAGCGGTTCACTTCAGTCTCTCACCCACAAGCAAACGGACAAACGGAAGTAACAAACCGTACTTTGGTGAAAGGATTAAAAACTCGGTTAGAACAAGCCAAAGGACAATGGGTAGAAAATCTTCCTCAAGTCCTATGGTCTTACCGAACTACACCAAAAACCTCCAACGGTGAAACTCCGTACAGTCTAGTGTACGGCACTGAAGCCGTAATTCCGGTTGAGATCGGCATACCCAGCCCCCGAACCCTTAATTTCTCAACAGAACTGAATGACGACGGACTGAGAGCCGAACTAGATCTTGCCGAAGAAAGAAGAGAATTGGCCTTCATAAAAGAAGCCAAGTACAAGGAGCAAGTAACCCGGTATTATAACCAAAGGGTGAAAAAGCTGCAGTTTCAAGTGGGAGATCTCGTATTGAGAAACAATGAAGTAAGCCGAGCAGAAAAGCTGGGCAAACTTGAACCCACATGGGAAGGTCCGTATCGGGTGTCAGAAGTCCTGGGAAAAGGGTCTTATAAATTAACTCACATGTCAGGAGAACAAGTACCCCGAACATGGCATATTTCCAACCTCAAGAAGTTCTATTTGTAAGAGACAAGGTCCGGTCAGTCTTGTGTCTAGTTCGGTCCTAGGGTTATGTGCTTTCATATTTTTATTGTTCTTTATACTTGTCGTTTTTTAAAAGATTAAAATCTTTTTCGTCCTTTTTATTTGTCTCTCTATGTGCGTTTTGTCTCTTATAAATGTTACTGAGGTATATTATTCCTTAAAGGCTGATCCCCTTTTTTTAGATCATGTATTAAAGACAATTGTGAGTCCAAGCTTCTAAGGAAGATACAAGATTCCACAATTCAGCTTAAGAAACAAGCAATTCGTCTGAAACGAACTGCAATAAGCCGAAAACCACTCCGGTTAACTAGGGAAAGTCCAATCCAAGCGATAAAACTCGCCAAATAAGGACACTAACTAAGTCCGGTCAAAGAAGAGTTTACTTCATAAGACCGAGGACGAGTACACTAAATGAAATAAAAAATCGCTGAACTGTAAATACGCAGTGATAGAAGCGAAATGAAAAAATTTCATTTACTAAGTCTTGTTGGGCATACAATTCCGCTGCCCTACGAGAATGCGTTACACCATTACAAAGGACTATTCTACTGTCTACGATTGCTAAAGTTGAGCCACCTATCCGAAAAATCCTCATGATGCTGAGTTCGGGCATTCCGAGCAGTTGAAGAATAAGTAGGTGGACGAGATGCTCTGATCGACCTACCGCCTCTTCCCTGAGTCCGGGAAGTTCTAGCACCTCGGCGGCGAAGAGTCTCTTCACGAAGCATTCGCTGATCTTGCTCACTCATATTCACAACTCCTCTACGAACTTCAGGGCGTTCTTGTCTTGACGTTTCCGGTTGCTCCTGAGTCCGTTGCTGATTTGGAGTAGAATTTTGAGTAAGTGGATTAGAGGTTTGAGTTGGAGTGTGAGCATCTGTTAGCGGGAAACGGCTAAGGAATCTCTCGATTGAGGGACGTCGGGAAAGAATGATGTCGTACAGAGAAGCCAAGCGCCGCAATGATTTCACAACTTGTTGGCAAGCCGAGCTCTCCAGCACATTGTTCTTCCGGAGTACATGAAGCTTCTCCCACAGTTCATCAACTTGATTCTGAACTTCAGATATAGTCATTCCCCCGCGCCCGCAGATGAAATCTTCATATGCAGTCCTCTCAGCGATGACAGTATTCAGCTCGGCCTCCAGATCTTTCTTTATGCACTCTAAGTCCTTATTGTTGGACTCCAGCTCCACTAAACGAGCCAAGAGTTCATCATACTTCATCTGGTCGTCTATAGCTTTTTTCTCAGCTTCATTTAAAGCCAAAGAGTATAGCCGCTTCCAGTGAAGTACCTCCAGCTCCTTAGAGTTAAGAATACGAAGCAGCTATGTCAGTTCGGCATTTCAGTTTACCGAGCAGGCAGTAAACCACAATAAGAGTAAAAGAGATTAAGAAGAGCTATAAGGAAGACACGAGTGTAGAAAGAAGAATTTTTTTCATTCACAAGAAAAAATTTACACAAGGAGGGCTTCAAGGCCATTTTACAAATAGAAAGAAAGAAACTAAACTAAGAGAAGGGAGACGAAATCATACTCCGCCAGTTTCGTCTCCGGCTTCCCTGTGGGTTTCAGCTTCTTTCTCCTTGTCGACCTCGGTCTCAGCCTCGGCCTCCCTCCTCCCTCCCTCCTGCTCGGCGCCCCCATCGCCGATCTGCTGCACCTCTTGCTCGGCGTGCCCGTCGCCGGTCTGCTGATCCTTCTGCTCGGTCTCCTTGCCGGCCTCATTTTCCTGCTCACCCTCTTCTTTGAAAATTGAAGCGGGTGAAACAGGCCCCAAGGAGGCAAAGATGGCCTCCATGTTCTCGTCACGGTCAGCACGGCAATTACGGACTCGTTCAGCAGAAAGCAGGACCGATGAAGACGCAAGCTCCTCAAGGAGCGGCAGACTCTGGAGACGCGCTGCAATCTCTCGGCCATACAGCGGCAAGATGACTTCGGGTTCCTGCTCAACATTATCGGTCATCAATTTCAGCAGATCACCGATAAGGGCCGAAAATTGATTGCTCAAAAAGAGTTTCTCCGTGTAAACACGGAGAGCCTCCCCCTGAGCAACCACGGCAGCCGCCTCCCTCTGTTTCGACCGCTCTCTCTGGATGATGAGTTGGTCTTTGGCACGCTGGGCTTCATCCTGAGCCGAGATCATAGCGGCCCTTGCCCTCTCAAAGTCTGCCCGAGCCTGTTCGGCCTGGTGACGAGCAGCATTCAAATTCCTCTGCATCTCATAATAATCGCTGGACGCTTTAGAGAGTTCAACTGTGACGAGTTTGCAGAGCATATTGTTCCTCTGAAAATGGAAAAAGGAAAAAGTCAACAGAGGGGCCACAAAAAAAAATATAGGAAAGAAGCAAAGCCAGAAAATCAAGAAGAAAATTCACCTCTACAAAGTCCTTTGGCCATAAAAAGGGCTCAGAGATATGTTCCGAAGTGGCCGTAACCACTCCTGATCCATAACCCCCTGGACAATGTCTCTCTCTGGCGCTTTTGGGGGTTTCTGAGTCTTCGCCTTCCCCCTTGCCGAGGTCGATCCCGGCTTTTTTGGATCCGAAGACTGACTCGAAGAGGTCTTCTGCCTCTTCGGATTCTTCTCGGCATCAGACGCCGAGCTGGTGGTTTTCTGTTTCTCCGGCTCCTTTGATTCGGAGGATTTGCGACCAAGCTTGCTTAGCATGTTCACTGCCAAAAAGCAAGAAAACAAAGTTAGTTTTCGCCGCTAAAGCAGTAAAGCATAAAAAAGAAATCCTCACCCTCAGTCTCTTCGTCCGAAGACGAGGAGTCGAACACGAAGTCACCCTTGACGAGCTCAGATTCCAAATACTGTTTCCTAATCATGGGAATCTTATTGAGCCCGCCCTCGAGCTCGTCCAACGGTTCTACCCGAGGATGAGGAATTACGGACTTCGGCCCTCTCCAGGAAAAGTCCGGAGCCGCTGTCCTATTGTAAAAAAAGAAGCGATTTTTCCACATCGGCCATTTGGTTTTACAGAAGGCTCTAAAGGGCTGTAAAGGGATCAAGTAAAACCAGGATCCCTTTCTCTTAAACTGAAAGAAATTAAGGATTGCCCTCAGAGACAGATCCTTTTCTAGTCTACGCAGCTCGGCAGCAAAGGCCGATAAGTGCCTCCAAGAATTTGGAGTCACCTGACCTAAAGGAAGTTGGAAAAAATCAAGAAGCTCTACAAAGGCGGGGGGAAGAGGGAAACGAAGCCCGTATTCTAAGCAGGCTTCGTAAACGGTGGCATAACCCTCCGGCGGCGAGTTAGCCCTATGACTGTCGTCGGGAATCACCACTAACCCCCCAGGAAGAAATAATTTTCTGTGTAAGGATATCACAGTATCCTTACTCAAAATGCTGTGAAAATATTCTACCGTCTTCTCCCCGGACTTTTTCCGGCCAGAAGATCCCTTACCCCCCTTCCTACCACTACCTGATTCAGAAACAGTTTCAGAAGAAGAAGACATGATTCTTACTCTTTGATGGTCGAAAGTCTCTGAAGAAATTCTTGAAGAAGCGGAAGAAAATTTTACGAAAAAGAGAGAGAATGCAGAAGAAATAATCGCAAAAGTGTTCCAATGATGAAGAAAGGAAATATTTATCAGATTCGCAGAGGCGTTTCAAATTCGTCGCACCGTTTCAAATCCCACTTTTTCTGGATTCTCTGGCCGGATTTGCTGTCACATTTAATGCAGACACGTGCAGAGCACGTCCCCTGACGTCAGCCTCCCCCTTACACTTATCCAAAATGCCGAAGTGATTCACTTCGCTTTTCGGGGGGGTGGTGATGGGATACGAACTAAACAACTAAACAATAATTGCGAGCCCAATAGCAGTGACGGCCCATCAGCCCAAAACCCAAGAAAGAGTATCAGTTCGGCACAACCAAAGAGTTCGGTCACAGCCTATAGCTCGGTAAAAGCCGACCAATCGAGCTCAACTCTCAGATCGGCAAAAGCTGATCGGCAAAGTTCAGCAGTTCGGTCTCAGTATTCGACCGAACAAGGAGATAGTGGACCCATGCAGGATCTCCACGACCTCCATTACACCCACGATCTATTTAGTGGTATTAAGCAGTTATCAACCCCCCTACCAGGGCTGCAAACCACGATCTTAGTTCGAATGTATAAATAGAACTTAGATCAGATAGACCAGGGTTAAGTTCTCTAGATCCTGAATCTCATATAGCAAATCAGTATTGTAATCTGTAAGCTAGATCAAGCAATACAAATTTGCCCTCTATTCTTCCCGTGGACGTAGATTTACCTCAGTAAATCAAACCACGTAATTTTCAGTGTTGTGATCTTCATTTATTACTTGCATTTATTCCCATCAAAAATTCGCTAAATCATCAGGTACCATCACCATTTTACCAACAATCTTGTGGCTCCTTTCATGGGACATTATATTTGTTCTGCTCACTCCATGAGAGATAGTCCTAGCTTTACAACAACAACAATATCACTGACCACATTGGCTAGCATATTTCTCTATTGTGTGGACAACACATTCTCTCTCTGCTTAGTATCATACTCCTAAATTTTCTATCTCAAAAATCTTCTTTAAAATTCTTTAGGTATAATAATGTTAACATGCGAAAAAAATTCTCCAAACTAGGATAAAAAAAACCTTGGGTTTTTCATCCATATAAAAACTTCAAAATTTAAAAAAAAAACCAAAAAAAAATTAAATATAAAAATCAAAAGTTTCAAAATATACAAAAAGAATTATCATTAATTTTATTTTATAAAACTTTAAAATCTCAAAAAGAAAGGGAAAAATTGTTTAAAAATTCACCTGACGCCAAGATGATAGAGTGATTAAAGAGCGAGGGAGAGTGAATCTAGTCTTGTGGGGTATATTATGTTTCCCTTTGGGCCGGGTCAAATGGGCCGAGATATTTTATTTGTCTTAGGCCGTGCCTATTTTATTTAACGGAACTAATTCTTTTGGTTGGGCTTGTCCTTTTTAACTACTTGTGGGTGAGAATATTCTATTTAGAATGAATTGACACACTTTTTTTAAGTGGTGCAATCTTTATGAAAGTTTGTTGGGCTCTATTTTCTCATCAACTACGTGATTAAATATTTGAATTAACTTATACTCCCTCCGTCCCGGCTAAGATGACACATTTCTTAGCTGGTACGAGATTTTATGAATTATTGGTTAATGTATTTAATTGGTGAGAGAAAATGTGGGTGTAAGTATTAAAATATGAGTATTAAAATAACATTCAATCACACTTGTTTTATTCTATCACCTACTTTAGTCTCTCTTTATCTTTCTTACTTTTTCATCATCTCTCCTACTTTTCAATACAATTTCTTAATCTCCGTATCCAAAAATTTTGACTCAACTTAGTTGGGACGGAGGGAGTCTCATTTATCTATGAAAAAGTTGATTTTGAATAAAAATTTATTTTTGATTCTTAAAAATATTAAAAAAAATTAGAAAATCATAGCAATTCAATGAAGAACATTACTACTCCTTTCGTCCGCGAATAGGAGTCCCATTTTTCTATTTTAGTTCGTCCACAAATAGGAGTCTCGATTCACTTTTACCATAAATGGTAATAAGGTCTTACATTCCACTAACTCATTTCACTCCTATTTCATTTAAAACTAATATATACAAGTGGAACCCATATTCCACTGACTTTTTTTCATCAAATTTTCTTAATATTTTTTAAAATCCGTGCCATCAAAAATAAAGTTCCTAATGGCGGACGAAGGGAGTACGTAGTAGGTCGTACCACTATTGCTGGTTTAGGGTATTTTGGTCTCAGATCAAATAGTTTGTGTTGTTTTGAAATATTTAAAGAGAGAATACTTATAAAATATGTGTGCCGCATCATCTAATTAGTATTATTAGTCACATTATTAATAGTGTATAATGGTGGTACAAATTATAAATAAGTTATTGTATAGAAGTAATAAATTGATATTATAAATTCTTAAAAATAGATGCACATATTTTTATGAGACGACGAAAATGGAAAGTCCATATATTTTTATGGGACGAGGAAGTATTATTTTTTGTTTTTTTGTTTTGTTGTTTGTGATAAAAATTCTGTTTACCCCGTGGATAAGAACGGAACTTTAAAAGAAAGTCCATGTGGTGGATCGGTGTGCACTAAACGTAAGTCGACGCAATTCCATTATGTCCAAACCTATCCCCTTATGTTTAATTATATATAGTGATTGATCAAAATATAAGAGAAAATAAGAAAGAAGACGACATGATTGAGATTGACCCGCCGTGCCGGCTGGGGTTGCAGCCGCCATGGTGCAAAAGCAAAAGCATAGACTACTACACAAACTCAAAATTTCAAATCTTGATCATTTATTTAAGAAAACACCCACTTGCACCAAATTGTAGGCCCCCAGCTGCTTCCCCTTCCCGCCCCTCCTCCTCCACCACCACCACCACCACCACCACCAATAATCATCAACCCTCACATGCTAATTCCTCAATTAATTCTCTACATATTTACATTATTTTTTCTTTTACTCGACTAAATCGCCAAATCTGTTCCATCATCCAACAGTAGCAAAATGGCAAAGACACAATAGTACCAAAATTAAAAAATCAAAATCTACTAATAATATACAAAAATCTTAAAACATTAAATCTAAACAGATTACTCAACTACGGTCTACGAGGTGCATGTTATCATCACAACCCTTCCCTAAATATTAAAAAAAAGTAATAAAAAAAAAAGTTATTTGTAGTAGTAACAATTACAATTACAATTACAATTACTATGAGCTATAGTAGTCAAGCCCGGAGTCTTCGGGCTTGGGCTTGGGCTTGGGTTCGGGTTCGGGTTGCTTGTTCAGATCTATCTCTTCATGAAACCAAGACTGTTTCAACGACTGAGGATTGGCGGCGGCGTCGACTCTGGCGCCGACCTCGGCCGCCTTCTTCCTTATGGAGGCGGCGGATAGGTCGTTGAGGGCGCCGCCGACCGCGGCGATTTGGTCGGGGAAGTTCAATTTAGCGGTGGGGCCACGGAGGTAGTACACGGCGGTGTCGTAGGCACGCGCGGCGGCGACGGCGGTGGAGTAGGAGCCGAGCCAGATTCTAGATCGCTTGTTGGGCTCCCTTATCTCGGCCACCCACTTCCCCCACTTGCGCATCCGGATGCCTTTATACGGCTTGTCGCTCCGCCGCCGGCTCGAGACTCTCGCTGCTCCGCTGCCGCCGCCGTCCATGAGAGAATTATGCGGTTGGTTTGATATGGTTGTTAGTTTTATTCCTCAAAAGTCGGTTTCGTGAGGAAAACCAAAAATAATTCACCGACACATCACAGTGCCTCTCTATTTTTCTCTCTCTTCAACACTCGTACTTATATAGACTTATTGCCTATTAGGGCTACATGTGTGCGTCAATATATTGAAGCCATCCAAAATAGGAATAGCCCAGCAATAGCTCAGCCATAGCCTAGCCATTGCCACATTATCAGCACTAAAAATCCTCCTGCCACATTATAAATAACCCAGCCATAGCCTAGCCACATCATAAATAGCCCAGCCACATCAATAGTCACATCACTAATAACAATTATATAAAATGAAATAATTAACAATCACACAATATACGAAATTTAATTTACGTGACATATACGGGAAACATTAATAATACTATTAAAAATTTAAAAAGTACAATAATTTAAAAATATTACAATAAATAAAAAAAAGTACAATAATTTTTTAAAAAGTACAATAATTCACTCCTCGTCGCCGTCGTCGTCTACTCCGTCGCTGTCGCCACCATCGCCGCCGCCTCTACTCCCGGCAGCTTCCCTCCGTGCCGCCTCCAAATCCTCCTGCATGCTCAGGAGCAATGTTTGAAGCAAACTGTTCTCCACGGGGTCCACCGCCGCCAGCCATTCGGCCATCGTCTTGACCATCTGAGCGCGCGTTTGTTGACGCGCGAAGAATTTGAGATCCGCTGTGGATTGGCCAAGGGGGATGCCGACTAGACCTCCTGTGAACCCCCGGCGACCCCCATCGCCTCCCGTTGAGCCCGTCTGTGCCCAACCGGGCGAGTACGGCGAGCAAACGAACGAGGGGTCGGGACCTCCTGGGCCGTCTCAGGGAGGTCGTGGGAACCACCGCTACTGCCGCTGAAATCACCGGAATAGTTCAGCCATTGCTTCTTCGGCCAGCCAGAGTCGACACCTACTCGGAACTTCTCGGAGTCGTTCAGCACAAGATAGCAGTTCCAGTAGGTGAAGTCCTTGTACACCCCCTTCAGGGGGAAGGTTTTCTCCGCTATCCTCCTGCAGTCGTCCTCAGTTTGCCCACTGCTCATCATGCGGAGGGCGTTGGTGTACAAGCCCGAAAATTGGGAGACCGCAACCCTGATTCGGTCCCACGCCTTCCGGCAATCCTCCCCATTGCGTGGCCTCCCCTCCGGGCAAAACCTCTGGTAGGCTGCTGCTATCTTGCCCCACAAGTTGACGATCCTCTGATTGTTCGAAACGAGAGGATCGTCGCAAACACTCACCCACGCCTTGGACAGCGCGACGTTCTCCGTGTCCGTCCACCTCCTCCGTACCGCGTTGTCGTCCTCACCCGGCTGCGAGGACTCGCCGACCCTTTTCCCCTTGCCTTTCTTCTTTGGGGCGCCCCGACCCCGCCCTGCGCCCCCCGTTTGAACGGGAGCATCCGGAATACCGGAAAGATCTATCCCCAAGTCATCGAAGGAGAAAGTGTCAAACTGGGCCGGAGGCGCAGCCTCCGTTGGCGTCGATGTGTGCGACGAACCAATCGAAAAATCAACACTGGGGCGATAGACGTCCCCCGGCGTCCCCTGCGTCGCCGGTACCCCCCCCGGGCATCATCTGCATTCCGGGTGCCCACCCCGGCATCTGGACACTGGGTGCCCACCCCGACATCGCCGGAAACGCCCTCGGCGGACTCCCCCCCGCTGGTATCCCGGGCATCATCTGCTGCCACGGGTTCATGTTGTAGTATGGGTGCATCTGACTCGGGGTGCATCTGACTCGGGGTGCATCTGACTCGGGTGCATCTGACTCCATCCACCTCCCACGGGGATTGGGGGAGTTTGAGATCCGCTACTCCCTGAAGTAGGCTCGTTGTTGAGATCCATTTACCGTTGTTGATCTCGTACAGAAATTTTGATAGAGAGAGTACTCGTTAATACAAGTGGTGCGAATGAAAATGACAGGCAAGTCGCGTATATATAGTGTTTCGGAATAAAAAAAAATAAAAATAAAAATTCGCGCTAGGCGGTATTTTATAGCGAAATCCGCTAGGCGGTTGCAATAGATCGCCTAGCGCACCGCCTAGCGCCGGCGCTCGGCTAGGCGGTGCGCTAGGCGCTATTGTGGATGCTCTAAGGGGATATTAGCACCTAATACCACTTAACTTTTAAAAAGTGGGATTTTTTTCACGAACTTTAAAATTGACGAATAATATCACGAACTTTATCACGAACTTAAACCCTAAACCCTAATATCACGAACTTTATCCTGAGTTTGTTATTTTCCACCAATAAAAAAAATCCGGCTATCATTGGTGGGAAATAACAAACTTGAGGTAAAGTTCGTGATATTATTTGTCGATTTCAAAGTTTGTGGGAAAAACTCAACTTTTTGAAAGTTCCAAGTGCCAATATTCCATATATTTATATTGTTGTCCCTCCGTCCCACTTTAGAAGTTTCATTTTACTTCAACGCGGATTTTAAAAAATATAAATAAAAAAGTTGGTGAAAAAGTAGTTGAATATGAACCTTATTTTTTTACATGTTAATTTTATAATAAAATATGAGTAAAAAAAGTTAATGGAATGTGTGGTCTATTACCATGTGTGGATTATTCCAACTCAAATTCCTAAAGTAGGACGCTTAAAAATGGTGAATCGAGGTTTCTAAAGTGGAATAAAGGGAGTATTAGTTATGATAAATCGTATGGGTTGGATTATAAGAGCATCCGCAATGGGGGCGGATGTCCCGGCGGACACCAAAAAACACCTTCTGCCACGTCATAAGGATATCCCACTGCACTGCCACGTCATAAGGACATCCCACTGCACAATAGCGGACATTGCCAAGGACATCCCGGCGGACATCCACAATAATAAAAATTCACAAATTCACAAGTTTGTAATTTACGGAATTAAAATTTCGACACGAATACGAACGGAGAAAGTGCAATAATAATTTCATTAAATTAAAAAAATAAAAAAAGTACAATTCTACAAAAAAAATTAAACTAATTACATTATAAAAATATCAACGTGCACCCCTCCACGTCCATAGATCTTCAATTATATCGTTCGGGAGTCGAATATGTGCATCTTTTGGGTACATGACGGCAATTGCACGGACCCGATCGGTGTCTCCATGGGGTATCCCCATACGTACATTGGCGGTGGCCACGCAGTGGCTTGAACCGGCAACATCAACATCATCATTAGCCTAATCAGTCAGTGCTGGACCTTCATTTTCGACAATCATGTTGTGCATGATAGTACATGCGTACATGACATCAGCGATGCTGTCAATATGCCACATGTGTGTTGGACCCTTCACAGCCGCCCATCGAGCCTGTAGCACACCAAATTCCCGCTCCACGTCCTTGCGCGATGCCTCCTTACGTTGCGCAAAGTAGATCTTCTTTTCTTCTGCTGGGCATCTGATCGTCTTCACAAAGAAGGGCCACATAGGGTATATCTCATCAGCCAAATAGTAACCCATATCGTGCTGGTTGCCGTTGGCGACGAAACTGACGGCCGGACCAACACCCATGCACTGCTCGTTGAAAAGGGGCTACGACTGGATGACGTTGATGTCGTTGTTCGACCCGGCTACTCCAAAATACGCATGCCAAATCCATAGCCGGTAGTCAGCTACGGCTTCGAGGATCATCGTGGGATTCTTGCCTTTGAAGCCCATACTGTACACCCCTTTCCAGGCGGCGGGGCAGTTCTTCCACTTCTAATGCATACAATCTATGCTGCCCAACATTCCCAGAAACCCATGCTGATGACCGTGCATATCCATCAGAGTCTGGCAGTCTTCGGGGGTAGGCTTCCGAAGATACCTATCCCCGAATATCTCCCTAACGCCCTCACAAAAATACCTCTGACAATCGCGGGCAGTCGACTCGCCGATGTGGAGGTACTCGTTTAACATGTCGGTCGCGTCTCCGTATGCCAGCTACCTGATTGCGACAATGCACTTCTGTATGGGCTTGTGACCGGGTTTACCAACTGCATCCTCCATGAACTTGAAATACTCGTATCGACGCTCTAAAGCGCTCACGATACTTATAAATAGCGGACGATGCATCCTAAAACGTCCCCGAAATAAGTTATCCCCAAACCGCGGTTCCGGAGAGAAGTAGTCCTGGTACAACCGACGGTGTGCAGCGATGTGGTCTCCGGGTCTTATAGCGCGACGATGGATGGGGCGAGGTACCGCCGGCTGCTGCTGCAAGGCCGCTTGTATCAGACGATTTATCTCCCGGGACGTATAGGCCCGCACCTCTTCGTTAATTCGCCGACTTACGTCATCAGCATCCACACCACTACCACCTGCACCACTACCACTACCTGTTGGAATTTTTGGGCTTCCACATGACTAATTTAATGTGTATGGCTATCTTTTAGTTGCCCAATTAAAGTGATCCCATAAAGATTAAAGTTTGGGCTAAAGTGTATTTATTTGTTATGGAAATAAGTGTAGATACCATTTTGTGATTTTCTATTTGATGAGGGACCGAATAGAAAATAAAGGTTCTTATATTTATATAAATATAAGATTAGGGTTATGGTCCCCAGACGTCAGAAGAACGTTCAATATCTCTGTATTCTCTCGGCAGACTATTGTGAAGGACGTCTCTGATCGTTTGGAAGATCCATAGCCGCTGCAAAGCAATTCTACCGTTTAATTCGTTATGGATCAAGGTACGCTTCCGCTCTACAGTTTATGCTCCTTCTCCGTCGTTCTTGGTTAATCATCATAGAGAGCTTTATATAATTGTTCACTCAATTATTCCAACAAGTGGTATCAGAGCCACTCTATTGATGATTCTCTAAGAATTGGGAAAAGGATAATTAAGGCTTATATTCTTGTCTGAACTTTGGAATTCAAGGAATCAAATTTCTTGATATTAGGTTTACTTTTTCAAATTAAAGTGTATGTATTCTAGCCGCCGCAAGTTAGGTTTTATGTATTGAATATGAATTTGTGAACAATATATTCACGCATACCTAGATTTCGTTTATTGGGTTTATGAATATTGTGAATTGAGTTCTTGTTAAGTCTTGCGAATTCATGCTTCTGCACGTCTCTATACTTTTGGATGAATGAATTGATAATTCAATTCATATAGTATGTTTTACACGCATACCACTCTTTTCTTGGGTTAATGAAATATTGTGAAATATAAATCTGCCACTTCAATTGAGAATCAATTTTGTAGCAGTTATGTACCGATCAAAAACCAAATTGTTAGAGCAGAGCCTGCTTTTAACTTAAGTACTGCAGTTTATGAATCGCTTTTGTTTTGTTTACAAATTGGATTTCAACTAATGCGAAATAGAATTGAGTATGGATTTCTTTGGTTTTGGAATTGATTATTCAATTCGTATGTGTGATGTATGCGTGAAATCTTGTGATTGAGAATCTGGTGTTATGATTAATGGATTTATTTGGTTGATTTTGATGTTATTTTTGGTTGTTATGTTCGTTGGTTATGATCTTGGGGAACATCAAAATTTGGATTTTGTCGATTTTAGTGAAAATCGGATTTGGCAAAATTATATGGAATCTCATTAGGAGTCAGCAATTTTCGATTTGCTGGGGCGCTATTGGGCTGGCCGTAAGGATTTAACGACTTGCTGAGTTTGCAAGGTATGCGAACCCAGTGACTCGTTGGCTAGCCACTGTATTCCAGAAAGTTATCAACGACTTGCTTGCAAGCGTTTGTATTCAGTTTTAAAATAATAAATTTAAATTTTTTTTGGGTACATCTCATGTTCCTTATTTTCTACTAATGAGTGTGTATTTTAATGCGGATATTAGTCGGCCAAAAGGAAGATTAATATTTGGCACGAAATATACATATACTTGTGGTAATAAATACGTGACAATTATTCAGTTTCTTGTGAGTGGTGTGATGCCAAAGGGTGGACGCTACTTAACAAGATCTTATTGTCAGTACTTAACCACTGTAAGGAGGTCGCCATTTACAAGTTCATATTACTGTCAAAAGACTTGATGTGGATGTTGTGCTCGGAACCTCGTAATGTTTTACTAATATTCAAAATAGATTAGTCAAAACATGACGTTGCCAAAGTAACCTCTCTTGTCTAGACTTCTTTATTGCGAATATTAGGACGGTGAAGTGTGTGTGTATTTTAATGCGGATATTAGTTGGCCCAAAGGAAGATTATTATTTGGCACGAGATACACACATACCTGTGGTGGTAAGTACGTGACAATTATCCAGTTTATCGTGTGAGTAGTGTGATTCCCAAAGGTGGACATTGCTTGACATGATTTTATTGTCAGTTTTGATCACTACAAAGAGGTTGCCACTTACAAGTTTATATTACTGTCCAAAGACTTGATTTAAATGTTGTGCCGGTACCTCGAGATGTTAACTTCTTATTTGGATTTTAGAATGTGAGCATGACAACTATTTTGGTTTTGTTCTCTGTTCAATTATGATGTCTGCTTTTGGAGTTTCTTCCAACATGAATAATATGTTAGTGTTGAATGGGTCAAATTTTAAGGATTGCAAAGATTATATTCTAATTACTCTGGGTTGCATGGATCTGGATTACGTGCTAAGGACCGAGCAATTTATTTCTCGTATGGATAATAGTACTCTTGATCAAAGGTGAAACTATGAGAAGTGAAAATGCATAAATCGCATAAGTCTAATGATCATTAAGTACAGCATCCTAGAAGCCTTTCGAGGCACTACATTTTAGAATATTACTGAGGTCAGGCCAATGAATACCTTGTCAAAATTAAGGAACGTTTTGCAAAAAAAACGAAAAACATTAAGGCTGAGACAAGCGTGTTTGATCTCTATAAAGTATAAGAGCAAGGGCAACATAATGGAGCACATTATGAAGAAGTCTCACGTTGCTTCACTTAAGCTTGAATTCTAAAGACTTGCTTGTGCATTTGGTGTTGCACATCTGGTCAATGTATCAAGAAATAAAGTAAAGGGCATTAAGAAAAAGTGTATTGAGAATGCTGCTATGGATAAGGGTTCATCACAAAAGAAACAACATAAGGATAATGATAGTTGTTTCGTTTGTGGTAAACAAAGATATATAAAGAAGAATTGTAAATATCACGCATGGCATGCAAAGGAAGTTACAATTCTTGTTTTAGTCTGTTTTGAAGTTAATTTGAATTTAATCCCTAATGATATTTAGTGGGTAGATTTTGGTGCTACTGCTCACATAAGGTTATTAATGTAAGGCTTTCTGAGCTACCAAAAGTCAATTGATGGTGAAAGATACATCTATGCGGGATATGACAAATCGGTGGAAGTATAGACTATTGGGCATTGTAGATTGTTATTAAAGACTGGAATTATTCTGGTTTTGAAGGATACTTTATTGTACTGTCTTTAGACAGAATTTGGTTTCTATTTCTGCTTAGAACAAATTTGGTTTCTCTTGTTTATTCAGAAATAGTAAAGTTCCTCCTTCAAATAATTATAATATTGTGGGCACTGTTTCCTTAAGTGCATATAACAATATTTGTATGCTCAATTATGTTACTTCATATTCAGAAGCTTTACATGTTGAATCAAAAAAGGACTAAACAAATTAAATAATAAAAATTTGGTTAATTTATGGCATAAGTATTTAGGTCATATCTCGAAATAAATGATTGTGAGGCTTGTGTCAGATGGTATATTGAATACACTTATCTTTTTAAATGTTGATTTGTGGGTTCAATGTATTGAAGGAAAGCAGACCAAACATAAGAAATTAGGTGCCGACAGAGGTACAGACGTCCAAAAATTGATATATACGGACATTTGTGGTTCATTCCCTTTGGTTTCTTGGAATGGTCGACAATATTTTATATCAAGTATAGACGACTGTTCTCATTATGGGTACCTATATTTAACCAATGAAAAGTTTGAGGTTCTAGACAAGTTCAAAATATTCAGGGCTGATGTTGAGCTCCAACTCGACAAAGGCATTAAGAGAGTCAAATCTGGCCCGTGGTGGAGAATACTACTATAGAAATGACTGCTCAGGTGAACAATGTCAAAGACCTCTTGTCCTCTATTCGGAAGAGTGATCGTCCCTTAGTACACCATGTCGGGATCACACAGAATGAGTGGTGTAGCTGAAAGACAAAATTGAGCTTTTAAAGATATGTGAAGGAGTATGATTTATCATTCTTCTTTGTCACATTCGCTTTCGGGAGAGGCATTAAAGACTATGGCATATATATTCTCATTTGGTCATCCAGAAAAATTTAGGGATTTTTTAAATTTTATGATCCCACAAAAGGAACTAATTTGGGTCGAGATATATAGTATTCTTTGAGGATGTTGAGTTTGGGGGGAAGAATGTATTAAGGAACATTACTTTTGAGGAGGAGTCTGTATTGACACCTACTACTGCTTCTGACAATGTTCAGGTATCAATTACTATCATTGAAGAAGAAGCAGATTAAGAACCTCAGTATGATAATGTTGTAAACATTCAATCTCATGTGGATGATATCATTTAAAGTCAATCTCAACAACTTCAATTAAGACTCTCGTAAATGGTACCACAAATTTTATAAAGTAGTTCTTTCATTTGGATTCAGAAAGAATGCTATTGATAGTTGTGTGTATCACAAGTTCAGTGGGAGCAAATGCATCTTCTTGGGGAATATTGCACAACACCAAGAATCACTCTCGAAGAAATTTGAGGTGAAAGATCTTGGGAGAACCTCTTTTATATTTGGAATCGAAATAAATCGAGATAGCTCTCGAGATATTATTCGGTTGTCACGAAAGGGATATATTGGAAAAGTGCCTAAAGTATTTGAGATGCATACTTGCAAGTAAAGAAATGCCCCTATGACTAAGGGAGACCAACCTAGTCTCATTCAATGCCCTAAGATAAATCTTGAGATTTAGAAAATGCAGAAGGTTCCATATGCTTCGGCGATTGAGATCCTAATGTGTGCTCAAGTGTGTATTAGACCCAATTTGGTTTTAATTGTTTATATGTTGGGCAGATATCTCAATAACCCGACATGGATCATTAGGAAGCAGCAAAACGGGTTATGAGATATTTATAGAGAACTAAGCATTACATGCTCGCATACAGAAAATCAGATCATTTGGAGAGATCTTTAGGCATTTTGATACTGATTTTGTTAGATGCCAATACAGTAAATGATCCATTTTAGGTTACGTGTGTCTGTTGGCTGTGAAGCCATTTCATGGAGAAGTGTTGTGCAAACACTTGTAGCTACTTCTGCCATGACAACAGAATTCGTAACTTGTTTTGGGTATCTAGTTATTGAATATAACTGTGAAATTTTGTCACTAAGCTGCATATTGTTAAAGGTATTGAAAGACCACTAAAGTTATGTTGTGACAATAACCCTGCAGTAATGTATTCCAAACAACAAGAGCTCTGCTATGTCATAGTTTCTTGGTTGTAAATTAAAGTTCAGAATGGACAAATACCTATAGAGCATAAGGGAACGCATTTGATAGCAAATTCGTTCACTAAAGGACTAACACTCAAGGTCTTTCATGGGCATGTAGCCCAAATGGGTGTTATGTTGTTTAAGGATACTTCCGTTCAGTGGGAGTAATTTTGGTTATTGCTCTATATTGTGTTTTGAACATGCAGTTATAAAACTCATGTTATTCTCTGCAGAAATAAAGTATTATGTTTTTTCCATTATTTGTGTTATTTGGTTTTGGTTTGATCTAATTAAGGATTTGGGAGGACCAGTTGGAAATAGGCATGTATGATCACCTTGCATGAAGTTTCCATGCTACACTCCATAATTGATCTGTTGTTGATTATGTTTGCATATGTGATTACTGATGGGTTTAATCATGAAAAAATATGGTGACTGCCTCTTTAGTCCTATGCCGATATGGTTGATAATAAGATTGTTCGGGAATACACTATGTGATAGCATATTTGAGCGCTCATTCGGTTTGTACACATTTATTTGGTGTCATGTGTTGCCCAAGTGGGAGATTGTTGGAATTTTTGAGCTTCCGCATGACTAATTTAATGTGTATGACTATCTTTTAGTTGCCCAATTAAAGTGATCCAATAAAGATTAAAGTTTGGGCTAAAGTGTATTTATTTGTTATGGAAATAAGTGTAGATACCATTTTGTGATTTTCTATTTGATGAGGGACCGAATAGAAAATAAAGGTTCTTATATTTATATAAATATAAGATTAGGGTTATGGTCCCCAGACGTCAGAAGAACGTTCAATATCTCTGTATTCTCTCGGCACACTATTGTGAATGACGTCTCTGATCGTTTGGAAGATCCATAGCCGCTGCAAAGCAATTCCACCTTTTAATTCGTTATGGATCAAGGTACGCTTCCGCTCTACAGTTTATGCTCCTTCTCTGTCGTTCTTGGTTAATCATCATAGAGAGCTTTATGTAATTGTTCACTCAATTATTCCAACACTACCACCACCACTAAACATTGTGGATATGCCGATAGAAACGTAGAGAGAGAGAGAGAGAAGAGAAACTCGTTAATACAAGTGGTGCGAATGAAATGAAGTTCAATGAGCCGTATATATAGAGTTTTAAAAAAATTGAAAATCGGGACGTCCACCAGGATGTCCATCGTGGCACCGCAATGGCGGACGTCCCGACGGATGTCGGCGAACTGCCGCAGCCCGCTGATACCTCACGTCCGCGTCCGCCTCTCCCGACGTAATGGCGGACGTCCCGCACGGACATCCGGCACGCCGGTCCGACGTCCGGCGGGAAGTCCTCCATTGCGGATGCTCTAACCGCGATGCATTGATAACGACATAACTCATTTTAGCCTGAATACGAAATCGACTTGCTATTTCTAAATTCAAACACAACTCATATTGATATGAACCCGTTACTGGGACGATATAATAATCCAACATAATAACGATCCAAAACTGATCTACTCAATTAAAACATGATATTACATAATTAAACCCGATTTATACAATTTAAACATGATCCACAAAAACCTAGTGAATAAAACTAACACATTATTACATTTTTGGAAAAATAAAAGTACTTACTAACGGGTTTACCGGAACCCAACTCTATCTAAACTTTTTGGAATTCAACGGGTCAACTCGATATGAACACGAACTCAATAAAGCTTGTCCAAATCCATTAATTTTGTATACGTGTTTTTGTCAGATTTTCGTACCGTATCAAAAAATATCAACCAAAATTTATATAGAGTTTTAATCAAATGAGAATAAAATTAAAATAAGATATGAGAATCATATGAGTAGCTGATTCATTAATATAAGTTTTTAACTATCAATATCACAAAATTCTACTGATATTAAGTCGAAAACTGATAGGAATACTATATCTTAAGATACGAACAAATATTAATGAATCAAACGAATAACATAGCTTTCATTTCTCATTTTAATAACAATCTTAGTATAGAACATATAAGACTATATATATACCGCGGTGAGGCCTTCCTAGCTTGTCCGTTGTTATTTAATTTATTTTACAACATACGAAAAATATAAAGGTTGGCCGCCATGTCCATTTGGTTGCAAGCGCAGATGCCTTTTTTCTTTCTTATTACCTCCGTCCCCCAAATATTGTCCCACTTTGACTCGGCACGGGTTTTAAGAAATGTTATGAAAAGTGAATTGAAAAAGTTAATGAGATGTGAGTCCTACTTTTATATATTAGTTTTATAATAAAATGTGAGCATGAATGAGTTAGTGAAATATGTGGTCCACTGCCAAAAATGGTAAAAAGTGAAATGAGACAAACATTCAGGGACGGACCGAAATAGTAAACTGGGACAAACCTTCATGGACGGAGGTAGTATCATTTTACTCAAATTGCTCCATCTTTTTCTCGTACTGTTCTCCACTGTTTTGCTTCAACAGAGAAAAAGGGGAATTAAAGGGGGTTACGGTAGAAAATGCAACCTCCTTTTATTTTGATCATTGGATTAATTGACATAATATTAGTGGGTTTGAATTTTTGCTATTAATTAGCCTATTATCAAAAATTATATTTTGACTCCTGATTCTCATTTCGTGATTAGTATAATAGATAATGTCGTATTTTATCTTATACTCCCACGATCACAACTAAATTGAATCGTATTCCTTTTTAGATATTCCAACTAAGTTGAGTCATTCCTATTTTGCAAAAAATATAACATTCAATTACTTTTACTTTAAAGAAAATATTTACTAGTCAAGCCACACCAAAATAGAATTATGACATGATATGTCTAACCAATATTTATTTGTCATCGTCAAATAAATTTACACCTAAACGAATCTTATTTAATGGTACATTACTTTTGTGGAAAAAAAGCGAAAATATAGGAACATTTTTCGACTTCCATATTATAATTTGCATCCATAGATAAACATTTTAGGATAACCCTATACAAATATAATATATATATATATATATATATAGAGAGATCCTTCATTCTTCTAAATATGTGCCGTTAGATTCGATTCATCAACGGTCCGGATGGATGCTTGTTTTTTAAACCCGCGGTGCATTATAAGGTTGTTTTAGTGCATTATAAGGGCAATTTAGTAAAGAAACGAAAATTTGAACCGCCAGATTATGGAAGGTCTAAAATTTAAGCATGCTGAGGAATTCAACCCCTAGGGTTGCCCAATTTTTCACTCCAAACGTCTCTCCTTCAATCTCTCACCGCAAATCTTCTCCCCAATTTCGATCAACTTTCAAAACCCTAGCCGCCTCCTCAAAGGACTGTCAATATCCAAAGAGCGTCGACGGTGGTCTGTTTCACTGTCAAACTGTCATTCCCGTATTGTGCGAGCATCTCCTGAAGTCGACGAAGAGGTAGGTTTTGAAGAAGGTCAATTTCTGTGTTCCATCCACCGTTTATCCGCAATATTCGCCGCCTACCACACCACCAACTCGCCGATTCACAATTTTTTTCGTATTATTTTTTGGTTGTTAAATAATTATTCGTATTCATTGTGGTTAGAGTTGGGTCTTTAATTGATTTTGTAATTATTTTTTGGTTTACAATTGTTTAGTGACCCATTACGTAGATGAAATCTTATAGGGTTCTGGTTTTTTGGTTCGTCTCCCAGATTTATCATGACAAAAAGAGGACGTCCTTCAACTTCACAACCATCCCAGTCTGAAGGTGAGCATTCTATTTCATTTGCATTTCCAATTCCTGGAATAGTTGTCTGCTTCTCTACGTGAAGTACTGGGTGAATGTAATATTCATGGCCGCATTATTAAACTGAATCTGTACATTATGCACCTATTTGTATGCATTAATTATCATGTTTTAGCCATTATGTGACTGCTATTGTACATGGGTCAATGGGTAAATGCAATATTTGTATGTTCATTACTTGATTGAATCTATTCATTATGTAGCTATTTCTATGCATTATTTATCATGGTTTAGCCATTATGTGACTGCTGTTGTGCATGGGTCAAAGAGTGAATGAATATTTGTATGTTCATTACTTGATAGAATCTGTATAACCGCGTGTATAATTGCGTCATTTGATTGAGCGTATGAAGTGAGTGTATAATTGGTTCAGTTGTTCGACATTAATTAGGCTTCCATTGTACATTATGTACATTATGTATATCTGTTTTAAAAATGCCTACGCGCTATGCATGTGTAACCCCAGACGAATTACTGCAGCTCGTGTATTTGGACAACGCTTTTTTAGACTTAGAACATACTACACCCTAGCCCCTAAGCTTGTTAAACCCTTAGGGAAAACAAGAATCGTTCGCCAAACATCGAAACACGGCACACCTTAAATTAAACGGGTAAGGATAAATGTTCATTACATATCACAAAAAATGCATTACAGAAACTAAACTACGCATTATACTATACAAAAATGTACATTATGTATATCTGTTTTAAAAAATACCTACGCGCTATGCATGTGCAATCCAAGATGAATTACTGCAGCTCGTATATTTGGACAACGTTTTTTAGACTTAGAACATACTACACCCTAGCCCCTGGGGTTGTTAAACCCTTAGGAAAAACAAGAAACGTGCGCCAAACATCGAAACACGGAACAATTTAAATTAAACGGGGCATGATAAATGTTCATTACATATCACAAATAATGCATTACAGAAACTAAAAATACGCATTATACTACACAATATGTACATTCAGATTAACCGCGCGACGAAAAATGAAAAACGAAAAAATGAAAATGAGAAAAACAGAATTAACAGGATCACTCAGATTGTATGTGCTGAGGAAGAAAATGGCTCATGGCAATTCATAACATAATTTAGATAGTTGCACAGCAAAATGACAACTTCACTCTATCTGCAGTAGCCATCAGTAAGAAAATCCAGTTATGATAAGCTAAGTCAATCACTAAAAAGATGAGATCCCATAATTTTGCTCAACGATATCACGACTCCATATATGCTGGCTGTCCATTTAGGATCACCCACAATTAAGCAATTCTGATTGCAGTATTACAGAAATATATTTAATTCATTGAGGGGGAAAATTATGAAGCAGCGAAATGCAAGTAAATAGGGTTAAACCTGGATGTAGATGAACGGCACGACGGCGACGAGGAGGAGGTACAAGCGCGATGAGATTTGTGGAGTGCAGACGCAAAATTTTTGGGAAGAAACCACAAATTGAACGAGATCTGCAATCAAAATAACCGCTGAGTTTGGAAGAGAAAATTATGGGATTTTCCATAACAACCACCAACGTCAATTCCCTAAACTAGCCTTTTCACAATTTTTAATGATTTAATTTAACATAAGTTGGCATTATTTGGGGCCGTTAGATCTTCAGAACGAATGGTCGAGATTAAAAAGAACAATAGAACAAAAGATAAAAAAGGAAATGAATACATCCATATATATATATATATATATATAAATATATATATATATATATATATATATATATAGGTTAGTTGAATAATGCACACCGACTAATAATGCACCATTATAGTGTAATAATGCAGATTTTCAGTTGAATAATGCACACCGACTAATAATGCACCATTATAGTATAATAATGCAGATCATCTGGATCGTTGATGAATGATATCTAACGGCCCATATTAAGAAGAATAAAGGATCTGAGGGATGAATAGGAGAATAACACTCCCCTATATATATATATATAAATATATATATAGGTTAGTGATCAAGATATAACTAATTTTAAGTGTATAACTAGAGAACAAATCTCAGCCACACATCTTAATGGAACAAATAAAGTGATCTTTTGCTCTTGCTCCCCTTGTTGTTCAGCTTATCACCCAATTTCTCCGTCACCACCCACTCCTTCGCTGTCTTCGCCTCCACCAGCCATGAAAGAGATAAGGATTACCTTTGTATCATGTGGAGCAATTGCAAAGGTAACGACTTATCATCAAAATATTCACCCAACAACACAAGATCAGGTTGCGTTCCCGATGAATATGAATGAGAAACGAGAAGGAATGGTGAGACTACCGAGAGAGAGTATGAGGGAGTGAAATCAGGAGATTAATTGGGATTAAATCCCATTTAATCGTGTAATTGAATGGTAATTATTGGCTGACATTAAACTGTGAATTAATTACCATGATTAGGAATAAATTGGTGTGTTAAATTTTTGCAGGTAACGGCTGCAGAGTGGGATGGGATGGAAGCTGGAGCAGAGTTTGAAGAGTAGGAGTTTTCGCTGGGAACAAAAATACCGTGAAGTATAGCGGCGATGCTGCTGTCGTTCTGCGCGGGGCATACTTTCATACTGAGGGAGAAGCTGAGGATAGCGGCGGTGCCTATATACACATCGGCGATGTTACCGGTCGTGCTCTTCACCATCGGGCAGTTGCCTTTATACTTTGATATTCTCTGGGCTGCCTATGTCTAAGTGCCGCTTCGCAGCTACAACATCTTCCATCACTAGAGATCTATTATCTATACATCTGCTTTTATCCTTTATTAATTTGTTTTTGTGTAACAGATTTGAAAGTTGAAATTTTTATATATAACTTTATTACTAGTTTTCGTTATCATTTCGCTCAATCGTGTGATGGTTGTCTTAATTTTACGTGATCATAATCCATTAATGTCTTTCTGATACTCCATTTTACTTCACTGTTTACAAAACACATCACTCTTAGTATGATTTTACTTAACTCTTGTTTACAAAACACATCACTCTTAGCATGATTTTACTTCATTCTTGTTTACGAAACACATCACTCTTATAATGATTCTACTTCATTGTTGTTTACAAAACACATCACTCTTAGTATGATTTTACTTCACTTTTGTTTACGAAACACATCACTCTTATAATGATTTTACTTCACCGTTGTTTACAAAACACATCACTCTTAGCATGATTTTACTTCACTCTTGTTTACGAAACACATCACTCTTATAATGATTTTACTTCACTCTTGTTTACAAAACACATCACTCTTAACATGATTTTTACTTCACTCTTGTTTACAAAAAAACACATCACTCTTAGCATGATTTTATTTCACTCTTGTTTACAAAACACAACACTCTTAGCATGATTTTACTTCACTCTTGTTTACAAAAAGCATAACTCTTAGCATGATTTTATTTCACTTTTGTTTACAAAACAAATCACTCTTAGCATGATTTTACTTCACTGTTATTTACAAAACACATCACTCTTAATAAAAATTACAGTTTAAATATGCTAAATAAAAAATGAGATAAAAATTCCACGATTCATCTCTTAGAAGAAGCAATTACCAAACCAAATTATAAAACGATGACTAAATTTTTTTTATTATTATATTTAATTCATGTTTAATAATATTATAATTACTTCCACAAACGTAGCAATTACATACTAAATTAAAAATAATTAACTTAATATTATCAATTGATAAATTATAAAACGATGACTATTTTTTTTATATTTAATTCCTGTTTAATAATAGTATAATTACTTCCACAAACGTAGCAATTACATACTAAATTAAAAATAATTAAACTTAATATTATCAATTGATCACAAAAAATTTAATCCAATTAAAATTACATTCTAAATTAAAAAAAATTAAAACTATTATTATTTCTTTACTATCTTTTTTATCTTTTCTACTTTATTCTTCTCTCCTACTCCCTCCGTTCCATAGTAGTGGAGTCATTTTTCCATTTCGGGAAGTACTGTAATAGTAGAGTCATTTTCCTATTTAACAAAAAGTAACACTTTTTCCCCCACTTACTTTATTCTCTTTCTTATTTTATTCTCTCTACTTTTCTCTCTTCACTTAATATATTTAATATCTCTTTCTTAATTTTCGTGCCAAAAAGAAGTGACTTTTTGTAGCAAAAGGCGATTTCGTCGCCTTAGCGACCCCACACTCCGGTCCGACATCACGTGAGGGGGTTCAATCAGGGTACGCAGTAGCCCGTTAAGGGGGAGACCTTAACTCACTGGCTGCCAGAAGCCCATCTCCCAAGTCTCACACTTGTGCCTGAGAGGTGGAAGCAACTACACGACGACAGTTGGATTTGAACCCAGGCTCATTGCAGTAAGATCTGCCCCTCCGTTGCCAACTGCGCTGCCCCTGCAGGCAAAAAAAAAAGAGAAAAAAAAGAAGTGGCTTTACTACTATGGAACGGAGTGAGTACTTTTCAATAAAATTTCTTAATCTCCGTACTTAAAAATTTCGACTCAACTTAGCCGGGACATTCAACTTAGTCGGGACATAGGGAGTACTAAAATACAAGTGATAATGGTTAAATATTCACTAACTTCTACAAATTTTTATTTTGGTGAAATCTTATAAATTGGCAAAACAGTTTGTTACGGGATTTTTTTTAAACGACGCAGTGTTGTGGTCATCTAAATAATTTAAACGTGTCTATTTTCAATAAATTGAAAAATAATACTACCCCCGTCCTACTATGAGTGTCACATTTTGTCATTTCGATCCGTCCCACAATAAGAGTCACATTTCACTTTTACCATAAATGTTAAGTAGACCTCACATTCCACCAACCAATTATACTCACATTTTTATTATAAAACTAATATATATAAGTGAGACTCATAATCCACTAACTTATTCAACCCACTTTTCTTTATATTTCTTAAAACTCGTGCCCACACTAAATGTGACACTTAATTTGGGAAGAATGTAATATTATTATTCCAATAATTTATAAAACCAGCATAAAAACCAAACTTTAACCAATGCGAATAGTAGTAGTAATTATTTTTCCAATCCACCGAATACAAAATTCTATATATCTTTTATACTCTCTCCGTCCCGCTTAAAATGACATGTTTTCCTTTTTAGTTTGTCCCAATTAAGATGACACATTTCCTTTTTTTTTAAATTTTCTTTCTCCAATTAATACACTCAACCACTTTTTCTCACTCCTATTAAAATATTCATTTTCTTTCTCTCTCTATTTTAATATTTACACCTACTTTTTCTCTTTTCAATTAAATACTTTAGCCAATAACTCCTAAAATCATGTGCGGCCAAGAAATGTGTCATTTTAGCCGGGACGGAGGGAGTAATTAATTATTGCAAGACGAAACGAGAGAGCAATATTAGAGAATACAATGTTGAATAAATGAGAGACATAAAATGCATTCATATTACATGCATTTTATATTATATATATATAGGATGTATTCATTTCCTTTTTGTATCTTTTGTTCTATTGTTCTTTTTAATCTCAGCCCCACGATTTTGTCATCCGACGGTTAGATTGATGCCACATGTCATTTAATAATGCACACCGACTAATAATGCATCATTATAGTGTAATAATGCAGATTTTCAGTTGAATAATGCACACCGACTAATAATGCAAATTTTTCATCAAATAATGCAGATCATCACAACCATCCAATTCAAAGGATCCAAGGGTTGTGATTAAAAACAACATTGGTCTGAAAAGTTGCGAAGGACCTTAACACACACCTATATATATATATATATATGGGAGCGTTATTCTCCTATTCATCCCTTAAATCCTTTATTCTTCTTAATATGGGCCGTTAGATCTCATTTATCAACGGTCCAGACGATCTGCATTATTACACTATAATGGTGCATTATTAGTCGGTGTGCATTATTCAATTAAAAATCTACATTATTACACTATAATGGTGCATTGTTAGTCGGTGTGCATTATTCAACTGAAAATCTACATTATTAACTGACACGTGGCACCAATCTAACCGTCGGATGACAAAATCGTGGGGCTGAGATTAAAAAGAACAAAGAACAAAAGATACAAAAAGGAAATGAATACATCCCTTTATATATATATATATATATATATATATATATATATATATTTGCATTTCAAAAATAACTTAATTATTGTGCATTATTCAATTGAAAATCTACATTATTACACTAAAATCATGTGCCGCCAAGAAATGTGTCATTTTAGCCGGGACGAAGGGAGTAATTAATTATTGCAAGACGAAATGAGAGAGCAATATTAGAGAATACAATGTTGAATAAATGAGAGACATAAAATGCATTCATATTACATGCATTTTATATTATATATATATGGGATGTATTCATTTCCTTTTTATATCTTTTGTTCTATTATTCTTTTTAATCTCAGCCACACGATTTTGTCATACGACAGTTAGATTGATGCCACATGTCATTTAATAATGCACACCGACTAATAATGCATCATTATATTGTAATAATGCAGATTTTCAGTTGAATAATGCACACCGACTAATAATGCAAATTTTTCATCAAATAATGCAAATCATCACAACCATCCAATTCAAGGATCCAAGGGTTGCGATTAAAAACAACATTGGTCTGAAAAGTTGCGAAGGACCTTAACACACACCTATATAGGGTAGTGTTAATCTCCTTTTCCTCCCTTAGATTTAAGTTCTTTCTTAATTGAAACCGTTAGATTTGAGGGATGGACGATCCGGATGGGAAGCTTAATAATGATCCCGTGTTGCATTATTAGGCTCATTCTGTGCATTATATGAGTATAATTGTAAAACAACAATGAATTAAAACGGAATGCGCGAGATTTCAGCGGGATTTTCATTGACCTTCCATCTACTCACCCCCCTCTCACTCCAACCGTCACTCTCCTCAACCCAGAATCAAAATTTCATCTCCCTCAATTCCCTCCTTTTCCAAACCCTAGCCGCCGGCGAATCATAGCCGAAACCACACTCCCTTTGCCCGCGACGATCAAGTTCAAATCGACAACAAGGTAGGGTTTAAATGCTTCAGTTTTTCGTAATACACAGTGTTAATCGACGATTTTCACCGCCGGATCGACGATTCAATGTTTTCTCCCAAACAATATCACGTTTTTCAAACTCGTTTTTGCCGAGAATTTTCGTAAATCTTAGAATCGTTTTTTATTTTGTTAGGGTTATGTACAGTATTGAAGTTTGTAGTTAATGACTGGTTTACTATTGTCTATTGAGCGATTTGGTAGTGAAAATCGTATCCGATTTTGATTTGTGGTTCGTCTCACAGTATTGAAGTTTGTAGTTAATCTCCTTTTCCTCCCTTACATTTAAGTTCCTTCTTAATTGGAACATATGCAGCTGTAGAACATTTTAAAAACTGCGGGTGCTCATTGTGGAGATAGTGGATGCAGAGGTGTATTTGTCATTAATAAAATTAGTTTGTTCGTTAATTTCTATTCTATATATCTTGTATCATACATCATGCCAGTGTTAGGATTGCATTATTTGACTATGTGATTACATTATTTGCTTATGTGATTGCATTATTTGACTATGTTAATGCATTATGTTGATTTCTGTTTTAAATTTTCAAACATTAACTGGAATATGTGTTAGTACATTACATTGTATAGTCTCTGAATTATGTGTACATGATAAAGCATTATTTTCCTATACGCATGAATTATGTGTACATCTGTTTTGTATAGTCAAGGAGTAAAGGAAGTAATTGGAACATTCTTTTAAATATAAGTATATTTCATTGTAGTATTCACCTAAATGAGTACATTATATCTGTTGCTGGACAATGGAAATTTTTTGGTTGTAATGGTAATGTTCAGTTGCTAGATTTATTCAAGTTCGCGCAGTATTTGATTAAAATTGTACATTATTGTAGGGAATAGTGTGCATTATTCATTTGTGTATTATTTGCTGTCATTAGTAGATTATTGTAGGTAGTTGTGTACAAATATTTTTGTTGTTTAATTTTCAGTTGTGCATTATTTCCTGCCATATGTACATTGTTGTAGGGAGTGGTGTACATTATGTTTTTTTGTATATGCGTCGGTTTTATACAACGTCAGTGGTTGAGATAATGTAATATTCATTGGTGCATTATTTGTTTCATTTTGAACATTATACAGTTAATATTGTGCATTATATAATATACATGCAATACATTATTGATTTTTGGACAACAGTGAAGCAGCCGAGGGTGGACATTGACGAAGCGGTGTATAGAGCAAGTTTAATTTAGTCCCCAAGGGTTTAGCAATCCCGTGGGCTAGGGTGTACTATGGAGTAAGTAACACAACCGTCGGCAAAGTCCACGAGTTCCAGTCATACCTCTAGGGTTTAGATATCATCAACGTTAGGGAGTAGTTTTAACTAATAGACATTATGTAAAAATATTTCCGTGTAATGTATTTTATTGACCCAGTAATGGACGATATGTGTCCTGTAATGGATATGTTTCAGAGACGTTTTTGTTCTGATTTTATGAGTAGTTTTATCTTATTAACATAATGTGAAAATAGTTCAGTGTAATGGATTTTATTTACTCAGTAATGGACGATTTGTGTCCTATAATGTATATGTGTATGAGATGCTTTTGTTCTGATTTGTATGAGTAGTTTTAAAAAATGAAATTTAATTCATGTTGTGGTGCTATAACCTAGCCCATGGGTTGCTAAACCCAAGGGGAATAATTCAAATTCTCTGTCCTTTGTGATGGTTCCGTTTGTGAGTGGGTACCACAACCTAGCCCCAAGGATTGCTAAACCCAAAGGGCAAGAATTCAATTTCCTTTCAACATTATTCTCTCCAATCTGTACATTATTCACTGATTCGTGCACATTATTAGATATTATTGGTACATTATTTGTTGTACCAAATCTTAAACACATTAAAAAATAAAATTGAATTCTTGTGGTGGTGCTATAACCTAGCCACATGGGTTGCTAAACCCAAAGGGGAATGATTCAAACTCTCTTCCCTTTGTGATGGTTCCGTTTGTGAGTGGGTACTACAACCTAGCCCCATAGATTGTTAAACCCAAAGGGCATGAATTCAATTTCCTTTCAACATTATTCTCTTCAATCTGTACATTATTCACTGATTCGTGCACATTATTATATACTATTGGTACATTATTTGTTGTACTAAATCTTAAACTCATTAAAAAATAAAATTGAATTCTTGTGGTGGTGTTATAACCTAGCCCCATGGGTTGCTAAACCCAAGGGGAATGATTCAAACTCTCTTCCCTTTGTGATGGTTCCGTTTGTGAGTGGGTACTACAACCTAGCCCCATAGATTGCTAAACCCAAAGGACATGAATTCAATTTCCTTTCAACATTATTCTCTTCAATCTGTGCATTATTCAATGATCCGTGCACATTATTAGATACCGTTGGTACATTATTTGCTGTAACAAATCTTAATGTGAAAATATTTCAGTGTAATGGATTTTATTTACTCAGTAATGGACGATTTGTGTCCTATAATGTATATGTGTATGAGACGCTTTTGTTCAGATTGTATGAGTAGTTTTAAAAAATGAAATTTAATTCATGTTGTGGTGCTATAACCTAGCTCATGGGTTGCTAAACCCAATGGGAATAATTCAAACTCTCTGCCCTTTGTAATGGTTCTGTTTGTGAGTGGGTACCACAACCTAGCCCCATGGATTGCTAAACCCAAAGGGCAAGAATTCAATTTCCTTTCAACATTATTCTCTCCAATCTGTACATTATTCAATGTTTCGTGCGCATTATTAGATACTATTGGTACATTATTTGTTGTACCAAATCTTAAACGCATTAAAAAATAAAATTGAATTCTTGTGGTGGTGCTATAACTGAGCCCAATGGGTTGCTAAACCCAAGGGGAATGATTCAAACTCTCTTCCCTTTGTGATAGTTCCGTTTGTGAGTGAGTATTACAACCTAACCCCATAGATTGCTAAACCCAAAGGGCATGATGAATTCAATTTCATTTCAACATTATTCTCTTCAATCTGTACATTATTCACTGATTCGTGCACATTATTAGATACTATTGGTACATTATTTGTTGTACCAAATCTTAAACGCATTAAAAAATAAAATTGAATTCTTGTGGTGGTGCTATAACCTAGCCCCATGGGTTGGTAAACCCAAGGGGATTGATTCAAACTATCTTCCATTTGTGTTGGTTCCGTTTGTGAGTGAGTACTACAACCTAGCTCCATAGATTGCTAAACCCAAAGGGCATGAATTCAATTTCCTTTCAACATTATTCTCTTCAATCTGTGCATTATTCAATGATTCCTGCACATTATTATATACTTTTGGTTCATTATTTGCTGTAATACAATGAAGAAATTAACTAAATTACTTTCTTATTGTTAAAAAAAATGAAACCAATCGAGGAATACTTCCAGAATTCGGGTTTAGGCGAGAAACTACACCACCATACGTGTTCAATATAGAAAATCGAGTCAAGTATGTGAGAGAAGAAAGAGAAATTACAAAGGAATACGAAATAAAAACAAACTAAAATACCTTCTTCCCTAATTGAAAACACCAAAACTTATGAAGGAAATCAATAGTAACTTCTCAAAATTATGACAGACGAATGGAATTTGAGTTTTGTGATTTGCAGCAATGTACACCGTGAAAATGGAGGAGAGAAGAATTAAATATGGAAAATAAATTAGAAAATATACTTACCAAACTTAATGGAGAGAATTATGGAATTGAAATAACCGCTGCAAAAAAACTCTCCCAAAAATGCCCTTTTCGAATTAATTTAATAATATAAATAATGAAAACAAGCTTAAATTTCGGCCATCAGATCTTGAAAATAGAGGGTCGAGATTGAGAAGGAAATAGAACAAACGATGGGAAAAGGATATGATCACATCACCACCTATATATATATATATATATATATATATATATAGGGATGTGTTCATTTCCTTTTCCTATATTTCCTCCTTTTTCCTTCTTAATATCAGCCATTAGATTAGAGAAATGGACGGTCAAGATCAACATTGGGTAATTAATCTCGTGTTGCATTATTTGTCCTATTTTGTGCATTATGAGGGTACAATAGTAATCTAATAATGGCTGGAAACCGCTACGAATAATGCACCACATGGTCACGAGTAATGCATATAATTGTCTATATAATGCACAATATGTGAACTGCAATGCATACGAACAAGATGTGCTGTGTTATGATGTTTGACACACGTTTCTTGTTTCCCCTAAGGGTTTAATAAGCTTAGGGGCTAGGGTATAGTACGTAGACATGTATGTAATCTTCACATGGTAACGAGTAATGGACATAATTGACTATATAATGCACAATTTGTGAACTGCAATGCATACGAACAAGATGTGCTGTGTTATGATGTTTGACACACGTTTCTTGTTTCCCCTAAGGGTTTAATAAGCTTAGGGGCTAGGGTATAGTATGTACGCATTAATAACAAATTATAAAACGATACGAATAATTCACCAAATTGTCACGAGTAATGGATGTTATTAACTATATAATGCACAATATGTGAACTGCAATGCATACGAATAAGATGTATCATGTTATGATGTTTGACACACGTTTCTTGTTTCCCCTAAGGGTTTAATAAGCTTAGGGCTAGGGTATAGTACGTAGACATTACTAAATGCACGTATGTAATCTTCAATCCGTTGATTAACCCATATACACAATACCTCTAATAATGCATAATACACTGAGATAATGACAATTAACAGCTACATAATGCACTACCTAAACCAAATAATGCACATGCGTATATTCCAATAACAACAATTTGTTAGTAATGTCTACGTACTATACCCTAGCCCCTAAGCTTATTAAACCCTTAGGGGAAACAAGAAACGTGTGTCAAACATCATAACATGGTACATCTTATTCGTATGCATTGCAGTTCACATATTGTACATTATATAGTTAATAACATCCATTACTCGTGACAGTTTGATGAATTATTCGTATCGTTTTATAATTTGTTATTAATGCGTACGTACTATACCCTAGCCCCTAAGCGTATTAAACCCTTAGGGGAAACAAGAAACGTGTGTCAAACATCATAACACAGCACATCTTGTTCGTATGCATTGCAGTTCACAAATTGTGCATTATATAGTCAATTATATCCATTACTCATTACCATGTGAAGATTACATACGTGTCTACGTACTATACCCTAGCCTCTATGCTTATTAAACCCTTAGGGGAAACAAGAAACGTGTGTCCAAACATCATAACAAGGTACATCTTATTCGTATGCATTGCAGTTCACATATTGTGCATTATATAGTCAATTATATGCATTACTCGTGACCATGTGGTGCATTATTCGCAGATACCAAAATGTGGCAGTTACTTTTCCGTCAAATGTCAATAATAACTCTGTAATGCATACAACCACCTTCTATAATGCAACACGGAACCAGTTTTATAGAATCAATCTGATCCGTTGATGCCTTAGATCTAACGCGTAATATTAAGAAGGAAAAAGGATCTAAGATGTGAAAAGGAGAATAACGCTCCCCTATATATATATATATATATATATATATATATATATATAGGGGAGCGTTATTCTCCTATTCATCCCTTAAATCCTTTATTCTTCTTAATGTGGGCCGTTAGATCTAAGGCATCAACGGTCCAGACGATCTCGCGCTCTATGCACCGCCACGTCATCATTTTATCCTCCTACCCTCCCATCTGCAGTGGGGCGCCCTAAGGGATGCCCTAAGGCCATAAGCAATGGGGCGCCCTAAGGCGCGCCACGTCATCAGTTTTATCCTCCTACCCCCCACCTGCAATGGGAAAAAACTTCATTTCATTTATAGAAATTAATACATTACAATACGAATTAAAAAAATACGCAAACTCAGCGATGGCGGTTATGGGCCCACACTTCTTCAATCATGTTGTTCATGAGCCGAACATGGTCTTGTTGGTTGCGCATTGAGACCTGGCTAGAACCTCATTGAAGCCTGGCGTTAATCCTCTAGTGGGTGGCTCGGTCGCCGTGCTGGACGAGCTAGATGCGCCGTCATCATCGTTCCAGTCGGTGATGCTCCCACCCTCATGCTCGACTATCATGTTGTGCATGATTATGCATGCATACATGACATCGGCGATGACTTTCTTGAACCAGAGACGAGCCTGCCCTTTCACAATTGCCCACCGTGCTTGGAGCACACCAAATGCCCGCTCGACATCCTTCCGCGCCGGCTCCTGCTTTTGGGCAAATAAAGCCCTCCTCTTCTCACCAATTGGGCAGCTGATCGTCTTCAGAAAAATAGGCCACCGTAGGTATATGTCGTCGGCCAAGTAGTACCACATGTGGTGTTGGCGTATGTTGGTAGTGAACTCGATGGCCGGGCCGTTGCCATTGCATTGCTCGGTGAAGAGGGTGGATGAGTTGAGGACGTTAATGTCGTTGTTCGACCCGACTACGCCGAAGTAAGCATGCCAGATCCAGAGCCTATGGTCAGCGACGGCTTCGAGGATCATCGTCGGGTGGCTGCCCTTGTATCCACTTGTGAATTGGCCTCTCCACGCCGTCGGACAATTCTTCCACTGCCAGTGCATACAGTCGATGCTCCCTAGCATCCCAGGAAAGCCGTGCGCCGTCTCGTGCATCTTTATCAGGCCCAGTCAATCAGCGGCAGTCGGCTTGCGCTAATATGTGTCGCCGTAGGCCTCCACAACTCCCCTACAAAATCTCTTCAGGCACTCCCGGCCTGTTGTCTCCCTGACGTGGAGGTACTTGTCGAAAATGTCCGATGTGGTGCCGTAGGCCAACTGACGGAGTGCAGACGTACACTTTTGCAACGGTGAAAGTCCGAGTCTGCCGATGCCGTCTTCCCGATACGTGAAGTATTCATCACGTGATGACAACGACCGGACAATGCTGAGAAAAAGGTAACGCGGCATTCTAAACCGACAGCGGAAAATAGTCTCTCCCCGCCGTGGTTGATCGGCTAAATAGTTTGAAATCAGACACTCGTGAGCTGCAACGCGGTCGCGTCGGACAGAATTCCGACGTCGAATAGGCCTGTGGATCTGCTCCGCCGCTGCCTCCGCCTCCGCCGCCGCCGCTGCCGCTGCCGCGCTGCATTTGGGCTAAGCATTCCGCCATGACCTCTTCAACGACTGCATCTAAGGCTTCCGAGGTGGACGAGGTCGAACTACCCGACTCCGAGTAGCTAGAACTAGTGGCGTCATCGTCGTTGTTCATTTTGGTATTTGAGAGAGGTAGAAATGTGAGAGATGAGCGAAATGAGAGAGGTGAGATGTTCGTACGAACAAGTGAATGAGAAACGAGGTTTAAATAGCCATAAAAAACGCGTGACATCGTCCGCGACCATCGTCCGCTGATCCCATAATGGCGCGGACGATGGCGCGGACTATAGGCCATCATCCGCGCCATAGGGCGCGCCCTATGGATCGGCCGCGGACAAAGGGAACGGACGATGGCGGGCACCCACAATGAAGGCATCGTCCGCGCCCGAGTACGATGGACGCCATAGGGCGTGCCATCGGGCACCCGTTACGTAGTAAGATTCTAGAGAGAAAACAAATGCATTGAGATTTTAGATAGAGAAAAGATACGATGAATCTGTGTCAAGATGGTATACATAGAAAAAGCCCCCCCCCAAATATTTTTAAAGCTTATTATCTGCTCTGCAAAGTGGTTTGATTGATTGATTTATAGTGAAATCGGCTTTAATTACCATTAACTGTTAGTCTAAACATTATATAGATTAGGGAGGCAATATTGTTGTACTCCCTTTGTTCCCTCATAGTTGAAGTAAAATTTTTCAACACATAGTTTAAGAAAGAGATGTTTAGTGTGTTAAATAAATAGATAAAAAAGTAAAAGAGAGAAAAATGTAGAGAGAATAAAGTAGAAAGTGAATAAAGTAAAAGAGAGTAAAGTAAGAAAGAGAAAAAATTTACTATACATGGAAATATTTCAACTTTGTGGGAACTTCCCGAAATGAAAAAATGACTCAACTATGAAGGAACGGATGGAGTATTACTTCTTCAAATTTAGTTTGAGCTTTTTATATTAAATTCAATAATTTAGGCTTTTAACAATATAGAAAATTTGATTTGGACTTTTAATATGTTGCTGTCTATAAATTAACTTTATTTGTATTTAAGTATATTAGTTTGGGTAAATATACTAAAATTATTAAAATTAGTATGCGTAGTTATATTGAGTTGATTTTGATTTATTTTACTTGAATATTGTTGTTTATAACTTTGAGTCCTATTTCTTTTTCTATGCTTCTTAAAATATTATATTTATGAATTTTGGTAAAAATAAATTTATTAATTGCTTGCTTGACGCATATAGTAACAGACAAGAAGCAAAAAATGCATGATACCAACAAGCTCCAACTTCTATGCATGCATTATTCATGATCAAAGTAGTAATCCCATTAACCATAACTAATTTATAACATAAGACCGATGCAACCTGCAGAAAAATAAGAATTGGCATATGAGAAAATGTGTATTATTTTCTCCTCTGAATATGGAGTAGCTATTGCTATCGCCATCGCCTCGCTGTTACTTGTATACTTGTTTTCTTCCTCCAAAGCCCGTCCTATTTACCTAATAGACTCCTGCTGCTACCTACCACCTCCTAATCTTCGTGCCACAGCAGCTAACTACATAGAACACTTTGAACTATGTGGTGCTCATGAGAGAGAAGGTATCGACTTCCAAACCAAGATGATCAAAAGATCAGGTATTGGTTGTGAGGCATGTCTTCCTGTTTCAGTACATCAAATCCCACCTGATAAATCTCTGAGCTGCACCCAAGAAGAAACAGAAACAGTTCTTTTCACAGTAGTGAAAGACCTCCTCAGCAAGCAAAGTATCAACCCCAAAAGCATTGACATTCTAGTAACCAACTGTAGCATCTTCTGCCCCACACCATCCATTACATCTATGATCATAAACAAGTTTGGGCTGAGAAGCAATATCAAGAGTGTGAGCCTCAGTGGAATGGGATGCAGTGCTGGCCTTGTGGCCATTGGTTTAGCGAAAGATCTTTTGAGAGTACAAGGCAACTCGTTGGCTTTGGTTCTCAGCATGGAAGCAGTGACCCCTAGTGGCTATGATGGTAGCATCAGGTCCATGCTTTTAGCTAACACGCTTTTTCGTATGGGAGGCGCTGCTGTCTTGTTGTCGAACAAGAAACAAGACAGGTTGAGAGCCAAATACAAACTTCGCTATCTCTTACGAACACATATGGGGTCAGATGATCAATCATACCACTCAGTCATCCAGAAAGAAGATGGAGCAGGCTCTGTAGGTGTTGCACTATCGAGATCTCTTCTACATGTTGCAGCAAATGCCCTGAAAATAAATTTAACAGAATTAGGACCTTCTTGCTTACCACTTTCAGAGCAGCTTCTATATGGATGGTCAGTCTTTCAGAATGCAGCAACAAAACGGGAAGTATACGTACCAAACTTCAAGAAGGCGTTTGAGCATTTCTGCATACATGCAGGTGGAAAGGCAATCATTGATGCTGTGGAGGAAAGGCTAAGGCTGAAAAAAGAAGATGGAGAAGCATCCAGGATGACGCTCCACAGATTCGGCAACACTTCATCTTCTTCTGTTTGGTACGAGTTGAGCTATCTAGAGGCGAAAGGCAGGATTAGAAAGGGTGACCGGGTGTGGCAAATTGCATTTGGTAGTGGCTTCAAATGCAATAGCGCAGTTTGGGAATGCATATCCGAACAAGATCATAACATCCGAAATGTTTGGTCGAGTAGCATACATTTGTACCCAATTCAGATCCCTGATGTAATAGATCACTAATGAGCCCTTGATAATGTTTCATAATTCATAGATGTAACATCAATACAGATTAGAAACACCAGAACGCCTTACAGAAACTAAAGGTCTGATAGACAATCTATTCTAAGATGTTATATCAAGCATACTCTCTGGGAATTAATGTATCATAGATATTTATCAATTCATTACAAGTCAAACATACATTGTACAAGCATTGGGTGCTCCACAACAAGACACTTAAGAACTTTCCCTTTTCCATCGAACCTAGTGCTCCCAAAAGTTTTATGCACGCGCACACAACACAAACACAAACACAAACACACTAGTTGACAAGGGATGCAACATCTGCATCGCTCTCTGAAAACTTTATTTTAGCAATTTATAGTTCTGTGGGCATTAGACACACGCTAGCATCTAATATCCATATGCAAAAAAATCACACAGGTGTGTATTTGTACATACACAGTTGTGCACAAATCAAAATGTAATGGTGCATAATTTACTGTACTTGGTCCAGAATCAATCATATACCATAGATGCTGATAAGGCTCGTTTCATGCATTGGTTGTTGGGTAGATTTATATACTTTCGGGGAGTTAGAGTGCAAAATTTGAGTTCAGGTGTGCAGGTATCTACTAGGTCCAGAAGATCGTGTTAGCCGGCCCGAGTAGATGCAGGATAAGTGGAATTGGAGTAGAATTGCAGTGAGCCACAAAACCGACCTAGGAGAATCTGAGCAGATAAAGGCGACAACATGGAGTATGAAGAAAGGAGCAAGAACGTGAAGACACCCTTACTTTTACGGGTACAATTGTCAAATTAAGGGAAATATGCCCCGGGGATTTTGGCCACAAGCCTCCCTATATAGAGGGATGGAAATTAAAGGAGAAGGCAGCTCTTTTAGTTCCCGAAGTCTCTCTTAGCCCTGAGCTCAAAACCACTCCAAATTTCACGTTCTAGTTTCCTGCTTCAGACTTGGAGGAGAGGGGGGGATCTTGTTTCGACTGTGATTTCTAAGTTGTAATCGGTGTTCCACCACTCTAAGGAGTGAATAAACAATTTAATTTCTCGATTGCTACATTTTAATTTCATTTTGCAAGTGTTAACTGTTTTGAACTGCTTTGTCCCAGAATTTCAGTAGTTGTCCCAGAATTTCTGTTGAAAGATATGAGTATTATTCATTCAACTTGTTCATAGAATTACAATGGGTACGCCTCCTTTAAATAGGCCAAGGGTTACATAAAATTGGCAAGATTTGCCATAATACTCATTCCCTAATTAATTTTTTTTCCTTGCTTACCTATTTTCCTTACTTACATATTTTCCTTTCTAACACTCCCCCTCAAGTTAAGTAATGGGATTACCGATACTTAACTTGACCAATACCTCATGGAAGCTTCTTGCATCGACAGCTTTCGTGAGTATATCCGCCAACTGATCTTCAGATCTCACAAAAGGAAGTTCTACCATCTTGGCCTCTATATTGTCCTTGATGAAATGTCGATGCACCTCGACATGTTTTGTCCGATCATGCTGAACTGGATTTTCAGATATACTTCTGTGAGTTTAAGTTCAACTCGGTCATCAATTTCCTCAGCCACAGAATCTCAGTCAACCCACTCTTAATCCCTCGAAATTCAGCTTCTGCACTTGACAAGGCTACCACTTTCTGTTTTTTGCTTCTCCACGTGACAAGATTTCCTCCCACAAAGGTAAAATATCCAGCAGTTGATTTTCTGTCATTTGGGTTCCCTGCCCAATCAGCATCCGTGAACCCATGAATCTCTAAATGTCCATGATTCTCGAATAGAATCCCATGGTTCGCTGTCCCTTTCAGATATCGGACAATCCTCATTGCTGCTTCCCAGTGAGCTACTTGAGGTGCATTCATAAACTGACTAACTACTCCAACTGCATAAGCTAAGCTATGTCGGGTCTAGTGTGGGATAGGTATATCAATTTCCCAACTAAACGTTGATATCTCGTGCGGTGAGTGGCTTCAGCTCCTTCAACTATCCGCAGACCATGATTCTGAACCATAGGAGTATCTGCTGGCTTACAGTCCAGTAGTCCTGTCTCGGTTAACAAGTCAAGTACATATTTCCTCTGACTGATGAAGATCCCCTTCTTTGACCTTAGCACTTCTATACCCAAAAAGTACTTTAGTAATCCCAAGTCCTTCACTTCAAACTCTGCAAACAAATTCTTCCTTAGCTTGCTTATTTCCTCTTCATCATCTCCCGTGAGAATCATGTCATCTACATAGATGATGAGGCATGTGATCTTTTCTTCAAGAATAATTTATGATCAGAGTTGCTTTGTTCATACCCATACTTCTTCATTGCCTCAGAGAATCTCCCAAACCAAGCTCTAGGTGACTGTTTTAGCCCATATAGTGTTCGTTTTAGTTTGCAAATCTTTCCTCCTTCGAAATCTCCAACAAATCCAGGTGGTGCCTCCATATAAATGGGCTTCTTCAGTTCCCCATGTAAGAATGCGTTTGTCACGTCGAACTGATGTAGTGGCCATTCCCTGACTGCCGCTATTGAGAAGAGCACTCGAATAGTACTCATCTTTGCTACCGGTGAGAATGTTTCAGCATAATCAACTCCATAAGTCTGAGTGTATCCTTTGGCCACAAGTCTCGCCTTATACCTTTCAATCGACCCATCTGGCCTCCGTTTGATAGTGAAGACCCATCTGCATCCCACAGTTCGAACTCCATCAGGTTTAAGACATACTTCCCATGTATTGTTCTTCATCAGGGCCCGCATTTCTACTAGCATTGCTTCTCGCCAGTGAGCAATTTCCATAGCCTCCTCGGCCGTATATGGGATTTCTTCTTCTTCGTAAAGTGCTGCTTCAAATGCCCTAGCCATCTCTGTTAGATTTGCTTTAGCCAGATTCGCCATAGAATATCGGCTTCTACTAATCGTCTCAGGAATGTATCTCTTAGCCGGGACCCCACGAGTAGTTCTTTTGGGGAGTATATAGCGGCCGGTATCACCATCAATTGCTGCATTCTCATTCTCGTCTACACCAAAAGTGTCAGGGGTAATAACTGTATTATCTGAGCTAGTTTCAGGAATTACCTCAGATATCACTGGAGGAGGACTCGATTCAGGCGTGGGCGGTTGAGGAGGCTCTACAGCAGATGTGACTGACTCGGCAGTGACACTAGCTTGTTCTGTTGGTTCCACGATCGAGATACTTGGATGTGGCATCGGCGAACTGAGGGGTCCAATTTTATCACACTCCCCCTGAACAGCACTCTCCTCCCCCTGACCCCGAGGTTGGGTGTGATAAAAGTATTCACTTTCTAGAAAATTACAATTCATGGTTGTTATAACCTTCCTAGACCCCGAGTGATAGCATCGATAACCCTTCTGATTTATCCCATACCCCAAAAAAACACATTTTATTGCACATGCAGAAAATTTTCCTCTTTCGTGTTTCGGTATATGCACATAAACGGAACAACCAAAGATTTTGAGCGGAAGTGTGAGAGGTGGGGGAATATCAGTAAGGGATGCGAGAGTCTGCAAATGAGTTTTCATACCCAAAATTTTTGTAGGCAAACGATTAATCAGGTAGACAGCAGTGGCAACAGCTTCGGGCCATAAAAATTTAGGAACATTTGAGTCAAAAAACAGGGCTCTCGTGACCTCTAGGATTATCCTATTCTTTCGTTCAGCTATACCATTTTGTTCAGGAGTGTAAGGACAAGTAGTTTGATGAACTAACCCCTTTTCTTTAAAAAAATCGGTCATGTCTTTGTTAACAAATTCCCTACCATTATCGGATCTAAGAATTTTGATCGTGGTTTGGAATTGTGTCTGGATCATTGTAAAGAAACGGGTAAATTTTTCAAAAAACGTCAGATTTATGCTTCAAAAAATATACCCAAGTCAATCTAGTGCAGTCATCCACAAAAATGAGAAAATATTTAAAACCATGATCACCAACAATAGGAGTTGGACCTCAAACATCGGCATGCACTAGAGAAAAAATAGTCTTAACGCGAGTATCACTTGATCTAAAGGGTTGTCTGTGGTTTTTTGCCAAAACACAAGATTCGCAAGTAATATCCTTAAAATGGGAAAATTTTAGAAAAAGCATTTTTAAATAACCCGAGGATGGATGCCCCAATCTGCGGTGCCACAACCAAGCTTCCCGATTTGCAGATCCGTGAGCAAGCATCGCGGTGCCACCTTGTTGAGTAATCTCATCCACATAATAAAGACCTTGACGCTCAGTGCCACGCCCAATTATCCTCCTCGTCCCGATATCCTGTAATACACAGAAATTTGGATGCATTCGTAACGTACAGTTTAATTCTTTCGTTACGTGGCTGATAGACATAAGTTTATGAGATAATTTGGGCACATAGAGACAATTTGTAAGCTTTAGGGTTGGGGATATTTCAATGGTTCCACTCTCACCCACAGCGGTCAACTCTCCATCGGCAGTTTGAATTTGACTTTTAGTTGCCCCATTAAATTCAGAAAAATCTTTCATATCGTAGGTCATAGTATCAGTTGCCCCACAATAAAAAATCCACTCACTCTCCTTAGGGTCAATTTTACTTTGGGCAATGCATGCAATAGGTATATTTTCCAAGGGTGCAAAACGATTTGGGCTTAAGACGGAATTTCCAGACAGTTTTGGGGTCAAACGTGGAATATAGTCTTTCTAGGGTCCTAATTGTAATTTTCCCGGGTCATATTGCATATATTCTGAACTATAAGGACCAGAAATTAAATTACTCATGCTTTGGGGTTTATTCTGAAAAACAAATTGGGGATCGGGGTTTCTCAACCGCAATCCGTTACCTCCATATGACCCGCCTCCTTTCTTCTCCGCGAAGGCTGCCTCGCCGGGCTTGCCGCCTCCACCCGGTTGAGGACCCGTATCTCCTGCTCTCCCACGGGTGTTAGTCATCTCCCTATTCCCTGCTCATTGCGGAAATAATCCGCCTCCATCTTCGACTCCGATGGCTAATCGAGCTTTAGCCTTTTGAGTTTCATCCCACCATTCCGGAAATCCAACGAGGAGGAAACAGGTATCTCGAGTATGTCTTTGTTTTCCGCAATGAGAGCACCATAATTTTGATTTGTCGGGTTTGAAATCGCCTTGGCGATTGGGCTGTTGCGCGGCGGTTCGTGGTGGTGGCTGTTTTGGTCGCGGTGATGGCTGGTTTCTGACGGTGAACCCGTGTCCGACTTGGCCCGATGATGATCCATCGTTGATTGCGCCGGTCTGGGGATCGATGTCTGCTGCTGGCATGATTTTCAACCGCGTAGCTTCTCGTTTTACCAGACCGTATGCGGTCTCGGCTGAGGGCAACGGAGTTTCCTTGAGAATATCCCTTCGGATCCTGTCATATCTTGCATTCAAGCCTGTTAGGAATTTGAACAGCCGTCTTGTTGCTACATACGTTCGAAGTTGGCTAATCCCCTTGTCGCAGCAATCCACAGGTTGATGTTGGCATCGGTCAATTTCGACCCAGATTCCGTGGAGATGTCGCCAATATATTTCTAGCCCATGTTCCCCTTGCACGATTCGGACTGCCTTTTCCTCTAGATCGTACAACAGATATGGATCTGCAGTACTTTCGAATGTAGTTTGTAGGCTCTCCCACAGAGCTTGCGCGGTTTGGTGATGTGCAAAGTCGACAACAATTTCTGTTTCGACGTTGTCAATTATCCATGAGAACACTGTCATATCGGCTTCCTCCAATTCTGTGTACCCCTTCATTCCAGGTTCCGGCGGCTGCAGTGTACCGGTGATATACCTGTTTGCTCGTCTTCCCACGATGGCTACTCTCATCAGCCGTTTCCATAAGGGATAATTCATCCCGTTGAGTTTAACGGCTAGAGTAACATTCTTACTCATCTTTAATCGTGTCTCCTCCATATTTGGTTTCTCTTCATCGTCTGACATGTTGCAGGTTGGGAATAACCGCCTTCTTGGTCGGGAAAGGTATTAGGCTATGATGATTTTGTTCTGAGCCTTTGCTCTGATACCATGTTGAAAGATATGAGTATTATTCATTCAACTTGTTCATAGAATTACAATGGGTACGCCTCCTTTAAATAGGCCAAGGGTTACATAAAATTGGCAAGATTTGCCATAATACTCATTCCCTAATTAATTTTTTTTCCTTGCTTACCTATTTTCCTTACTTACATATTTTTCCTTTCTAACAATTTCAGTAGTTGTTTTGGGAAGAAGGAACGCGTCAATTCAACCCCACCCGACTCCGGATGCAGAAAATGGAGTGGGCAATCCACCCGAGTCCTCAACAAATAGTCGATTTGAAGTTAGTGGAGAGCGGAGAAAAAGAGCGATTGAAGGAATTATTAGTGGAGAGACTTGTGGAATGTGGCTGGAAAGATGAGATGAAAGCCCTCTGCAGGGAGTTTGCAAGGAAGAAGGGAAGGGATAATGTAACTGTTCATGAACTTGTCAAAGTCATAACTTTGAAAGGAAGAGCTTATGTACCTGATTCAGTGAAAGCAGAAATGCTACAGCGAATTCGCTCATTTCTGACATCAACAGCTACTTGATGTGGAAGAAACTTGTACAAGCAAGAGTTGTGCACTCGGAGGGGAAACACACATTATGTCCTCTGGAGTTGGAGGAACACGTTGGGATGAGCAGCCAATAGAAATACCATGGAGGATAAATGGCTCTTATTGATCGCTGGATAGAAGTTGACATTCTCCAATATAATGTCGTGATCACCAACGGTACATCTAAATTGTTATTGGCTTGTTGATGATCGATAAAGCTTATATTGTTAATTATTGTGAGTAAAGCTCTGATTAGTGGATAAAAAAAATTCAGTAGTTGTTTGTTGTTGAAGTCGCATCTTGACGTTGGATTTGTTTTAAATAGGAAGTTATGAAGTTTTCGTTGATATTTTTGTTGGATCTTGTCTCGTTGAGCTTTGTTTACATTTTGGTTGGATGCTTTTCGCAAATGATAGTTGTAGGATGTTTAGATCTAGGGTGTTAACATTTGATTTCTTAGATCCACGCTGGTTGATGTCTGATTTCAGTAGATCCATGTTAGATTAGTGATTAATTTAGTAGATCTGGTGTTGTCCGTTTTAAATCTGCATGAATATGGCTTGTTTCTGCTTTTTCGTCATTACGCTTGGTCAGTTAGTTTAGATCCTGTCGCTCTTAGTTTAAATCTCTCGTTCACATTTCGTTTTGAAGCATGCTCTGTTCTCTTTCGTTGATGATTGTTCTATGCTCTGTTTTCACTCTGTTTTTAGTTTGATATCACGAAGAAGATGAAGTAGTGTGATGTAAATCAAATAATGTCAATTTTACTCCAATATTTCTCTTATTTTTTATACTAAAATCATCTATCAATTAATCATTAAAGTTTGATTATTATATATTAGTTTATAGATGTACATGTGGAGTGAAGGCATCAATGAGCCAAACCGGATCTGAGGTCTGATTCAAACTGTTCCTTTCCTATCAAGACAATGTCCAAAGTCTTTTATCTTACTACTGATATCTTCGTCATTGAAATAGATTCGCGTGGATACCTTGTACACCTCAATCGGAACTTGGATGAAGAAGTTATGACCATTTGATGAAGGTTGCGCGGAGCAATGCGAACCCGGCGAAAATGCCCGACCCGGGCGTTTTTGTCGGAAACTACCGAATTTTAGTTTTCAAATAGGTTTCTGGAGAAGTTTTTGGGGGATATTCAGACAACCTTGGATGAGAAAAGAGAGCGGAAAAGAGAGAAAGAGAGGAAGGAAGAAATTCCGACCAACATTCTAACTATCCGTCTCCAAACCTAAACTCTCTATGTTGCTCCAAGTTGTGATTTATGCTTGTTTGAATGATCTACACCTTTGAATTCATGTTTTGATATCATTGATGTGTTTAGTGTTAGATTATATCACTTTAGAGGCCTCTATTGCTATAGATGTTTAATCCTTATTTATCGTCTCTTTAACGTAGACTTGGATAGACTAATCAATTGATGTGTTGTTGAATTTGAATTGTCCAGAGGATATTTTGAAAACGGATTAGGTAAGTTCTTATAGTAGATGATCTTTTATTCCCGCGATTCCACAGGAATTTAATATCTTTGAAAGTTAGTTCATGGAACAAGTGTTCAGCTGACTGTGAACTATACGTCGCAAACATGTTCAGTGCACGCGATTAGGTTGATTAATTAATCCCAAAATATGTGCTTTTGATGTAGGTGTAGAATGATTCAAGTCTAATGAGCAACTTGGAGTGACATGCTTTTCTGTTTGAGAAATCTTTCAATAGTTAATCATTTATTTTACATTGTCAACATCTTTCAAATTCAAAATCAAAATCAAAATCAAATCTTTATATGTTTTTGTATGCTTTTAAGTGTAAAAAATCTAAAAATACGGAAAAAAACAATCTAAAAACAATCAAAAGACTCTAAAAATACGCAATTGATTCATGGAAAACACAAAATAACAAAACGAACAAAAGAAAAACTCATAAACACATTACACAGGCTATATTTTCAACTAATCCTCCCCCTTGGGTTTAATCAATCCGGCTGTAAACAACTTCGAATTTTTTCCACCCTCCCCCTCACCCGGCTAGTCTATCCACTTGTCAAGATCGTCACTCTTATTAGCCAAAAGCTGGGTTCCCTCAGTCACTCATTCCTCACCAGAAATGTTAGGATTGTTCTCTCATTATTGTTAAACCACATATGGTTCGAGCTTAGATCTCACAAAGTAACTCCTAAGGGTCTTTATTCGGGTTGTAATTGGGTAAGGGGGTTATGATGTACAGGTTAGGTCCTAGGGGTTCTATGTTCAAAATTATTCTTATTGTGGAAAACGGGGGATATATGATAATCAGGACCATTGGCAGGGCAACTTCTCTATCAGGCTTAAAGTCTTCTCTTCTTCGTTCAGCAAGCTGGTTATTAAGATCCCTGGACATTTGTGCTTATCTGCACTCTCTTTTTTTTCCTTTCTTCTTCTCTATCTCTATCTCTTTTTCTTTTTTTTGGGAACAGATGTAAACTCCTGATCAGTTTTCTTCTTTCTTTATTTCTTGACTTCTCTTTTTTTTTATCTTCCCTTTGGGACAGGTGCATGTTCCTGGTCGTTTTCTTCTTTCTCCTTTGAGGGAACATCTTTTTAGGTCCACGAACTTTGCCGAAGTATCATTTTAGGTCCGTGAACTTTGAAAATATCATTTTAGATCCGTCAACTATAAGTGAATATCATTTGAGGTATTTTGAACTTTTTTTCGGACGAAAATGCCCTTAAGGCCTTCAAAGGGCAATTTGAACAATTCTTTCACCACTCATCTTGCGTCAAACACCTAGAGTCCAACAATTTTTTTACTACTGTTTAATTCAATTACCATCCAACTTGAATTTAAATATAATTAAAATTTACCGTAAAAAATTGTACATTTTTCAATTATTAGATGACCAATTATATAGGGATAATGAATTGGGACTTAGATACTTTATTTTATTTTTTTAATCCAAACTGCATTTTAAGAACTTATTATAGGTGATTTGTGATTTATATTTAGTTTATTTGTTTTGAAATTGGATATCTATTAATTTGGATTGTCATTCGGAGTATTATTTATATGAATTTCAGAATGAGATATATTACCATCCAAATTAAATTTAAATATAAAAATTTGCCGTTAAAAATTGTTTGACTATAGGTTTCTGGCGCAAGATGAGTGGCGAAAGAATTGTCCAAATTGCCCTTTGAAGGCCTTATGGGCATTTTCGTCCAGAAAAGTTCAAAATACCTCAAATGATATTAACTTGTAGTTGACGGACCTAAAATGATATTTTCAAAGTTCACGGACCTAAAATAATACTTTGGCAAAGTTTGTGGACCTAAAAAGATGTTCCCTCTTCTCATTTTTCTCTCTTTTTTTTCTTGGTAAGGTAGCATTTGCTCATTCTCCAAATTGTTTTATGGTTCTTATAATTCATAATTCAAATTTCAAAATATGTCTTATATATATATAGATAGTGCCTGCATTAAGGTAGTAGTGTGTAATTATAGATTAAAAAGATACCGTTTTATGATTTTAAAATGAACTAAATGGTTTTGTTAGAAGTATGTGATTTAAAATGAACTAAATGTTTTTCTTAGAAGTATGTGAACTTTAACTGTGTTATTATGAACAGTATTGTACCACAGTTGTGAATTTTCAACAATAACAGATAACTGAATTGACTATCATTGTAATTAGCTAAAGTGGTGTATTCAATTTAAATTAAAGTAAAAATAAAAAAAAAAGTACTCCTTAGCTAAAATTGTATAGACGTCATTCTACTAAATCGTTTTATACAAAACAAAATTTACGTGATGTGGGTATATATAAAATCTGGAGACAGCCACCAATAAGTAATAAAACTGATATTGAAAATATCATCTGCTTACATCGTGCATGATGAAAATTTATGCAGAGGTAAAAGCAATGATAAATTATGAATATTCGTTATTTTGGAGGCTTTAGAGGAAATAGTAAAAAAATTGTAGATTAAGAATGGACGGTAGGACGGTGGTCGGTGGATAGATATTAGAAATGAATAGAAATAGGTATTAGAATTGATTTCTATTAGAATTGAATAGAAATAGGTATTAGAATTGATTTCTATTAGAATTGAATAGAAATAGGTATTAGAATTGATTTCTATTAGAATTGATTTCTATTAGGTATTAGCTACCTTTGTGACTTGACTTTGGGACCCACTCCAACAATTAACGATTTTCGTAAATTGACTGCCGTTGCTTTTGAGCGTTTGCCTTCGTGTGGGCCATCCTCTATTTTCGACTACTCGGTCAATCTTTTAAAAATGAAAAATGGCGTGAATTTTAATATAAAATTAAAAAAATAAAAAAAATAATAAAATGATAAAAAGAAAGTTTGTGAAAAATGAGTAATGATAAATTTCTTAAAATAGAAAGTTTTTATTTTTTGGAAATGAGTTGAAATAGTGGAAAAATAATCCCAGTGATATTACATCAAATGCTAGATTTGTGTGGATGTATTTATTTTTAAAGAATGGGAGACGCGTTCTGCATAATTGAGATACTAAATTTGTAGTTCTCTCTAATAATTTACCAATACATTTTGAGAGAATTAATAAATTTTACTGGCAGAATACTGAGAAACAATCACAATTTATCTCAATTTGTAATTTTACTCCATCCGTTTCTTAGTAATTGAAGTGTTTCTTTTGGACACAGAGATTAAAAATAATATATTAATTGGATGGTTTTAAAGTAAGAGAGAATAAAATAAGAGATACGAAGAAAGAATAAAATAGAAAAGATGAACAAATAATAAAATACAAAAAATAATTATTTTTTTATTAAAAATAGAAATGACTCAATTAATTTAAAATTTTTTAAAATATTAAAATAATTTTAATAATATGAAAAGTTTGTAAAATGTTGTGCCACATTCACAAACTGATATTGACTCATATACCTGTTGGTATTACTAGCAAATGTCGAAGGAGCCACATTCACAGACTGTTTGTTCCGTCACATTACAATTTTAGAGTTTGATTAACATTTGCGTTTCTTTATTTTACCTAGTTACAACTTATGGTTTTTATTTTCAACAAATATTAAACAATAGTTTCACTCCAAATCTCAGTTGGTCAAGGAACTAAGAGCCCTTATGGGGGCTGGAATGCCAAAGAAGAATTCAAAAAACAGCTGAAAGGTAAGCAGAGCTGAACTTGTGTTTGACCTTGCTTTTTATTCGTGTCTCGATCTTGGGAACTCTCTTTTGGTGGCTTATGCTTTGTGTGTCTCTCTCTACTAAATCTTTTCTTTCTTCTCTTGTTGGTTTTGGACTTGGTTTATTAAATTTGTCGGAAATGAATTGAAGAGCTCAAGCAGTGTTCGTGCAATATGAATACGCAATGGGGTGAGATCCGTACAATCCAATAACTTGGATTGGGAAGATTCGATGAAGCCGGTTACAACAAGACCCTTTTTAAATTAATGTAATTTTCTATTTTAAAATACAATAAAATAATTTTTTATAAAAAATCAGGATTGTGAAATTGAGTTGGGAAATGAGGCTGAAATTGGGGCTGCTCATGTAGTTGTTTCTTGTTATGATTGAAATGAGAAAAACTAACATGGCATACGAAAAATGAGATTTGGGACTTGTTTTTTTAGGGCACATTTCGAATGTTGATTGCTTAGTCATTCTCTTTGAATTGACGTTTGCGTAGTTCTTGGAAGATTCCCGTATAAGGTTCTGCTAAAAATGGAAGTTGATTTCCTAATTTGTTCCACTTTTTGAACTTAATCAATTTGTTCCTCTGTTTGCCACCATATATAGTTTTGTTATGTTAATTTTAGGCCGTTCACAATGAACCCTACATTCAATATAACATAGAATTTGTCATCAACCTGGCTAGTTAATTTCTCTTGTTCACGTGATTACCTAGCAATGCAATCATGATCTTTTGTCGGCACACATAAAAAATTATTAAATTATATTCATTCATATTCTGTACTCCTCGGTCCCAATTAAGTTGGTACAAAACTTTTGAGCGCAGATTTAGAAATTATGTTGAATAGATTAAATGAAAGTAAAATAAAGTAGGAAAGAGAAAAAAAATAGGAGAGATAAAGAGAGTTAAGTAAATGTTGAAATAAAGTAAGAGTGATGGTATGTTTTGTTTTTTTATAAAAAGAGGAAATGATTCAAATTTATTGAGACGTCCCAAAAAGGAATACGGCTCAACTTAGTTGGGATGGAGAGAGTACTATTATATTATTCTAACTTAGTTAACTACATCCGTTCCTTCATATTTGAGTCATTTTTCTATTTCAAAAAGTTCCTCATAATTGAGTATCCACATATAGTAATTCTCCGTCCCAACTGATGTAATAGCCGAGACTCAGATATCTCGAGTTTTTGTATTCGAAATAAATAAATACTGGAATTTCTTTATACAAATGATGAAGGAAATTTTATTCCTTGAATAAAAGAATTAGTACAAATTTCAGAAAAGAAGTAAAGCTAATGAAATTTCTATTTACAGAAGTTCCGAACTAATAACTTACAATCCTAGACGACGAGGACAAAGGAAGTTAAACTACACTATTACAACTCTCGAGCCCTAGCAACTATGTCGACCTTCATCACCGGGCCGTCTCGCTCAGAATTTTCCGACGGTCCGTTGGGCCAAGCCAACGAGACAACAGTCGGGAGGAGCCAGTCTCTTGTCCCTACCAGAAACAACGAGATAAACAAGAAGACACATAAGACACTAAAGTGGCTAGTTGGCAAAATAAGTAAGGATAAGGAACAAACCTACTTTAAGCATGTAAGACTAAAACTTACCCAAAAAAAAAGGAAGGGTCAGAGGCTGCCATTTCCCTGCACTCCACGGCTCACCCCCAGCCAAACCAACAGCCACCTGCCACTCCAGCTGGTACCTGCAAGAGGAATGCACAGTGCAGTTAAAGTGTGCAACAAATAGCACAAGGAATGGGCATCACTTTCGGTTATGATGTCAGGGCAAAACCAGGAGCCAAAGGCTCATCCAACCCACGAGTACACCCTGCGATTTTACTGCAGAGGGAACAACTACTGCCCAGCCAGCAGTTACAGCTTAGTACACCAGCCTTTCCCAGGCTTTCAGTTAGGCAAAGGTGTATAAACAATCCCAGCTTCACCATCTCTAAATACCACACTCCCATTTCCATTCACCCACACCACCACATACACGAACAAGTAAGTGAGTAAGAGAGTGAGAAGGGGGGGCTGAGGCAGAGCAAAGAGCTCAGTTTGAAAGTGTCCAGAGACCGGCAACTCCATCCCATCATTTTCACAAAAGGTAACCCCTCAACAACACCCTTTTTGCATCATATAGAATGATCGGGTAGCACAATAACATAGAACTCCTCATAAGAACCTCACAACAAGTATGAAATTGAGAACAGTAGCAAACCACCAGAGACTCCCTCACATAACATTAGGGGCTGCTCGAACCAAGAACGATAGGAGAATTTCAAACACCGCAGTAAAGAACTTCACATCACTCCAGTAAGCTAAGTACTCCCATAAATCATAACTCATAGACTTTGAGTAAGAAATCAAGTAAGGGGAAGGAGGAGGATGACTTAGCTTGGTGTCTAGGGCTGCCCGACGGGAGCCGAATGACGACGGAGCCCCGAAAATCCTCGCCGAGACTGAGGGCGTGCGCATGGCGGCGATAACCCGGAGCTCCCCCATGCAGCGCCGGGAACGGCCAGCCGCGAAGGAAAAAGGGGAAGCCTTCTGTCTTCCCGATCTGACAGGCTCCGCCGAGCTTGACGAGGGAGAGAACTCGTCGTAGATGGAGGGAGACACTCCGGCTTGAATTCGTCGGAGGAATTGAGGGCAGTAGCTGCTGCGTTCTTTCTAAAATTTTGGGATTTGGAATTTTGGGGGAAAAGTTTCGAAAATGAAAGAGAGAGATGGAGGGGGGGTCGACAGCTTTGGGGTATGGAGTTGGGCCTCCCCAATATTTTAAAACACTTGGGCCTGGAATTAATTAAGTTGGGCCAGATTCAACAGAAATTAAAATGGCCACTGCCCCTCTTTAATTAGTTTGGACCACAAAGCTTAATTTTGATTGGAATCATTATCTTAGATTAATTCCAAGAGTTAATGGAATTAATTCCTTAAGCCACGGAAGAAAAAAACTTATAAGCCGTGAGTGAAATAAAAGCCAATAAATAATTAAGCGGACTTTAATAGTCACAGAAAGTATTTTAAAATACTTAAGATAATCCGGGAAATAATTATAACCGAACGGGGCAGCCGGATTCAGAACAATTTAAATCGCTGATTTAATTACAGAATTTAGATCTCTAATATTTAGAAAGAAAGAGATAAAATAAAAGATCACGCTTAGGCATGCATTCATGCAAGATCAATGATTACTTAAAGCCTAATTTAAGTATATTATTTTTGAAAAGGGACGTCGTCGCTCGACGAGTAAATCTCAAGTCAGACAGTGCCCGTTTGAAAGAGTTAAGCAAACGAGGTGGGCTTTTCTATCCTACATTATGTGTGGGCTTCCTTTTTCAGAATTTATGTGAAAAGCATGAATATTTTCAGTAAGTTGTCATGCCATGTTTTGTTTTGTGATTGCCTATCTGTTAAATCGAATTCGGGTCCAGTAGGTCAGTAAATCCTACTCGGACTAGTGTACACATAGGGACCGTGAGCTAGCGCTAGGTTGGCCGGTTCGTGGGTCGTGAGCTAGCGCCAGGTTGGCCGGCCCAGTGGTCGTGGAATGTGGCCACATTCCCGACTCACGCAGCTGATATGGCATATCATCAGAAGTTAAATGACTGCAGTCTATTTTCAGAAAGAAATAACAGATTTTAGTGACCGGGATAGATTTTCAGTAAAACCCCGCGTTCACTCAGCTTGGCTGACAACTAAAAGAAAAACAGTTTTCGGCATGAGCCCACTGAGTGCATCAAGTACTCAGCCCTGCATTTTGTTTTCCTTAATGTGCAGGTTGATTGTTGTCGAAGCCGAGGAGGTGTTGGGACAGAAGACTAAATAAGCAGAAGGATAGCTGGTGTAGTATGTCTTCATACATATTACATCTGTCTTGGTACTCTTCCGTTGCGCAAATTTTAGAACTTGCTTTCAGCAAAGACAATTGTTCCATAACTACTCTGATTCAGTATAATTTGTACCCTCAACACATTTCAGACAATGTTTTCCTTTGATCTAAGCATCTTATGATGAGTTGAGACAGCTTCAGTAAGTTTTAGTCGCGATATAGCTACACTTTCTTTGACTAGGGAGATGTGGTCGTGACAGAGTGGTATCAGAGCACTTTTCTTTCGCTCTGACCCAAGAACCTTCTTTCTAAGCCTTAGTCCAGAACAGTAGCACTAGGCTAGGAAGAGAACAGAATGATCAGTACAAGATCCCAACACCTCAGCTCGACACGATCAACTGCAGCAGAAACAGGGGTCGACGCCCGCTCGTCCAGAAAAGAAAATTTTAAAGAAAGAAAATATTTCCCATTTGAGAAAGAAAATGAAAATTTTGAGATTTTCAGAAAAAGGAAAGAATTTTCACAGCCCTTTATGGGAACGAAAATTTTTAATTGAGATTTTTGCAAGATGCAACGTGATAGCTGATACTTTGCATGAGATATGCTTAAAGTATCTGTGACTTATGAGCTTGACATGAATGTATAAGTGTCATGTGGACTATATATGCGAACCTAGAGTGCTTTAGAGAAGTACCTTAGGTGGGACATATAGAGCCAAGTACAAGTAGAACGAGAATTTTTACCGCCTTCCAGGGTGATGAGACCAATTAACACCCATCAGTTTGGGTAAGCTTCTAATTTCAAGGAATTATGAGAAAGAAAAGACGAACCAGAAAGTACTATTGTACTACTTATAGACAGCAATTAAAGGAAGTCCATTCCTTTAAGCACACAGACAGTATACATAAATATATGTATACTAGATGATAAACCAAGAAGTCCCTAGTGTCTTTACAAAGACCAAGTCATAACGAAAATGGTGTACTTTCAAGCCTGTTCGGGAGATGCATCCCTACACGGAAAGAGAACGTACCCAAGATCTAGTAAAGTGATCTAATATGGCGTAACAGGCCCCAGCATGTTGCGAAGCACGATGGAGAATGTAATGTCTTACAAGAATCAGCGTTCTAAGTTATCAAGAACGATAGGAAAGTATGACCACCAGTTGCGGTTATCAGTTAAACAGCACGAGAAACCCCATCTTGGAATGTGTGGTTTCCTAGAATGAGTTATTCAAGTCAGAGCTCCACAAGAACAAACAAAGAAGTGTCACATAACTAGAACCGATGATTATAATCAATAGTACTTACTTGGATTCCCAATGAGGTCCCTTCTAAGAGTCCTTTCAAAGGACAGTACCCCGTCTATTCAGACTTTAGCTTGACTCGCAAGTAACATGTCAGTATTCCTTTTTCTATGCGAGATTTGACTCATTTCCAGTTTATGGACTGCAGTCCTTTGACTCATCGTTCATAAAGAGTAAAGTTTTGACTGTGTAAGCTCCGGTCATAAATCCTAAAGTTGCTTTTATCTATTACCTTCAGAATAAGCTTATTCTTCAGACATCGTCTATGGAGACTTCTGAGTGACTCACGTTTTGCAAGTAGTACGCCACTTTCATTCTTTCACGAAAGCGGTGACCTAGTTTCAGTTCCCAAATTTGGGATACTGTTATGTTTCAAGCATCGTTATTTGTTATTGTCTCCTTTGAGCCACAATCTAGGGGATCCATATCCCGATTTCTTGGACTCGTGCAATGAAATTACATTTTTATGATGCTTACAGTTCCGACCCCCAGAATGGTCGCGCCTTTTAAATATTTTCTCAGCGCATTTCATATTGTGTTGGAACTCTTGTTCACCTCCCTATTTTGAAACTGTGTTGTAGCAATATTTTCCCTACAGAGGTGAAATTATTCTATCTCAGTTCCAGTACATGCATTATTCCTAGTCTCAGAATTTTTTTCTGCAGTTTGAAGTTAAGGCAAGCTTATTGTACTTTTCCCTAACGAGTTTGGCCTAGTTGTTGTTCTGAATAGTTCATTTCGGTGTATTGCCTTAATGAACCTATGAAATCATTGATGTGATTTTGTTATTCCATATCAAGATGCCTTTCAAGCATGACCAATGTTCCTTCATTGCAATTGCCTACGTATCTAAATTTTTGCGGTTGTTCATTTTAGGCGGTGACATGTTTGAACTACTATCCTTGATGCTCAGATTCTTTCCATTTGATTGGACAATTGTACTATCCTATTTGCCATCTTACTGTGGAAATTACAGTTAGTTCATTCCCATCCAGTTTTCATAACCTCTCTCATGATTATTTCTAGCTCCCACCAGGGGTGAGCCTCAACTTCTATGAGTTCATTTGAAACCAGTTGAGCCCGTAGTTCTTTGAATGGACAAGATAAGCTCCATTGAACTCAGTACTTGCCTTCAAGGGCGAATATCGATGAAAATTCATATGAGTTGAACAAGAGATGTTGTTCTTGTCCAATTGGGTATTCGGGAGCCCTTCAGATTTTCAGTCATACTTCTTCTGTGTGATATCAGTTCCTATCCAAGTTAAGACTATTAGATTAATCATCGAGTTAGTGATACGAAACTATCAGGAAGGTCATAGTCTCAGTTTCTTTCAGATACGCATGATAAACACGTCTCTATTGAGACACGTTCAGAAAATGATGCACCCACCAGAAGCGTCGCGTAACCGACGGCACATAGCTCTAAATATTTCACGGTTACGTACCGCTTGTAACAAGCTGGTAGAAGATCGAATATTATGTTATGTAGAGAAATAACTAGCCTTGAGAAGAGAGACATCAAGGAATATACAGGGTTTAAATGACGTTCGATGACGTAAAAGACCTATACATATGTATATAACTGCTTGATCGATCAAAATGCTTATTCCGAGTAGGATAAGTAAGCCACAAGAACAAAGACTCAATCATGGTTATGTAATGGAAGCCATGGAGAAAATGCAAGCACTTCCGTAGCTTATGTTTGACGAAGCAAATCCCATCAGCAAGAGGGATTCGCCTGAGAGGTGGCCAGGAAAAAAATTAAAGCTGGAGAGACATTTCGGGGAGAGGAACGCGTGATAGCACCGCTACCCTCACTATCCCTACTATGGAAGGAAGAATCGAAATTCTTCTTTAAAGAGTTATCGCAGAAGAATCGATTTAGAGCCCTATAATACAGAGCAAGGGCAAACGTTGGCGATGATACACGATGAAGTATTCTACGATATGCCACGTCCCAAATTAAGCGGCTCAGAAAGGAGCTGTCGATAGAGTTTGTGTTAACCCAGACACGAGATCTAGATCACTTTGGAAAGTCATGCCAGATTATTTCACCACGAATCGCTCAGTCGAACCAAAAGAGCATGGTGACGGTAGCATTGGGAGAAAGAAGCCAACACCTCCACATGCACAGATCCAGTATTCAAGGTTTAATGCGAGTAGAATAAAGTCTATGCTAAATCATGACAAAGAATCGCGGTAAACACAAAAGCATCTTGAAAACGATGAAAGTGGACTACCTCAACTAAGCGAGAGGTTACGAGGTCATTAGGCCAGCTCAATGACTACGATTACGATCGATACAAGCATTTGAGAACTTGGTATCTGACGATGAAATCTAAAACGAGGAATGGCCTCAACAGCCAGACGAAATGAAACGTCTAATGGATGACTTGAATCAGTCATATTAACTTAGTCACCAGATAGAATGGCGCTTAAGGAACAGCAGAACTTAAGATCTAGATGCAATAACTACTAGACCCGCGTTTTATTAGACTCAGTGTGTGACCAGGTGTTACACCAGAGTTCTTCATGAAGAAGGATAAAACGTTGAGAGTTGAACAAGTTAGCACTGACGAACAAGTATCCTTTACCGAGAATCGACGATCTTTTCGATCAGCTGCAAGGAACTAGAGTCTTCTCGAAGAACGAGAAGGAACGCGAGGAACATTTGAGGGCCACTATAGAAACGTTAAGAGCCGAGAAAACTCTGTGCTAAGTTTAGCAAGTGCGAGTTCTGGCTTAGCGAAGTGAATCCCCTTGGACACGTAGTGACAGCAGAAGGGATCCGAGTGGACCTGCTAAATTGGAAGCCGTCCAACGTTGGCAGCCACAAACGATTCCCAATGAAATTCGGAGTTTCCTAGGACTGGCGAGATACTACTGAAGATTCATTGAAGGATTTTCTAAGATAGCGAGACCAATGACTCAACAGCTCAAGAAAGGAGTTAAAGTCAGTTGGACCCCAGAATGCGAAGCAAACTTCCAGTTGCTAAAGGAAAAAATTTACCACAACGCCAGTTCTAGTCGTGCCGAAAGCGGGAGTCGACTATGTGGTGTGTACAGATGCATCGAAAGTCGGACTCGAGTGCGTACGGATGCAGTAGGGCAAGGGGATTCATATGCATCACGCCAGCTAAGGCCGCACGGGCTGACCCGGCGCACGACTTGGAATTTGACGGCAGTGCTGCATGTTTGGAAAATCTGGAGACATAATCTCTATGGAGTTCGATGTGAGATCTTCACAGATCATAAGAGTCTCAAATACTCTTCGAGCAGAAGGATCTGAATATGAGACAGCGCAGATAGCTGGAACTAGTCAAAGACTACGACTGTGGTATAAATTACCACCCAGGCGAGGCCAATGTGGCAGCAGATGCCTTGAGCAGAAAGACTGCACCTCAAGTGGCTACTTTCCTCACCCAAGTGGAGGAGCTTATCCGGGAATTTGCCAAAATGAGACTGGAGATAGTAAGACCCCGGAAACGGTGGGTAGCAGAATTTCCACCTTGATCATAGAACCAGATTTAAGAGCCAGGATCATCGACGCTCAGAGATGCGATGAGGCGTTAGAAAAGATTTGTCTCAGAGTGAGGACCGGAAAAGGGAACAGTTACCGCGAAGAGGCGGATAACGCCCTCACCTTCGAAGGAAGACTATGCGTACCCAATGATGAGGCACTCAGGAATGGGATCATGAGTGAAGCTCAGGAGACGCCCTACACTGCCCACCCTGGAAGTACGATGATGTATCAAGATTTAAAGAAAAAAAAATTCTGGTGAGATAGCATGAAGAGAAGCATAGCGTCATTTGTAGAAAGATGTCTGGCTTGCCAGCAAGTGAAGGCTTTACATCAACGACCCTATGGGAAGTTGCAGCCTCTCGAGATCCCGGAATGGAAGTGGGAGCATATAGCAATGGATTTTGTGACAGGATTGCCAAAATCACAGCGAGGAAACACTGCCATCTGGGTGGTTATAGATCGCCTCACCAAAAGTGCTTACTTTATACCAATTCGTGTCACATACGGATCAGACAAGTTGGCACAAATTTATGTGCAAGAGATCGTGCGCCTGCATGGTGTACCAATAACGATCACCTCAGATCGAGATTTAAAATTTACTTCTAGATTTTGGATAAGCCTACAGCGAGAGTTAGGCACTCAGCTGAATTTCAGCACAACATTCCACCCACAGACGGACGGACAGTCCGAAAGGACGATTCAGACATTGGAAGATATGTTAAGAGCTGTAGTGCTTGACCGTGGAGTAAGCTGGGAGCCAGTACTTCCACTTATAGAGTTTGCCTACAACAACAGTTACCAGACAACTATTAATATGGCCCCATATGAGGCACTCTATGGGAAAAAGTGTAGATCACCGCTTTACTGAGATGAAGTTGGTGAGAAGAGGATTCTCCGACCAGACTCGGTAGAGGAAATGATAGAAATTGTCTGACAGATCCGAGGGAGAATCAAGGAAGCTCAAGATAGACAGAAGTCCTATGCAGGTGCTCGCAGAACGGATTTACAGTTCAGAGCAGGAGACAAGGTCTTTTTGAAAGTATCCCCATCGAAAGGGATAGCCAGATTTGGCGTCAAGGGCAAGCTGAAACTGCGTTTTATCGGACCTTACGAGATCCAAGAAACAGTCGGCCCTGTGGCGTACAGATTAGCGCTTCCGCCAAGCTTCGGGAATGTTCACAATGTGTTTCATGTATCACAGTTGAGAAAGTATGTGTTTGACCCCAAACACATAGTACACCAAGAAGAGATGGTGTTAGAACCAGATTTGAGCTATGAAGAAAAGCCAGAAGCAATTCTGGACAGGAAAGTTAAAGAGTTGAGAAATAAAAATATCGTAACAGTGAAAGTCCTATGGAAGCACCACGGACGCGAGGAGGCGACGTGGGAGCTCGAGGATGGTATCAGATGAAAGAGAAGTACCCACAGCTTTTTGCCTAGCCGAGACAAAATTTCGGGACGAAATTTTTGTTAAGGGGGGTAGAATGTAATAGCCGAGACTCAGATATCTCGAGTTTTTGTATTCGAAATAAATAAATACTGGAATTTCTTTATACAAATGATGAAGGAAATTTTATTCCTTGAATAAAAGAATTAGTACAAATTTCAGAAAAGAAGTAAAGCTAATGAAATTTCTATTTACAGAAGTTCCGAACTAATAACTTACAATCCTAGACGACGAGGACAAAGGAAGTTAAACTACACTATTACAACTCTCGAGCCCTAGCAACTATGTCGACCTTCATCACCGGGCCGTCTCGCTCAGAATTTTCCGACGGTCCGTTGGGCCAAGCCAACGAGACAACAGTCGGGAGGAGCCAGTCTCTTGTCCCTACCAGAAACAACGAGATAAACAAGAAGACACATAAGACACTAAAGTGGCTAGTTGGCAAAATAAGTAAGGATAAGGAACAAACCTACTTTAAGCATGTAAGACTAAAACTTACCCAAAAAAAAAGGAAGGGTCAGAGGCTGCCATTTCCCTGCACTCCACGGCTCACCCCCAGCCAAACCAACAGCCACCTGCCACTCCAGCTGGTACCTGCAAGAGGAATGCACAGTGCAGTTAAAGTGTGCAACAAATAGCACAAGGAATGGGCATCACTTTCGGTTATGATGTCAGGGCAAAACCAGGAGCCAAAGGCTCATCCAACCCACGAGTACACCCTGCGATTTTACTGCAGAGGGAACATCTACTGCCCAGCCAGCAGTTACAGCTTAGTACACCAGCCTTTCCCAGGCTTTCAGTTAGGCAAAGGTGTATAAACAATCCCAGCTTCACCATCTCTAAATACCACACTCCCATTTCCATTCACCCACACCACCACATACACGAACAAGTAAGTGAGTAAGAGAGTGAGAAGGGGGGGCTGAGGCAGAGCAAAGAGCTCAGTTTGAAAGTGTCCAGAGACCGGCAACTCCATCCCATCATTTTCACAAAAGGTAACCCCTCAACAACACCCTTTTTGCATCATATAGAATGATCGGGTAGCACAATAACATAGAACTCCTCATAAGAACCTCACAACAAGTATGAAATTGAGAACAGTAGCAAACCACCAGAGACTCCCTCACATAACATTAGGGGCTGCTCGAACCAAGAACGATAGGAGAATTTCAAACACCGCAGTAAAGAACTTCACATCACTCCAGTAAGCTAAGTACTCCCATAAATCATAACTCATAGACTTTGAGTAAGAAATCAAGTAAGGGGAAGGAGGAGGATGACTTAGCTTGGTGTCTAGGGCTGCCCGACGGGAGCCGAATGACGACGGAGCCCCGAAAATCCTCGCCGAGACTGAGGGCGTGCGCATGGCGGCGATAACCCGGAGCTCCCCCATGCAGCGCCGGGAACGGCCAGCCGCGAAGGAAAAAGGGGAAGCCTTCTGTCTTCCCGATCTGACAGGCTCCGCCGAGCTTGACGAGGGAGAGAACTCGTCGTAGATGGAGGGAGACACTCCGGCTTGAATTCGTCGGAGGAATTGAGGGCAGTAGCTGCTGCGTTCTTTCTAAAATTTTGGGATTTGGAATTTTGGGGGAAAAGTTTCGAAAATGAAAGAGAGAGATGGAGGGGGGGTCGACAGCTTTGGGGTATGGAGTTGGGCCTCCCCAATATTTTAAAACACTTGGGCCTGGAATTAATTAAGTTGGGCCAGATTCAACAGAAATTAAAATGGGCCACTGCCCCTCTTTAATTAGTTTGGACCACAAAGCTTAATTTTGGTTGGAATCATTATCTTAGATTAATTCCAAGAGTTAATGGAATTAATTCCTTAAGCCACGGAAGAAAAAAACTTATAAGCCGTGAGTGAAATAAAAGCCAATAAATAATTAAGCGGACTTTAATAGTCACAGAAAGTATTTTAAAATACTTAAGATAATCCGGGAAATAATTATAACCGAACGGGGCAGCCGGATTCAGAACAATTTAAATCGCTGATTTAATTACAGAATTTAGATCTCTAATATTTAGAAAGAAAGAGATAAAATAAAAGATCACGCTTAGGCATGCATTCATGCAAGATCAATGATTACTTAAAGCCTAATTTAAGTATATTGTTTTTGAAAAGGGACGTCGTCGCTCGACGAGTAAATCTCAAGTCAGACAGTGCCCGTTTGAAAGAGTTAAGCAAACGAGGTGGGCTTTTCTATCCTACATTATGTGTGGGCTTCCTTTTTCAGAATTTATGTGAAAAGCATGAATATTTTCAGTAAGTTGTCATGCCATGTTTTGTTTTGTGATTGCCTATCTGTTAAATCGAATTCGGGTCCAGTAGGTCAGTAAATCCTACTCGGACTAGTGTACACATAGGGACCGTGAGCTAGCGCTAGGTTGGCCGGTTCGTGGGTCGTGAGCTAGCGCCAGGTTGGCCGGCCCAGTGGTCGTGGAATGTGGCCACATTCCCGACTCACGCAGCTGATATGGCATATCATCAGAAGTTAAATGACTGCAGTCTATTTTCAGAAAGAAATAACAGATTTTAGTGACCGGGATAGATTTTCAGTAAAACCCCGCGTTCACTCAGCTTGGCTGACAACTAAAAGAAAAACAGTTTTCGGCATGAGCCCACTGAGTGCATCAAGTACTCAGCCCTGCATTTTGTTTTCCTTAATGTGCAGGTTGATTGTTGTCGAAGCCGAGGAGGTGTTGGGACAGAAGACTAAATAAGCAGAAGGATAGCTGGTGTAGTATGTCTTCATACATATTACATCTGTCTTGGTACTCTTCCGTTGCGCAAATTTTAGAACTTGCTTTCAGCAAAGACAATTGTTCCATAACTACTCTGATTCAGTATAATTTGTACCCTCAACACATTTCAGACAATGTTTTCCTTTGATCTAAGCATCTTATGATGAGTTGAGACAGCTTCAGTAAGTTTTAGTCGCGATATAGCTACACTTTCTTTGACTAGGGAGATGTGGTCGTGACAACTGAGTTGGTACAAAACTTTTTGGGCATGAAGATTAAGAAATTGTGTTGAATAGATTAAATGAAAGTAAAATTAAATAGGAAAAAGAAAAAAGTATGAGAGAAAAAGAGAGCGTAATGTTGATGATCAAATAAAGTAAAAGTGATTGGATGTTTTGTTTTTCTCAAAAAAGGAAATGACTCAACTTTGTTATGACGTTCCAAAAAGTAATACGACTCAGCTTAGTTGGGACGAAGGGAGTAACACTTTTTCTCACTCTTACTTTTCTCTTTCTTACTACCTCCATCCCACAATAAAAGTCACATTTTGCTGTTTCAGTCCGTCCCACAATAAGGGTCGCATTTCACTTTTACCATAATGGTAAGTAGGTCCCACATTGCACTAACTCAATTCACTCACATTTTATTATAAAATCAATATAAAAAATGGACATCATATTCCACTAACTTTTTCAACCAACTATCTTTTATATTTCTTAAAATTCGTGTCCACACCAAATGCGACTCCTATTGTAGGACATAGATAATACTTTATTCTCTCTATTTTATTTATTTTCTCCTTTATTCTCTCCACCTTTTTCTCTTTCTTATCTTTTTATATATTTATTTAACATACTCAACATCTATTTCTTCACTCCATGCTGAAAAGTTTCGTCTCAATTATAAGAGAACAGAGGGAGTACTTTTATAGCTTGAAAATTTATTTTTAGATGTTTATTTGTGTAATTAGAAATTGAAGAAAAGGGAAAAAAGTACTCCTATCCTAAAATATAGTTTCCATTGTAATTATTTTATTTAGAAAGAACTTTACAAATCGTTCATGAATTATCTCGCTTTCACAAACGTAATTCCTGAAAAAAATAATATCACCAGTGCTATCTACGTTAGAGTTCTATAAATACAACAAAAACGTTTTGGAGTGTTTACATATTGCAAAAAAAATTTGTTTATTTTTCACAAATGAAATAAATTATTTTGCCTCAATGTGTTATCTTAGTTGTTTTAAATATTTAAATGTATAAAAAATAAAATAAATGTGTTATCTTAGTTGTTTTAAATATTTAAATGTATAAGAAATAAAATAAGTCAAAGTTTTTTGTTTACGTAGACTTGTTGTGGGTGTTCACATTAAGGTAATATAGTCAGTTCTTAACAAAAGAGAAATTGTACTTATTTCACAATTTAGAGATATGCCTTAACTACCTATTGTTAAACATTGCAGTGCAGTCCGTAAATTTCCAACACTTAAAATGTGTTAGCTTAGACATTTAGGAACGTCCTATTAATATAACTGGAGTTGAATTGAATAGGCACTACAAAAAAGTAGCCAATTAGTGACGGAAAAATCTGTCACTAATAAGTGAAATTTCTTCGCTAAACAGATTAGTGACAGATCAAGTTTGGGCAGATCCGTCAATAATAAACTTGTCGGTAAAAAGTTTTAGTGACAGTTTTTCCGTCACTAAATTTACTATGACGGAAACTGTAGGCGACTACTTGGCATTAGTGACAGAGCCGTCACTAATTCCGTCAGTATGTTGCGTTTTTTTGTAGTGAGGTATGACACACAAAACTGGATTTGATTCTATGCGTTCACTAAGTGAGATTTGGAGGAGTTAAGAGCATTAGCAATAAGGGACCTTCCCATCGCCATGCGGGGCGGTGGTCGGAAAGGCTCCTATTGCGGCCGTCCCGAGAGCGCTGAGATAAAGGGCATGCCCGAGAGCGTGATGGTGGTGGGATGGCGCAGCCTATTGCATGCCAACCAGCAAGCCACCACGATTTTTCATTTTTATTTAATTTTTTTTCTACTCTATATATAAAACTCATTGCCCTTATATATATAATATTTGATAAATAGCAACAATTAAATTGAATTGAATTGAAGATCTTTTGGGAGGGCTGTGAAAATGGTAGGGTTGTAATGATGTCACAGGAGAAATTTTTTAGAGGGTCGTGTGAGTGCTCTCTCTATTGTGAAAGCTATAAGAGCATCCACAACGGTGGTGGGAGTGAAGGCCGCCGTCCGTGCCAGCAGTGAGGACGAGGACCGCCGCCGCTGCGCTTGCGCAGTGCCAGCGAGCAGGCGACGTGGCGGCTTATGATTGGGCAACGGCATAGCCGTTACCTTTGAATTATTATTTTTTATTTTAAAGATCGTTTTTAAATTATATAAAACGATTAAAAATAAATAAATTTCCAAATCCCAAAAATATGGCCGTTTTTTTCCCATTTTTTCTGAATTTTTTTGATTTTTTTTATATTTTTCCCCCAAAATCATCTATAAATACACACATTCATCATCCATTTATCACATCAATTCATCTCTCATTCATCTCTCATTCTTAATTCTCATACAAACTATATCAACACATTCATCCCTCATTCAAAACCTCAAATGGATTTCACTCATATTATGGCGGAAGCGGAACGCGAAGAACAAGAATACTACGAACAACATCGTGCCGCTTGCGAAGCATATGTCGCAGCGAATACCCCCGATCCTCGTCCTCAACGAACCAGATCAAATCGGCGCTACATTCATCGTGACCGGGAGGGAGCCCATGAAAGGCTCGTTGCCGACTACTTTGCCGATCAGCCGGGGTTTCCGGCAGATTACTTCAGGCGCCGTTTTCGCATGTCAAAGCGCTTGTTCATGCGAATTGTCAACACATTGTCCGCACGTGTTGAATTCTTCCAAACAGGTCCAGATGCAGCCGGCCGGCAAAGTATCAAGCCGTTGCAGAAGTGTACGTGTGCCATCCGACAACTCGCTACTGGGCAAACGGCCGACATCTTCGACGAGTATTTGCATATCGGTGAGTCCACTGGAATCCTTTGTCTAAAGAATTTTTGCGAGGGCGTTCGTTCAGCTTTCGGGGATGAATTCCTTCGGGCACCCACCACCGATAATTGCCAACGGTTGCTTCGTCTTCACGAATCAGTCCATGGCTTTCCCGGAATGCTTGGCAGCATTGACTGCATGCATTGGAGGTGGAAGAATTGCCCGACTGCTTGGAGGGGACAACACTTGAGCGGTCACAAAGGCGGCGGCCCAACGCTTATCCTTGAGGCGGTCTCCGACTACCGCCTATTGATTTGGCATGCATATTTCGGCGTTGCTGGATCCAACAACGACTTGAATGTACTATATTCTTCACCACTCTTCACTGATGTGATGAATGGTGTAGCACCGGCGATCGACTTCACCATCAACGGAAATAACTACCACATGGGTTACTATCTCACCGATGATATCTACCCAAGGTGGTCGACTTTCGTGAAGACGTTCAACAACCCGCACGACCCGAGACGGGTTCTTTTTGCGCAGCGTCAAGAGTCTGCACGGAAAGATGTCGAAAGAGCTTTCGGGGTCCTTCAAGCCCGATTCAACATTGTGAAGTCCTCGGCTCGACTATGGTACGTGAATAATATCACCGACATCATGTTCACGTATATTATCTTACACAACATGATTATAGCCGACGAAGGGCCGAGGGCGGCTAGCTTCTACGACGAGGAAAGCCGGAAGCTCAACAGCGAGGTCTCTCCCACGCCGAGGCGAGCATACGACGGTCGGCCAAAGAATCAAGACAAGGCACACAATGCGCGATACCCGAATCCACAATCAACTACAAGAAGACCTAATCAAACACATGTGAGCGAAATTCGGCAACGCGTAGTGGTTTTTTTTAATTTTTAGTATTTTAATTATGTAATTTTTAATTTTTTAGGATTTTAATTATGTCGTTTTTATTTTATTTGTCATTTGTAATATTATTTAGGTTTTTTTAATGAATTTTAGTATTATTGAAATGTTATTGTTTAATTGAATTTTAAATTAATTGTGCTCGTCCTTGCGGAAGAGCACAACTGTGGGTGTTGTCCTCTTGCCAGAGAGCAGACAAAAAAAGTAGGGCCGGGCCCACAACCGTGCCGCTGGCAAGAGCACGGTTGTGGATGCTCTAAGAGCATCTCAAATGGCGGCGAGCAGACAAGCTAGCCGATTCCCGGCGCTGGCCGGTACGCTCGCCGAACCATTGGAACCGGCAAGCGCCATTTCGGCGAAAAAATCGGTGACCCGACGCCGATTTTCGGGCGCTAGCCGATCCGGTTGCCGGTCTGCTGGCCGCCATTGCAGGCTCCCGATCTCGAGCGATCGGCTAGCTCAATTTTTTTTAATTTTTCGAAACACTATATATACGTGATTTGCACGTCATTTTCATTTGCACCACTTGTTTTAACGAGTTTTCTCTCCATCTTAATTTATGTACAAGAGCAACAACGTGAAATGAGTAACGCGGGTGGTAGTAGTGGTGGTAGTAGTGGTGATGCTGAGGAGTACGAACGGCAAATGAACGAAGAGTTGGAGGCCTATACATCCCGCGAGATAAACCGGTTGATACAAAGGGCCTTGCAGCCGGCGGTACCTTGACCTCCACCCGTTGTCCACCGACGAGCAGTGATTGATCAGGATCACGTAGCTGCACATCAGCGGCTATATGAAGACTACTTTGCGGAGGAGCCGCGGTTTGGGCGCCTCTTTTCTGGCGGAGTTTTAGGATGCGTAGGGCAGTGTTTATGCGTACCGTTGAAGCTTTGGAGCGTCGATATTTGTGTTTCCGGTTTAGGTACGATGCGGCTGGCAGACCTAGCCACACAGCTATACAAAAGTGCACTGCGACAATCAGGCAGTTGGCCTACGGAGGCGCGGCAGACATGTGGGACGAGTACCTCCACATCGGTGAGACGACTGCCCTGGATTGTCTGAAGTATTTCTGTCAGAGCGTCATTGAAAAATTCCGTGATCAGTATCTTCGAAGCCCTACTCCTGAAGAGTGTCAGGATCTGATGCAGATCCACGGGGAGAAGCATGGGTTCCCCGGGATGTTGGGCAGTATAAATTGTATGCATTGGGAGTGGAAGAACTGCCCCACTGCCTGGAAAGGATTCTACACGACCTGCTACAAGGGAAGGAATCCCACGATGATCCTCGAGGCCGTAGCTGATTACCGGCTGTGGATTTGGCATACATATTTTGGGGTAGCCGGGTCGAACAACGACCTCAACTTCCTCAACTCGTCGCCCCTTTTCAACGAGCAGTGCCAGGGTGTCGGTCAGGCCATCAGTTTTATCGCCAATGGGAACCAACATGATGGGCTACTACTTGACGGATGGGATATACCCTAGGTGGCCCGTCTTTGTGAAGACGATCAGATGCGCATCAGATGAGAGGAAGACCTACTTTGTGGAACGACAGGAGTCGGCGTGCAAGGACGTGGAGTACGCATTTGGTGTGCTCCAGACTCGATGGGCGGCAATTAGGGGTACAACGCGTTTGTGGCATGTCGACTGCATTGCTGATATAATGTACACATGTATTATCCTGCACAACATGATTGTCGAAGATGAAGGTGTACAACTGACTAGTTGGGCCAATGACGATGCTAATGAAGCCGGCCCAAGCCACGACGTGGCCGCCCCCAACGTACGAAGGGGGTACCTCACGATGAAGTCGGCCGCCTCAAGGCACATGCCGACATGGGCCAAGTGGGTGCTCATATTCGACTCCAAAAGGATTTAATTGAAGAGTTGTGGGCGCGGAGGACTGTATGTCGTTAGATTTTTTTAATTGATGTATTTTTTTAATTAATGTACTTTTTTTAATTTAAATATTATTATTGAATTTTTCCGTAGCTGTGTCGTAAATTTAATTCTGTATCTTGTGTGATTGTTAATTTTTTTTTATAATTTTGTTTATTGTGGCTAGCCTATTGCTTGTCCAGTTGCTTGCCTGATGATGTGACAGGAGGAGTTTTTAATGCTGATGATGTGGTAGGAGGAGTTTGTGGCTAGCCTATGGCTGACCTATGACTGGCCTATTACCATTGGAGATGCTCTAAGATCCAGATGATTTCTCCAAAGTGTGAAGACCAAAATACCCTTTTCTAAAGCCATAATTCGAGATGAACTATGGAGTTTTCTTCCTTGCCAAAATTCAGCCTAACAAACTATGATAACTCTAAAAATTTATAATTCAACCAATAATGCATAGAGGTGTGCATTCGGGTTTCGGTTCGGTTTTTTTGCCAAAACCGAAAAACTGAATTTAGTTCAAAATCCAAACCGAACCGAACCCGAAAAACCGAAACCGAAAAACCGAAAACCGAACTTAAAAAACCGAAAAACCCGAACAAAACCGAAAAACCCGAAAAAAAAACGGAAAACCTGAAAAAAATAATTATAATATAAATATATATTTATATGTGTATTTTATTTTATTTTATATATACTAATAGAATATTTATATTTAATATAAAATTAATAATACATATAATATATATTATATAGTAGAGTATATTAAAAGAATATATATATATTATATATAATATAATATATTAAATTAATAGAATATATATATATATATATATAATTCGGTTTTTCGGTTTTTTGATTTTTTTCTTCGCCCGAACCGAACTGAACCGAAAAATCGAAATTTTTATATTTTTAAAACCGAACCGAACCGTAAAACCGAACCGAATTTCAAAATTTCGGTTTGGTTCGGTTCGGATATTCGATTTCCGGTTTTTTTGCTCACCCCTAATAATGCACCCACGTCAGTGGATTGAGTTCTTGATTTAGAGATTTATTGAGTTTGAGATTTGAGGGGTGATCTTCTCAAGAAAGGAATTCATCGGTTGATTCAGGAAGAACAAAATATTCTCTACACAGTGATCTAGTAAAGGATTTGTCTGTACCAACCGATTGCGGCGACGCAAGGAATCGGAGATTTCAACTCACCGTAGTTGCTGAACTAGGGCATGCAGCAATTTTGAATTGATTTCTGGCGACTGATTTTGGGGTAACTGCACTATTCAGAAAAATTTATTATAAATAAATAAAGACTAATATTGGAAAAATATGACTATGACGTCGTGGATGAACAGTGTTATTACATCCATTCATAAAAAGATACTCGTAGTTTTGGACGAACTAAGTTTTAATGTAAGTAAATAATTAAATGGAAAGAAAAAGTAGTTTAAATGTTGTTAGTGAAAAGATTCTTCTCACGTTCTCAACAGAAAGAAAAAAAATTACTTTAAATGAATAGTGATTATTTTAACGGATGATCTAAAATGAAATTATATAAGTATTTCTTTAATATTGGAATAGTTATTCATGTTGTTAACCTTCTAGACTTTTAAAAAATGCAATTTAAATATGTATACTCCATATTGTAAATATTTTAAAAATACATCATAGTCGAACAGCTCATATATTATCCGATAGTGCCACCAAGTGATGATAAGTGACAAAAATATGATGATAAATTCAAAAATTAAATTAACATTATAGCTTCGTGCACAAATTAAAAAAACAAGATTTGAATTAGATTTGTAGCAAAAGTTGACAATAATCTTTATTCCCCCCGCAGATGCCGGCAAGACAAATTCTGTATACTAAGAAAAACAAAACCTAGCACGTGATTTAAATAGTGGGACAATGAACACACCCTCATTTTTCTGAGCGAATTTAAGAACAAACAGTGTTATTAGTTAATGCCCAGATCGACAAAAACTCAGAGCAAATCTTACAACTGATTAACTTCATTATTTTTCAGACATCCTACCAACTCACTGTCCTTATCAGTAATGTTACTCTCAATCCTATGCAAAGAGTCGGTAACCAACTCGGGTTGAAATATAATGGTCATGTTGACCCACAAGACCTCTCTAAGGGCATCAATAACCCCATCCCCATTTCCGGCCCCAAGTCCCCTCCACATCATCATTCCTTTACAGTTGCGGCCCAGGCCCCAACTGCTGTAATCCTGCATGCTGCAACTCGGGTCGCAACTAATAAATGACACTATTCACAACTCCAACCTATTTTACACGTAAAATAAAAAACACCGAAAATTTATAACACGGAAAATTTCATTTATAACACGAGAATTTCATTTTAATACAAAAACAATAAATTATAACCTAAAAAATATAAAAAAAATTAGAATATTAAAAAAATTAAAAATTGGGGAGTAGGCAGCAAGTCGCCCCTCTCCTTCTTCTTCCTCCTTCTTCCTCTCCCCCTCCCTCTTCTTCCTCTTCCAAAATGTAAAAATTCAGAACAATAATTGCAAATCTGCAGCACGTCGCCGCCCCTCTTCTTCATCTTCCTCCCTCATCTTCCTCTCCCCCTCCCTCTTCTTCCTCTTCCTCCCTCTTCTTCTCTTCCAATTTTTGGCAAAAATTGCAGCCCTTCCGTCACGGCCCCGAAGCTGCAACGCCGTCCCAGGCCGGGACGCGGGATGCTCACCAGGCCGGGAACGCGGCCCCGGGACCGGCCTGGGCCGTGACTCGCCTCCGTGTAACGCATGGGACGGGCCGGGACTCGCGATTTGCGGCCCGACCCTCCGCGTTACAGATGCTCTAAGGCATCTTGGAAATTTCTTACATTCATTTCATTTTATGCATTCTTATTTATCTTATTCTGTCACTTAGTTTACTCTATTTCCATTTTAATTATTTATTATTTCCTCCGTTTCATCATAATTGAAGCGAAACTTTTCGGCACGAAGTTTAAGAAAGAGATGTTGAGTATGTTGAATAAATAGATAAAATAAGTAAGAGAGAGAAAAAGATGGAGAGAATAAAGTAGAAAGTGAATAAAGTAGAGAGAAAAAAGTAAGAGAGAGTAAAGTAAGAAAGAGAAAATAATTACTATATATGAAAATGACTCAACTACGAAGAAACTTCCCGAAATGAAAAATGACTCAACTATGAAGAAACAGAGGAAGTATCATTTTTCCAAAACGAGTGCAGAAAATTATATGACTCAACTACCACGGAATAAGGGAGTAAGAATATGTTAATCTTGGCATAAGTCAAGAGTAGTTGAAGAAAATTAAGTCATGAATACATCTTCTTGACCCAAAGTTCGATAAATTTGACTCATCAGAAAGATATCCAATGACGTAGCCGGCAGTATACCTCCTGATTCTTTATAATCAAACAATGACTTGGAATACTAAGATGCAGTATTATAATTACAAATCAACTGTTTAAAAAATCCGATTCAAAGTATACTTTGAGATGAATAAAGTACTCCATATTATAACAAGACCATAGAGAATGGTTCATTAATCCTTCCATATTGCAATAAATTTGGCACAAAATTGAATCGTCCGCATCTCAAGACAAAATTTTGCACAGGAAAGACCAAGACACATACGTCAAACTAATCTGGTGTGGCACTGTCATAAGATTAATCATCGTGCCCTATCTAGCCACTCATATATCATTTACAAGACTCAATCTTATGTAATTAATCAAATTGTACACCACCTTATGTATATATATATGGTCAGATAATAAAATAATGTTAGGGTGCAAACATCTACTCACATTACTTTCTGTTAGCTCATGATGTAAATTACACAAATTAAATAGCCCGGTCTAAGTTTGTTCAAGAATGCATTATGCTCAGTGGGCCATTTTCCCAGTCCATTAAGCTAGCTAGGGGTAAATGTCAAATAGGAGAATAAATTTTGGGCTTGTTTATTTTTGAGGGTTTGTAATATGGTAGATAGATGGCGTAGTAAACCCTACACCCTTATAAAACTAAAAAATACCCCCCCCCCCCTCCGTCCACCATTTAGAGCCCTTTGTGAAAAAAAGTCAAGCGAGAAAGTGAGTGGAATAGCCCTTTGTGAAAAAAAGTCAAGCGAGAAAGTGAGTGGAATGTGAGACTCATTTAAAGTATTAGTTTTATATTGAGCTGTGAGTGGAAAAAATTAGTGGAATGTTGGGTCTGTATGCTAAAAGTGAAATAAAGTAAATGATTCTATAAATTCTAGACATTTCAAAATGACAAAATGCTCTTTAAATTTTGTGCATTTTGAAAGTATTAAGGATACTCATTTGACTCAAACCAATGCAATTAAGGGTTTTAATTATCCTTCAATCTCTATCCATAGAAAGGGAAACAGAAAATTTCTAGTAATCATTCAGTCCTATCCATTCTCATCCATCAAAGTAAATGAAGGCTTTAGGAAAGAGATAAAATGTAGTACATATCTTACCAGGAACATCACCGCTTGAACTAGCCACAGCCCCTTCAAGTCTCTTTTCTTAATCCTTTAAGGCCATCCGCAACGCGTCTCGTTTCCATCTCTATCTCGTCTCGGCGAGACGAGACGGCATCGAGACGGCGTTGCAGCCCCGCGTCTCGTCCCGATCTCGGCGAGCGTCTCGTCCCAGCGAGACGGTTGGGGCGCCAGCTCGCCACGCGCCAGCACCACGTGGCCCGCGCTGGCACTAGGCGTGACACCCACTCGCGGGCCGGCGAGTGAGCGTCGTCACGCAGACGCAATAAATCATTTTTTTAAATTTGATTTTAATAAAAAAAAATTAAAAATAAAAAAACGGTCATATGACCGTTCAACGGTTATTTTTTATTTTTTTATTCTATATATACTCCTCTTTCATCCTCATTATACACACAAATACACATCTATTCTTCTCAAATCATCTCCATTTCCTCTCCAATTTTCATCTCACCTCTCCAATTTTCATCACAAAATGTCCGGCGACGGAAACTCTGGCGGCTCCGGCGGCTTTGACATAAACGCGTTTGGCGACTGAGGGGCATGTACAATGTCTTGGGTGGTTCCGGTTCCGGTTCGTCGATGCTGGGCACCCAAGGCTCGTCGATGCCAGCGGCGTACCAACCACCGCCTTCGGGGGATGATTCGCCGGCGGAGTAGTTTTTTTAATTTCTATAAAATTGTATTTTAAATTATGTAATTTTTATTTTTTTAGGATTTTAATTATGTGTTTTTTATTTTTATTTATTTTAAGTTGTATTTTTATTTTATTTAATGAAGTGTGTTTTTTATTAATTGAATTTGTTGAAAATAAAAATAAAAAATGAAATTGAATGAATAGTTAAGGGATGAAATGATTAATAGACGGATAAGAGATGAAGGGTTGCAGGTGTTGTCTCTTAGTTAAGAGATGGAGTGAAAAGTACAGTGGAGCCCATGAATAGTTAAGAGTTGAGATGATTAAGAAACAGCGTTGCGATTGCCTAAGAAATTAGTTAGTTTGAGAAACAAGAACCAAGCACTCTCTCTATCATTCTACTTCATGTGATGCACAATAACCTAAGTATTCACTCAAAGAATCTCTTTTCTTTTTCTTTTTCTTTTTGATTTTTCTCTTTTTGCTTTTGTCCAATAATTGTGCAAATTTCCTAATGAAGAGTATGAACTTTGTAGTGGAAATGTACAAGTTAAGTGCTTTAATAAAGCATGTCCTATATATACATCATGAGTTAGGAAATCACAAGCTTATATGTAAAAAATAAAAGAGGCGAAAATGGAGACGCCCGGAGCAATTGTTTCAGATACACCGGAAAAGAAACTATATGATGCTGCAACAAGGGGAGATGTAGCAATTATTCAAATACTTGTGCAACAAGATCCATTTCTTGTTGATCAAGTTTCATTCGCTCGTTCAAGAAATCTCCTTCATATAGCAACACTGGTGGGGCAAGTAGGCATCGTGGAAGAGTTGTTGAGGATAAACTCAGAGCTAGCTCGAGATGTCGACTCCAAAAGGTCATCATCTCTTCACATTGCAGCTGCAGAAGGGCACGTTGAGATTGCCAAAAAATTGTTATCTGTAGCCCCTGAGATGCTCTGGTGGCTCGACGATCAAGGCATGAATCCAGTTCATATTGCAGCCATGAGAGGGCATGTCGGGATCTTGGAGGTTCTGTTTGAACGTGGCTTGTCTCCTGCTTGGGAGAGACTGCATCGCGGTCAGACCGTGTTGCACTTGTGTGCAAAACATGGTCAGACTCAGACGTTGAGCTTTTTGGTGGAGAGATTGAGCCATCTTTTGTCTGTGAAGGATGATGATGGGGAGACACTCTATGATTTGGCTGTTAGAAGCACTCAAGTTGAAGTAAGTACCATCTCTTTTGTTTGTGTTCATGGTTATAGTTCCATAAATTAGCTAGCCAATTTCTTTCTTTTTTCAATACTTTAGTCATACTATATATACATTCTGACTTGAGTTGCAACGACAATCACTCCACATATGTGTCATTCAGTTTGTTTGACATAATTATAGTGAGATACTACTATAATACTATAGGATAAATGTAGATTATATTATGTGTGTGAGTTGGTTAAACGGTAGGTGGTAATGCCTAAAACTAAGGTCCTAGATTTGAGTCCACCGTGAAGCGACCTTTAAATTTATATTAATTTGACCATCCAAAAAAATATTCCATTTATATAAAGATGTTGAATTCTTTTGAAATTGTAAAGGGTAAAATTATAGAAAACATTAGTCTCAAGCTAATAAGTTTAATTTTTGTTGAATTTGGTGACTATGATTCCTTATCAGTTGATTATCCATTTTAAAAAGTAAAGGATATGTTTGTTTGCTTTTTATTTTTAAAAAATGATTGAACTACATTATAATATCCAAAAAATTGCGACTCAACTACAATAAACAAGTAGTAGTTGTCTAGAACTTTCAGAATTTAAGTTGGTGACTTATATTTCCTCCGTCTCATGCTATTCGTATTTTTCTTTTTAGTTAACTAAATTAAGGATTGAATAATTAGGGTAATCAAATTAGTATTTTAAATGTAATAAGTAAATACTGAATTTATTTTATTATATTACTTAAATACCCTAATTCTTACTCAGATGATGGAATATTTGATTGGAAACAACACAATCAAGCCACAAGATGAATCCAAAGTCAAAGAGATAACCGGCATGACCATGGTAGTGGTGGGATTGATAGCCGCGATGGCCTTCCAGGCGGGCGTGAGCCCCCCAGGGGGCGTGTGGCAGGACGACACGCCATCACACATAGCCGGCAAAGCAGTGATGGCATCTTCTCATATCAAACTATACAAACTCTTCTCTCGTGCTAACACCACGGCTTTCATTTCCTCTGTCTTGGTCATCTTTCTCGTCGCCATCAACGCGCCAAAGAATTCAAAGACATTCGTGGTGGTCATATGGTACGCAACGCTGGTGTCGATGGCATCTATTGGAGTGAGTTATGGAGCTTCCATAGTCATTACAAATCCTGTGGAAACGCAAAGAGTTGGCCTAATTATAGGTGTAGTAGCCGGTGGGTTCGGGGGCATCTTTTTTTTACTACTTGTCTGGTTTTATCTAACCAAGGTGATGGGGTACGTACTAAACAAGCATATTCAGTGACAGCTCGGCCAGCCCAAAGCCCAAGAGTTCAGTTCGGCATTACCAAAGAGTTCGGCCTCAGCCTACAGCTCGGTAAAAGCCAACCAATCAAGCTCTGCTCTCAGGTCGGCATCAAGCTCTACTCTCAGATCGGCAACCAAAGCAGTTCGGTCTCGGTATTCGACCGAACAAGGAGTTAGTGGACCCATACAGGATGTCCAACACACCCACTACCACGTGATGTCAGTTCAGGCCACGATCGTAGGCCATGACCTACGCTTCACCCACGATCTTAGGCCATAACCTACACGACATCCACGACTTAGGGTGGTGATGCAAGCCATGATCTGAGTTCATTATATAAATAGAACTTAGATCTGATAGAAGAGGTTAGAATCTCTCTAGAGAAACAATCATATAGCAAGTCTGTGTTGTAAGCTGTATTCTCGCAGATCAAGCAATACAAACCTGCCCCCATTTCTCTCCGTGGACGTAGATTTACCTCAGTAAATCGAACCACGTAAAATTCTGTGTCGTAATTTATTTTTACGAGCATTCATCATCAATAATTCGCAGAATCATCACTGGCGCCGTCTGTGGGAACCAGAGAACAAAATTTGTGATAAAGCGAATTTTTGATCCATTTTTTCCACCCAAAAAATGCATACCAGATCGCAGAGTACCCGCATTCCTGCCCGTGAGAACCAGGAGGAAGCCAATCCATCCCATAGGTCTGGAAAACAGCCTAGGGATAAATCCACCACCAGTTCTCATGGCGAAGGAACAGGCCGCTCCAAAAATCGTCCCACTGAGTCTTCCCAGCAGCCTGATTTGAATGAGGCTGTCAAGCTGTTCTTGGCTGAGAAGCAGGATGAGTTCTTAGCCTTCCTGCAAAAGAGCCAAGAGCCGAAGACGAAAGCGGAGGATTCTCCTTCCTCATCCAGACATGAAAGTCACTACCGCAGTAGTGCCGTGTCTTCCAGGAAGAAGAATCCTCAACCCCGACATACTCCTGTTCTTCCTCGGTACCGGAATCACAGGAGAACTCAATCTCCTCCATACCGACGAGATATCGGATTCGCCGTGTACGGAGCACTGAAGACTCCGTTCTCGGACGACATCACCCGAACTCCCCTACCACAGAACTACCGAACTCCGTCGATGACTTACGACGGGCTCGTGGACCCTCACGATTTCTTGGGGCGCTATCAATATAACATGGCGAACCAGGGTCTCAACGAGGTCCACATGTGCAAGCTGTTTCCCGAGCTGCTCATCGGGAACGCGAGAAGGTGGTTCGATAGCCTCCCCCAGGGCAGCATCAGATCTTACCGAGATCTAATGGATGCCTTCCACAGGAGGTTCTTTCAGAAAGCGGAAGCCCGAATCACTTCGGCTCAGCTGCTTTCCATTCGTCAAGGTCGCGACGAAAAAATCAGCGACTTTATGACAAGATTCCACAAGGAATGCCTGCAAGTAGACGATCTCAACGATCTGCTTGTCATCTCGGCATTCCAAAATGGAATCCTGCCCGGAGCTCTCTACAGGAAGCTCGTTGAGTGCGGTCCGCAGACAGCTCAGGAAATGTGGGACATTGCGGACCAGTACTCCCGGGCCGATGAGGCAGACCGTCGCAAACGGTCGTTAGACAGCTCATCGTCCCGAGGAGACAGGAGGAAGCCCGATCATAGCGATCAGGGACATCCTCGCCGAACTCCTTTTGAAAGGATTCAAAGGACTCCGGTGCAAGACAGATTGGGACCCCCGTCTCAATCCCGAGAAGCCGCCCGCTCAGTTCGTACCGCTGAACAAGCCGAGAGCGGAAATTTTCGAACTGCACTCTGACCTGTTCGAAAAGCCAAAGCGGATGACGAAATCAGCCGCGCGCCGACCCCAGGATAACTACTGCTCCTACCATCAAGACCACGGTCACGATACCGAGGAGTGCAGAAACTTGGCTGCAGGTATCGATGTTCTTGTGAGGGCAGGGACATTGAAAAAATACCAAAGCAAGCAGTCAAAGAAGAATAAGAAGCAGAGAGGGGCGAACTGCGCTCCTCAGGATCCGAAAAGGCAGCCGGATCCCGAAGACGATGACGAGCCGCAATATGATGGAGTAATCCTGACTATTGACGCTCTCCCTGCCGGGAAGACCAAGTCGTCCCTGAAGTCAGAGCGCAGGGGCTCCAATCGAGAGGAGCCAACGCATAAAAGGCTGAAGCAGGACGAAGTGATTACGTTCTCGGATGCTGATCCCGTCCCGGCCATCTCTCCTCACCAAGACGCCATTGTCATCCAAGCCGGAGTGGCAAACAAACTGATCCACAGGGTGTTTGTGGATACAGGAGCGTCAGTCAGCATTCTTTTTAAAGAGTGCTTCGACAAACTAGAAGTGGACCCAGCTCGGCTCAGCCCGGCTCCGCTTCCCCTTAAGAGCTTCGCCCAGGAGGACACCCGCCCTGAAGGTATTATCAGCCTTCCGATCACGGTGGGGAAAGCGCCTACTAGCTCCAGTACGATGATTGAGTTTTTCGTGGTGAAAGCTCGGTCCCCGTACAACGTCATCCTGGGAAGAGACTGGCTCAACACAGTTCGGGCCGTTTGCTCTACTTATCATCTCACCATCAAGCTCCCCACTAAAGGGGGGATAGCGGTCATCCGAGGTGATCAAAAGAGAGCAAAAGAGTGTCTGCAGATTGCGCTTAAAAGTGCCGAGCAATCAGATCGGCATCATCAAGCATAGCAATCACAGCAGCCGGAGTCAGAGGCAAGCGAAATTACCGAAGTCACACCAGAGCCGAACTCAATGACCGTTCAGTTATACGAAGATGATCCATCCAGAACGGTTAAGATCGGCTTCGCGGGAACGCCTCTACTTCGGGAAAAAACCATCCAGCTCCTCAAGGAGTACAAAGACGTCTTTGCATGGTCTCCGTTGGACATGACCGGAGTGCCCCCCGAGGTAATCACTCATCGTTTAAATATTGATCCTTCGGTCCGGCCGATAAAACAGAAGCAAAGACTCTTTGCGGCAGAACGAAGTCAAGTCATCCATGACGAAGTCCGTCAATTATTGAAGGCGGATGTGTTATTCGAAGTGAAGTATCCTTCGTGGGTGGCCAATCCTGTCATGATCAAGAAAAAGGAAGGAGGATGGCGGATGTGCATAGATTTCACCGATCTAAATAAGCACTGTCCCAAAGATTGCTATCCCCTTCCGAACATAGATAAAAAAGTAGAAGCTCTGATAGGCTTTGAAATTTTTTGTTTTCTTGATCTATACAAAGGATACCATCAGGTTTTAATGGATGAGATTGACGCTTCAAAAACGGCCTTCATTACTGATTTCGGCATTTTCGCTTATAAAAAGATGCCATTCGGTTTAAAGAATGCCGGAGCCACTTATCAAAGGATGGTAGACAAGCTTTTTCGGCACCTGATTGGAAAGGAAGTCGAAGTATATGTTGACGATATAGTCGTCAAGAGCAAAAGCACCTCGGAGTACGAGCACAACCTCAAGTCCACTCTCAACGTGCTCAAGAAAGCCAACCTCAAACTTAATCCCCAAAAGTGTACCTTTTTGGTAGATTCGGGAAAGTTTCTGGGTTGTTGGGTTTCAAAAGACGGACTCAAGGCAAACCCCTCAAAAGTTCAAGTCGTTCAGAACATGGCAATGCCGAAGTCCATACATGACGTGCAAAGGCTAACCGGATGTCTAGCCGCACTGAGTCGATTCCTTTCCCAAGCAGCCGAAAAGCAACTGCCGTTCTTCAAGGTGTTGAAAAAGGCACCAAAGTTCGAGTGGGGAGCCGAGCAGAAAAAGGCCTTTGACGAGCTCAAAAGTTATCTAGCCGAGCTTCCTATTCTCTCTGCTCCAGCCGAAGCCGAAGTACTATTCTTATACTTAGCGGCATCGGATCAAACCATCAGCGCGGTGCTTGTACGAGAAGAAGGCCTAAAGCAGTTTCCCATCTACTTTACAAGCCGAGCATTAAGAGGTCCAGAAACAAGGTATCAACCTCTGGAAAAAATTGCTCTGGCGTTAGTAAATGCAGCAAGGAGACTGCGGCCATACTTCTATGCTCACAAGGTATGCGTCTTAACCGATCTACCTCTTCGGCAAGTTTTGACCAAGCCAGAAGCATCAGGCAGAATCGCCAAGTGGGCTATAGAGTTGGGAGAGCACACAATTGAATATCTACCTCGGAAAGCCATCAAGGGACAAGCCTTGGCAGATTTTCTTGCAGAAGCGAAGTTCGATCAAGCAATTCCTATTATTGCCGAACAGAAGAATTCTGCCAATGCCGAACTAGCACAGCCCTTGGAATCCGAAGTAGAGCCGCCGGACTGCTGGAGCGGATTCGTAGATGGAGCTTCAAACAAGATGGGAAGTGGAGCTGGTATTTTACTTGTCGCTCCCGACGGACACGAGGTAACCTACTCACTTCGTTTCCTATTCCCCACTACTAATAATGAAGCCGAGTACGAAGCCCTCCTGGCCGGACTCCAGTTAGCGCAAAGTCTACTCGTCAAATCTCTCAAAGTCCATTGTGATTCACAAGTCATAGTAAATCACATGTTGGGTACAAGTGAAGCCCGTGACGAGAGAATGAAGAAGTATGTGGACAAAGCGCGAAGCATCAGCCGAAGTTTCTCCTATTTTCGGATAATCCGCATTCCCAGAGCGGAAAATAGCCGAGCAGATGCCTTAAGTAAGTTGGCCTCAGATCCGAGCTCAAAGGCGGAAGAATTAATGCATCGAAGCATTGATGAAGCCGAGGTACATTCAGTATCCAGTTCGCCGAACTGGATGACGCCGATCTTGCAGTATCTGGATCAAGGACAATTGCCCGAGGATAAGAGAGAAGCTCGGAAGATCACGTGCCGAGCTCTTCGGTACGAACTTCATGAAGGAGTCCTCTTTAGAAAGTCTTACCTCCAGCCGTTATTGCGGTGCGTAGGACCAGAAGAGACGGACTACATCCTCAGAGAAGTTCATGAAGGATCGTGCGGTAGCCACATCGGAGCCAGAGCTTTAGCAAAAAAAGTTCTGAGATGGGGATATTATTGGCCAACCATGGTACAAGAGGCAATGCAGCTCGTCAAGAAGTGTACGAAGTGCCAAATTCATGCAAATGTCCCAAGGATGCCGCAGACCGATCTATACACTATGCAAAGCCCGTGGCCTTTCATGCAATGGGGCATAGACATAGTGGGACCACTTCCTCAAGCTCCTCGGCAAATGAAATTCCTTATCGTTGCCGTGGACTACTTCACGAAGTGGGTGGAGGCTGAACCATTAGCTACGATAACGAGCTCAAAGGCATTGGACTTCGTCTGGAAGAACATAGTGTGCCGATTTGGCATACCCCACATCCTCATCTCGGATAATGGGACTCAGTTCACCGACAAGACGTTCAAGAATTGGTGCCAAGAGCTGAACATTCAACAGCGGTTCACTTCGGTCTCCCATCCCCAAGCAAACGGACAAACGGAAGTAACGAACCGGATTCTGGTGAAAGGGTTAAAAGCTCGGTTAGAACAAGCCAAAGGACAATGGGTAGAAAATCTCCCTCAAGTCCTATGGTCCTACCGAACTACACCCAAAACCTCCAACGGTGAAACTCCGTATAGTCTGGTGTACGGCACTGAAGCCGTAATTCCGGTGGAGATCGGCGTACCCAGTCCCCGAACTCTAAATTTCTCCTCAGAAATGAATGACGACGGACTGAGAGCAGAACTAGATCTCGCCGAAGAAAGAAGAGAATTGGCGTGCATAAAAGCAGCCAAGTATAAGGAGCAAGTAGCCCGGTATTATAACCAAAGGGTGAAAAAGCTTCAATTTCAAGTGGGAGATCTCGTCTTGAGAAACAACGAAGTAAGCCGAGCAGAAAAGCTGGGCAAACTCGAACCCACATGGGAGGGTCCGTATCGGGTGTCAGAAGTCCTCGGCAAAGGGTCTTATAAATTGACTCACATGTCAGGAGAACAAGTACCCCGAACATGGCACGTCTCCAACCTCAAGAAGTTCCACTTGTAAGAGACAAAGTCCGGTCAGTCTGTCTTGTGTCTAGTTCGGTCATAGGGGTACATGTTTTTATTTGTTTGTTTTTTACTTGTGCTTTTTACTTGTCGTTTTATAAAAAGTTTAAAGTTTTTTTTTCTTTCGTCTTTTTCATTTTTTCTCTATGTGTTTTGTCTCTATGTGCTTGTCGTCTCTTACAAATGGTACCGAGGTATATCGTTCTTTAAAGACTGATCCCCTTTTTAGATCGATTATTAAAGACTATTGTGAGTCCAAGCTTCTAAGGAGGATATAAGACCACAATTCAGCTTAACAAGCAGTCCGTCTGAAACGAACTGCAATAAGCCAACGATTGTGAGTCCAAGCTTCCAAGGAGGATACAAGACCGCAATTCAGCTTAATAAGCACTTCGTCTGAAACGAACTGCAATAAGGGAAAGTCCGATCCACGCGATAAACCTCGCCGAATTAGGACGACCGAGTTCGGTCAAAGAAGTTTACCTCATAAGACCGAGGACGACCATGTCTAGTCAAAGAGGTTTACTGCATAAGACCACTTCGGTTAACTGGGAAAGTCCGATCCACGCGATAAAACTCGCCGAATTAGGACAAGGGAAAGTTCGATCCCGGCGACAAAAATCGCCAAATTAGAACACAAACCAAGTTCGGTCAAAGATGTTTATTTCATCAGACCGAAGACGAGTCCGGTCAAAGATGTTTATTTCATCAGACCGAAGACGAGTCCGGTCAAAGATGTTTATTTCATCAGACCAAAGACGAGTCCGGTCCAAGATGTTTATTTCATCAGACCAAGGACCAAGTCCGGTCAAAGAAGTTTACTTCATAAGACCGAGGACAAGTACGATGAAATTTTTTCGCTAAGCTGTAAATACAGTGTTAGAAGCGAAAACAAAATTTCATTTTTCAAATCTTGTTCGGCATACAACTCCGCTACCCTATAAAATGGCGTTACGCTATTACAAAGGACTATTCTACTGTCCAGGGTTGCTGAAGTTAAGCCACCTATCTGCAAAATCCTCTGGAAGCCGAGTTCGGTTGTTCCGAGCAGATGAAGAATAAGCAGGTCGACGAGATGCTATCCTCGACCCAACGCCTCTTCCCCGAGCCCGAGAAGTCCTAACACCTCGGCGATGAAGAGTCTCTGCAATAAGCATCTGCTGATCTTGCTCGCTCATAGTCACAACTCCTCGGCGAATTTCAGTCCGTCCCTGTCTTGACGATTCCGGTTGCTCCTGAGCCCGTTCTCGTCTTGACATTTCCGGCTGTTCCGGAGTTCGTTGTTGACTTGGAGTAGGATTTTGAACAAGGGAACCAGAGGTTTGATCTGGAGTGCGAGCATCTGTTGGCACGATATGCCGAAGGAATCTTTCTATGGAGGGGCGCCGAGAAAGAACAATGTTGTACCGAGAAGCCCAACGCCGTAGTGATTTCACAACTTGTTGGCAAGCCGAGCTCTCCAGCGCATTGTTCCTCCGGAGTACAAGATATTCCTCCCACAGTTCGTCAACTCGACTCTGAACATCTGATATGGTCAATCCCCCGCGCACACGGATGTAATCCTCGTACGCAGTCCTCTCAGCAATGGTCGTGTTCAGCTCGGCCTCCAGATCCTTCTTATCGGACTCTAAGTCCTTATTATCGCCCTCCAGCTTCACTAAACGAGCCAGAAGCTCGTCATTCTTCGTCTGATCGGCTATAGCTCTTCTCTCAGCTTCGTCTAAAGCCGAAGAGTACAGCCGTTTCCAGTGAAGTATCTCCATCTCCTTGAGTACAAAGCAGCTATATTAGTTCGGCAGCTGTACCGAGCAGATAGTAAAATACAACAGGAGTAAAGGCGAGTACGAAAAGCTATACGAAGACAAGTGTAGAGAATTTTTCATTCACAAGGAAAATTTTTTACACTAGGGCTTCAAGGCCATTTTACAAGGAAGAAACTAGACTAAGAGAAGGGAGACGAAATCATACTCCGCCAGCTTCGTCTCCGGCTCCTCGGTCTGGTACAGCTTCTTTCTCTTGGGCTACCTCAGCCTCGGCCTCGCCTCCTGCCGGCCTCGCCTCCGCCTCCTGATCGGCTTCCTTCTCCGGATGCCCGGCCTGATCGACTTCGGCCTCCCGCTCCAGCGGCTCGGCCTCACCCTCTCCGTTGTAAGTCGAAGCGGGTGAAACGGGTCCCACGGAGGCAAAGATAGCCTCCAGGTTCTCGTCCCGATCAGCTCGACAACTCCGGACTCGGTCTGCAGAAAGCAGGACCGAGGATGAAGCGAGCTCCTCAAGGAGCGGCAGATTCTGAAGCCGAGCTGCTATCTCTCGGCTGTACAGAGGCAGCACGACGTCGGGCCCCTGCTCGCCCTTATCGGCAATTAGCCTTACCAGACTACCGACAAAGGCCGAGAACTGGCTGCTCAAAAAGAGTCTCTCCGTGTAGGCACGGAGACCCTCTCCTTGGGCAACCACGGCGGCAGCATCCCTCCGTTTCGTCTGCTCTCGCTGGATGACGAGCTGGTTTTTGGCAAACTGAGCTTCATCCTGGGCCGAAATCCTAGCAGCCCTGGCTTTCTCAAAGTTTGCCTCAGCCTGCTCGGCCCGGTGACAAGCAGCCGCCAATTTCCTCTGCATCTCGGCATAGTCGTTGGACGCTTTGGAGAGTTCGACGGCGACGAGCTTGGAGAGCATATCATTCCTCTGAAAATGGATAAGGAAAAAAGTTAACAGAAGGCACCAAAAATACAGGACAGAAGCCAAGACAAGGAATCAAGAAGACAATTCACCTCGGCGAAGTCCGTGGGCCATAGAAATGGCTCACATATATGCTCCGAAGGAGGCGCCAAGACCATGTCTTTCTCTGGCGCTCTCGGGGGCTTCTGGGTCTTCCCCTTCCTACTTGCCGAAGTCGACTCCGGCTTCTTTGGACCCGAAGAGGTCTTTTGCCTCTTCGGATTCTTCTCGGCATCAGGCGCCGAGCTGGTAGCCTTCTCTCTCTCCGGCTCCACAAGCTCGGAGGACTTTCTGATAGCCTTATTCAACATGAACACTGCCAAAAAGCAAGAAAGCAAAGTCAGATTTTCTTCGTTAAAGCAGTAGAGCATAAAGATAAAGAGAAATCCTCACCCTCGGCCTCTTCGTCCGAAGACGAGATGTCGAACACGACGTCGCCCTTGACGAGCTCAGACTCCGTGTATTGTTTCCTAACTATGGGAATCTTGTTGAGCTCGCCATCGAGCTCGTCCAACGGTTCAGGCCGAGGGTGACGGATAACGGACTCAGGCCCTCTCCAGGGAAAACTAGGAGCCGCGGTCCTATCATAGTAGAAGAAGCGATTTTGCCACTTCGGCCACTTCGTTTTACAAAAGGCCCTAAAGGGCTGTAAAGGGATCAAGTAAAACCAAGACCCCTTCCTCTTAAATTGAAAGAATTTAAGGATCGCCTTCAAAGACAAATCCCTTCCTAACCTACGGAGTTCGGCAGCGAAGGCCGACAAGTGCCTCCAAGAGTTCGGAGTCACCTGGCCTAAAGGAAGCTGAAAAAAATCTAGTAAATCTATAAAGGCAGAAGGGAGGGGGAAACGAAGCCCGCATTCTAGGCAGGCCTCGTACACGGTGACGTAACCCTCCGGCGGGGAGTCAGCCCTGTGATCACCGTCAGGTACCACCGCCTTCCCCCCAGGAAAAGAGTATTTTTCGTAAAGGGATATCACAGTATCCTTACTCAAGATACTGTGAAAATACTCTACGGTCTTCTCCCCGGATTCTTTCCGGCTAGAAGACCCCTTACCCCCTTTCCTAACGCTACCCGACTCCGAAGAAGAAGAAGAAGACATTTTTCTTACTTTTTGAAGGTGAAGATAGTCTGAAGAAATTTTTGAAAGCGGAAGGAAATTTTTCACGCAGAAGATAGAGAGTGCAGAAGAAGCCAATAGCAAAGGTGTTCAAATGATGAAGAAAGACGGTATTTATCAGATTTGGAAAAGATTTCAAATCATCGCACCGTTTCATATCCCACCTTTTCAGGATTCAACGGCCGGATTTTACTGTCGCATTTAATGCCGCATTTAATGCAGTCACGCGCAGGGCACGTCCCCTGACTTCAGCCTCCCCCGTACCCTTTTCCAGAATGCCGAAGTGACTCGCTTCGCCGAAGTGAATCACTTCGCTTTTCGGGGGGGGTAGTGATGGGGTACGTACTAAACAAGCATATTCAGTGACAGCTCGGCCAGCCCAAAGCCCAAGAGTTCAGTTCGGCATTACCAAAGAGTTCGGCCTCAGCCTACAGCTCGGTAAAAGCCAACCAATCAAGCTCTGCTCTCAGGTCGGCATCAAGCTCTACTCTCAGATCGGCAACCAAAGCAGTTCGGTCTCGGTATTCGACCGAACAAGGAGTTAGTGGACCCATACAGGATGTCCAACACACCCACTACCACGTGATGTCAGTTCAGGCCACGATCGTAGGCCATGACCTACGCTTCACCCACGATCTTAGGCCATAACCTACACGACATCCACGACTTAGGGTGGTGATGCAAGCCATGATCTGAGTTCATTATATAAATAGAACTTAGATCTGATAGAAGAGGTTAGAATCTCTCTAGAGAAACAATCATATAGCAAGTCTGTGTTGTAAGCTGTATTCTCGCAGATCAAGCAATACAAACCTGCCCCCATTTCTCTCCGTGGACGTAGATTTACCTCAGTAAATCGAACCACGTAAAATTCTGTGTCGTAATTTATTTTTACGAGCATTCATCATCAATAATTCGCAGAATCATCACAAGGCTTACTCTACTTGGAAGACACTGAAACTGCAGCATGAAGATGATACAATTTCTGATCGAATCTTTCGCATTTTCTATCAGTTGATTGAGAAAAAACGATTGAATTTATTTGATTAATTGTATCAGTATGAAAGGAAAGTACTACTAGTATATTACACGTACTAGTATCTTGTAGCATTTCTTTAAATTTATATTTTTTAAAATTATTATGCCAGGTGCATTGATGGCGAGAGAGTATAAACAGTGGATGGAGAGAATTTAATGGAGTAAAAAATTGCAAACACGCATCTACTACTCCATCAATCCCACAAAAATATGAATTCTTTCATTTTTAGTCCGTCTCACAAGAATATAGACTTTCCAATTTTAGAAATTTTTTCTCTCTGCTAGGGTGGGATCCATTCTCAACTAACAATACTTTAATCGCATTTTCTTTCTATCTCTCTCTTACTTTTTGAATTGTGAATCAAAACATGTGTCCAACCTAATCCTAAAGTGCATATTCTTATGAGACGGAGAGAGTATCACATACTCTAAGAAATAACTATTGTAGCAACTGCGAAAGATGAAACTCTAGAATAAAACACGTGTTTATTCAATCTTTAATTTAGGTATCAAATATATAAAACATTAAGGTGTAAAATTCTGTGTGTTCATATACTTAGTATATCTTAGGTATAATTATAATATTCTCTTTATAATTCAATGGTTATCAAATAGTTCTACCTAATAAACGTTTAAATGTTTTTAATTAGGGCATCATGTTCACAATGCAGCCCTCTTCGAAGCGGTCGTCAGACATGGCTGCATTGTAGGTCCTCGAAACAAGGCGGCCACACGGCCACCCACCTCCCTCTGGGCTGAATATCAAGCGACCGGGTGGTTCTCGCGGCTGCGTTGCAACTTGCATGGTGGCTGCACGATCAATTCCTTTTTCTGTTTTTTATTAATGTAATAAATATTATTTCTCTATAAATAACGATATTTCCTTCTCATTTTCTACACCTCTCATTCTCTCTTTTCGCACTTTCAATTTTTGGTCTATCTTCAAATTTTTCGGAAAAGTTACGAAGAGCTCAAGCAGCATTCGTGCAATATGCATACACAAAGGGGTGAGATTCGTACAATTTGGAAACTTGGATTATGCCGAGGAAAGATTCGATGAAGCCGGTTTCAACAAATACTTCCTATTTGTTATGACATGTTAATTATGGAGCCTAAAATAAATCCTAGTTTGACTAGAATTAAGGCTCTCTATTTTGCTTAAAAATAGGGTGCTCCCTCATTGTAAAATCATTTTGAAATTATATAGTGAAATCCCTGGCTTGGCATCGCCCCCAGTCAAGGGCGAAGCTACCCTTTGTATAGATGGGGCAATTGCCCCTCCTCACCAACACAAATCCTTCTATATTTTAATAAAGATTTCCAAATATATATCAATTTCTTCACTAAATGCCCCTTATTAAAATTTATAAAATTACCCTGGATATAATTTTGCCCCCGGTGGCATGATTTTCTGGCTACGCCCCTGCCCCCAGTCATAGATACACATCGTATCGAACTAGGTAAAAAATTCCTTGTGTTCATTCTCTCTTATATTTGTGATCGCCTGTGTTTATTTCCCAACAACTGGAATTGCAGAGCGCGTGAACATAAAGTTGAATGAACGAGCAAGATGCATGAGATTGAAAAGCGGATTGCCAAAGAATTTTTGAGCAGATGCAGTCAACACACCTGCATTCCTAATCAATAGAGATTCATCAGTTTAGTTGGAGTTTCAGATACCTGAGGAGGTTTGGACAGGAAAAGAGGTAAATCTATCTTTCCTACGTATCTTTGGTTGTGTTGCTTATGCTCATGTTAGTTTTGTTGAAAGAAGTAAACCGAATGCCAAATCTGTTAAGTGTACGTTCATTGGTTATGGAGGCGATTATTCGGTTATAGACTCTGGGATGAGCTGAATCGAAAGGTTATTCGCCGTAGAGATGTCATTTTCAATAAACATGTATTGTACAAGGACAGATTGGAGGCGTCAATTTCCAGCAATTCTGAGCCCCAAGTGGTCCACTTAGACATCTCAAACTCGAGTGGGAGCAAGGAGAGTTAGAATACTGAAGAAGTGTTTGAAAAAGAAACGAGCACACCACCACCAAATATTCCGCTGCCTAGATCGAATAGAGAGAGACGAGCACCTTAATTTCTATTTGTTACTTATTGTCGGTGGAGAGCCAGAATGTTATGCAGAGGCAGGAGAAGACCCAGATAAGCAAAGGTGGAAAATTGCCATGGATGACGAGTTTGCCTCTCTTCTTCTGAATTGTACATGAGAGCTTGTGGAACTTCAAAAAGGGAAAAAGACATTGCATTGCAAGTGGGTCTATCGAATCATGGGTGAAGCTGATAGTAGCAAGCGCAACAAGGCTAGGCTGGTTGTCAAGGGATTTGAGTAACGATACAGTATTGATTATACAAATGTGTTCACTCCTGTTGTGAAACTGACTACTGTTCGTTTAGTGTTGAGTATGGTAGTTGCAGAAAATCTATTGTTACATCAGATGGATGTAAAGACGGTTTTCCTTCATGGTGATTTGGAAAATAAGTTGTACATGACACAGCCTGGGGGATTCATAATAAAAGGTAAAGAAAATCTTGTGTGCAAGTTGAAGAAGAGATTGTATGGTTTAAAGCAAGCTCCAAAATAGTGGTACAAGAAATTTGATGAATTTATGATGGAGATTGGCTATAAAATATTCTAAACTGACCGTTGTTGTTACTACAAGAGGTTTGACAAGAGCTATCTTATCCTGTTATTATATGTTGATGATATGTTGATCGCAGGAGGTGATCAAAAGGAGATGGATAAGTTGAAAAGGCAATTGTCTGAGCGATTCTCCATAAAAGATCTTGGAGAGGCTAATCAAATTTGGGGCATGAGAATCGAGCGTGACAAGGCGGCAGGAAAATTGTATCTTTCGCAGACAGCTTACATTAGCAAGGTTTGGGAAAGATTCAACATGGACAATTTGAAGCCAATAAGTGTGCCTTTGGGCAGTCACTTCAAGCTGTCGAAGAAGGTGTCACACCCCAACCCCTCTGACGTATATATTTATAATAAACAAATACAAATTAAAGTAAAGAAATCACATATCAATCATTTCACCATCCAAATACTATAATTACAAAATCCATCATTTATTATGCTTATTTACATATATTCTAAATCCGCATATATAAATAAAAATCAAATATCATAAACAATTTCAGATCCATATGCATATGCCTCTCTGTTGAATTTATTATTCTGTGACAAATCAAGCCTGGTATCTGCTCAGGATTTTCAATATGCCAATATGATTGACCCGTAGGTCCCAATATGATTGACCCAAAGGTCTCAATATGATTTGACCCGCATGTCCCAATATGATTGACCCGAAGGTCCCACTATGATTTGACCCGTAGGTCCCACTGTGATTTCAGATCCAGGCCAAGACTTTCACAAATCCTCTTTAATCAAGTGATTCATATACTTTCAATACCATAGGTAAAACATATCAATTCTATCATTTATCTATCCTTACTATATATGCTGTCAAATAATTTCAATATAATATATATAAATAAATCTCTTACATTAATCATATATTCACATCTTATTTCCCCATTTAATCTGAATATCCACTTCAATATAACACATAATAATCAATCGTGTAACGTTTTATAAAATTTAAAGTGTGATTTATACTCACCTGATTATAAGTAATAATAAATTAAACTTTTTGATTTCGTCTCCTGATCACCAGACCTCGATTCCTTTGAAAACCTCTTAATTTCTCTCGTATTTCTTTTCATATTTTGCTAATGGTTCATATTTGCATAACTAATATTTTCTCTCTTAAACCCCTCTTAATTTTCTTTCTGTCCTCCCCTCTTTCTTCCAAAAATCCCCTCCCAACATATATATGCACCTACGAGAGTCGGCTGATAATTTCCTCACACCTAACAAGTGTCATTCATTTACGTGTACATCATCTAAATAAGGAGGAAATATGAGTCATGCAACAATATTAGAATATTAATAAGTAAAGATATCAAGTAAATATAAGTGTTGCCAAAGGTAGTGTACTTTTATTATTTACAAATCGACATAATTTTATTATTTAAAAATCGACACACATTCACATGGGATTCCCCATGGGAGTGTTATATTGCTAATTCAATATTTAATTACTAATTATAATTAAATAATAGTCATTAGATATTCAAATCAAGTGTCTAGATCATTAGTCCCGAAATGTCAATATGATCAACAAAAAACGTCAATATGGGTATTAAGGTCAATTTACAACAAATTAGTTATAACTAACTTTTGAAAAAATCCAATAACTTTAAAACGCATATAACTTACTCGATAATTTCATAAAGATTCTAACGAGATCTCACTTGCATATGTTCCGATGTCAAAATTTGAAATTTTTTTCGAAAGTTTTCAATTTTTTCGTATAGCAACAAATGTCAACATAGTATATAAAATATGTCAATATAATACATGTACAATGTCAATATAAGCCATGTGTTAACATTCTCAAAGCATTGTGTTGACATTTTCAAAGCATTGTGTTGATATTTTCGAAATACTATATTGACATTTTCATCCAAAACCCTAATTTGGTAGTTTTTTTATCTTTTTTTATTTAATTAATAAAAACGAAATTACACGTGACAAATTTTAGACCACAAGATTTCTAAAATCCTATAATCTTAAATTAATCATAATTAGCAATTAAATGACGAGTTAGCAATTGACTTCACATTTACGTATATAAATATAGCCTACTACAATTTGGCTATTCTTATTGTACACGTACATATGATATTAACATGTACTACTTTTTTCTACTATTTAACTTTATTCTAAATATTTTGTATACTTTACAAATACTAATCCTGCATATGTACATTATATACATTTTAACTATATAAAAAGTTTAATACTCACTTGCAATAATAATAATAATATTCAAAACAATAAAAATTAAATAATTATGCAAATTGAGTATGGTTTGGGTTAGGGATGTCACAGAAGGAGTCGTCGAGTACAAGAGAAGAACGTGTTGAAATAAAGAAAGTTCCTTATGCTTCAGCAATTGGCAGTATTATGTATGCAATGGTGTGCATGAGACTTGATATTGCACAAGCAGTGGGAGTAGTGAGTCGGTTCATGGGTGATCCGGGTAAGCAATATTGGGAAGCAGAAGGTACTACAGAAAGAGTCTTATGTTTCAATGACAAGAATGTTGAGCTGGCAGGTTATGTGGATGTAAACTTGGCGTCCAATGATCTTGATGGGAGAAGAAGCACGACCGGGTATGTATTTACTTATGGTGGTACTGCTATTTCATGGACTTCTAAGTTGCAGAAGACCGTTGTTTTGTCTACTACTTAAGCTGAATATGTAGTTGCGACAGAGGCAAGCAAGGAGATGGTGTGGTCGCAGAGTTTCTTTGATAAATTTGGGAAGGAGAACAAAAGTAACATACTCTACATTGATAGTCAGAGTGCTATTTTCTTGACAAAGAATCTAACGTTTTATTCTAAGACAAAGCATGTGGAGTTCAAGTATATTACATTCAAAAGTTACATCAAAATTCCATATATTTCCAACCCTTATGTGTTCGATTAGTTGTTTAGGAAATATCCTATTAATATAACTGGGCTGAATTGAATAGGTATGACCCACCAATTTGGATTTGAATCTATACGTTCAGTAACTGAGATTTAGGAGAGTTAAGATGCAGATGGTTTCTCCGAAGTGTGAAGACCAAACTGCCCCTCTTCTAAAGCCATAATTCAAGATTAACTAATCTATCTCCAACTTCACCCATACACTAAAATCCATTTTGAAATCCATTTTTGGTGTAGAAATCATCTCCAATCATACAACAAACTCAAACTTATTTTTAAAATTTTTATTTGGATTAACACCAAATATGGAGTACAACACCGGGATGTAATCAAATACAAACTCTAAATATTGTACAAACTCTAAACTATGATCTGAACCGTTAGAAAATGTCAACAGATGACAAAATAGTAGCAACCGAAAATGTCAACACAGTGTCAACGGTTGATGCTGTGTTGATATTGTGTTGACACTGTGTTGACATTTTCTATTGCTACTATTTTGTTATCTGTTGATATTTTTTAACGATCCAGATCATAGTTTGGAGTTTGTACTATATATGAGTTTGCATTTTATCACTATCCATACAACACCAAATATGGTGTTACAACAAAAAATTTATGAAATATTACAAATTAGACTATCATTATTTAATTAATATATGAATTGAAACAGGAACAACAAATTTCAACAACAAATATACATGCTCGATTTCAAGAGTATTTAACTCGTCGTGATGCAATTAAAAATAAAAATGCTTAATTTGGAACTTCGAAATGGCTAGTTGATATTTTGTGGGAACAATGCACAATTTTTTTTAGTAATTGTGATATTTTTAAACATGTTTTTTGCTATTTTATATAAGCATAGTAGTACTCCCTCCGTCCATCAATAAATGTCTCATTTTGCCATCTTCGTCTGTCCACCAATAAATGTCTAATTTGCTTTTTTACTACTTTTGATAATGGATCTTACTTTCCACTAACTTTAGTTCACTCACATTTCACTATAAAACTAATATATAAAAATAGGACCCACATTTCACTGATATTTTTCACTGATTTTCTGCTACATTTCTTAAAACTCGTTTCTGGTTAAACTTGGCCTTGTATTGGTGGACGGAGAGAGAGTATGTTTTTTTTGGAGCAATTGTGATATTTTTAAATATGTTTCAATTTATATTTCAATTTTATTTAAGTATGTGAAATATATTTTAATTTTCAAGTTAGCGTAACTTTTTTGTATATAAAGTATATTTAATACATAAATATATTATAAAAAATTAGTTAATTATTTATTTTAATGTAAATTATTAATAAAATATTGAGATTAATGTGTATTTTAAATAAATATGTGTATAATCGGAAATAGGGGTGGCAAATCGTGCGTGTCGGGTCGTTATCGTGTCGACACGATAACGACACGAACACGATAACAACAAACACGAACACGACCCGTTAAGAAAACCTCAAACACGAACACGAACACGACACGAAACCCTAAGACACGAACACGACACGAAACCCTAAGACACGAACACGACACGAACACGACACGAACCCATTAATGACACGAACAAATTCGGGTCAACACGACACGATAACAACACGTACACGAGATGACACGATAACGACTCGATAACAACACGACACGACTCGATAACAACACGACCTGATAACGGTTAAACCTATTAAAAATAAAAATAATAAGAATTAATAATATTAAAATATTATTTGTTAACGGATAACACGAACACGACACGAACACGACACGAACACGTATTGTTAACGGATAACACGAACCCGACACGAACACGACACGAAATTTTCGCGTCCTTAACGGGTCGACCCGATAAGGACACGAACCCAATAAACTCTGACCCAAACCCATTATTTTCGTGCCGGTTCGTGTCGTGTTATCGTGTCGTGTCAAAAATTGCCAGCCCTAATCGGAAAGTATAAAAAGTAGTTGGAGATGACCTAAGGAGCTTTCGTCCTTGTCGCAAATTTAGCCTAACAAACTATCATAACACTAAATATTCATAATTCAACCAAAACAATTAGCTTTATCAGCACAAACAGAGGAACTTAGAGAGGATCTCTTTGGGAAGGCGCTGACATGGGCGGCGGATTTATCGGCGCCGGCGGCATAAGGTGGCCACAGATGTCGCTGACCTTGCTCTCCTCGAACATGTGGTAGTGGCCTCAACTCGCGTATGGATTCTCTCCCTCATTGTTGGATTTGACGGTTCCAACAATAATGCACCCGTCACTGGGCTGAGTTCTTCATTAGAGATTTATTGAGTTCGAGATTAGAGGGATGATCTTCTCGAGAAGGGAATTCAGCGGGTGATTCAGGAAGAACTGAATATTCTCTACACAGTGATCTACTAAAGGATTTTGTTTGTGTCAAGTTCCAAGATGAGAAACGGCTAGTACCATGTACAATTACTTGGTAATTACATTTACATTTAATATGTGGTACTTACCTAGATATACAATTAATTAGTGGGAGTTCTTGAGAGTTGTAATCTTCCTATAAAAGGGAATGTCTTGTATCAAACTTATACAACAACCGAAAATACAATAAGAACTATTTCCCTACTTTTGCCACCATGTCTAATCTTCCATACAATGCCTCTCTCGATTACCATCTTTAAGATGGTATCAGAGCAGGTTGCAGCGGTGTGGGACTCAGAAAATTCACATCACCGTCCCGGATATACCTTTCCCGGCCCTTTTTAAACCTGCAAAAATCAGAAAATAGTCATGTCAGAATCTGACTCATAAGCTACAAACACCAACCAACCTTTGGTGAATTTCCCAGGGGAATTCGCTGCCCAATTGGCCGAGTTCCTCAAACAGATTAATATACCACCAAAAACTCAAGAACAACCACCACCTCCTCCCTCAAACCAACCAGAATCATTGGGGGAGGTTCATGTCCAAAGTAAACTCAATGGGGATAATTATCCTCTGTGGAAAACCCTGATGGAACGAGCTATAGGAGGCAAAGGTCTATTGTCTCACATAAATGGAGTAACCGACCCTCCTCCAGCCACTCATCCCAGTTACCCGAAATGGCAACAGAGAGACTACTGCTGCTTTAACTGGATAATCAACAACGTCGAAGCCAGTCTCATCAACAAAGTATCACAATACGCGACGGCTCAAGACCTGTGGGAGGGTCTGGCCATCACGTACGCAAGTGGAGCCGATCCATTTCAAGTCTCGGATCTGCATAGACAGGCATACAACATGAAGCAAGGAAACATGAGCCTCGAATCCCTGTGGAATAAATTTCAAAGCCTCTGGATCTCTATAGACGAGAGAGATCCAAATCCTATGGACACACCATCAACAATAGAGAAATACAACAAGATCATGCAGCGACACAGATTATATCAATTCCTATGGGCTCTAGATGACAGGTTTGATGCCATTAAAAGAGAAATCCTTAACAAAGATCCGTTACCCACTGTAAGGATCGCATATGGGATGGTGAGACGTGAATCTGCAAATGAACGAGTGTTCAAACCCGCAGGCGACTCACAGGAGACATAAATCGGCGTCGGCCTTGCGGCAATCGACCGGAGCAGACCAGCGCCGCCGCCCAAATTCCACCAAAGCATGGATAAAAGCAAATTAACATGCAGCCACTGTGGAGGGAAGAAACATACCGCCGAAACGTGATTCCATCTCCTTGGATTTCCCGATTGGTGGGAATATATGAAGAAATCGCGACAGAATCGGAACAGGAATGGACGAGGCAGGGCGACGGCGACAGCAGCGATCGGTGACCGAGCTACCAACGCCGTCAACACAGCGGGCAGCACCAGCAAGCCGAAACCGACGGGGAATAGCCGTCCGATGAGCAACGACGGAGACAACGAGAAAAACGCGACGGCGTCAGTCGCAGTTGCTAGGGTGTGGTCGGAAGGTAACCAAACATCGGTGACCACCGTCGGCGATACCACATCATCTCCAATCGGAGAAGAATCGGAAAGGGCAGATCCTAGGGTTGGAGAAAAACGGGAGGCGGCGGATTTTAGGACTTCCGGGAATACATATGCTCCCAATTTCCCTAAATCCGAAAAGCCCCCCTCTCACTCTTCTAAATACCAATTAAAACCCCATTTCCCAAATCCTACCCAAAACTGCCCCACCACTTTCAATATCTCCAGAAAACACCCCAACTCTTCCATAAAATACCACAAACACCCCAACATTTCCACACAATTGCAAAACGGCCCCAAAACTTCTACAAACTCCAAAATTATCCCAAACACGTCATACGAACCACTTTTCCAGCCTACTATACCGTGCCAGAATTCCTTTAAAGCCCTAGCCTTTACCTCATCCACCACTGTTGGAAACAAAGAGAATCAGTGGATTTTCGATTGTGGTGCTACCGATACAATCTCTTTTGATCCAACATATTTTCTCCACATATCTAGACCTACTAAAACCTATGTCCAAACCGCCGGAGGGGATTTAGCTCGAGTAGAGGGGACGGGTACCATTGATATTTCTCCAACCCTCCGGCTCTCTAACTGCATTCTTGTTCCAACGTTCTCTAATAAATTGTTGTCCGTCAGTCATATGACGAAAGAGTTAAACTGTCAATTACTGATGCAACCTCATTTTTGTATTCTACATGATACCAAGACGGGGACGATAGTTGGGCGCGGCACTGAACGAAGTGGACTGTACTATGAGGACGAGATAGCTCAGCAGAGTACGGCATTATTGACTCATGGACCAACTACAAGGAAGACTTGGCTTTTACATCGTCGGTTAGGACATCCTTCTATAGGATATATGAAATTGTTGTTTCCTAAGATAGCTTCTAGCATGCACACTCTTGATTGTGAAACTTGTCACCTAGCCAAAAGTCACCGTCACTCTTTTAAGCTAAATAATACTCGTGTGTCTACCCCTTTTTCCTTAGTTCATTCGGATATTTGGGGTCTTGCCCCAATCCATGGGGGTCAGGGCCTCCAATATTTTCTCCTGTTTATTGATGACTTTTCCCGTATGACTTGGGTATATTTCTTAAAACATAAATCTGAGGTTTTTGACAAGTTCACCCAGTTTTACAGTATGGTCCAAACCCAGTACAAACAAAATATCCAGGTCTTACGGTCTGACAATGGGGGGGAATATATCAATGCCAATATGAAAACCTTCTTTGAAGAAAAAGGCCTTATCCACCAAACTTCTTGTGCCTATACGCCTGAACATAATGGGGTAGCGGAGCAGAAAAATAGGTATATTCTCGAAATCACCAGAGCTCTCCTCATCAAATCCAAAATACCCACACATTTTTGGCCAGAAGCTATAGCCACATCCGTGTATCCCATGAACCGACTCCCAACAGGTATTCTCAATTTTAAAACTCCCATTGATACATTTATCAATCATGAAGCCATACAAAAACCAACCCATCTCACTCTTGAACCCAAAGTCTTTGGTTGCACGATTTTCGTTCACATTCCCAAACAGACCGTACCAAATTTTCTCCCTCTGCCGTTAAATGTGTTTTCCTTGGGTATGGGGTTAATCAAAAAGGGTATCGGTGTTACGACCCTGTAACTAAGCACATGTACACAACCATGAATTGTGACTTTGTGGAAACAGAATACTACTACAACCAATCTAGCGGTCAGGGGGAGAATCAACCGCATAATCCAAATTGTGACCCACTAAATTGGCTGTATATCCCAACAGAATCAACTGCTACCCCTCAACCCGAATCTGTCCAAGGGGGAGATGAGTCAAGGGCAGAACAACCCAATCCTATCACCGAAGCATCGGAAGAAGAAAATCATACCACCGAGCTATCACAATCCACTAGTCAGACCATGGAGTTCGAGGACATCGCCCAACCATCAACCTCATCTGCAAATCCTGAGGTAAAAGATTCGGAAACCAATACAGTTTCATTGGAAACAACTAACATAAGCTGGGAAGAAGATACCAGGAATAGAAACGACAGTAACACGCAGTATGAACTACCACACAGGAGTACAAGGGGAATTCCTCCCAAGAGATACTCTCCGGACTGGAAAGGGAGAAAAACAAAATATTCAATAGCAAACATCGCCCAAGGACACCTCACAGAAATGGCCCGAGCATTCGAGGTAGCCTTATATGAACAAGAAGAAATCCCCCAGTCTTTCCAAGAAGCAGTCAAGCACAAACATTGGAGGGAAGCTATGAAGAAGAAGGTTGATGCCCTGATCAAGAATGGAACATGGGAAAAGTGTACGCTTCCAGAAGGAAAAAAACCAGTCGGTTGTAGGTGGGTTTTCACCATCAAAAGACGTGCAGATGGATCAATCGAGAGATATAAGGCGCGATTGGTGGCTAAAGGTTACACTCAAGTATATGGGATCGATTATGATGAGACTTTCTCCCTAGTTGCCAAGCTTGACACCATCCGAGCATTGTTGTCAGTTGCAGCTTGTAAGGATTGGTCGCTACATCAGTTTGATGTGACTAATGCCTTCCTTCATGGAGAATTAGAAAAGGACAAGGAAGTCTATATGACAATTCCACCAGGTTTTGATGGCGAATTTGGCCCTGGACAAGTGTGCAGATTGAAGAAAACTTCATATGGCTTAAAACAATCCCCGAGGATATGGTTTGGAAGGTTTTTCCAAGCAATGATCAAACATGGATTCAAACAAAGTCTTTCTGATCATACACTCTTCACAAAAAGGAGATGAGATAAGATAACCTGCCTTATCATCTATGTCGACGATATGATTATCACAGGAGATGATACAGAAGAAATCAATAACCTCAAGACTAATCTGTTCAAAGAGTTTGACATGAAAGATCTCAGCCCTCTGAAGTACTTCTTGGGAATAGAAGTATTGAGATCAAGGCATGGAATATTTTTAAGACAGAGGAAATATGTTCTCGATCTACTGGCAGAAACTGGCTTGTTGGACTGCAAGCCGGCCGATACACCAATGACACCAAACCATGGGCTTAGAATTGTTGAAGGAGCTGAACCTACAGATCGAGAGAAATATCAAAGGCCGGTAGGAAAATTACTTTATCTTTCACATACCAGACCAGACATTGCTTATGCAGTTGGAGTTGTTAGTCATTTCATGCACCAACCCTAAGAAGAACATATGAATGCAGCCTTACGAATTGTCAAGTACCTCAAGGGCACGTCCAACTTTGGAGTACTCTTAAAGAGAGGGAAGGATCTTGAAGTAGATGTCTATACAGACGCTGATTGGGCAAGTAATCCAGTCGATAGAAAATCAACCGGTGGATACTTCACGTTTATTGGAGGCAACCTGGTCACTTGGAGAAGTAAGAAGCAAAAGGTCATTGCCTTATCTAGTGCTGAAGCAGAGTTCCGAGGAATTAAAAGTGGACTCATGGAGATTATGTGGCTAAGAAGATTGCTTACCGAGATCGGTTTTGCCCTAAACCGTAAGAGCAGGCTATTCTGCGACAATAAAGCAGCAATCAGCATATCAGAAAATCCAGTACAACATGACAGAACCAAACATGTCAAGGTCGATCGACACTTCATTAAAGAGAAACTAGAAGGAGGAATTATAGAGTTTCCGTTTGTTCCATCGGAAGAACAATTGGCCGATATCTTAACCAAGGCAGTTACTCCAAAGAGCTTTAGAGAAATATTGACCAAGTTGAACATCGGAGATACCGTCGCTCAACTTGAGGGGGAGTGTCAAGTTCCAAGATGAGAAACGGCTAGTACCATGTGCCAATTACTTGGTAATTACATTTACATTTAATAAGTGGTACTTACCTAGATATACAATTAATTAGTGGGAGTTCCTAAGAGTTGTAATCTCCCTATAAAAGGGAATGTCTTGTATCAAACTTATACAACAACCGAAAATACAATAAGAACTATTTCCCTACTTTTGCCACCATGTCTAATCTTCCATACAATGTCTCTCTCAATTACCATCTTTAAGAGTTTGTACCAACCGATTGCGCCGACGCCGGGAAATGAATGGGAGATTTCAGCTCACCATAGTAGCCAAACTAGGGCACGCAACGATTGTTGTAGGGATGAAATGATATCTGGCGACAGATTTTAGGGGTAATTGTATTATGAGAAAATTTTACTATAAATAAATAAAGACTAATATTTGTGGACGATCCAAAATGGAAAAATATGATTGTCGTGGATTAATAGTGTTACTACCTTCATTCATAAAAAAATTAGCCGAAGTTGTAGACAGACTAAGTTTTAATGTTTTAATGTAAAACTAGTAAAGTACTCTCTCCGTCCACGAATAGGAGTTCCGTTTTTTCATTTTTGTCCGTCTACGAATAGGAGTCTCGGTTCATTTATACTATGAATGGTAATAAGCTACACATTCCGCTAATTCATTTAAAACTAATAAATACAAGTGAGAACCATATATTGCTTACTATTTTACACCCATTTTCTTAACATTTGTTAAAATCTGTGCCGGAAAGAAATATGACTCCTATTCGTGGACAAGGGAGGAATAGTTAAATGGAAAGAAAAAGTAGTTTAAATATTGTTAATGCAAAATGAAATTATCTCGGTAGACAGAAAAAACGTACTCCCATAAATACTCCCATAAATAGATACAGATTAATTTTAATTACTGACCCAAATGAAATGATAAAACTAGTTTTTTTGAGATATTATCCGATAGTGCCACCAAGTTATAAGTGACAAAAATATAATGATATTTAATTCTAAAAATAAATTAACATTTAGCTTCATGTACAGATTAAAAAAACAAGATTTTAATTATTAGATTTCTAGCAAAAATTGACAATAATCTTTATCCCTCGCACATACCGGCTAGACAAATTCTACTTCTCCCTTCCTCTCAAAAGAATACATTTTTTTTAGTTCGTTCCACAATATTATTTACTTTCTAATTTTAAAAACTCTATTAATTAAGTGGGATCATTTCTCCACTGGCAGTACTTCAATTACTTTTTTTCTCTATCTCTCTCTTATTTTACCAATTTTGTATTAAAATTCGTGTCAAACCTAAAGTGCATATTCTTTTGAAGGGGGAGTTAACACTAAGAAAAACTAAACCTAGCACGTGATTTAAATAGTGGAGACAAAAAAAACAAAGAAAATCTCACAATTGTTTAACTTCATTATTTTTCTGATATCCTACCAACTAAAATAGGATTAAAATGTATCTGCATTGTAACAGCTTTCATTGTCCTTAGTGCTGACAATTTTTTATCCGACATGAATTCGCACGATTTTAACCAGACACGAACACGCACGTTTAGGATTTGGGTCCTTATAGGGTCGACCCAACAAGAACCTGAAATTTTAAGTTGGGTTGGGTCGGGTTGGGTTATCCGTTAAGGAAAAAAATTTATTTTGATCATTTTATTAATTAAAATAATATATTAAACTTTAATTTTAATTATTTTTATTAATTAAAAATATTATACTTTAATTTTATTAGTAAAAATATGATTAATACTATTATTAATTATTTGTCATGATAAAAAAAATATTACTGCAGACTTAAATTTTATTAAAAAATAATTATTTTAACTTTATTATTTACATTTAATTTTAATATGCTTAAATTTATACTTTAATTTTATTATATGGATTTAAAATTTATTTAAATTAATTATTTTAATTTTATAATATCTTATTTTATCGTGTAATATCAAATTTTAATTATATAATATCATATGTCTATCGTTATCCTATAGCGTTAAACTATATTGTATAGTAACTTACTATCATTAAAAGAGGACCAATATTTTTTTGGATGGCACAAATCCGACACGAATCTATTAGGTTGGGACCCGTTAAGAACACGATGATTTCGGGTTGGGTTGGGTTTGACCTTATTGGGTTGGGTCGATATTGGGTTGACCCCGATAGCGACCCAATCTGCACGATTTGCCAGCCCTAAAGGCCCGTATCAGAAATGTTACTCTCAAATCCGAGAGATTTTGGAAAAAGGATCTCAATTCGCAAGCCTTTCAAAATTTAGGATTAAATTCTCTAACCTTTCAAAATATGGGATCGTGGCATGCGAATTTTTCGGAATAAAGGATTTTCGATTTTTTATCTATTTTTTCTTCTTTTTTCTTATTATTGCTCATATAATATTTATAAATAGACTAAATTACCCCTAATATTTTACTCCAATTTTATTTTGGATTTCTATACACCTCCACTTCTCCATTTTGCGTCAGATTGCAGAACTCAGCAACTCCAATTCCTATGTTTTAACAAAATCAGGCCATTCATAACATCTTGAAAAATAGGAACTGAATCATGCAAATCACAAATCCAATTAGAGTTTCAGTATAACCCCACGTTCACACAATCTTTCATCACATTCCACATTCAACCAACAGAGGAGAAGAGGCGGCGATGGCAACAACTCGAGAGAAATTGATGGGACTGTTGAAGGAGGCACTGGCGGCGCGAAGCATGCACAGCAGCAGCCAGGCGACGACTGGCCAGGTTCGGCAAGAGCCTTGAGGGCGACCAACGACGGCCTTGGGCGAGCTCAACTCAACCTTGATTTGGTCGGCGCCACAATACAGCCAGTCGGTGGATTCACGAGTCTGAAATGTTGGACGGCGGTTGCATCGCAGTTAGGTATTTGAGGGACAGAGGCGGAAAGTGATGGCCGGCTATACAGAGAGGACGACGGCGCTGGCAGTAGTACTCTATTCGAGATTCAAAGATGCAAAAATTAATGTTCTTGACCAAAATTATAAAAGGTAATACATCTATGACTTTTAAAAAACATCAAAATCAATAATATATTACAAAGTACCTAGAATGTTTTTTAAATTAAAAAAAAAACCCTAGAAACCTTTTTAAGTTGATCAAAATATGTCAATTGTGATACTATGGTGAACAACAAATAGATAGAGAAGATAAATACACTGCATATTTGTAGTATTTTAAGTTCTGACAAAAAAAATCACCATAATTTAAAAATTCGAACCATACTTAAAGAATAAAGAGATCGAAATTAGAAAAGTAAAAAATAGACGAGAAAAATACTGAATCCAACATGTTATCATTTCTAAATAATAAACCTCTCTAAGAAAATATAACGAGAGACACGGGTTGATGTTCTGTACTTGATGGAAGACATCAAAGTAAGGTCGCTGTAAAGGGCCAAAAACAACATTCTTGAATGTGTGAAAAAATAACGCATCCCTCAAAGTCGAGCAAAGGAAAGGCGATCTTATATTACCACATTCGACATCAATCAAATACAATCTCCTTATCACAATCAAGAGGTTTCTATGCGTTATGCAGGTTCAGTAACTAGAAGCACATCCACACATCGTACCAACAAGTAAGGGCCAATCACTGGGGTACGTGATCACCTTCTTTCGATAAATACAAATTCTAGCAACACGTTTGCCTCAAAACTAAGGAATAACCAGCACAAAGATATATTCAGACAAGAGGAGGATACAGCTTCGCCTGTTGCCGAACCCTTTTCTTGTATTCAACTGGATCCTGCAGGATATACAACAGTTCGGCACAAGTTAACATGGAGCTCTTTTCACTCCCAGCTCTCTAGGGCTCATGAAAGAATATGAATATGAAAATACACTGGCACATAAATTATTTTCACCCATGACCTATTGAAGAATGATGACTTTGGAATTAAACTAAAGAACTAGGCCATATACATGAAGAGTATCAGAATGAAATATACATGCAATATAAGAAAAATATCAAGAATTATGTTTGTCTTATATCTCATGCGCACATTACACCCAAGGGGAGAAACGATTTATATAGCAAGTGGTAATAAATTTGGGCAACTGTTGCAATAAATCTCTAAAGAAAGAGAACGGTATCAATTTCAAAATCTTAGAGAATTTCTATAACCTGGATGAACATATGGTATCCCTCAGTTTGAGCTGGATCCTGTGGATTAGGCGTATCCAACAAATCTTGGATACCAACCAAAATTTGCTTCACTGTGATGGCTGGGCGCCAACCCTAATGATATTTGAAATAGATACAAAAATAATAATAATCAGCATAAGAATTAGCAGAGCAGTAAGACAACGGATATAGAAGAAGCAGTTACACTCACACTATCTTCATTAAGAATTGAGAGGCAAACAGTTCCAGATGGGTACACATTAGGATGGAAAAAGCCTTGTGGGAATTTACACTTTGGCGGCTTGCTTGGATAATCTTCACTAAACTGCATTGTGAGTGGGTAATAACCACCCTCCCAGTCGGTCTGCAATGCACCCATGATCAAATATTTAGTACTTATTAAAAACATAAGTAAACACCACACTCAGTATAACTCATTCATCTGTTCATGAGCCAACCGTTACAAGCATTGCCATACATCAATTATATGTATACAGCAATAGAAAATCAACATGGAACAATTTAATAAAACAAAAAAGTGAACAAAGCCAATTCAAAATTTGAAGTACATTCATTCCATCAGATCTCCAGTCTACTACAGTTATAACCCAAGTTTCCCAACTAAGTTTGGTGGGAATCCCAACAGACCAACAGACTAGAGTGGAAACTCATGCATCACAAACAAAATAAACTCTGTCAACCAAAATTCAGAAAAACACTTGGATCTTAATCAACAGGAAGGAAGAACATTATGATGACAATAATATTCAAATGAAACATTACAAAAACAGTTAAAATACATAGTCATAGTCTTCATGCAACATAACATCAACATAATTCTTCATAATCTATAAAACAAGCATATTTCTTATTTTGAACAAATATCAAGCCAGAGAAACTTAAATTCAAACAAAACACTGCAGATTGCATTCGTTTCTCTCCTCCATGGTTTGGTATTTCAGGGAAAACTACCATGGCTGACTAACGTTTACTTCAAACAATTCAAAACAACTTCCACAAAAATTAAGTAAGCTGATAGACGAGACCAATTTGCCCAATAAAAAGTAGACGCAATCACAATATTCAACCCAATCAATGGGCTTAACTCCTATGTCAAATCCACATTATTCAACTCCAAATCAGGGGCTCAATTCCAAGTCAAAACAACGACGAATAAACAAAATTAGTTGATTGATTGATATACTTACCCCGGCCTTACCAGGAATCGTGCAGTGCCACACCATCAAATTCACTGTACCCTCAGGCAGAGTCTCCGGCTTAGCCACAAAACCCTACAGCCAAAAATCAAAATCCACAATAAATTCATACTTAAAATCACTCCATAAACAACAAACACAAACTGCGATCGAAAATAAAAGAAGAGAAGTGCTCCGACATGTGGATGATTCTTCCGCCATGACTTTCGCTCCTCCGTCAGCCGCCCGCGCGCAATTCCACCAGACATTCTGCTCTGAGGATGATCTGAGCCCTAGAATTCCGAGAAGAGAAACAAAGAGGTTTCGCAATCTTTAATGGGACTATAGCTATAGAATAGTCCTCGAGGCAAGTGATAAATGGAGAAAGGGGCGTTTTATTTTTCATTTTCTTTTTTTGCGTTCTGCAGGAATGAATGGACGGCTTGGATTAGAATCATTAGATCTTTCATCTCATGGCTGCAAATATTTTGGAAATAAAGAGAAAACTTTGTACAGAAAAGTCAAAAGGAAAAATGAATTATTTTGTTTTATTTCAGCGTGAATACAACGCTATTATGTGTGCAACTCGTGGGAATGGAGGGTTTCTTCCATTCATGAAACTATGTCAAGTTAATTGCCTTGTTAATTTTGTTTTCTCTTTAAAAACACTAATTAGCATTTACTCCCTCCGTCCGTAGTTAAGAGACTCATTCCTTGACGACACACTCATATTCCGTCTCCCATGAATGCAAAAGAAAGAAAAAAATAGGCAAAATGTCAATACAATTTAAAAAAATTTGTGACTGAATCATTAAAGTTGAAAGTTTCTAGCTCGGCTAATCCACGTCCGATTAGCTCATAGTTTGAATAGGGTTGATTCGAAACCCATTAGGTTGGCCTTAAATGCAACTGTTGTGTATTCTTTTGTCTTGTTCCAAAACTATTTTAGTACTGCAATATTGATTTTGATAAAATTAATGGACAAATATAAAATAAAATTAACTCTCCAATTTATATATAATATTATATAATAATAATAATAATAATAATAATAATAATAATAATAATAATACTCCCCCATAGAAATAGTCTAAATTTCCTTTTTCTTCTGTCCCATAGAAATAGTCCATATACATTTATGGAAACTTTTTCTCCTTCTCTTCTACTTTATCATTTATGGGCTCCACCATCAACTACATTATTTCAACTACTTTCTCTCTTTTTTCTTACATTACTAATTATGCATTAAAACTCATGAAATTTGCAATTAACGTAGTAGAGAGTATTATATAATGTACTTCCTCCGTCCCACTCAAGATGACCACATTTTTTAGTGGCACGGGATTTTAGGAAGCGTTGTTAGATGGAATAAAATAAAGAGAAAAAAGGTAATTGAATATTTTAATGAGGATAGGGGATGTTATTTTCAAAATTGGAAAGTGGTTATCTTGATTGGGACAAACAAAAAAGGAAATGTGTTCATCTTGAATGAGACTGAGGGAGTAATATGTATCGTAGATTGATCAAGTAGACAGACTAAACCAACCTACGCAGGGACGGATCTATAATATGGTGAGAAGGGGCAAATGCCCCAGCTCATTTTTCTATAACTATGTAAATATATATATATATATATATATATATATATATATATATATATATATATATATATATATATATATATATATATTATAAAACCTAAATATATACATATTCACCTAATTTGCCCCCCTAATTTAGAAAAAAATAATTTTTACTTGGCCCTCTCTTGATGTACGCGTAGGCTTACTATCCTCTAAAATAATATACTATGTTATTTTAATGTATATATATTATTTTTATATTTATTTATTTGTATGTTATATTTTTGCCCCTCCTAGTATAATTTTCTGGCTCCGTCCCTGAACCCACGTTCGTGCATGTGCATGGAAAATACGTGAATTGACCAGACAGGCTTTCTAGACCTATCTATGTGTCGTCGGACGCGCAATCCGAGGCTACTTTCAAAACCTTAACCCACAAGATACTAAAACTAAGCATGGAGAAGTAAGAATCGAATCCCGCAAGGTTGGAGGTGTAAAAGCACGTGTTAGGGACATTTTGGGAGGGTTGGCTGCTACCACGCAACTAAAGTGGATTAAGAATTATCTACTTGACTGTAAAGATTGAACATGGGATTTACCTAAACTGATCAGCTGGACTGGGAATGTACGGAAACATGAATAAACGACACAAGCATGAAAATATGAACTAACATTTAAATTTGAACTAAAGCAACTAAGAACACCTGCATCTAAAAGATCAAGCTGGAAATTTCCTAAAATAGACAGACAAGGTGAAAAAGTTTATGGGGACCTTATTTCCTAAACTGGCTAAGTGGCAGATAAAGCTCAAAAAGTAAAAAAGGCATAAAGCATTTTCATATATGATTCTCCAAACGATTTCCTACCTCATCTTCTCCAAGTAACTGAACGAAACAAAGCATTTGAGACATTATTGATAAATAAACTTTAAGAAAACAGAGCATGCTTTGAACGGAACGTAAATGAGAAATTCAAGCTGGAAACTATTGGATCTATGCTAACTAACTAACTAGACAACGAATAAAACGGGAAATGAGTCCTAAGCATTCATTCTAAAAACAGAGTGAACCAGATCTACTAAATCGAACACTAACAACCTAGATCTACTAAATCAGACAACCAACAATTGCGAAAAGCATCCAACAAGACGTAAATAAAGCTCAACATCAAAAAATCCAATAAGAATATGCATGTTACTAAAAGTAGAACAATTTCCAAAGCTCTAAATTACAATATTCAAATCAAACAGCAAAATAACTACGAGATTCTCAAGCTAGGATGTTCGAAACACTAAAACACTTGTGAAATAGAACTATAACGCCCCGTTTTTCTAAACCTAATTTTTGAACCCTAATATACTTGCAATTAATGAAATATTTATTGCGAAGTCCGTGAATTTATTTGTCGAGTGGAATTATTGTTGGATACTTTTCGTGACTTAATTTTGAGTTGGAATTTTGACTGGGTCAACTTTGTTGAAAATGTGACGTGGCTGCTTTGAATAGTTAATGTGGGATGAAATTAAATGTTTTTGAATAATTGATAATTTGTAATGAGAGCTAGAAATTGTGAAGTAAATCACAATGCGAGTTTAAATAATTCCTTTCCGTGAGGAATGTTTATTGGACTCGATTCCGTGTTGGATCCGATAAATTAAATAATAATACAAAAATCCAGTCCAGTGATAAATAAATTGTGGGCTGCACAATTTAAATAAAATACAAAGGACCGCGAATCAAACTAATCTAATTAAATCTTTTCCTCGTTGACTTGGTCACCAATTATTCTTTAGTTCAAATTTTAAATAAAGATTTCCGCAGAGATTTTCCTCCTCCGTGATCTGCAAATAAAATACCAAACAAATCCAAATTAATCCAAAATCACAAAAAAGGGAATTTGAAATCCCCCCCTATTTCCACGACTCCAAAACCGTTTCTCCCATCTCTCCCCAAACCTAAACTACCCATCAACCATCTTCTCTCTAATATATTTTTCTCCTAAATCAGATTCCCCTTATTCCCACATCTCTGCAACGAGCTGCAACTCTGCAACAAGAATTCAGGGAAGTTTTCCTTTTGAAATCCCAGACTTCGAAGGGTGCCTAATTCTTAACTCAGTCCTAACTGTAGTAAACAATTTCTCTATCGTTTCGTACCTAAATTGCTCCTATCTCAGAATTTAACATCAGATTGCTATCAACAGAAATCGAAATTTTCTAGCTTCAAGAATCTTCCTTTTCAGCCTTGTGAACTCCACAATCAAGTCCTACTCACGGAGGTATAATTTCTACCCAATTCAAAAGCGTGAATTTTTTAGCTTTTTGTTCACAACATATCATCATACTCCGCCTCTCACATAACTCAATCAACCGACATCATCGATCAAACCACACCACCAATAATGAACCGAAAAATCAATAATCGAACACCCGCTGTAATTAATCGAAAACACAAAAGAACAAAATTTAGTAAAGAGAACTTATCTTGCAGGGTGGTTAGGGTTGGTTTCGGGGCTGCGCGGTGTCGTTTCGGAGCTGTTCGGGGACCGTCGAGCAGCCACCGGACAGCAACAACGGGCAGCGACAGCAAGCGCCAGACTCGGCGCTGTTGTAAGACAGTTGTGACCCCACGCGGCGTGCAACGGAGGGGCGAGCAGTAGCGGACCGACGAGCAGAGGTCGCTGGCGTGAGGGTCGACGCGATGGTGGAGGATTTGGACGAGGCGACAGTAGCGCCTCCCGGCGCCGAGCGACGGCGACTGCACAGCAGCGACGCGGCGGATTTCTCAGCGGAAGATATGTGGGCCGTCGATTCTGGTGGTGAGATGGGAGACGGCGACGGAGATTCTGGGAATTTCCGAGTTTGTCGAGAGAGAGAAGGATATAGAGAGAATGAGAGAGGCATGTAGAATGGTGGAAGAAAAAGAATTTGGGCCTTTGTTATTCTAAAAGGATTTGGGCCTTATAATTAAATTGGAGGATTTATTTAAGTTTGGGCTCCGTTTAATTTAGTTTGGGCTTTAAAATTCAATTTGAGAGATAAAGTGGAGAATTTGGGTTTTGTAAATAAATCTTTGGGTTGATAATTAAATTAATTGTGGGAAAATTATTACGATAAGTTAATCACGGGATTAAATAATTTTTAGGAATTATTTAATCAATTTCGAAACTTTTCCAAAAACGAGGAATTTTAATCCTAAGTCCGAAATAAATATATTTGCGAGGGAAAATGTTTTCGATGATTAATTCATGTGCTTAATTAAATCTTAGGATTTAATTCGATATCATTAAGAAAAATACGAGGAGCCAACGGAGGAATTAGGGGCGTAAGTAGCCGACCGGCGTCTCACGCGACGCCTTGGGCGGCCGCCGAATAATCGAAAATCAAGAAAAAAGGAGATAAATAACTTTAATTAGGATGCACGCATTTTATTTATTTATTTGAAAGTGTGTTGATTTATGTATTATCTAAATGATAAAGGTGAATCATCGCAAGTGAAACGTGATACCAAGGGGTAGAAAGTGCTTGTGAATTAAGCAGTCGAGGTGGGCTTTCTTTTACTGAAACTCTTTAACGTTTTAAAAAGTATGATTATGATGTAATAAGGGTGGTTTAAACTGTTATGTCATGCCATGTTTGGTAGATGATGAGATTGTTGCCTGATGTCTAGTTTGTGAGTTCGCTCCATTAGGCTATAGGGATATGTTAAACGAATTCGGGTCTGAGTAGGGCCACAAACCCTATCAGGCTAGTGTACACAGGTGGGATCGTGAGCCGTCTTTGCTAGTCGGCCGGTCTCGTGGGCGACTAGTGTGGCCACACTTTCGTCGCACTATGGAAATGTTGAGATTGATGGATTGTTGAGAAAGTGGGGAGATTGTTTTGACTAGCTAGTCTATGATAATGTTTTTGTGAACTCGATTATTTCCTCAAGTTAAAACTCGAGTTCACTGTGGTATGGATGACATAACTTTTATCAACTATTTTCGGCATGAGCCCACTGAGTACTTTTATAGTACTCAGCCCTGCATGTGCTTTCCCTATGTGCAGGTTGAGCGGCGACGAACAATTGGTGGTGTTGAGCAATTTAAAATTGAAGCATGTTTTGGTTAGTTGTGAACTACGAGTGTCGTTGTGTCTCCACACATGACGTCACTCTTTCTCTTGAACGCTTCCGTTGAGACATTGTTTTTACTCATCATTCATTTAGCTTTGAACCTAATTAATTGGATAATGTCAACCTCTTGGCCCTTTTTATTAAATATTAATTATTGGTCAAACTCTTTATTGAAACCCTAGTTTCCTTCGTCTGTTTATTAATTTCTTTTAATCACGATTCCCCGTATTTATTTACCCTAAAGGGCGGTCGTGACAGTTTGGTATCAGAGCCTCAGTTTCTTTCCGCTCTGGACCCAAGAGTCTTTTTGAGTCAAAAATCTATCCTTGTCTTAATCGGCTAAAGTGTTAAACATTAAAGGCTCAACACCACAACTCGTCACGCCCAACCACGAAAGAAGAGGTAAGAATATTTTGGCGACTTTTAAATGAATTACCAAAATTTTTTAAATTCGGTGGAAAAATGGTTCCTTGCGAAAATGACAATTTTGGGCCTATTGGAAATTTAAAGTAAATGCTATGGCTTTTGAAAAGTGTTGTGGTCATACGAGACGTGAGACACTATGGGAGTATGTGATTAAAGGCGTTGAATGTTATGGATATTGAAGTGTGAATATGAATCGCATGCTTGAGGCGAAGACTTATTATTACATGTTTGAACTGCGAATTTAACTTGAAGGACATACATGTTGATTACCTGAGCGGAATTTTTTTTATGTCTATGTGGTCAAAATTTTATGATTACGAAACTGTGAATAAAAAGCATGATGAGTGCATAGTTGCAATTTTGTGATTGTAATACAGATGTCCATGAACTGTATGATTTATGAAATGTGATTCCATGGACGAGGGATTGATTGGCAGGTATGGGCGAACTCCTCGATACACCTATTGTTGTGTTGTTTATACGGGTGCATCGCATTCTTTCATATCAGAACAATGTGTGGACACATTAAGTTTGCCAGTTACTAAATCTGAACATATGATGATGGTGACCTCACCAGTGGGAGGGGTAATAGAGATTTCTCGAATATGCTCGAACGTAGAAATTGTTATGGGGGAACTTAGGCTAGTCGCGCAAAACTTACAAGTTATGGCCTTGAAGGATGTCGATGTAATCTTGGGAATGGATTGGTTGACTGCGAAGTTTGCTACGATTCGATGTAAGGAGAGACAAATATCATTACAAGCCCCTGGAAAGGAACCAATCGTGTATCATGGAATCACGATGAACAGAAAAACGTCTATCATCTCCGCACCCCAAGCCACTACGATGTTGAGAAAAGAGCGTCCTGCCTATCTGGTCTATCTACAAGGAGATGAGAAGGAAGAAAGGAAAGTGGAGGATGTCGCTGTGGTACGAGAATTTCCATACGTCTTTCCTGAAGCGTTGTTTGGTCCACCGCCGGATCGACAATTGGAGTTCACAATCGACCTAGAGCCAGGGTCGGCACCGGTGTCCAAGGCCCCATATCAAATGGCGCCTAAAGAGTTGGAAGAACTCAAGATACAACTACAAGAGCTTATGGACTTGGGTTTCATTAGACCCAGTGTTTCACCGTGGGGCGCGCCTGTGTTTTTTTGTGAAGAAGAAGGATGGATCGATGAGAATGTGTATCGATTATAGAGAGTTGAACAAGATGACTCACAAGAACAAATATCCACTGCCGAGAATAGATGACCTATTCGATCAACTTCGAGGAGCTGGTGTGTTCTCAAAGATGGACTTAAGGCCCCATATCAAATGGCGCCTAAAGAGTTGGAAGAACTCAAGATACAACTACAAGAGCTTATGGACTTGGGTTTCATTAGACCCAGTGTTTCACCGTGGGGCGCGCCTGTGTTTTTTTGTGAAGAAGAAGGATGGATCGATGAGAATGTGTATCGATTATAGAGAGTTGAACAAGATGACTCACAAGAACAAATATCCACTGCCGAGAATAGATGACCTATTCGATCAACTTCGAGGAGCTGGTGTGTTCTCAAAGATGGACTTAAGGTCCGGATACCATCAATTGAGAGTCCGAAGAGAGGGCATACCGAAGACTGCTTTTCGCACGAGATATGGTCACTATGAGTTTGTGGTAATGCCGTTTGGATTGACAAATGCACCTGCGGTATTCATGGATTTGATGAATCGAGTATTCCATCCATATTTGGATAAATTCGTTTTGGTCTTCATAGATGATGTACTCGTCTGCTCGAAGGATGAGAAGGAACATGAGGAACACCTGCGAATCACATTGGAGACGTTGAGGAGTGAGAAACTATATGCCAAATTCAGCAAGTGCGAGTTTTGGCTTAAGGAAGTGAACTTCCTTGGTCACATTGTGTCAGCAGAGGGAATCCGAGTGGACCCCGCCAAGGTTGAGGGGGTACAGCAATGGAAAGCACCTTCAACACCAAACGAGATTCGGAGTTTCCTAGGCTTGGCAGGATACTACCGAAGGTTTATAGAGGGATTCTCCAAGATAGCGAGACCCATGACTCAACAACTCAAGAAGGGGGTAAAAGTTAATTGGACCCTGGAGTGTGAGGCAAGTTTCCAACTGTTGAAGGAGAAGCTAACTAGTGCACCGATTCTAGCCGTGCCAGAGCTTGGAGTGAACTACGTGGTATACACTAAAGCTTCGAAGGTGGGACTTGGATGTGTGTTGATGCAAAACAACAAAGTGATTGCTTATGCGTCACGACAATTGAGGCCACACGAGTTGAACTATCCAACCCAAGACTTGGAGTTAGCAGCGATAGTACACGCCTTAAAGATTTGGAGACATCATCTCTACGGAGTTCAATGTGAGATCTTTACGGACCACAAAAGCCTAAAGTATTTCTTTGAGCAGAAAGATTTGAACATGCGGCAACGAAGATGGCTCGAGTTGGTGAAAGACTACGATTGTGACATCAAATACCACCCCGGCAAAGCAAATATAGTGGCAGATACTTTGAGCCGGAAGGACCATTCCCAACTGGCTACTTTTCTCACTAAAGAAAAAAGCTTGATTCGCGAGTTTAGCAAGATGCGTTTGGAAGTGGTGAGGGCACCTGAAACAGTGGAAGCACGAATCGCCACTTTAGCTGTTGAACCTGATCTAAGGTCGAGGATTATTGAAGCACAACGGATGGATGCGAAATTGGAGGAAATTCGTGTAGAGGTGCGAACCGGCGAATCTAGGAATTTTAGTGAAGAAGGTGACAATGCCCTTACTTTCGAAAGAAGACTATGCATCCCGGATAACGAGGATTGAGGCCACACGAGTTGAACTATCCAACCCAAGACTTGGAATTAGCAGCGATAGTACACGCCTTAAAGATTTGGAGACATCATCTCTACGGAGTTCGATGTGAGATCTTTACGGACCACAAAAGCCTAAAGTATTTCTTTGAGCAGAAAGATTTGAACATGCGGCAACGAAGATGGCTCGAGTTGGTGAAAGACTACGATTGTGACATCAAATACCACCCCGGCAAAGCAAATATAGTGGCAGATACTTTGAGCCGGAAGGACCATTCCCAACTGGCTACTTTTCTCACTAAAGAAGAAAGCTTGATTCGCGAGTTTAGCAAGATGCGTTTGGAAGTGGTGAGGGCACCTGAAACAGTGGAAGCACGAATCGCCACTTTAGCTGTTGAACCTGATCTAAGGTCGAGGATTATTGAAGCATAACGGATGGATGCGAAATTGGAAGAAATTCGTGTAGAGGTGCGAACCGGCGAATCTAGGAATTTTAGTGAAGAAGGTGACAATGCCCTTACTTTCGAAAGAAGACTAAGCATCCCGGATAACGAGGAGCTCAAAAATGAGGTTATGACTGAATCACATGAGACTCCTTACACCGCCCACCCGGGAAGTACGAAAATGTATCAAGACCTGAAGAAGTCCTTTTGGTGGAATGGTATGAAGAGGGACATAGCGTCATTCGTCGAAAGGTGTTTAGTCTGCCAGCAAGTAAAGACTCTACATCAACGACCGTATGGAAAGTTACAACCGCTAGAGATTCCTGAGTGGAAATGGGAACACCTCGCCATGGATTTCGTGACAGGATTGCCGAGGACTCTGAGAGAGGGAACACCGCCATTTGGGTAATTATAGATCGACTTACCAAGAGTGCGCACTTCATACCGATTCTCATAAGCTATAGGTCCAACAAGCTAGCTCAAATTTACGTAAAGGAGATAGTCCGATTGCATGGAGTCCCAGTGACTATCACGTCCGATCGTGATCCAAAATTCACCTCAAGATTTTGGATGAGTCTACAGAGAGAGCTTGGAACCAAATTGAACTTCAGCACAACGTTTTACCTGCAAACTGATGGACAGTCTGAAAGAACGATCCAAACTCTCGAGGATATGTTGAGAACCGTGGTACTCGACCGAGGAGGAAGCTGGGAGGCAGCACTACCACTGATTGAGTTCGCCTACAACAACAGTTTTCAGGCAACGATAAACATGGCGCAGTATGAGGCATTATACGGAAGAAAGTGTAGATCGTCGCTCTACTAGGACGAAGTTGGTGAGAGAAGAATATTTGGACCCGATGTCGTTGAAGAAATGGTGGGAATCGTTCGGCAAATTCGTGAAAGGATAAAAGAACCTCAAGACGGACAGAAATCATACGCGGACGTCCGACGAACTGACTTACAATTCCAAGTTGGCGACAAAGTTTTCCTGAAGGTATCCCCGTCAAAAGGGATAACACGATTTGGCGTCAAGGGCAAATTGAAGTCGTGATTTATTGGGCCTTACGAAATTCTTGAAGGAGTGTGCCCCATTGCATATCGATTAGCGCTACCACCAAGCCTTGGAAATGTGCACAACGTTTTTCATGTGTCGCAGTTACGGAAATATGTGTTTGACCCAAAGCACGTGATCCATTACGAAGAAGTCGCCTTGAATCCGGACTTGAGCTACGAGGAGAGACCCCAATCTATTTTGGACCGAAAGATCCAGAATGTGAGAAATAAACCCATTGCTTGTGTGAAAGTACTTTGGGAAAATCATGGGCATGAAGAAGCCATGTGGGAGAATGAGGACAAGATGATGGAATTGTACCCTGAACTCTTTACATGAGGGTAACAAATTTCGGGACGAAATTTTTGTTAAGGTTGGTAGGAAGTAACGCCCCATTTTTCTAAACCTAATTTTTGAAGCCTAAAGTACTTGCAATTAATGAAATATTTATTGCGAAGTCCGTGAATTTATTTGTCGAGTGGAATTGTCGTTGGATACTTTTCGTGACCTAATTTTGAGTTGGAATTTTGATTGGGTCAACTTTGTTGAAAATATGACGTGGCTGCTTTGAATAGTTAATGTGGGGTGAAATTAAATATTTTTGAATAATTGATAATTTGTTATAAGAGCTAGAAATTGTGAAGTAAATCACAATGCGAATTTAAATAATTCCTTTCCGTGAGGATTGTTTGTTGGACTCGATTCCGTGTTAGATCCGATAAATTAAATAAATAATACAAAAATCCAGTCCGGTGATAAATAAATTGTGGGTTGCACAATTTAAATAAAATACAAAGGACCGCGAATCAAACTAATCTAATTAAATCTTTTCCTCGTTGACTTGGTCACCAATTATTCTTTAGTTCAAATTTTAAATAAAGATTTCCGCAGAGATTTTCCTCCTCCGTGATCTGTAAATAAAATACCAAACAAATCCAAATTAATCCAAAATCACAAAAAAACGGAATTCGAAATCCCCCCTATTTCCCGCAACTCCAAAACCGTTTCTCCCATCTCTCCCCAAACCTAAACTACCCATCAGCCATCTTCTCTCTAATATATTTTTCTCCTAAATCAGATTCTCATTATTCCCACATCTCTGCAACGAGCTGCAACTCTGCAACAAGAATTCAGGGAAGGTTTCCTTTTGAAATCCCAGACTTCGAAGGGTGCCTAATTCTTAACTCGGTCCTAAATGTGGTAAACAATTTCTCTATCGTTTCGTACCTAAATTGCTCCTATCTCAGAATTTAACATCAGATTGCTATCAACAGAAATCGAAATTTTCCAGCTTCAAGAATCTTCATTTTCAGCCTTGTGAACTCCACAACCAAGTCCTACTCACGGAGGTATAATTTCTACCCAATTCTAAAGTGTGAATTTTTTAGATTTTTGTTCACAACATATCATCATACTCCGCCTCCCACATAACTCAATCAACCGACATCACCGATCAAACCACACCACCAACAACGAACCGAAAAATCAATAATCGAACACCCGCTGTGATTAATCGAAAACACAAAAGAACAAAATTTAGTAAAGAGAACTTATCTTGCGGGGTGGTTCGGGTTGGTTTTGGGGCTGCGCGGTGTCATTTCGGAGCTGTTCGGGGACCGTCGAGCAGCCACCGGACAACAATAACGGGCAACGACAGCAGGCGCCTGACTCGGCTCTGCTGTACGACAGTTGTGACCCCACGCGGCGTGAGACGGAGGGGCGAGCTGTAGCTGACCGACGAGCAGAGGCCGCGGGCGTGAGGGTCGACGCGATGGTGGAGGATCTGGACGCGGCGACACCAGCGCCTCTCGGCGCCGAGCGACGGTGGTGCGGCGGATTTCTTGGCGGAAGATATGTGGGCCGTCGATTCTGGAGGTGAGATGGGAGACGACGACGAAGATTCTGGGAATTTTCGAGTTTGTCGAGAGAGAATGAGAGAGGCATGTAGAATGGTGGAAGAAAGGGGATTTGGGCCTTTGTTATTCTAAATGGATTTGGGCCTTATAATTAAATTGGAGGATTTATTTAAGTTTGGGCTCCGTTTAATTTGGTTTGGGCTTTAAAATTCAATTTGAGAGATAAGGTGGAGAATTTGGGTTTTGTAAATAAATCTTTGTGTTGATCATTAAATTAATTATAGGAAAATTATAACGATAAGTTAATCACAGGATTAAATAATTTTTAGGAATTATTTAATCAATTTCGAAACTTTTCCAAGAATGAGGTTTTAATTCTAAGTCCGAAATAAATATATTTGCGAGGGAAAATATTTTTGATGATTAATTCATGTGCTTAATTAAATCTTAGGATTTAATTCGATATCATTAAGAAAAATACGAGGAGTCAACGGAGGAATTAGGGGCGTAAGTAGCCGACGGGCGTCTCACGCGAAGCCTTGGGCGGCCGCAGAATAATCGAAAATTGAGAAAAAATGAGATAAATAACTTTAATTAGGATGCACGCATTTTATTTATTTATTTGAAAAGTGTGTTGATTTATGTATTATCTAAATAATAAAGGTGAATCATCGCAAGTGAAACGTGATACCAAGGGGAAGCAAGTGCTTGTGAATTAAGCAGTCAAGATGGGCTTTCTTTTACTGAAACTCTTTAACGTTTTCAAAAGTATGATTATAGTGTAATAAGGGTGGTTTAAACTGTTATGTCATGTCATGTTTGCTTGATGATGAGATTGTTGCCTGATGTCTAGTTTGTGAGTTCGCTCCATTAGGCTATAGGGCTATGTTAAACGAATTCGGGTCTGAGTAGGGCCACAAACCCTATCAGGCTAGTGTACACAGGTGGGATCGTGAGCCGTCTTTGCTAGTCGGCCGGTCTCGTGGGCGACTAGTGTGGCCACACTTTCGTCGCACTATGGAAATGTTGAGATTGATGGATTGTTGAGAAAGTGGGGAGATTGTTTTGACTAGCTAGTCTATGATAATGTTTTTGTGAACTCGATTATTTCCTCAAGTTAAAACTCGAGTTCACTGTGGTATGGATGACATAACTTTTATCAACTATTTTCGGCATGAGCCCACTGAGTACTTTTATAGTACTCAGCCCTGCATGTGCTTTCCCTATGTGCAGGTTGAGCGGCGACGAACAATTGGTGGTGTTGAGCAATTTAAAATTGAAGCATGTTTTGGTTAGTTGTGAACTACGAGTGTCGTTGTGTCTCCACACATGACGTCACTCTTTCTCTTGAACGCTTCCGCTGAGACATTGTTTTTACTCATCATTCATTTAGCTTTGAACCTAATTATTTGGATAATGTCAACCTCTTGGCCCTTTTTATTAAATATTTATTATTGGTCAAACTCTTTATTGAAACCCTAGTTTCCTTCGTGTGTATATTAAGTTATTTTAATCACGATCGCCCGTATTTATTTACCCTAAAGGGCGGTCGTGACAAAAGCGATGCAAAACAGAATTAAAAGATTGTATCTTCGCTCCGTAGGTCGGTGGAACCACGATGATTCCCCCATTCGAGCTAGGAGGCAGAGCGCATTTTCTGGAGTGTGGAGTGGACTTGCAGCTGTGTGTGGAGCTTCCCTCTAAAAACTCTAAAAAGGAGAAAAAGCAGCCTATGTTCGTTCAATGTTGATTCCTTTAGATTCCTTTATATAGGACGACTCCAAGCTCCAATCCCTAGAGTATACCCTTCATGATTTGACATTTGTACCCTTATAGCAAAGGGTACCTCCTTTTGATACTTCCTTCGTCCGTTATAACTTGTTACTAGTACTTTTTTTAAGGTTCATCCGCCAATACTTATCACATTTACTTTTTACTACTTTTGATAATAGACCTCACATTCCAATAGCTTATTCCACTCAATTTCTAATATAAAATTATTATAAAAAGTAGAAGCCACATTCCTCTAAACTTTTCCCCCATTATTTTTTACATTTCTTAAAATATGATCAGGGACAACCTGCGATAATTAATGGCAGAGGGAGAGAATGCGTGATGATACTAAATGTTTCAATAGTAAGCCCGGTTCCATTTCAATTAGCTGTCAATATGTTTAATTTTATATAGTACTCATAGATATCAAATTCAGTATAGCTCCAAGACCATGAATTGCAATTTTCTTTATTAATCTATTCAACATCTAAACGTTATGCAACATCAACCAAAATCATTGTTGGCTGTAAGATTTCAACTTTGCTGGGCAAATCAAGGATTGCTTTGATCAGCTATGGAAGCCCCAAAGTTTTGCTGAGGAACAAAAACCAAAAAACTAGAAATTGAGAGAACAGATTATATTAAACAAAAAAGTCTTGTAGGAAAATAAAAGTTATACCTACCCTCAAATTTTCAACTAGGGATTTAAGCTCTCTCTCTCAGGAGAGGAGTCTCTCTTTCCACCATACTTCTGAAAGGAGAGGAGTCTCTCTTTCCACCATACTTCTGAAAGGAAGAACGGATAAATCTTATGTTGAGGACAAAGGAATCTAAAAAAATGCAGCCAACAACGTTTGAACCGCAAGGTAAATTACAAAATTACCTGCTTCCCGGTAGAAAATGGAACATATTTTTATTTCATCATATGAAGTATCTGCCTCCTCAGCATTAGCGTGCACAGCATGACCCAGTAGAAGAGAAGTATCGGCCAAAACACAGGCACGTCAAATATGCCAAAGAATGTCAGCACGAATGCAATGCAGAAGGCTTTAGTGGTATTCCAATTATATAAAAAATTATACAGTATGCTTTCAGAAGACAACCAATCTCAGAACGAAGACAAAAAGTGAACTTAGTTTTGAACATATCAAGCTCAGTACTCAGACCCTCACCTCGCCAAGATTATTCATCTTCAAATTTTGTTTTATCATAAAACCTAATTGCTGGGTACCCCCATGATCCATTTACAGATATCTGATTTTTCTTGATTGTGCCATGGCATTAAAGTTAAACATTCAGACAGTGCCAATCCATCAACATTCAGACATGAAATTGTTTTTGATCACCAATATTCCTGAGACTGGCATGCTAACTATCACATCATCACAGCATTCAGGTAACATTAGCTAACTACAGAAACCACAGAACTACACAACATTAACTTTTGGAGTTTGGACCAACGTACGGTGCAAATTAGTGCCTCAAGTTGAAAACCAGATTAAAGCTTTCAAAGCATTACTACAGAAAAAAATTCTGAAGGAAATACCGTTTGCATAAATTTCAAATCCAAAGCCACAACTATATAGCCCTAGTAGATCTCTCTTATCTTCCAATATTGCAATATACGGAGTACTACTTAAAGGGAGTAAATTGAGCGAAATTTTAGAAGCATTAATTAGGGCACACAGATGCTAGGAATTAGTAGAGAATCGGTCAGAAATCTGAAGCGATCAAATTAGGAATGCGGAAATTAATTACAAAACAAAACTTAAGATAATTAAATTTGAAATTGGGGAAGAGAAAAAAAGAGAGACGAACCAGAATTTGAATTCGGGGACGCGGCGGACGAAGGGGCGGAACTCTTCGGAGCTCCGAATAGGGAGCGTGGCGTCGAATTCGGAGTCGTCCTGCGGCGAGAGGAAAGCGATGAACAAATTGAGCAAGTAGATGCCGAGGGCGTAGGAAACCACGTAGAATCCCTGGAGCAGGTAAACCCGGAGGCCATAGATCAATGCGATGCAAAGGAAGGCGGTCCAACGGTAGAGCAAGTACGGTGTTGACTTGTCTAAGAAGTGCTGGAACCGCTGCGAAACTGCGAATTTCCAGATGGCAGATGAGGTCGCCGCCGCGGAGGCGGTCGTGGTGGTGGAACCGTCTGCGCTTGTTTTCATTGTCAAGAGTGTTCGTTGTTTGCTAAATACTACGGTACTTGTAAGTTGTAAGAGTATCAGTGGGCGGATGTCCCACTCGGACATCCACTAAGACATCCAAAAAACACCTTCTGCCACGTCACTAGGACTTCCCATCGCACTGCCACGTCACTAGGACTTCCCATCCCACTGCCATGTCACTAGGACATCCCCTGCACAATCCGCCCTTCCCATCGCCCTTCCCACTAGAGTTTAAAAAAAAAATTTAATTACCGGACGTCCGACCCACTCCACAATGGCGGACGTCTGCCCGCCCGTCGCCCGCACGTCCGAGGACACCCGACGTCCTCACGGGACTTCCGTATCCGACCTTCGACGCCACAATGGCGGACGTCCCGGTCGCCCGTCGCGGACGTCCGCCATTGGAGATGCTCTAACTACTAACTACTCCCTCACACAATAGAGTTCAATTTTTTTTATGAATGAATCCCTCCTGATTATATAAATATTTTTTTTATTAAAATTAAGTTTCTAATTTTGAGTGAAATATTAATATAAAACAAATCTTTATTTTTAAAAGAAGATAGTACTAATCATAAAAATGAGATTTATGAGATATTTCATTATTTTTTCAATCCAAATGAATTTTTGCATAAACTTTATTTGGAGAAATTATCATAAAGCATATTTGCAATTAAAGAGATTTAGTGGGGATTTGTCCCGTGACCCATGTGACCATTTTTTTGGTGCCAAAATTTTGAACGTGGACGGAACATCGGTTCTCCACAATATTATGGGCTCCTAAGAGTGTCCACAGTGGGGGAGCCGCGGCGCCCGTGGCTTGGGTGCGCGGCCCCCACTGCAGAGAACCATGAAGGGCGGATGGGAGCCGAGAGCCGAGAGGGAGCCGCGGCCCTCACGCGGCTCAGCCGTGTGCGCCGCGGCCCACCACTACAGCTGGCCGAGAGCCGCGGCCCGGCCACCGAAAAATATTTTTCTTTACTTCTTTTTTTTATAAATACACACCATTTTCCCTCCATTTTTCTACCCCAATTCAAACATCACTATTTCCAATCTTTCCTATCTATTTCAATTCAACTTCTAAAATATGGATTCCGAGGATGAACGGTACCAAGAAGCGGTAGATCTGGAGTTCCAAAACCTGGTTGCAGCGGTGCAACGTGAAGCTGACGAGGCTGAGGCGGTGGCGGCGGTGGCAATCCCTCGACCGTTCTATCATCGGCGGTATATCGACCGTGACCATGCCGGGACTGACCGCAGGTTGATGGAAGACTACTTCAGCGAGAACACCTGTTATCCGCTAGAGATTTTCCGTCGGCGATTCAGAATGTCGCAACAACTTTTCGTCCATATATCGACGTGTTTGGCGCAGCGGTTCAAGTGCTTCAACTTGCGATATGATGCCACCGGTCGACCCGGCTTGTCGACATATCAGAAGTGTACGGTGACAATTAGGCAGCTTGCGGCTGACATGTTCGACGAATACCTACAGATGGGCGAAACGACTGCCCTACAGACGTTGAGGCAGTTTTGTAGGGGCATTAAGGATATCTTCAAAGGGGAGTATCTACGGAAGCCAACGACCAATGATTGCCAGAGACTGATTGATATGCACGGGACTGCACATCATTTTCCAGGGATGTTGGGGAGCATCGATTGCATGCACTGAGAGTGGAGGAACTGCCAGGTGGCTTGGAAGGGGCAGTTCACTTCTGGTTTCAAAGGCCGACATCCCACGATGATCCTGGAAGCCGTTGCTGATTACCGCTTGCGAATTTGGCATGCGTATTTTAGTGTCGATGGGTCGAACAACGACATCAACGTTCTACGATCGTCCCACCTGTTCAATGTCGAGTGCCGGGGTGAGGGTCCGCAAGTTAGATTCATGGCCAACGGCACGCAGTATAATATGGGATACTATTTGGCAGATGAGATATACCCTCAATGGCCCGTGTTTGTGAAGTCGATCCGACAACCCGTTGGGCAGAGGCAAACCTACTTCGCGAAAAAACAAGAGGGTGCTAGGAAGGATGTTGAGCGAGCTTTTGGTGTCCTCCAAGCGCGATGAGCCATTATACGGTGCCCGGTTCGACAATGGCACGAAAATGATGTCTCAGACATCATGACTGCATGTATCATATTGAACAATATGATAATAGCTGACGAAGGATTTGCTGCAAAGCGATGGACACCGGAAGATGGTGCTAGTTCGAGCTCGGGTATTGTCATGAAGCCCCTGCAGATGGGTGTACCACGTACTAATGAATACTTGATCCAGCGGTACACCGATATGTGGAGCCAAATATCGCATACAACACTGCAGGCTGATTTGGTTGAAGAGGTCTGGAACCGTAGAGGGAGCGCCGCATAATGATATGGGTTTTCAGGTTGTTGTTTTTAAACTAGAAAAATTTCGTTGTATAAATATCATAAATTATAGTCTAATAAAATTTATTGTAGTTAAATTAAAAATATCATTAAAAAAAATAAACAAATTAATTTTTATTTTGGAGCGGGCCACATTTCGTGGCTCTTGCTATTTACCATTGTGGAGAGCCCAGGAGAGCCACATTTGCTGGCCCTTCTTGAGGGCCACCATTGTGGATACTCTAACATAGTACTAGTACTATCATAGATATGTTGAACAGACTAAAAATTTACTTCAAAAGAGAACTAAATCAACCGTGACAGAAAAACAATTAGTATAAAACCAAAAAAGCTAGTAATTTATAGGAAGAATGACAAATTGACATATTGCATTGTGTATTTGTGTAGTGTTGTAGTACTAGGCCAATAAGTTTCAATCTCAACCCAACACAAATATTGCAAAACTGAAAACTACCTAATGAACCAAATCCACACATTCAAATAAGGGAATAATATATTGAATTTGCCCTGTATTATACACTTACGTGTATATTATAATAATATGATCCCAAATATTTTTGAATGAATAATTTCCTTGATAAATCAACATACTTAATTATTCATATTTCATTTTATTCAATTTTTATATTATTTGTAGCTACCAATCATATTAATAAAATGAACCAATGAATACAATTCTATTCATTTGGGATTTCTTATCATCGCTAAAAAACAGAATGAAAATTCCATTTTATTATACCTAGGACTTTATTGTGTGAGTTACGTTGAGTAACGGTAAGTACAATAGGTTGGGTAATGGTCATATATATATATATATGGTTTTGATATATGCAAAACTAAATTTAAATACAGAAACGTAAAACAATATCATACGTATGGCACTTTTAGGTCATAGTTAGTTAATTTTTAGGTCATGCTAACAGACCTAAAATGATCTTAGCATGACATTAAACCCAAATATTATAATATGACCCAAAATTGCTTAATTATGACCTTCCGTGTTTTTAGTTGATTATTGACCATTAGATCATCTAATCCTAGGGTCAAGATTTGGGGTGCATTTCTGGATTTAAATGTATTTTTATTTTGATCATCTATATATATATATATATATATATGAAAAATGAGAGTTGAGGACTTCAAATTTGGGTACTAAGTTATTATTAATTCTAAATCAATTTAGTTTGTTTAATCTGTAATATCATATAGAACAGAGATTATTAATCATTATATTTAAATTCTAAATTTCTTACGAAAATTTTAAATATCAAAAGAAAAATTCATTTAAATTAGTTGAAGTTGCGACAAGTCTTTGTCCACTATTTTGTAGCAAAATTTGTCCTCGCTACTCAACTACTGCCTCCGTCCCTGAAAATTTGTCTTATTTTTTCATTTTCGTCCGTCCCCCAAAGTTTGTCCCGTTTCACTTTTTATCATTTTTGGTAGTAGACCCATATTCCACTAACTCATTCTTACTCACATTTTATTATATTACTAATATATAAAAATAGGACCCACAATCCACTAACTTTTTCAACTCACTTTCTAATATATTTCTTAAAACCGTGCTGGGTCAAAGTGGGACAATATTTGGGGACGGAGGTAGTAATATTATTGGAAAAAATATGTCAATACATTCATCCAGACATGACAAATAAAGCCTAAAAATAAATCGGACGAGTCACGATCTAAAACTACAGGTCGGTTGCAAATTTGACATTATTGTAATATCACTTTTATTAATTTTAAACATTTCATAATGAAAAATCCACTAAAAGTTTAGGTTATTAAGTACAATTATGTAATTTTTTTTATTTGTCAATTTTGTTTGATTTTCAGGTGATTGGAAATGAAACGGAATTCATTGCATATTCACCTGAACCACTTTTCATCGTTGCTTAATTAATCTTAAATTAAAAACTAGCCGTTAAGCTTAATTAATCTTAAATGAGCAGCTTAATTGACACAAACTAATGCTATATAAAACGGTATCCACTCGTTTTCAGATTTGAAACCGGCAAAGAAGTGGGAAATCACTTTTATCGGCATTGCAACCACACTGTTTCTCGATTCTCTTCCAATCATTTCTCAACTACCATCAAAATGGTGAGCAGCTCCAACGGAGAGTCGGCGAGCGACGCGCTCGAATCCCAGTCCAAGAGCCTCTTCTCCGAGGGCGAGAAGGTTCTCGCCTACCACGGTCCCCGCATCTACGAAGCCAAAGTACTCCCTATATCTATTTCTTAGGGTTTTTTCTTCTGTTCAATTAACGATTATCTTCGCACACTGAGTAATTGGAGCTCATTTATATGCTAATTTTAGTACCATGATTTGGTACTTGAATAAAATTCAAATATGGATATAATTTTAGATGTGTTTTTCATGCGAGGATAGCTGTTATATTTGATTGCTTGTGAAAGTGAACTAGCCAGGCTTAGATGCATACTAAAATGCAGTGGATTATTGACCTGAAGAATAAGGTTGTTTATGTAGGTTCATTACATTTTTCTCTTGAGTGTCTTTGATTGATTTTAGTTCCGTTGCCTTTCTTATATCTGGCTAATGTGATGTGGAAATCATAGTGGAACTGTTTAGTGCATAGGTATTCACATGTTTGATAAGCGGCTACAAACATAGATATGTGGGTTTCTCATAGGATTTTGTTTCAGGTTTCTATCAATATTCCAGGATTATGAATCACTCAAATTTACTAGAGAATATGTGACTTGTCTACTTAAGTAGAGGATATCATTTTGTTTTTCTAAATGTAGATGTAAATGTAATAATCCTCAATCTTGATATCTATGTCTCTTTATGTTTATCATACATGTTCGTATCTTGTGCGTACTCATTACTCCTGGTATATATTTGATCCCGCATCAGATATACACTAATGAAATACTTTGTCATTAAGGTGGTTATTTGTGATATCTTAATGCCAAGTATTACTAGATTTTAATGGTGTGTCAGTATGTTGTTTTTTTCCTAATTGCATACCTACCTCACTTTCAAGGGGAATAATTTTGAACAATTATGCTTCAGTTGCCACCCTTTCTTTCAGTTTTATTGTTCAAATATATTAACCCTTTCCCTTTGTTTGTTTTCTTCTTTTGGTATGAAGTAGAGTCCTGCTAATGGGGCTTATAGTAAAGTTTAATAACCAGTGTTAAAGCTTGAGAATTGGAACAAAGAAAATCATTCAGGCATGCAAGTTCGAATGAGAAACTTTGCTTATTTGCAATATTCGCAGTTCCTTTCTTCTGCTTCAAATTAAGTTATGCAGTCCTCTTTACAGGGTATCATGGCTCATTAGTATTAATATACTGAATCATCAGAAATAATGATTGTGTCAGAGCCCCCTAAAAACTTCTCTGTGAATAAAATTCCAGGAATTACTTTCTGGTTCTTATATTAGGGCTGTGGGGATCATGCCTGCTCTCATCTTTGAATTAGAAACATGATTTATATATTTCGTTCATTCTTTTATTTCAGATCATGTGTTGGTGATATACTATTCAGGATCAGTTTCATTTTTTTTATACAACTAGATTTTTGCTACATACTATTTGATCTTTTGTCAATACATGATGGTTTTCTTTACTCATAAAAGTATTTTCATTAGTTGCTCTTTTGTGTGTATAAGGTTCAAAAAGCAGAGTTCCAGAAGCATGAGTGGAGATATTTTCTCCATTACCTTGTAAGTTTAATTTCCTACTTATCTTTCCATTCCCAGTTGATTTTGGTTGCGCGTTACCTAATATGTTTGTGACTTTGTTAATGAAGCTCTTCCTATTACACCATTTTGTTTAGCCTGTCAATAACATGTCCCCCAGGTCTTATTTGTCAAATGGAATACCACTATATCTACTCTAATTGGTAGTTTATTTTTTACAGGGTTGGAATAAAAAGTGAGCATGTTCCCATCCCTTCATTTCCTTCTTTATTTATCTGACTTGGAGGTCCTATCTCAGTCTCTGTTTCTTTGTACTTTTGTAGAACACATAATACACAGCTGTTTTAAATGTTAGGTTAATTGTATACAGAATATACATAGCTGTTTTAATAGCTTAGTTTTACTAATTATATAGAGGCAAAATTTTCTTCCCTTGTAGTTCAGAATTTTAGAAACAAATAAAATAAATTCTCTGGGTTAAGTTAGATTTGTTTAGCCCTATGTGTAGCTAATCAGAGTCCTGCAGTTCTATGTTAAAATATATGAGTAGTTTTTTGCTTTTTTAGGCCTATACTGGTAATTGTTATCACTAACTAAACGTTCAATATGCTTCCAATTAGTTGGGATGAATGGGTAGGCATGGATCGGCTGATGAAATATACCGAAGAGAATATTATGAAGCAACAGGCCCTTGATAAGAAAGCTGGAGTTGACAAGAATACTAAATTAGGGCGTTCTGCTCAAACAAAACCAAAAAGTTCAACTGGTATGTGTCAGTCAGTCTTTGATCTGCTAATTTCTTAGGGGTTCTTGATACTGGTATTTCTTCGTCAGATAACTGTTTATGGTTGGTGAGCTGTTTGTTTTTGGTATTAAGGTTCTTTTACTCATGGATTTTGTAGATGCTAAAGTGGATAAAGGGGAGGCAAAGACCACAGGTACTGTTATCAGGTTTCTCCATTGTGTGTAATTTCCCACTTGCTCACGTCATATCTTCTTCAACAAAAATTGGTACCTTATCCTGGTCCATAGTTTAGTAAGCAAGTGGAGGCTAAACTAGGTTGAAAATGAATCCTTTATGCCAATATTTGATGTTGTTAACCTCTTGATGAAATGAATTGAAGGAAGAAACTTTGGGATATAGCCATATAGTAATAGCCGTGTATTCTGGACTTAATTGCCTATTACTCCCTCCGTCCGCCATTAGGAGTCCCATTTCTTGGCGGCACGGGGTTTTAAGAAATGCTAAGAAAAATAGGTGGAAAAAAGTTAGTGGAATAGGTGTCCCACTTGTATATATTAGTTTTAAATGAAATGTGAGTGAAAAGAGTTAGTGGAAGGTGGGACCCTATTACCATTTATGGTAAAAGTGAACCGGGACTCCTATTTGCGGACGGACTAAAATGGAAAAACGAGACTCCTATTCGCGGACGGAGGGAGTACTTGTCATGGTATTTGATACTGAGTCTTATTCGTGGTGGTTTACAAGCGTGGGAATCAAGCGGTTGCGGATTATCATTAGCTGTAGCGCAAAATTATCTTTAGCTGCATATCCTTTACTAAGTTGTTTTGCTAGAGGAGTCGTGTGTTACTAGTCTTTTAGAGATAGAGTTGTTTTACGAGTCTGTTTGTTAGTAGGAGTCACTAGGCAGTCCTTGTATATAGTCCCTCAATGTTTGAGATGGCATGTATTGCATTTGAGTTTGTGAACTATTATTCTGTTGGCCCCGTTGAGGATTTCTATCTTGTTTATTTCTTCCATTCCATTGTTTTCCATCCTCTCGCCTTTACTCTATCAATTTTGCAGCTACAAAGGGGAAAAAGCGAAAGGCTGACTCAGGGATTGAGGTTTGTTCTGTCCCTCCTCTACATTAGTAAGCTTGCAAGTTTAATTTGGAGTGCACTTATCTACAGATATTGATTGTAGAGCGCTTTGTCGAGAGAGAGACACACACAATTATATATTGAGATGAAACTGAAAGAACTAGTGCACGATTGACTAACTGAATAAATTGGAGTTAACTTGAACTAACTTGAATTAAGAACAATGTTGTTAAGGGTGTGGGGCGCAACGAGATAATTCTGTAAAAATCCGGGGCGCAGTGCGTGGGACGCTCTAATAGATTGGAAAATTTCTTTTCTTGCTATACTAAAAAAAGAATTTGAGTAGAAGAAGGAAGAATTAATTGAGAAGAGGATAATAAGGAATATTAATGTCTTGAGAAGAGGAGAAGAGCTGAATTGTTTTTTTTTTGGAGATTATAAAATATTGTAGTATTATTTTTTGCAATATTTTTGGTGATTTGGAGGGATTAAAGGAAATATTTATGATGAGTTATTTTAGGAAAATAAGATTTCATGAAGTCTTTTGGGTTTTTTGATTGAAATATTTTCAGCTGCCGCCCTGAGCACCCCGCGCCTCAGGCGCTCTTTTAACAATATTGATCAAGGATGATAGTTTTCCTCTTGCGAGGCCTTGACCTATGCCAAACAAAATACTCCCTCCATCCCGCCATAAATGAGGAGTTTCTTTTTGGCACGAGATTTAAGAAAATGATATTTAGAGATTTAAGTGGAGAGAGAATAAGTGAAGAGAGAATAAAGTAAAAGAACCAATTGATATATTTTGCCAAAAAAAGAAAATGACTCGCTTTAGGTGGGACGTTCCAAAAAGGAATACAAGTCGCTTATAGTGGGACGAAGGGAGTGCTAGACTTCAAGCTATATTTCCCCTTCAATTTCTAGGGGTATATATACTTGAGATTCCTACTTCAACTTGTAAAAGAAGAGATAATTATCAGAAAAGGAAAACTACTAAACTAAGGAAGTGAATCCTAATAACTTAAGGAAATAAATAACAACTATTAACATACCCCTAATGTGATTTGGACTCTGAATTATTTATGATATGCGACAACTGAATGACTAGATCAACAAATGCATGACTTTCTTCTTCCAATCTCTCGCTTCATTCTTCTTCTCATGCTTGAGTGGCTACTCGACGTGGACCTCGTGTATACTGTATATACCCTCCACGGTTGAGCTCTATCACATATCTGCCGTGTATATGCTCCTTTCTTCTTCTTTCTATTTTTCTCTTAGTTTTCATTTCATCTCTCTTTAAATAAGTATTTTTTTAACTTAGTAAACATCATTGCTTAGATTTTGGACGTTTTCTAATGCTTGTTGGTGTATGATTAGTTGTATTTCTGTTTCATATATTAAGACGTTTCCTGGTTGTCACTTTAATTTCAGAGTCATGTGCAAATATAAAGAGAAACTGTACCAAAGTAATTTAATACTCCCTCCGTTCCGCTGTAGTTGAGTCATTTCATTTTATGCACTCGTTTTGGAAAAATGATAATAAATAGTTAAAATGGAAAGAGAGTAAAGCAGGTGACAAAATAATGTAGATAAGAGTCTTATCTACATTATTCTCTCTCTTACTTTATTTTATCTCCACTTTAACTATTTATTATCATTTTTTAAAAACGAGTGCAGAAAATGAAATGACTCAACTACCGCGGAACGGAGGGAGTATCTCTTATTCCTAGAATGTGATATATCTTCTTCTCTATACGGCTTAATTCATCATATGGTTAAACTACTCTGCATCAGCAGAATCTAAATTTGTTTAAATTGATGCTGTTGAAAGTTTGTTGTTACTTGAGCTTCTGTTTTCTTGGACCTCCGGTGAACACTTTCTAAACTCATAGGAGTTGTCAAGAACTTAAAGTTCTTCAGAGTTTTGAAAATGTGTTAAATACTTCAGTAACAGAACACTGAACCCAGTTTTCCATTACAACATGGCCTTATGCAATTCCACCATCCCAATTACACTATGTTGTTTCATTGGTAAAACGTTTTTTCTTTGCAGATGTTATAATTGCAACATAAATAAATAAAAAGTGTTGTAAGTTTGTAAATGCAACATTTCGAAACACTGTTATAATTTCCTATTATGCTAAATGTTGCATTGTTTGCGGCATTTACCCCTTAAGTGATGTTTTTGATCTACTCATTGTTAGGACAACCCAACAACAGAAAATCTCATCAAAATTCACATTCCTCCCAGTTTGAAGAAGCAATTAGTTGATGATTGGGAGTTCATTCCTCAGCAAAACAAGGTAGTGTGTTTCTTTGCTACATTAAATTCAAGTAAAAGTTTCAGAAGGAGAAAGTGCTAATGAGTTAATACTTACTCCACGAATGCTAATGAGGGATTATAGGGAAAAATTAGGATTTCCAGTGGTAATTTTTTAATCGCAATTTGGATAAACTTCTAAGACAGTTAGTGGCAGCATTACTGAAGTGTTATCCAGGACAGTTAAAAAACAGTGCAAACCTAACTGGCTAGTTTATGTGGACCAATGCTTACCCATCAGGCGTTTCATTCCATTTTCAGTTTGTGCCACTGCAGATCGAAATCATTATCTGTCCTTTTTTGATCAATTTTACTACATTGCATCTATTTTTTCTTGAGCCAAATTCAGATAAGAATGTTCTCAAGAATCATGGGCTTTAACGTAATGGTGATAACTTTTTTCTTCTAGACCTCCACCATTCATGTAAGGTAAGGTGTGGTCCTGGATTTTCTGAGGGTATTTGCTTCCCATTCTGTTTGTGCTTCCAGAATATTGTATTATATTTTGCGTCTCTCACTGAAAGTAAATCGTACATTCATAAATATAATTTTATAAAGGTTTTCTTCTCTGCAGCTTGTGAAGCTCCCGAGATCACCAAATGTTGATGATATATTGACAAAATATCTGGAACACAGGTCCAAGAAGGATGGCATGTGAGTTTTTTTTCTCATCTGAAACTTTTTCATGGCTGTATACTACTATCTGCCATGTTTCTCCATTTCATTGAAATATGGATGAGCTATTCTGGATATCTAGTTTCAGTTAGCTAACAAAAAGCAACAGTTGTGTGAATGATGGTTGTAAAAAATCTTTGGTACTCTATTTGTTAATTGTGGACCATTTATTTTGTTTGATGGATGGGTATTGACAAAGATTGCACTGCCGTGATGGAAGAAAATGCATGATATCCATTCACAGAGGAGATGCATTAAAATATAATATAAAGCATGCCCAGTGTTCTAATTTTTCACTTTATTGTCTTTTCGGGAATATACCATGAAAGTTCACTTGTTAACAGGTTGATTTGTTACAATTAGTACTCCCTCCGTCCCGGAATAGGAGCCCTATTTAGTTATGGCACGAGTTTTAAGAAATGTAAAGAAAAGTGGATTGAATAAGTTAGTGGAGTATGAGTCCCACTTATATATAATAGTTTTATAATAAAATGTGAGTGGAATAAGTTGGTGGAATGTGGAGCCTACTTACCATTTATGGTAAAAGTGAAATAGGACTCTTATTGTGGGACATACCGAAATGGCAAAACAAGACTCTTATTTTGGGACGGAGGGAGTAATTATTAAAATATTATTTTGGCTTTACTCCCATACATCACAGTAGTTTGATTTTCTATTCACGACCGTCCCTATAAAAAGTTGGAGCTTTAAGTAGTTCTTGTTGGTCCGGTAGCATCTAAAACTATAGTTATGTACATTGTTTGGTTACTTGCATGGTTTTATCTTGTAGAAGTTGCGTTGTTTGATATCCTTGGAAGCAAGGATAGATTGTTCTGTGAAATGTTTCATTGTACATGGTTGATGATCTTTGATGGTATTTTTTTATGAGTACAGGATGACTGATGTGGTTGGAGAAATTTTGAATGGGTTAAGATGTTATTTCGAAAAGGCTTTGCCAGCTATTCTTTTGTACAAAAAAGAATGCCTGCAGTACCGGGAGGCTGTTTCGGATAATACATCTCCATCAACTATATATGGAGCTGAACATTTGTTGCGCCTATTTGGTATGCTCAATTCAATTATAACTAGCAAATCATCGACAAATATTATTTTATTTAACTTTTTTATATGATTGTACTACTGTTTTGCATTAATAGAATGCTTATTGAGGTGAAATTGTTCGTCTGCTTGGAGTTTCACCTTGTTGAAAATGTATTGATTTGTTCTGCTAATATCTGATTTGGAAATTCTGACTTGTTTTGTTGATATCATATTTATGTTTTTGTTCTCTATTATTTGCAGTGAAATTGCCAGAATTGTTAATTGATGAGGAGACTTTGATTCGGTTGGGGCAGAGATTGCTCGAGTTTATCAAGTACGTTGTTAGTCCTCTTGTTTGACATCATGGCATCGACTGCTCTGTTTATGTGCTCAGATGGTTCAAGAATAAAATAATGATCCATATTGAAATTCATTTTGCTGAAATAAGGTTGTACATCTCGGGCAACATTCATTTTACTGATACCCTTGATTTCAGTTGTGCAGACAGGGTTTAGCACCATTCACTTAGAATTTGAAGTTGGAACTTTTTTGGTTTTCCAATACTTATCTAACTTTACCTGTGGGGGTGTTTGATGTAGGTTTCTGCAAAATAATGAGAGCGCTTTCTTCCTCTCGGCATATGATGGTCCTAAAGTTAGTGAAGGAGGTGGCAAGATGAAGGATAGCTGACCAGCATGTGTTCTTGTTATTATTCTTGGCTATGATATACCGGCAAGAAGCCTCAGTATTGTATGAGTAAGCATGTTGTTGTTGTTGTTGTTGTTAGGCTCTTTAACTAGCAAAAACTTATCGTTGTAGCAACATATACTCGTCTTAGAAGAAGGATGCATAGTTTCCCTTGATTTTCTTATATTTCATTTTTATTACGGACTATGTATAAATTTTTTATATTTCAAAGCAAACGTAACCTCATTATTTCAAACTGGGTATTATTCCTAAACTACACCACTGTTGATCGCATACATTATTGTATGCGAGTGATAGTTGCCCTAGGGCCAGAAACATTTTTTCTCACTGTTAATTTACTCTCTTACTTTATTCACTTTCTACTTTATTCCATCTACTTTTTTCTTTCTCTTATTTTTTTTATCTATCTATTTAGCACACTAAACATCAATTTCTTAAACTCCGTGCTGAAAAGTTCCGCCTCAACTATGAGGGAACGGAGGGAGTATTTTAAATGAACTACAAAAAAATCTTTGACAGTATAATTTGTATATAGATCACTATCTGTAATGAATTTTATTAGCATGGATAGATCCAGAACAAACACTCCAAAAAATACTACTCCGTTTACTAGCAGCTAGTTTCGCTACTAATTGTCATAATTTCACAAGTAAAATGGTTAGCAGCTGAATAGCAAAATATTTATACAATTGTTCATCGTTGTTAAATTTTAGCAACATACTCCCTCCATCCCATTCTCATTGACACAATTTCTTTTTTAGGATGTCTTTTCGAAATGACACATTTTTAAATATAGAAACACCACTCCCTCTACTTTTTCCCTCTCTCTTACTTTGTTCAATATTCTACTCCACTTACAAAACAATACTATATAAAATCTCTTACCAAATTAGAAATGTTCCACTTTAGAGTGAGACGGAGGGAGTATTAAATTACACTACTAATAATTTAGTACAACTAATAGGCAACAAATTGAGTCTGTTGATAATTGAGCTCGAACGAAGAGAGGAAATAAAAATGCACTCCAAAATGTCTCGGGTCTATAGAGTTCTTCGCCTAGTAGACCCATGAGTTTGTCTTCCATGAACCCAACGTTCTGATGGTTTGCACTGTCACTCCAGAATGTTTTTCGTGGTATGTTGAATGTGCACTCTCTCCAAAACATTGCTAGCGTCTCGTTTGCTTTGCATCAGCTGCCCAAAACATCTCCAACGGTCCACTAAGTTCGTGCTTCGCGTATCCAACGATCCATGTAGGCGGATAATTGAGACGCAAATTCATAATTTAATTTAGCTTTTGCTGCATACGATTACGATACGAGAGACTTGACAAAAATACAGAAGCACCGTGAAAGAAGGGGAAATCAAGGAAGAATGAATAAACAAAGGATGGTAATTCTGTTGAAGTAAATAATCTTCATATGCATCACTGGATTATCATGAATTTATGGGTTTTCCCTATGTTAGGATATGGCCATGTGATGTGGCTCGTGGATTGTTCAAGTGAGATGGCTGAATGCATGAGCTCACTGCAACAGAAATAACAACAATGCAAGAGGTTGTGAGAGTGAGAAAGCAGTTGCAACCGACTGATAACTACTAGCCGTTGCATAGCGGTTTCGATGTTGCATGGAGAGTATATATGCATAAGATGTAGCTCAATCTTAGGGATGAACAGATGTGTGTGGAGAATCAAAGAGAGAGTGAAGAGAGAAACATTTGTACTCGTATCTTGAGAGTAGATAGCGTGTGTGTGTTGTTCCTCCTTCTTATTTGTGTTTCCATTGTAAAGCTCCATCTTCAAACGTGAATAAACATCTCAGATCGTTTCCTGTTGACGTAGGTTTGATTTAAACCGAACCACATAAAATCCTTTGTGTTCCTTTTGTTCTTGATTGAGTTCCATAATCCATCGTCGTCACTTTCGATTGACATTCACAATTGCCGCCGTTTGTGGGAAGCCTTGAAGATGGCGATGACGAGATTCGAAACCGAGAAGTTCAATGGATCCAACGATTTCGGTCTCTGGCAAATCAAGATGAGAGCATTGCTCACTCAGGAAGGCCTCGACGATGCATTGGAGCCGGCGAAGAAAGATGATAAGCCTGAAGAGAAGCAGGCCGAGATCTTGAAGAAGGCCAAGAGTGTGATCATTCTAAACTTGGATGACAAAGTTTTGAGAGAGGTTGCTAGAGAGCAAGCTGCAATTTGGAAGAAATTAGAGGATCTCTACATGACCAAATCTCTGGCAAACAGGTTATATCTCAATCAAAGGTTATACTCTTTCAGATTCACTGATGATAAAGCCATTGGAGATCAACTAGATCAGTTCAACAAGATCTTGGATGATTTGGAGAGCGTCGATGCAAAAATGGAAGAAGAGGATAAGGCGATCGCGTTGCTAAATGCTCTCCCAAAATCCTTTGAACACTTCAAGGATGCTATGTGGTACGGGAGAGAGAAATCCATTACCCTCATTGAAGTGCAAACGACATTGAAGCTATGGTCGTTTTAAGAAAGCCGCAAAATACAGAACGAAACGCGAGGGCGGGCGTTATGACAGTTTTTGGTCGCGAACTCTGGGGCGTTTTGCATGAGGAAAAACGCCCAACCGGGTTTTTTGCGCGACTTGCGTTTTTGGACTCTTTTTGTGTCTTTTATTTAGCACTTTTTTTTCTCTTGTATAAATACCCATGTCTAGGGTTTTTGTGGGCAGACTTTGAACATTATTAAAGAACAAAGACTCCATTGTGAGCACCCATCTTCATCATTGAAGATTTATCCAAAATCCCTTGTGGTTGCATTTAATCTATTGTCGGGCTTAGATTATTTGTTAAGGTATGCTTGCTAGTTCTTGTGTTGCTAGTTGGTGGAGCCATTAGGTTTTTGTTTGTGAAAGTAGCCATTAGGTTTTCTTTCTTGAGCATGAATCTAAATCATAACACTTATCATCTTCTTCTTCTTTTCCATCTTTTTATTGTCATATTTCTTGTTTGGGTTATTGGATATTATTGCAAGAACAAATCCGGGCAACATATGTTTCTTGAATCCTTAAGATTCAAATTAGTAATTCTTGGAAACAATCAGACTTGTGTGATAAGAGGTGTGGGGAATATCAGACTTAGACTTGAAGATGGCTCTGTGACATTGCTCACTGATGTGAGATTCATACCAGAGATCAAGAGAAATCTGGTATCCCTGGGACTTCTTAAGACAAGAGGATATGGTTTGAGATCAGAGAATGGAAAGTTGATCATCTTTAAGGGTCCAAAGACAGTCATGGAGGCTGTGAAGAGACAGACGCTTTACTATCTTGAGGCTAGTGTCATATCTGGGAGCACAAACATAGCTGAGAAGCACACAAGTGTGCATACATGGCACATCAGGTTGGGTCACTTAAGCACAAAAGGGATGCTGAGACTTGCAAGCAAAGGTGTTTTCAACATGGGGTGCAAGAAGACCTCAGCACGTGTGAACAATGTATGATGGAAAAAAGCAAGAAGCTGCTATTTCCAAAAGGCAAGCACAATTCTGCATCAATGCTTGAGTATGCTCATAGTGACTTGTGGGGGCCTGCTCAGCCTCCAACCATGAGTGGAGGAAGATATTTCATGACAATCATAGATGATTTTTCAAGAAAACTGTGGATACAAGTGCTTAAAGAAAAACCAGAAGCTTTCAGATTCTTCAAGGAATGGCACTTGATGGTTGAAAGAGAAAAGAAGGTGAGTCTTAAGTGCTTGAGGACAGACAATGGACTGGAGTTTCTATAATCCGAGTTCACTGATTATTGTAAAGGAAAGGGGATTCAGAGGCATAAGACAGCTCCAAGGAATCCATAACAAAACGGTGTGGCTGAGAGGATGAATAGAACTATTATGGAGAAAGTGAGGTGCATGCTACTGACATCTGGAGTAGATAAAAGATTCCGGGGTGAAGCTGTAGCTACTGCTGCTGTGATAATCAACAAGTCTCCTTCATCAGCAATTAATTTTGATATACCAGATGCAAGATGGTATGGCCGCTTACCAGATTTTAATAAACTTAAGTCTTTTGGGTGTAGAGCATATACTCATGTCAAGCAGACAAAATTGGAGTCCAGAGCATTGAGATGCATCTTCTTGGGATACCAACGTGAGTCTAAGGCCTATAGACTCTGGTGTACAGAGCCTAACAACGGGAAGCTGATAGTTAGCAGGGATGTCACATTTGATGAAGCAAGGATGCCTTTTCTAGCAGACAGAAATAAACCTACATCAGTTGAGGTGGAGCCACTGGAAGAAAATGACAATGAGCTCTCTGATGCAGGAGGCATGGGACATTCGGATGTTGGACAAGGCTCTGATCCATCACCAGCTAGCACTACTTCATCAAATGCAGCAAGGGAAAGGCCAAAGAGAGTAACTAAACTGCCATCCAGATTCTCAGATTATGAGATGGCATACTTTGCTCTACATGTAGGTGAATGCATTGAGTTTGATGAGCCTGCTACCTATGAGGAAGCAATGAGAGGAAATGAATGGGAAAGGTGGCTTGAGGCCATGAAAGAAGAAATAGAATCCCTCATGAAGAATGACTCGACTTATTTTAACACAAGTAATACCCGCAAGTGTACGGAGCTAGTGTAGCAATCAGTAAGCAAGAGTATCGTATCCCACAGAGACAATTTTGTATCAACTTAACTACCACGAACAAAAATCAACTACTATCTAGACAATCAAGTGAAGTTTGGTTTGTTCTAACAACTAATAAAAGCATATACTAAGCAAATAACAGTTAAGAACAAGAGAACACAGTATGATAATGATATGAAAGATAATATGGAAAAGTTGTAGAACTCAAGGATCCGATGCACAATTCCAAGCTCTTATCCAATTGATTCACCTTACCTTTTGGTGTCTCTAGAGTTACTAAGTCAACCACGATTATAGATTAAACCCCCTCCCGAGGTGAGAAACCGTTGTTTTAGATGCTAGAATTGAAGTCCCCTTCTAATCCTAAAACCTCTAACTCCCAAAAGTTCGATTAGGTTAGTGACCTCACTCAAAACCTCAACTATCCCGAGTTCTATTGTATTAAGGTGTGAATTATTCTTATTTCCGGATTAATTATTTCATCTCCCGATTAATCTAATTAATCCTATACAATCAAGTGGTTATCAAGCAATTGAAAGGAATAAACTCAAGAACAATCAAATAACAACAAGAGCAAGGCAAGAACAAAATCAATCGGATAAAAACTATGAAATTAGTGCATCATCACCAAGAATTCTACAAGAAATGTTTAGCTACTCACGTTCATCATAAAAACCATGTTCAACACATAGGAATTCAACAAATACATGAATAAAAGATACTAAGTACTCATGTGAGATCGATCTATGGACTGAAGCTTCAATCTTCCGATGTGGACTCTTCAATCTTCAATTCTCTCTCTCAAAGGTGTGCTTGGGGTGGTGTGTGTGTGTAGGAGGCGTTCGGTATGGAATAATTTCCGTCCCCTGCAACCCTAGCCTTTTTCTCTCTTTTTTTTTTTCTCGTCAAAATCGCGTTTTCAGCTTTCCAGACGTGTCAGACTGATTCACCCGGCCGGGTGCAATTAATGCACTGTAAATTCACCCGGCCGGGTGCAATTAATGCACTGTAAATTCACCCGGCCGGGTCTCCTTTCTAGAGCCGTATCTGGAATTTGTTTCTACCCGGCCGGGTGAAATTATTGCACTGTAAATTCACCCGGCCGGGTCTCTCTTTTAGACTCATATCTGGACTTTAACTTCGGCCGGCCGGGTGCAATTAATGCACTAAAAAGTCACCCGGCCGGGTCCCTGTTCTGGTTCCCTCTCTGAACGCATTTTCACCTCTTTTTAAGCAGTTTTTCCTATAATACTCAACAAACACATAAAACTCCAAAAAGTAGAATAATTGGCTGGATAAAGACGATTTCGAGAGACGAAGTCGGCATTTAGCACTTCAACATACCAATTACACCTACGAAAATATGAGTTTGTCAACTCCCCCAAACTTAAAACCTTATTTGTCCTCAAATAACAAGAAGAAGATCATAAATAATAAACTCATACGAAGGGTGAAATTGGGCTTTGCTTCAGATTAAAATAACAACGGCATGGAATGCAAAATCAATCAAACATTACCTTGAGTTACTGTCTCGTGTATCACTTGGTTTCAATGCCCTCGCAGGTTTATGAAGTGTAACATTTTTTTTCCGCTCTTAAGTGTATAGGATTCAATACTACCACTCTCTCAAATCAAAATACAAGCAGTGTTTACCATAAGCTTGCTCAAAATCAATCATCTCCTCTACTAAGTTGTGAATGTGAGTTTGAGATCAGAAAGGACTTTATTAAGGTTGTAACGTGGCTCTTTGGAAGGTAGGGACTATTTTGGCTTAAGTGGCTAAAAGAATAGGAAGCACCAGTACCCACAAATTACAGTTACCAACAAATAACCAGTTTTCCAAACGCATCTTAGAAAAGTAAGACTAGTGTCAAACTTCTTCCTTCCATCCTGTCCCCATTTATTTAGGAACTCAACCAATGACCCTCTAGACTTCGTCTAGCTTATACCTCCAGTTTTTTTTTTTTCTTATTTTTTTTTCGCCCAAAATGTGCTTCTGACCTCTCTTTTTTTTTTCTTTACAAGCTTATCACTTTTGAGGGTAGTTTATAGTTATTCATCATCGGAACACTTTTAGGCTAGGAGGGCTGACTAGGGATTAAGACAATTATGTACACTTGTGAAAGGGAGAACAAAGAGGGCCTAACTTCATTTCCTGAACTCACATTCACTACGTAGACTTAATATGATCGGGAGCAAGTTCTAGAAACAACAACATGTATATGATAATATCACACTGAAATGAAAGTTCGGCTCAAATCTCTCTGGGAATCGGCATTGAATAAGCAAACAAGCAATTCACTCAAAAGCAATTCATAACCAATAACGCATATTCCCACCATTTTCACAAAGCATTTTCAGAAGAGATCGTCATAAGCGCCCAAAGTACACACCTCATAGTATGAATAATTATATGATCAGTACATGCCCATATTCAAGTCCCACAGGAGAGACGTACACAAATCAAATAGAAAAACAAAATAAAACAAAAAGTTCACAAATCATCCACGGAGATAGTGGGGAAAGAAGGGAAGCACCACCAATCCACGACAGACTCCCCTAAACTTATTCAATACGAAGGAATGAATAAGTTTGAAAAGAAGTGGATGGGGTGTGATACCTCTAATCGGAGGGTGGAGGAAATCTCGCGTAGTAGGCGCGATAGAAGGCCTGCTCCTCCGCCCACCTGGCGTCACCTTGAGCTTGTAGGTGGCCTATTTGCTCCCCAAAATGATCCAGTCTTGACTCCTGCTGAGTCCTCCACTTTTGGTTCTCCTCCCGCAACTGCTGCTGGTCGACGCGTATGCCTCGAATCCCTTCAAGTATCTCGGCCAGTTGGTTGCCCGTAGATGGTCGGCCAACCGGACGCCTCCTCTTAGGCTGGCCGTCCTCGGGCTCCTCTTCATCTTCTTCCTCAACATCATGTCCGGGTAGGGGCTCATTGGGGATCTCGGGGCGCGGGAAGTGATGTGCACCCACACGCATTGGCTGTTGGCCGGTAAATCCCTCGCCCTGGGGGGGATCACTTGCAATTCTCGCCATGTGGTCAGCGGAGTTCATCCTCCAGTTGTCTTGATAAGTCCACCCTCCAACTGCGGTTAGCTGAGGGGAAGGGAATTTGATAAATGTACTCGGGTCTAGAACAAAGTACCCGACGCCCCTGCTATCCACAACGATCATGCCTGATTTCTTGAGGATGTCCCAATCGACTGACATACTTCCCGAATCTGGGTGCCGCTCTTCTATGTCAACATCAAAATGGAGGGCCAGGCGAGTATCACACCTCCACAACATAGTTTACCATTCTTCTTCTTTGCATGTCTCTCCAAATGCTTTATCATGTAATACCCAGTGTTGATCCGTCGATGGGCCAACATGCCCCAAAGAATGAAAAGTATTTCGGAGGAGATGCTACCCAGTTCTTTATGGGCAAACGGGAAACAAACCAAGGCCTTGGCCATATACCTCAACACCGGATTCCGAATGGAATTGATCTTGGCACAGGAGGGGTTAAAAATAGGGCCATGGCTGGAGGTAGCCTGCTCCAATGCACCCTTCCTCATTCTCATCGAGCAACTGGAAGATAGAGTTGAATTCCACCAATGTGAGAGTACGCTCGACATTCTCCAAACGGAAGGTGATGGAGACCAAGACCATGTTAACATAGTTCACTTGGAGAGTGGTTAGGAACTCCAAGGTTAGGGCCTTGTACGAGCCGTAGCGGTGTGCGAATAAGAAGTTTAGGTGGCCCGCCTCGGTGAGAATTTCCCAAGATGCTTGAATGCCCATATCGGTGAGTAGGTCGACGACCGGGTACCGGGACGGCATACTATCCAATAGTGCCAGCGTTGCCCATCTATTCTTCTCCTCTCTGCCTCTCAAAGTCACGTTCAAAGCCCGGGGATTAGCAAAGTTGGCCATATTAGATTGTACCTGAAATAGACCACAACAAGAAGCCAACTCCCCCAAACTTTAGTCCACAATCAAATGTTTATAGACGAAGGCAAAACAAAGTGAAATTAGGAAGATAGACTCAATTCCTAAGATCAAAGCTATAGCATCAAATTAGGGAGATAGACTCGATCCCTGTACCTTTCATCAAAGCACCCAACAAACCAATTTTCAACAATATGGGGCAAACAATAAGATGAACTTTAGAAAGATAGACTCAATTTCTAAAACTCAATTAAAACACTTCACACAAGATAGGGAGATAGACTCAATCCCTACACCACAACTCACATAATCAATTTATACTCCAAAAACCAAGCATTGGCATCATAGAACTCAACATGTAGCACAAATTCCTACAATTCCTAATTAGAGGCTATACCCACAAGCAATTCACAATCAAAGCCTTAAATTTCACAATAATTTGACAATTCAAGCACCTAACTCCTCAAATTCAACTCATAGATTCCGTAAACTTCATACCCATCACAATGTATAGCAAGAATTCCATGGATTAGAAGGATGGAAGAGAGAAAACATACCTTGGTTGTTTAGAAAGAGAAAATTGTTGAAATTCTCGTCCTCTTTGTGTTATTGACCAAAATCCACAAAGTAAACGGTAAAACTCTTCCAAATCACAAATATAAGAGATGGGTGGAGAGGATTGTGGGTGGAATTGAGAGAAGAATTGAGAGAAGAGTGAAATTTGTGAGGAATTGGAGGAGGGGGGGGGGAGAGTTTGCAGCGGCTGAGTAGAAGGAAGAAAGAAAAGAAATTTCGAATTTCGTACCTTTTGTGGATCTGGGGCTCGCGCATAATGACCCGGCCGGGTAAAATTTTCAGCCTAAATATTCACCCGGCCGGGTGGCAATTTTACACCCTTTTCTGGGCTTCATCGACGCGTGACTCAGACCCGGCCGGGTATAATATTATAACTGAAAATCCACCCGGCCGGGTGGCATATTTTGAGTGGTTTCTGGACTTCTAGACGCGTAATTCATACCCGGCCGGGTAGTATTTATTTACTAATAATACACCCGGCCGGGTGACCTCTTTTGACTGGTTTCTGCCGCCTCATGCATCATTTCCTTTCCAAACCTGCACCAAACTCAAAAGAACAAAAGGAACCAAGCCAAAAACAAAACAAAACAACAAAAAGAAGACAACACACACAAAGAAAAAAAAAGGAACACCAAAGAAAAAGGAACAAAAATGAAACAAGCCAAAAACAATAAACCACAACCACACACAAAAACAATAAAAGTACCTACTAGGGGTTGCCTCCCCTATAGCGCAACTTTTTATCGTCGTATGCTCGACGCTTTGCAAGCTCATTGGGAGTGTTCCAAGGTGAGCACGAACACCTCCTCCTTTTGCTCATAGCTATGGAAAATCTTCAAGTTTTGGCCATTGGCCGTGAAAATTCTTCCATCATCTCCTTGAAGCTCTATGGCTCCATTCTTCATCATCGTCTTCACCTTGAACGGTCCGGACCACTTGGACTTGAGTTTTCCGGGGAAGAGCTTCATTCGTGCATTGAAGAGTAGCACGGAATCTCCCGGGGAGAACTCCCTCTTCTCGATCATCTTGTCATGATAATTTTTGAGACGCTCCTTATAGATGGAAGAGTTCTCAAATGCCTCATTTCTAAACTCGTCGAGAAGGTTAAGGTGGAGTTGTCTCTCCTTCCCCGCCTTGTAGTAGTCGGCATTGAATTGCTTCACCGCCCAATAAGACTTATGTTCTAGCTCCACGGGAAGATGGCAAGATTTGCCAAACACCAATTGATATGGTGACATGCCAATCGGCGTCTTGTATGCCGTCCTATATGCCCAAAGAGCATCATCGAGCTTCATAGACCAATCTTTCCTATTAGCATTCACCGTCTTCTCAAGTATCCCCTTTATCTCTCTATTAGCTAGCTCTGTTTGACCATTTGCTTGAGGGTGATAGGGAGTAGTAATTCGATGCTTGACACCAAATTTTTGCAACACGAGCTCAAGCCACCTATTATTGAAGTGGGACCCCCCATCACTAATCAAAGCTCTAGGAGCCCCGAATCTTGTGAAGATGTTCTTTTGCACAAAGCTAATGACGACCTTGGAGGAATTGGCGTGGGTGGGGATAGCCTCTACCCACCTTGAGACATAGTCGATCGCCAAGAGTATGTATTGATGCCCGGATGAAGGTGGAAAGGGACCCATAAAGTCGATCCCCCATACATCAAATAGCTCCACCTCCACAATAGTAGTCATAGGCATCTCTTTCTTCTTTGACACTCCCCCGGTCCTTTGACATTCATTGCAATGAAGCACAAAGGTTTGACAATCTCCATAGATACTCGGCCAATAAAAACCACATTGGAGCACTTTCATCGCCGTTCGGTTAGCTCCAAAATGTCCTCCACTAGGACTAGAGTGGCACTTCCTCATCACAAGTTCCCATTCATCTTCAGGAATGCATCTTCTTATCACCATGTCGGCACATCGCCTAAACAAGAATGGCTCGTCCCAAAAGTAGAACTTGACGTCGTGGAAGAACTTCTTCTTTTGATATTCCTTGTACTCTTCGGGGATGACTCTTGCCACCAAAAAGTTCACAATATCGGCGTACCACGGAGATGAGCCTTGAGCAAAGAAAAGATGCTCATCGGGAAATTCTTCATTGATGGGCGGGCACCTTTAGATTTTCACCTTCAAAACAGTGCTCCAATCTCGATAAGTGGTCGGCCACCACATTCTCGCATCCCTTTCGGTCCCGGATCTCTAAATCAAATTCCTGCAGTAGCAGGACCCATCTTATCAACCTCGGCTTGGCATCTATCTTGACAAACAGGTGACGGATGGCGGCATGGTCGGTGAACACAATAGTTTTCGCCCCGATGAGATAGGGACGGAACTTGTCGAACGAGTATACCACCGCCAACATCTCCTTTTCTGTAGTAGTGTAATTTGCTTGTGCGGGATCCAGTGTCCGGCTTGCATAGTAGTACTCATACCCCGCCAACCTATCTAGCATCTGGTCAATGAATGGGAGGGGAAAATGGTCTTTCCTAGTCGCGGCATTGAGGGCTCTATAATCTATGCATACTCTCCACCCGGTCACCAACCTAGTGGCTATCATTTCATCGTCTCCCCCTTTCACTACCGTCATTCCCCCCTTCTTAGCTACCACTTGAGTAGGACTTACCCAATCACTGTCCGATATAGCATAGACAATCCCAGCATCTAACCACTTCAACACCTCTTTCCTAACAACATCTTGCATTATTGGGTTAAGTCTTCGTTGGTTTTGAGCTTTGGGTTTAGACCCCTCTTCTAGCAAGATTCTATGCATACAAACCGTAGGACTTATCCCTTTAAGGTCCGAGATAGACCACCCAATTGCACTCCTATACTTCCTAAGCACTCTCAGCAATTTATCAAGTTCATTAGTAGTGAGTGAAGATGATACAATTACCGGATAAGTAGCATTCTCCCCGAGAAATGCATACTTAAGGTGTGAAGGCAACGGCTTAAGTTCCTCTTTCTTCTCCTCTTTCTTCTCCTCAGCATCCGGATCCCTTAGTGGCTGGAATTTCTGTCGAAACCTGGGGACTTCCTCAGCCTAGTTGAGAGCTCCTACAAAATTCAATAGATCGTCATTAGGCTCAATCACTTCAGTATAATAAGGAGAAAAGATAGATTGCGATAGGCATCGCTCCAATTGGTCTTGTGGAGAGATGGCTCGGGCCACCCCTCTCACACAGTCATCGACCACTTCAACCATGTTGCAATGCTCTACTCTCCCTGCATCCTCGTCATCATGTCTTTGCATCGCATTGTAGATAAAGAATGTGACGCTTTCATCATTAAGTCGGAGTGTGAGCTCTCCATTCTGCACATCAATCATTGCCCTCCCTGTAGCGAGGAAAGGCCTTCCCAGGATAAGAGGAACATTCCGGTCTTCCTCCATATCAAGCACCACAAAATCCACGGGAAATATGAAGTCATTGACTTTGACGAGTATATCTTCAACAATCCCCCTAGGATACAACACAGATCGGTCGGCCATCTGGAGTGTGATGGTAGTGGGCCTCAGTGCCCCAATCTTCAACTTCTGAAAGAATGAGAACGGCATAAGATTAATGCTCGCTCCCAAATCACATAGAGCCTTGCCCACTTGGCTATCCCCCATTATGCATGATATATTGAAGCTTCCAGGGTCTTTCATCTTAGCGGGCAATTTCTTCTGGATAATAGCACTGCAGCTCTCTGTCAGGTTGACGGTCTCGTGCTCCACCCACCTCCGCTTCTTGGAGATCACTTCCTTCAAAAATTTTGCATAGCCAGGCATTTGCTGTAACGCCTCTACCAACGGAATGTTGATGTGCACCTTTCTGAATATGTCAAGAAACCTAGAGAAGTGATCATCTAGTTTCTTCTTCTGCACGCGCTGGGGAAAAGGGATCTTGATCTCAGCAGGGGGTGCAGGTATCACGGTACTCGCCTTAGGAGGCGGCACCTCTTCCACTGCTTCTTCTTCTTCCACCACCTCTTCTGCAACTGTCTCTTCTTTAGAGATCCCCTCCTTCTCTGTAGGCATGGTTGGGCCTTCATAGCTCTTTCCACTCCTAAGATTGATGGCTTTGCAATCCTTAAAATCTTTAGGATTTACAACCGTTTGTGATGGAAATTGGCCCGGTTGATGCTGAATACCCACGGCCTGTGTAATCTGGCTCATCTGGTTATCGATGCTCTTCATGTGAATATTCAGGTCATTCACATTAGCTTCAACCTGCACTAGCCGTTTGTTGGAGTCCTTCATGCACTCTCCCGTTTGCTTCATAAAGGCCATTAGCACATCCTTCAGCTCATCCTTCTTCGGTTCCACGACTTGGCCATTTGATACCTGGAATCCGGGTGGTGGTTGCAGGGCATTATTCGGGTTCCCGTAGGACAAGTTGGGATGCACCTTGTTCCCATAGTGGTTGTAATTGCCTCCTCCTTGGTTGGGGCGGTAATTGTTGAAATTTCTGTTGTTGCCACCTTGATGAACATAGTTCACATCTTCTACTCCTTGTTGCATCTCAGTCCCAACCTGACTCGTTCCCATATACCCAAGCTTGTCAGTTATGAATTCCAGCTGCTTGGATATTGCATCCATCCTATCGTTATCGGAGGTGGATGCCACCTTATAAGATTTGCCTCTGTCGTTTCTCCATCCATCATCGTTTGAAGCCACCCTCTCAATCACTTCAAGTGCTTCAGCTTCCCCCAATTTCAAGAGAGATCCTCCGACGCTCATGTTTAGTTCACGCATTGCTTCCAGCGTGCCTCCCCTGTAGAAGGTTAAGATCTGTTGTCCCGGAGTTAGCCCGTGATTGGGGCATCTTCTCATCAGCTGCTTGAACCTTTTCCAAGCCTCCATGATATTCTCCTGAGGGTGCATCTTGTATTGAATGACCTCAGCTTGGCGTTTGAGTGCCTCACTAGGTGGATAGTATTTCTCCAAGAACAGCTCCACCATTGCATCCCATGTGGGCACAGAATTAGGACCCATGCTGTCATACCAGTCCCTCGCCTCGTCTTTTAAAGAGAATGGAAATAATCGGAGGCGGACTTGCTCATCTGTGACCCCATTCGCCTTCACTGTGTTGCTGATCTGTATGAACTTGGTGAGGTGCTTGTTGGCATCTTCTGAACCTGTCCCACCAAATGCGTTTGCTTCTGCTCTATCTATCAACCCCGGTCTCAATTAAAAACTGTTGACCGCTATCCCCGCATTATTGACTGGTGGATTGGTAACCTGTCTATAGGAAAACTGATTTTGTACGGGCACTGGCCTCACGTTATGCTCATCCAATTGCCTCTGCATGGCAGCCAGCTGCAGACAGAGTTGATGAATGACAGGATCCTCATTGTTGTTCTCCCCTTCGTTCTCCATTAGAATTGGAGAATGAGGCTCGTACTGTATAGGTGACGGAAGTGGAGATGGACTGGGTGATGGAGTTCTCTGGATAGGAGAAGGTGGACGCCTGTGAGCGGGTGAAGAAACCCGAACCCTTTGGTTTAACCTTCTCTGCGCGTTCCTCCTTCTGTTGGATGCTTCGATCTCGGGATCGATAGGCTCTAAAGGTGGACCCTTAGAACGAGTGTGCATACAACCTGAACAAGGAAACACATCTATTAGAGAACTCAAAAATAAAAAGTACAAATAAAGCGAGTAAAATCTAGATTAGTAATCTCAATTATTATCACGATATTAAGCTATAATGACACACAATTATCCCCGGCAACGGCGCCAAAAACTTGACTCGACTTATTTTAACACAAGTAATACCCGCAAGTGTACGGAGCTAGTGTAGCAATCAGTAAGCAAGAGTATCGTATCCCACAGAGACAATTTTGTATCAACTTAACTACCACGAACAAAAATCAACTACTATCTAGACAATCAAGTGAAGTTTGGTTTGTTCTAACAACTAATAAAAGCATATACTAAGCAAATAACAGTTAAGAACAAGAGAACACGGTATGATAATGATATGAAAGATAATATGGAAAAATTGTAGAACTCAAGGATCCGATGCACAATTCCAAGCTCTTATCCAATTGATTCACCTTACCTTTTGGTGTCTCTAGAATTACTAAGTCAACCACGATTATAGATTAAACCCCCTCCCGAGGTGAGAAACCGTTGTTTTAGATGCTAGAATTGAAGTCCCCTTCTAATCCTAAAACCTCTAACTCCCAAAAGTTCGATTAGGTTAGTGACCTCACTCAAAACCTCAACTCTCCCGAGTTCTATTGTATTAAGGTGTGAATTATTCTTATTTCCGGATTAATTATTTCATCTCCCGATTAATCTAATTAATCCTACACAATCAAGTGGTGATCAAGCAATTGAAAGGAATAAACTCAAGAACAATCAAATAACTACAAGAGCAAGGCAAGAACAAAATCAATCGGATTAAAACTATGAAATTAGTGCATCATCACCAAGAATTCTACAAGAAATGTTTAGCTACTCATGTTCATCATAAAAACCATGTTCAACACATAGGAATTCAACAAATACATGAATAAAAGATACTAAGTACTCCTGTGAGATCGATCTATGGACTGAAGCTTCAATCTTCCAATGTGGACTCTTCAATCTTCAATTCTCTCTCTCAAAGGTGTGCTTGGGGTGGTGTGTGTGTGTAGGAGGCGTTCGGTATGGAATAATTTCCGTCCCCTGCAACCCTAGCCTTTTTCTCTCTTTTTTTTTTCTTGTCAAAATCGCGTTTTCAGCTTTCCAGACGTGTCAGACTGATTCACCCGGCCGGGTGCAATTAATGCACTGTAAATTCACCCGGCCGGGTCTCCTTTCTAGAGCCGTATCTGGAATTTGTTTCTACCCGGCCGGGTGAAATTATTGCACTGTAAATTCACCCGGCCGGGTCTCTCTTTTCGACTCATATCTGGACTTTAACTTCACCCGGCCGGGTGCAATTAATGCACTAAAAAGTCACTCGGCCGGGTCCCTGTTTTGGTTCCCTCTCTGAACGCATTTTCACCTCTTTTTAAGCAGTTTTTCCTATAACACTCAACAAACACATAAAACTCCAAAAAGTAGAATAATTGGCTGGATAAAGACGATTTCGAGAGACGAAGTCGGCATTTAGCACTTCAACATACCAATTACACCTACGAAAATATGAGTTTGTCAAAGAACAAGACCAGGGTCCTAACCGACAGATCACCTTCACAGAAACCAGTGGTTGTAAGTGGATTTTCAAGAAAAAAGGTGGAGGTCTCTGATGGAAATAGAATTAGATACAAAGCTAGACTTGTAGCAAAGGGATACTTGCAGCAAGAAGGAGTTGATTTTAATGAGGTTTTCTCCCCGATTGTGAAGCATTCATCCATCATAATACTGCTGTCAGTGGTAGCACAAAAGGGCTGGGAGCTACATCAACTTGATGTTAAGACAACATTCTTGCATGGAGATTTAGTTGAAACCATTTATATGGAACAACCAAAGGGATTTGTAGTCTAGGGGCAAGTAGAGAAGGTCTGTTTATTAAAGAAAAGCCTATATGGATTGAAGCAAAATAGTAGGCAGTGGTATCTCAAGTTTGACTCTCATTTGAGGAGCATTGGTTTCATAAAATCAGCATATGATAACTGCGTTTACATAAAGTCTGATGGAGTGAAGACGCTGGCTTATCTTGTGCTATATGTTGATGATATGCTTGTTGCTGCAGCCAACATGAAGGAGATAAGATCAGTAAAGGATGAGTTGAGCAGGGAGATTGAAATGAAGGATCTCGGAGAAGCAAGGAGGATACTTGGAATGGACATCCGGAGAAACAGGGACAGAGGGGAAATCTATCTGGTGCAATCAGATTATTTGAGCAAAGTTCTTAAGAGATTCCAGATGGAGAAATCCAAAGAAGTATTTGTTCCATTAGCACAGCACTTCAAGTTGCCTCTGCAGCAGATTCCAATATCGGATGAAGAAAGAAAAGAGATGTCAAAGATCCCTTATGCAAATATTATAGGAAACATTATGTATAGTATGATCTGTACAAGGCCGGACCTAGCTCATGGTGTGAGTATCACCGGCAGATACATGAAAGAATTTGGAAAGGATCACTGGAGTGCATTAAAGTGGATCCTGAGGTATCTAAAAGGAAGCATGAATCTGGGAATACTATTCAAGAAAGATGATTCTGGAGATGATGACCCTTTATTGGGGTATTGTGACTCTGATTATGCAGCAAACCTAGACAATAGAAAGTCTCATACAGGCTATGTCTTCAAACTTTATGGTGCTGCAGTTAGTTGGAAATCTACCCTTCAATTAGTTGTTGCTCTGTCCACCACAGAGGCTGAATATATAGCCCTTACCGAGGCAGTGAAGGAGGGGGTATGGTTGAAGGGAATCTTAGCAGATTTTGAAGTTAAACAGAAGAAGGTGAAGGTGTTGTGTGATAGCACTGGAGCCATTAGCTTGGCCAGACATCAAGTGTTCCATGAAAGATGTAAGCACATAGATATCCGGTTACATTTCATAAGGGACACGATTGAGAAGAATGAAGTAGAGGTTCTGAAGGTTGGGACTGAGGACAATGCGGCTGATGCATTAGCTAAGGCACTACCAGCTTGCAAGCTTGTGCATTGCTTAAGGCTGGTGAGTGTGATTGTGCAGTAAGGTGGAGTGATGAAGTGGAGACAAAGGATCTTAGAGATGACTCACATGTCTAAGGTGGAGATTGTTAGGATAAGGCCATGTGATGTGGCTCGTAGATTGTTCAAGTGAGATGGCTGAATGCATGAGCTCACTGCAACAGAAATAACAACAATGCAAGAGGTTGTGAGAGTGAGAAAGCAGTTGCAACCGACTGATAACTACTAGCCGTTGCATAGCGGTTTCGATGTTGCATGGAGAGTATATATGTATAAGATGTAGCTCAATCTTAGGGATGAACAGATGTGTGTGGAGAATCAAAGAGAGAGTGAAGAGAGAAACATTTGTACTCGTATCTTGAGAGTAGATAGCGTGTGTGTGTTGTTCTTCCTTCTCATTTGTGTTTCCATTGTAAAGCTCCATCTTCAAACGTGAATAAACATCTCAGATCGTTTCCCGTGGACGTAGGTTGGATTTAAACCGAACCACGTAAAATCCTTTGTGTTCCTTTTGTTCTTGGTTGAGTTCCATAATCCATCGTCGTCACTTTCGATTGACATTCACACCCTACGTTTGATGTCGTTGAGTTAATTATGACCAACTAGATTTCCATTGTTATTCCTAGCATGTAATTACACATTATATTCAATTAATTTGGTCTATATTAATCTTCAATCTATGCTTTGATTATTATGTACTGTATAACTTTTTTTTACTTGTAATCACCATTTTTTATGCATCTATGGTGGTAAAGAGTCCACTTGGAGATTCATATCAGGCCGAGTCATGGTAAAAACAATGAATGAGAAGACCCCATGAATAGAGATGCTGAGGTAAAAAATAATGATGGGCTGGGAACAATAACGTACCCCTGGAAGGACAATGTACCCCTTGTGGAATTAGGAGACATATTCCAATCTGGAGCCAATCATCAAAGGGATTTTTCCTACTCCACAAACAACATGAACATACCACCGTACTTCATGAATTAAGTAAGAGAATTGTATAACTAAATACCAATGTCATTTGTCATCCCAGGGTTATAATACCTTAGACTTGATACTGCAATCTCTTATGATATATAGTCTCTTTCCTATCTAGGTTGTGAATACTAATATATTTCTGCAAGAAACCGAGAAATAGATCATTTAGTGATGACACAATCACCATTGCCCCTACCATGTAGAATAATTGGACTACTTTATTCAATTAAAATCAAGAACAAAAATGTACGACAAAAATAATTCTTCACATTTAACATAGGAAAATAAGGTTATACGAAAGTAAATAAACCACTCAAAGCATGCTTTTAGTATCTACCCTAACACATAAGTCCTACTCCACGTCTCTATATTCTTCTTATTCATGTCGATGTTGCAACCGTCAATCCATTGGTCACCAGTCTCCTCCTCACCTCTGTTGCGTCGCCACCACCTTTTTCCCCTAATAAAGAACCCCAATGAAGTTTGTGGATGAAGACATGAAAGTAGTGAAGATGAGCCCTTCTTTACATGTATGTTATATATGGATGCTATCAAATACAAACTCTATATATTGTACAAACTTCAAATTATGATCTGTATCGTTAGAAAATGTCAATAGATGACAAAATAACATCAACAGATAATGTCAATACAGTGTCAACGGTTGATGCTGTGTTGACAATGCATTGATATCAAAATCTTAAAATTTTACAATGTGTTGACACTGTGTTGAGGAGTTTGGAGTTTGCACAATATATATACTTGTTGTTTTAGTTCTTGAAATTTAGCTCGTTTATTGAATCGTTTGACGTCAGAGAGAAGTGTCAAAACAGAGAGGTTGGTGTGAAAGAGAAGGAGACAGTGTAAGCTAAAAAAGTACAAAAAATGACTTTTATACCCTTTTAGGATTTATAGACACAAAAGGAAAAATCGTTAGATGATATTTAAAATTTTCCAGAAAGCTATAATTATACTCCCTCTGCCCATAGAAATAGGCCATGTTTTCTTTTTCGTCCGTCTCATATAAATGGCCCATATCCATTTATGACAACTGTTTTCTCATTCTCTTTTACTTTAGTATTTATGAGCCCCACTATCCACTACGCTTTTTCAACTACTTTTTTCTCCTTCTCTTTTACTTTACCAATTATACATTAAAACCCGTGTCAATCCCAAATAGCCTATTTCTATGGGATGGTGGGAGAAATATTTTCATAATTTAGGAACCTAAATGGTGCAAATTTTATTTATCAAGAATCAAATTGTAGTTCACTTTTCCTCTTAATTTATAGATCGGTAAAATATATCTTAGTACCAATTAATTTACTCCATCCGTCCTATAAAAATAAATACACTTTCCTTTTCCGCCTGTCCCATAAAAATATCTTATTTTTGTTTATGGAAATATCTACCAAACTCATTATCCATATACATCAATTTATTTACAACTTATTCCACTAGGGCCCACCATTAAACAAAAATAATAATGTGGGTCCTACTATCCACTAGCACTATTTAATTATCTTTCTCCCCATCTCTCTTATTTTTACCAATGATGCATTAATTCTAGTGTCGTCCCAAATGTCCTTATTTTTTCTGGATTGATACTCCAAAAAGGTTTGAGCTGGGCTGTGCGACGATTCTCTTTTCTATGTGGTGTGTGCTTCAACTGGTTAGGAGGAACCAAAACCTAGTTTTGTCATTGGGACTTGTCTAACCTTCGTATTAAAACCTCAACCCACTTCTACTGACTACTATAGCAGAGTAAGGATCGATCCCACAGAGATGGAGAGAACGTGATACACTCATGAAGATATCTTGGAAAGGCTTGACTTGCTGCCAACTGACCAGAAGGTCGGGTGTGACTCAAAATGCAACATGTCATAATATGGTGTGCTTGACTATGGAAGACTTAACTACTAGTGTGCATCTGGAAAAGAAAGCTACTAGACGACACTAACATAACTTAACAATCCCCATGGATGATTTCTTGAGCTCGAAATTGAAAATGCCGTATTATACTCGAAACAAGAACGAAAACAAGATAACCTAAGATCTACGTAAAATGATCAACATGTAAGAAAGGCTAAGACAAAGCAGAATTGAAACCATGCATTTTCTATTACTTCGACCGATTAAAACATCCAAACACTCAAGAAACGAAAGATCTACTTCAAACTAGGCATAACCTACCAAGCATCAAAACGTAAGCTAAAATTAACACTAGATGATCAAAACAAAAGCTCCATATCTCAAAATGAACTTAGATCCATGATTCCAACAACATAATGAAACGAACCACGAGTTTTAACTACGGAGATCCGAAAAACTAAACAGTAGCAAGATCCAAAACTAGAATGGAAAAATAAACGATAAAGTAGATTGTTTTTGCTACTAATAGCGATGATACTGCTTGACTAACTACTATGTCTAGAGTGGAACTAGCATGATGAACCCCCCCTTTGGCCTGTGGCCGAAGGCTTCAAGTGGTGAGCTGGAGTGAAAGATGGTGAGTGGTGAACGGCGATGAGGCGTCCTTATGATCTTCATGTTAAGCTCTCTATTTATAGGAAGACATGGCCTCAATCCCTAGGGATACTCCTCTCTTGCTTTGACATTTCTGCCCTTCGGAATCTTCTAAGCCAGCCTTCTCCGGTGCTATAACTCCACGGTGCAATCTATTGACTAATTTGCACCTTTTTGCTTCTTTTCACGTGATTTGCCTTCGACACCCCTTGCATGAGTTTAGACCATTTTCTTGCATACTTAGCAGCTAAATTACGCATATTATATGTTTAAGCTCCTTCAAACTGACCATTAACCAATGCACAAAACGCGACTTATTAGGGATGGAGTGAGTACTATTCAGCATATATACTCCCTTCGTCCCAACTAAGATGACACACTTTTCTTTTTAGTTTGTCCCAAATAAGATTACACATTTTTATTTTTGGAAACTCTCTATCCCTCCAATTAATACACTTAACCATTCTTTTCATCTCCAATTAAAATATTCAGCTTTCTCCACTACAAAAAAAAAGCAAAATAGTGATGGAATTAGTGACAGAATTCAATAGCTCAAGAACAAGTGACAGAATTAGTGACTGAAATGTGTCTGTCACTAATTAGTGACAAAGTACTCTGTCACTAATGCGAAACAGTCGCTTATGATTTATGTCACAATAACTTTAGTGATGAAAATTCCATCACTAAAACTTTTTACTGACAAGTTTATTATTGACGGATCTGCCAAAACTTGATCTGTCACTAATCTATTATGTGAAGAAATATCCGTCACTAATTGGCGATTTTTTTGTAGTGCGTTGTCTCTCCATTTAATACTTATATCCATCTTTTCTCTCTTCAATTAAACGCATTAACCAACAATTCCTAAAATCTTGTGGCGACTAAGAAATGTATCATCTTAGCCATGGAAGATGGAGTATATTTGACACTTATATAAAAAGAGAATCAAAATACACGCAAAGAGACATTGATTTCTAGTGACAAAAAACATAACAACCGTGACATTTACTACTCAGACTTCTTATCTCCACACTCCCCAATAAATAAACTTATACCATTTTTTTTAAGAGAGAGGGGGTAAAATTAAATGAAATTGTATGAAAGTTAATTTTGGGTAATGAAAGTCTTCTTTGTTACGTAGAAAACCTTAAAATAGGGTTTGTCCTTTCTCTTTGCATTCAATTCATTTCCCCATTTTTTATACCATCCTCCTCTCTTTTGATTACTCCATAACTGCTTTTCACACTCTCTCTCTAATTTCATTTGTCTCTATCTACATTATGTTCATCTCCAATTTCTCAATAAAACAATAACAAAATACTTGGTTTTGAGCAAACAAGAAAAGAAAGAGTTGTCTCTGTATCTCTCTCTAGATCTCATCTCTCTCTCTCCATCTCATGGCTTCAAACAAAGTCAACAGCAAAGAGCTTCGTCACTCTCACTCTACACAAATAGCTCAACATCATGAGATGCAACATGATGATCAAATCAATCATCATCAAAATCAAAATAATAATCCCATGTTTTCCTATGGGATGATGCCATCATCCTCATCCAGGGGTGGACACAGAAAATTTGTTTAGTAGTGACTATACTGTAACGATATCCGCTCTATCCTTCCTTCATGTTCTTGAGGGTATTTTTATCTAAAAAATTGAAATAGTGAAAAAGTAGCTTAAATAATATCAAGTCAAAGTTGACGGATCTGAAAAGATGTTTTCAAAGTTTACGGACCAAAAATGAACCAAAAATAAAGACTTAAAATATTTTCCCTCTATTGAATTACAACAACCTCTGAATTTGTTAGGTAGTATCAATTATCTAAAGGGATATTGGCACCTAATATTATGGAACTTTTAAAGAGTTCGGTTTTTTAACGAATTTTGAAATTGACAAATAATGCCACGAACTTGAAAATGCGATGAAAAAGTTCACCCAATTATAGATTCTTGTATATCTTCATTTTGTTTGAATATGAGTAATAAAATATTGCTAGGATTTATATTTTAAATTAACATATACTAGACCGACATAAATGTTATCTATCTCATATCGCATCTTACAGCGAAATGCTTACCCTCTTATCTATTTCTGGTAATACATTTATTATTAATTGCTTATTTGCATGATATACACGTGTTTGCGAACTTTAAATTATAACGTAAGTTGGTTGAGTAAAATAATAATCCTTTTTTATCTCTAGTAAAGAATCTTTATAGAATTCTTAATAGAAGGATGCCATCAAATAACAAAAAATAAATAAAAAACCACCACCCCTTTCAAAGTATTATTATTCGTCTTATAAAAATAGACTAATTTGTCTTTCTCTCTTTTACTTAATTAATTGCGCATTAAAACCCGTATCATTTCAAGTTATGCTATTTTTTTGGGACGAAGGGAGTAGTATATATTTAAAAGCCTATGTAAATATATAAATACTTTATGCATATAAATGTTTTTTCTCTTTTATTTTTTTCATATTTAATTTATTATAAATATATCACCTAACCTAAAATATCCAAATAGTCAACATTCATTTATGATGAGTTGTCTAACCAATAAATTGTTATTCTTGTTATTATTTTTGAATAACTTCAATTAATTAAAGTAAAAAAATGGTTGATTAAATTTTAATTACAGGGTCATAGCTTGAGGCAGCAAACCCTTCACCAGCTGCAGCGGCGTTTGATGATCCGCCAAGCCGCGCAGTGTTTTCTGGTCATCAGCCAGTACTTCCACCGCCTCTGCTCCCTTAGCACCCTCTGGCTCAACCGCACCCGCCACGACTAAAGGCGGCAACGGAGAAATGCATTAAGCAGATATCAATATAACATTTGATACAGAATAGTTTGCTTTGAATTGTTTTTTCTGGGTATGCAGATTCAAAACTCTTTCTCTCTTCGATAATTCTGCTCGATATTTTTGTTGAAAATGAAACTTGGAATAAGATTGAACCGCAATCCAAATTGCAAGATGCGTATCTTTTCCTCCAAAAACAATTTTATCATATTTGCAACACATTTACCAATTCCAAGCGTTATATAACTTTGAAGTCGGAAAGCTTTAGAAATTATATATATTTGCAATATTGTGATCGGTTGAAATTTAGTTCATCCCTCATTAAATGTAGTCTTACATCTATATGTTTACTTATAGGAAAGTTTGTTTTTTCTGTTAAACATACGTTGCTGCTAGCACACTTGATTGTGACTGCATCTTGTATGATTACAAAATCTTTTAAGCCATGTTTGGTTGTCAGGATTCTATCTGGGAAAATAATCTGATTCCTTAAATTTTAAATTCCTGTGTTTCTTTCCGTTTTTAATCAAACAGAGAAAGTAATCAGAATCCTGAAACAAGGAAAGTTAGTACAACTTTCCAGGATTCTGAATTCTAACTTTTCTTAGGTATTCTTTTTCCCATTTTTAGGATTCTTACATATTTAATGCAATATAGTACAATTTATTATTATTATTATTATTATTATTATTATTATTATTATTATTATTATTATTATTATTATTATTATTATTATCATCATCATCATCATTATTATTGTTATTATTTATTACAATGTTTTAAAAATAATTTAAAAGTATAAACCATACTTAATTTCAGGATAATAAATAACTATAATTCAAATTATCATAATTATAACTATATTATTAATAATTATTTTTATTTTTATTATCATAATAATAATAATTTATTAAATATAATTATAATTATATAATAATATAATAATTATTAATTTATAAATTAGTAATTAACAATAAAATTGTAGTGAAATTTTAAATTATAAATTAATTAAATATAATGATAATAATAATAATAATCTTATTTATTATTTTATTATTATATATTATGATGTATAATCCATATTTAAACTATCCATCGTATTAATAAATAAAATAATATAATTATTATCATCTGTATTTAATAATTTATTAAATAATATGTATTATTATTTTTTATAAATAAAAAATGATAAGTATATTTTTAGTTTAGTGTTTAAATCAAATATATACTTTCAAATCTTGATATTTTCCAAACACAGGAAAGTAAAGTTATTAGAAATTATATTCCCGGGATTCATTTTCCCAGAAATCATTTTCCTTGCCAACTTTAGTGTGATGGAATGGAAAGAGGAGGGAATGAAATGATGATGGGAATGTAATAGAGATTGAAATGAAAAGACAATTCCATTTCATTCTTGTACCTGGTGTATGCACAAAATACAAAAGGGAATGAAATTGTTATTCATAAATTGATTCCATTACTACGATTGGTAACTACAAATAATATAAGAATGGAATGAAATATGAACAATTATACAATACACACATTGAACATACTGTGCACTCACCAAACACACACTACATAATTCTTGCTTTTACTTTACTATATATCAACTTTATATCCACTTTTATCTACATAATTCTCGCTTATACTTTGCTATACTATATATCCACTTTAACTACTTATTACAATTTTTTTAAAACGAGTGTATAAAAAGAGTGACTCAACTTAGTTGGGACGGATGAAGTATTAGTTTTATACTCCCTCCATCCCTTAAATTTTGTCACACTTTGACTGGGCACGGATTTTAAGAAATGTAATGAAAAGTGAGTTGAAAAAGTTAGTGGATAGTGAGTACTACTTTTATATATTAGTTTTATAATAAAATGTGAGTTGGAATAGATTAGTGGAATATAAGGTACAGTACGCAAATTTTGTGGGACGAACGGAGGGAGTAATAAAATATGAGTGATAATGAGTTAGTAGAATATAAGCTCCACTACCAAACATTGTAAAAGTGAAAGATGACAATTTTTTTGGGACGAATGCAAATGGAAATAAGTGACAAATTATCATGGACGGAATGAGTAATTATTTTGTCTAAAAACAAACGATATTTTTGTTAATTTACATTAATAAATGAAATAATATTTAGATTTTATGTAAACTATAATTGTTTGGATATGTTAGTTGGTTGGCACAATATAATTTGTCTTAATTGTAAAAAATAATTTTGAATTTTAGTTATTTTTGTATAAATTTATGCAATTTTTGCTTTTCGATTCAGATTGGTCTTTACAATTCAGATTTATGTTTTTCGGGTTGATTTTTAGATAATGTAGTTCGGTTTGATTTTCATTTTTCACAAAATTTTGGTTTGGCCAAAAAACCAAGGGTGGACACATGTTCAAGAAGGGTAGGACTTGAGCCCTTATCCAACTTTTTCTTTTTAATTTTTTCTATTACTAAAATTTTCAAAAATTGTAAACTTATCTCTCGGCCTTACCAAAGTTTACGTAAGACTAAATCATCAAAAAGTAGTATGAAAAAGGGGTGAACAATAAAAAATAAAAAATAAAAAAAGTGCAGATGATGAAATATAACAATGATTACCGAGATGGGTGGAGGACGAAGATGTTGACTTATAAGAGTTAATAAATTATTATTATTATTATTATTATTATTATTATTATTATTATTATTATTATTATTATTATTATTATTATTATTATTATTATTATTATTATTATTATTATTATTATATTTAAAACTTTTCTAGATGTTACGCTATTTACTAAATGTCAGTGTCTTTTTACAGTGCAATAACTTTTTAAAACTTTTATTTAGGAGTGTTAGCTGTATATTTTAGTTTAATACTAGTGCTAACTTAGTTTCCAATTAATAAATTCAACAGATTCTAAATTTTCTTCTCGACCATATTTTTTCCTTTTTCTTTTCAAATAATCCAAACAGACTCAAAATTCATTTTCATAGTGACTTTAAATAATAAGTTAATTTTTATCTATTTTTCTTTTCAATTTAATTATGCAAAAACATTTTTTTATGTATTTTCATTATATATTTTTATCATACAAAATTTTCTATTTGTTTACGAAAAATTATCTTTTTTTTTGGTTTATCCACTGTCATTTGTATTTATGGAAATTTTGTCATCAATTCTCATTTTTTTTATTGTACTTTACCTATTATTTCTCTGTATCTCTGCGACTTTACCAATACGCATTAAAACTTGTTCCGTTCACATATAAGACTATTTTTCGTTGACAATGCTATATAGTACAGCCCCCTACCAACAAAAAATCCTACGCCCGCTCTTGCAAAAAACTGAATACTCACCCCTTCACAAAATGTGTGCAATATATGTATAGTGTGTGGAGTTTGTGTACAATTCGTGTGTATAGTCAGGAACGGACCTACATAGTGTCTTTGGGAACCAATAGCATCCTCTGTTGAAAAACGTGTGATAATATGAAAGACTTCTAGCTTTTCACTTTCAAGTCCTTTGGCCTTTCATGTTTTGTAACCTCATTTTGGTTTATGGTTTCCCTTAATTCCAAGACCTTTGAGGTGGCCTCCCCTATCCTATAAATAGACGGGTTTTAGGAGAAGAGAAGAAAAAAAAAATGAATCACTCTCTCTTCTCTCTAGCTTAAGCATTCTAGTTCGCATTAGGAGCATTGCATTGCTCGGTTCTCGCCTCCAATTCAAGTTCGCTGGAGCCTACGAGTTTGAGGTGCTTCAACTCGATAGGAGAAAAGTCGTTTCATCTTTGGGGACATTACGCCAATCCGTGAGCACTAGCCGGGGCGTATTTCGTCTTGCGGAGAGAGGGATACCTCGACTCGACTTAAAGAAGACTATAGTTTGTATCTTGTTCCTTTTATTGTGTTTACTTTGTTTTACTTACCTTCCAGTTTTTTGGTTCTTTTGTAATAGCAAGAGTTTGCCCGTCTAAAAGATTTCAATATTTCCAACAATCGCAAGACGAAATATTGTACTCTTGTTGAAATCATGTCGACCGAAGCTGGAGGAAACATGAAATTCAAAGCTGGAATAAAGCAACGAACGGTCGCAATGTCAATGCGCCATGGAGTGGTTAATTCCTTGAGATCTATTCTCTTGAGAATGATGTTTATCGTTTGTCATTTGACAAGCAAGACCAATTTAGATTTGGTAGTAGTAATTGGGATGCATGGGTTGATGAATATACCAATGCACATTTGGTTCAATATAATTGTGTACTTATTGTTGGAAACAATACTGTACAAATTATTTGAATGTGCTGTTATAAACAACAAAGATCACGAGGTGATCGCAATGGTCTCCGACGTGGACCATGGTAATAATCCAAATGAATGGTTTGTTGATACGGGTGCCACATGTCATGTGTGCTCCGAGAGAAGCATTTTTTCTACTTACAAATATGTTGGAGGTAGAAAAATACGTATGGGAAACCAAGCCTCTTCCGAGGTGGTTGGTGTGGGTAATGTGTTCCTAAAATTAGGATCCGGAAAGGTTCTTACCTTCAAGGATGTGCTGCATGTCCCAGACATCCGAAATAATTTGGTGTCAGGCTCACTTCTAGTAAATCATGGATTTTCACTAGAATTTGAGTGTGAAAAGGTTATATTGACCAAGTATGAAAAGTTCATAGGTGAAGGTCACCTAGTGAATGGGCTTTTTGAGCTGAATGTTACGGTCATTCACCGTGGAAAAGGATTAAGAAATAAGGAAGATGACACATCCTCTTATTTGCTTGAGTGCTCTGATTTATGGCATAAAAGACTGGGACATGTAAATCTAAATGCTATAAAAAGATTAGTAAATCTTAATTTACTAAAAGTAGATAAGTTTAACTCACAAGAAAAATGTGAAGTCTGTGTTGAAGCAAAAATGACCAAGCTACCGTTTCGCTCGGTAGAACGGAGCACAAAACCTCTAGAGTTAATCCATACAGACGTATGTGATTTAAAATTTGTGCAAACTAGAGGTGGTAAAAAGTACTTCATCACATTTATAGATGATTGCACAAGGTATTGTTACCTTTACTTATTAAGAAGTAAAGATGAGGCAATTGAAGCGTTTAAAGACTTCAAAAATGAAGCCGAAAATCAACTTAATTGTCGAATTAAGTGTGTTCGAAGTGATAGAGGTGGTGAGTATGTAGCCCCGTTTGCAGAATTATGTCATGCAAGTGGTATAATTCACCAAACAACGGCTCCATATTCTCCCCAGTCAAATGGAGTTGCTGAACGAAAAAATCGAACACTTAAAGATATGATGAATGCTCTGTTGATTAATTCTGGTTTATCCCAGAACATGTGGGGGGAGGCTGTGTTAACAGTGAATCATATCCTGAATAAAATTCCACTAAAAAATAGGGATGTGACTCCTTATGAGTTGTGGAAAGGGAAGAAACCTTCATATTCATACCTCAAAGTGTGGGGGTGTTTAGCGAAGGTAGAAGTGCCACCTCCGAAACAAGTTGCAATAGGCCCTAAAACAGTCGATTGCATCTTTATTGGCCATGCACTTAATAGTAGTGCCTATTGTTTCCTAGTCCATAGGTCAGCTGTGCCTGGCGTGGCTGAAGGAACAACGATTGAGTCAGGGAATGCTATATTCTTTGAGAATGTATACCCTTGCAAGAGGTAAGAGGATCGTTCTAGTGAAAGAATGATGGATGAATCCACTAGTTCTAATCCTCCAAAAAGGACGAGGTCAAGTCCTGAGGTTGTTGAACCAAGACGTGGTAAAAGAGTTAAAGTTGCTAAAACATTTGGTCCTGACTTCATAACTTTTATGTTGGATGACGAACCAAAGTCATTGGCGGAAGCTCTGTGTGGCCCAGACGCGGCGTGGTGGCAAGAAGCTATCAACAGTGAAATTGAATCCATCATGAGAAATAACACTTGGGTGTTAGTAGACTTGCCTGAAGGCTGTAAGCCTTTAGGGTGCAAGTGGACTCTGAAAAGGAAATATAAGCCCGATGGTACTATAGATAAGTACAAAGCTCGCCTAGTTGTCCAAGGCTTTAAGCAGAAAGAAAGGTATGACTTTTTTGATACCTATTCACCTTTTACGAGAATCACTTCCATTCGGGTGCTTCTAGCGATTGCTGCTTTGCACAATCTTGACATTCACCAAATGGATGTGAAAAGTGCATTTCTGAATGGTGATCTGGAAGAAGAAATATATATGGAACAACCCGAAGGGTTTGTTGTGCCTGGGCAAGAGCGTAAAGTATGCAAACTGGTAAAGTCATTATATGGGTTGAAGCAAGCACCATTATAATGGCATTTGAAATTTGACAACGTGATGTTGGCAAATGGATTCACTATCAATGAGTGTGATAAGTGTGTTTACATTAAGAACACAAATAACGTGTTTGTTATTGTGTGTCTGTATGTTGATGATATGTTGATAATGGGAAGCGATAGTGCCATTATTAACGAGACAAAAAACATGTTGAAAAGAAATTTCGATATGAAAGATAAGGGTCTAGCTGATGTGATTCTCGGAATCAAAATATTGAGGACTAATGAGGGAATTGCCTTAACGCAATCTCATTATGTTGAGAAAATGCTTAAGAAATTCAACTCGTTTGATTGTAAGCCAGCAAAGACTCCTTTGGAGCTCAATGTCCATCTGAGCAAGAATATGGGTGATTCTGTTGCTCAAGAAGAGTATGAAAAGGTCATAGGAAGTTTGATGTTTATCACAAACTATATTCGACTTGATCTTGCTTGTCCTGTAAACAAGTTGAGCCTATTTACGAGCAACCCAAGTAAGGAACATTGGAAAGCTCTGTGAAGAGTTTTGAGATACTTGAAGTATATTCTTAACTGTGGGTTGCATTACACAAGATATCCCAAAGTACTTGAAGGGTACTGTGATGCAAATTGGATCTCTGATTCAAAAGACTCATTTTCGACAAGTGGGTATGTGTTCACTGTGGGGGGTGGTGCTGTCTCATGGAAATCAACGAAACCGACGTGTATTGCTCGTTCCACCATGGAATCTGAGTTTATCGCATTGGATAAAGCAGAGGAAGAAGCCGAGTGGCTCAGAAATTTCCTAGAATATATTCCATGTTGGAAGAAGCCAGTGCCCGCAGTATTGATACACTGTGATAGCAAAGCAGCTATAAGTAGAGCACAAAGTGGCTTTTATAATGGTAAGTCTCGACATATTCGTCGGCGACATAATACCGTAAGGCAGTTGATCACAAGTGGCGTTATCTCAGTTGACTATGTAAAGTCAGTGGATAACTTAGCGGATCCGTTAACAAAAGGTTTAAACCGTGATCAAATGCATAAATTGCTAAAAGGAATGGTATTGAAAACACATCTTAAAAGATGAGTATAGTGGTAACCCAACCATACGATTGGAGATCCCATGGGATTGGTTCAATGGGAAAACGAAGCTATACAAATCTAGCTGTAACACTCAGAAGATTTTAATCTTCGCCCATTCTTTAGAAAGCATTGAGTGTTATAACCTGCACGTGGTAAGAGGTTAAGTCTTTTGACTTTTAATGATTCTTGAAATCTCAAGGAGATGCAGTATGGTAGGATACTCATGAAAGAATCACCTATGTAAGTGAGAAGTGGGGCCGCTTCGTGTGTGTGAGTCACTTATGAATTCCAAAGAGGTGTTCCACGGCCGAAACGGACACAAACGTGAGAACTGATGGAGTTGAGACAATATTGTGTTGATGCTACTGACTAGGCATACACCAAGGAGGAATAGTTCAAGGCATCGCGTCCACTAGCCCGCCGGTATGTCCGATAGTGTTGACTATGGAAGGTTCAAAACCACAAGTTACCTCTCCAAATACAGTATCGTTTCTTGAGAACTGAGCAAAAGAGTCTACATGCATGCATACACGTCTTGTGTTGGTTTGAGCTTGCAGTGCTCTAACCAATGTGGGGGATTGTTGAAAAACGTGTGATAATATGAAAGACTTCTAGCTTTTCACTTTCAAGTCCTTTGGCCTTTCATGTTTTGTAACCTCATTTTGGTTTATGGTTTCCCTTAATTCCAAGACCTTTGAGGTGGCCTCCCCTATCCTATAAATAGATGGGTTTTAGGAGAAGAGAAGAAAAAAAAACGAATCACTCTCTCTTCTCTCTAGCTTAAGCATTCTAGTTCGCATTAGGAGCATTGCATTGCTCGGTTCTCGTCTCCAATTCAAGTTCGCCGGAGCCTACGAGTTTGAGGTGCTTCAACTCGATAGGAGGAAAGTCGTTTCATCTTTGGGGACATTACGCCAATCCGTGAGCACTAGCCGGGGCGTATTTTGTCTTGCGGAGAGAGATACCTCGACTCGACTTAAAGAAGACTATAGTTTGTATCTTGTTCCTTTTATTGTTTTTACTTTGTTTTACTTACCTTCCAGTTTTTTGGTTCTTTTGTAATAGCAAGAGTTTGCCCGTCTAAAAGACTTCAATATTTCCAACATCCTTAACAATTTCACAATTTACTATAGTACTATATATTTTGTAATCATGAAATTTACAAATTCACTTATCAGCATAAATGGCAGGTCACCTTGCCTTGCACAATATTTGACTGTGTTCGACTCGATTCCTCTCAACCCAGGGACAATGGGGCCTGGGGGCCCAGGGGCCCCTTAATAATTCTGAAAAATCATAGGGGTATTTTAGTAATTTCATAATTATTAATTTTGATGCATTTATGGTACTCTCATCAACTTGATGCTCGTCGTCAACTTGTTGGAGTTCGCATTATGGTACACTCATCAACTTGATGCATTTATTTTCTTCTATTAATGATGTTCTTGAGTATATTGGGGAGAATGATTACGAGGATGCACATAGGGCTGAAGCTTTGGATGTGCAAGAAATTCTAAATTGTTTTGAGTTTATCTTTGTGTTGCATCTTATGAGGAAACTCTTGGGAATTACACATGATCTCTCTCAAGTTCTACAAAAGAAGGATCGAGACATTGTTAATGCTATGAATCTTGTCAAAGTAGCAAAAACACGTTTACAAGTAATGAGGGAAAAAGGTTGGGAGGTTTTTTTTCTTCCTTTTTTAAGGAGGATTGACGATGGTTCCCCATCTACCCCCCGAAGTGACTCGGACCCCCGGCCTAACAGTCGGAGGTGAAGCGTCTTACCACCGAGCTGCGCTTCGTTGTCGGGATGGAAAGGAACGAGTCAGCCAACCTTTCCCCAAGCACGGGTCCAGACCAGTCTATCAACCCAATCAAGGGGACGTCGTTAACCTATCTCCCCCAGCGCCTGGGTCCAGGCGAGGACTCAAGAACCCCCCAGGGGAAATTAATCCCCAAGATGCGCCTCCCAGGGGTCGAACTCGTGACCTCTATGATGGCGCGGTATCCTTGCCTCCCTCCTCAACCACTTGAGCTAAGGGGTTTGGATGAAAAAAAAAGGTTGGGAGGTTTTGCTTACTGAAGTTACAAAGTTTTGTAGAACAAATGAGATTGATGTGCTTGATATGGAAGATGAGTGTGTAGTTAGAGGAAGAGGAATGCGTAAAATTGAGAAAATAAAAAATCTCCACCATTATCGAGTTGAGTTGTTTTGTTCAGTCATTGATATGCAAGCTCAAGAGTTGAATCACCGTTTTAATGAAGTCAACACAGATTTACTTCTGTGTATGACATGTTTTGATCCTAGAGACTCATTTTCTGCATTTGAGTCAAAGAAGCTGCTTCGCCTTGCCAAGTATTATCCATCTGAATTTTCTGAAGTTACTTTGTATGAACTTGAAAGTCAGCTTGATAACTTTATTTTTGATGTGCGCACAGATGAAAGGTTTTCAAAAGTATCGGGACTTGCAGGTCTTGCTCAGAATATGGTTTCTACAAGGAAACATGAGAATTTTCCGTTGGTTTATTTGTTAATTAAACTGTCATTGCTCTTACCCGTTGCCACTTCTTCAGTAGAAAGAGTTTTTTCAGCAATGAAGCTCGTTAAGACTTCTCTACGGAATCGTATGGGAGACCAGCTATTGAATGATTGCTTAGTTCCTTATATTAAGAAGGATGTGTTTGTTAATGTAACTAATGAAGCTATTATGCAGCGGTTTCAGAAGATGAAAAGTAGAAGATAAGTGTTATAATATCATTGTATGGAACTATGTGTTTACAACATTATATTTATATTATGTAATATTATTTATGTTTCATTTTATTATTTGAATTTTTTATTTGTACCCCCAACCGTAAAATTCTGGCTTCGTCACTGTCTCAACCAGTTTGCCTTTTTTATTATTTCAATTTGTCTATTTACTTTGTGATGTCTTACAACTATTATACAAAAATAAAATTCATGTTTTATATTATTTTAAATTGGTTCATAATTTTACATTTTATTTTTTTCTATGTTGTACTCCCTCGTCCTTCAAAGTTTGTCCCAGTTTGACCTGGTGCACGTTTTAAGAAATTGTTTGACTTTGTATTTAATTGAGGTGTATAGTGAAATAAGGGTCCCACATTGAAGAGATTGAGAGGTGTATTTAATGTCTATTTTTAGGTAGATTCCAAGTGGGACAAATAAACTTAGTGGGACGGACGAAAATTGGTAAAATTAAGACAAACTTTGTGGGACGGAGGGAGTAATATTTTTTATTTTCTACAACTATTATGTACAAAAATATTTCATGTTTTAAGGAGTATTTCTTTAATCAACCTATTTCAAAAATTATTCTTTGTTAATAATACTAAATAAATACATTTCTCTAGTTTCCATATCATTTAATTATTTCTATCTCATTGTTCATCTCCCTCGCAATTTTCGGTAACACCGGTATTAAAATACCCTAAAATTGGACCCCAATGTCAAAATCCTGCTTCTGCCACTGTGTATAGTATGTGCAGCATGTGTGCACGTGCAATGTGTGTAGTTTATGCAATATGTATGTAGTGTGAATTTTTTTTAATTATTAAAAATTCTAAAATTTTAGTTTTATTATAAAATATAAAAATTATAAAATTGAGATGATATTGAATTTATATATAATACTCTCTCCATTCCGGGGTAATAGAGTCATTTCTTTTCGGCATGGAGATTAAAGAAGAGATGTATAGTATATTAAATAAATAAATAGGAGAAAACAAAATAAGAAAGAAAATAAAATAATGTGAGAAAATGTGAATGATGCAAATCAAACCGTCACGCACCATTCGTTATGGGCAAGAAGATACAAGAAGCCTTGAGCATGTTCACACAACGGATAAGCCTTGAGGAGGAAGCCCAAATTGTTGACCCTTGAGGAGGGGTTAATGGAGCAGCAACGGGTAGAAATTCATGGGCTGCAGCACTTGACCCACGAAGTGGAAGAGGCGATCACTCATGGGTTTAACTTGAAGATACATAGTTGGCCATATTTTTAGGATGTTCTAATTTTAAGTTGTTCTAATTTTATGAGACGAATTGAGTAATATAATATCTAAACGAAAAACACTCATACACAAAAACACATTAGTATGCATTGCCTCTAAACATTAAAATCAATCAATAACGACATTTAAAGTATATACTAGTATTAATTAAGGGGTAACTGCGTAAATATATAAATACTTTGCATATAAAATGCTTTTTATCTTTTATCTTTTTCATATTTAATTTAGTATAAATATAAAATTTCCTTATAGTCAACATTACTATTCATACTCACACAGTACACGCACATGCACGCACGCACGCACGCGCACACACTTCACCTTAACACACACACTGCACCTTTACACACACTTTGAATTATAATTCAATTCCTTTGTTTAACGAACAATGAATTTGGAATTGATTTATCCATAGAATTTCAATTTCAATTCCACGTACCGAACGAACCCTTTATAAAATTCTCACTAATTGGGGAGTATAATATATCCTCAACTAATATTTGTTTCCATTTTATTTGCTAAGATTTATATTTAAAATTAAAATGTACTAGGCCAAGTTAAATGTTATCTTTATCCCATATCAAATCTTAGTGTGAAATGCTTACATGTTATCTATTTCTTATAAATGCATTTATTATTAATTGCGCCTTTGCATGATATACACGCGTTAGCGAACTTTAAACTATAACTTACGTTGGACGAGTCAAATAATACTCTTTTTTATCTCTAGTCAGGAATATTTATAGAATTTTTAATAGAAGGATGCCATCAAACAACAAAAAAAATCCACCGCCCCTTTCAAAGTACAGAGTATTACTCTATCTGTCTTATTAAAATAAACTAGTTTTTATTTCTCTTTTTTACTTAACTAATTGCACATTAAAATTCATATATTTTCAAGTTATATTATTTTTATGGGAAGAAGAGAGTAGTATATATTTAAAAGCCTACCTATGTAAATATACAAATACTTTATGCACTTAAATGCTTTTTCTCTTTTATAGTACTCTCTTTTTCCCAAGGAAGATGACCCCTTCCTTGGGCGGCACGAGACTTTATACAGTTTTATTTTGTGTGTTAAGTGGAAAGAGTAAAGTAAAAGAGAGAGAATAAAATAGAGATAAAGATGTTTTCATTTTAAGTAATGGGTTATCTTGGTTGATACAAACCAAAAAGGAAAGTGAGTAATCTTCATTGGGACGGATGGAGTATATCTTTTCCACATTGTCAACATTTATGTATGATGAGTTGTGTGATAAACACTCATCAATTGTTATTCTTGTTATTATTTTTGTACTATATCTTTAATTAATTAAAGTAAAAAATGGTTGATTTAATTACAAGGCGATAACTTGATGCAGCAAACCCTTCACTAGCTACAGCCGCATCTGACGATCCGCCAAGCCGCGCAGTGTTTTCTGGTTATCGGTGAGTACTTCCACCGCCTCTGCCCCCTCAGCACCCTCTGGCTCAACCGCACCCGCTACGACTAAAGGTGGCAACAGAGAAATGCTTTATGTAGGATAACCCAAGTTTAGTTAAAGAAATGAATAAAAACATTTGATACTGAATAATTTGCTCTGAATTATTTTTTTAGTGTGTAGTGTGTATAGTGTGTGCAGTGTATAGTGTGTATAGTATATGTGCAGTGTCTGTGCAGTGTAAATTGTGTGTAGTGTGTGTGCATGTGCAATGTGCATAGTGTGTGGAGTGTGTGCATGTGCAATGTGTATTGTGTGTGCAGTATGTTTGTAGTGTGAATTCTTTTTTTCAATTATTAAAAATTCTAAAATTTTATTTTTATTATAAATCTAAAAATTAAAGTATATAAAATTGAGATGATATTTAATTTACATACTCCCTCCGTCCCACTTTAGCAGTATCGACTTTTCTGCACTTGTTTTCTCTACATTATTCTCTCTCTTCATTTACCATTTTTTCACTTTAACTATTTATTATCATTTGTATAAAACAAGTGCAGAAAAGTCAACAAGACTACTAAAGTGAGACGGAGGGAGTATAATACTATCTCCGTTCCGTGTAGTAGACTCATTTATTTTTGGCACAAAGATTAAAAAGAGATGTATAATATATTAAATAAATATATAATAAAATAGGAGAAAAGAAAATTAGATAGAATAAAGTATGAATGAGAATAAAGTAACGTGAGAAAATGTGTATGATGCGGATCAAACCGTCACGCAACATGCGCCAAGCCTAAAGACCTACATTTTCTTTAAATAATATTTAGTTTAAAGAAAATTCGAATTTAGCTTCTCCTGATTAAGTATGGCTTAATTAGGTTAATTATAATAATGAAATGATGATATATGTGTCGTTGCGTGTATGCATATGTTGCTTTATTTCACTGTATACAAATGGGAAAAATATCAGTGTCTATGTATACGTGTGTGTTTAAGTTTAAAAATCATTCCACCCTACTACTAATATATATGAAGTTATATAGGAGGCTATATTTTGCATATGTAATTATCACTACTCTTTGACTTGAAAATACTATGAAAACGGCCACCCAACTAGGTTCTTGTATATCTTCATTTTGTTTGAATATGAGCAATAAACAAAATGTTAACATTCATATTTTAAATTAACATATACTACACCGAATTAATTGTTATTTGCATCCCATATCGAATCTTACTAGATGCCTCCGAAATGCCTACATGTAATCTATTTATGGTAAAATGCATTTATTATTAATTGCGTTTTTGCATGATATACGCGCATTATCGGACTCTAAATTGTAACGTAAGTTGGATGAGTAAAAAAATATTCCTATTTATCACCAGTCAAGAATCTTAGTAGAATTCTTAATAAAACGATGCCAACAAATAAAATAAAATAAATCCACCACCCTCTTCAAAATATTACTCCATTCATCCAATAAAAATTAACAAGTTTTGTCATTTTGATTCTTACCTAAAATTAGACTAGTTCTAATAAAAACTTTTGAACAACTAAATACTACTATTAATAATGTGGATTCTACAATCAGCTAATATTATTTTTATTATATTTTATCTTTATTTTTCTTACTTTACTAATTATGAATTAAAATCCTTGTCCTTTTAAGTTATGCTAATTTTATGAGACAGATTGAATAATGTAGATCTAAAAGAAAAATACTCATACACAAAAACATATTATTATTCATTGCCTCTAAACATTAAAACCAATCAATAACAACATTTCATGTATATTAGTACATTTAAATATATAAATAATTTATGTATATAAATGTTTTCTCTTTTATCTTTTCCATATTCCAGTAGTTATAAATATATCATCTAACATAAAATTTTCTTATAGTCAACATTACTATTGACACGCACGCGCGTGCACACACTACACACTCATGCACACATACATTGAGGAGGCTTGCTCATAGAGAAGCATCAAGAAAAAATAGACTTAGGAAAAAGGCATGTTTTTAATTTCGACAAGAAAAGCAAGAAATTAGTTTCATTGTTGATTAATTAACTAATCTATGAGAAAATATATAATTTCTTTGATCTTTGTTAATTGTTAGTGCAGGTTTATATTCAAAAGGGAGTCCTGTAAAATAAAGCTGAATCAGTTAGAGCTGAAAATTCAAAATGTTAGAGCAGAAGTAGTCATATTTAATCTCCATTAATTTAACTATTTTTCTCTTAAATCCCAATCCCATAACTAAAAAATTCTCCAAATTAAAATTTTTTTGCTATAAGGAATTTTATTGGGTGGAAATGCGAATGCGGGAGAGCAAGGCCTCCCTCATACCAACATGGTACAATTTTTTCTTAACTAAAAAAAAGTAAGGATGAGAAAATTTATCCCACCCATGTGTGTGGTTGGTGAATTGCGGCTGCCTGAGAAAAGTCCCACTGGGCGTGAATCTTGAGAGTGTTGAATTAATAAATGATTTAATGAGTTGATCCTGCGTATTTTTCTAGGTGCGACACTATTTAATATGGAGTACGCACGATGGCTGGAGGAGCACCAACGCCTGACGGTGGAGCTGAGGGGTGCGGTCAACGAGTACCGGTTGGAGAACGAGATGTGTGTCGCCATCGGCAACTGGTTGGCCCACTGCCAACTGGTTGACATAACTATGTAAATATACTTTATGCACATAAATGTTTTTTCTCTTCTATTTTTACCATATTTAACTTGTCATAAATATATCATCTAACATAAAATTTCCGTATAGTCAATATTATTATTCACACACACACGCGCGCACACGCACGTACACACACACACTTCACCTTCACATACACTACATACGCACGCGCACGTGCTCACACACTGATACGAGGATAACCTCGGTACATATAGAAGTTGCATCAGTAGAAGAGAGAGAAGCCATTACAAGCGGCGAGCAGGTCGAGGAACCGAATTATTCGACAAGAAGAAGAGAGGGACGGCAGACCGAGACATCTACCATAAAATCACGACCCCGACGTCGCGCAAGGCCGCCAAATCGGTTCGGTGATATTGTTTCATATTAGTCGTTAGCAAGTTATATTAATATTTTAGGTTTATTTCCTTTTTTGAATAATAGTATTTAATTATGTTTCCTTTCCGGGTTTTCTTTGTTGATTTTTTCCCGGATCGAAATCGAATCAATCCTATGGTCCTTAGATTATAAATATGTGTGTAATATGTTATTTTCTGGCAATCAATATCAAAATTCACGCTACTTTCTTGTTATTTTATTTTTCTTGCTGCAAAACCCTAGTTCTCGAGTTGTCGACGGGATTTCGCCTCCCGGGACTCCTCCTTTCCGTTTTTCCGGCTTCTCAATAAGGGTTTTACCCTTATTAACTGGTGCTTTCACTGAACTCATGGCTACTCCTTCGATTAGTGTTGGAAGAACGGAGCAGTCGCCCCCGACGTCGGTTGTGGTCACCACGAGTGTTGCACCACCGCCTGCGTTTGACAATAGGGCGTTCCTACAAATGTCAACGACTCTTGAACTTCTCTCCACATCAATGAAGCGGTTTGAATCCCGCTTGGAAGAGATTGACCGACCGCCACCTCGTCCTGCTCCAGATCCTCACTCCGCCTTGCCTCCCCACTGGTTCGCAAACCCAACCCCATCAACGGGACCTGCGGTGATCCCTACGCACTACATCGTGGTCAACACCCCCAACCAATCGGGTCCTTCTTCGACAGGCCCAGCGACGATTCCGTTGCGCTCAACAGCCCTACAGACACCACCGGGCTACCCACCACTTCACTTCCCCTCCATCAGCCAAGAATTGACTGGTTATCACCAACATCAACCATCGGTGTCGACACACACCCAAACGTTTCCCACTTCATGGGACCCGCCCTACCTTAATTTAGGATTTGGGGTTTCGCAACCTCCACATCTTGGGATATCCCGGTCACGCAGCAGGCAGCGGATCGTTGTAGCACTAACAACCCTCCTCTTGGGATATTCCGACCTACATGTAGCACAATGGATCCCACGGCATGGGCCAGTTGCGTCGTGTCAAAATGGACCCCCCATGATTTGATGGGACAGATGTGGCGGTGCCGTTTTGATTCACATTGTTTTGAAGACTACCTCGGGTTAATCACCAAATTGTGTCAGTCGGGCTCTTTGGCAGACTATAATACTACCTTTGAGAAGATGAGAAGTAGGGTCCCGAACCATCCAGATGCATCGTTCTTATCCTACTATGTGGCTGAATTTCAGCAGCCAGTTCGCAACCAGGTAAAACATCAACATCCCACATCGTTCGCAGCTGCGATGGCTCTCGCCGTTGACTTTGACAATTGTCTTGAGAGGCCGCCGGTTCAACAGAATATTCAGCGGCAGAATTGGGATCCACGAGACCAGCGTCAGCCGGCCCTGCCCGCGTCTCAGCCTCAGGCCGCGAGTTAGCAGAGGGCAGACCAGTATATGCCAAGGGCCCCAACTACGTGAATATACCGGTTATTCGTTTGATACCAGCACAAAAGGCAGATAGGACGCACCGCGGTGTGTGTTGGTACTGCGAGTAAAAGTACATGCCCTATCATACATGCAAATCGACCTTTTCGGCCTACATGGGTGCCGATGAGGAAGACGTTGAAGAGAATGTAGAACCACAGGACGTCCAGTCGGCCAATGAGGTGATAACTGCAGACCTTTCGCATAATTACTCGCTGGAAGGTAAACAACGACCGGCCGCAATTGAGTTGCAAGGTCCCATTGGGGCGAGGCCTGTGTCAATCCTGGTAGACACAGGAAGCTCTCATGACTTCCTACACCCAACGGTCGCGGAGAAGCTAGATATGCCTCTGCAGGCAGTAAAACCCTTCCGTGTCTATGTGGGAAATGATGAATCTTTGATCTGTTCGCATGCCAGCCTGCAGACGTGATCGGTGATCCAGAGTCACGTCTTCTTAATTGACCTACATATTCTACCGGTGCATGGCCAAGATGTGATAGTAGGGATGGCTTGGCTGAAGACACTTCACCGAGTCACAAGTGACTATGATAAGGGAACAATTGAATTCATCCGACATGGCATGCCAATTTGCATACAAATCACGCTACGTGCCTTGCGACAGGTTTCCCTCAACTGATTTGTCAGCATCATGATTCTGCAGAGCGGTGCGGACTTGTTTGAGTTGGTTCAGGTTTTGCCGTCTGAAACCACACAAAGGGAGTCGGACTGCCTCGAGTTTCCGTCACACTTGGACCCCACGGTGTTGCAGGTCCTACAGTCCTATGTAGGGGTCTTCCGCGTTTCGCAAGGCATGCCCCCTCCCCAACCATTTGATCATAGGATCCATCTATTACCCAAAGCCAAACCAGTAAACGACCGGCCTTATTGTTATCCTTACTTTCAGAAAAATGAGATTGAGAGACAGATCAAGGAGATGCTATCAAGTGGCATCATTCGCCTGAGCCATAGTCATTTTGTCATCCCCAGTCCTCCTTATTCGAAAGAAGGATGGCTCCTTCAGGTTCTGTATTGATTATCGGGCCTTAAACACAGCGACCGTGCCCGATCAGTTCCTGATTCCTACAACGGATAAGTTGTTTGATGAACTTGGTGCAGCCCGTTTTTTCACTAAGCTTGATTTGAGGTCTGGCTACCATCAAATCCGCATGCACACGGATGACATCTATAAGACGGCTTTTCGTACTCATGACGGGCATTTTGAGTTCCTAGTCATGCCGTTTGGCCTGACAAATGCACCGTCCACGTTCCAAGCCGCCATGAATGAGATCTTCAGGCCGCTGCTCCAAAAATTTGTTATTGTCTTCTTTGACGATATTTTGATTTACAGCCCCTCCCTGGATTTGCACTCTCAGCACTTGCAAACGGTCTTGTCGATCCTAGCGGAGAATCATTTCTTTGTGAAAATGTCCAAGTGTGTCTTTTGTGGTACTACGGTGGACTATCTCGGACATCTAATTTCCGATGGGAATTTAAAAGCCGACCTAGAGAAAATTGCAGCAATGGTGGCTTGGCCGGTACCTACTACGGTCAAACAACTGCGGGGTTTCTAGGTCTTACAAGATACTATCGACGCTTCATCGCCAGTTTTGCCCACATTGCGGGTCCACTAACAGAGGCAGAAACGAGCTTCAGCCTTAAAATTGGCCATGACTTCGGCACCTGTTCTACGCCTGCCATGTTTTGAGAAGACATTTTATCTTGAGACCGACGCTTCAGACTTCGACATTGGGGTAGTACTTTTACAGGATGGTCACCCATTGGCATTCTTCAGTAAAACGTTAGGCCCCCGAAGACGGATTTCGTCCACTTATAATACATAAGGAGTTATATGCGATTGTGGAGGCAGTTCAGAAGTGGCGCCAATATTTACTAGGACGAGAATTCGTGACTTGCAGCGACCAAAAAAGCCTGAAAGAACTCTTACAGCAAGTCATTCAGACTCCCGACCAACAGTTTTATGTTCGGAAGTTGATGGGATACAAGTTTCGGATTGAGTATAAAATGGGAGCTTCAAACAGGGTTGCTGATGCGTTGTCCCGACGCGACATGGAGGCGGACACGGACTAGCAGTCGCCAGACGAGACTGACACACGAATGTTGGCAGCAATCGCACTGCCTTGTCCTGAGATTCTGGAAATTCTGGTCGAAGAGACTCGCGTGTTGGAAGAGTTGGTCACCTTCAGGCCGCCATCGAGGCAGGAATGGCCGTAGCACACTTTTCCTATGTAGACGGCTTAATCTATTACCACTGTCGCATCCATGTAGGGGCAGAATCCGCCATCAAGCATGCCTTGATATATGATCATCATAGTACTTCGCAGGCAGGCCACCCAGGAGTGGAGCGAACGTTTCGGCGGTTGGCAGCTTCCTTCCATTGGAAGAATATGCGAAAAGAAGTGCAGCGGTTTGTGGCTAGCTTGATCTGGCAGCGTGGTGAAATGATTGTGGCACTTCGACATAACTTGGAGAAGGCGCAGCAGCGTATGAAGGCATCAGCCGATAAACACAGGCGGGATGAGGAATTCAGCGTGGGGGATAAGGTGCTATTGAAACTACAGCAGTATCGTTAGTATTCGGTAGCACAGTCGCTGTCAACTAAGCTCACAAGGAGGTTTTATGGGCCTTTTGAGGTCATTGAATGAATCGGCCCTATGGCATATCGTCTACAGTTACCGCAGGGTAGTAGAGTGCATAATGTGTTTCATGTAAGTTTATTAAAACCGTTCTTGGAGGGATCGGAGTTACAACAGGTGGATCTTTCGCGGGTATTTGCGCGCGGTTGCCTAGTATCGCGACCGGTTAAGCAGCTGGAGAAACGCACGACATTGCATGAAGGGACGGCGGTGGAGGAAGGTTTACTTCAGTGGGACGATGACAGGGGCGGCAACCCTTCATGGGAACCGATATCTGTCATTAAGCGAAGGTTTCCGACTCTACTCCTTGAGGACAAGAAGCTTGCTATCCCGGGGGGAGTTGATACGGGGATAACCTCGGTACAGATAGAAGATGCATCAGTAGAAGAGGGAGAAGCCATTACAAGCTGCGAGCAGGTCGAGGAACCGGATTATTCGACAAGAGGAAGAGAGGGGCGGCAGACCGGGACATCTGCCATAAAATCACGACCCCGACGTCACGCAAGGCCGCCAGATCGGTTCGGTGATTTTGTTTCATATTAGTCGTTAGCAAGTTATATTAATATTTTAGGTTTATTTCCTTTTTTGAATAATAGTATTTAATTATGTTTCCTTTCCGGGTTTTCTTTGTTGATTCTTTCCTGAATCGAAGTCGAATCAACCCTAGGGTCCTTAGATTATAAATAGGCGTGTAATATGTTATTTTCTGGCAATCAATATCAAAATTCACACTACTTTCTTGTTATTTTATTTTTCTTGCTGCAAAACCCCAGTTCTCGAGTTGTCGATGGGATTTCGCCTCCCGGGACTCCTCCTTTCCGTTTTCCGGCATCTCAATAAGGGTTTTACCCTTATTACACACACTAGAGCTTTACACACACTTTGAATTATAATTCAACTCATTTTTTAAATGAACAATGGATTTGGTATTGAATTATCGAATTTCAATTCCAATTTCGTGTACTGAACAGACCCTTTATAAAATTCTCAACAATTTGGGAATACTATAATATATCCTCAACTAATATTTTTGTCCATTTTATTTGCTACAAGCCTACAACCCCTCTCTTACTATATGTGTGTATCTCTCTCACTCAAGTTCGATTGGGCAACAAATCCGTGTTAATAAACGATTTTATTGTTTGAATCTATCATGAATGATATATTAGGTTTTAAATAGTACAACCCATCGGATTTTCTCATTTTTGTAACATCAATTATTGGGCGCTTTGTATTTTAGACCTTTTAAAATTGTGTGAGACTCCATTAGATTTCCAAAATATCTCGTTTGTAATTACCTTTAAATTGAGACGTTTTTTAATGCAATGAGAATAAACCATATTTACTCGAGTTTTTGTGGTATAAAAATACTTTAACACATATACATAATTGATTTATTGTAAGATATCTCTTTGGCACAAGATTTCAGGCTATAGAAAACTAGTTTACAGGCTGGTAAAATGGAGCTCGAAACCAGCACATAAAAGACGAAGATCGAATCAGATAGGATGCACGCGAGCTACTCACCTCGAGCTAAGCATGGTGCCCGTTTCTCTACAAAGACCATATTTGTCTAGGCAAGGATCTGGGATGTTTCTTTTCATTTGGGTTTCAGTCACAATACTGTATCGCGTGGCCAATACACACACATATCCATTTATTTACTACTAACATATACCCAAATGAACATTTTTGAACAATTTAACTATAATATTCAGTTCATCAGCAAGGTTTACACGACAAATTAGAGACCGGGAGTACAAAGCAAACCTGGAGTTCAATTACAAAGATCATGAGTTTGAATAGAAGAATTAAGACTTTTATGACCTCAATGTAAATATTTATTTTATACGGATCCGGAACTTTGAAAAGTTGTATTCCCTTTGTCCATAGACAATATTTCTTTTTTCCATTTTAGTTCATCCCACAAAGATAGTCTATTTCCATTTTTGGGAAGTTTCTCTTTTACAAGGTGAACCTTATTTTTTAGGGATATAGGCCCATAATATTATGAAACTTCCAAAAAGTTGAATTTTTCCCACGAAATTTAAAATTGGCAAATAATATCATGAATTTTACCCGAGTTTGTTATTTTCCACCGGCGAAAAAGTTATGGCAAATAATATCATGATTCAATTTTTTTTTCAAATTTCTCGACAACAACTTCGAGAACTTCTAGTTCTTCATATTTGAAGATAGTTTTTCTTGAAATACACCCTCTAAAATTGTTCTTCAATTCATTTATATAGCCAAAAAATTTTCGTTGGTGGGAAAAACCCAATTTTTTAAAAGTTTCATGATATTAGGAGCCAATATCCCTATTTTTTACTAACAATACTTCAATAAGTTTTTCCGTTCTACCTATCATACTTTACCAATTTGAATAAAGCCGTACCATCTCCAAAGTCATTATTTTAGGAGACGGAGAGAGTTTATTTTTGTATCACATGAAAAATTCCAACTCAAGATATTTGACAAAGCTTCTAAACATGTTTCTGGGGTTGGAATGTCGAACGAATGAAGCTACAACATCAGAAATACTACGTTATATGAGTGAGCACATGATGGCTGATAATAATAAAAAAAGGGACCAAAGTCGAGATCGTAAATTGCTATTAATCGAAACAATATGCGAACCTTGACCATAGCTTCCCACCCCTATTGTAGAAAATAAAAAACTACTATCATGCATACCAAATGATGTACTTATTCATTAAAACTGAGCTTGAACAAATGAAGAAGCGGAAATTGAGTTGTAATCAATATTTGTGTTTCTTGTAATATAGAAACAAAGCATTCAATAGCCCAAGAGAGTGAATGCTGTAAAATCACATCCAAAAGCAACCATCGATAGTGAACGAACATATATGGAAACATCTATCATGAAGAAAACAGGGTAATGAATGAACCAATTCAGCTCCTGATGAGAAACTTCAAATATTTACCTTTCGATGCACAAAACAGAGTAGCTACATCACACTTGGGTCTAAAAACATCTTGCCCAAATTAATTCCACATTTGCGTTCCTTATAAATTGCTTCATATTCTTCATAGCAGCCGGCTGAGAGACTTAATGAGCAATTTCAAATTCTTTCTTGTGGCTTCATCCCCAGTAAATCCCAATATATCGGAGCTTATATTCTGCACATATTGTAGGTGGTGAAGAAAAAAGTAATTTTGTAACAAGTACGAAGACAATACACATCCTTAGCGTCAGGTTCAGGGAAGAATCTAGGTGAACATACCTCAATGTTTTTCAATGTGAAAATGAGAGTATAGATAGACTTCTGAATTAGTTCTGTGTTCTCTGGAGTTAATACTGATGATTGCACGTTTCTGCATATTCCACATATTATGCATCATCAGCCAATTTCTGAAGAACCGATGATCAAAAAGCTCAATGCCACAAACATCTTTGATAAGGACAAACTATTTGGCAAGAATCTCATGAACTTTGAAGCAAATTTTAGTTCAAGTCATGTAAGGCTTTTGGTTAAATGCTCAACTTCTTTCAGCAAACCAAACTGCAGACTACAGTTTACCTCAGATCCTCAGAAGCTCGTGTAAGGCTTTTGGTTAAATGCTCAACATCTTTCAGCAAACCACTATCATGAACTTCAGCCAGTAAAGGTTCTACATCTTCAGCTAGAGCTTGAATCTGAGAAATCACTACATCAGAGACCGAATCTTGCATGAGAATACATTCCAAGTTAGTAATTAACAGAGCATAGACTTATAAATACAGTTAAAATAAAAACAAAATATTTGTGAATTAGGGCACGAGAGGGTTTTTCTTTGAAGTGACTATTTTTTTTGGAATCAGGAGTTTGTCAATCCTCCGACGATAGATTGACTAGTATCTATACTAAGATGGCACATACTGTAAATTCATAAGATTGAAAATGTCACCAAACAAGCCAAATGAAGCTGAGTCAAGATAAAGCATAAGTTGAGTAACAAAAAGCATGTGGACTATATACCTTTGAAAGCAAAGGCCTTGCATCTTCAACAACAGCAGCAATCCGTTCAGCCAAGGAATAGGTATTCGCAACACCTATTCCTTCAACTTCACGCCCAATGCGAGTGAATATCCCAACCATTTCATCCAAGCTCACCCCTTGGCGCCCCTTCAATTTTTGTCTGTCACACACAATTAGACCCTCTTTAACACAGCCAGCATGAAGAGGCCCAACTGATGGCACCGGAATTGGGTCTTGTGGTGTGATATCAATGAGTGTTTCCATAAGAAGACCCGATTGATTGACTTCAACCAACGAGTTCCGTGGTATTATAACCTTATCGTCTTCTATCTGGAAGCATCAACATCAAGAAATACCTGGTGATTGTCAGAACACAACACACAGATCGAAGCCACAACTGGAAAACAGGTCTCACCTCAACTATAGCCTCAATATTCCTCAACGAGGGATTCACACGAACCACATTGCCTACATTCACCCCTCTGATCCTCACAGGCGTTCCGGTGGAAATGCCAGAAGCCTGAGCAAACTCGAAAACAGCCAAGTACTTGTTAAACTTTGATCCTAACTGAAACCCCCTCAACCAAGCCAAGCTAAATGCCAACAGAAACGCGCCAGAAATGAGGAACAAGCCAACTCCACCAGCCCAAACGCTCTTCCCACCGAAACCGAAATCACTCAAAGGCCTTAGAGTTCGCTTCCAGATTTCCCTAGGAACATCCAGAATCACAGAGAGCAGGCTCTTCGATTCACTCTGATGGTTATCACCCGCATCAGCGGAGGACGAATTGGCTCCGAGAGTAAGAGTTTTCCTCTTCCTATTTCTAAAAGGGGTAATTAGACATGGCAAGGAGCTCAATCCACCATGCCCTGAATTAAGTTTCATAGAATAGGATCTCAGAAGCAAGGAATTCGTTTCCATGTTCGTTTAAATCCTAAAACATATAATGCAATGCAATTGCTGAAATTTATGGTCTCAGGATATTATCCTCGATGAAGCCCTAAAAGAGTTGCTGAAAAAAAGATTCACAGCTTGAATCAACCAAAACGCACTAGATATTAAAAATTAAAGTAGCTAGTGCAGATATTAGAATGATTAAATTAGGGAAAAGTAGAAAGGGAGGAGATGCCATACATATAGCTATTAGATTCAGGTTGGAAGCTCCGGTGGAAACCCAATCCCTAGACTTACACCAGAGAGAGTGAGTGAGAGAAGGTCGCAGTGATATTGGGCTGGGCCGTTTTAACGGTTTGATATTTTGGTTGGAAGCCCATATGAGATAAACTCCTCCTTTTAACCTTGTAGCTCAATTTTGACACCACGAAATTAGGAGACTAGTACTCCCTCCATCCCATTAAAAATAAACATTTATTTTTTTACAAAAGATTTTATATAGTGTTGTTTTATGAGTTAATGAGAAGAGAATAAAGTAAGACAGATTAAAAAGTAGAGATACTATTGTTTTCATTTTAAAAAAACGTTTCTTTTTTAATGGGACAATTCAAAAAGAAAAATATTTCATTTTTTATAGAACATAAGGAGTATGAACCATTGTAACCTACATACTATTTGTCATGTATCAGTGATGTTGTCGGTTCTGATCTCATGGAAAGTTGAATCAAAATTGGCCCGGTAATGGTCTAGTCGGTTTCAGTTTTAGTATCGAAAATGATGGTTCTGATTCCTTTTCGAATTACGCATTTTTTCTGACTTTTGTTTTATTTATTTTATTTTATATTTTCTTGTAATCAAATACAAAGCAAAATATGAAAATTGAGCACATTTTTTTATTTTTGATATTATTTATTTTATTTTATATTTAAATATAAATCAAAATATTTTATACCCTCTCCGTCCCAAAGTAGTTGAGTCGTATTTCTTTTTGGGTTGTCACATGGTAGTTGAGTCATTTTCATTTACAGCAAAAAGTCTACCTTTCCTCACACCATACTCTCTCTTCATCTCTTTTACTTTATTTCATCTCTTACTTTACTCTCTTCACTTTAACTTTTAACATATTAATTTCTTAAATCTCGTGCCTAAAAGAAATGTCTCAACTACCTTAGGACGATGGAGTACGTCTTTTCACAACCCTACCCACAATCCTATATCTCTAAATCATTTCATTCCTTCGGAGGTGAAATGATTATACCTTCATTCGTACCGAATAAACTTGGAAAATCTATTTCGTGTCCTTGGAGGTGTATTGTGACCGTAATTTGTGGTCATTGTGAGTACCAAGCCATCGGGAAAGTAGTTGTTGTCCAAGGCTTTGGGTATGGATGTTGTATACACCTTCGAGAGTCCACAAGTGGGGAGTGGACGATTGGACAAAATTTTGAGTAGCGCCTTCAAAAGATATACTCCATTCCATATGTGTCCCACTTTGATCAAACACATATTTTAAAAAATGTAAAGTAGGTAGAAAAAGTTTGTGAAATCTGAATTCTACTTTAATATATTAGTATTATACTAATAAAATGTGAGTAAAATTAGTTAGTGGAATGTATAGTTCATTATTAAAAATAGTAAAAAAAATAAATAAAATGTGAGATACAAACAAAAATAAAATAAAAAATTTGAACACATAACGGGGGTACAAAGACGGAGTACTATTTACGTGAAATGGTAGATGGTTTGATACTTGGATTTGTTTGATAAATCATTTGTAAAATTCTTTGTTACGATGCAACATAGTGGAATTTAGAATTTAATAAAAAAAGTAGAAGAAATTGAAAATAAGCCTTAAATTGAATTTAACATATCCAAATTATGAAATAATCAATCTAGATTGAAAACTTCAACAACAATCTGAAAATTAAGAAATAAGAAAATGGGTATAAAAATTGTAACATAAAACAATGTGTATGACTACAATCTGAAAATTAAGAAATAAGAAAATGGGTAAAAAAATTTTGACATAAAACAATGTGTTTGACTAGCTTGGAACTCAATATCTAGATGACTAATGAAATTGGATGGCGTTGAATGAGGAATGGTCCTATTTTTACATACAACATGAGATTCTAATTTATATAGAAGTTATATCCAATGGACATGACGTTGAAGGTAGTATATTATATATACGCATGCATAGTATTTTCAACATAATGATGGAATACATGTTTCAAAAGACATAGCTTTATTATGTTTTAATTCCGTGAAAGATATAGCATTATAATGTTTCAAAAGATATACTACTATATCACATACATGATACATGTGTATTTTACGTACCACAATTTTTGTTTATCTACATATTCTCTTTTTGATTTTTCCTTGATGGATTATTAATTCGAACATCCAATATCTTAATCTAGATCGTACTGATATACTCCATCCATCCAACTTTAAGAGTCACAATCACTTTTGCACACTCATTTTATAAAAATCATAATAAATATTTAAAGAGAAGAAATGGTAAGTAATAGAGTATTATAATGTTGAGGAGAGTCTTCACAACATTATTCTCTCTCTTACTTTACCATTTCCCCTCTTTAACTATTTATTATGATTTTTATAAAACGAATGTGCAAAAGTGACCGAGACTCCTAAAGTGGGACGGAGGGAGTAATAGTATTCAATAATTTGGATAGTAATTATAAGGACATATAATTATAAGGTTTAACATCTAATTAAAGGACATAGAATTATAGTAATTATTTTGATATATCATTAATTTGGATAGTAACAATAACATTCCTTAGAATGTGAGGGCATACAAAAAAGAACAAAGACTGGAAAGAAATAACAAATCAAAGTACACAAAATATTCTAGAATTGAATATGGTTAAAAAAAATAGTAAAAATAAAGAATGAGATTACATATATGCAAATATAAATCCTTAATGACCAGCCCCAGGGCTTGGAACCAAATCCTTAACTCCCCCGAGGGGCTTAGCATCGGCATACTTGTGTCCTTCACCATGGCTCGGACCTGACTCCTTCACTCCCCCGAAGGTAAACCCGTTCACCACCGTGTTCCTTTCTCCCAGACTCAGCCCATCCTTCACTACGTCGGGCGAAGGAACATCACTCAGACGACGTGCATCGATCACGCTAGCCAAAAGAAAGAGGATCAATATGTTCATAGCTTTGATTGCCATGGTATAGCTTCAAATTATTTTAAGAGAGGTAGTGGATGCAGGAAAATCAAAGTAATAGTGAATTTATTTGTTTTCTTGATGATCTAAAGTTGATCGCAGGCTGCAAGTATTTATGCTAAGTACTTTATGGAAGCTGCATGAGAGCTTCATGAGTCTTGAAAATTGAACAAGTTAAATGGTCTAATTTGGGTAGCATATTTTTAATTTGATGAGCTGAGATTTATTTTCTGATTGAGGCTGCATATATGTTCTCCATTAGTATTTGGTTTCTATTACGACCATATATTTGAATTCAACTTTTGGGAATTTATACTTTAAAGTTTAGTAAAACGTATCTAATGCTTGTCGGTCAATTCTCCACGTGGGCAATTCCTAATGCTGGCTGCTACATAATGTAGGTCTTGAATTTTTTTTTATCTACGACTTTGACTGTGACTTTTACGTAGTTTTATACGGTACATAGTTTTACGTATTCAATTACCATTAGGGTTAATTTATTAATGATTATCAAAGTGTGGTTTTTGCACCAAATTAGTTAATAAATTATATTATTTTAAAATAAATACAAAACTTTATATTTTATATATTATTCGGGATTTAATTCAATTTCCTAAGTATACCACATCACAAATTCAATTTAAATTAATTTAATAAAATCCAATTTTCTACTACGGCAACCCATATTCAACATAAATTTTCATAGTATTTATTATAGGAGTAAAATACAGTAAAATATTTTCACATATATACATACAGTTAATATGTCGTAGTAAAGATTTTGAAAAGTCAATACAAATACGGAGTACCATATAAATGTTAAATGTTTTGCGATAAAATTTTCAGTTGAGTAAGATAAATTATGGTTTGAGAAAACATGTGTGCAAATTATTTTTTCATTGCTACGTGAGGTTATTCACATTGGAACAAAAGCATTTTGGACTTCTAAAACTAATATCTCAATTTATTATTTCCAGGTGTCCGTGATTTAAAGTCTTACTTATTTTTTTTCCTATTATAAGTTGGTGGATTCATCAACTCAACTAAAATATTACACTCAAATTCTATTATTAAATCAATATATAAAAGTGGAACTCACATTTTATTAACCCATTTCTCTATTTTCCTTGACAAAGTCAAATATAGTAATTTTTATTGCAGCAAAAGGCGATTCTGTCGCCTTGGCGGCCCCCACACTCCAGCCCGATATCATGTGAGGGTATTAAATCAAGGTAGCCTGTTAGGGGGGGCCTTAACACACTGACTGCCAAAAGCCCATCTCCCAAGGCCTCACACTTGTGCCTAAGAGATGGAAGCAACTACACGACAGCAGTGAGATTTGAACTCAGGCTCATTGTAGCAAGATCTGCCCCTCCGTTGCCAACTGCGCTACGCTCCTGCGGGCTAAAACTATGTTTGGGTAAACTTTTTATAGTGACTGGTTCCACCACATGCGGCCCCATACTCCAGAAACCCCCCTCCGGCCAGGACCTACGGATTGGTTATCGCTTGCCCCTACGCGTATGAGGACTTTTTTGGAGTAAACTCAGTTCCACTAACACTTGATTGAGAAAATCAAGACTCCCCTCCTCTGAACATAGTGGAAATAAATTTTCACTGTTTTTGTTGCTGAGAGGGGTCGAACTCGAGACCTCTGTCAAAGATGGAGGCGTGATACCGATAAAATATGAAATGGAGGCGAAATACCGATAGGTTGAGAAAATTGTTGGAATCGTGCTTGGTCAAATGATTTTTGACTAATAATAAATGTTACAAGACATTTAATTTTGTGAAATTAAATGCAATAACGTCGATCTACGTTCCGAGTAGATGACCGTAGTATATTCATTTTCTCAAATCCGATTCCCGGTGAGTGAGAAATAATATATTAAAGTTGGTCACAATAAAGCTAGAAATGAGTTATGTGAAAAGACTAAGAGATTAATTAACTAAGTGTTAATTATCCCACATCGGGGATGATAAACTTCTTTGATAAAGTATTTAATCAGATGAATTATTATGTGTAATAATTATCGTGTAATAATTATCGTGGAATAAGACGGGTGACAGAGCCCACACCCGTGCACACGCGCGCGCCGCCGCCTGCCCGCCACCCGTGACCCGCGATCCGCGCACCGTGACCCGTGACCCGTGCACCGGGTGCCTGGTGCCTTGGACCTTGGTTCTTGGTCTTTGGGTGTTCTTTGGAGCTAGTCGTTGAGCGTGGTTCGTGCCCCGCTTGTTTTTTTTAGACCAACCCAAACTCCACGCTATCCCCGACGGGTCCTAGTCCACGTCATGGTCCCGCTGGACCCGACGCACAACGGGAGACAAAAGGTTACCGCTGGACCCCGACGCATAACGGGAGACAAAAGGTCCTCGCTGGACCCCGACTCACAACGGGAGTCAAAAGGTTTCCGCTGGACCCCGACGAATAACGGGAGACAAAAGGTCCCCGATGGACCCCGTCGGTCCATGGTGTATCCCGTCGTGTAGCATGTCCAAGTGCGCCGTGTCTCTTCAGCTCCATCTGGCTAGTGCACCAGTCAATAACCCCCGGCGGTTACAGTCAAGTCATCATGGGACACATAATGGCTGTTGACTCTATCAATGCCCTGCAGGTGGACTTGGCCTATAAATAGGCATGCATCCATTGGATTCTAGATACAACATACTCAAGCATTTTGCATACACGCTCTCTCCCTCTCTGCATAAACTTCCCGTCGAAGCTCTGCCCCCGCCTCACTCCCGTTCGCCGGAGCTCTGCTGCTAGCGGTGCTGCTACTTCAGAGACGAAGTCGTTTTATCTTTGGGGACAACACGCCAAACCGTGAGCACTACCGGGGCGTATCTCGTCTTGCGGAAAGAGGACTCCTCGACTCGGCTTACCGCTTTCTACAATACTTTACGTGTAATTTGTTCAGTTATTTCCGTGTAATTTTCATTATTTTATTTTCAATTGTAATTTCGCCCGGCAAGACTTGTATCTCAATTCTACAACAATCGCAAGACGAGATATTCTTGCCACTAAAGGAGTTTACGCACCAACTGAACTTAAATCAACTCCTTTGCTTGGAGATGTCGACTGACCTGTCTACCGCTGCTGCCAGCGTTCCATCCACGGTGTCCCCCGTTGTACCTGTCAACACGTCGTCGGACATAACGATGATTCCGACTCCTGGCTTCACAACTTCTTCATCAACAACCCCTTGGGTATTTGACAACACCTTTGGGACGATTTCCAGATTCACCTCGAGTGGGTCGGTCGGTTCCACTTTCAGTGGTTCCATTGGATCCTTCAGTGGGTCGAGTGTCGGGGCCTTCGGGCACGGCACGGGTGTTGGATCCTTCGGGGTCAACACGGGTGCTAGCTCCTTCGGGGGTAGCACGGGTGCTGGCTCCATCGGGGTCGGCACGGGTGTTGGATCCATCGGGGTCGGCACGGGTGTTGGATCCTTCGGGGTCGGCACGGGTGCTGGATCCTTCGGGGTCGGCACGGGTGCTGGATCCATTGGGGTCGGCAGATCCATCGGGGTCGGCACGGGTGCTGGATCCTTCGGGGTCGGCACAAATGCAGGGCCCTCCATGCTCCACGCAACTGTGGGGGGCGATGTGTCCCACCCAATTGTTAGATCCTACGGGGGCAACGGACTTGGTCCCTTTCATGGGACAATCTCGGCACCAATGGCACCAAGGGTGTTGCCACCCGCCGAGAAGCCATCGAAGTTTACGGGAACGGATTTCAAGAGAATGCAACATAAAATGTTGTTCTACCTAACAACGTTGGGCGTCGTGAACTTCTCAAAGAGAACGAGCCAGCCCCGCCAAGCGAGGACGAGGCACGTGTCGAGATGTACGTCAAGTATGACGCTTGGCGCAAAGAAGACTATCTTTGTAAAAACTATATTTTAAGTGCTTTAGATGATAGTCTCTATAACGTGTATTGTACTATTCCCACATCAAAAAGAGTGTGGGAAATGCTAAATAAGAAGTACCGTAGTGATGATGCGGGTACTAAGAAATTTGTAATAGCCAAGTACTTGGACTACAAAATGGTCGACTCCCGACCGATCATGGACCAAGTGCAAGAGTTTCAGCTGATCATCCACGACCTCGCCGCCGAGGGGATGGCCCTCCCTGAAGCTTTCACGGCGGGCACGGTCATTGAAAAACTTCCACCCTGCTGGAAGGACTTCAAGAGCTACCTTATGCACAAGCGAAAGTAGATGAATCTTGAAGACTTGATCGTGAAGCTGCGCATCGAGTCAGACGTGCGCAAACGCGATGGTTTGGCTAAGGGCCATGGCCCACCTGTTGCTAAGGCCAATTTGTTGGAGCGGGGCGGTCCCTCCAACAAACGCTCTCGTCCAATTACAAAGGACAAGGGCAAGAAGAAGCAGCCTGCGAGGAAGGTTGAAGGCAACTGCTACAACTGTGGCAAACCTGGCCATTTTTCCAAGGACTGCCGCAAGCCGAAGAAGAAGCCGGCTGCCCACGTTGTTGAAAAAGAGTTCAAGGACTGGGATGAAAGTGACCTTGTTGCTGTGGTCACGGAAGAAGTCAACCTTGTTGATAACAAAGATGGTTGGTATATCGACACTGGAGCTACTGCCCACGTCTGTGCTGATAAGAGCAAGTTTGCCTCCTACACCGCTGTTGAAGGGAGGAAAATCAACATGGGGAATCAAGCCTCGTCTCAAGTCCTCGGCATTGGAGACGTGATTCTCATGATGACGTCCGACGTCACCATCACTTTGAAGGATGTGCTGCACGCCCCGGACATTCGCAAAAACCTAGTGTCAGGATCAATACTAGTGAATAAGGGATTTAAACTTGTATTTGAATCTGATATGTTTTCTTTGTACAAGTTTGGAAAGTCACTCGGAAAAGGCTTTGTAACCGACGGACTTTTCAAGCTTAGTGTAGCTGTACGCCATGTCCCTAAGCCGTTGGCTAATAATAAGAATGCATCTACTTCTTATTTGACTGAGTGTTCTAACTTGTGGCACAATAGATTGGGACATGTAAATCAAATGCCATTAAAAGATTAGTAAGTTTAGATTTACTAAAGGCAAATGAAGTAGAAACTCAAAACAAATGTGAAACATGTCTTGAGGCGAAAATTACTAAGTTACCGTTTCATTCGGTTGAACGGAACACGAAACCCTTTGAATTAATTCACACGGACGTATGTGACTTAAAATTGGTGCAAACGAGAGGTGGTAAAAAATACTTTATCACATTTATAGATGATTGCACACGATATTGTTATGTCTATCTTTTAAGAAGTAAAGACGAAGCAATAGAAGCGTTCAAAAATTATAAGAACGAAGTCGAGAATCAACTTGGATGTAAAATCAAAATGATTCGAAGTGATAGAGGGGGTGAATACGTAGCCCCATTTGAGGAATTATGCAACGCAAGTGGTATAATTCACCAAACGACTGCACCATATTCACCACAATCTAATGGTGTTGCAGAACGCAAGAATCGAACTCTCAAAGAGATGATGAATGCGTTACTAATCAGTTCGGGGATGCCCCAGAACATGTGGGGGGGAAGCTGTTTTGACAGCCAACTACATCCTAAACAAAATCCCACGCAAAGGTAAGGACGTTACTCCTTATGAGCTGTGGAAGGGAAGGAAGTCATCCTACAAATACCTCAAAGTGTGGGGGTGTTTGGCTAAGGTAATGGTTCCTCCGCCCAAAGAAGTTACAATCGGTCGTAAAACGGTTGATTGTATCTTTATTAGGTATGCACTTAATAGTAGTGCATATCGATTCGTTGTCCACAAGTCTGAAATACCGACTGTGACCGTGGGAATAACAATCGATTCAAGAAATGTTGTATTTCTTGAAAATATATTTCCTCACAAAGAAAAGGAAAATATTGCACCAAATTCTGAGACGAGAATTGAGGATGAAACCACTAGTTCTAAATCAGTGAATGAAGAGCCAGAATCGCGCAAGCGAACAAGGCCTGATCCAAACGATGCGGTACCAAGACGTGGTAGCAGGGTCATAACACCAAAGACATTTGGTCCTGACTATATTGCATTTATGTTGGATGAAGAGCCAACATCAATAAAAGTAGCCTTTGCTGGCCCAGACTGGTTGCATTGGAAAAAAGCTGTTCAAAGCGAAATTGATTCAATTTTGCTAAACCACACGTGGGTGTTGGTTGATCTACCTGAAGGTGCTAAACCTTTAGGATGCAAATGGGTCCTTAAAAGAAAGTTTAAGGCCGATGGAACAGTGGACAAGTATAATGCTAGACTGGTAGTCAAAGGCTATAAGCAAAAGGAAGGGTACGATTTCTTCGATACCTACTCACCTGTAACGAGGATTACATCAATTCGAGTGCTTCTAGCGATTGCTGCTGTACACAATCTTGAGATTCATCAAATGGATGTTAACACTCCGTTTCTAAATGATGACCTTGAAGATGAAATCTATATGGAACAACCTGAAGGTTTTGTAGTACCTGGACAAGAGAAAAATGTATGCAAGCTGGTTAAATCCCTCTATGGATTAAAACGAGCGTCGTTGCAGTGGCACTTGAAATTTGATAACGTGATGTTATCAAATGGATTTAAAATCAACGAATGTGACAAATGTGTCTACATTAAGAACACTGATAATGGATACGTTATAGTGTGTCTCTACGTTGATGATATGTTAATCATGGGTAGTAACACCCAAGTGATTAACGACACGGAAGCCATGTTGAAGAGAAACTTCGACATGAAGGATATGGGTCTAGCCGATGTAATTCTTGGAATGAAAATTCTAAGAATATCTGAAGGAATCACATTAACACAGTCTCATTATGTTGAGAAAGTATTAAAGAGGTTCAATGCCTATGATGGCATCCCGGCTAAGACGCCTATAGAGCTCAATGTTCACTAGAGCAAGAACCGGGGTGAGCCCATTGCACAAGAAGATTATGCACGGGTCATTGGATGCATTATGTATCTTACCAATTGCACTCGACCTGATATTGCTTGCGCCGTGAACAAGTTGAGTCATTATACGAGCAATCCAAGCAAAGAGCATTGGAAAGCTCTTGTAAGAGTTTTGAGATATCTCAAGTATACTCAAAATCATGGGCTACACTTTTCGAGATACCCCCGGTACTTGAAGGGTACTGCGATGCAAATTGGATATCCGATAACAAAGACTCACTTTCAATAAGTGGATATGTCTTTACTATTGGGGGTGGTGCTGTCTCGTGGAAATCCACGAAACAGACATGTATATCCCGATCCACTATGGAATCTGAATTCATAGCTTTAGATAAAGCCTCGGAAGAAGCCGAATGGCTTAAAAACTTCCTTGAAGATATTCCATGTTGGTCAAAGTCCGTGCCTCCAGTGTTAATTCACTGTGATAGCCAAGCCGCTATTGGGAGGGCAAACAGTGGCTTGTACAATGGTAAGTCTCGACACATTCTTCGACGACATAATACCGTGAGACATTTGATCACAACAGGGGTGATTACAATTGACTACGCAAAGTCATTGGATAATCTAGCGGATCCGCTAACCAAAGGGTTAAATCGTGATCAAATGAATAAATTGTTAGAGGGAATGGGTTCGAAATCCACAAACTAAAGAATTGTCATAGTGGGAACCCAACCATGATGACTGGAGATCCTAAGAACTTGGTTCAATGGGAAAACTAAGCTATGAGAGTTCGTGTGAAACACTCATCTATATCTATTCCCTAGAGCGCAATAGAGTGTTGGAAAACTTGCCTAGTGGTGAGGTTAAGTCTATGACTTTTAATGACCCCTAAAGGATCTCGTTGAGAAGAAGTTCTCAAGGAGACAAAGTATGGCAAGATACTTAACGAGAAATCACCTATGTAAGTGTGAAGTGGGGCCGCTACAAACAATACACTTATGAATCCAAAGTGGTGTCCAAGGCCTGAAATGGACACAAAACGTGAGAACGGATGAGGTTGAGATGTTTAAGTGTTAACATCATTGTCTCGGTGCAAGCCGTGGGGGAATAGTTCAAAGCATCGCGCTACTTGTCCGCCTGTGTATCCGATGGTGTTAACTATGGATGGTTCAAAGCCAAAAACTACCTATCCTTATGCTTACATACCTCTTGAGGGTTGAGCTTTGTCTGCATACATATGCATTTCGCAATTTCCCCTCATGTGGGGGATTGTTGGAAACGTGCTTGGTCAAATGATTTTTGACTAATAATAAATATTACAAGACATTTAATTTTGTGAAATTAAATGCAATAACGTCGATCTACGTTCCGAGTAGATGACCATAATATATTCATTTTCTCAAATCCGATTCCCAGTGAGTGAGAAATAATATATTAAAGTTGGTCACAATAAAGCTAGAAATGAGCTATGTGAAAAGACTAAGGGATTAATTAACTAAGTGTTAATTATCCCACATAGGGGATGATAAACTTATTTGATGAAGTATTTAATCAGATGAATTATTATGTGTAATAATTATCGTGGAATAAGATGGGTGACAGAGCCCACACGCGCGTGCCGCTGCCCGCCTGCGACCCGCGATCCGCGCACCATGACCCGTGTCCCGTGCCCCGTGCACCGGGTGCCTTGGTTCTTGGTTCTTGGTTCTTTGGGTGGTCTTTGGGCTGTTATTTGGAGCTAGTCGTTGAGCGTGGTTCGTGCCCCGCTTGTTCTTTTTAGACCAACCCAAACTCCACGCTGTCCTCGACGGGTCCTAGTCCACGTCATGGTCCCGCTGGACCCGACGCACAACGGGAGACAAAAGGTTCCCGCTGGACCCCGACGCACAACGGGAGACAAAAGGTCCTCGCTGGACCCCGACTCACAACGAGAGTCAAAAGGTTCCCGCTGGACCCCGACGAATAACGGGAGACAAAAGGTCCCCGATGGACCCCGTCGGTCCATGGTGTATCCCGTCGTGTAGCATGTCCAAGTGCGTCGTGTCTCTTCAGCTCACGCTGGCTAGTGCACCAGTCAATAACCCCCGGCGGTTACAGTCAAGCCATCATGGCACACATAATGGCTGTTGACTCCATCAATGCCCTGCAGGTGGACTTGGCCTATAAATAGGCATGCATCCATTGCATTCTAGATACAACATACTCAAGCATTTTGCATACACGCTCTCTCCCTCTCTGCATAAACTTCCCGTCGAAGCTCTGCCCCCGCCTCACTCCCGTTCGTCGGAGCTCTGCTGCTAGCGGTGCTGTTACTTCAGAGACGAAGCCGTTTTATCTTTGGGGACGACACGCCAAACCGTGAGCACTACCGGGGCGTATCTCGTCTTGCGGAAAGAGGACTCATCGACTCGGCTTACCGCTTTCCACAATCCTTTACGTGTAATCTATTCAGTTATTTCCGTGTAATTTTCCTTATTTTACTTTCAATTGTAATTTTGCCCGGCAAGCCTTGTATCTCAATTCTACAACAATCGCAAACAAAAATTTAGAGAAAGGGAGAACCGTGACATTTGAGAGTAGAGAAATGACATTTGAGAGTAGAGAGATATAGGCAGAGTTAAAAAAAAAATTCACTCTATATTTATTGATTAATATCAAAGATTACACTTATATTTATGGAGTATATGATATTCGAAAATAAATTGCTGTAAAATCAATTACTAACAAAATTCTAGAAATAAATTATAAAGATACATATTTCTCCTATTGACTTAATTTATACCTAAAATAAATTAATACATCCATATCAGGAAGAAAATGTGATAGTTAATTAATAGTGGTAGTAATTTGAATCAAATAGTATAAATTGATGAAAGTGACCACAATTAGATTAATGAAAGTCGTGTAAAACTAAGTACATCAATAACTAAGTAAAATCCAAGTTGATTCCAGCGAATAGTTACTGGTGTTGGTGGGAAAAAATACCAATTATAAATATATTTCTTTTGTTTAGTTAATCTGAACATCTAAATTTATATCAAGAAAGAGTCTAGTTGGCCGTTGGGTGAAGTTAAAAACTGCGGTTTTGTGACTAGTTATTTGAAGAAAATAATATTTCTATAAAGTTAAAAATATTAATTGCATCATTTTGAGTTGGCACTAGTTTAAAGAAATATAATGGAAACTTGATGGAAAAAGTTAGTGGAATATGAGTCATAGTTTAATGTATTAGTTTTATATTCCATCCGTCTCACAAAAAATATGTGCATTCCACTTTTAGAAAGTTATCCCGATATATTACCTCTATACAACAACTTATTCACAACTTATATCATCATTAAACACTACTAATAATATGAGTCTCACTATCCACTAACACTACTTTAACTACACTTCTCGTTCTCTTTCTTATTTTACCAATTTTATCTTAATTCTCATGCTTAACAATTGCTCATATTTTTATGGTACACATGGAGTAATAAAATGTGAGTATGATAAGTCAGTGATATATGGATTCATTACCAAAAGTAGTAAGATTATCAATTAATTGTAGAAGGATAAAAAAGAAAATTGATGTCAATAAATAATGTACGGAGGAAGTATTATTTAATTTGGTCGATTTTAGCTTTGCTCGCAACTTTTAAATTTTGTCCTCCAATGCTCAGCTTTTATATTGTTTGTAAATTTTTCCTCGTTTGTCAACGAAATTGCAGCTGCCTTGCCAACGAGAATGAGTAAAAATTTCTTTGGTTCTTCTATACCAAGTTGCCATTGAGTTGGTGTATCTCACCAATAAAATAAGTCTTTGATAAATGAAAATCAAAAAAAGGATTAAAATGCCACATCAATTGAACACTAATTTAATAAATCTTTGCATAAAATTGACATCTATTAATCGTGGAAAATGACATTATATTACTACTATTAAATATGAAAATTATTATCATAGAATAGACGTGCAATATACTAGTACAATATATATGTATATTGACCTCTTAATGTAATAATATTTTACCCATAAAAAAGTAAATTATATTACATTATTTTTCATGTCAAGAAAAAAAAAATTATTACTCTTTGATAAACTTTTCAGTGACCATCAAGCCATTCTATTTTGAAATAATATGATATTAATATTTTTCATTTTTCATTTTGGATTTTTGATTTTCTTATTTTTAATTTTTTTGATTTTTTTATACGATAATAAGAAAATATTGAAAATTATAATTGTTGATTTAGTATGCTAACAAAAATATTGTGTCCACAAAAAATAGACAAAATTGAAAATGACATGGTTTTTAATGAGCAATTGATAAAATGAGAGTGATGGTGGGAAAAAGTGGGGGAATTAGAGTTAGTGGATTGTGGGATCCATATCTATACTAATCTAAAGTGACAGTTTAATGAAAAGACTTATTTGCCCTTTTTGGCGGGAAATTGTGAAGCTATTTTGTTTGTCATTTTGGTCATTTTGAGAATTGACAAATTATTAATACATATCTGAAAAATAATATAAAAATCATAAAAAGAAACAAAAACTATTGGGGGATGAAAAGGCAAAAGCTATTGGACAAATTCATTGCTGGCGCAACACTTCTCAAAGAAGTTTTGAAATATGCATAAATAGTTGTACCATTAATTAAGGCTACATTTAAGACTTCATGTGAACTAATGTGAATTAATATCTCTGAATGCAGGCTGATCTCGCGGAGGTAATTTTCCGGAATCCTGAGAGGAAGGAGAAAGAAAGCCAGCGAACGCCGGCTATGCAGTCACCGAAATCCTCTCCGCCTCGTCGTTGGTGCGATTTTCCTTCAACTACACTTTGATATCCTTCAAAACCAAAATAACATGGATGGATAATATAAATCCACAACAACAACAAAATCGAAATTCCCCAAATCAATGGAAAAATCAACAAGGTTAAAAGGTGAAAGCTTTAGAAATGTGAGCTTACTGTTATCGACGTTCGATATGAAAATTCAGATTCGTCGGTCCCCTATGATGCAGCTGTGCAGGTGGGCTAGCGCGGCGGTTGAGGAAGGCGAGGCGGCGCGGCAATTGAGGAAGGCGAGGCGGGCGGTGGTCGTGGCGGCCGCCGATTTGAGAGAGAAGAAGAGAGAGCAGTGGACGGAGGCGGGCGGCTGACCGAGGTCGGCAGGCGGCCGTGAAGCTCGCGGACTAGCTAGCGAGGTACGGCTGGGCGGGCGTTGTGGTGGCGGCGCCGATTTGAGAGAGAAGAAGAGAGAGCAGTGGGCGGCTGACCGAGGTCGGCAGGCGGGCGTGAAGCTCGCCGAAGAAATGGCGACGCACGGCGGTGGTCGTGGCAGCGCCGATTAGGGAGATAAAACAGAGAGATGGGGGCAGACGAGAGAGATAAAGAGGAGAAAGAGATGGGGCGCCACTTTTAGGGTCTGAGAATTTACTAATTTGTATTAATATTGGGCTTTCTTTAAGGCTTTAAGGATTTATTTCTTTATGTCCACTATACAATATTTGGGCTTTATTGAGCTTTATATGTACTCTATTTTTATATTTTAAAGTTTAATGGTAAATAGAGTTTAACTTAGGTGTTTTGCTTTGTTACCATGTCTTAATTTATAGGTTCAATTTCAACATTTCATTTATTAGAGTTTGCATATGCATTTTTAAAATGAAATTCTTTCAAATAAATAACAAAATGATATTGTTTGGGAGATGGTACTCATCGAATAATATTGTAACAAAATAATTTGTGTTGTAATTGTACTCTTTGTGTAAAATAACAAATAAAATTAAATAGATATGACAAGGTTAACAAAAATATAATGCTTTAAACATTCATATTATATCACACATTAAGTATTAAAAATACTACTCTTAATGTTATGTATAAGCAAGTTTATAAAAATTTATAAACTCCGTTTCTTTTATAATAGTTGAGTTTTTACTCTTAATAACATGTGACGTTTATCGCCGATCTATGATATTTGTGGGCGATCGTGTGTGGGCGATTGAAGAATTTCGGTCAAATTCTTCATCCGTCGAGTGTTTGTATAAGTTTGTGATTGTTAGAGAGTAATAAAAGTTGAAAGAGGTATAAAATATTAATGGCATTAACGTGTGCTAGAACATAGGGCTTAGAATTTAATTAATTATGAAATATATGAATAAAACTAAGTATTAATTTTAATGTTTAAAATTTTATATTCCAATAGTTAATTTTTCTTGAAAACCTTCCACTTCCAATTATTTTTCACAAAATCTTTTCTTTTCAAATTTTGATTTATATATTTATAAATAGGGAGAAAGCCGTTATCATTTTGTGATTTTTTACATGCACATAGGATAGTTAGTAAGTAGTATGATATTAATTATTAAGTTGTAAATGTAATTTAGTATTCTTTAATATGATTACTATAAAGTTGTTTTTTATTTTATTTTATTGTAATATTTTTATGATGTTTATTATTAAATACTTCATTTGTCCCTAAAGAGTATAAACATTTAATTTGATTTGGCATTGGTTTAATGCATAACTGAAAAAGTAAGAGAGAGATTGGAAAAAAGACTTTTTAAAGTACTGTTAATGGAGAATGGGTCTTATTATTAAAGAGAAAGGAGTTTCCAAAACTAGAAAATTCATACTTTTCAGAGGCGGACTAAAAAAATTATAATTCATACTTTTCAGGGACGAGAGAGTAATTAGCATAACCGTTACAAATTTGTGATATTTATATAAACTTATAATTTTTACTTTACAATTCAAAATTTGTTTTATAAAATGCTTACATGACTCAGACATTCCCGAGTGAAACATGCCAGCTATCATAATGGAGGGTTTTCAAGCATAATAATATTTTTTCTCATTTTAGTTGATTAATAGAATGTTAACTTAGTTGGAACGGAGGGTAATAAATTTGTATTTTTGTATTTGTAAATACTTGAAATATAAACATATGTATATTTACTAAAGTGTTAATATATACTCAATTCGTCTCACTCTAAATGACACTTTCTAAATATAGAAACATCATTCTTTCTACTTTTCCCCCCTCTCTTATCTTATTCTCTACTTTTGCAAGATCGTGCTATACTTGCTCCCATGCTGGATGTTGTTGATGAGGTTAACAAGTTCTTGAGAAGATGTTTGATTTCTATGTTTTGTTGATCGAATTTATAATGAACTATTTACTTTTTCAAATAATTTTATATATTTACTTTGGTATTTAGTATTTCTCAATCTTTTGTTTGTATATCCTATTCTATTTCTATTTTTTCCCTCATGTACTTTTGTTATAGTGGATTGATAGATTGATAGATGTAGAAGTAGACGTATGTTTTTAAATCTTTATATTCTTATGAATACAAACTTTAAATAGTTTCTATTCTTGATTTGCAATAATTTTTACATTTTTTCCATATATTTTTTAATTTAATTTAATTTCTTTTAATTATATTTTCTTATTTTTTGAAAATTATTTGGCCCGTGCATAGCACGGGTGTTAACACTAGTTTAGAATGATTTGGAAGGTTAGTACTTGGTTTAAAACTTTTCATATTTAAAATTAGTCTAATTTTGATGAACAACCAAAAATGTTAAACTTAGTCTATTTTTGTGGACGAAATAGTACTTTTTAATTTTTGTGAATTTTTTGCATAAATATAGCTATAAAACAAGAAAATAAAGTCTTACCCATAAAATAAAAAAAATAGCAGTGCTAGTAATTTTTTTCCTTAACATGAAAAGTACTACCTCCGTCCCCCAAATATTGTCCCACTTTGACCCGGCACGAGTTTTAAGAAATGTAATGAAAAGTGAGTTGAAAAAGTTAGTAGAATGTGAGTCCTACTTTTATATATTAATTTTATAATAAAATGTGAGTAGGAATGAGTTAGTGGAATATGGGGTCCACTATCAAAAATGTTAAAAATGAAATGGGATAAATTTTGTGGGACGGACAGAAATTAAAAAATGGGACAAACTTTCAAGGACAGAGGTAGAAATATAATATGATTAATTTTTATATGTAAAATATTACTACCTCCGTATTCGAAAAATAGAAACATTTGAAACGACACACGAGTTTTACCGCACCATTGGTAAAGTAAGTGAGAAGAATTGGTAAAGTAAGAGAGAGGAAAAGAAAAATGAGTACAGTAAGAGAAAAGAAGAGAAAAAGTCGTGAAAGTAGAGTTAGTGGATTGTGGGGTCCATATCCTAAAATAGAAAGATTCTAAAGTTTTTATTTTTAAGGAACGACCCAAAATAGAAATAGTTGATATTTTAAAAAATGGAGGTAGTATAATATATTAAGAGGTCAAGGGGAGTGTTATATTGCTAACACAATACTTAATTGCTAACTACAATTAACTAATAACCATTAGATATTCAAATCAAGGGTCTAGATCATCAGCTCCGGAATGTCGTCAATAAGGGTATTAAGGTCAATTTAGAACAAATTGGTTGTAACTAACTTTTGAAAAATATCTCATAACTTTCAAATGCACATAACTTTCTCGATTTAAATTATTTTTTCGCACAACATATATCAAATTAAAAATAATTTCATAAGGATTCTAACGAGATCTCACTTGCATATATTCTAATGTCGAAATTTGAAAAAAATATCAAAAATTTTCATAAATTTCGTTAACAACTTTATATCAATACACGACACATAATATGTCAATACAATGCTTGTACAATGTCAATATGAAATTGTATTGACATTGTCATGTCTTTGTGTTGATGTATTTCATACACTGTATTGACATTGTGTTTCTAAACCCTAAATTTGATAGTTGCTATTATCTTTTTACTATTAAAAAATAAAAAATGAAATTACACATGGCAAATTGTAGACCACAAGATTCCTAAAATCCTATGGTATTAAATTAGTTGTAGTTAGCAATTAAATGATGAGTTAGCAATTGATCACTCCCCAAGAGATCAATATGTATATATGTTAGTATAGGGGAGTGATCAATTGCTAACTCATCATTTAATTGCTAACTACAACTATTTTAAGACCATAAGATTTTAGAAAATTTGTGGTCTACAATTTGCCACATGTAATTTTCATTTTTATTAATTAAATCGAAAACGATAAAAAAACTACCAAATTAGGGTTTTGGATGAAAATGTCAATATAGTGTTTCGAAAATATCAACACAATGCTTTGAGAATGTCAACACTATGGTTTTAGAATGTTAACACATTGCTTATATTGACATTCTACATGTATTATATTGACATATTTTATATATCATGTTGACATTTGTTGCTGTACGAAAAAATTGAAAATTTTCAATTTTTTTTTCTAATTTTGATATCGGAATGATGAGGCTCGTTTCATGCATGTGTTCTATCATAAAACAACATCAAATTCTGTAAACTAACAGCCAATTTTGAGCCAGGTGTGTGTGAAGTCCGCCATTTTCTGAAAATGAGTTGATCAATTGGGCGGACGAATGGATCAGGAGAAGGAGTCAAATTTGCTGCGCAAATGGATCAAGTCGGGTAAAATGACATGCATCGGGAGCACCCAATGAGAAGACTGGTGCATTACACGAGAAAGTTCCTCAAGGGCAAGGGGTAAAGCAGACTTTTCAGAGAACAAATGCCCTAGGGATCAAGACCTCACACCTTCCTATAAATGGACATAGAGAAGGAGGAATGAGATAGCTTCCAATAGTGACACTCATTAGTTTTCAGCTCTCTTCTAGAGCTGGAATTGGGAGCTCTCAACACTTCATCTTCCTGATTTCTGTCACACACACACTTGGTGTTGTTTTAGTTTAGTTTAGTCATAGTTTGGTGTTGGTTTTCTGCACTTTTAGTTTTCTGTTCTTGCTATTCGGGTTCGAGAAGAAGCGATGATACAGTTTCCTGTTTTCGTTGTTTGTTTTTAGTTTACTTTTGATGTTGTTGACTCTTTGATGTTTTTGATTTGGTAAATTTAGAGTTATGATTTCAGTTAAGTTGAAATGTTCTGTTTCCATGCATGATTTTTCTGATCTGTTTTGTTTTTCGTTTGATGTCGCATGTCTTAGCTCAAATGTTTTGTTTCAAGTTAATTTGGTCAGATCTGAGTTTTCGAGATACGTCTCTGTTTAATTGAGAAGAAATCATGAACGAGTTACTTTAGGATGTTTAGATATAGTTGTTTATATTTTATTTATGCATGATCATGGTTTAGTTTATTGTTTACGTGGTCGTAGTTTAGATTTTAGGAGTATATCCAAGTTTACAAGTCGTTATGATGTTTTACTTTTCCTAACTTTTCAGATCTGTTTTCCTTTACTCTGTTTTTCATGTTGATTTGGTGAAGAAGATGAAGTTGTTAAAAATGTATTACTTTATCGTACACTTTGCAGGGGACTGACAGTCCCCCGTTTATTCTGTTTGCCCATTTCGGGAGAGTTCAGTTGAGTTGATCAAGTAGTTTTAATTTCGTCTAATGAGTTGATTAGTTTAATTAGTTTAGTTTCTCAAGTCAAGAAGTTAACTTAACTCACCCCCAGAAAGCGTGACTGCAGCCATTCGCAAATCGTATCTAACAACAAGAGTCAAACACATCATCTCTGTTGGTGATACGCTCGGATTTTGCACTATTTAAAGGCCATTTGTGGTCAATTTTTGAGTGTCAAAGATGCAAAAGGGCATAAAAACGTCAAATCTGAAAGCTGGAACTGAAGTGCAACCCAGCGGCCCGCTGGACCCATGCCAGTTGTCGCTGCAACGAGTCCAAAGAGTTCTGGAGCTGTCCAGCGGCTCGCTGGGCCCGGTCGCGCACGATAGCCTGTTTTCAAACTTAATTTGCCAGCGATCCTGAAGTTCGATCAGGGCGTTGGTACCTTGATCATTTCAATCGGAGTTCTGTGGAGAAAGTTATGGCCGTTCTACCAAAGTCGCGCAAAGCTGTCAAGTGCAAAATTTTAGGCGGAAATTCAAAGAATGAAAGAAGACATTACCTTGTGAAGCCAAATCTTTTCCTTAACCTATGGGGCACGAAAATTCCATATTTACTATTGCATGGAGGAAACTTTTTACTAAATTTAAATCCTTTTCAAGCCTATATATAACCCATAACCTAATTCATAATATTCACCCTCCCATAGCCCCCAAAAGGGGAGCCTTCATAGCTCCTCCTTCAACCCTAATCCTTCATCTAGATATTCTTTTTGCCAGTTAATTCCATAGCATAAATTTGAGAGCTCTTCTTAGTGCAAGGGGTTGAAGAAGGAATCAAGAGATTATAAAAAAGCTACAAGGATTCTACCTTTGAGTTTTATTTGCTTTGGCACTTATGTTCTTTTTGTTTTCCCTACAATCTTTGTTTTTAGCTTATTCTATCATGTGTAACTAAACTCATAGGATTCTAGGGATGTGTTAGTAACGACTTTGGTTATACAATTTCGTTTTCTATTTAATATCCGTTTTGTTTTTACTTCGTTTCTTCCCTAAGTTGTTCTATAATACATCACGTTTGAGTGACACATTCGGTGATGATTTAATATAACTTGCTACATAATCGGGAGAGGAGGTTGGCGAGTTAGATCCATTTAGTAGACACTACAATTAACTTCCCTTAAAACGATACTGTTAATTGAGAGTGAGGACTTTATAAGGGTCTTAAGAGATTTTGGGAGTTACGGATCTAGGATTGAAAACCATAGTGTTAGTAATCTACACTTGTGCTGCATGAGCAAAACTTATGTGACTCGTTCTATCGAAGTAATAACTGTGCTAGGGTATTGTACTAGGAATTTGTATAACCATAACTGTGAACGCACATCCTTGGAATTCCCTTATCTTTCATACTTTATCTTTGTGATTTAATTGCAATTAGTTGTTTACTTGTTTTATTTATTTGTTTTATTTATTTTAAACCCAAAACTCTTGTTTCTCTAGATAGTATATGACGCTTAATACATGATAGCCAGTTGCAATTATATTCCTCGTGTTCGATATCTCGGTACTGAATTTTAGCTATACTAGATCTACCCTGTATACTTGCATGTATTTTTAGTGCTACCAAAAAGTGCATCAAGTTTTTGGCGCCGTTACCGGAGAATATTATTGCTTTAAGATGATATTGTAGAAAGATTGATAATACTAATTTAGAGTGTAATATTATTTAATTTTATTTTTATTTTTGTTTTATTTTCCGAGGTACTTGAGGAAAGCAAGGAGCGCAACAATGACTTTGTCCCGTTTTAGTAGACTTCTGATATGACATGGGAATATGAGAGCCTTGAAGACTTGATGAGTGGGATCTTAGAAAGAAGCAAGAGACGTGCAGAGGAGGTGTCTGAAAGCAAACATAAATTGGACACTGCTATGGAAGCTTTGACAACGTCAATGGAACAGTGGGAGAAAAGGAACTCGATATGATACTCGAACTAAGTTCTCATATACTCGAAAAATTGGTGAATTCTTTCAAACATTCTCTCTCTTTAATTTTAATTCCTTGTATTGCTGACGAAACTAATTTTGATAAAGATCTACAATTAAGTCATGCATGGGGGAAAGTAGAAGCAAAGCCCAAAAATCCAAATTGAGAAATCAGTACAATTTGTGTGGGTTCAATCTTATGTGTCCTTTGTCAAATTCTGTGTTTACACAATCTTCTGCTGCAACACTTAATAAGCTCTGTAGAGCGTGGGCGAGATACAAAGTTCCAAGTTGATTGTTTCCTTGTTTTCTAGTTTAGTTTATTTGTTTTCCTCCGTAGAGCTAGTAGTTATTCTTATTTTATTTTTTTAGTGTCCTTTTTTTAAATTTTCATTTTTATTAAAAAAAATAATTTTTTTTGTTTTTCTTGAAAAAAACAAAATTTACTGGAGCAGGGTCAGCGGTCCGCTGAGTTATTTTCAGCGACCCGGCGAGAGAAGAACAGTGAGGACAGACCATCTACAGCGGTCCGCTGAACTGCCGTCAGCGACCACTGAAGCGTGTCAGACGCGAGATTTTCACATAAGGTATGTTTCCTCCTTCCTTCTTTCATTCTTTTTCTTTCTAACCCTAGCATTCACTTCATGGCTCTCTTTAAATTCTATTTCTCCACATTATTCACACACCCACACTCCAAATTCACATCACTCAATTAAATTCTTTAGATTCTACCAAATTGTTCTTGTGCTCAATTGTCAACCAACGCAAGGTACGTGCTTCTTGTAATTTCTGAGCTTTGATCTTGAATTCTTTCATTGGGTGACTTTGCTATTGGTATATATTTTGGTAGTTTAGATTGGAGTTTGATGGGGGATGATATACTTTTGATAATTTATTGGTGAATTTGTGAGTTGGATTTATTGGAATTAATTATTGTTGGGTGTGCTTGAATTAGCTTCTTGTTGTGGATGAAATTTGAATACCCAATTGACTTGATTGTTGATACGCATAGTTCATGTTCATAGCATTGTGAGGCTATTTTATCTTGCATGACTTGTGTACATTTTTTAGCTCAAGTTGTTTTGCATGATCATGGTCTATTGTTGAAAATTCTTGCAAATTATTTGAGGATAAAGATCATGATGGGGGATGATTTTTGAATCAAGGTAGATTAATTGATTTTGCATATGATTATTTTTACGCGGGGCTAGCCACATCCGGAGTCTGTGCGTCTCGGAATATGATCCTCCTCAATCTCAGGCCATTGCATCATACTGGCGTGAGCATGCATGGGATGAGGATATGTTGCATGATTTGACTTTCAGGTTTGGCATACCTCTCGATACGATTGATCAGATCAGAGCCACGCCGATCGAGTTGGGGGCGAAAGGATGTGAGGCGCTGGAGTCTGACTAGCCATGGCGAGTTCTCTGTGACCTCAGCCTGGGAGAGCATCCGGACGAGATTGCCGAAGTATGAGATTTTGGGGTTGATTTGGAATGGAGGGATGACTCCCACCATCTCGGTGTTCATTTGGAGGCTGTTGTATGGAAGGCTGCCTGTGGATGAGAAGTTGCAGCGACGGGGTATTGAGTTAGCTTCTAGGTGTCAGTGTTGTCGGTCTCACTCTTTTAGTCAAGTCTTTCTTTCGAGTCAGTTGGCGATTTCTGTGTGGGAGTATTTCAATGCCTGGTTCCCTTCCTCGCACACACCAATTCACACGAGCACTGATATTGTAGTTAGTCTAGGTCACTGGTGGATGTCCTCATTCACTAGGGCTCCCGCCATGCATATTAGTTTTATAGTTACTTATTTGATCGTTTGGTTTCTTTGGACGGAAAGGAACAGCTGCAAGCATCGTCGTCGGCCTTTCCGTCGTACTCATGTCATTTGGCAGGTCACTCATCACCCGCATACGTTTGTGCTGGCCGGCAGGATCACCCCGATTTACTGGAGGGGATGCTCGCCGTCGGTTGATTTCATGCCTTCTTCTCCCAGACAGTGTGTTCTGGGTTCTCTCATGGTCCTTTGGCATCCCCCTGATGCCCCTTGGGTGAAGCTGAACACTGATGGAGCCTTCTCTACATCGACAATGGAGGCGGAGAGGGAGGATTGGTTCGTGGTTCTGATGGAGGTCTTCGTTCTCCGGTCGATGCATCTTCGAGCTTTGAGGCGGAGCTTATGGCTCTTATTCGAGGTTTGGAGATGGCTATGGAGTTCTCTACACACATTTGGATAGAGCTAGACTCAGCGACTCTGGTTACTTTATTGTCATCTGGACAGCTTGGTTCTGATGATTTTAGACATCATATGGCTTTGATCCGGAGAATGACTTCTCAGCGGCTAGTTCGATTCTCACTCATTTACAGAGAAGGAAACCGTGCTGCCGATTTCCTTGCAGGTAGGGGGGGTCCAGACCCTTGTCATGACCTATTATGATTCAGTTTCTGCGCCTTGGTATCTGAAGGCGCTTGTTAGAATGGACCAGCTGGGATATCCTAACTTTCATTTCCGACGTAGAGATGTCGATTGATTGTAACTTCATGGTAGTTCTTATTATTTTACACCTAGTTCTTCCTTTTGTTCATTTAGTTTCTAGTTTAGTTTTGATAGCATGGATGATCCCGACTTGTGGGACCTTCAGTTTGTTTTTTTCATGTTCTTGCTTTGGATTCTAGTCACTTTTGGACTAGGATCATGTTTTGGAATGTTATATTTTGATTTTATTCACGGGTTGGGGGTCTGCCTAAACCCCCGCCCACTATGGGTGTTTTTGATATAAAAAAAAAATTGGACCGTGTGAACCGCCGAACCGTCCGGCAGTTCAGAACTGCCGTGCCGGTTCCGATTTTGGTTTATGAACCGGCGGTTAACTGCCAGTCCGGTTCGGTTTGTGCATGCCTATCAATCGAATTAAAGGATATTTATTTTGTGATTGGATTGATTTTCCACATACAATTTGAACTTTTGAAGTGTTGAAATATGGTTCCAATCTCAGCAAAAGTTACATAGTATGAATAATTGTTTGATAAAACTAATGTGGTCCCCATAAGTCACTACAAATGAGATGTAGGAACAATATAGCAAGAAGTGAATAAGTAATATGAGAGTCTATGACTTTAAAGCTATGCAACAAGGATGATATAATAAGACGCTTTTCTCAATGAATCATAAGGAATTTTTCAGTGAGTGAAGTTTTTTTTTTTGTGTCATGCCAAAAGGACAATGACCTAGCTCTTGTTCCATAACTGTATTGTAGAAAAAATAGAACTAGAAATGGACAAAGCAATACGTAACACATGTTCTAAAGAAGCTGAGGAAGCCAGAAGTGAGACATTGCAATTTGGAGAACTTGGAGGAATTTGAGAAGTTAAATTATTCATAAAATAATCAATAAATTAATGAGTCGAAAATAAAGTAGCACGTAACAGAACTAAAGCAATGAAGAATACAAAAGGGCTCTCTCGACGTCTCTGTCTCTCTTAATCTCTCTACCGAAACAAAGAATCCAAGAGAACCAAATATTTGGCAAATTCCAATAGAAACTCAAACCCAAATTCACTAAAAAGAATAAAGTTTCTAGAACAACATCCACCCAAACACTGAGGCCAATGCAAAACTAGCCAACACCTTCTGCACGCTCATCAATTTCTTAGCCCCACTCTGCAAAAAACAACACCAATTCGTTAATAAATGTGTTTAAATACACATAATTAGTTTGTAGTTTGTAGTTTGTAGTTTGTACTACTAGTACTATTCTTACATTTCAAATCATGGATCTCAGACTGGAAGCAAATTTTGCAAGATTTGACAAAAACAGAAAATGGGACACCATCTTTATGCTTATAACCACCACATTTAATTGCTTAGGGACAAAAAGGTGATTCGCTCACCTCAGGCGCCCCCATAACCCGGCCCGACATCGCTATGGAGGGGTTCAAACACGGTACCTCAGCGGCCCATTAGGTGGGAGGAACTTACACTGGTAACCAGCACACAAGGAGCCACCACAGTGGTGAAACTCCCACACTGCGGCTGCCAGCATTCGATCCTGTCTGCTTAGGGACAATCTACCACCCAGGAACCAACTGAGTTAAGCCCGTGCGGGCACCACATTTAATTGCTAGTTAAGGCTACTATGGATTACAGCGACAAAATGTGAATATAAAGTGGTCGAGATCTACTTTCCAAATTATTTACAATGAAATTTGTCAGTCTTTGTGAAGTTTTTTAAATAAGTAAACCCAAGCACTTTCTTTTTAATACCCATTCGGTGAGAGTGAAAGGTGAGATCTATTTAAAATATTAATTTTATATTGAATTTTGAGTGTAAAAGTTGGTGGATTGTGAGTGTAAATGGTTCTATCAATGACGGACTAACTCACAATGGCAAAATGAGGGTTGGTGGACATAGGAGCAGTGTTCAGTATAGTATTCAAATTGTATCCAAGGATTTGAAAAATAAAATAAAAATAACCAATAGATGCATGTTGCTTAAATGGAGATCTGAAAAGCGCATTGTCGAAGAGAAGTTAACGTACCAAATCATCGACGGAGACAGGGGCAGGGGCAGGGGCGAAGGCGTCGGCGCCAGGTCCGGGAGCTTCGGCCGAGGGTGCTGGTTGTAACGCCCCACTTTTTGAACCTTAATTTTCGAACCCTAAAGTACTTGTATTAATGCTATTAATATTGCGAAGTCCGTGAATTAATTGTTGTTGGACTAGAGATTTGTGAAATAAATGACTGGCGAATTTAATTAATTGCTGTTCGTGAAGAATATCTATTGGACTCAATTCCGTGTTGGATCCGATAAATTAAATAAATATTATAAAAATCCAGTTCGTGATAAATAAATTGTGTACTGCACAATTTAAAATAAAATACAATGGGCAGTGATTTAAACTAAACTAATTAAAATAAAATGTCTTTAATTCAAATTTTAATTAAAGATTCTACGCAGATTTTTCCTCCTCCGTGATGGAATTTTTCCTCCTCCGTAAGCTGCAAATAAAATACCAAACAAACCCAGATTTAATCAAAATCACGTTGAAAAAAAAAGAAAGAAAATTTGAATCCTACTCTTTCCCCACGTTGGAAAAAACCGTCCTCCATCTCTCCCACAAATCTCTCCCGTATCTCAACCCCCTTTCCCCTATTTTAAATCTCTAATCAGTTATTTCTTCCCTCACCAATCGTTCTCTGCAATCAATTTTTCTTCTTCAACTCCTATCCAAGGTAAACTATGTTCTATCGTTTGTATCTAAATTTTCTCCTGCTTCAGAATCTAACATTAAATTGTTGCTATCGGCAGTAATCAAAATTCTTCAGCTTTAAGAACCTGCCTTTTAGCCTTGTGAACTTCACAACCCAAATTCAATTCAAAGAGGTAATTTCCTACCCAAATTTTGAACATAAATTATCGCATTCTGCACCATCTATCACATACTCAGCATCAATCTCCTAAACAAAGAACTAATCAATAGCAATCAAGCAATCAAAACCAATCGAACGGTACGAATTGGAACCCCCCCTTGCTGCGAATTGAAAACTAAGAACGAAAAGAAATGTTTTTGAATGAGAACTTATCTTTCGGAGTTAATCGGGGCTGCGTGGTATCTGTTCGGAGGTGAATACGGACTGACCGGCAGTGGTTCCCGGTGACGACAGCAGCAGCTCCTCCCGGCGACGAAGGTTGGAGCATCAATTCCGGTACAGCAGCAGCGGTATCGTGAGTGCGACGGTGAGCGGCGGTCGGCTACGTGAGGTGAATTGGAGAAGCCGGCGACCGACAGCAGCAGCCTGACCGGTGGACGCCGAGGACGATCGACGGTGGCTGGACGCTGAGAACGAATCAGCGGCGAGCTCCGTGCGGTCTGCAGCGACGACGACGACGTCCTCCGGCAAGTCGTGGTTTCTGATCTGGAATTGAGTGAGGAAGCCGACGGGAATTTGGAATTTCCTTTCAATCGACCGAAAGATAGAGAAGAGAGAGAGAAGAAGAAGAGAGAGAGATAGGCGTGAGGGAGAATTGGGGAGTATAATTAATTTTGGGCCTTTTGTTTTCTTTTAGGAATTGGGCCTCGTTAATTGGAATTGGATGAATTAGTAAAGTATGGGCTTCATTCTAATTTCTTTAGGCTTTAGAAGATTTAAGGTGGGTAAAATAATTAGTTGGGCCTGGGTAAGAACTTGGGCGAGTTTCAAATAAATCTTTGGGCTGATAATTTAATTCCTTGTGGGAAATTATGTAATTAAATTCTGGAATAATTTTTGAAGTATGATTAATTTATCCCAAGTTCGGAATATGTAATTTTCTTAACAATAGGGAAATAGTTGCGATAATTCAGTTATGCGCAATTCTGGGAACTAATTCAACATCGTGGTGAAAAAATACGAGGAGCCAACAGAGGAATTATGGGCGTAAGCAGCCGACCGGCGTCTCAGGCGACGCCTTGGGCGGCCGCCGAATAATCGAAAACCGAGATAAAATGAGATAAATAACTTCGCCTAGGATGCATGCATCTTATTTATTTAATTTGAAAGTGTGTTGATTTATGTGTTATTTTAATTCTAAAGGTGATATCTCGCAAGGGAATCGTGAACACAAAGGAAAGAAAATAGTTTCGGATTAAGCAATCGAGGTGGACTTTCTTTTAAATACGGACAATGTCCTAAATATTTTATCGATGGGAATGAAACTGTATTTATCATGCCGTGATTTGATTTTTTAACGTGCCTATCTGATGTGGCTTTATGCCATTATTATATAAATCGAATTCGGGTCCTCGTAGGGCCGCAAACTCTACTTGGATTAGTGTACACCTATGGTAGATCGTGTGCTAGCGTACGGGCTGGCCGGTCTAGTGGCTTGGTTTGTGGCCACATTCCAAGTCATGTATTGACAGATATGGCTAACGTCTATGGGAAAATGACTGATCAGTCGACTTTTACAATGGGAAATGATTTTGAGTGCCTCGGGCCTTTCTAAAGCTAAACCCCGATGGTTACTTATGTATGGCATGGTAAATAATATTTTTATTGAAAATGTTTTCGGAATGAGTCCACTGAGTATATTAAGTACTCAGCCCTGCATGTGTTTTCCCTATGTGCAGGTTGAGCGGCGACGAGCAATTGGTGGTGTTGAGAAATTTAAAAGTGAAGCATGGTTTGGTTAGTTGTGAACTACAAGTGTCGTTGTGTCTCCACACATGACGTCACTCTTTTCTTGAACGCTTCCGCTGAGACATTGTTTTTACTCATTAATCTTTTAGCTTTGAACCTAATTATTTGGATAATGTCAACCTCTTGGCCCCTTTTTATTAAATATTAATTATTGGTCAAACTCTTTATTGAAACCCTAGTTTCCTTCGTCTGTTTGCTAAGTTCTTTTAATCACGATCGCTCGTATTTATTAACCCTAAAGGGCGGTCGTGACACTGGTGGTCCGGGCGTCTCAGGAGCAGGAGCCGGGGCGGCGTGGTTCTTGCTTTTCGTCTTGCTCGGTGCTGGCGCCTCAGTTGGCGAGGAGGAGGCGGCCTCGGGTGCGAGAGAACGCGGCGATTGGACAGGGGGTGAGGCTGTCCGCGGAGAGCTGACGACAGGAGGTGAGGCGGGAAGAGTTGAGACTGGGGCTGCCGCGGGAGGAGTAGAGACTGGGGGAGTTGCGACGGGGACGGGAGTGGTGGGGTTGGAAGGAGGAGTGGCTGGTGGAGTGGAGACCTTGGCGGCTGAAGGGGCATTAGCTGGGGCGGAGGAGGGGGAAATGGCGCCGACGCTGGCGACGAGGCAGATGAATGCCACTAGGATTGCGCTTCCTTTATCCGTAGGACTTTGGAGAGACAAAATTTGGGAGTGGTTTTTGATAAGAGAGACAAGACAGAGTGTGCAATGGTGGTGAGAGACAGACAGATGAAATTAGTGGAATTGCGGAATAGAGAGACAGGCTCGACAACTAGGTTGGGGTGTGGCCATGCAAGAGCGAACATATATGTAGCGATGAGTTTGCCACCTCACCAACGGGTCTTTTCTTTTATTAGTTTGAAGATTTTAAAAATGTGTTATAGTGTTTCCCCAGAAAGGTCAAGGTAAGAGTTCAGATAAAGAAGTCATCTCCTTGAGATTTAGGTAGATGGGCATTGATATTATTAGAATATTAGTATGTCTCATATGAACATTACAGTTGGCAATGTAGGAGTGGTGGGACCACAGTGGAGGCAAGGAGAGGTCCAATGAGCGGACGGTGATTAAGGGTATCCCCAAATAGTAGAGGCCGTGGCCTTGAACCAAGCCACAAAACTTGGCTTAGAGCATCTCCAATAGCGGCGAACGCACCGGTTCGCTGATTTTTGGCGCTCGCCGGTCCGCTCACCGAACTATTGCGGCCGGCGAGCGCCAAATCGGCGAGAAAAACGGCGAGCGCACGCCGATTCCCGAGCGCTCGCCGATGCGCTCTCCTGTGCGTTGGCCGCTATTGCAGCCTCCCGATCGGCGAGCGATTTTTTTTTTTTTTAATTTTCGAAACACTATATATACGCGATTTGCACGTCATTTTCATTCGCACCACTTGTTTTAACGAGTACTCTCTCTATCTTAATTTATGTATAAGATCAACAACGCGAAATGAGTAACGCGGGTGGTAGTAGTAGTGGTAGCGGTGGGGATGCTGAGGAGTACGAACGGCGTTTGAACGAATATTTGGATGCCTATACGTCCCGAGAGATAGACCGGTTGTTACAACGGGCCTTGCAGCCGGCGGTACCTCGACCTCGACCCGTTGTCCACCGCCGAGCAGTGATTGACCAGTATCACGTAGCTGCACATCAGCGGCTATATGACGACTACTTCGCACCGGAGCCGCGGGTTAACGACAACCTTTTCATGCGGCGTTTTAGGATGAGCAGGACCCTGTTTATGCGTATTGTTGGCGCTTCGGAGCGTCGATATAAGTGTTTCCGCTTCAGGCATGATGCGTCTGGTAGACCCGGCCACACACCTATTCAAAAGTGCACTGCGGCAATCAGGTAGCTTGCCTACGGGGGGCGTGGCAGACATGTGGGACGAGTACCTCCACATCGGCGAGACGACTGCCCTTGAATGTATGAAGTATTTCTGTCAGGGAGTGGTTGAAATATTCGGTGATCCGTACCTTCGAAGCCCTACCCCCGAAGACTTTCCGGAGCTGATGCAGATGCACGGGGTGAAGCATGGGTTCCCGGGTATGTTAGGCAGCATAGATTGTATGCATTGGGAGTAGAAGAACTGTCTCGCTGCCTGGAAAGGGTTTTACACGACCGGCTACAAGGGAAAGAATCCCACGATGATCCTCGAGGCCGTAGCTGATTACCAGCTGTGGATTTGGCATGCATATTTTGGGGTAGCCTGGTCGAACAACAACCTCAACGTCCTCAACTTGTCGCCCCTCTAAGCACATGCCGACATGCGCCAAGTGAAAGCTCATATTCGACTCCAAAAGGATTTAATTGAAGAGTTGTGGGCGCGGAGGACTGCACAGCGTTAGTTTTTTTTATAATCTTGTAATTTTTTTAATGTACCTTTTTTTAATTTAAATGAAATTATTCCATTTTCCCGTATCTGTGTCGTAAGTTGAATTCCGTATTTTGTGTGATTGTTATTTTTATAATTTTGTTTATTATGACTGGGCTATTGCTTGTCCGGATGATGTGGCATGAGGAGTTTTAGTGTTGATGAAGTGCCAGGAGGAGTTTGTAGTTGGGCTATGGCTAGGCTATTGCTTGTCCACTTCCTATTGTGGATGCTCTTAGGCCATGAAACTTTGCTGGGCCACCAAACATACCTGTTCACACTATAGTGGACAAACCCAAGCCACCAAATTAATTATTTTTTTTATTTTTTATATATTTTAATTTAAGTAGAATAAAAATTATTAGACTATAATAATTTAAAAAAACATAAATTAATTAAAAAAAGAGACAATTACAAGTAAATATATTTATAGAAAATTCAAATTTTAATTATTTTAGTAATTAGGGTGTGAATTGAAATCACAATCCATAATTAAAAAGTTGACCAATTTTAATTGGGATTTAGTTTTAGAGATTATTTATTTCCTAAATTACTGCTAAATTAATGCTAATTTATTTTTTTTTAAACCGTCGTCCTCTCTCTTTCCATATTTCTCTCTCTGCACTTCATCTTCTCCATATTTCTCTCTACACTTCATCGTCTCCAAAATTAGCACAAAAACTAAAAAAATAAAAAAAAACAAAATTGAACCTGGGCTCGCGCCGTGGCTCTCGGCCGCTACAATAGGGGAGCCGCGGCTCGTGCCCAAGCGCTGCGGCCAAGCCGCCGGTGTGGCTCTCCCCTGGGCACACCCCATCCCCCACCCCCGCCGCGGCCTTTGGTGGCGCTCGCAATAGGGAGCCACGACCAAGCCACACGCGAGCCACGAGTCGCGGCTCCCCTATTGTGGATACTCTAAGGCTGTGCTGAACTGCACAAACACACCCATCCCCACTGTATCTGATTTCCAAATGTAGCTGTTTGCCCTTAAACGTATCACCTTCTTTCTGCATGCTTCATTGTTCTAAAAAATTGGCTTTTCACCTTGGTGTGGTTATAAGAGCATGAATAACACCACGGGTCGGACTGCACCTGGGTCCCGACACGCGGCCTCGTGCGTACGAGGGGGAGGATTCGCGGCATGAGCTGTGCCTGGGGGCGTAGGAGCAGCCCTGGGCCGCGCCTCGTTGTTTCCCGGCCCGGCGTTATGGGGTGTTCGGGACGGACCCGATCCCCCTAATTTTTTTTGAAATCAATTTTTGGCTTATTTATATTTCATTTCGTCAACATTCTTCCACTAATTTCTCACTTCTATCCTCTCTATTTACTTCAATACTTTTTTGTTCAGATGAAGTGGTTTAACAGCGACCAACGACAGTTGGACGAGTTCGTCGAGGCCAATAACTGGTACCTACCGGCATCGCCCCATCAAAATGTTGCGCCTAGTCCTGGGGTAGGGTCCACCAATGTCCCAATTGGCTTGCCGTCGCCAGTTAGCACTGATGAGTACGACATCAGTGATATGGAGCCTGTCGCCCAACGTGCAGGGAAGGGCAAGGCAGCGACAGCTGATGATGATAGCAGGCCGAAGAAGTGCAGCCTGGATGAGACCTTGTGGCTGGCCAAGAACTTTGTCGACGTCTCCAAGGATCCCATCATCGGCATCCATAGACCGACAAAGTGTTCTGGGAGCGCATAGCCCAAAAGTATAACGCTGGTCGACCAAGAGGGACGTTCGAGCATGGCTATGTGAAGCTCCGGAAGCATTGGGGCTGGGTTCAGAGGGAGACGACGAAGTGGAATGGCAAGTGGGCTAACATGGTCAAGATGTGGCCGAGCGGTCACAGGGAGATGGACCTCGTCGCGAAGGTCAACGAGGAGTTTTACTCTAACGGGAAGAAGCACTTCAAGTACTACGACGTTTAGAAGCTTATCCACAAGAGCCCGAAGTACACCGGCAGGGCAAAACCAACGAGAAGTGGGGCGCCAAAGAGAACCAAAGTTTCCGCCTCCGGAAACTATTCTACGAGGGACGGAGGTCCGACAATCGACCTCAACGTGACAAATGACGACGTCTTCATCTCATTCCCTAGCACTCAAAGTTGTCCAATGAGGACTAAATTGGCAAAGAGGAAAGCGAAGGGGAATGCAGCTACGAGTTACCCCACTATGTCGCCGCTGCCACCCAATCCTTCGCTGGATAAGATATCCGACTCTATGTCACAGACGAGTGTTACCTTGCAGATGGGCCATCTGACGGTATTGACAGCAAGGGATACATCGACTATGTCGGAGTTCGACCTTGAGTTGCACCGTGAGATGATCGTCTACCTTCGCCCACAAACGAAGAAGTAGTTTCTTTTTTTTAGGACTTGTAATTTTTAATTTCTAGGACTTGTACTCCCTCCGTCCCACAATAAGAGTCATGTTTTGACATTTTTGTCCGTTCCACAATAAGAGTCCTATTTTACTTTTACCATAAATGGTAAGTAGACTCCATATTCCACTAACTTATTCCACTCACATTTTGTTATATAACTATATATATAAGTGAGACTCATATTTCACTAACTTATTTAACTCACTTTTCTTTATATTTCTTAAAATCCGTATCATAACTAAATAGGATTCCTATTCCGGGACGAATGGAGTAATTTTTAATATCTAGGAATTGTAATTTTTAATTTCTAAGATTTGTAATTTTTTATTTTTGACTGAACAATGAATTTTTCGTGTTTTAATTGTTCAACGTTTTATATTTCACTAGTAAAATAGGTTGTAGTTGTGAATAATGCAATTTAATAGTTGGGGTCTGGATGGACCTGAAAGGTCATAGGAGTTGTGGCCTAGATTTGAAATTTCGAAGAATAATGACGTGTAAAAGACTTGGGGCCTGAATCTAAGCCGAGGTTAATAATGCTCTAATAATAATGCATGAGACAGGAGATTCCTACATCGTAGGCATAACACACCATATTCATATATCGCTTCATATCATTTTTTGGCTTAATTTTCTAACATTCACTGTTTTTTTCCATTCCCTTCATCAACTATTTACGAATCACTTTCTTTTTCAATTTTTTCTTTAACACTATACATTCTAATCATAATATACTTCCTCCATCACACTCAAAATATGGACAATCATAAATATTCCTTCTCCGTCCCACCCAAAATGTCCACATTTTGAGTTGGATGGAATTTTATGAGGAGTTTTTAGGTGGAGTAAATAGAGAGAAAAATGTACTCCATAATTGAATATTTTAATGAGGAGAGATGAGAGGGATTTATTTTCAAATATAAAAAGTGCACATCTTGACTCTTGACTGAGACAAACTTAAAATGAAAGATGGACATATTGAATGAAGCGGATGGAGTATTTATAATAAACCCGTCCAAAAAAATAGACATAGTTGTAAACGGCACGAGTTTTAATGCCCAATTGGTAAAGTAAGAGAAAGATGAGGAAAAATGTGGTGAAAGTAGTGTTAGTTGATTGTGAAGTCCACATTTAGAATGATGTGTAAGGTTTTTGTTTAAAACTGTCACACCCCAACCTTTATGACGTATGCACTTACTATAAATAAATTCAAAATTTAAAATAAATAACTCACACGTCGAGTACATAAAACACACATATTATATAATTTTAAAATTCAACATTTATCAAGTACATATTTCAAAACATTCTATACAGTAGTGAGACTCTTTCACCACTCTATATACTATACATTTATCTACATGCAAAAATAATGAGGAGAAGGTTGTCAAAATGCGTCAGCCGTCGAACCTGATAACACGTGCATTTCCTACGACCCACGTCAACCAAAAACTTCACTAATATCTTATTCCTGAAAAATAATAGGGGTTTATATGAGCCACAACTCAGTGTATATAAACCTTACCTTTAATTTTACACACAAATATCAAACACATTCTTTCACCAACATATATCACCAGAAGTAATAAATATCATAAACAATTTAATATTCATATGCATATGTCACTGTATTCTGTTTATTATTCTGTGACAAATCAAGCCTGGTATCTGTCCGGGATTTCCATTGTATACGACCAGAAGGTCCCTTTTTATTTATTTGACCTTTCCACGAGGCCACGAAGGCCCCTCTTTGCATTTTGACCTTTCCACGAAGGTCCCTCTTTGCATATTTTTTTTCATCCAAGGTCCATTATCAGTGTATATGACCCGTAGATCTATTGCCATTGATATCAGACCCAAGGCAAGACTGTCACATATCCTCTTTAATCCAATGATTCAAGATATTCTAATACCATACATCAAACATATCCATTGCACCAATTATATATCCATATATTCCATCAATTAATTCTCATACTATAGTTAAACATATCCATTGTAAAAATCACATATGCACGTCATATCACACCATCAATATCAAATAACACACAACCATTTCAGGCTCACATCATATAATTCAAATATTCACTCAAATTTAACACATAACAATCAATCACATAAAATATGTAAAATTAAAAGTATGATTTATACACACCTGGATACGATAAATTATCTTAACTGGGCTCCTGATTCCATATACTAATCTACCCTCCGCATCCTAAAAATTATCATATAAAAAATTCAATTCGGAAAACTATATACCTATATACTCGTGACTTGGGTGTGCATATTTGGTAGATTACAAAACAAAATTTAGAAAAATTACTTCATTCCATTTGTATAGCTCTCGTTCTCCCCTTTTTTTCTCTAAGAACTTTTGTTTCGCCGCCATCCTAATACAACATTTACATATATGTGGCAATTTGCTCTTCTTACCAACTTAGTCTACGACTAAGCTAAAAAAAGAACTTTGCCTATACTCATCACACGTGCCTTCATAAGAATTTTACTAGTATTTCTTTACAAACTATTAGGATAAATATAAGTAAATAATTTTACACTAACCCATAACAACAATTATATAGGTAAATAGTCTGAGTATATTTATCAGTTATAATATAAATATATGTTACACGTACGTAGTAACAAATAACTTACAATAATACTAACTTTGAATTTATAAAGAAACAATTGTCTAGAACATCACAATAATATCAAGTTATTAAAATATATGGTATATAGATATGTATTTAATGAATGCTAATTGACTCTACATATTTTTCGTACATATGTATATTACACATAACTATTTTTTTCTTATCATAAAATATAGTATAATATAATGCCATACAAATGAAAATAAAAATATGGAATATGTAAAAATGTATATTTCAGGTCATGTCACAAAAACTTTTCATATTTAGATTGGTCTAAATTTGATGGACACCCCACTACTAAAATTAATCTATTTTTTTGGCCGGTAGTATATCTTAATCAACTGATATATGAATAATAAAAAATGAGGTTACCAAGATATGCAAACAACAAATCAAGAAAACAATAGTATTACGTGGTAAGTCTACATCCACGAGAAAGAAGATCAACCGTTTATTATTCACTCGAACAAGAAGTATTCAACGAACACTCAATTTTACTAATCCCTCCAATTTTAGATGTTCTATTTGAGTTTAGCACGAATTTTAAAAAATGTGAAGGAAAATGAATAAAAAGAAATAGTGGAATGTGAGTCCTACTTTTATATATTAGTTTTATAATAAAATGTGAGTGAAAATAATGTTAGTGTAATATTGGGCCTATTGCCATTTATTGGAATATTCCAATCGGGACTCCTAAAGTGGAATAGAGGGACTACAGGAAATGAAGATCAAAACCGCAAGCTATTATCAATCATAAATGCTCTTCTCATCTATGGAATCCCTTTTATATCTCAATCACAGCGCCTGTCGATGAAAAGTTGCTTCAAAACTTCATTCAATAAGCTTATTCAAAAGCTGATCATTCAGTAAAGCTCATTCAAAAGCTCATTAACTGTCAAACTTATGTTAGTTGCATTTAAACCCAACCACATATGGTTATTTGCATGATCACAAAAAACCCAACAAATCTCCACCTCGAACATGTAAAATCTTATCCCTCAAACTAAAACTTCACCTCAATTTTACAGCTTCAATGGGTACAAGAATTTTGAAGTTGGCAATGGTTTTTGAAAGATATATAAACTAGATTAGGATATTGGACATTAATTAGTTATAATTGGACTTTAACTAATTGATGAAGATAAAAGAGTGCAATTCCATGGCCTAGTGTTTATGGTACAGTTATATATATTTCGTATATATTGATAAGGAGATTATATATTAATAAATGTATAAAAAAATTATGTGCATGTGTTAGAATATCTATTTGATTATATTCGTATTTTTAAAACACGATGTTGATACCAAAAAAATCACGAAAATTATCATATTATGACAGATTGACGATTTTACCATTTATTGATATTTCATCTACTCTCTCGTTCCATAGTAGTGGAGTCATTTTGCCATTTCGGTACGTATTATAGTAGTGGAGTCATTTCTCATTTTAGTAAAAGTCAACACATTTCTTCTCACTTACTTTACTCTCTCTCTTACTTTATTCTCTCTTCTTCTTTCCACCCTTTTCATTTTTACTTTATTCTTTCATTATTTAACCCACCTAACATAATTTTTCTTAAATCGCGTGCTGAAAAGAAACGCTTCTACTACTATGGAACGGAGGGAGTACCAGTGGCGTATCTAGGATTTTTGATTCGGGGTGCGATACTTATATAGATTTGAAGCTTTAAAATTCGATCGATCTTTTTCTTTTGTTTTGTTAGTGGAGAATATGTTATTTAGATATTTTTTTATTATAAATATTTTCTATTAATATAAATACAGTAATTATATAGTAGCAGTAAAATATCCTTAAAAGTAAATCTTTTGAACATAAATTAGAACAAAGGTACAATTCCTACAAGACGAAAGAATATATAATAACCAAATAATTGATAAAATATTTGCAAATATTATTAGCAAAAATAAAATAATGAATATAAATTATTCAAAGAAATATCTATTATTTTCAAATAGAAAGGAAACAATATAATAAATATAAATAAATATTGAAAGTTTCGTATTCAAACAAAATACTACTCCCTCCGTCCCAAGGAAGATGACCCACTTTCCTTACACAAAAACATGAAAGTAGCTGCTAGGATTCGAACTTTAGTGAGTAAGAACAATAAGAGGTATTTACCACTAGACCAATAAATCTTTCCTTACAAAGGCTCGACAATATATAGTAAAAATCTCAAATTTTGGGGGTACAATTATACCCCTTTTTCAATACGCCGGAGTACTATTTATTGATATTCATGAAATTTAATCTCATTCAATACGCCGGAGTACTATTTATTGATATTCATGAAATTTAATCTCATTCACTTATTTTAACATGTATAAGATTGATCTTACTTTTAGATTGGAATAGCATGAGCCATACATATAGTCATTATTCAAAGTCTTCTGATGGATAATAGTATTATATTGACCTTAACATATCTGGAGTGTGAGTTACGAATATTTTAAATTAAAATTATTTGATTTATAATATACCAGCATATAGTCGTTGTGTAACAGCTTAGATCAGTATAAATAAACTTGGAAGTGCGATTTACACACGCGAATTTAGATATTTGATCAAATAATAAATATACTATGCGAAGACGATAAATCTATCAGTAACATATTAATTTATTAATACCTTGGATGATAATGGAGCACTATACTAACAATTGAAAGCAACACCTGATGTCAAACAAAAAATAAACCAAGGAGCATAGATTTCAAACTTGTATACGAAAACACAGGAAAAAGTAAACAGTTTTAAAGAGTGAAGAAGTCAAAAAGCAAAACTACAAATTTGGGACGTGTTTTTTTTTTTTTTTTTTTTTTTTTTTAAAAATTAACTTCATATATTTATATCATATATATGAAGGAGGAAATTACAAATCGACTCCTATAACAAGGAGGAAAGACAAATTACGCCACCTAGGGTTCGAACTCGAGACAAATTTGGGACGTGTTTTTCGGACTAGAATTTCATGAAAATATTTTTTCAGCAGATTAATCTAGTATTTTACTTGTATATATAAGTAACTACTCGATAACCCAGTATCAACTATCGAATAAAAAAAAAACAATTATGTTTTGGCAACTGCTTTGTATCTTCTTCTTCTTCTTTGTTTCACAAGTATTTTCCACCGCTCTAAATGCGAAACCCGGATGCCCCGATCACTGCGGGGATTTGCTAGTTCCATATCCATTCGGAGTCGGGCCGGATTGCTCCCTCAACCAACATTTTAATATAAATTGCAATACTTCAAAAGCCTACCTCTCCATTATTGATAAACAAGTTGTTGAAATAAATGAAACGTATATTCGGGTCAAGTACCCGAATTTAGCTGCAGTTTGCTACGAAGGTGGCAATGCCACATATAGATATCATGTGTTAAGGGTGCACTCCCTTAACAAGATTCCGGCGACGACGAGAGGTCGACGACGGAGGGATAAAAGTGGACGTCTCGGGCTTTCCCCGGGATCAGCTCCAAACTAGGGTTGCGAGAAATAAAGAAGACGATAAAAATAGGAAAATACGATAAAAGAAAAATAAGATAATTTGATATTTCTTTAATGATTGAAATGAATAACAATGTCCACTATTTATAATAGTGGATACTAACTTAATGAGCAAGACAAAAGATATGAAAAAGATATGCAATCCCTAAATTATCTAACTAAATAATGCAACTAAATAATTAAATACTAAACGTATCAACTCCCCCACGGTCGAAAGCCACCTTGTCCTCAAGGTGGGATCCACGAAGCAATCAAGAGAGTCAATGATAACAAAAGCTTTGAGTTATCTCCTCCTGGATCAAAAACATAAAATCGTTGTTTTCTACATCAATAATCGACTATCGCTTGACAACGTATCTGAATTATTATTTTCGTTCCAATAAATGATTTAGACTTCTTCCAATCATGATCAGAACTTTGGGCGATATTTCCTCCTGAATTAAATATACCAGACTGCTTAGTCCAATAATATTCTTCATTTGGCTCCATAGAAAGCCACCTGGTCCCCAAATGAGAACCATTCGCATGCACCACAAGAGAGTCTTCATATACCCTTTCCATGACCTCAAGCATTGTATAGATAGGTTTCACAATAATATCAACATGAAGCAATGCATCGGACCTTTTCTCCTCTACTGGTACTTGAGGAGCGTCTCCTCCATATTTCATTGGATGATCACCAAAATCCATGGGCTGGTCACCACCATCATTGGCTTTATTGTCCTCGAGCATCACCATATCGAACTTCAGAGGGCAAGTGACAACAACTTCATTACGAATGAACTCATTCATGGATTCCAAACTGCCATAAATTGCATCGTTGTCGATGCGGCGGTCGATTTCATCAAAGCGAGACTCCATCCTTTTGCACGCCTCCAATAATTGTTCAAGCATCGCTTCAATCGGGTTTGGCGTTGTGGTGGCTGAACAAGGTGGCTGCGGCGCGGGCTGATTCCATCCTGAGTTATGGTTGGGGGGGAGCGGCTGGTCGTATGCCGAGACCTCATGGAAGGGGCGTTGTCTCGGTGCCTCCCAATAGGTAGGTGGGTCCCAGCAAGTAGGACGGCGTCCGGGCAGTGGTGGCGAGTACGTATCTGGCTCATAGGATAACGGTTGTTGATATGTGGCGGTCTGGCACATCCATGGTGGGTCCCAGCTAGTGGGCTTTCGGGCGTGGTAGGGGTGACGCTGTTGGTGCCCGTCCGGCTGGTATGGTAGCGGCTGTAGGTGGCATCGCCAATCGGATGATTGATGATCTAACAGCGGCTGCTCATCGGACAAGGGAAACGGACTTGGGGATTGATATACAGGCTGCCATGGGTTGTACGGGTACCCGGCTGTTGTATATCGCGGTTGTCCAAAGGTCCCCGTTGGATACATAGATGGAGAGTGAAAATGGTGACTTCCGTCGTGGAGATCTCCTTCGTCAAGATGCGTCGATTGTGGAGGATGAGCACGAAATGAAATCACCAATTGTTAAGGGAAAAACCCTTATCAAGTGAAAAAGATAAAGAAAGTCGCAGAGAAACCTTGCTCTGTCGACAATCGGAAATTCTGAACGGAAAACTAAATAAAGATAAAAGACAATAATTATGATTTCATTAATTGAATAATGAGAATAACAATAGGTCCTATTTATAATACTCCTATGAATTACCTAACTTGGTGAACAAGATAATAAAGATATGGAAAAGATATGATAATATAATAATAGATATATGAAAGATATTTCGGAAGATATAATCGTATCATCATGTGAGGGTGAACTTGTCGGGGATTCCGTATACGTTGTCGCACAAAAATAGACTCATAGCCATAGGATGCGGCGACGCGGTGGTACAATCCGACAGCAATGGCGGCTGCTTAGCGTTTTGCAGGGAGGAGTATGAGATCGGGTATTGCCCGGTTAATGCTACTTCTCCCGATAATGGTTGCTGCCATGCAACAATCAACAAAGGTAATTACACTTTGTACATTATATCTAGTACTCCCTCGGTTCCATGATAGTTGAGTCAATTTTTTATTTTGGTATATTTCATGGTAGTTTTGTCATTTCCTCTTTTAGCAAAAAGTAACACGATTTCTCACTATTATTTTATTCTTTCTACTTTTCCCTCTCTCTTACTTCATTATCTACTCATGTCGTCCCATAAAAATATGTGTACTTTCTATTTCTGTCTGTTCCATAAAAATATCGGCTTTTTCATTTGTGGAAAGTTGTCCCCAACTCATTACCCATATACGTCAATATATTTACAACTTATACCACTATGACCCACTATTACAACTCATTAAACACTAATATGTGGATCTCACTATCCACTACTACTATTTTAACTACATTTTTCATCTTCTCTCTTACTTAATCAGTTGTGTATTAATTATCATGTCATTTTTAATGCACATATTTTTTTGGAACGAAGGGAATATTTATTTAATACACGTAGGCCAACTGTCGGAGTGTCGTAGGCCAACTGCCGAAGTGCAACCGTGCACTTCTGCAACGGCATAATTCCGGGTCTACCGATGCCATCTTCCCGATACTGGAAGTATTCATCACGTGACTCCAACGTCTGGACAATGCTGAGAAAAAGATAACGATGCATTCATCACGTGACTCCTACGTATGAAAAATAGAATGAGAAACGAGGTTTAAATAGACAAAAATTTGAAAGAAAAAAAACGAAAACGCGTTGCATCGTCCGCGCCATCGTCCACGTCGCCCACAGTGGACGGATGATGGCGCGGACGATGCCATACCGTCCGCGGACGATCTATAGGGCGCGAATGATGCATCGGGCATCGTCCGCACACCCACAATGACGGACGATGGCGCGCTTGAGGCATCGGGCGGCTTATCGTCCGCCCCATTGCGGATGCCCTTAGAAGACATAAATACCTACTCTTTTACCTTCGACATATGTGATATCCATTTACCATAAATAAAAGAAATAAATGTGTCTGTAATCTCAAAATAGTAAAATGCGTCTTTTATTCGCTATTATAGCGGTTATTTTAGCTTTGGGGTTTAGTATAAACAAATATTTCTATTTTTCTTTTCGTCTATGACCAGTTGTGCCATTAATGGGTTATATAAAATCGTTAATACTCCATCTGTCCTTGGAAAATTTGAATATTTGATTTGGTACGAGTTTTAATGTATAAAAGGTAGTGTAAGTAGTGTTAGTAGAGAGTGGTCTCCACTTCTTTAGTAGTGCAGTGTAATGGTATAAGTTGTAAATAAAATAATGTGTATGGGTACTGTGTTGCTATTCCAAAATTAGATAGTTCATGCTTTTCAAGGATGAAATAATAAGGAAATTGTTCATACTCTTCGGTGACGGAGGAAACATTAATTATTTAATTTTGTATATGCAAATAAAGTAATTAATGTTGTTTACATTTGATGTACAAGCAAAGGTTGCAAAAGAGAGATGCCCCGATCGGTGTGGAGAATTGCCAATTCCGTTTGCATTTGGAGTGGGGCCCAATTGCTATTTGGCGCCATCTTTTGACATAACTTGCAATACATCTACCAACCCTCGAAAAGCTTACCTCTCTATTTTGAAGGCAGAAGTCTTTCGATTTGATTCATCACGAGTTTGGGTGGATTATCCAAACTTAGGTATCTCCTGCTACAATTGGTCAGATACTGAGCGTAGAGTTACTATGTCGGAGCATCGAAGCCTGATTATTGACTTCTCCAAAACTCAATTTACATTGACCAATGATAGTTGGATCACCGTGATTGGATGCGATGATGTGGTGATTGGGATTACTCGACATGCCAATCGAACTTCTAGTTTGAACAGTTGCACAACCTTTTGCCAATCAAGTGAAATTTATGATAATTATCATGCAGAGTGTCCATATGCGGAAAAATTCTTTTTTTGGTAATTCATGTTAATGGAATTCCTTTTTAATGAAGAGCTTTAGTTTTATTTCGACCCAGGGAGTGACGCACAACCGTTATGCGTCGTTCTAGGAGAGATGCATAACCATCATGCGTCGTTGTTTAGTGACACATAACCATCATGCGTCGTTGTTTAGTGACGCATAACCATTATGCGTCGTTGTTTAGTGCCGCATAAGCATTATGCGTCTTTCCTTAGCGACGCATAACACTTATGCGTCTTTGGGTAGTGACGCATAAAGTTTATGCGTCTTCTGACGGGTTTTAAAACAGGTAGAGAAGGCAGAACACTTCGCATCACAGACAGAAAGTTGCGACCCAATCGACGATTCCGAGCAAATTCCGACGATTCCCATCAATTTCCGGCGAATTTCCACCATTTTGCAACCATATTCCGGTAATTGTTCTTCAATTTGGCTAAATACATCATTTATGGCTTAATTTGTGCAGGTTTTCCGTAATTCAGCAAAATTAGGGTTTATGATGAAATTGATGGATTTTTGGTCGATTTTTGTTGTTTTGTTGCCCATACTTAGGGATTATGATGAAATTAGGGGTTATGATGAAATTGATGGAAATTTTTGGTCGATTTTCCATAATATGTGTATTTCTTTTATTTAGCAAAATTAGGGTTTATGATGAAATTGATGGATTTTTTTGTCGATTTTCCGTAATTTATGTACTTCATATGCATATAATTAAATGGGTAGAAGTAATTGATTCAGTTTTTGTAATTGCGCCCCTTTTGTTGCCTAATTTGAATCTTGATGATGTCTCCAAATTGGAATATAGATTTCCGTTGTCAATTGAAGTTGCAATTTAGTTAGATTGTTGAGTTTTTATGAAAAAAATTGAATATTGGGTGAATGTTTTGAAGTAGATGGCATCTGCAAGTTCCGAACAACAGTTATGTTATGGACCTGAGGATCCATCATTACTATTTCATCAAAACGAACACATTTCAGCCTTATTGTTGGCAAATGGCACAACAAATGTGTTGAGAGTTCGTAGGACGGAGAGCAAGGTTTGGGCAGTGCCAATACATGAAAATGTGATGTATTGGCTTGATGTATGGGGGTTCAGAGGCGTGGTTGAATGTGGAAGGCAGATGAGGATGGATAATGAGCTTATAACTGCCTTGATCCAGCGCTGGAGGCCTGAGACACACTGTTTCCACCTTCCAGTTGGTGAAGTTACCGTAACCTTACAGGATGTGCAAAGCCTGTGGGGTTTGAGAGCAGACGGTCGTGTTTTCACTGGTCGTGACTACCCTGTTGGATATGAAGATTGGCCCAACAAGTGTAGAGATGTGTTGGGATGGATACCAGTTTCTGTGATTGGAGTTCAAAACATGTAGCTTGGCAACTGCCTAAATGATTCCTCTCATCCACCGTATACAAACTCTATAGCCTTTCTCTTTGCATACCATGCCTTCTTATAACTGATTAACACACCAAATCTGTCTTGAACATCAGCTATTATTGAGAAGACCTTGAAATCGGCACATTGTAGCACATGATGTCGAATCAAAAGAGCAATCATTGCCGATGAAAAGTTAGCATGATCTCTGTTAGCACGATGGCCTACACAAGTATGTCAATCCTTCCACTTCCTAACTTCCCACATATCGTCATGCGACCTTTGTGTAACTGAAACCTCCCACTTACATTCCCTCGCCTTTTCAGCGTCGGTGGTGCTGATGATGCCTGCCCCTGTTACTGTCGTTCCTGCTGGAAATTTGCATACGGTATGCCACCTTCTTAATTTGCTCTCGATGACCTTAAACTGTTTTTCATTCCACAAACTCCACATAGTTATAGCAGTCTTCACATGTAGCTTGTGTTAGAAATAGTGGGAAGAAATTCCCAAGCCGTGTACAGACGGTACTCTAACTATTACAATCGAAAGGAAACTTGCAACAAAAGCGGAATGAAAATTACAACGGAAATAAAGCAAACCAAGTTTATAAGTCGAGTAGAGGAAAGCCCTCTTTCCGCAAGACAAATTACGCCCCGGCTAGTGCTCACGGAATGGCGTATTGCCCCCAAAGATAAAACGACTTCCTCCTAGTGTGTAGAAGCACCTCAAACCCACTAGGCACCGGCGAACTTGATGGAGTTCCGAGAATCGAGCTAGACAATGCTCCTAAGATGCACACTATGATGTTTGTTGTTCTTGTTTTTTTCCATCTACAAATCCATGCCTTATATAGGCTAGAGATGGAGACATGAAAGATCATGACATCAAGACACTATATAAAGAAATTGGGGTTGAAAGGCCAAAGGACTTGGCCACATGAAAGGCCAAAAGCCTATCTCTTTTTCCCCCACATTTCTCACGTTTCTTATAATCCCCCACATTGGTTAGAGCACTTCAAGCTCAAACCAACACCAGACATGTATGCAAGTATGCAGATTCTTTTGCTCAATTCTCGAGAAATAATATTGCATTTGGAATAGTAGCTTGTGGCTTTGAACTTTTCATAGTCAACACTATCGGGCATACCGGTGGCCTGGTGGACGTGATGCCTTGAACCATTCCTCCTTAGTGTATACCGAGACAATAATATTGACACAATATTATTTACAAACTCATCAGTTCTCACGTTTGTGTCCTTTACTGGCCATGGAACACCACTTTGGGCTCATAAGTGATTCACTTGTTGAAGCGGCCCACACTTCTTCACTTACATAGGTGATTCTTTTCCAGGTATCCTGCAATACCCACCCCCTCGAGGTTTCCAAGAATCATTAAAAGTCAAAACTTAGCCTCCTACCACATGCAGGTTACAACACTCAATGCTTTCTAAAGAATGGACGAAAATTAAAAATCTTCCGAGTGTTACAACTAGATTCATATAGCTTCGCTTTCCCATTGAACCAAGCCCATGGGATCTCCAATCGTATGGTTGGGTTACCACTATAATCATCTTTTTAAGATGTGGTTTTCAGTCCCATTCCTTTTAGCAATTTATGCATTTGATCACGGTTTAAACCTTTTGTTAACGGATCCGCTAAGTTATCAACTGACCTTACATAGTCAACTGTGATAACACCACTTGTGATCAATTGTCTGATGGTATTATGTCGCCGACGAATATGTCGAGACTTACCGTTGTATAAGTCACTATGTGTTCTCCCTATAGCTGCTTGGCTATCACAGTATATCACTACTGTCGGCACTGGCTTCTTCCAACATGGAATACACTCTAGGAAATTTCCGAGCCACTCGGCTTCTTCCCCTGCTTTATCCAATGCGATAAACTCAGATTCCATGGTGGAACGAGCAATACACGTCTGTTTCGTTGATTTCTACGAGACAGCACCACCCCCCACATTGAACACATACCCACTTGTCGAAAATGAGTCTTTTGAATCAGAGATCCAATTTGCATCACAGTACCCTTCAAGTACTTGGGGATATCTTGTGTACTGCAGCTCAAAGTTAAGAGTATACTTCAAGTATCTCAAAACCCTACGCAGAGCTTTCCAATGTTCCTTGCTTGGGTTGCTCGTAAATCGGCTCAGCTTATTCACCGTACACGCAAGATCTGGTCGGGTGCAGTTTGTGATAAACATCAAACTCCCTATGATCCTTGCATATTCTTCTTGGGCTACAGGCTCACCCGCGTGCTTACTCAAATGCACGTTGGGTTCCAATGGAGTCTTAGCTGGCTCACAATCGAACGAGTGAAATTTCTTTAGCACTTTCTCAATATAATGAGTTTGTGTCTGAGCAATTCCCTCATGATTCCTTTTAATTTTGATTCCGAGAATCACATCAGCTAAACCCATATCTTTCATGTCGAAATTTCTCTTCAACATATTTTTGGTTTTGTTGATAATGGCACTATTGCTGCCCATAATCAACATATCATCTACATAAAGACACACAATAACAAAACCGTTATCTATGTTCTTAATGTAAACACACTTATCACACTCATTGATAGTGAACCCGTTTGACAACATCACATTGTCAAACTTCAAGTGCCATTGTAACGGCGCTTGCTTCAACCCATATAATGATTTTACCAATTTGCATACTTTACGCTCTTGCCCAGACACAACAAACCCTTCGGGTTGTTCCATATATATTTCTTCTTCCAGATCACCATTCAGAAACGCAGTTTTCACATCCATTTGGTGAATCGCCAGATTGTGCAAAGCAGCAATGGCAAGAAGCACCCGAATGGAAGTGATTATCGTAACAGGTGAATAGGTATCAAAAAAGTCATGCCCTTTGATAAGTCGTATTCTAGGCCTAGGTTACTGGTCAGTATGATGTGCGTAATTGAATTATATCTGCAAAAACTAGTTGCTTAAGCGTGCAGGGTAAGCATTCTAGCCAGTAGGCAGAGTTTCAGACACTTCAAGTGAAAAGGGCGTCAGGACGATTACGTACTGACCAGTATACATGCAAATATGGCTCAAGATGGAGAAGGAGGATAGCTGGGACTGCTCAATCACAATTAAGGGCAAAGAAGTCATCTCACCGCAAGGTCTTACCCTAAAAATCAAGGGTAAGCCTCCCTATAAAAGGAAGCCACTTGGAGAGAAAAGAAGGAGATCATCATCATCATCATCATCACTCTTAGGTAGAATTCTCTCGGAGTTCAGTCCTTCAGCCCAGTCCAGAATCTCGTTTCTCGCCACTGCTATGGTCACTTGAAGATCTAGATGTTCCCGGAGTTCCAAATCGTCCGTTCCAGCCAGCAAGACCGTAGTTAGAGATATCATCGCCCGGAGTGGCAAAACACTTTTATTCGCTTTCGTAGTTTAATTTACTTGCTTTCTTTACGTTGGATCTTTGTTGCTCTTGGATATTTTCTGCTTTTGAAGTACTTGTTGAAGATCTGAACGTGTTTATCCTATGAAGTTGATTTCCGTTTCGGTTATTGTGTTGATTTATTTTCCTTCCTATTTCGCCTAGTTAGCTTAGACCTAAGGTTCCTTGGTGTTTTAAGTGCCGAAACTTTCCTTTCTTTGTTTCCGTCAAAATTCCTTTAGTTAAATGTGGAACTATTGATCGTGAGTGAATCGCTGCATGTGAAGTCTTGTTTGAGTTCGTTTTCGTTTTCCTGCTGACCAGTACGCGGAGTTGCATTTTCTGTGTTTTGATTTCAGATTTGGTGTTCTTATTTGTGGATCTGTGTTCGCGAATTGAAAAACTGTGTTTCTGTGTTGAATCTGGAATTATTTTCTGATTTTAGTTTGTGTTGTTGAAGAAGATGATGTCCCTGTCTAATATTGGGGACCACTTTGCTTTTTAGATGCTTTTTTGCTTTTTGTCCTTTACTTTTAGTTATAACCTGCAGATCTGTCAGCCTAGTCACCTTGACTACCACCACCCTCTGAATATTCTGTCTAGCCCAAAATAGAATCCCGTACCTTCCAAATATTTTCTGTTACAAAAATGTCTCCATATTTCCACGTACACAGCTGTACCCCTACACTCCTTTCCCCATTCTAGTCAGTAGGAAATTACCTTTAAGTTCTTGCCTAGGTAAAGACTCAACCCGAGCGTGGTAGCTAACCAAACCATCCAGAATATCACCACAATAGTTTTAACGCACCATCTCTGTGGGATTCGACCCTTACCACCACTATACTGATCAGTAGAAGTGGGTTGAGGAATTTTTGAAACCAGGGTCTAGGCTTAGTTAGGATCGCTATCCTGACCAGTAGGATATATCCTTGCTTGAACGACACCTAAGCACCCTGAGAGAAATCCATCGTTTCAAATGGCGCCGTTGCCGGGGATGGATGGCGTTACTAGTTACTTTTGCGTGTGATACTTTGGCGTATATATTGTGCATAATCTTCTTTTCCTTTTCTTTCCATTTCAGTTTATGAGAAGCAGTTCGGCTCCTAACCAGGGGAGACCGAAGATACTTCAGCGAGGATCTATACTCGTAACCACTCGTTCTGGCTTGTCGACCACCTTGTCTGACCTAGGGACGAGTAGTGACGAGGAGAAGGGCACCATAGAGGGACCGATACCAGAAGAGATACCACTGTTAGAAGGTAACCCAAGGGAAATGGCCAACCAGGGAGATGAGGACCCGGAGATCGGGACGCTGAACGCGCATACTGAAGGAGAGCCCCCGCAAGCCATAGTCGTTACTCCAGGCCAAACCGCCTGCGATGTGAAGCCTCATGTGATCGCAATCCTGCCTACATACTGTGGGAAGAGCTATGAAGGGCCGTATGAGTTTCTTCATGAGTTTTGCAAAATTTGTAGGGCGCAGAGGAGACCGGCAGGAGCGACGGAGGATGATTATAGGCTGAAGGCTTTGCCATTAGTGCTAAAAGGGGAAGCTAACACCTGGTTCATGCGCCTGCCCCCCAACTCCATCGAGACTTGGGCCGATTTCAAGTCAGCATTTCTGGGCGAGTTTTTTCCGTCATCCAAGACAAGCGCGCTGAAGAGGGAAATAACTAATGTGAAGCAAGGGTATGATGAGCCCTTGAGTGATTATTGGGCAAGATACATGGGTCTTTTGGAATCGTGTCCCAACCATCGCATGGCGGACATTGAAGTACATCATACTTTCTACGAAGGCATGAACGCGGTAACCAAGGACCTGGCAAATTCATCGTCGGGAGGAAGCTTCACGCAATTGCGGGTTAGCGAAGCAAAGAGAGTCCTAAGGAAGCTACTGAATGCAAAGAAAGAGTATGACCATTCAAGGGAAGGATATAACCGAGAGCATCAAAGGAGAATTGCAATCCCATAATGAGGTCGTGCAGGGGATGCAAAACGCCCAGAAGGAACATAAGGCGAACATGGATATGATGAATAGGCAGTTAGCTCAACTGGCCAGTTCGGTGGGTGATTTGAAGGGAAATGCAGGGAAACTCCCATCTACAATCTAAATGCCCGAAAAGGCAAATGTGAATAAGGTTACGTTGAGGTCGGGAACCACTTATGACGCGCCTCAACCGAAACAACCTGGTGGAGGATCCAATGGAACGAAGATAGGAGGTGATACCATTTCAGTGGATGAATTAGGGAGAACTATGCCTCGGATGAATGATCCATTCTTCTTGGATGATACACCAAGTTTACGAGGTGAACCCGACACCCTACTAACCAGGAAGACACCCCCTCAAGAGGTAGAACCCAGAATGGAGGCCCAGACCCAGGAACTACCCAAGAAAAACTCCGAGAAGGTTGCTGAAGAACCAGTAGAGGAAAAAAAAGGGGAGAAACCGTTCCCATTCCGATTTGTTACAAAGAGGAAGAAAGAGAACCCGGTTGACTACTTGTCGATTTTTGGGAAGTTGGATGTCACCATACCATTCCTCCAAGCCGTGAAGCTACCCCCTCTCGGGAAATTCATTAAGGACTTCATAGCCGGGAGAGCCCAGAAGGATGGCAAGATTATGGTGGAAGGAATAGCGTCAGCAATAGTGCAAGAGAAGTTACCACCCAAGAGAGCCGATCCAGGTATGTTCACTTTGCCTATAACTATAGGAGATGTGAAGGTCAAACATGCAATGTGTGATTTGGGGGCGTCCATAAATGTTATGCCATTGTCTATCTATAACCGATTGAAGGGAGTTAGATTGTTTAGTACTAGGGTGTTGATCCAACTGGCTGATAGGTCGTGCATAAGTCCTGAGGGAGTTTTAGAAAACATGTTAGTAAGAGTGCATGATTTTACCTATCCTGCTGATTTTTATGTGATCAAAATGAGTGAGCATGAAGCTAGGGAATCTAGTGGAGTGTTGTTAGGAAGGCCATTTTTGAGAACGGCTAAGACAATAGTAGACATGGCCGAGGGGACAATTTGCATTGATTTCCATGGAGAGAAATTTACTTTTGATATCAATGAAGCCATGAAGAAACCGATTGATTCTGAAAATTTGTGTTATGTTGACGTGATTGACCCCCTTGTCCAAGATTTTCTTGAGACCGAACTATTGCAGGAGAAACTCCAAGCATTAGATGCTTATGAGCAGGCTGACGTCGAAGCCGCTGCATGGTATGAAATGATCAGTAGCCAAGGGTTGACTGATGAAGAAATAGAAGTAGCAATCAAGGAATTCTGTCAGAAATCGGAGTTCACTGGAGCCGCAGGGGTTCAGCTACCAGCCAGTATAGAAGAACCATCGAGGGGAGGTTTAGAAAAAGAAGGAGAGATTGAGAAAAACCCTCTACCCGAAGACACACTTCCACCTCAAGTTGAGCTGAAGAAGTTGCCACCAAATTTGAAGTATGCCTTCCTTGGAGAGGAGAACTCTTATCCAGTGATCATCAGTAGCAGCCTCACGAAAGAACAAGAGGCTAGGCTACTGACCGTGCTGAGCAAGAACAAGAAGGCAATTGGATGGAGTCTTACAGATTTAGTGGGGATTAGCCCCGACGTCTGCATGCACCACATTAGGTTGGAGGAAGGAGCGAAGGAACATCGAGATGCTCAAAGGAAGGTAAACCCTAACATGCGAGAAGAGATATTGAAGGAGATCTTAAAGTTGTTGTCGCTAGGAATTATCTATTCAGTACCGGATAGTGAGTGGGTCAGCCCGATCCACATGGTCCCAAAGAAGTCGGGCATCCAAGTAGTTCAGAATGAGAGGAATGAACTGATCCCAACGAGGCTAGTCACGGGTTGGCGAATGTGCATCGATTACCGTAAGCTGAACAATGCGACCAGGAAGGACCATTTTCCCCTGCCGTTCATCGACCAAATGTTGGAGAGATTAGCTGGGAAGAAGTTTTTCTGCTTTCTAGATGGGTACAGCGGGTATTTCCAAATTTACGTAGATCCTGAGGATCAGGACAAGACCACTTTCACTTGCCCGTTTGGAACCTATGCATACCGTCGCATGCCCTTCGGCCTGTGCAACGCTCCAGGTACGTTTCAACGATGTATAATGAGCATATTTTCTGATTTGATTGAGGATTGCATAGAGATATTCATGGACGATTTTACGGTTTACGGAGACTCGTTCGACTCTTGCCTTCACCATTTAGATATAGTTTTGGAGAGATGTCAAGCAAAGAGTTTGGTTTTGAACTTCGAAAAGTGCCATTTTATGGTCGCCGAAGGGATAGTTTTAGGACACGTGGTCTCAGAGAGAGGTATCCAAGTGGATCGAGCCAAGGTAGATGTTATATCCAAATTACCATTCCCTACTGATCAGAAGGGAATATGGGGTTTTCTGGGGCACGCCGGATTTTATCGAAGATTTATCAAGGATTTCTCCAAGATCGCCCAACCCCTTACTAGATTACTTCAGAATGACGTGGAATTCACAAGGCTGCTTTCAACCTTCTCAAGGAAAAGTTGATATCCGCACCTATCATAAGGGCTCCTGACTGGAACCATCCGTTCGAAGTAATGTGCGACGCCAGCGATTTTGCGGTAGGAGCTGTGCTGGGTCAGAAGATCGACGGGAAGAGGTACGTAATTTTTTATGCGTCCAAGACTTTAAATCAAGCCCAGCGGAATTACGATACCACTGAAAAGGAGATGCTGGCAGTGGTGTATTCTTTCGAGAAATTCAGGCCATATTTGTTGGGATCTAAGGTCATAGTGTATACTGACCATGCGGCGATTAAGTATCTGATTGCCAAGAAGGAATCCAAACCACGCTTGATCCGATGGGTACTCTTGCTACAAGAATTTGACTGGGAGGTAGAAGATAAGCGAGGAGTCGAGAACAAAGTGGCGGACCATTTGAGCAGAATAGTGCAAGATGGAAACGGTGACGAAGTGCATGATAAATTTCCAGAGGAACATTTGTGTGAGGTGATTTTTGTGCCCAGAAAAATTGATTGGGAAGAAGTGTTCAAGCTTACTGGTCAGAATGATACAGCAAAAGGAAAAGAGAAGGTAGGGCAAGAGCCTTGGTACGCGGACCTGGCCAACTACCTGGTAACTGGAGAGCTTCCAGAAGTGCCAAGTGTTACCAAAGCCCAAAGAATGAAGATCAAGAGTGAAGTGAAATACTACTTTTGGGATGACCCCTATTTGTGGAGGATAGGGTCCGATCAAGTGATAAGGAGGTGCATTCCTGACTGGGATCAGCGGGATGTTTTGACCCACTGCCATTCGTTAGCATGCGGAGGACATTTCGGGTCCAAGAAGACGGCTAGGAAGATTTTGGATAGCGGCTTTTATTGGCCAACCCTCAACAAAGATGCGTACGAGTTTTGCAGAAGTTGTGAGCGTTGCCAACTGACCGGTGGAATATCTGCCCGGGATGAAATGCCACAGGTACCCGTAATAGTTTGCGAGTTATTCGACATATGGGGAATGGATTTCATGGGGCCTTTCCCTTCATCCTATAGGAATCTGTATATCCTAGTTGCTGTAGACTACGTCTCCAAATGGGTGGAAGCCAAGGCCACAGGCACGTGTGAAGCCAAGGAAGTGGCCAAATTCTTAAAGAGTCATATCTTCAGCCGATTCGGTGTGCCCAGGGCGATCATATCCGATCAAGGTACACACTTCTGTAATCGCACAATTGAAGCTTTAATGAAGAAATACGGTGTGCACTATAGACTATCCAGCCCTTACCATCCGCAAGCAAATGGTCAAGCAGAAATCTCTAACCGCGAAATAAAGAAAATTTTGGAGAAGACGGTGAACACTTCTAGGAAGGATTGGAGTGTAAGGTTAGAGGATGCTCTCTGGGCGTATCGAACAGCCTACAAGACTCCCATAGGCATGTCCCCTTACCGGATTGTCTTTGGAAAGATGTGCCATTTACCAGTTGGAATCGAGCATCGAGCATACTGGGCAGTACAGAAAGTGAATATGGATGCTACAGCCTGTGAAGAGGAAAGGAAGCTGCAACTGCAGGAGCTTGAGGAACTTAGATTGGAGTCATTCGATTCCGCCATGTGGTACAAAGAACGAACTAAATTATGGCATGATCGAAATCTGAGGACTAAGGAGCTCCATGTTGGCCAGAAAGTACTACTCTTCCAGTCAAGATTGAAGCTTATGCCAGGGAAACTCAAGTCCAAATGGACAGGACCTTACATCATAACTGCACTCCGGTCCAACGGGGCAGTAGAAATTTCAGGGAGTTTTTCTAACTCTGAACCTTTCATAGTAAATGGGCATAGGTTGAAAATATTCAGGGATAATAGCGAGGTGGGTGTAGTGGATGAAATTCCACTACAGCCACTTACATCGGTTTCATACTGATCAGTAAGATAGGAATTTGGAATTCCGCGCGGCCAGTTTCCCTTTGAGAATAGTATGCATATACTGGCCAAGTTGAATTCCAAATTACCTAAGAAAGTTGTAAATATTGTAAATACGTAATTAATTTTTGCACGCTAGATAATTCCTAAAAATCCAAAAAAAATATTTTCGGGCCTTAATTTTAATTTGAAGTGCGCATTGACCAAAGGATTGCTTATCTGGTGCTATTTCAAAATGTTATTTAAGTGCCCATTTAAATTAGTCTCATTTTTTAGGCAAGTAGAGGAGGAATTATGGAAAGGACGAAAATTTGAATTAAAGCTTGTGCAGCTTTTGCAGGGTGACAGCAAGAGAAATGGCGCGTGAGCAGAGGGAAAAGACGCGCGGACCAATCAGAGGCCAGCAACCTCAACCGCCCTTCCCGTCTGAAACGTCGCGACCGGCTACCCCTGATAACCGGTTACAACCACCTGCAACTGCTCTCTCTCACCCGAATTAAACTTACCGTCCCAACACTTTTCCCTCACAAACCCTCATTTTCAATTCGCTTTCAAGAAATCCTTGTCTATCTCTCTCGCGGAAACATCATTCTCAACCCTCAACCCTACCTTTTCACCACTAAATCGCAGATTTCCACTCATGGGGAAGAAAGCTTTCGCCCGGAAAGTCAAACCGCGCTGCCAAGAAACCCAGGAGGCACAACCACAGCAAAATCCACCGCCACCAGCACCGACCGCTCAGCCACCACCTATGATTTCCATGGATGCCATGATGGCATTTCTTCGTCAACAGGACCCTACTCGGGACTGGACGGCGGCATTGACTGGTTTTGATCAAATGGGGGGCGTAGGAACCACACCCAGTGAACTCCCGCCTGCGCCGGACAGTCATGCAGCAGATTCAGTGCCGAATTCGGCAGAGCTCGACGCTATCACCGCACATTACGACTCGGACTCTGAGGAGCGTACGAAAAAGTCGAGTCAAGGCAAGACAACTCCGGAGGGGAGCGAAGGAACAGAGAAAACGCCCGAAGCGGAGCCGGTAGTTCAAGAAGTGAGAAGGCCGAAAATAGATTTGAATGAATCGGCCAGAAAACAAGGCCTAATGACAGACGAATAATTTGACTCGATTCTGAACAGGGTCAACCAGAGAGAAGAGGACACTGCACCAATGGCTGAGGGTCTAGACCTCGCATTGGGGGCAGTAGGAAACAGGGAGAAAGCCACATCAGGAAACATACCGGAAGGCCGAGGGAAATGAGAAGCACCGAGTAAAGAAAAAGAGCCAGTAGATCCCCGAGTAGAAGTAGGGGATGGTAGAATGCAGGTAGGAGAGGAGGAAACAGCTGCAGAAACCAATCCGGTAGTGAAGCCCAAGCCCATAAAGCGGAAACTGGTGGTGAAAGCAGACCCCAAGGCAGACTCACCCAAACCGCGGAGAATTTCGCAGAGATGCTTGGGAAAGTGGGCAGCTAGTAGGGCGAAGCCGAACACAGAGGCAGATCCCGTGGAAATCTTGAGTGAAGAGGAGAGGACCACTCCCACAAAACCTGGGGAGGAGTCTTTACCTGTTGCAGAGGAAACCGAAGCGGTCTCTCCAACACTGAGTGGCCAAGGTGAAGAGGCTGACGGGATGGCTGAGGGTCTGGACCTCGCATCCAGGTCAGTAGGCCACAGGGAGACCGGTCCTACTACCCAGTACCCATTTTCAACACAAGCTGAAAAAGAACCCGAAGTAGAGAACGACAAAGCTGAGGAGGAAGCCAGGAACCAGATAGAAAGAAAAAGGAAAGGAAAAGCCGTTGTGAAGAACAAGCCGAGTACCAAAAAACCGCGTACCGTGAACACAGGCATCGTGATCACTGAGGCTGACCAGAGGACCCCATCAAACCGGCAAACACAGAGTGACAGTGAATATGAGATCAGTGAAGAATCTGAATCCGATAGCGATACGACCATGGAAGATGAGGAGTACAAGGAGCAGCAACTCCCTAACGATCATCGGGAACTATTGCATCCACCTGCAGAACCACTCCGATATAAGCGTTGGACGGTGGAGCTCACAGATGACGTGGTGGAGGGGATGCAATTTTTTGACTCCAAGGAGCTCCAATCCATCTATCGCACCAAGAACGCAAAAGGCAAGAAGGTTAAGTGTGGAAAGGTAATTCATCTCCCCTCGTTAGATAAATTGAAGGTTCGGGAATCGTTTCTCGCCCTTTTCCACGAATTGGGTTTTGAATGGCTGTTAAGGAATGAGAATTTGAATGTTCCGGTCGATTTGGCCAAAGAATTTTTCGCGACCTTTCGATTCAAGGTCACAACGGATTTGGATGTAGAGTGCATCAGTTTCAGAGTATTTGGAGGAGAGATTAGGATGAATTTGATTGAATGGACTGTTCGGCTAGGGATATGCAGTTTGGAGGAGGCCATAGGGCCCGAGTGGAGAGATAGGGAGTGGGGGATTCCCCGCAGGCATGTGGACTTTGAGCCCCAGGTAGCTTGGGAAGAGCTTACTCACCCCAGGGCAGGACAGTTTCAGTCCACTATCTCCCGATCTATCCATCTCAACGATCCTAATCTACGCCTGGTTCAACTCTTCTTGGGTTACAACCTTTTAGGACAGTCGAATTCGGCAGTCCGGACATCGATGACGGAATTGTATCTTATGTGGTGTGCCAAGAGAGGCAAGAAGTTGCACTTAGGGTTCTGGACTGCATACACATGTCACCTCATCGCTACCCACCCAGCACGGAATATTTCCCTCTGCCATATATTGGGAATCTTTGTGAGAAACAACATCACCGTTTCAGAGGACAAAGACTTAACCCCCTTGACGATGGTGGACGCCCCAGGATTGTTTGATACCCCCCTATTCGTCTGGACGAATGCGGTATACATGAGGCAAGGCGTGCCACACTTCTACGCGATGGGAGAGGAAGCTACACCCACTGCTCGGTTGGCAGCAGCTCATGAAGCACCGGCACACGACCAGAGACAAGAGGGGATGGAAAAAGCTGTGGAGAAGATAGCGGAGGGAAGCAGACAGATAAGGGCAGAAATGATCGGATTGGCATCGGACCAGGAACAGCGTCAAGCCAGAATGGAGAAGGAAATGGATGAAGTTAGAGAGGAGAATAAGCAATTGAAAGCAGAGATGGTCAAGCTAGCGGCAGTGATGGAAAGGATGTTGGAGAGATCTGCAGAGCAGAAGACATTGGCTCAAAAGCAAGACGCTATGGAGACGTTAGTGACTACTTTGGGAGAGGAAAACCATCGATTGATCACGGAGATGGGCCGGATGGCATCCGTGATAGATGTGTTGTTGGAAGAAGTGACCAGCCGGAAGAAAGAACAAGCTACAGGAACAAGCGGCCATGGAGGCCAGGACAATGAGACCCACCCACCAGAGACAATGATAGACGAGCCCGAGGAAGAGAACGCCGAGGTACCGGCAGCAGCCGAGGAACCGGCGAAGGAGAGTGAGGATCACACTGGAACGGAAGAGGAACCCCTGGAAAAGCAGCCTACACCACCTGCCCCACGGAGGAGCAGGAGACTTCGCTAAGACCACCCCCATCTGACCAGTTAGTTTTTTTTTCTTTTTATTTTCTCGTTTTTAGCTCTTCGTTTGTTTTAATTGTGTTTTGTGTGTCTAGGTAGTATAATTTCTGTTTGTGCGCAAACCCCGTTCATAACACTTAGCCTATTCTATAGTCTAAGTGTGAGAAGTTAAGGGTTTGTCTTTTGACGCATGTATTGTGTTTTCTGTTTTTCGTAAGCATGATTGACGCACACTTAGTCCGTTGCACGGCCTAAGTGTGAGGAGTTTTGTATATATATGTGTTTTGTTGGTTGCTGTTTAGGTTTTCAAAATCTCACACTTAGCCTATTCCATAGTCTAAGTGTGAGAAGTTTTAGTTTTAATTTGTTGTTTTTGTCTGTTTGTCTATGTGTTCATCATACTGGCCATTACCTTTTCCACTTCACAGCCCTATCTGAGGGCAGACACTTGTGAAGTGGGAGGGGGGACGCAATGACCAGTATGATGAGTATGTGTATATGTGTAGTTTTTGTGTTCGTGCTTGTGTTAGTGTCCTGTTAGGTTTAGTTTTTTTTTATTTTGTGTGTTGATTGGGCTTAAAACTCAACCGTCTTGAGCTGACGGTGAAGGGAACTGAGGGAGATAAGACGTGCTGGAAAACCGAAACCACCCTCCCTAGTACCTCCTAGTCAGGATAGATGATGTGAGTATGAGAGAAAAGCCAATACTTAGAGCCAAGCGCGAAAGCCCTCTTAAAATGTGAGTTATAAGCTTTAAGTGGAACCACTTTCCACATATATGGAAAAGAAAGAGAGGCTGCCACAAATTGCCTAGGATGAAGTGACCACGGGTAGCAAAGACTGAAGGCAGTAGGAAACCCCCCATCTGAAAAAAAAAATAAAAAAAAAACCACCCTTAGAACCTTTTTTTTCCTAACTCTTTTACCCAGATAAATACCCCTAGCCACTGGGACTGTGTGTGTGCAAAGCGTGAGGCGAATGAAGCCTACTGGCTTGAAAGATGTACAAGAAAGCAGACTCCAGCTGGGCAAGAAGGTTCGGAAGAAAATCGACCAGGGAGTTATCCTGGGTCCACAAAAAAGAAAAAAAAGGGGAGAAGAAGAAGGAATAAGGGTGGCGAAGCCACAAAAAAAAAAAAAAAAAAAAAGAAGAATGTGGAGAAAAATGGTCAGAAACTTGACCACAAAAAAAAAGAGAAGGAATAAGGGTGGCAAAGCCACAAGATGATACTGAACAGTTGGAGACCCAAGCTAGAAGCGCCAGCTAAAAAAGCAACTGATCAAAAGCCTACAGCACACAGTTCTCCCGCATTAATATAATAGAAATTTTGAAAACTTAGAGCCTTAGGAACATCTACCCCAAAACGCTGCAACCCAATAGCCCCATTACAAGCCTTTAAGTCCTTCAGTAGCTGCACGTGAGATCTAAGTCCGAAGCAAGTGTGGTTGAGCATATTGAGAGAATGCGGTCCTAACATTCCTGGTGAGGTATGAGAGACCGAGTGAATCTAGTGTTTGGCCGAGAGTTTGGGCGATCTTGACAAACGGATGTACTGACCAGGAAGGAATGGGGGGTGGCAGGAGTTCAAGGCTGTCTAAGGCCGGATTGCACCAGATCCCGAGGTAAGGGATGGTTGAAAATATAGCCCAAATCTTTGTGTTTTGGTTTTATTTGTGTTTGTGTGTTTGTGCATTTTTTTTTCTGTGTTTGACCAAGTGTTTTTCTTTGCGTCGAGTCTAGTTTAGGTAGAGTCGGTCAGGGGAGTAACCAGGCTAGAATTCGACTTATTCGTTTTTGTTTGTTCTTCACGCTTGAGGACAAGCATGTGGAAAGTGTGAGCAGTTTGATAAGTCGTATTCTAGGCCTAGGTTACTGGTCAGTATGATATACGTAATTGAATTATATCTGCAAAAACTAGTTGCTTAAGCGTGCAGGGTAAGCATTCTAGCCAGTAGGCAGAGTTTCAGACACTTCAAGTGAAAAGGGCGTCAGGACGATTACGTACTGACCAGTATACATGCAAATATGGCTCGAGATGGAGAAGGAGGATAGCTGGGACTGCTCAATCACAATTAAGGGCAAAGAAGTCATCTCACCGCAAGGTCTTACCCTAAAAATCAAGGGTAAGCCTCCCTATAAAAGGAAACCACTTGGAGAGAAAAGAAGGAGATCATCATCATCATCATCATCACTCTTAGGTAGAATTCTCTCGGAGTTCAGTCCTTCAGCCCAGTCCAGAATCTCGTTTCTCGCCACTGCTATGGTCACTTGAAGATCTAGATGTTCCCGGAGTTCCAAATCGTCCGTTCCAGCCAGCAAGACCGTAGTTAGAGATATCATCACCCGGAGTGGCAAAACACTTTTATTCGCTTTCGTAGTTTAATTTACTTGCTTTCTTTACGTTGGATCTTTGTTGCTCTTGGATATTTTCTGCTTTTGAAGTACTTGTTGAAGATCTGAACGTGTTTATCCTATGAAGTTGATTTCCGTTTCGGTTATTGTGTTGATTTATTTTCCTTCCTATTTCGCCTAGTTAGCTTAGACCTAAGGTTCCTTGGTGTTTTAAGTGCCGAAACTTTCCTTTCTTTGTTTCCGTCAAAATTCCTTTAGTTAAATGTAGAACTATTGATCGTGAGTGAATCGCTGCATGTGAAGTCTTGTTTGAGTTCGTTTTCGTTTTCCTGCTGACCAGTACGCGGAGTTGCATTTTCTGTGTTTTGATTTCAGATTTGGTGTTCTTATTTGTGGATCTGTGTTCGCGAATTGAAAAACTGTGTTTCTGTGTTGAATCTGGAATTATTTTCTGATTTTAGTTTGTGTTGTTGAAGAAGATGATGTCCCTGTCTAATATTGGGGACCACTTTGCTTTTTAGATGCTTTTTTGCTTTTTGTCCTTTACTTTTAGTTATAACCTGCAGATCTGTCAGCCTAGTCACCTTGACTACCACCACCCTCTGAATATTCTGTCTAGCCCAAAATAGAATCCCGTACCTTCCAAATATTTTCTATTACAAAAATGTCTCCATATTTCCACGTACACAGCTGTACCCCTACACTCCTTTCCCCATTCTAGTCAGTAGGAAATTACCTTTAAGTTCTTGCCTAGGTAAAGACTCAACCCGAGCGTGGTAGCTAACCAAACCATCCAGAATATCACCACAATAGTTTTAACGCACCATCTCTGTGGGATTCGACCCTTACCACCACTATACTGATCAGTAGAAGTGGGTTGAGGAATTTTTGAAACCAGGGTCTAGGCTTAGTTAGGATCGCTATCCTGACCAGTAGGATATATCCTTGCTTGAACGACACCTAAGCACCCTGAGAGAAATCCATCGTTTCACCCTTCTTTCTGCTTAAAGCCTTGGACAACTAGGCGAGCTTTGTACTTATCTATAGTACCATCGGGCTTATATTTCCTTTTCAGAATCCACTTGCACCCTAAAGCCTTACAGCCTTCAGGCAAGTCTACTAACACCCAAGTGTTATTTCTCATGATGGATTCAATTTCACTGTTGATAGCTTCTTGCCACCACGCTGCATCTGGGCCAGACAAAGCTTCCGCCACTGACTTTGGTTCACCATCCAACATGAAAGTTATGAACTCTGGACCAAAAGTCTTAGCAATTTTAACTCTTTTACCACATCTTGGTTCTATATCCTCAGGACTTGAACTCGTCCTTTTTGGAGGATTAGAACTAGTGGATTCATCCATCATTCTTTCACTAGAACGATCCTCCTACTTCTTGCAAGGGTACACATTCTCAAAGAATATAGCAATTCTTGACTCAATTATTGTTCCTTCAGCCACGCCAGGCACAGCTGACCTATGGACTAGGAAACGATATGCACTACTATTAAGTTCATGGTCAATAAAGATGCAATCGACTGTTTTAGGGCCTATTGCAACTTGTTTCAGAGGAGGCACTTCTACCTTCGCTAAGCACCCCACACTTTGAGGTATGAATACGAAGGTTTCTTGCCTTTCCACAACTCATAAGGAGTCACATCCCTATTTTTTAGTGGAATTTTGTTCAGGATATGATTCGTTGTTAACACAGCCTCCCCCCACATGTTCTGGGGTAATCCTGAATTAATCAACAAAGCATTCATCATCTCTTTTAGTGTTCGATTTTTGCATTCAGCAACACCATTTGATTGAGAAGAATATGGAGCTGTGGTTTGGTGAATTATTCCACTTGCATGGCATAATTCTGCAAACGGCGCTACATACTCACCACCTCTATCACTTCGAACACACTTAATTCGACAATTAAGTTGATTTCCAGCTCATTTTTGAAGTCTTTGAATGCTTCAATTGCCTCATCTTTACTTCTTAATAAGTAAAGGTAACAATACCTTGTGCAATCATCTATAAACGTGATGAAATACTTTTTACCACCTCTTGTTTGCACAAATTTCAAATCACATACGTCTGTATGGACCAATTCAAGAGGTTCTGTGCTTCGCTCTACCGAATGGAACGGCAGTTTAGCCATTTTGGCTTCAACACACACTTCACATCTTTTTTGTGAGTTAAACTTATCTACTTTTAGTAAATTAAGATTTACTAATCTTTTTATAGCATTTAGATTTACATGTCCCAATCTATTATGCCATAAATCAGAGCTTTCAAGCAAATAAGAGGATGTGTCATCTTCCTTATTGCTTATTCCTTTTCCACGGTGAATGACCGTAATATTCAGCTCAAAAAGCCCATTCACTAGGTGACCTTCACCTATGAACTATTCATACTTGATCAATATAACCTTTTACACTCAAATTCTAGTGAAAATTCATGATTTACTAGAAGTGAGCCTGATACCAAATTATTTCGAATGTCTGGGACATGCAGTACATCCCTAAGGGTAAGAACTTTTCCAGATCCTAATTTTAGGAACACATTACCCACACCAACCACCTTAGAAGAGGCTTGGTTTCCCATACGTACTTTTCTACCTCCAACAGATTTGTAGGTAGAAAAAACGCTTCTTTCAGAGCACACATGACATGTGGCACCTGTATCAACAAATCATTCATTTGGATTGTTACCATGGTTCACATCGGAGACCATTGCGACCACCTCGTGATCATTGTAGTTTATAACAACACGTTCAAATAATTTGCACAATATTGTCTCCACCAATAAGTACACAATTATATTGAACCATGTGTGCATTAGTATATTCAACAACCCATGCATCCCAATTACTACTACCAAGTCTAAATTGGTCTTGCTTGTCAAATGACAAACGATAAACACAATTCTCAAGAGAGTAGATCTCAAGGAATTAACCATTTCGTAGCCCATGAACATTGGTACTGTTCGTTTCTTCATTCCAGCTTTGAAGCTCATGTTTTCTCCAACTTCGATTGATATAACCCTGTCTTAGAAGAGTACACTAATTTGTCTTGCGATTGTTAGAAATAGTGGGAAGAAATTCCCAAGCCGTGTACAGACGTACTCTAACTATTACAATCGAAAGGAAACTTGCAAAAAAAGAGGAATGAAAATTACAACGGAAATAAAGCAAACCAAATTTATAAGTCGAGTCGAGGAAAGCCCTCTTTCCGCAAGACAAATTACGCCCCGGCTAGTGCTCACGGAATGGTGTATTGCCCCCAAAGATAAAACGACTTCCTCCTAGCATGTAGAAGCACCTCAAACCCGCTAGGCACCAGCGAACTTAATGGAGTTCCGAGAATCGAGCTAGACAATGCTCCTAAGATGCACACTATGATGTAGAGACCTTGAGAGAAAAGAGAGAATGTTTGTTGTTCTTGTTTTTTTCCATCTACAAATCCATGCCTTATATAGGCTAGAGATGGAGACATGAAAGATCATGACATCAAGACACTACATAAAGAAATTGGGGTTGAAAGGCCAAAGGACTTGGCCACATGAAAGGCCAAAAGCCTATCTCTTTTCCCCCACATTTCTCACGTTTCCTACAGCTTGGAATCAAATTTTGTTCCCAACACAATCCGATGCGGCGCATTCTCATCCCAATACAAAAGGCTGTGTTCATTACAACCAACATCATCAGATACTCCAGACGGACGACTTGGTAATTCACGAAAGAATCTAAACCCCCTAGGATTGTACTCCGGAAGTGGTTGTTCACCTTGCATAACAGGTTTACATGGTACTATCTCATCATCAGAAATACCATTAACATCATCAGCACCATCACCATCACTGAGATCGGGGTCTGGCTCTGTCTCAGATAGTGGCCTTGGCTCACCAAGATCATCTGCAACATCTAGCACATCGTTCAATCCAACACTAACATCAGCAACATCTACAACATCTCTCTGCTCATTCATACTACGGTCAAAGCTCATATGCTCCACCCTCACAGATGATCCAATACCACAATCAAAGCTCATTTGTTCAACCCTCGCAGATGATCCAATACCATAATCAACAACTGGTGGGATTTCTGAACTCCTCACAGGTGAATACTCAACAAATAATTCAATACACCCACTTGAATTTTGAGCATTGTTGAACATATACATCACACTTTCATCATTGCAAATCACAGAACATGTATAACTCATACCGGAAGCAAAGACTATACATTGTCTCCATAATAATTCAATTGTGTGTTGGTTCATATCTATTCTCATCGCATCACATATCATTGCTACCAATTCATAATAGGAAACACATGAATTTAATATGATGGAGCTCCTCGCACGAGGTGGTTCATAACAAATACCCATATGTGATAGTTGAACTACTCTACCACCCCAATACAAACTCACAAATACTTGCATGATTTCTGCATCAAAAACATTTAAAACAACAACAATTACGAATATTTTTCCTACAAGCCCTAATTTTATAAATTTGGTAAAACTAACAAATGAAAGCAAAATAAACATGAATATTGATGAATGTATCTAAATTGATGAACAAATTACCGGATCTTATGGAGATAACGTTGGAAATCGCCGGAAACCCAAGAGAGAAAATGAAATTGTATTGTGTGCGCTGCTTCTGCCTTCTAGGCGTTAAAAGCTTACTGAAAGACGTACAACCCTTATGCGTCTTTCGTTAATGACGCATAAGCATTATGGGTCTTTGAACGACGCATAACCCTTGTGCGTCATTAACGAAAGACGCATAAGGGTTGTGCGTTTCATTAATAACGACGCATAACTCTTATGCGTCACTCCTCCCTTCGGAATAAATCTAATCTCCTTCATTAAAATGGAATTCCATTAGTGGGCTATAACAAAAAAAGAAAGAACTCGTCCATATGCATATGATCCTGGTAAAGGCTATTGCAGGGCACCCATTCTTGGAGGTAATATATTTTTAGTTCATCAATTTTAGGATTTGTTCGGTATTATAGAATTGGGGTTGTGGAATTAGAAACGGATCTTTCCATTCCAAATCCAATGTTTAGTATTGCAAAATAACACTGAATGTGTTGAGTTTGATGCAACAATTGGAGGCTACCTTATTGCAAACCATAGAATATTGCAAATCAAAGAACCAGAGATCACCTTGACAATAATATTGATTCTGATTCTGATTGTGTTGATTTTGTGTTGATTCTGATCGTGTATATTCTAGTTCTATGGTTTGCAATAATATTATTGCAAACCATAGAATCAGAATATACAAGTAATTTTTTAGATACATTTTTAAGTCATATTTAGGTGATTTTAAAAAAGATATTGCAAAATAAGCAAAAATGACTTCTTATATTTCAAATATGGATTTTCTAAATGAATTAAAAACGAACTAAAAATGACCTTCGACTTATCTAAAAAAGATTGGTTTTGCAATCTAGAATAAGATGCAAACTTGTTTTTATTATAATCCTATATATTTGTCTATTTATTTTCTAAATTGAGAAAATATATATGCAGGTATGGGCTCTGGATTAGGATTTCTACTACTCTTTTCAATGTCTTTTCGGTTGTATAAGATGTGGGAAAATAGAAGGGAAAAAATTGTTAAAGAGAAATTTTTTAAGAGAAACGGTGGTCTTCTCTTACAAAAACAAACAAATGAGGGAACACTTGGAAAAACACAAGTTTTCCCTTCAAAAGAGTTGGAGGTAGCCACTGATCATTTTAATGAAAACCGAATTCTAGGACGTGGAGGGCAAGGCACAATGTACAAAGGGATGTTATCCGATGGTATGATTGTGGCAATAAAAAAATCAAAGTTGGTTGAAGAGAACCAACTCAATGAGTTCATAAATGAGGTTGCAATACTATCGCAGATCAATCATAGGAATGTGGTCAGATTGTTGGGATGCTATTTGGAGAGAGAGGTTCCTATGCTTGCGTATGAATTCTTACGCAATGGTACTCTTTTTGATTTCATTCATGATTCGAATAATGAGATTCCTTTTCCATGGACCATGCGTATAAAAATTGCAACAGATATTGAGCACTAGCATACTTACATTGTGTATCTTTTGTACCTATATATCATAGGGACATCAAGTCTAGTAATCTCCTTCTAGATGAAAAATATGTTATCAAACTAGCAGATTTTGGAATGTCGAGATCAGTTGCTTCAAATAAAACTCACTTAATGATACGAGTATTTCTATTATTCTTAATTTGTTTAGATATTATAGGGATTTAGCATATCTTTTTGTATCCACACGTATTATAAATATGTGTGGAGTCTTCCATAATATCCAGTCGATCAATATATGAATTTATTCAATTGGCTCATTATCGTGTGCTTCAAGAAACTATCATCAACGCTGCCGACGAGAAACTATCATCAACGCTGCTGCCGACCCAAACCTCTTGGGCGCTCGACGACCACGGCTTCGGTTTCTTGATTGTGAGGATTCTGACCGTTAAGGAAAGGCATTCCTTAACAACTGGTGCTTTCATCCAGAGCTCATCCTCCATCTTCGTTCATCAATAGCCTATTCACCACCAATATCATCCCCCGTACCAGATGCACCCTATTATTGCAAAATTTGATCGCCTATTAGACATGATGGAATCTCGTATGGACGCGGTAGAACGGCGCGTGGAAAACCTTCGTCGGAAACAATACCCCAGCCCACACCAATCTGGGCGGTCGCGCAACCTCTGTCCACCCATTCAGCCCGAGCCAAAACCACCCTACATCTCACGCCGTTGGGATCCACCTGATCGTCGCCCACGAACGGGATACCCGCCCATCGGGTACCGCGATCGCGTGCAGGATGCACGGCCTCGACACCGTGGCGGCTACCCCGAGAGGAACCACCTATTTGATTGCGGAGATCAATGAATCCAATTAGGGTTAGATAGCCAACCGATTCACGCAACGCAGCTGCACCGCCCGACGTGCTGGGACCCACCGACGCAGGAGCAGGACCATAGTTACCCAGCCTTTGATCACCTGCCCCGACGCGTGGAGACGTGCTGGGACCGACCTCACCATCAGAAGGAGGTGCGAGCGCCGCGAGGCTAGTCTGCCTGCCACCAGCCCCACCACACCGCCAACCAGCCACCGCGCTTGAGCCTCCCACCGCAGGACCTGTACGGTCAATCCGCGCGTGTGACCAATCAGACCCCATACCAGCCTTCTCGCTCGCCTACCTGTTGGGAACCGTCTGGATTGCGCACGCAGCAGGGATACCCGGCAAACGACATATCTTTTGAGATATTTGAAAGTGATGATCTATGTTGGGGGAGAAGGTCGTCTCTCTCTCATAATAGGTAATTGACTGCTCAATGCCAAGTCCAGCAACGAAGAAGAAAGCTACTCCTGGTCTTTGCTCACTTGGGAGTCGGTGTGAACCAGATTACCAAGTTAGTGTTGGATTGAGGGAACAAGAAGGATATGAAACTTCTGATTCCTCGAGTTTAGATGAGAAGATTGCATATTCATGTATGGAAGCTAGATTGCATAAACATAGTTTTCGACTATGTTTATGATCGTGGTATGGGAGAAGAGGAGCTTGGTGATTTTGAGGACTCTGTATTAGAGACAGCAGCAAAGAAGACCACGGATCGTGATGCCGACAGTTGGGATACAGAATCTGTATCAAATGTTGCCATTAGATTGCCTAGTAAGAATCATGGATCTAAGGAAGGTAGAGATGGCAGACCCGAAGACCAGCGAGTTTCATCTTTTGTGGAAATCTACCTACCGCGCAGCCCCAATAAGAGTAAAGAGAATGAGGAAGAGACATCGTTAGACGATGTAGAGGAGGACGATTCCATTGAGGAAGTGCCGAAGGTCATCGCCTCATTCCCTGTTGTTCAAGTGCAATCAAAATCTATTGTTGAGAATTATTGGGGAAAGAAAGGAGATGGTGCTTACACAGGTTCGCGCATAATTGCTAGTGTCTATGTGGATGTGAATGTCAGTGATATTACAAGCATGAATCCTCGATTACCATCGCTCGACACCGATGCAAAGTTGATTCCTCCGCGAAATAACACGCCGTGTTTGAGCGTTCATGATTGTGTGGTAGAACTTTCCATTTTAGCGTTGAATTTGGACGACCACATTAGTCTACCTTTGTTGATTTTTTATGGAGATGAAGAAGGGAGACGTTCAGTTGTTCGGTGTGTGTTTGATCCAGGAGGAGTTGCCTCGCCGAAGCTTCTAATTTCAACTCTCCTTTTTGCTTCGTGGTTCCCACCTTGAGGACAAGGTTGATTTTAACCGTGGGGGAGTTGATACGAGTATTTCTATTATTCTTAATTTGTTTAGATATTATAGGGATTTAGCATATCTTCTTTGTTTAGATATTATAGGGATTTAGCATATCTTTTTGTATCCACACGTATTATAAATATGTGTGGAGTCTTCCATAATTGAATTTATTCAATTGGCTCATTATCGTGTGCTTCAAGAAACTATCATCAACGCTGCCGACGAGAACCTCTCTCGCGCCCAGCACCCCCTCTGCCGGACGTCATCGCCGACCCAAACCTCTTGGGCGCTCGACGACCACGGCTTCGGTTTCTTGATTGTGAGGATTCCGACCGTTAAGGAAAGGCATTCCTTAACACTTAACTACAATGGTTAAAGGTACATTTGGATATTTAGATCCAGAGTATTTTCAGTCGAGTCAATTCACCGAAAAAAGTGATGTTTATAGTTTTGGAGTAGTTCTTCTCGAGCTTCTTAGTGGACAGAGACCAATATCTTCTGATGAAACATATGACGAAAGGGGCCTAGCTGCACGATTTCTTACATGCATGGATGAAAATTGTCTTGACACAATTTTGGATCCTAAGGTTTGCGAGGAAGATAAAAAGGAAGAGGTGATTTTAGTTGCAAGGCTTACACAAAAATGTTTGAATTTCAAAGGAAAAATGAGACCAACTATGAAGGAAGTGGCTACCGAACTTGAAAGTTTAAGGATGTCTCAAAAGTCTACAGCTAATGATCAGGCACAAGATGTGAGAGATTTTGAAGATGTGCGCACAACAGATTCAGACAATGAATATGTGAAAGTGTGTCCATGCAAACTACTGATTTGATCGAGTGGTGGAGCCTCTGCAGCTCAAAGAAGAGATCAAGAAATGAAGCTCGGTTTTGAGCTAGCTCGGCTAGAAAGGAGTTCGGCTAGAAAGGAGTTCGGTAAGCTCGGCTAGAAAGGAGTTCGGCTAGAAAGGAGTTCGGTAAGCTCGGCTTACCGAGCTGGAACTAGCCTGGAACTAGCCGAGAAGAAGAAGGCAGAAGAAGGAAGCTCGGCTTTGAGCTGGAACTAGCCGAGAAGGAAGGCTGTTCGGTTTTGAGCCGAGTAGCGGTTATAACTAACTTTGGGAAATAGAGTTAGTTGGATTTTATTTCTTGATTGCATCTTGTATAAATAGCTCGATAGAGCTCAGTAGTGAAGTAGCAGAATTACACCATATACACACACACTCAGAGAGATTAATTCTCAAGATAGCGAGCGGTTGTGAGCGGTAGAGTGTGAGTGTGAGTTCGTTGTAATTGTAAAGAGTTCATCAATAAGATTCCGGTCATCTTCTCCGTGGACGTAGGTGGTTCATCACCGAACCACGTTATATCGTTTGCGTGCTTTATTTTCTCGATTACGTGTGTGAGATCAGCGACATCGCAACCCAACAGAATACATGTGGACAGGAAGTTATAAGAGTATTAGAGCATCCACAACCGTGCTCTTGCCAGCGGCACGGTTGTGGGCCCGGGCGGTACTATTCATGCCTGCTCTCTGGCAAGAGCACAACACCCACAACTGTGCTCTTCCGCAAGGACGAGCACAATTAATATAAAATTCAATTACACAAAAACATTTCCATAATATTAAAATTCATTTAAAACCCACAATAAATATTACAAATGACAAATAAAATTAAACATTGCATAATTAAAATCCTAAAAATTAAAAATTACATAATTAAAATCCTAAAAATTAAAAATTACATAATTAAAATCCTAAAAATTAAAAATGACACTACTCGTTGCCGAATTTCGCCCACATGTGGTTGATTAGGTCTTCTTGTAGTTGATTGTGGATTCGAGTATCGCGCATTGTGTGTCTTGTCTCGATCCTCTGGCCAACCGTCGTATGCTCGCCTCGGCGTAGGGGAGACCTCGCTGTTGAGCTTCCGGCTTCGTCCTCGTCGTAGAAGCTAGCCGCCCTCGGCCCTTCGTCGGCTATAATCATGTTGTGTAATATAATACACGTGAACATGATGTCGGCGATATTATTCACGTACCACAGCCGAGCCGGGGCCTTCACAATGTTGAATCGAGCTTGAAGGACCCCGAAGGCTCTTTCGACATCTTTCCGCGCTGACTCTTGACGCTGCTCAAAAAGAACCCGTCTCGGGTCGTGCGGGTTGTGGAGCGTCTTCACGAACGTCGACCACCTTGGGTAGATACCATCGGCGAGATAGTAACCCATGCGGTATATATTTCCGTTGATGGTGAAGTCGATCGCCGGTGCTACACCATTCATCACATCATTGAAGAGTGGTGACGAATATAGCACATTCAAGTCGTTGTTGGATCCAGCAACGCCGAAATATGCATGCCAAATCCATAGGCGGTAGTCGGCGACCGCCTCAAGGATAAGTGTTGGGCCGCCGCCTTTGTGACTGCTCAAGTGTTGCCCCCTCCAAGCAGTCGGACAATTCTTCCACCTCCAATGCATGCAGTCAATGCTGCCAAGCATTCCGGGAAAGCCATGGACTGATTCGTGAAGACGAAGCAACCGTTGGCAATCATCAGTGGTGGGTGCTCGAAGGAATTCATCCCCAAAAGCAGAACGAACGCCCTCGCAAAAATTCTTTAAACATAGGATTCCAGTGGACTCACCGATATGCAAATACTCGTCAAACATGTCGGCCGTTTGCCCAGTAGCGAGTTGTCGGATGGCACACGTACACTTCTGCAACGCCGTGATACTTTGCCGGCCGGCTGCATCTACACCTGTTTGAAAGTATTCAACACGTGCGGACAATGTGTTGACAATTCGCATGAACAAGCGCTTTGACATGCGAAAACGGCGCCTGAAGTAATCTGCCGGAAACCGCGGCTGGTCGGCAAAGTAGTCGGCAACGAGCCTTTCGTGGGCTCCCTCCCGGTCACGATGGATGTACCGTCGATTTGATCTGGTTCGTTGAGGAGGAGGAGCAGGGGTATTCGCCGCGACATATGCTTCGTAAGCGGCACGATGTTGTTCGTAGTATTCTTGTTCTTCGCGTTCCGCTTCCGCCATAATATGGGTGAAATCCATTTGAGAATTTGAGTGGGGGATGAATGTGTTGATAGTTTGTATGAGAATTATGAATGAGAGATGAATGAGAGATGATTTGATGTGATAAATGGATGATGAATGTGTGTATTTATAGATGATTTTGGGGAAAAAAAAATTAAAAAAAAATCAAAAAAAAATCAAAAAAATTCAGAAAAAACGGGAAAAAAACGGCCATATTTTTGGGATTTGGAAAATATTTTTTTTTTATTTTTTAGCATTATTTATAATTAAATACCGATTTTTAAAAAAAAAATAAAAAAAAGTTTAAACACAACGGCTATGCCGTTGACGAATGGGAGCGCGCCACGTGTGCGTCCGCTGGCACGGACGTGCTCGATACATCGAGCAGCGCCGTGCCAGCGGCGCGGCTGCAGCGGCGGCGGTCCTGCGCCTTGCCAACGGCGCGGACGGCGGTGGCGTCTTTCGCCACCGCTGCGGATGCTCTTATTGTTGAATCGGCATCAGGCACTGATACAAGTCCAATAATGAGTGATCAACAGGACCATGGCGATGAGCATTGAGAATCGCCCAGAGAAAATGATGTTCCCGAGTAGAGAGGCTGCGATGCCTAAAGCGTCGTCCCGAGTGCTACGAGGACTATGTTTCTCCTTTATCACTTTATTATGTTTTTATTAATTTTATTTTGATTTTATTTAATGTAAAGTGTCAAGCAGATTAATAAGCTTCGTTCGAGTTTTCTTTGTCGGTTCTTTCCCGAATCGTATAGGATGTCGAACCGCGTAGTATAGGATCTTAGCATTATAAATGTGGCATTGTATTTTTTATTCCATTAAAAAATAAAATACATAGTTGTTTCTTTCTCCGTATCATAATTTTTTTTTCAATCTTAAACCTAGGGGTCGAGCTGCGTGGAGCGCAGATTGTAACTCAAGACAAAGTAAAAAAAATAAAGGAATTCAAAATACAAAGAGTAATTGGTCAACCAAGAATTTTCAAACTCACTTTTCTGAAGACTAATATTTTCATCTTCTTAAGAGTTTCATGTGGGTACTTTCGTATGGTCAACTACAAGTTTTAATATATAATTGGTAAAGTATGAGAGAAGTAGAAAGAGAAAGTAATTTAAGTATTGTTAGTGGAGTATGAATATCACCTCACTAAAATTAGAAACTGCATACTCTTGTGGGACAGAATAAAAAGGAAAAAAGTGCACACTCTTGTGACACGGAAGGAATATTTTATTTTAGTTAAAGTAGATAATAGTATATTATACTTCTTTGTTATTTAATAACACGTACTCCCTCCATCCCATAATAGATGTCACACTTTCCTTTTTAATTTGTCCCACAAAAAATTTCACATTTCCCTTTTTGAAAAAAATTCTCTCTCACATTAATATAAATATACTATTTTCTCTCTCCATATAACACACAAAACAACATTTCCTAAAATCTCATTCCATTCTTCCACTATGCCATCTACAATTGAGACGGAGGAGTATTATTTTCATTTTTGTCGGTCTATTAAAATAAAAACTTTCTGTTTTAAGAAATATTTTCTCTTTAATAAGATGAGAACCATACTCTACTATCAATATTTATAATAAATTTTTGTTTCCACTTCTCTTTTACTTTTCGAACTGTACATTAAAACTTACTCATCCTTCCCCAAAGAGTATGAACAATGATTTCGATACGGGTTTAAATAAATGAGGGGAAAAGCAAGAGATAGAGAAAGTGTAGTAGAAATAATGTTAATGGAATGTGAGGTCCACATTATTGTAATAGTATTATAAGTTGTTAATGATATAAGTTGTAAATAAAATGATGTGTAGGGGTAATATGTTGTTTGAATTTTTCAAAATTCAAAAGTTCATATTTTTTAGGGACAAGAAGTAAAAGGAAATACTCCCTCCGTCCCACAATAATTGTCACTCATTTCCATTTCGATCTGTCCCACAATAATTGTCACACTTTACTTTTACCTTAAATGGTAGGTAGGTCTCACGTTCCACTAACTCACTTCACTCATATTATATTATAAAACCAATATAAAAAAGTGGGTCTCATATTCTACTAACTTTTTCAACCAACTTTTCTTTACATTTCTTAAAACTCGTGCTCACAATAAGAGTGACAAGTATTGTTGGGCGGAGGGAGTAGTTCATACTCTTTGGGACGGAGGGAGTATTCCGTAACTTTTAAATGACAGAAAGATTATTTGATTTTTAGTTGTAAATAGGCCTGCAAATTTAGTCCGCGGGTTTCGAGTATACCCCATCTGTCCTAATACCCGACTAATACACGATTAAACCCGATTAATTATGTATTTGTGATAAATATTTTTATTTAGTATAGGGCCTATGGCCCGTAGGGTAAATCTAGAGGAAATTTATTTAATCACATGCAGATTTATGCCAAAAATTTCTTTATTTTAAAATTAAGTAGTGTCTATTTGTCCATAATCTAGAGAAAGCTAAAGCATTAGAACTGAAGTTTAGGCTTTGAATAATAGTAAATAAATAGTATTATTGTGTTATTTTTAATAATTTCTATTCTTATCACAATATAATTTATATAAAAGAATAAATTTGAAATACTAATTTCAGGTTTATGGGTACCCGATTAGTTAGGTTCGGGTACCCGCACCGGGTATTAAGGTACCCGAATTCACCTACGGGTCGGATATTGGGTATGATATTTTTGAGATTTTGGTTTCGGGTACCGAATTTTCGGGTTTACAGGCCTAGTTGTAAATAATTAAATAAGCATACAAAATGAGGCCAGGGTGTGCAATATATTGAGGTGACAAATTGCGAATTACTCCTATTTTATAAGATAAATGTAGTGGTTTTAATAAGAATTGCTAACATCCCTCAATAATTTAAATTTGCTACATCTCATAATCATCTCTTTATTAATTATCGAAGATTTCATTGATTTTGCAGGATTACGTGATCTGTATCTGTATCTGGGTTGCTTGAGCAGTAGGAAACAACACAAACCATATATATCATCAGCAATTAACAATGTGTGCAAACCGCAACATAAAGTAATGATTAAATTTACCGGAAATGAATCGTTATCACCTGGGCCGCGGGGCCCACTCGGTGAATGCTTGTACCCGAATATACTCTGCCCATATCCCTTCAAAACCACCTCTTTTCTATTTTGTTCGTGTTCCCCATTATTCCCATCTCTCTCTCTCTCTCTTAGTCTAGATACATACAACGCATGGATTCAGTACTAATATCCCTGGTAGGATTATCTGCTTTGGTTTTCCTGATTCTCGACACCCTCGATTCGCATCAATCTTCGAAACAGAGCGGCTCTGATGTAGTAATTGCGAGGAGAGGAGGAGGTGAAAGTGTCGGTGCGGAAGGAGAGGGAGAGAAGCGTCGGGAATCGGAGTGTAATCGGATCAGTGATGATTGGGAGGGAGTTGAGAGAAGCGAATTGGAGAAGATCTTTGGTGAGGCTATGGTTTATGTGGAATCATCTCAGAACATTGGTGAAGATGTGAAGCTGCTGCTCTATGGGCTTCAGAAGGCTGCTCTTCAAGGGCCTTGCTACGGATCGCGGCCCACGCCATTGCACCTATCTGCTCGATCCAAATGGTATTTTTTTTCTAAGTTTTGCAGTACACAAATTTTATTCAAGAATTTGAGTAGTTTGTGGTTCAACTCTCATTTACTCCACTAAACTCATGAATTGAATTGAATAATTTACATTAGGAAAATTTTTTATCAGATTTTTATATACTCCTTTGTAACTCTCCATCTCTACTATTTAAAGAGTTATTTTGTCATTTTAGATTATTCAAGATTAATAGAACTATTTACTTTATTTTACTGCAGACTCAGATTCCATTAACTTTTATTAAAAATGGATAACAATTTTTTAAAACCGTGTAAAAAAGCTCTTTAAATGATGAGTTGAAGTAGGAAGTAAAATTATTTTGTAGTAGTACAGAGTAACAGAAATATGTTAATTTGAATGGGCTGCTTATTACATAAACCTAACAAGGAAAAAAGAAAAAACCTTGATTATATGACAGGAACGCTTGGCAGAAGGTAGGGAATATAAGTGAGGAGATAGCGATGGAGAAATATATAGCCACGTTATCGGAGGTAATTCCTGATTGGAATAAGGTAATGTCTTTTTAGTCCTTTTCCAACAATTTGTTGGGATATTTCAATTTCTTTCTCTCTTCAAACTATTTTTCTATGAGATTTTATCCCATTGGTATTAATAACTAATAGTGATAAATGTACATAATTTTACGGACATAATCTAACTTTTTTAACATTTTACATTGAAAATCGATTTATAAATATTAATTGATTTAAAATAAATTTCATACTAATTACGTATTTTGCAACACTTCGAAAAAAATTTAAATTTTAACTTAAATATTTCTAAATTTAAGAAAAAAAAATATTTTTTTACTAAATATTGTATAATTAATTCGAATCAAACTCGAAATCATGTTACAATTTGACATAAATTTTCTATATCATTCTTTCTAATTGCTACATAATACAATAAATAACAAAACTAATTTTTAATTAAATTTAAGAATATTATGTACATATTCAAATATGTACATTTATCTTTTCTATAGTTTTATTTGTTTTTACATCAATTTGATATGTTTGTTATATTTGTTTGTTTTATTTGTGAACATCCTACTCACTAACGCTTCATATATGTAATACTATTACAATTTGTGATCGTATAAACGTTTTCTTGAACATGATAACTTATGATAAAGTTGTACATGTCAGTGTGAAAGAGATGAAGCTGGGAGCTGACTGTAATTGGATTGTCAATATTGGCTGAATGTTGATAATTGATGAACATAATGGCAGCAGGGGTGTATATATACATATATATTAGAATAATTGATAGCATTAGTCATAATAATTATGTGAAGGGAAAGGAGTCATTTTCTCTTGAATCTACCGTTTCAATCTGATAGGCATATCTTACCCCTCTTATCTACCTAGCAATAGAAGGGAAGAGATGTGCATTACTCAATTATTTTTTTACTCCATTTAATTAATTTTTTTTTTGCTCATTTATATATAGATTCTGTCTAAATTTGTCTCCGAATACACAAACCTTTAACTAATTTTGAACAAGTTATGAATTTCAGACGAATGGACAACATTGTAAGTAGTTGAATTGGTAAATTAGTGACATCAAGACTAGGGTGTATACATCTAACTACTACTTCGATTTTTTAAGCCCTATATATGTAGGCATTCAATTCAAGTGTTCATCTCAGTATTATTGTGGAGGCAATTGATAACTGTTTGAAAATTCAAACAATTAAAAGTTCATGTATTAAAAAAACACAATTTTTAGTTTTTAAATCAAAATTTGGTAAAAGTTGAATACCATAATTATCAAACAATAAGAAAATGTAGGAGGTCAACCAATTTATCAAATTTTTATAGGGCATTATTGAAAAGAAGAAAATAACGATTATAAAATAATTAAAGTTAGAATATCGTAGTTGTTAGACAATTTGTTGGGTCAAGCCAATTTCCAGCTCATTAATATCTTCAGTCTATAAATATTGCAGATAGAATGCAATAGATCATCTGACTTTCTCGTTATTTTATATTATGAATAATTATCATAGTTCATTAACCAGAATCTCAAGAGGATTGTCTCTTGATCAATGTCAATAATTCGAACAAGAGAAGGGTTACAAATAAGATTGAATATAATTCGCTTGACTGGTCATGTCGGATAAAAAACAATTATACGACTAGAAAAGGATTCTATAACCACTAAAAAATAAAATAAATAAAAATAATATTTCATCATATCCCCATTAGTAGTCTCATTGTATATTATTGATCCGAGTTTTAAGAATTGGTTAGATTTTATTAAGAAAAAAAAAATGAAAAAGTTAGTGGATTGTGAATAGGCCAGTAAATTCGGGTATCCGCGGGTACTCAAACCCGAAATCTCTAAAATATCATACTCAATACCCGACCTGTATGTGAATTCGGGTACCCTAATACTCGGTGCGGGTATCCGAACCTAACTAATTGTACCCATAAACCCAAAATTAGTATATTTCAAATTTATTCTTTTATATAAAGTATATTGTGATTAGAATAGAAATTATTAAAAATAACACAATAATGCTATTTATTGACTATTATTAAAAGTCTAAACTTCAATTCTAATGCTTTAGCTTTCTCTCGATTATGATTCTATGACTATATATATATACTCCCTCCGTCCCACAGAAATAGGCCATTTGGGATTGATATTATGTAGTGAATGGTGGGACCCATAAAAAGATAAAGTAAAGAGAAGGAGAAAAATGTTGTCATAATTGGATATGGGCTATTTGTATGGGACGGACGAAAAATGAAATATGACATATTTCTATGGGACGGGGAGAGTATATAATAGACATCAGACAAATAGGCACACTACTTAATTTTAAAATAGAGAATTTTTTGGCATAAATCTACATGTGATTAAATAAATTTACCCTAGATTTACCCTACGGGCCATAGGCCCTATACTAAATAAAAATAATTATCATAAATACATAATTAATCAGGTTTAATCGGGTACCCTAATACGGGTTTCGGGTAGCCTAAACCCGAAAAATCCTAACATTAACTACCCAAACCCGTACCCGTACCCATAATTTTGGGTTTCGGGTACCCAAAACACGTCGGGTATTGGGTCGGGATCGGGTATACCCTAAACCCGAGGACTAAATTTGCAGTCCTAATTGTGAACCATATTTTTATATACTTCCTCCATCCCATAATAGATGTTACACTTTCCTTTTTAGTTTGTCCCATAAAAGATGTCACATTTCCATTTTTGGAAAAAGTTCTCTCTCACATAAATATAAAAATTATATTTTCTCTCTTCATTTAACATACAATACAAAACCTCCTAAAATCTCGTGTCGTCCCATAAGTGTGACATCTTTGCATGGGAAGATGATTATTTTGGCAGAGAATGTAGTTTATGGTTCGAAGGCAAGGTAGAAAAGCATGTGTGGTGGAGTGATGCAGAAAGGAGGCAAAATAATCTAAGAATTGAAAGAAGAAAATGAAAGAATTTCAAACTGCTAAAGTTGGCCAATCTGGACGGACTCCAATTAGTCCAATATGCTTGAAGCCACCAAGAGGCGAGCACAACATTTGAAGTTTGGAAGAAGTGTAAAAAAAGGAATTTAACTTAATTTGGGAACAACTTTTCCATTGACCATCTTTTCACTTAGCTCTAGTTTTAGTTTATAATAAGTAGTTACTAGAATATATGATCTACTTAATAAACATAATAAGTATTGGTTTAGTAAGTGCGATAAAGTTAATTAATACGGAGTAGGAGTGATTAGAATATTTTATCACGGCCCATCAAGGTTAGAGCATCCACAACCATGCTCTTGCCAGCGGCACGGTTGTGGGCCCGGGCGGTACTATTCATGCCTGCTCTTTGGCAAGAGCACAACACCCACAACTGTGCTCTTCCGCAAGGACGAGCACAATTAATATAAAATTCAATTAAACAATAACATTTCCATAATATTAAAATCCATTTAAAAATCATAATAAATATTACAAATTACAAATAAAATTAAAAATTACATAATTAAAATCCTAAAAATTAAATATTACATAATTAAACTCCTTAAAATTAAAAATTACATAATTAAAATCCTAAAAATTAAAAATTACATAATTAAACTCCTAATAAGACTACGCATCCGGCGGGATCAACCCCAATTGTTTTTGGAGACTTTTTATCATGGTCTCGTGTGTTTCAAGTTGCGTGGGGGTCATAGATGACCTATCGGCCATATTGAGTTGGCTTAAGAGCATCCACAGCGAGTTGTTCGGGGGTGGAGGTGGCACATAGGGAGCGGGAGCGGCTTCGGGAGTCGAGCCGCGACGACGGTTGGCCGCCGCCTTCTTCCTTCCTTGGGGGCGGCGTTGGGAACCGCTCGGTCCGGCGTCGGAGCTACCCAAGTTAGCTCCGGCGAGTTGGCTAGCCACTTCTTCCGAGCCGGAGTCGGATAGGGCTACCGACCTTGATCGTTTGGAGGAGCCGCTAGAGGAAGATGTTATGCCTCCCTTATACTTCGGGTGCGTCCGCGTCTCCTGCCAAACGTTAAGATATTTGAACGACTTACCGTTCATGGATTGGTAGGTGCTCAGCGCGGCGGTGATGATGTTGACCTCGCTTCGGCCGCTCCCGGCATTCCGGGACTCCTGGATGAAATAGCCGTTGAACTTGCCAATTTCTTCGTTGGCTCGGCCGATGCAGTTGCGCACCATACTCTCGTTGCGCTCGATCGTTCCGGGCGGCCGGTTTGCATTGTACCGGCTAGAGACGCGCCACCAAAAGTTATCGCCGGATTGGTTCGTTCCAACCACCGCATCTTCAGAGATTTCCAAGTACGCCTTGAACAATCTTTCCATCTCCGCCGGTGAGTACGGTGTGCGGACACCGACGCGAGATGGAGGAATCGGCATTTGGGAAGGGGCGCGAGGCCTAGGCTCCGGTGTCCACCCGTAGCGCCCTTCGAAGGCACCTTGGTCGTCGATTGGGTATGGACGGTAGCCACCCAGAACGGCCGAATCTTGGGTTTGAGGAGGGGCCGAATATTCCGTTTCCGGACTAGGAAACGGTTGTGAACCGAACCATTCGGGGTTCCAACCGTGGGAGCCCGAAGGGTTATCGTCTTGGCCGGACATAGTGATGTTGTAGGGTATGAGAGAATGAAGATGAAAATGGATATGAGAGAATGGAGATGAGAATGGATATTGGAGAATGATGATGAGAGTTGTGTAGTTTGATGAAAATTTTTGGGGTGAAATTGAGGGTATTTATAGATGAAAGTGTGTATTTTTGGGGTAAAAAAATGAAAAAAAATTAAAAAGGTGTAAAAAACGGTTATAAATGGATATATTTTTTTGGGGAAGTGAAATTTTTTTTTTATTTTTTATCGTTTTTTTTAATAAAAACCCGATTTTTTAAAAAATAAAAATAAAAAAATGTTTAAATGCAACGGTCGAGCCGTTGACGAATGGGAACGCGCCACGTGTGCGTCCGCTGGCACGGACGTGCTCGATACATCGAGCAGCGCCGTGCCAGCGGCGCGAGCGCAGCGGCGGCGGATGGCGTCCGTGCCAGCGGCGCGGACGGCGGTGGCGACGGACGCCACCGCTGCGCATGCTCTTAGTGATTAAGGATCGATCAGTACCTAAACGATTCCATTGATGAATAATTTGATCAGCAATTTAGAGGTGAACCGACTCATCTTCTCCAATTTAAGGCAGTACATTACTCCCTCCGTCCTACTTTAGAAGTTTCGATTTTTTATTTTAGTATGTCTCACATTAATAGCCTAAATTAGAATCTTTCATAAATGGTAATAAGCTTCATATTTCACTAACTCAATTCTACTTAAATTTTATTATAAAATTAATATATAAAAATGAGACCTACATTCCACTACACAACAATCATTTACATTTCTTAAAATCCGCTCACAACTCAACTGAGACTGCTAAAGTAGTACGGAGGGTGTACGTAATTTATACCTTAGGATTAATTAGTTTAATTGTGGTTTAGAATAATTAAACACTAATTTATGAACATTAGAATCATTAATTTCAAAAATATAAAATTAAATCAATTCATATAATTATATGAGAAATTATGTCATTACATGTAATCTATGAATCAATCTTGTCTGTCAAACACTTCCTTAGTTTATCTTGTTTATTATCTACTCAACCAAACAAGTCAACCCAATTTTTATTTGAAATTTTATCTTTGATTCTTTTCTTAAAGTTCATCTTATTTCAATAATCTTATGCTATCTTAACATGTCTATTAAACTAATTAAATACTCCATTCGTCCCATAGTAGATGTCACACTTTCCTTTTTAATTTGTCCCATAAAAAATATCACATTTCCTTTTATGGAAAAAGCTCATTCTCACATTATTATAAATATACTATTTTCTCTCTCCATCTAATACACAAAACAACATTTTCTAAAATCTCGTGTCATTCTCCAAGTGTGTCATCTACTATGGGACGAAGGGAGTAGAATAATTAATAGGTATTAGATAAATTGTGGTGTATAAGTGACTCTCACTGTTGCATTTGAGATAATCTATTTTAAGTGTTTGTACCTTTATTAGTAATAAATTAACAATTAGTTTTATTAAATACTGAGATAAAGAGCGAAATAAAAAATATATAAATATTGTATCCTACTAATAATTAGTCACAGATATGTCAATTCATGGCCGAACTGTTTTCATATATTTCTTCTATCTCTAGATAGTTGAGTCGTATTTGTTTTTAGACGGTTTTGTAGTAGTTTGCTCATTTCTTTTTTTTTTTTCAACAAATTATAATTATGTGTAGATTATACTACGTTTCAAAATTTCACCTGTCCTTGTCTTAAATCATCTCATTCTAGTTAGTAGGAGACAAAGTTGTCACATTCAACGCATGCACTAAAATGCATACTACTATTATTAGTCAACCACGAGGTCTTGTGGCACCTAATAGGTAGGACAAACAAACAAACACGACGTATCCAAAACTTATTAATTTTCACATTCTTTAATTATTTTTGCATTTCAGTTTATTAGGACATCCACAGTGGGGCGGACGATAGGCCGCCCGATGCCTCGAGCGCGCCATCGTCCGCCACTGTGGGTGGCCGGACGATGGACGATGCGTCGTCCTCACCCTAAGCTTAGTCCGTGGACGAAGCGCGGACGATAGGGCATCGTCCGCGCCATCGGCCGCCCACTGTGGGCGAAGTAGACAATGGCGCGGACGATGCAACACGTTTTTTATTTATTTTTTTTAAATTCGAAAATTGTGTTTATATAAATACTCCTACCCCACATTTCATTTGTAACCTTTCGATTCAGTTTTCCACTCTCAACTTACGCTATAAAATGGATTCCGGTGAATACTCAAGTCCCAATAGCCCGATGTTTGGAGACGGTGCACGTTGTCCGGGTACACAACCTGACGAATATCGGTCGTTCGACCCCAACACGCAGTACAATCCCGATTTCAGTACGGATTCGTACGGTCTCTCTGACATGGAGCCGTCTCCAACTCGCCCTGTCGCCTCTTCCCATCGCGCCGCTGCCGCCCCTCCGCCGACGTGCCGTCGGCGGCTGCCACCCCCGCCAGAAAGAAGCTGACCAAGTACAGGGCGTACAAGTTGCCACCTCCGGCAACGAATGAAGAGTACGCCCCCGGACGTACGAACTACCAACCGGATGAAACCCTCGTCTTGGCTAGTTGTTGGGTGGATATATCGGAGGATCCGATATTCGTGAACAACCAAAAGCAGCTCGCGTACTGGGAGAGCATCGTCGAGCGCTACAATGAGGCGAAGCCGCCGACCGCGTATAAGCGCCATAGGGAGCAGCTCCGCAAGCACTGGGATCAGGTGAAGAAGCAATTCAACCTGTTCACGGCGGAGTACGAGAAGTGCTCGAGGGAGCAGGGAAGCAGCCAGAGCTTGAGCGATGTGTGCGAAATAGCGTTGTTGTCGTACCAGTCCCTATACGACAACTTCAAGCATTTCAGCATCCGGGCGCTCTTGAGGGACAAGCAAAAGTTCCAAGGCAGGATTCTGCACACCGGTGCGACGAAGAGGACGAAGACCACCGACGCTGGTGGTTACACGAGCAGCGAAAGCGGAACTCTTCCAGTGGACCTCAACCGGACGTACACGGAGGAAGAGAGTTCCGGCACACTTATATCCTCCCGACGTCCCATAGGCGTCAAGGCTGCGAAGAACAAGGGGAAGACGAAGGCAACATCCTCCTCGCAAGCCGCCTCCCCATCGCCGATCCCGACCCCGACCCCGGCGGCACTTGCCTACTCGGAGTTGGCAACGGCCTCGATGGCGCGGACGTTGTTGGACACGCACAACGCCCTCATGAAGTGTACGGATCCGGTCAGAGCCGAATACCTCCAGGGGTTGATCGATGAGCTGCGACGGAAGTTGGGAATTTTGTAGAGTAGAACTTTTTTTTTCTAACCCGTGTAAATTTTTTTTAATTAATGTAGTATTTGCCGTTTTTCATTTAATCGTTGTGTTTTTTAATTATTTTGCATTTATATATTTGAAATCATTTAAATTAATTAACAAAACAATAGCAAAACCTATAGGGCACTCCACTGCAAGTGGAAGGATAAGAGGATAAAAATGTTGACGTGGCGATGCATAGGGCGGGCTTTAGTGGCACCCCATTGTTGATGCCCTTAATTAAAAAGTATCAATTTGAACCTCGTTATTTACCAATATTTATTTCCAAATTAAAAATTTCTTCCACACCAATACATCGTTGCCCTTGCCTTTAATTATTTATAGGACCCAGCTAAAAATATGATTTCTGTCTTTCTCTCATCATATATTTGTTTGAGCTCTCTATAGAAATCCATGGGATCCATCCTAAAAACAATTGGTGATAGGAGAAGAGGCTCATGTGACTTATATAGTGGATTAAGCTCTTTGTGTACATATTATTATATTCATTTTTATGTTTCAATTGCCAACACCCTCCCTCAAACCCTTCAATGTGAATCTTCAAGGTGAATACCCTTCAAGGTGAATCTTGAAGGGGTTTGACTTTTTTATGATCAACCTTTCAAGGTGAATCTTGGAGGGGTTGGACTTTTTATGATCAATTGGACAATTGGCCCAATCCCTTCTTTTCGATCGATTAAACAACTGACCCAAATTTTCAGCCCATTTATATACTGCTGGATCAGTTAAATATGACCCACAGTCGGAGACCCGCTCTGATACCATGATAAAAATCCATGAGTTCCATCCTAAAACCAATTGGTGGTATGACCCACAGTCGGAGACCCGCTCTGATACCATGATAGAAATTCATGAGTTCCATCCTAAAACTAATTGATGGTAGGAGGAGAGGCCCATGAGACTTATATAATGGATTAAGCTTTTTGTGTACACCGATGTGAGATATTATTATATTCATTTTTATGTTTCAATTGCCAACACTTTCCCTTCTATATATGAGTTCCCAGCGACAACATTAACGGGGGTATGAAATTAGAGTGTGACAGCAATGAATATGCGGATATTGAGAGTGATTTTGATATTGTTGTGTGGATTAGGTTTATGCTCAGCCCAACTGAGTCAGAACTTCTATGCCAAGGTGTGCCCTGACGTGGAGAATATTGTGAAAAAAGCTGTCTCTGCTAAGTTCTCCCAAACATTCGTCACGGTCCCGCCAACCATACGTCTCTTCTTCCATGATTGCTTCGTTTCGGTACTCTTATCCTTTCTATATTATATCCTACTCCTTTCCTTTCGTCCTAATTAATATGAAACGTTTACTTTTTAGCACTGGATTTGATATAGTGTGGTTTTATTAGTTAATAAAGACGTTTCATTTTTAATAAAAATGGAACGATCCAAAAAACGAACGTTTTATTTTTAATGGGACAGATAGAGTTACTATATGGTTGAATCTGTATGGTGTGTTGCATGAAAATATGTAGGGGTGTGATGCGTCGGTGATAGTGGCTTCGACTGCGGGGAATATGGCGGAGAAGGACCACCGCGATAACTTATCGCTGGCAGGGGACGGATTCGATACGGTGATCAAAGCGAAAGCTGCAGTGGACGCTGTGTCTAGCTGCAAGAACAAAGTTTCTTGTGCAGATATTCTTGCTCTCGCAACACGTGACGCAATCGTCTTGGTTTGAATTCATTCCATTAATTTCATTTACTTGGTTTTTTATAAGTGTTAGAATCATTAGATTTGATATCGTTCGCTTTGGATCAAGTCCGCACGGATTTGTTTTAGTCACTCCAAAAGGCCTCAAACTAATTGGGACTGACCAGCACTTACATATTGCTTTCAACTTCCCTCTATTTTCCGATGTGGTATGAATTTGCAACTCAACAATAAGAAACGGGAACTAATTAAGTGTGGTGTATGTAGGCTGGTGGGCCCACTTATCCAGTGGAACTGGGGAGGCTGGATGGGCTGAGTTCAACATCAGCAAGTGTGGAGGGCAATCTTCCTCAACCAAGTTTCAGTTTGGACCAGCTCAATAAAATGTTTGCTTCCAAATGCCTCTCCCAAACCGACATGATTGCTGTCTCAGGTTTGAATTGTCAGCACAATAGTTTAATATTGTCTGCTTTAGGACAAACCGACGCCCAAAACACTTCAAATTAATTGAATTCGGACAACACTTACATACTGCTTCTAACTTCTTCTATCATTCTCTTGATTATAGCGGCACATACGGTAGGATTCTCACACTGCAGTAGATTCGCGAACCGGATATACAATTTCAGTCGACAGAACCCGGTCGACCCGACCCTGGACCCGCAACACGCGACCCAGCTTCAGGGGATGTGCCCGAAGAACGTGGATCCGAGAGTGGCCATCAACATGGACCTGGCCACTCCTCGGATCTTCGACAACGCCTACTTCAAGAACCTTGTACAAGGCAAGGGCTTGTTCACATCTGATCAGGTTTTGTTCACAGATTCTAGGTCCAAGAACACAGTTTCTACGTGGGCATCTGATCCTCAATCTTTCAACACGGCTTTCATCCAAGCCATCACCAAATTGGGCAGTCTCACCTCCAAAAATGGGAATATCCGATTTGATTGTGGAAAGTTTAATTGACTTGCTTTATTGTCTCTTGCAATAAAATTGTGCTTCACCATCGTTAATAATAAAGACATGTATGCATGAGTTCAAAATAGATCCAGAGTCCCCCAAACATTGACCTTCAAATTCATAAATTGCTGATAGTTTCATTTCAATCAAATTGCTGCATGTAGTAAGCAATCTTGTTAAATGTCTAAATTTTGTCCTATATCGATTGGTGAAGATCTCATCTATTCTATATAAGTGTAGAAGAACATCCTCGCTTTATAAGACCTTTTAAGTGGTCCATTTCTAATATAGTATCAGAACGAGCCTAAGTTAGATGATGAATTTCTCTTTGTTTGAAATAAAAATACTTCAAAATTAGTGTATTATATGACTCAATGCTCCATTTTTATTCATCAGTTGGTGGTGCAGGTATATTCCGTTCATCTAAAATGTGTGTATCACTACAAAAATGTCACTTCCAACTTTCTTAGAGCATCTCCAATGGCGGACGTCCGGTCAGACGTCCGCGACGGGCGACCGGGACGTCCGCCATTGGAGCGTCGAAGGTCGGATACGGACGTCCCGTGAGGACGTCGGGTGTCCTCGGACGTGCGGGCGACGGGCGGGCGGACGTCCGCCATTGTGGAGTGGGTCGGACGTCCGATAAATATTTTTTTTTTAAAACTCTATATATACGGCTCGTTGAACTTCATTTCATTCGCACCACTTGTGTTAACAAGTTTCTCTCTCTACATCTCTAATTTCAAGTCTATCTAGAATGTCTAGTGACAGTGATAGTGAGAATGAATTGGAGGTCGCTGTGGAAGGTGCGATAGATAGGCTGCTACAGCAGAGGGCGCAGCGGCGGCAGCAGGCTGCGGTACCTCGGCCGATCCATCGTCGAACTACAGTACCCCGTGACCACATTGCTGCACATATTCGGTTGTATGCAGACTACTTCGCTCCTCAACCGCGTTTTGGGGAAGCCTTATTCCGGCGACGCTTTAGGATGCATCGTCCGCTGTTTCTGCACATCGTGGGTACTTTAGAGAGAAGATACCTGTATTTTAGGATCAGGGAGGATGCAGCTGGCAAACCCGGACTCATGCCCTTGCAGAAGTGCACTGTCGCAATCAGACAACTGGCGTACGGAGGCGCGGCCGACATGTTCGACGAGTACCTCCACATTGGCGAGTCGACAGCCGTCGAGTGTCTGCAGAATTTTTGCGCGGGCGTGAGAGCGATATTCGGTGAGCGGTATCTTCGGAGTCCGAGCCCCGAAGACTGCCAGAGTCTGATAGATATGCATGGGTCGGTGCACGGGTTCCCTGGGATGTTGGGCAGCATAGATTGTATGCATTGGGAGTGGAAGAACTGCCCCGCCGCCTGGAAGGGGATATACACTACCGGCTTCAAAGCCAAGCATCCCACGATGATCCTTGAAGCTGTAGCTGACTACCGGCTGTGGATATGGCATGCTTATTTCAGAGTCGCCGGGTCGAACAACGACATCAACGTTCTCCAGTCGTCGCCCCTGTTCAATGCTCAGTGCAATGGCGTTGGTCCCGCCATCAGTTTCGTCGCCAATGGCAACCAGCACAATATGGGATACTATTTGGCGGATGGGATATACCCAAACTGGCCCGTCTTTGTGAAGACAATCAAGCATCCGCTCGGGCAAAAGAAGTCATACTTTGCGAGCCGTCAGGAAGCAGCGCGCAAGGATGTGGAGCGGTCATTTGGTGTGCTCCAGAGTCGATGGGCGGTAGTCAAGGGTCCTGCACGGCATTGGTATATTCCCAACATCGGCGATGTCATGTACGCATGTATCATAATGCACAACATGATTGTCGAAAATGAAGGTGCGGAACTGACTCAGTGGACCAATGAAGATGATATGGGTGCAGGTCCAAGTCACGGCGTGGCCACCGCGAATGTCAATATGGGGGTACCTCATGGAGATGTCGAGCGGATGCGTGCATTTGCCGACTTGCGGCAAGCAGATGCCCATGTTCGACTTCAGAACGATATTATCGAAGAGGTTTGGACGCGGAGGGGTTGACATTGATGTTATTACTTTTTTTTGTTTTATTACTATGTAATTTTTTTTTTTCAAATCATGTATGTTTTTTTAATGAAGTTGATAATTTTTCCCGTTCGTATTCGTGTTGAAATTTTATTTCCGTAAACGTAAATTGTTTTATTTGTGAATTTGTAATTTTTTTATTGCGGGAAGTTCTAGTGGGAAGGGCGATGGAAAGGGCGGATTGTGCAGGGGATGTCCTAGTGACGTGGCAGTGGGATGGGAAGTCCTAGTGACGTGGCAGGAGGTGTTTTCGGGATGTCCTAGTGGATGTTCGAGTGAGACATCCGCCCACTGGAGATGTCCTAGTCTTTCTTATAATCCGGTTACTTGCATGAAGACGTTTTGCACCTTATTTTAATTTTATGGCGTGTACACGTCATCCAAACCTCTCTTCAATTGTGGTGATTGCTAAATTAATATATTCTCCACGAAAAAGCGATAAAAGGCAAACAATATTCCATTAAACAGATGTCACAACTATACTATATATAAATGGGACTTTTGGAGGTATTTATGGAATAACAATTAGAGTTTTAGGGGTATTTATGGAATAAGCATTTAGCTTTGTGAAATGAAAAGTTTTTTTGAAGGTTATAAGACATTATAGATTTTTAATAAAATTATGAATGTGAAAAGTTTTATTTTTATAGGAAGAGACTTGAAATGACTAGAAGATGAAGAAATATATTATGGGAAGGGATTTTGAAGAGACTGGGAAGCAATCGTCGTTTCTCAAAGTTATTTTTATTTTTATTTATTTATTTGTTTTTGTTATTATTAATAATTAAAGAAATGAAAAGGTTTTTATATAGATCAATATGAAACAAATCTTTTTTACTATAGTAAATAAAAAGAATCTATTTAGCAATACTATTAAAAAATATGGCTTTGATTAATTTAATTTGACATACGTGTGAAGTGTTCCTCTATAAATTTTCTTGAATTTCTTGAATATTGTTGGGCATCTAACAAAAGCGTTCAAAGAAATTAATTAAGACAAAAAATTTAAACATGGGACGTGAGTGGGTAATGGGAAGTCTTTGCCTCTTCACCTCTTTTGTAACTCCCATTCCATTACCATCGTTTTGTGGTTTGTGGTGTATTAATTTTATGGCCTCCCATGTCTTTGTTTTATGGCTATAAAAGACATAGAGTTGTAGATGAATTACACAACAACAAAAGCATACTCGATTTTTGGAGCTTTATCAAGTTTGTCGGTGTCTAGCGGGTTGGAGATGCTTCAACACACTAGGAGGAAGTCGTTTTATATCTGTGAACAATACATTAATCCGAGAGCACTAGATGCGACGTAATTTTTCTTGCTAATAGAGGGCTTTTCTCGACTTGACTTATAGTTCGATTTGTCTTAATTTCATTCATTGTAATTTTCATTTCATTTATTGTTCATTTTTCTACTATTATACTATTTGTGCATGATTCGGAAATTTTATCTTAATGTTTTATCAGTAAGAGGGCTGAATATATTGACATCCTAACTCGAAACATGCACAATATATTCTTCATCTTCGTACAATTTATTATTTATATATATGTACACGTTACTCTTATATTAAGTGGTACAAAAAAATATTTGATCATTAATATACTATATATGTAATTTCCAATACTTGACTAGGATATTTTTGTAATGGAAGAATTGTCATGTACACATGGAAGTAGGAGATAGCTCTGGAATTTCAATAATTTGCGAAAGCAATAAAGAAGGAAGCCGACTTTCCTATCCTATTTGTGAATAGGTTGTTACTGTCACTTTGTATTTAAAAAAGAAGACGAAGTGGAGATTCTGTAGGAGGAAATTGTTTAACTAAGAAAAGAGAGTTTTGAGGTGGAAAACAGAGGAAAAAAATCTCGACAATCAAGACATCTGACGGTACATAGAATCTGAGGGTCGTAGAACAGAAAACAGAATCAAGAACGCTTTGTTCTGTTAATGATGTTTTATTTTTATAATAGTTTTAAACTTTTAATAATTGATATACATAATTTATTTAATTTTAGGATTATTGCCAAATAATGATAGTGACGGAGTTGTATTATTTGTGAGTTAATTTAATTTGTCATTTAACAAAAATTCCATTATGAATAATTTATTAAATTCAGAAAAATAAAACAGTTTTTAATTCATGTAATAATTGACAGAAGTGGATTATAGGAGTTTTATTTGGAGTAGTGGCTATTGATTACAATTGGAAGTGGATCGGTGGATCTTTTATTTTAATGGGAGTAGTGGCTCTTAATTAATTAGTTTTGGAATGTGGTGGGATGGTTAAACACTTGTCCATAAAAGGGACTATAATCTTGATTGGGTCATCCGATGAAGCCCCGTAGAAAAGGATCTTTGCAGGTTTCGTCTCTTCTTTTGCGGAGGGAGAATCACCCCAGACACGCAAAAAGACAGATCAGATGAGGCAGCTGGTGAGGTTGCGATCGATGATGGGATCGACATTAGGGGTGGCCGAAGGTGACGACCTTCTCAGCCAGGGAGAAGATGATGACACCGATCTCCACTCCGCAGAAGCTGACTTGGTGGTGGAGAGCTGGAAATTTGGATATCATGATTTTGAGTCTTGGTTATTTATTAATGTGTGGATTTTGTTTTTCTGGTGAGTATGTGTAATGTTGATTAATTGATCAATCGTTGTTTTGGAATTTGGAGCACAAATCAATCTCATATGTATGTTCCACCGTTGTTGTCACGCCCGCATTTCCTAAGGATAGAAAACACGGTTGATCGCGACTAGGGGAACGTGGCCACATTCCAAGTCACTAGACTGGCTGACCCAAAAGACGGCTCACGATCCCCATTGGTGTATACTAGCCTGAGTAGGGACTCACTCCCTAGTCAGACCCGAATTCGATTATCCATTGATGGCAAAAGCCACATCAGATAGGTTCCATAGAATAAAACAAAACACGGCATGACAAATATTCATATCATTTTCATATAAAAATATACTTAGGGCATTGCCCTTATTTAAAAAGAAAGCTCACCTCGTTCGCTTAAGTCCTTAATTCGAAATTATTTCCCTTCCCTTGATATCACTTCTCGCTTGCAAGGAATCACCTTTAGCATTTAAATAACATATAGATCAACACAATGAATTAAGTAAATAAATAAAATGCATACACCCTAATTAAAATCGTTTATCTCGTTTCTTGGTTTTCGATTATTCGGCGGCCACCTAAAGTTCCTCCGTTGGCTCCTCGTATTTCCACCACGATGTCGGAATAAATTTCCAAAAATTATTTAAGCGTATAATTAAATTCTCGCCTTCATTTCCTCTAAAAATATATTTATTTCGGACTTAAGATGAAATTATTCGTACTTCAAATTATTCGAGAGCTAATTAAATAATTCCCCACGATTAATTTATCACCTCAAGAATCAAATTAATTATTTACTTAGCCCAACTTATTCCTTCAATTAAATTATGAAGCCCAACTATTATAACTCCAAGAGAGGCCCAATAGAATTATATTACCCACCCTTATTTCTCCAAAAATAAAAAGAAGGGAGGCCAAAGAATAATGACCCACCAAGCAATACTCCCTTCTCCACTATCGGCCCCATCTCTCCCTTCCTCCTTCATCTCTTTCCCTCACATGACAAGATCCCCAATTTGAGAGAAAACTCAATTTCCCGTCGCCTTCTTCCAAAATTCACTCTTCCTCCGTTCAATTCAGCGCCACCTTCGGTGGCTGGTTCGCTTCCTCGCCAACGCTGATGTCTGCACGAAGCCGTCACCTAGCTGCCCTCGCCCAGCCTCGTCGTCGGTCATCACTCCCGTGTGCGCCACTGCCGTCGCTGCTGCTGTGCAGTCTCCTCACCGAAGGTCGCCATCGCAGGGTCAGGCCGCAGCAGGTGATGCAGCGCAGTTCGCCGGGCTGCACACCGCCGTCGCCGTCATCCGCCATCACCGCTTGACTGCTGTACTACCCCGAACGTGTTCGGGCAGCCATCGTTCATCACCGAACCCACCCCGAAACGTCCCGAAACCAATCCGAACAGCCCCGCACAACCCCGAAACAGCCCCGACGTAAGTTTCTAATTGATTTCATATTGTGGTTATTGTTTTGTTTGATCGGTGACACTTGTTGATTGAATTATGTGGGGAGTGAAGTATGGTATGTATAACAACGATCAATAGGGAAAAGGATTTATACCTTTGGAATGCGGAGAACAAATTGAGATCGCAGGGAGGATTTGGATTCACCGGCTGCTCGATTTTTTTTGCTATCTCAGAATTTGGAGGAAAGATACAAATTTGTGGAATGGTTTGGGTATATATATACTCATATAAATTGTAGATTTGAATCTAATATGGAGTAGTATAATAATTCTGTGGAGATTTGGTTTGTTGGAGAGATTTTAGGGAGCGGAGATATGGGGAAATCGTTAGGTGATGGGGTTTAGAGAAATATATTTGACCAAGTAGATGACTACAAATTTGGAATAAATAATTGATTTTTTTCTCTTTTTTTTTTAACGGGGTGTTACAGTTGTATTTTTTAATATCCATTTATAAAGATTTAAAAAAATAGTATGTAAAATTATTAATATGCAAATCCAATATACTAACAAATACGTGTATAATATTATAGTGAAATAATAAATTAAATATAAAATTTTATCACAACAAATTGGTGAAACATGTAATGGGATTGAGAAATTTATAAATGTTACCTACTTTTATAACTTATGAGATGAACCAAAGAGTAATTAAGAAATTATGATTTAAATGATAATTATTTTTTATAATTAAACAAAATCAACTAATAATAAGAATTAATTAGAATTTTATTCTGTTTGATTGATAAATCACTTATTTATTGATGTTATTTTTATGCCATATAGATATTATTTAAAATTTTTAAATTTTAATTAATATAAAAATAAATTAATGTTCATGCAAATAATATAAATAAAAGATCATTTTTAAAGTTGTGGATTAATTGAATGAAATGAGAACTACGAATCACAAACCACACATTTTTATTAGACAATTAAAATTATAAAAGTAAATAAATTTTGAATTATATATATCACATTTCATTGAAACGTTTTTACATTTCTATAACAGATAGAGTAGCATATTATTAAAAACACATATACAATTAAATACTAAAACACCATTAATGGGAATTAACCATGAAAAACTCTTTTATATATATGTATAGATTTGCACAATTAAAAAAAAACAGAATGGCATCATGTTTTTTTTAATTAAAATTGCACTTTCTTGATATGGGCATATAATCAGATTTACAGCCAATATTCAGGTAAAAAAAACCTCTACTATCAGTAAGGATTATCAAGTATACTGACTCATTATACGATATCGAATAAAGATCTAAAACCCACAAAATAGAATAAGTGATCAACAAAGTAAAATTGAACTGGGCGGAGGGAGAATTTTATTGATATTTGGCTCATTTGTTGGTCATGATGAGTATATTTTAAAATCAAGGGTTTTTTATTTAGGTTTCAAGGTTTGGGTTTTTAGTGTATAGGGTCACTATATTGCAGTGAAATGAAGCTCGACTAAGAAGTGTCTCACCAGTGCAATCTTAAATTATTGCAACGTAAACTTGCTCCTGCAGTTATAACTAAATGATTAATTCATATTTTCACAGAATTAAAATGTTTTTAATTTTAAGTCTAATATTTAAATGTCAACACAAATAATTGTTGAAATTTTCATGTGATCATATTGACATTTTAAAGAAAATTTAGCATTTAAACTCACTATTGTGGGGTGGGGTTATTTTGATTCAAAAAGTATAATCCAAATTAAGAGGATGTCGAATATTCTTTTGTTTATCATTTCACAAATTTTATTTCGCATAATGAAATAAATATGAAGAAATTAAAATGATCCGTGCATCGCACGGGCGTGATACTAGTACATATATAAAAGTAGAGTTTTGGGGATATTTACAGAAATGCCATTTTAATTAAAAAACTATTTATGGATTAAAATTATTATTATCAATAAAGTTTTGGGGATATTTACAGAAGTGTGAAAAAAACTGCTATAAGACATTCATTATGATTTAATTTATACTAAATGGTAGTATCACATTTCTAAATAAAAGTGTACAATATTATTTATTTTTCTAATAACTAGGGATAGTGAAAAGTTTTTTAATAAGACAATATAGATTTATATTAAAATTATGAATGTGGAAAGTTCTGTTTCTATGGGAATGGATTTGAAGAGACTAGAAGATGAAGAGATGATATTATGGCATGATTTTGTTCTTAAGGAACGTGGAGTGCTAATTGAATGCATGTATTATAAATTTAACCATAGAAGCTTATATATTTTTTATATTGCTAGCCTATTTCGCAAGATATAGTAAGTTTGATTGCTGCATCGAAGTTGTATGATGTATATTTTGAATGTAGGGTTACATTATGTGTTGTATAAATGAATGAGTAGAGGGTTGGGACGAAGGTCGATATTGTGGTGGGATTTCTGTGTAGCATCATTTTACTGCCGCCACACTCCTATTCAATTTGCAAGTATGGATTTAGTCCTTTTCAATATTTATATTATTATTATTAGTCTGATTAATTTGTAGATAAGATTTATTTTTTTAGCTATTGGATTGAACTATTAGGCATTAATCAAATTTAGGTTTCTCTATATTATTGGCCAGTTATATTTTTGTTTATGTTACGGTCCTCGCTAATTTATATATTACTGTCCTTTTGGATACTTAAATAAGATATTATTACTATATTACCACCATTTTATTTCTTTCGTATTTTAATAATCATAATTTTTGTTTTCAATAGTAATTGTTAGATTTTCAGTTTTTTTCTATTTATATATTATTAATTTTGTTCCATTTTAAAGTTGTAAAATATATTTTATTATTATTTTTTTAATTATATATGTATTTTATTACAGTTATAAGAGGTGCAACGGATGGTTCCAAGCAAATAAGTTATTTTATCTTCGAGTTTTGTTGGAAAATGAAAAGAGTAGTGAAAATTTGACAATTTTAGTTTGTAAAGACGATATTGTTGGTTCTTTAAATTCTAAAGTTAATATAGTGTATAAAGAAGTTTTAAAAAAATTATGAATAATTATCCATTTGTATAATCCATTATTGTGGTAGGTTTTTATCTTCTAGGATTTAACGCTTAAATATTATATTCAGATTAAGTGTTTCAAGTATATTATGGTTGACTATTGATTTGAATATATTTTTAATCCTCATTTAACTAAAATTTTGTTATTCATTTTGTTTACAACTTTCATATAATCATCATAGTTCTAATTTTGTTTAATTAATTTCTGATTTTAAATCATTATTTTGAAACATATTAGTCCGTGCATAGCACGAGTGTAATACTAGTTTTTTTAACATCACATTTCCCTTTTGTTTTTTTTAAAGTAAGCACTAATCAACACATTCAATTATATTCTCTCTTTCTTCATTATTACTTGAATTACCTTTGTTCTCTTCACAAATACATTCAATTATTTTTTCTTTATTTAATATTCCCTCCGTCCCTATAATTTTATCACATTTTTCCATTTCTGTTCGTCTCACAAAATTTGTCACATTTATTTTTTTTTACCATTTTTAGTAGTGGATCTTACATTTCACTAACCTATTCTCACCCATATTTTATTATAAACTAATACTTTAAAAGTAGGACTCACATCCTATCAACTTTTTCAACTCATTTTTTTATTACATTTCTTAAAACTCGTGTCCGGTCAACAATATTTAAGGGACGGAGAGAGTACATTTAACAATAGGGATGTAATCAAATTTAACTCTAATTATTGTACAAACTCAACTATGATCTGGACTGTTATAAAATGTCAGCATATGACAAAATAATAGCAACAAAAAATGTCAATACAATGATAATTGTTGATGTTGCGTTGACATTTTTTGTTGCTGTTATTTTGTCATCTATTGATATTTTTTAGCGATTCAAATTATAATTTAAAGTTTGTAAAATATATAGAATTTACATTTTATCACTATTCTATATATCCGCTGAAATATTATGTCGTGGCATCCACCTCAGGACGAAAAAGTATTTATCACCCAAATAAAATGATTACAATCCAAACCAGATCATAAATAATGATGAGTATGGAGCCAAACTATGGTGGGCTTCCGTATGTACTCCATATTTTAGGCCCAATTTAAATCATATTGTTACTAGGATCAGACTCCCTTTTGTGCTCGATTTATATATTATATTCCCGGGGTGTGATTTATTGCTAACTTTTTTTAAATTGCTAACTTTTTAACTCATCTACATAGTATATTAAAAATATTAATACGATAATACTGAAATGTCAACATAAACTTAAGTTGATATTTTAATACATTGTGTTGACATTAATATTTAAATGTCAACATAGTTTATTAAAATGTCAACTCAACTATGTGTTGACATTTTAACGTGATCATGTTGACATTAATATTTAAATGTCAACATAGTTTATTAAAATGCCAACTCAACTATGTGTTGACATTTTAACGTGATCATGTTGACATTTTTAATACACTACGTTGATGAGTTAGCAAGTTAGCAATGTAAGAAAAGTTAGCATTATAATGCACCCATATATTCCCTCAATGCAAGTTTTATATTAAAATGTAAATTGTATCTGCAATTATAAAGTGAGATTTTTAGTTTGACTTTACCTTCATATAGATATATATATAATCGTCGTATCAAACTTGGTATACAGTTCTTTTATTTCTGTATGTTGTATATGAAATTATATAGTGAAATTGTTGGTTTAATTCAGAATTTGACACACATTCACTACAAAAAAAAAAGTTGAATTACTGCCGGAATCACCATCCCTCGGTAATTAGGATTACCGATGGAATTTCAATAGATAACATAAAAATAACTGGCGATTATTCTTAGAGAAGAAATTCTTTATTAAGGCCAGAAAAAGCTCCTTTGTCTTGGCATCGAAATCGTGGGTTTCTTTCCCTTCTTCATTTTTAAAGAGGAAAAATCTGGTTTCCCATCTATCTCGTGGTGACTCGAACCCCTAATCTATTAATTAGACGGGAAGCTAGCGTTTACCAACTGAGCTTTGCTTCATCGTTAAATAGCTAATCTGGATTGCTCTAATCTCAGATACTTCTCAAAACTATAAATACGTAATTTCTCGTTGTAATCGTTTACGGTGGCTAGTTGGGCATGGGAAAGCGAACGAACCATGAGGTTGGGATTATAGGGGAGACAATGCTGTTAGGGATGGTACTCCGGCTGACCTTGGTGTGCCCAGCGTGAGGATTTCGCATGCCAGGGGGATTTGGCTGTTCGAAGGGTATGATAAGGGTATGATACGATCCTATATCATAGGATATTCCAATTATTAGTTGCCTATTTGATTCACCATATCTTTCCAATTTATATTTAGATATTTGTTTCTTATTCAATAAGTTAGGGTATTAGTATTCCAGTATTATAAATAGGAGAGATTATATCATTGTATCAATCAATCAATGAATCAATGAAATCTTTTCCCTAAATTTTACTTGTGCAACGAGCATATTATCGTTCCCTATTGCTGCTCATCGGAGAACGTCCGAGAACCAGCAAATCGTGAGCTTTCCTTCGAGCACGTCGAAGGTTTGGTCACAGCTACTTGCGCGAAGATCACCATCCGGTCACGTTGCGGAGGACGTCCGTAACAACTGGTGCTTTCATCTCGTGCTCATCCTCCGTCTTCGTCATCCATATTCCCCAAATAAATCACCAATATAAAAAATAATTCAGTCACGGCACCTACCCGATCACCTCCCACTGTCGATCTTCACCGTCATCATGTTACTCAACTACACCGAAGTGGGGCGTTATGAACAACTATTCGATCAATTGGATGTCGCTATCTCCAGGTTGGAAACATGTTGTGACAAAATGAACGGCGTAGGACAAACTTGCTTGCGTCTAAAGCAACGTATGCACAGCAGGCGTGCTACGATTCCCGCAGAGAGATTCGCAGTCATCCGCTGCCGGAGCCACCGCCACAGCCGGCTCAAGACCTGCCTTACTATGCGCTGCCTCCCTGGGACCCTCCGGGCCATTGGCAACAGTTCGGTCGGGCCGCATATGAGCCGCTACCTACTCGCCGGATGTCGCACCACCCTGGTCGCCGAAATCCAATGAGATTTCCCCCCTATGAATAGCCGGAACCCTGCCGACGACAACACAACACATGTGCGTCCAATCAGCCTACCTGCCAGGAGACACAGGGACAATGCACTTTCCGTGGGTACTCGGCATATGAAAAGCCACTGCCTAGTTGCTGGGATCCACCGAGAAGGTGGCAGCCGCAGCGGGAATCAGCCACACCCTATGGGGCTCCGACTTACGGACCACCTACCTGTTGGGACTATCACGTGCAACAAGGATGCTAAGCATATGATCAACAACACCCCACATCAGGTCCAATATTTTCTCGTTATGATTATTGGGACTCTGATGAATATGAAGGTGAAAAGCGACCTTGCCATTATAGGAGACATAGTAATGAGCGAGATGAGAAGTTGTTCGATCTTAATGGGTTATTGAGGCAGCAAGATGGTGATTTTGCTCTTGAACATAAGAGAATAGAGTTGCTTACTTTCAACCTAAAGAACAGAGAAGAACAGAGTTGCAATATTTTCTCTTGCTAAAGCTTTTGCTTTCAACTCTCGTCAATGGTTCGTGGCTCCCCCTTGAGGACAAGGTGAATTTTAACCGTGGGAGAGTTGATACGATCCTATATCATAGGATATTCCAATTATTTAGTTGCCTATTTGATTCACCATATCTTTCCAATTTATATTTAGATATTTGTTTTTTATTCAATAAGTTAGGGTATTAGTATTCTAGTATTATAAATAGGAGAGATTATATCATTGTATCAATCAATCAATGAATCAATGAAATATTTTCCCTAAATTTTACTTGTGCAACGAGCATATTATCGTTCCATATTGCTGCTCATCGTAAAACGTCCGAGAACCGGCAAATCGTGAGCTTTCCTTCGAGCACGTCGAAGGTTTGGTCACAGCAACTCGCGCGAAGATCGCAATCCGGTCACGTTGCGGAGGACGTCCGTAACAGGGTAGCTGATGCGCGGTGGGCTGACAGACCGTGTGCGTATGCTGATCGTAGGGTTAGTATGGTTGATGCCAATCAGGTGGTTGGACGTTTAATTGGGAGGCAACTGACATAGCTGATAGCTGAAGTGAACTGTCTGTTGATGCATGTACGACTTTGGACCAACATACAGTGGTCGTGGTTGCTGAAAGTCGGGCTGTCCGGACTGATAACAACGTGGTGAGGCCGAGCAGTCCATACAAATTTGGACTAGGGTTTGTAGGTTAAAATTCTTGAAACTGATTGAGTCGTGTCTGGCCCAAATGGTCCGAAAGACGGTGCAGCTCCGTCAAATGTTGTGTAGGGCTGATGGCCTATGGAACTGTTTGTTGCCGTGAGTTGAAGACCGAAACTCGACGAGCTGTAATTGGGTATGGCCGGGTAAGCCATACGGAGGGTCAGGCTCGAGTTGGGGCTTTGCTGGTGGTCAAAGGCTGGCGACGTGGCGGTCAGTGGCATCCCAACAAGTCGGCGGATGGACCTGGGGTTGCTGCAGGTGCTGCCACTCCATGTAATTGGTTGTTTGGATGGGCGACTGCTGCCACTCAGTAGCCGTGCAAGGCTGGAGGTAATCCGTCTGTCGGAGATGATGTCCAGTTGAAAGAGGCTTCTTTCATGAATTGCACACAATGTAATGAAAATAAACGCAGACTGATCAAGAGGACATCGACCAGCTGATCCAGCAGACACGCTTTAAACTGACATGCAATGACTTGCAGACGAATCAAGCGGCAAAAATCTAACTGATCAAGGTAACTCCTGCAAGTCTATCTACGTGTCGTCAGGTGCGCAATCCTAGAACGAGGAACCTTCAAAGCCTTAACCCACTGTACTATTTACTAGTAAAGGGAAGTAAAGGTCGAATCCCATAGAGATGAAGGTATTTCAACATGTGTCCCAAACATTTTGGGATGGCTGCTGCTACGCTTAAAGAGTGGGTTAAGTTTTTATCCTACTTGACTGAGCGGACTGAAAGGAAATTTATCTAACTAATCAACTGGATTTATTTATGTGAAAACATGACTACACTCCTACCACTCCTAACTGATCAACTGGACTTGACAAAAGCGGAAAGTACACTGCGAAACAGAAAAGGAATTAGGACTTGAATCTAGGCTAACAGCTTGGAATACATGTAAAAACAATCATGCTGAAACTTTCCAAAAATAGCTAAACAAAGGGTAAAGGCAAGTGGGGACTGAATCCCTTAACTAACAAATTCTGCAAAAGCTGCCGAAAAGCAAAAGTTGGTGCAAAAGACTGCAAATCTGGATCCTATCAACTAACTACTTCGTTTTCTTCATGTGATCGACGAGAAACATAGCATATACAAAATTTCAAACATCATTAAACAGAGCAAACTAGAAACCATAATCAAACTGTAACTCCCAGATCTAAACTTCTTGACCAAACGGAATCGAGAAAGGAACATTAATAAACCATAATCATGCAAATTTAAAACTGAGAACTCCAGATCTACTCAATCTAACATAGATCTACCAAAACCAAACATAATCACATTCCGATATATGAAATGAAACGTAAACAAACTAGATCTCAACCTCCTAAAACTACCAATTGGGAAAAGCATTCAACAAAAAGTAGACGAGCTCCATAAAAGGAAATCCAACAAGCACAAACGAAAGCATCCATGATTTAGAGTTCAAAACAACTTCCAAACAAATTCCAAAGACAAATTCCAGAATCTCAGCAACAAACATAGAAATGAACTACTGAAATATCCCAAATGTCAACAATGTTCAAAACACGAAAATAAAACTAGGCAGGAATTAAAGATTGTTTTTTCGCCCATGTGGGAAGGCGTAACACCGGTAATACGACTGAAACAACACCACCAACAGCTAGAGAACAACCTCCTTCAAAGTGTGCAGAAACTAAGGATTTGGAGAGTAAATGTAAGCTCGGAGACTTGAGCTGAAAAGAGAGCTGCCTCATTCTTCAATTCTCCCCTCCCCTTTTATAGGGAGGCTTGAGGCTCTAATCCCTAGGGCAATCCATCTTTAAATTGTCAGTTGTGCCCTTGTAAAAAGATCTTTAGAATGTGTTCTTTTGTCTCCTTTCCGCTCTTGCTGCTTTCTTCTTGATTCTCCTTGGTCAGTTTGACAGCATGTTGTAATTCACTCCAATTCTCCTTGATCCTTCGTCTGCCTGGCCACTCCAGATAATCTTCTGGACCTGGCAGATTTTCTACACACTTGAACTCAAAATTGCACATTAGTTCCCCAAAAACACATAATTTTATCCCAAAACAAATGCATGAAAACGAGCCTTATCATCGGTGTAGGTGTATGACATGTTGATGGCGATTCTGAGGAAGAGATCACGATGAAAGCACCAATTGATAATGGTATTTCCCTTATCACGTTGCCGGAGTACGATAAATGGAAGTCCCGGGAGATCCTTTCCCATCGACAACCTTGGAAACTAGGATTTAAAGCAAGAAAGTGTAAAAGATAAAAAGATAGGCTAAAATACGTTATCCATTCATTCATTGATTATGAAATACTCCACACATATATTATAAAATATGCGGATATCCTAACTAAATCAAATCTAATCTTAACAAACTAAGTAAATAAATCTCAAAGATACTAACTGATAATATACTCCCTCCGTCCGCCATTAGGAGTCTCATTTCTTGGCGGCACAGGTTTTAAGAAATGTTAAGAAAAGTGGGTGGAAAAAATTTAGTGGAATATAGGTCTCACTTGTATATACTCCCTTCGTCCCTAAAGAATATGTACTATTTCATTTTTCTTCCGTTCCCAAAGAGTATGAACTTTCAATTTTGGAAACTCTCTTCTCTCTAATGAGGTGAGACTCATTCTTCACTAACAATACTTAAAAACTTTCTCTATCTATCTCTCTTACTTTACCAATAATGTATTAAAACTCATGTCGAACCCAAAGTTCATACTCTTTGGGACGGAGGGAGTATTAGTTTTAAATGAAATGTGAGTGGAATGAGTTGGCGGAATGTAGGACCCTATTACCATTTATGGAAAAAGTGAACCGGGACTCATATTCGCGGACGAACTAGAATGAAAAAATGTGACTCATATTCGCTGACGGAAGGAGTATGAATTATTAACTATATCTATGCTTACTGGTGAGGTCGAGATCGACGGATTGGAATTGGATCAAGTTATATGGAAGATAACCGAACCGGTCGAATCAGTTAGCAAATTGTCGTTGCCACTTAATCAAATCAATCCTCAAACCGACTCACGCAAGAAAAATATTTATAACTCCCAATTTTGCACAACTTTAACAGTAAAGCGGCAAGTTCTGGGTTGATCCCACAGAGAAGTTGGTGTGTCGAGTGTGTGAGTAGTGAACAGGGGGGGTTGGCTGCTGCCACGCTTTAACTTGGGAGTTTTTAACTACTGTTTTTAACCTAGGCCGAATTAAACTAGCTAGCTTGAGCAATGGAACTTTAACTACTGGGTCAAGTGAATTGCAGGTAACAGCGGAAAAGTAAATGCGAGGATGTAAACGAAAAATAACTTCGATTAAACTAAAAACTGAGTACAGCGTGAAATTAAACTAAGTTAACACTTCGGGAACTAGAAAGCGATAAAAACTAAGAAGAATCTCAGTGGGAAACTTAAGATAACGCTAACAGAAATGAGTATTCTGCAGCGCCCCCTTCGGTCGCCCTTTTAACTAAGCTATCTAAACTAAACTAGAGAACTGATCTAAACTGAGCTAGGGAGCTGAACTACACTAAGCTAAGCTAAACTAGACGGAGAGTAAAGTCTCGGATCTTTTCTTTGTGATGGCACACCCTCTATTTATAAGCTCGATTCGGCCTCCAGATGGATAACGATCTTGACAGTGAATATTCGCTAATGCTGAGAATGAGCGACTCATTGATTGCTACGTGCCCTTTCTTCTAGAATGACGATGCTTTTGAGTAACAAATTCCTGACTCAGCTCCGTCCTTGCGTCTCATATTCCAGCACGTGTCCCCTTCTAGAACCTCGTCCTTGATAACAGAATGGTGTGCCATATCCAGCTCATTTCCTCACGTGTTCTTCTTCTAGAAGCCAGCGGTCCCCACCTAACTGCTTGATCGCTCCCCCTTGATCAACTCCCCCGATTCTTGGCCCTTTTTTGCCTTTTGTACTTGCTTGATCAGTTCGGCCTTGCTGCCTTGGTTATGTAGCATTTCTGCACATTTTAACACTTGTTTTGCGCGATAAACCGATCAAGTAGTATACATTTTACCCTTAAACCGATGCATGAAATGAGCCTTATCAAACTGCTCACACTTAAAACATACTTGTCCTCAAGTATAAAGAAAAAGAAAAGAAAAAGATAAGGCAAATTTCAGGCATGGTTTACTTATTTCACAAGTAAAGAAAAACGAAAAGAAAAACAAGACCTCAAGATAAAAACACGTATTCACATGTATGCATTAGAACGAATAATTTTCCAACAATCATACCCGAGGTCGAGGTCAATCCAATCTTCAGTAGCTTATGTTTCTTCTCTTTCGCCTTTGCTTGATTAAGGTGTCAGCTTGTCAAGATTGCTCAATTCAAAACCACTGTTGGATTCACTCAGTTCATTTCTCACCAGAGATGTTAGGACTGTTCAGTCGGTGTTGCCATAAATTTAATACCTTGAATCGGACTGCACAAGATAGTTCCTTAAGGTCTTTATTTTGGATTGTAACGAGGCTTAAGGGTAGTAACGTATTAAGGTAGGGTCTTAGGGGTTCTAAGTTCAAATATAAAATTTTAAAGAAAAATCACATGAGTCGAAAAGCCATAGATTTGACTAAACTCGCTGGATCAGAATTGAGATATTTATTTCTTCCTCTTCTTGATGCTCCTACTCGATCAAATTTTGACCTTTAGCCTTATAACTTTAAGCTTATTTGTTTACTTTTGATTTTCTGGGTCAGGTTACAACCATTTCCTGCCTTTTCTTTTTCTCAAACCTTTTCATCATTTTTTTTATATGATCAACCCGATTGTCTAACTTGATCAACCCGGCTACCCTTTGTTTCGATCATTCTATTGTTATCCCCTTTTGTTTTCCTTGACAAACTTCATCTCTTCGACCTTCTTTTCTCATGTGATATGAAACTTGTATTTGGTCTTAAGGCTTCAAAGAATGGGTAAGGGTGTTTGGGCTCAAAGTGGTTAACTAAGGGGTGCCTTGATTAATGAGGCGGGGTTACGGAATCGAAGGAAGAAAATGACTCAAAAGGCTAAGTCCTAATACCTTTAGTCCTTACTACTTGTGCAATTTTCATCTCAATATTAAAAGTCAGCCTCTCGTAAAAAATTTTCTTTTGTAAAAATAGTAGAAAGTGTTCTACTTTTGGCTTATAACTCACATATAGAGAGGCTTCACAGTTGGTTTAGAAATTGAGCATTTCCATCATACTTGCGTCGTTCAAATTGATCAAGTTTTTGCAATCAAGTTTTTCATGTGAGCATACTAAATCCTTTTTCTAACTCTCCCAAAAAGTAATCAAGTCTTCCATTTATCCACTTTCATGCATATTGTCTATTTAATTACTAACTAGAATTTTAAAAAATTTTAGCATTGAAAAATTTTAGCATGTTATATTCTACTGTAACTAACCCGTCCCCCCTCCCCACTACATATGAACTCGTCCTCGAGGGACTGAATGCAGTGGAAAAAAGGGTTAGGCACAGGCGACGACACAACAACAAGAGAAACTTCTCACACTTTGACCAGATACCGGGCTAAGTGTGAGACAGTGCCAGCAATCAACACATGCTAATATAGAAAAAACATAACACATAGACAAAACAAAACACAACTCCCATAAACTTCTCACACTTAGTCTCGACACAGGACTAAGTGTGAGAACGGAGTCAAAAACACAATTTACACAAAGAAACATGGTTAAGGGTGATACTACTGCCTTCTAGATTGTTGAATCAGGGGAATGTTGCGCGCCTTCCTTATCGCCTCCATTACACAGGCCTTCCTTATTGCCTCTAAGGCGTTCGCCTTTATCGGAGCTCCTCCTCCTTGGTATTTTTTTATTCTTTTTCTCCTTCGGGGGGGGAAAGAAGCATGATGGCAGCGTTAGTAAGCCCCATACCTTGGTTGGTATGGTGGCCCATATTAGGGGGAAGAAGGATACTTTCTTCCCCCTTCCTCTTGCTCTCTTCATCTGCTCTCACCTGGTTGCTCTCCACAATCTTGCTTGCTTCAATGACTGCTCTGATCCCTTGGTTTTCTCATCATCCGTTTGCTGCCTTGAACCCTCAGCTTTAGAAAGCAGCTGGTTCATTGTCTGGTGGCGCGTCCTTCTCGGGATGGAGTCTTCCACTATAGTCGAAGAAAGGTTAAATTTTATCTTCTTTCGTCGTAGAATGAGATCTCTGGAAAGAGGCAGCCGTTCTGTTGGTGGCGGCGGAGCAGGGTCCTCAGACCGAGAAATTCTTAGGCGAGCTTTTAGGGCGGTGTAAATCTCCACGGGGTCAGCGCTGGCGGGAAAACTTCTGAGGAAGGAGTCCACACGCCTTATGTCAGCCGGGTCCACATATTGGAGTGGGCCGATGAATCTAGGAGGCAATAATGGGGCTCTGGTGGTTGGTGGTCTGGGTGGTAACAATTACCTCTGATTATCACTGTTGATGCCGGCTCCTGAAGAAAACGAGGAAGTATTGGAAGTCTCGAGTTGATTGCCCTGCATTTCTTTCTGATTATGTTTGCTGGTGATTTGAATTTAGATGAGGATAGCACAAAGGTTCTGAAGGTAGTTGATGGAAAGTGAGATCCGGAAGACCCCCTTTTATACTCAAGCTCCGACTGTTGAGATTTCCGCCTGTTGAGATCTCTGTGACTTTTCGCGCACCGGCGCGCCTTTTCAGAATGCTAGATGAGAAAGCTTCTCCGATACGCTTCCTTCCTCTCTCCAGGACGTCCTTTCATTTCAATCAGTCGGCGTCTCCTGACACCTCTCTAATTACTGCGCACGTCTTATTATCACTTGCTCTTATCAACTCACTCACTACACCACCAATTAAATTCAAATCGCACTGATCACATGGACCATTAAATCCCGATGACAACTCACATAATTCCACTTGATCAGTTTCTTTCCTCCACTTCCGTCTTTTTAATTATCTAAAAAGAAAACTAAAATATTTACACTACACTATCTAGGGAGTGACTGGTGTCCTTAGGATGTCACTTGATCAGACCGAAGATTAGATTTATGTTTCTTGACCAAGCAGACTACCCAAGAATACGGAGTAGCTCCCTATACCTGTTTACTGGATAAGATTGGGCAGGGTTAGTGAAATTTCTTCCACTACACCTGCTTCGGCCTTGTCTCTATAGGGATTGACCCTATTACCTTTTATCACAAAAGAGAACGAATTGGAAGGGTCTCCCTTGCGCATGTTTGCCTCCAGTGTGTGTGTCGCCGTGGAGATATGGGGTTCTGCCCATTCAGAATCCCGCTCCCTGGATATCAATTTGATTTGACTCTGGAATGGTGGCTCTTTCTGTTCACCGATGGGTTCTTCCTTTCTCGAGGAGAAGTTGGTCACTCTTTTTTTTGTGGTTGGGTGCCTGCACAGATTTGGATTTATTTCCATCGGGTTTGCCATTTTCCACTTGACGTTTTCTTCACCCGTCCTCAGTTTTTTTCCTGATTGTCTCCTCTGTCCATGCAGACTTGGTTCAACTGGATTGTGATACGCCTGGTCAGGCATGTCCTTGAGGGTACTTGGCGATTCAGGTAGTTGCCTTGTTGGCGTGGGATTCTTCTCCCGCACCCTTCTCAGTAGGGCAGCTTGGTCAGGTGGTTTTTCATTCCAATCCGGTTGAGTGATCTCTCTTGACTTGGCTGGTTGTGATGGCTGGCAGAATTCCATAATTGCCTTTTCAGTGGCTTCATCATCCATTTCCCCAGTCATTGTTGTATCAAACCATTCTGCTGCCTCTCTCTTGAGCTGTTCACCTTCTGCGAAACTAGAGGGTGGCTCTTCGAAGGATTCCTTTTTCCGATACTTTTGTTTCCGAGGGCTGATAGCGTCTACTATTTGAATGCTCTCGCTGTCCCGTGGCTTCCTCTCAGCTTTATCAATTTCGAAGGTAAGTTGTTCTCCATTAAAACTCAGCTTCATCGTCCTTTGGCGGATGTCGATGACTGTGCTGGCTGTGGATAAGAATGGTCTTCCCAAAAGGATGCCAACAGACTCTTATGCTCCTGGCTCTGTCGTCTTTATGACGAAGAAGTCGGCGGGGTACATGAACTTGTTTATCTTGACAAGTTCATCTTCCAAGACTCCTTCCGGGTAGATGCAAGACCCGTCTGCTAGCTGTATCTCCATATCGGTTTTGACAAGCTTAGCATCTTCCAGCTTCTCGTATATAGAATACGGCATAATATTGATGGAAGCCCCTAAGTCGCACATTGCTTGCTTCATTTGGACGTCTCTGATGGAAATTGGGAGCGTAAATACCACTGGGTCAGTTCTCTTGGGGGAAAGATCACAAGGTTGGATCATACCAGTCACTTTTTCTACTTTGACCCTCCTTCTCTTTTCAGCAACCTGTTCACGGATGTTAGACTCTTCTTTCGCTGTAACTTGATAGAGGGCGCTGGATTCAAAGTTTTTATTATGACTGGTCCTGGGTGCTGGAAAACTTGCAGTTGAGCTTTGATAAACTCCTTCTGATTTCAGAGAGACTGTGTTGACATTCTCTCGCCCCGCAGGTGGTTGCACCGTAGCTGGAATCTTTCCTTCATTACCTCTCAACTCGCCCAGTGACACGGCGACCTGAGATAACTGCTTCGTAAGCATTTCTAATGCAGCTCTCTGTTCCCTCTGGGCTTCCTGTATTTCTCGCACAGCATCATGGGGCTGATGCGGGATCATCATATCCCCTGGACCTTCACTTTGGTGCCTGTTATTCCTCTGATTAAATCGGCCTCCTCCATGACCTTGCTGGTAGTAGCTGGAAGATCCATACTGCCTTGGCTGGTTCTGGGGATGACCTTGCTGGTTCCCTTGGAAATACTGTGAGTTTCCTCTTTGGTATTGCGGAACATAATTCACCAGCTGATTGTTTGGCTGCCTTCCTTGATTGCTAAACTGAGGGATTGATGCTGGTACCCCCAATCTCCTTCCTGTTGTCGGCTTGAACAGCTAGGCTGTCCTCCGCTTGACCAGTTCCCTTGAGGTCCACTTGACCTCCCTGCATTCTATTCCCTCAAGTGTTTGGTCTATCCAGGATTCGAGTTGGCCAGTTGGACTGCCCGTCAGAGGGTTGTACCTGTTGTGTCGCGGTTAGTTGTGGTTGACTTTGATTCTGATCAGTCCATCTGAAGTTGGGGTGGTCCCTCCACGGAGCATCTCTCTGCTTCCCCTGGATCCAGTTGCCATTTGTGTTCCAGTGGCCTACGGCGTTTACTTGCTCTACCTCAGGGGGAAACTCGCAGTAATAGTAGTGATGCTCTTCTGGCAGTGGCGGTTGCGGCACATACTGTGTCTCCTTCGGTGCAGGTGGTGGCGGCGGTCTCGTTTTTTCAACTGCTTCCAGCAGTCTCTTCTTCATCTGCTCGAATCGAGCCTCCAGCTTTTCATCGTTGCGCGCCTCTGCTGCGTGCACTGCTCCTCTCCTGTACTGCCCTCGAGATGTTTCGTACGAACGCTTAGCCTCAATCAGCCTCTCCAAAATATTCCTAGCTTGGCTAAAAAGGGTTTTTGAGAAATCCCCTTGTGCTGCGAGGTTAAGGTCGTTCTTGCTCTCCACAGTGAGTCCGCCATAGAAGATCGAGTAGATCTCCTTCTCTCCTAGCTTGTGGTTAGGGCATGCTTGAAGCAACCCTTGGAACCTATCTCAGTACTGGCCGAGGGGCTCGTCATACTCCTGTCTAGCTTCTGTAATTTCCCTTTTCAGGGCACTTGTTTTCGATGCTGGAAAAAAGCGATCGAGGAATATCATGCAGAATTCGGCCCAAGTCCTGATGGATCCTTCTGGCAGCCTAGACAGCCAAACACCCGCGTCGCCCTTCAAAACGAAGGGAATAGCCTTAAGCCTGTAATCTTCGGATGTGGATTCAGCTGGCACGGGCTGAATATCACAGTATCGACAGAATTCCTCCAAAAAAGCATACGGACACTCCTTCGAAAGGCCGTAGAAGTGGGACAAAACGGCCAGTACTCCTGATTTGATTGCGATGGTCCGCATCCCAGGAGTAGCGGCGATGGCATGTGTGGGCTCTCTCTCATCATGAGCGTGTAGAGAGCCGATTCCCGAGTCATCAGGGACAGGGGCCATTTTTACTTCTGCTTGTTCAGGTGGTGGTGGGTTTGTGTTCTGCTCGGTGGCTACTGCTGCTTGTGCGGCTCTGTAACAAGTGGTAACTACGCCGGCTTTCTGGATTCTCTACTGAGTGTTAGTTCTTCTGTATATCAAGGGTTGATTCCAGTAATCGCCTTGGTGGTACCTTCTCATCAACAACAGGAAAAACAAATGAGAAAAGAAAGAAATAAAACTATTTACTCCTACACACTACACACAAACATAAAATAACACCATGCTTCCCCGGCAACGGCGCCATTTTGGTGAGGTCGAGATCGACGGATTGGAATTGGATCAAGTTATATGGAAGATAACCAAACCGGTCGGATCAGTTAGCAAATTGTCGTTGCCACTTATTCAAATCAATCCTCAAACCGACTCACGCAAGAAAAATATTTATAACTCCCAATTTTGCACAACTTTAACAGTAAAGCGGCAAGTTCGGGATCGATCCCACAGAGAAGTTGGTGTGTCGAGTGTGTGAGTAGTGAACAAGGGGGGTTGGCTGCTGCCACGCTTTAACTTGGGAGTTTTTAACTACTGTTTTTAATCTAGGCAGAATTAAACTAGCTAGCTTGATCAATAGAACTTTAACTACTGGGTCAAGTGAATTGCAGGTAACAGCGGAAAAGTAAATGCGAGGATGTAAACGAAAAATAACTTCGATTAAACTAAAAACTTAGTACAACGTGAAATTAAACTAAGCTAAAACTTCGGGAACTAGAAAGCGGTAAAAACTGAGAAGAATCTCAGCGGGAAACTTAAGATAACGCTAACAGAAATGAGTATTCTACAGCGCTCCCTTCGGTCGCCCTTTTAACTAAGCTATCTAAACTAAACTAGAGAACTGATCTAAACTAAGCTAGGGAGCTGAACTACATTAAGCTAAGCTAAACTAGACGGAAAGTAAAGTCTCGGATCTTTTCTTTGTGATGGCACACCCTCTATTTATAAGCTCGATTCGGCCTCCAGCTGGATAACGATCTTGACAGGGAATATTCGCTAATGCTGAGAATGAGCGACTCATTGATTGCTACGTGCCCTTTCTTCTAGAATGACGACGCTTTTGAGTAACAGATTCCTGACTCAACTCTGTCCTTGCGTCTCATATTCCGGCACATGTCCCCTTCTAGAACGTCGTCATTGATAACAGAATGGTGCGCCATATCCAGCTCATTTCCTCACGTGTTCTTCTTCTAGAAGCCAGCGGTCCCCACCTAACTCCTTGATCGCTCCCCCTTGATCAACTCCCCCGATTCTTGGCCCTTTTTCACCTTTTGTACTTGCTTGATCAGTTCGGCCTTGCTGCCTTGGTCAAGTAGCATTTCTGCACATTTTAACACTTGTTTTGCGCGATAAACCGATCAAGTAGTATACATTTTACCCTTAAACCGATGCATGAAATGAGCCTTATCACTTATAATATATGAATATATCCGTATCACATTACCCCCTTTGTCCCCCATTAGTTGTCCAGTTTTGCCATTTTCGTTCATTCCCCACATATTGTCCACTCTCACTTTTTACCATAAATGGTAACTAGGTTCCACATTCCACTAACTCATTCCACTTATATTTTATTATAAAACTAATACTCTCTCTGCTCCACAATCAGAGTCACATTTTGCCATTTTGGCCCGTCCCCAATAAGGGTCATATTTCACTTTTACGATAAATGTTAAGTACGTCTCATATTCCACTAACTCATTTCAATAACATTTTATTATAAAACCAATATAAAAATTTGAGTCTCATATTCCACTAACTTGTCCAACCCACTATTCTTTACATTTCTTAAAACTCGTGCACATACTAAATGTGACTTCTATTGTAGGACGGGAGGAGTATATAAAAAGTGAGACTCATAAAGATGTGAGTGTAAGAATTTAATGGAATATGAGAATAACTATATAAAATAGAAAAAAAAATACTTGAAGTTCTAGAAATCCGGAATATTATTTCGTGGAGTAATATAGCCATTCACTTATTGTTATTACAACTTCACCCACGGCTGCCTATAAGTAGTTAAAGTCAAAAATATCTGCTTTTTATATGTTTCATCTATAAACTTTAGAAATATAGTCATATTCCACTCCAAGTTAATGTCATCAAATGGTGCATGCAAATAGAATAATTGCATAGCCACCAGTTTTTATCTATTTTTGTTTCTTGATTGCTTTTCTAACTAAGATTGAGGTTTCTCTATAAATAGGATAATTGCACAGCCCTACTATATAATCCTCCACTAATCATCCTCTTAAATCATCTACTTGTTCTCTCTACTCCATTCCAACTTTTTTCCCACTTCCACTTGAATTTATATAGATAGAGTCCGAGAGATGTATGCCGCGATGGTAGTGCGAGAATACGATGCAAAAAGAGACGGCAGAGCAGTGGAAGAAGTCGAGAAAAGGTGCAATGTGGGACCCACCGGAAAACTCTCTCTCTACACCGACCTTTTGGGCGACCCCGTTTGTCGGGTTCGCCACTCTCCGGCTTCTCTCATGCTCGTACGTATATTCTCTTCTTTTTCACAAATAGAAGAGTTTTAGTATTTTCTCTGTTCCATGTTAATTGAAACATTTTTTTTCGGCACGAAGATTAAAAATAGTGTGTTAAGTGAGTGGTAAATAAAGTAAGAGAGATGGTTATTTTTGCCGGAATAAATAGAAAAATAAATCAATTAACATGGAACGGATGTAATAGTAGCTACTCCTACTTATTAGTAGTAATTTATTGCATTCAGGTGGCTGAACTGGTTAAGGATAAGTATGAAAGAGAGATAATTGGGATGATCAGAGGTTGCATCAAAACCGTCAACTGCGGAAGTAATGTCTCTAGAAATGGGAAAAACTGTCCCAATCTCCCTCTCCCTCACTATACTAAACTTGCCTACATTTTAGGCCTCCGTGTTTCGCCTTCTCATCGGTATAAGTTATAACCATTCCTTTATTTCCTTATCTAGGACATTCATTTTGTTTTGTAGGCACCCATTTTAGGTAATTATTGTTTACCTCTTTGCTTGTATAAACGGGTTTGGATCCTCTGCTAGTCTGTTTTGCTAAAAGTCACACCAGAGTATGTTGTTCCACACATCACAATATATAATTCATACATAACACTCCCTCCGTTTCATCGAAGATGACTTATTTTCCTTTTCAGTTTGTCTCATACATGATGACTCATTACTAAAAATAAAAACCCCTTTTATTTCTATTTTATTCTCTATTTCTTACTTTATTCTTTCCACCTAACATAAAAAAGAAAACTGCATAAAATACCGTGCTATCCAAGGAAGGAGTTATCTTTCTTGGAACGGAGGGAGTAATATTAAAATATTAATTTCTTTTTTATTTAAATAATGTGATGTATGGAACAGTAGCACAGTAAGGCATCCAAATCCTGGATAAACATATGTGGGGACTATGTTTTTTGTCATGTCATGTTAGCAAAAATAATCATTTTGTTTTGTAGGCACCCTTTTAAGGTAATTATTGTTTACATCTTTGCATGTATAAACACATGTGGGGACTGTGTTTTTGTCACATTATAGGAGGACGGGTGTTGGGCTCAAATTAGTGCAAAAAATGGAAAAATGGTTCGTAGAAAACGGAGCCGAATACTCGTACATGGCCACCGAAAACGACAACGTTCCATCCCTCAATCTCTTCACCGGCAAATGCGGCTACACCAAATTCCGCACCCCTTCGATCCTCGTCCAGCCCGTCTACGCCCACCGGGTCCGCGTAACAAACAAAGCCACCATCACCAAGCTCAGCCCCGCCGCCGCCGAGGCCCTGTACCGCCGCCGCTTCTCCGCCACAGAGTTCTTCCCGCGCGACATCGACGCCATCCTCAGCAACAAACTCTGCCTCGGCACGTTCCTCGCACGTGCCGGGTCGTCGTGGGGCGTGGTGAGCGTGTGGAACTGCAAGGAGGTGTTCACGCTCGAGGTCCGGGGCGCGTCGCGCGTGAGGAGGGCGCTGGCGGGGGCGACGCGGGCGGTGGACAGGGCGATGCCGTGGCTGAGGCTGCCGTCGGTGCCGGAGGTGTTCAGGCCGTTCGGGCTGCATTTCCTGTTCGGACTGGGAGGGGAGGGCCCGCAGGCGGTTAGGTGCGTGATGGCGCTGTGCGGGATGGCGCATAACCTGGCGAGGGAGTGCGGGTGCGGGGTGGTGGCGACGGAGGTGGCGAGAGGGGAGCCGCTCAGGTTAGGGATCCCGCACTGGGAGAGTCTATCGTGCGCCAAGGATATATGGTGCATTAAGAGGCTAGGGGGAGAGGGAGATCATCATAATCACACTCTGCCTGACCCTGACTGGACTAAGTCACCTCCTGGGATGTCTATTTTTGTCGATCCCAGGGACTTCTAATTCTCAACCATATTTGTATCTATAAATGTAAGTTTTTATCTTAATATTTAGATTTCTACCCAACAAATGCAATTTTCATTTTGGTCGTAAAATTATTGAGATAACAGTGGAGTCAATTATAGACGCTCCTGTTCCACTAAGCTACAAGAAACATAAATTTTGGAAAAAGAAGAGATAGATATATATATATAGATGAAAGTGAAGATCATATGCTATCAGCCATAAACATTAACGTCACTTATATACAGACCTTGATTCGCCTGATCCAAATAGACTAGGCCACCAATTTTAACATCTTTCCTTGACCACCAGCTTTTAGGCCATGTTTGGTTGCCAGGATTCTGTCTGGGAAAGTAATCTGATTACTTAAATTTTAAATTCCTGTGTTTGTTTCCGTTTTTAATCAAACTGAGAAAGTAATCAAAATCCTGAAACAATGAAAGTTAGTACAACTTTCCAGGATTCTGAATCCTAACTTTTCTTAGATATTCTTTTTCCCAGTTTTAGGATTCTTACATATTTAATGCAATATAGTAAATTTTTTTATTTTTATTATTATTATTATTATTATTATTATTATTATTATTATTATCATCATCATTATTATTATTGTTATTATTTATTACAATGTTTTAAAAATAATTTAAAAGTATAAACCATACTTAATTTCAGGATAATAAATAACTATAATTCAAATTATCATAATTATAACTATATTATTAATATTTATTTTTATTTTTATTATCATAATAATAATAATTTATTAAATAATTAAATATAATTATAATTATATAATTATATAATAATTATTAATTTATAAATTAGTAATTAACAATAAAATTGTAGTGAAATTTTAAATTATAAAATTTATTCAATTAAAAATTAAGTAAATATAATGATAATAATAATAATAATAATCTTATTTATTATTATATTATTATACATTATGATGTATAATCCATATTTAAACTATCCATCGTAATAATAAATAAAATAATATAATTATTATCATTTGTAACTAATAATTTATTAAATAATATGTATTATTATTTTTTATAAATAAAAAATGATAAGTATATTTTTAGTTTAGTGTTTAAATCAAATATATACTTTCAAATCTTGATATTTTCCAAACACATGAAAGTAAAGTTATTAGAAATCATATTCTCGAGATTCATTTTCCTAGGAATCATTTTCTTTGTCAACTTTACTTTCTCGCCAACCAAACATGATCTTATAGTCTTCCTCTATTTTGCTCTCAAATTTTTTTTAAAAAAGTTCAAAATTCCTACCTGTGATATTATATTAATATCCAGAAAATTTTAATGATATTATTAAAAAATAGTAATGATTACAAATAATATTAGAGGAATGTGTAATGACTAAAAATGTACTACCTCTGTCCTTGAAATAATGTCCACATTTTTTATTTTGGTCCGTCCATAAAATAATGTTTTCATTTTTTTTTATTTTTGGTAAATGGGTCACACTTTCCCCTAACTCATTACACTTGCATTTTATTATAAAATAAATATATAAAATGAGACTTACATTTCACTTACTTCTCCAACCTCTTTCCCATCACATTTCTTAAAATCCACACTGAATCAAAATGGATCTTTGAATTGTGGAAGGAGGAAATACTAGTTTTCTAGTAATCAAATATTAACTCATCCTAAAATGTTAGTAACTACTAGGGGGTGTTCGGTTGGCAAGATTAAATCTCATGATTAAATATGTATCATATTTGATTCATAAGATTGAACCCTTCAACTTAATCTTAGATGGATAGTCTCATGATAATTAGTCATAACCTCCCCCCTCCAACTAAAATAATCCCACAACTTAATCCTAGATGGATACTCTCATGATATTAGTCATGGCAACCGAACGCCACCTAGGAGTACTAATATAGTACCAATATAGTCAGAAGATATGCTTTAAAGCATCCGCAATGGAGGACTTCCGCGCGGACGTCCGCCATTAGGCATGCCCGCCACGGATACAGAATTGGGCTGAGGACGTCGCAGGTCCGCGGCGTTAAGCGGAATTCCGCGCGGACGTCCGCCATTGCGTCGACTCCCGCGAAATTCCGCTTTATTTCATTTTTTTTTGTAATGTCTATATATACCGCTCGTTGAACTTCGTTTCATTTCGCACCACTTGTTTTAACAAGTTTCTCTCTCTCTAAATTTCTTTTATATAATAGTAATGGCTTGTAGTGGTAGTGGTAGTGGTAGTAGCCATCATGAAGACGTAATGGCTCCGATTTCGGCAAGTGTGCGGGAGGCCGTGCGAGGGAGGAACAAGAGGCCTCGGCGCCGGCGGTGCCTCGACCCATCCATCGTCGCACTATAGTACCCCGCGACCACCTCGCTTCCCACTGTCGGTTGTACAAGGACTACTTTGCGCCGGAGCCACGGTTTGGGAGACCCTATTCCGGCGACGGTTTAGGATGCATCGGCCGCTGTTTATGCGTATTGTTGGCGCTTTGAAGCGTCGATACGGGTATTTCATGGTGCGGGAGGATGCAGCGGGTAAACCCGGCCACACACCGATTCAGAAGTGCACTGCCGCACTCAGGCAGTTGGCGTACGGAGGTGCGGCGGACATGTTCGACGAGTACCTCCACATCGGCGAGTCGACAGCCCGCGACTGCCTGAAGTATTTTTGTCAGGGCGTTAGGGAGATATTCGGGGATAGGTATCTTCGGAAGCCTACCCCCGAAGATTGTCAGGCTCTGCTGGATATGCACGGGGCTCAGCACGGCTTCCTGGGGATGCTGGGCAGCATAGATTGTATGCACTGGGAATGGAAGAACTGCCCCGCTGCATGGAAAGGGATGTACACTACCGGTTTCTAGGCCAAGAATCCCACGATGATCCTTGAAGCGGTAGCTGACTACCGGTTGTGGATATGGCATACCTATTTTGGAGTAGCCGGGTCGAACTACGACATCAACGTCCTCCAGTCGTCGCCCCTTTTCAACGACCAGTGCATGGGCGTCGGTCCGGCCGTCAACTTCATCGCCAACGGCAACCAGCACAACATGGGCTATTATTTGGCGGATGGGATATACCCGATGTGGCCCATCTTTGTGAAGACGATCAGATGTCCAACGGATGCGAAGAAGGTATACTTTGCGCAACGTCAGGAGGCAGCGTGCAAGGATGTAGAGCGGGCATTTAGTGTGCTCCAGGCTCGATGAGCGGCAGTGAAGGGACCATCACGGCTGTGGTACGTTGACAGCGTCGCCGACATCATGTACGCATGTATTATCATTGCCAACATGATTGTCGAAGATGAAGGTCCAGCACTGGCCGATTGGGCCAATGATGATGCTGATGCTGCGGGTCCAAGTCACGGCGTGGCCACTAGCAATGTACGCATGGGGATTCCCCATGACGACGTCGATCGAGTCTGTGCATTTGCCGACATGCGCCTAAAACAAGCCCACGTTCAACTCCAGAATGATATTATTGAAGAAGTATGGCACTGTAGGGGTCGTCGTTGATGTAATTTTTAATTATTAAAATGTATTTTTTTATTTGGTGAAATGTACTTTTCTTATTTTAATGGAATTTTTTCCTTATTTTCGTCGAAATTTTAATTACGTAAATTGTTTACTTCCGGAAATTGTTTAATTTGTGAACTTGTGATTTTTTTTAATGTGGGAATTCCGCAGGGGAATTCCGCCTCTGTGCAGTGGGAAGTCCGTATGACATGGCAGTGCAGTGGGAAGTCCTTATGATGTGGCAGGAGGTGTTTTTGGGAATTTGCAGGGAATTCCGCCAGGGCATCCGCAGTTACATTGAGAAATATACTGAATAGATTGGTACTTGGCTTCGACTATAAACATAGTGTCAATGAAGTTTATCTAAAGTATTTCAAAATGTATATTCTCGGATTAAGAATAAGCAAAAGCCACAAGGACAAATCTGTTGTATAGTTTATACGATCTTTCATTACAGTGCTAAAGGAACAAGGCCACTCAAAGAATTCTGGGTGAAGTGGTCGAAGTGCACAGAAAAACAATATGTGGACGAGAGGCGACGACCATATATAGGATTGAAAGAAGAACAAAACAACATTGAACAGATCAAAATTTAGCAGATCTCACTCGACAGAACAGTTAGACAACAACGAATCTAGGCCATTACAAGGCCAAACACGATTTCTGCTTCAGTTTCAATCAAAGGATAATTTAATTGAACAAATCAATCATGAAAATCTATCTCATAAACCACACACAGCGCTGACACAAATTTGTGTACAATGAAGTACAACAAACTTGTGAATGAATCAGATGGTAACCACAGACAGAGTTACTCAACTTGAATGATCAGCACAAGTTTACAAGAACAACAAGAATAACTAGGCACCTCGAGTTTGACTCGGTCACCCCTCCTTCAAATCCTATTGGCCACGACTTCTGCGGCCTTCTGCATTCCTTATCGGATAAAAGTAAGGATGGGCCTGCACAAGATTACAACCATCAGTCAGAAGCAAAAGATATGCTTTAGCAGCAACTGGGTGCAATTTTGAGCATTAAATAGGATTTAGAGAGAATGGAGTATAAATTGGATAAGATGCTTCCATATCTCAAATTCCATCATAAGAAGAAAAAAATCCATGTAGGAAACAGTCAGGTGAAGAAAGAAGGTACCATTGCTTCCTTTGCAGTTGGCCTTTCTTGATGATCATATCGCAACAACTTGTCAACAAAATCAATTGCCTTCAGATGATAAAAGAATATATTAAGTCAAATATTATAGTATCAAAAACTTAAATACATGGTAAATAGGTTCTCGGTAGCCATATGGATGAACTGCTTACATCAGGAACAGCAAAATGTTGATTATCAGCATTGATGAATTTTGTCCATGGCTTTCTACTATGCCTAGATTGACACGCCAGGAAATCAGTATTATCTTCTAGACTTCTACTAAGAATATATAAATAAATACAAATGGAAGACCAATTGCAAAGTCAAATGTATTTCACCTTCCAATAAGAGCTGCGAGATTTTGGTCTAATTCCAAGCGGTACTTGTTCAAATAGGCATTCAACTCATCCGTACCCAATACCTGTCATTTTATCAAGACTTGAAACCTTACTAGGTAGTACCAATATTCTAAACTACATCACAAGTATGATGTAATTATACACAAAGAAAGGATGCAATTAAACTCAAAGGACATGACCATCTTATTCAACTGAAGGTGAGAATTAATCGCTAGAACATGGGATGCATTCCAATCTCAGCCATGTGAACAACTATCTGGAAGAAAAACGAGTACAAGTAAAAAAGTAAATTCACTAGAGAGTTATCTTTCAGCATACCTTTGCAATCCTGACCAGTTGATCATAATTATCATGCCCATAGAAGAAAGGCTCCTTGCGGAATATCTATACAACACAAGCTCCACATAAGCATAATTACAGAAAGGAAAATTCACATTTAATTTAGGTACGACCATTTAAAATCCCATCTACCATCCACACATCACAAGAAATCAGATAAAAGTCTCTCGTGACGCTTCAGGAAGAATAGCTACAATAGAGATTGAGATACTTGGTATAATATATGTGAGCATAGTTTATTTTAAATTCTGATTCTTCCATATTTAGAAACATATAGAAAGGATAGCATTATTGAATAGAATCTCATGAATTTATATGATCAAGCTCATTAACGTACCCCCTAAATATGGTGTAGCACATATGTAGCATAGAAGAATAGAAGTTTAACACCTACAACAGAGACAGATAAAAGAAATAAGCATACCATTCCAGCAAACATACAGCCCAAGCTCCACAAGTCCAAGGAGTAATCATAATCTTGCAAATCAACCAGAAGTTCAGGGCCTTTAAAATATCTGTGCATATGGAAAAAAATTTGAAAATGTATACATTTTAGTACACAGCTAGAAGCAACGTAATCAAACAAATCCACATACTCGTAACCATGAAACTGAAACCAGCATTCAACTAATAAATATGGTAACAGACCACAGATCTAGGAGAAGAGTCTGATTAAAGAGGCTGCTTTCTAGATTTCTAAATATACAATAAGCTGGCCGAAGTGAAACATGTGGAGCCAAAAACATTTCAATGATTTAACTACATAAAATGCTAAGCAATTCTCATGCCAACTGTTCCCTTCACTCTTCAGTGCAATATACATGAGATTAGAACTTAACACAATTATTTGCATATATCTATTTAGTACATGTGACTGTCAAAATCATCCATCAAATCTGATCCTAGCACAATAATCAGATGATTTGCATCAATCTTAAGATCCCAAATTTCTCATATCGAATATGATAGATTTTGTTTCGACATAATGGTAATGACATGGAAAAGAGATGCTGCCATTACCAAGAAGTAAATCATATTCTGATCCCCAAGGTTTACCAGTAGTTTCAACTTTAGCTGGCTTATAAATTCGTAAGAGAACCAAGTTCTATGGTTAATCCAAAATTGAAACAAGTCACAAATGTTCAAACTATGCCCTTATTTCCCAGTTGTCAGATTATACATATTAGAAGAATTCTAGCTAATTATTAATAGGTCACAATCAAATTTATGATTCATCCACCGCCTCTTATGAGATAACAATAAGCAAAGTAAATTACCATTAGGACATGAATCAATAGGATATTAACAGTGACCTATAATTGACCATATGCACTGCAGTTGACAGAAATAATGTAATGATAAACTTGTACTCGACAATTAATTTCCTATAAAGAAGACAGAGCTAATAGGGAAAATTCAATAAAATCAAAGCACATTATTTTCTATAGTGAAATTTACAGATGGCATCTTCTTTAATTATATTCCCTTGAAATCAAGTTCAAGAGACACCAATCACAACACTATTTACTAGCCACCTAGATGCATCTAAAGTTCCTTTTTTTTTTAGGTTTTGACTGAAAATATATTATACTCACTATTCCAAATAAGTACTCCTATTAAATTATTATATTTGCATAATAATAAGGTTTTTTAATCAAAAATGCGATACTGAAAAAAGATACATCACAAAATTAAGAATTGAGAATATATGTCCAACATTAAAAGAGTCCACTTTAAAACTCATCAATTTTTTCACTTCAGCTAAACCAAACAATCTTCATTAATTCTCTCAAAACTGAATCCACAGAAACGAAATTTAATATTCTCATTGAGTAAACTATCATTATCAGAATTATAACTCCTTATCTAAGTTAGGTCAAGACTGACGTTCACAATAATTCTAAATGGAAATCTTAATACAATCAAAGCAATGGCACATTCATATAAACCTGATTCATCATAGATAAAAATAGCAGAACTGAATATCAGAAGAATTTTCTCTTCCTTTGACTTGGTAACAATCCTATATGAGTCTCATTTGCTTCATTAGCAGTTGGTGGTCTATAAACTATACTTCGTGATTCTCTTCCACTAACTAAACCAGAGCATATCAGAAAAAGAGAGTACAAATGAGAATATTCTTTCAACAAAGCAATACATATTGAAAAGGGAAGTACAGTTTTCAAATAGAGTATATCAAGCAAAATAAGAAAAGATCATTAGTAAAAGTAAAACCAGAGGTGAAGAATGATCGCGAACCTAGAAGCAACACGAACATTATACTCTTTCCCTGGATGGTAGAATTCAGCAAGTCCCCAGTCAATTAGGCGGAGTTTCCGCTGCTCATGGTCTATCATTACATTGTGGGGCTTAACATCCCGATGCATGATACCTTGAGAATGGCAATAGTCTAAAGCCTGTATATCAGTTAAAAAAAGCTTCAGCCTCTCCATCAGGATATATCATTTCTATAACAGATAGAAGAGCTCATGAGAAGAGAAGGTGAGTTCGGGTAAATAATTCGTTAAAATTAGGCATGTGCTCATTTTGATACTCTTATAAAAAAGAAAACTAGCCTGCTTCAACTAAATTAGCAAGGTTATTCACTTCAAGTCCAAGAAGTCAAAGTCCCATCCCATGAATGCCAGAGTCTAAATCTAGAATAACAATAATAAAAAACCTAAACATTATTGCTGTTGGTGCTTCAACCACATAATTGAGAGTAGAACCTATGGAAATTCATATCCTTTGTTGCTTGTCATATTTCCTCCCCAGTGCAGAAAAAAAGAACCAGGTCCTTGAACCTAATCTTCATAATTCTAGTAAATGCATGCCACAAATGAAAACAAACCATACCAGCTATAGTTAAAATTATGTTATATTCTCTAAGTTCAGGTTGGAATAACTGAATCCATTTAGTTTCACTGTTCTTCAACTTCAACAGATAATACAAAATGTAAGCAGAAAATGAAGTTGGTATGAAAGATGATAGAATAGCACATGTCAAGTAATCCCTAGGGTAACAATATCAGCTGAGACTGAAAAAGTTCAAGAAGATAAAGAAGAACCAGGAATTTGAAAAAAGATATAGAAGAAAAAGTAAGTGGGGATAAAAGAAAAGACTTACCTTCAAAAGTTCATATATGTAATATCTAATATCAAAGTCTGATAGAGTGGGATACAGCACTTTAAAGTCTGTATTGTTCACATGTTCAAATATAAGACTTGGGGTCTTTGATTGCTGATCCCTTACAATATCAAGCAACTTCACAATATTTGGCCCTCCACAGAGATTCTGCAAAATCTTAATCTCTCTCTTGATCTGCAGAAATGGATACGGTCATTCATATAAACCTTAAAACAGTTACAAGTGCATACCAACATAGAAAAGTATATTAAACAAACTCTTAAGTCAAACTTGAAATAGCTATTCAAGCAACATGACTTCTCTACTAATTTTATTTTTTTTTCTACATTCATATTTTCGCTTCTTAGTTCTTGTGAATTCTCTCCGCTTCTAGCATTTATCTTCATCATTCCCCATTTTAGCTTTTCCTTATTCTTTACTTTCAAAATTCCCTCCAACTCAAAAACCAAAACTAAGTCATTTCTATCTGTTGCTAATGCATAGCCAAAAATGTATGAAACAAGTCACTAGACCGATGGTTTCGATTTCGACCAAATTTCTAGTCAATTAATCTATTAGATTGAATGTTTAAGAAATATAACCATTCTATCTTCTCCCTCTTATTGTTCATAGCAAAAAAATAGCATTTGACAGGCAAGAAACTATCTTGAGGAACAATTGATTTATCGACCTTCTTCTTCTTGACCGGTTTGAGGATTTTGATGATGCATTTCTCGTTATTGGTAACATGAATACCCTCAAAAACCTCGCTGTATTTCCCCCTACCAACCTTCCTCACCACCTCGTAATCATCCTGCTCCCTGTGAAAAACAAATTACATGGGAAAACAAATTAGATGGGAAAAGAAAAAAAATTGATTGGAGCATGCCAATGGATTACCCACCCCCATTGAACAGTAAGCGCCTCATAGTCCCAATAGTCCTTAGGGCGGATAACATTGACGTCTGAGTAGACCGGCGCCTTGGAGGGGGCTCCAGGCCGCCTAATCGCTTTCCCGATCTTCTGCGACATGGGTTCGAGTGGCGCCTTGTGGTGGTAGTTGTGTGTATTGAGAGCAAGCGGGGAGGGCAGACGGTGGAGAAGAGAAGATAGATGAGAGTGGTGACGAGAGACGAAGAATTGGAGAGGCATCAAAGGGTAAGGGTTAATATAATGAGAAATTTCGGAAAAATGGGCTAAATACGCAAGCCTTTCGAAATTTAGGATTAAATTCCCACGCCTTTCGAAATATGGGATCGTGGCATGCGAATTTTTCGGAAAAAGAAATTTTTACATTTTTATCTATTTTCTCTTCTTTTTCTTATTATTTCTCTCATGATATTTATATATTGACCAAATTGCCCTCTATCATTTTCACTAAAATTTTAGCACTATTTTTTATTACAATCCAATTTTCACCCAAAACACTGCCGCCTCCAAATGATTACCCATGGAAACCTGAAGTTCGAGACCTCATGCTCGACGAGAACATGAGCCCTAAGTAGACTGATTTCGAGCTCGAGGATCTCCGGACAGCAGACGACACGTTGTGTCGATGAGGCACGGCGGCTGGCGAGGGAGTTCGAGCAGCTACGATGCTGTGTCGTGGTGAATTTGAGAGGGCTGACGGCGCTGAGCACCGAGAGGGTGACACTGGCTGTCAGCGAGGCGCGATGACGTCGCCTGAACCGAGCGATGGAAATGTTTGGCTGTGCAACAAGAGAGAGAAGAGATAGTCGACGGATTTTAGCTCTCTAAATTTGGGGACGAATGGGGGGTTGCCATGAGAGAAGACTGAGGTGTCCAGTTGCTTTTGAAATAAGGGTGCCCAGGGAGAGAGGCGACAGGTGCTAAGAGTCTCCGGAGACGGCGGCGGTGGACGGTCTCGAAACCGAAAGAGGCGGCGCCCTGGTGATGCGAGGACGCGTGGTTGCCATCGAGCGACAGTGGCTAAGACATGCTACTGCAATAGCGTGACGGGAGGCTCCGACTGATTTAGAGAGCAAGGGATGATGGTACGCAGCAGCAGCGTCGATGAAGCCGTGAACAAAGGACCACTTTGTGTGGTCGCTGACGGCTGCACAAGAGAAAAGATAGGGCGAGAGGAAGAGTGGAAAAACGAAAGAGAAAGAGAAAGATTGCAAATTGGAGGCTGCGCATGAGGGTAGAGAAAGACGTTCTAGGATTTCAATTGTTAATTTTTGGAAGTAGTGTTTGGTGATTTGGGTGAAAATAATTGGAATAAAAAATTGTAGTGAATAAATTAGGGGTAATTTGGTCAATTTATAAATATCATGAAAGAAATAACAAGAAAAAAGAAGAGAAAATAGATAAAACATCAAAAATCTCTTATTCCGAAAAATTCGCATGTCACGATCCCATATTTTGAAAGGCGTGTGAATTTAATCCTAAATTTCAAAAGGCTTGCGTATTTAGCCCCTTTTTTCCAAAATCTCTCTAATATAATTTGATGCTCTTCTTTTCCATGGAAACCCTTTCCCCTTTTTCTCCTTGTAATTTTGCTTTTCATTTTATTTCCAAAGTTTTGCAACGTTTTACATGATAACGTCCAAGTTCCAACATGGTTTTGCTGACTTTGGGGACAGCACGAATTTAATAGGACTATAAAATTTGTAAGTAGGGAGAGAGAAAAAAAAAGTGATGGGGTATATACATTACTCTCTCCGTCTGTGAATAAGAGTTCCATTTTTTTATTTTGGTCCGTTTGTGAATAGGAGTTCCGGTTCTTAATTACCATAAACGGTATCGCATTCCACTAACTCATTCCACTCACATATCATTTAAAACTAATATATACATATGAGACTCATATTCCACTAACTTTCTACCACCTATTTTTCTTAACATTTCTTAAAACTCGTACCAGCATGAAATGGAGCTCCTATTCGCGGACGGATGGAGTACTACTGAAATTCCAAAAAAAGGTGTGCTTGGCGTCAATCCACCATTAGGACCCAGTTTTCTATATAGTACAAATAGGGGAACGACGCGAGAGACTCTCGCCTGTTTAACGAAGCACACATGAGCTTGTTGCGTGTTATAAGCGATCGCGTCTCTCTTAAACACGCGAGAGGCTGTCGCGTGTCTACCTCAAATACAGATACCCTCATTTCCCTTCCCCTGTGCGCAGACAACTACACTTCACCACTACAGCCAGCGAAAATCAACGAGAAACCGACTTCCAACGGCTCCCTGATAAACTCGTATTTCTATCGATTTGATTGGCTTATTGATATGATTATTGCTGAGTTTTAGTAGCTCGAATTATATATTTCCAGCCTATTATGTTTGTTGAGAATGTGCAAGAAAATAGGTGAAAAAGAGTCAAAAAAGGACATAATCACTCGAGGCAAAATGAACAAAGGAAGGAAGTACGGATGTTAACAGTAATCGGCGTATCAAGATGATCTCCAAATGCAACTTAAAGACTACCATTCTCTTCATCTTTTGAAGAGCTCCGCGTGGGTATCTCGCACTCCTCAATCGAAATCAGGTAGAAGAAGTTATGGTCGTTTTATGAACAGTGCGTTGTGATGTCCAAAGAACTCGACCTAGACGGGTCATTTTGGCCACCTAACTTTCACTTCCACAAAGCGTGAAGAAAACAGAAGGCTTGCCCCGGATGGGTCAACTCGGACCTTTATTTTGACTCGGAGGGGTCAAACTTAGCTGGTCCGGATTTTTAAACTAAAAACGCGATTTTGAGTGGATTGTAAGAGGAAAAGACCTTGGGTTACAAGGAATGACTTACATACCTCTTGCCACACATATTTTCTCTCCCAAAAACACTCTTGGACACGGAATTGAAGACTGAAGACTGAAGACTTTAGAATCGAAGATTGAAGCTTCTACTCCATCAATCTGACCCTTGGGATATCGAGTGTCGTTTATTTATGTCTTTGATTGAATTCTTTGTTTTATACTCCCTCCGTCCTCAAAAATTAAACTAGTTTTACCAATTTGGGGCGTCCCCTAAAATTAGATCAAGTCTAAATATAGAAAGTTTTTAACCAATTACACACCACTAATAATGTAGACCCCACAATCCACTAACACTCCACTACCTTTTCCCTTCTCTCTTACTTTTTCCATATCTCTCTTATTATACCAATTACACATTAAAACTCGTGTTTTTTATAACTTTGTCTATTTTTTAGGACGAAAGGAGTACTTGCTTTTCATGAAAAACATAAGTAGCTAAGCCTTTATTGCATAGTTCTTTGTGAAAATGCACTAATTTCATGGTTTTTATCCGATTGATTTGTTAATTACATTGCTCTTGTGGTTGCTTAAATATTGTTTGTGTCATTTTCATTCAATTGAGTAGCTAACTATTGAATGTGTTACGGTTAGTTAAATTAATCGAGAGAAGAAAAAATTTACTTATAAATAAGAATAATTCACACCTTAATTCAATAGAACTTAAGAGAGTTGAAGTTTTGTGTGAGGACTTTGATCGTATTAATATATAGGGAGTAGGTGTTAGAGATTAGAAGGGGACTTCGTATCTAACACCTAATCTACGAATTTCTCACCTCAGGAAGGGGTTTAATCTAATTTAGTAATCGACTTAACAACCCTAGAGACACTAAAAGATAATGTGAATTAATTGTATGTAAGCTTGGAGTTGTGCATCAGATCCTAAAATTCTACTTCTCGACAATAACATGCACACATTGAACACACAAACACATGCACATCATACGCACGAGAACAACATTGAACACACAAACACATGCACTACATACGCACTAGAACAAATAGCACATAAATTAATACAATGCACATACAAATACAACAATAAAAAAGCGCACACACAACACTGCATATACACAATACATACACTCGCACAGACAACTTAAAATATACTCCCTCCGTCTCATAGAAATAGGTCAAATTTCCTTTTTCGTCTGTCCCACAGAAATAGTCCATATCCATTTATAGAAACTTTTTTCTCCTTTTTAATTTATCATTTATGAACCCCCCCACCGTACACTATATTATTTCAACCACTTTTTTTCCTACTCTCTTACTTTACCAATTACATATTAAAACATGTGTCATCCAAATAGTCATTTCTATAGACGGAGGGAGTATAAAATAATATATAAAAATATATAATATATATATATATATAAGGGTGCATTATAATGATAATCCAAATTTTCGTAATAACCCTATAACCAAATCTGGACCACACATTTTTAAAATCACGCGGTTGATATTCAAACTTAGATTTACTTCATAAAAAAAAGCGCGGGGTAAATATGTCATTTCGCTCATGATAAAATTTACGTATCCAAATTTCGCTCATTTTATCAGTCAGTCAAAAGTATCATTTTATCAACTCAGAGTATCATTCTATCCGGGGAAAACTATCATTCTATGCAATAAACCTAACATATATCATTTTATCATTTTATCAGTCAGTCAAAAGTATCATTTTATCAACTCAGAGTATCATTCTATCCGGCAAAACTATCATTCTATCGGCTGAAAGTATCATTCTACCCGGCAAAACTATCATTTTATCGGCTGAAAGTATCATTCTATCAGGCAAAACTATCATTTTATCAGTTTTATGTCATTTTGTCACGTTAAAGTATCATTTTATCAGCTTATATGCAATTTCTTCAGCTAAACTATCATTTTTATAAGCTAACTGTCATTTTATCCGCTTAGATTATCATTTTATCAGGTAAAAGTATCATTTTATTAAACAAAAATGTCATTTTATACACCAAAAATACCTATCATTCTATCGGCTGAAAGTATCATTCTACCCGGCAAAACTATCATTCTATCTGCTAAAAGTATCATTCTATCCGGCAAAACTATCATTTTATGCAGTAAACCTAACATTTATAAGCTAAAAGTATCATTTTATCAACTCAGAGTATCATTCTATCCGAAAATACTATCATTTTTATAAGGTTTCTGTAATTTTATCCGCTTAGATTATCATTTTATCAGGTAAAAGTATCATTTTATTAAACAAAAATGTCATTTTATACACCAAAAATACCTATCATTTTATCGGCTGAAAGTATCATTCTATCCGGCAAAACTATCATTTTATGCTGTAAACCTAACATTTATAAGCTAAAAGTATCATTTTATCAACTCAGAGTATCATTCTATACGACAAAACTATCATTCTATGCAATAAACCTATCATTTTATCATTTTATCAGCCGGTCAAAAGTATCATTTTATCAACTCAGAGTATCATTCTATCCGGCAAAACTATCATTCTATGCAATAAACCAATCATTTTATCATTTTATCAGTCAGTCAAAAGTATCATTCTATCAACTCAGAGTATCATTCTATCCGGCAAAACTATCATTCTATGCAATAAACCTATCATTTTATCAGTCAGTCAAAAGTATCATTTTATCAACTCAGAGTATCATTCTATCCGGCAAAACTATCATTCTATGCAATAAACCTATCATTTTATCATTTTATCATTTTACGTGATATTTGGTGAAATTCAGAAATTAAATGAGGGAAATGACAGTTTTACCCAGCGCTTTTTTTTATGAAGTAAATCTAAGTTTGAATCTCAACCGCATGATTTGAAATATGTGTGGTCCAGATTTGGTTATCGGGTTATTACGATATTTAGGGGTTATCATATGATCACGACTCTATATATATATATATATATATATATATATATATATGTATAGGAAAATGATCAATACAAAACTTGATCTCAATACAAAATCCAGACCAAATCCTGACCATGAGATATATAGGGTTTTGATCTATGCAAAACCATTCTTAATACAAAAATGCAGAACCAAGCATACAAAAGTCATTTTTTAGTCATTGTAAGCTTATTTTTACGTCATTATAGTAAGGATGACATGAAATGATCTTAACATGACCTCAAACCCAAAGTTTATAATATGACCTAAAACTGCTTTACAATGACCCTCCGTGTTTTTGTTTAATTATTGACCATTGGATTGTCAAATCTCATGGTCAGGATTTGGTCTGGATTTTGCATTGAGATCAAGTTTTGTATTGATCATTTTCCTATATATATATATATATATATATATATATATATATAAATAATCAATTCAAAGTGAATGTCAAATTTTAATTGATATTATGACATGCCAACAAAGAATTTAGAATTAAAATATTATTTTATATTAATTACTTAATTTTACTAAACATGAAATTCTGAATTAAAGTACAATACTACTTTGCATTTAATTTCATAAATTTCCAATTATATGGTACCAAACGGTCCTTATCAGTGAATGTGTTACTTGTGTATAAAATAAACTAGCTTGACATTTTACGTAAAATATAAAACTTGAAATAGTGGAATGAAACCTTGAAAACAAAATTAGCTCTTCAATGGCATCGTAGATTGAACGATAGATCATCCGAATTTACAATATAAATAATGACCTATACAAGGAAAAAGGAAAAAAGTTTCTAAACCGCCAGATAAAATTGTAACATGTCAAGAGGCTAAGAAAAAAAAGGATTTGTTCTAGTTGCATGAGAAAAGTGTTGTGAGAGTCTTGATGATTAGTGCATAATTTCTTCTTCCTTGAAGAATATGACAACAGTTAATTTCTAATGGGAATTAGTGTTTTCAGGATAACAGCAATGGGCATGCCTAAGAAGCCAATGAATATACTTGCTTTCCATTGCCTCATTGTGAGAGGAGTGGTGTTTGCAAATGTACCAAAGAACTCAACAATTATGATCTGGAAGAGGACTGTCGAGCCAACAAAGGAGGCGAACACGTGGTTGTTCAGTATCCCTTGGAGCACGTTTATCTTCTCCATCTCTCGCGAGTTCAGCTCGTTGAACAGCTGCACAATCATTCAACAGCTAGGTAAATATATATAATGAGATTTTAGGTAGAGTTTGTTGAGCATGAGTTGATGTTGAAGAAGATTTACCTGGCAGAAGACAAATGTGTTGAAGATGATGGTGTTGAGGATTAGGTCAGAGTTGGGATAGTTTTCAATTTCAAAATATGTCTTTCCATATGCTTGAAGGAACCATATAACCACAAACTGGTAGACTGATTGTCCCAAGATGCTCCTCCACATCACATTGGTGATGAAGTTCCCACTCCTTCCAACGGGCACCATCTTCATCAACGCCTCGTTTGGAGGCTCTGTTGCTAGTGCAAGCGCCCCGAGTGTGTCCATGATCATGTTCACCCATAGCAGCTGAACAGCAGTCAGAGGAGCACTCCCTGAAAGTGTCACAATTTTGGATCACTAAGTAATAAGTATGTATATAGACTGAATTAAACATGAGGCTTGATTTGTTACCAGTTAAACAAGCTGAAGTGAAGTTTACAATGAGGGCAACAATGTTGACAGTCAGCTGGAACTGCACAAACTTCTGGATGTTTACATATACCGAACGGCCCCATTTTGCTCAACTTTGACTAGCTTATAAGCCTGCCTCTCCCCTTTAAATTCCCCACCAAGGGACAGCCCAAACTCGAGTATGGCGGCCTCAGTGGGAGTCCCGAGAATCTCGCGCTTCCCATCCTTGTTCACCACCACTTCCCCGCCCTTGCTGTTGAAGATGGACTGCACGAGCATCTTGACCACGGACTGCGGGAGCTCAGAGCAGAAAGCAGAGGCATGCTCTGGTTTAGTAATCTCCTTGACATTCATGCAAATGCAGGCTTTGACAACAGTCATGTGATTTGTGGTGAGAGTTCCGGTTTTGTCACTGCAGATGCTGGTGGCGGATCCCATGGTCTCGCACGCAGCGAGATGGCGCACGAGTGCCTTGTCGTTCATCATCTTCTTCATGGCAAAGGCGAGGCTGAGCGTGACAGCCAACGGCAGCCCTTCAGGGACTGCAACAACAACGATGGTGACAGCGATGGCGAAGTAGTCGAGCAGCTCCAGAGCATCATCCCCGGACCACACCAAGCTAGTCCCATCTCCCCATTTAAGAGTAACGAGCTTCTGAACAAGAACTGCGAAAGTTACAACAGCAAACACAAGGCCAATCTTCCCAATGATGGTTGCAACGCCGTTGAGCTTGACTTGGAGAGGAGTCTCGTCATTGCCTCCTTCGCTCAACGTGGCCATCAGCTTCCCCCACTGCGTCCTCATCCCGACGGTAGTGATCAGCATCGTGCAAGTCCCGTCCTGCACCTTAGTCCCTGACATCAAAAAAGGGTTCCCGCTATTAACCATCACCGGCTCGCTCTCCCCGGTCAGGCTCGACTCGTCTATCAAGACCGAGAAGCCAGAGAGGAAAAGCCCATCAGCAGGGACTTGATCGCCAATGGAAAGATGCACCACTTCGCCAGGGAGGAGCTCGTAAATAGACATCTTCTGCCGGTATCCATTCCTGGTGACTGGAACAGAGATCTTCTTCTTCTCCTTATCCAAATCTCTACACTGCAGCGACTGACGATAATCACTCGAGGCTGTAACGAACACGACAAGCAATATGATGGCAACAATGCCGAGGCCGTCGTGGGAGCCCCGGGGCCAGCCTTCGGTGGCTATCCCGACGACGAGGGAGACGATGGCGCAGACGCCGAGGATCATCAGCGTCATGTCGTGGAGGGCTTCCCACACGAACACCCAGAAGCTCCGAGGCTCGCTCTCTTGGAACTTGTTGATGCCGTAGAGCTCCTGCCTGCGGCTAAGATCGGCCGTGGAGAGGCCGTTGGAGGCGTCCGTGGCCAGCTTCTCCACAATGCCGGTCACCCCTCCGTGGAGCTTCAGCTTCTTCTGGTCGTGGCCTTCTACGATGGATCCTAATTCCGTGGCGCATATCTTGAAACCGGCGGCTTCTACTTCTTCGGGGATGGTGTAGTCGCTTATCTTCGCACCTGTAATTATATATGCTCATCAACTATATTTCTACTTGATATGTCTAGGTTGAAATGCAACGGTTACCTTTTATGAATTCGAATGCAGCTTTGGAGCGGTGAAGCGGAAACGGCGCTTGGGATTCTTGACGACGCAGCAGAGGTCCCGCCACCGCTGCAATACCTCGGTGGAGGAATGCTTCGGCTTGAGCTCCCATTTCTCACACAGTAAACTCTCCATTGTTTGTCTATTTTCTTCTTCAAATTAACAATGCAAATGTTGTTGTTCCGGAAGAACAAGTCTTGGTGTTTCAACTTATATAATGTAGTTAATCAAATTAAAAGGAAGATGCTCGACATCAACCTTGAAGAGTAGACATCGATGGAAGCATACAACCATGTTTCGAAACATCTTCATCAAAAGAGAGAGAAGAAAAGGATGATCCCAATTTATTGGTGGGAAAGTGTTGAAAGATATTAGTATTATTCATTCAACTTATTCAGAGAATTACAATAGGTACGCCTCCTTTAAATAGGCCAAGGGTTACATAAAATTGACAAGATTTGCCATAATACTCATTCCCTAATTAATTTTTTTTCCTTGCTTACCTATTTTCCTTACTTACATATTTTCCTTTCTAACACTCCCCCTCAAGTTAAGTAATGGGATTACCGATACTTAACTTGCCCAATACCTCATGGAAGCTTCTTGCATCGACAGCTTTCGTGAGTATATCCGCCAACTGATCTTCAGATCTCACAAAAGGAAGTTCTACCGTCTTGGCCTCTATATTGTCCTTTATGAAATGACGATCCACCTCGACATGTTTTGTCCGATCATGCTTAACTGGATTTTCAGATATACTGATTGCCGCCTTATTATCACAGAACAACTTACATGACTTCTGTGAGTTTAAGTTCAACTCAGTCATCAATTTCCTCAGCCACAGAATCTCAGTCAACCCACTCTTAATCCCTCGAAATTCAGCTTCTGCACTTGACAAGGCTACCACTTTCTGTTTTTTGCTTCTCCACGTGACAAGATTTCCTCCCACAATGGTAAAATATCCAGCAGTTGATTTTCTATCATTTGGGTTCCCTGCCCAATCAGCATCCGTGAATCCATGAATCTCTAAATGTCCATGATTCTCGAATAGAATCCCATGGTTCGCTGTCCCTTTCAGATATCGAACAATCCTCAGTGTTGCTTCCCAGTGAGCTACTTGAGGTGCATGCATAAACTGACTAACTACTCCAACTGCATAAGCTATGTCAGGTCTAGTGTGGGATAGGTATATCAATTTCCCAACTAAACGTTGATATCTTGTGCGGTGTGTGGCTTCAGCTCCTTCAACTATCCGCAGACCATGATTCTGAACCATAGGAGTATCTGCTGGCTTACAGTCCAGTAGTCCTGTCTCGGTTAACAAGTCAAGTACATATTTCCTATGACTGATGAAGATCCCCTTCTTTGACCTTAGCACTTCTATACCCAGAAAGTACTTTAGTAATCCCAAGTCCTTCTTTTCAAACTCTGCAAACAAATTCTTCCTTAGCTTGCTTATTTCCTCCTCATCATCTCCCGTGAGAATCATGTAATCTACATAGATGATGAGGCATGTAATCTTTCATTCTCTTTTCTTCAAGAATAATGTATGATCAGAGTTGCTTTGTTCATACCCATACTTCTTCATTGCCTCAGAGAATCTCCCAAACCAAGCTATAGGTGACTGCTTTAGCCCATATAATGTTCGTTTTAGTTTGCAAATCTTTCCTCCTTCGAAATCTCCAACAAATCCAGGTGGTGGCTTCATGTAAATGGGCTTCTTCAGTTCCCCATGTAAGAATGCGTTTGTCACGTCGAACTGATGTAGTGGCCATTCCCTGACTGCCTCTATTGAGAAGAGCACTCGAATGTTTCAGCATAATCAACTCCATAAGTCTGAGTGTATCCTTTGGCCACAAGTCTCGCCTTATACCTTTCAATCGACCCATCTGGCCTCCGTTTGATAGTGAAGACCCATCTGCATCCCACAGTTCGAACTCCATCAGGTTTAAGACATACTTCACATGTATTGTTCTTCATCAGAGCCCGCATTTCTACTAGCATTGCTTCTCGCCAGTGAGCAATTTTCATAGCCTCCTCGGCCGTATATGGGATTTCTTCTTCTTCGTAAAGTGCTGCTTCAAACGCCCTAGCCATCTCTGTTAGATTTGCTTTAGCCAGATTCGCCATAGAATATCGGCTTCTACTAATCCTCTCAGGACTGTATCTCTTAGCCGGGACCCCACGAGTAGTTCTGTTGGGGAGTATATAGCGGCCGGTATCACCATCAATTGCTGCATTCTCATTCTCGTCTACACCAAAAGTGTCAGGAGTAATAACTGTATTATCTGAGCTAGTTTCAGGAATTACCTCGGATATCACTGGAGGAGGACTCGATTCAGGCGTAGGCGGTTGAGGAGGCTCTACAGCAGATGTGACTGACTCGGCAGTGACACTAGCTTGTTCTGTTGGTTCCACGTTCGAGATACTTGGATGTGGCATCGGAAAACTGAGGGGTCCAATTTTATCACACTCCCCCTGAACACCACTCCCCCCCGACCCCGAGGTTGGGTGTGATAGAAGTATTCACTTTCTAGAAAATTACAATTCATGGTTGTTATAACCTTCCTAGACCCCGGGTGATAGCATCGATAGCCCTTCTGATTTACCCCATACCCCAAAAAAACACATTTTATTGCACATGCAGAAAATTTTCCTCTTTCGTGTTTCGGTACATGCACATAAACGGAACAACCAAAGATTTTGAGCGGAAGTATGAGAGGTGGGGGAATATCAGTAAGGGATGCGAGAGTCTGCAAAGGAGTTTTCATACCCAAAATTTTTGTAGGCAAACGATTAATCAGGTAGACAGCAGTGGCAACAGCTTCGGGCCATAAAAATTTAGGAACATTTGAGTCAAAAAACAGGGCTCTCGTGACCTCTAGGATTATCCTATTCTTTCGTTCAGCTACACCATTTTGTTCAGGAGTGTAAGGACAAGTAGTTTGATGAACTAACCCCTTTTCTTTAAAAAAATCAGTCATGTCTTTGTTAACAAATTCCCTACCATTATCGGATCTAAGAATTTTGAGCGTGGTTTGGAATTGTGTCTGGATCATTGTAAAGAAACGGGTAAATTTTTCAAAAACGTCAAATTTATGCTTCAAAAAATATACCCAAGTCAATCTAGTGCAGTCATCCACAAAAATGAGAAAATATTTAAAACCATGATCACCAACAATAGGAGCTGGACCCCAAACATCGGCATGCACTAGAGAAAAAATAGTCTTAACATGAGTATCACTTGATCTAAAGGATTGTCTGTGGTTTTTTGCTAAAACACAAGATTCGCAAGTAATATCCTTAAAATGGGAAAACTTTGGAAAAAGCAATTTTAAATAACCCGAGGATGGATGCCCCAATCTGCGGTGCCACAACCAAGCTTCCCGATTTGCAGATCCGTGAGCAAGCATCGCGGTTCCACCTTGTTGAGTAATCTCATCCACATAATAAAGACCTTGACGCTCAGTGCCATGCCCAATTATCCTCCTCGTCCTGATATCCTGTAATACACAGAAATTTGGATGCATTAGTAACGTACAGTTTAATTCTTTCGTCACGTGGCTGATAGACATAAGTTTATGAGATAATTTGGGCACATAGAGGCAATTTGTAAGCTTCATGGTTGGGGATATTTCAATGGTTCCACTCCCACCCACAGCGGTCAACTCTCCATCGGCAGTTTGAATTTGGTTTTTAGTTGCCCCATTAAATTCACAAAAATCTTTCAGATCGTAGGTCATAGTATCAGTTGCCCCACAATCAAAAATCCACTCACTCTCCTTAGGGTCAATTTTACTTTGGACAATGCATGCAATAGGTATATTTTCCAAGGGTGCAAAACGATTTGGGCTTAAGACGGAACTTTCAGACAGTTTTGGGGTCAAACGTGGAATATAGTTTTTCTGGGGTCCTAACTGTAATTTTCCCGGGTCATATTGCATATATTCTGAACTATAAGGACCAGAAATTAAATTACTCATGCTTTGGGGTTTGTTCTGAAAATCAAATTGGGGATCGGGGTTTCTCAACCCCAATCTGTTACCTCCATATGACCTGCCTCCTTTCTTCTCCACAAAAGCTGCCTCGCCGGGCCTGCCGCCTCCACCCGGTTGAGGACCGGTATCTCCTGCTCTCCCACGGGTGTTAGTCATCTCCCTATTCCCTGCTCCTTGCAGAAATAATCCGCCTCCATCTTCGACTCCGATGGCTAATCGAGCTTTAGCCTTTTGATTTTCATCCCACCATTCCGGAAATCCAACGAGGAGGAAACATGTATCTCGAGTATGTCTTTGTTTTCCGCAATGAGAGCACTAAAATTTTGATTTGTCGGGTTTGAAACCGCCTTGGCAATTGGGCTGTTGCGCGGCGGTTCGTGGTGGTTGCTGTTTTGGTCGGGAAAGGTATTAGGCTATGATGATTTTGTTATGAGCCTTTGCTCTGGTACCATGTTGAAAGATATGAGTATTATTCATTCAACTTGTTCAGAGAATTACAATAGGTACGCCTCCTTTAAATAGGCCAAGGGTTACATAAAATTGGCAAGATTTGCCATAATACTCATTCCCTAATTAATTTTTTTTTCCTTGCTTACCTATTTTCCTTACTTACATATTTTCCTTTCTAACAGAAAGTTACAAAGACGCGGGATCTCAAAATGAACGAATTTAGAGTATACTATTGTTTACGACAAGTGCGCTATGCTGCTGCTCTTTCTTCTCAATATCTTTCTCCCATTTCTCAACGTAAGTCATTTTTTTTCTTAGAGCATCTCCAATGGTAATATGCCAACCATAGGCTAGCCACAAATTCCTCCTGCCACATCATCAGCACTAAAAACTCATCCTGCCACATCATCAGCACTAAAAACTCCTCCTGCCATATCATCAGGACAAGCAACTGGACAAGCAATAGGCTAGCCACAATAAATAAAATTATAAAAAATAAATAATTAACAATCACAAAAAATACGGAATTAAATTTATGACACAGATACGGGAAAATTCAATAATAATATTTAAATTTAAAAAAAGTACATTGATTAAAAAAAATTACATTAATTAAAAAAAATCTAACGACGTGCAGTCCTCCGCGCCCACAACTCTTCAATTAAATCCTTTTGGAGTCGAATATGAGCATCCACTTGGCGCATGTCGGCATGTGCCTCGAGGCGGCCGACTTCATCGTGAGGTACCCCCTTCGTACGTTAGGGGCGGCCACGCCGTGGCTTGGGCCGCCTTCATTAGCATCGCCATTGGCCCAACTAGTCAATTGTACATCTTCATCTTCGACAATCATGTTGTGCAGGATAATACAGGCGTACATTATATCAGCAATGCAGTCGACATGCCACAAACGCGTTGGACCCCTAATTGCCGCCCATCGAGACTGGAGCACACCAAATGTGAGCTCCACGTCCTTGCGCTAACTCCTGCCGTTCCGCAAAGTAGGTCTTCCTCTCATCTGATGTGCATCTGATCGTCTTCACAAAGACGGGCCACCTAGGGTATATCCTATCCGCCAAGTAGTAGCCCATATCATGTTGGTTCCCGTTGGCGATAAAACTGATGGCCGGACCGACACCCTGGCACTGCTCGTTGAAAAGGGGCGACGAGTTGAGGACGTTGATGTCGTTGTTCGACCCGACTACTCCAAAATATGCATGTCAAATCCACAGCCGGTAATCAGCTACGGCCTCGAGGATCATCGTGGGATTCTTTCCCTTGTAGCCGGTCGTGTAGAACCCTTTCCAGGCAGCGGGGCAGTTCTTCCACTCCCAATGCATACAATCTATGCTGCCCAACATCCCGGGGAACCCATGCTTCTCCCCGTGCATCTGCATCAGATACTGATCACGGAATATTTCAATGACGCCCTGACAGAAATATTTCAGACAATCCATGGCAGTCGTCTCACCGATGTGGAGGTACTCGTCCCACATGTCTGTCGCGCCTCCGTAGGCCAACTGCCTGATTGCCGTAGTGGACTTTTGTATAAGTGTGTGGCCGGGTATGCCATCCGCATCGTACCTGAACCGGAAACACAAATATCGACGCTCCAAAGCATCAACGACACGCATAAACATTGCCCTACGCATCCTAAAACGCCGCCCTGAAAAGAGGCACCCCAAACTGCGGCTCCTCCGCAAAGTAGTCTTCATATAGCCGCTGATGTGCAGCTACGTGATCCCGATCAATTGAGGTCCCCAAACCGAACAGAACCGGACGAACCAGCCTGGAACCGTCACCGGCGGTTCCGAACCGGAACCAGAACCGTAAGCGGCGATTTGAACCGTGGCCGGAACCGCCGGTTCCGCCGGGCCGGTTCAGGTTTCATTTTTAGATGAACCGTAACCGGCGGTTCAAAACCACCGGTTTCACAGGAACTGCCGGTTTGGCGGTTCCCGACAGCTTTTTAGGCTACTTCCGACCTACCCCTAGCCTTTTCAGAAACCGGTTCAGAAACTGCCGGTTTTCGTCAGAAAACCGTTGATGAAACTGGCGGTTTCAACATAAAACCGGCGGTTCCGCCGGATTTTCAAAATTTTGAATTTTTGAATTTTTTTCTTTTTTTAAAAAAATTTAATCACAATTTTCCCCTATAAATACCCCCCTCCTCTTCATTTCTACTCACCCCATTCTTGTGTTAATAAGAATTTCTCTTCTTAATCTCAATTTTTCTATTCTCCATCCTCATTCTCTCAAGTTGTTTACTTTATTTGCGCTCATAATTTACTCACGTTGTTCACGTTATCATATTCACACAATCGCACTACTCTTTATTCTCTACTTTCAATTTCCATAAGTATCATGTCTTCATCTCGCCGTAGTGGTGATCGGGGCAAGGGAATTGCCCAAGATCAAAGTGATACTCGTCGTCGACGTGCCCCTACTAGAGCACAAGTTGCGGAGGATGTGGGAAGGCGAGCTGCTCTTCGAGCGCAAGTAAGTTCTAATATGTTTTTGGTTTTTGTTAATTCATTTTTATTAAATTCATAATTTCATTTTTTAAATCTATGTGTCTATGTGTTTTATTTTTCTGTTAGTATTTTTACTTAGTTGAATAATTTTCGTAGGAGGAAGAAGATCGAAATGCGGCCTTGTTACTTGCCCTCTCCCACGACCAACAAGGGGGGCATTCGCATTCGGCTTCGCGTTTCGAATACGATGTGAATCTATCGTCGGACGAAGGCGATGATGGATCGCATCAATTCCCCCCTTTTAGCGCCGGCCAAGTTGGCGAAAATGATGAGGAGGCCGATGCTCCTCCTGCTTCAGGATGACAAAAGAAGAAGATGCCACCAAAGTTGAAATCCGATATTTTCACCAAACATTACAAAGTCCCGGTGGTAATTTCAAATCCAAATGATCCGACCACTACCGTTGAGACAAATGAGTTCAAAGCATATTGCAACTATTGTGATAAAGTCTATCCATTTGGAACCGGTGGGGGATATGGTACTCTCCATCGCCATTTGAAGACAAAACGCCCCGTGGAATATGGGCATACTAAGTCCCAAAGCCAAATAAACTTCTCTGCCGACTCATCGTCTCAAACAGGTACGCCTCAATTTAAATATGATCCCAAAAATGTTACCGATGCTATGGTAAGATGGGCGGCAATGAAGCATTTGCCGTTTAATTTTTTTTAATGACAAAAAATATGAAGTTACTATTCAAACCGCTTTTAATGTTGCTACAAAAAGAATTTCCCCCTCAACTGCTCAAAGATCTAACAACCGACAGTTTTTTGATAAAAAAATAGAAGTTGGAAAATTTCTATCCAACTTGGGGCACAAAGTTAATATTTGCTCCGATGTGTGGACGGATTCTTTCCAAAGAAATTCTTACATGGGAATTTCATGTCATTTTATAGACAATAGTTGGTCTTTAAATAAACGTTTAATTGGTTTTAGACAATTTCCTTCCCCACACACCGCACAAGCAATTGCATCTTTAATTATTCAAGTTTTGAATGATTATGAGTTATGCAACAAAATATTTTCGATTGGTTTTGATAACGCAACCGCCAACACTGCAAGTATACCCGATTTAATTGCGGCTTGCTCCCCGGTGATAAGTGGTAAGTATTTTCATCAACGTTGTATTTGTCATATTTTAAACTTATGTGTACAAGATGCTTTGTCTTTATGGCAAAAACATATTCAACCTATTACAACAGCTGTATCCTTGATCCACTGGAAGCCTCAAATTGGCAAGGCGTGGAAGCCCCAAACTTTCCAAATAAACCTCCCCCACCTCCCAACCCTGCAAAGAAGTTTTGAGTTCGACTTGCGGGCTCTCTTTCACGATTACGAAGCCAAGTACAACAGTACCCACCAAGTGAGACCTAGACCCCCCCCGGTCAAACACATAACTTTGGCTTCTTCCAAGTTGATGACCCCGACGCCCAATCCCAATTGGCGGACCTATACGGCTTCAGCAGCGGAGGAATGACGGCAAATTCGGTAAGTGAGCTAGATTTATATTTTGACTCACACTTTTCATTCAATGAGGAAGAAGGAGGGCACGTTCCCCAATAAATCGACGTCCTAGATTGGTGGGGATCACACGAGAAAGATTTTCCCATCTTTACATCAATGGCCAAGGAGATCTTTTCGGTTCCGGCTTCCACTGTCGCCGTCGAGTCTGCCTTTTGTATGGGAGGCAACGTCTTGGACGACAGAGGAAGTAGACTCACCGGGCAAAACATGGAAGCCACCATGTTACTTGATGATTGGTGCTCCGCCGAATTTAGAGACCAAGAACCAGATTAGGATAATCAAGTAGTACAACCCGACCAAGATTACTTCCCCGACGAAGAAGATTACTTCCCCGACCAATTCCTCCGATCAAACCAAATAGGTAAGCAAGGTAAAAGAACTACGTGGACTTTGATTCCAAAATGTAATTGAGCATTAAGGATACGTAGGCATCTCAACTTAAATTTTAAATTTAAGTTGAGCTCAAGTCCTTTTCCTTTATTTCTTTTTTCTCCCATTTGCTTCGAATATGTAATTTATAAATTGTAATCAAGACTTTAAGTCTTTTGTAATTTATAATTTTTAAGTTATAATTTGTAAATTTTAAGTTGTAATTTGTAATTTTAAAGTTGTAATTTGTAATTTTGAAGTTGTAATTTGTATCAATAAAATTGCATTTGTACATCACTTTATTCTAATTTTATTTATGCAAGTATATTTACATTTTTTACTTGAATTACAATGTAAAAAAAAATTTAACATGAACCGCCGAACCAGACGAACCGGCCCGGAACTGGATAGGAGCCGGTGGTTCCGGCGGTTTACGTGAACCGCCGGTTCACGGTTCAGGAACCGGAACCGCCGAACCTAGGATGGGCCGGTTCAGGTTCATGCTTTTCTTGAACCGGAACCGGTGGTTCCGAACCGTGAACCACCGGTACCCAAACCGTGGTGACGTCTACCGATCAATCACTGCTCGTCGGTGGACAACGGGTGGAGGTCGAGGTACCGCCGGCTGCAAGGCCCTTTGTATCAATCGGTTTATCTCACGGGATGTATAGGCCTCCAACTCTTCGTTCATTTGTCGTTCGTACTCCTCAGCAACACCACCACTACCACCACTACTACCACCCGCGTTACTCATTTCACGTTGTTGCTCTTGTACAGAAATTAAGATGGAGAGAAAACTCGTTAAAACAAGTGGTGCGAATGAAAATGACGTGCAAATCGCGTATATATAGTGTTTCGAAATATTTAAAAAAAATTGAGTTGGTCGATCGGTCGCCGATCGGGAGCCTGCAATGGCGGCCAGCCGACAGGCGAGCGGATCGGCCAGCGCCCGAAAATCGGCATCGGGTCGCTGATTTTTTCGCCGAAATGGCGCTCGCCGGTTCCAATGGTTCGGCGAGCGGACCGGCCAGCGCCGGGAATCGGCTAGCCTGTCCGCTCGCCGCCATTGGAGATGCTCTTAGGGCATCCGCAGTGGTGCGGATGTCCCGACGGAATTCCCCCCCGGAATTCCCAAAAGCACCTCCTGCCACGTCATAAGGACTTCCCACTGCACTGCCACGTCGGACTTCCCGCTGCACAGTGGCGGAATTCCCCCGCGGAATTCCCGACGGAATTCCCACATTAAAAAAAATCACAAATTCACAAATTAAACAATTTCCGGAAGTAAACAATTTACGTAATTAAAATTTCGATTAAAATAAGGGGAAAATTCCATTAAAATAAGAAAAGTACATTTCACCAAATAAAAAAAAATACATTTCAATAATTAAAAACTACATCGACGACGACCCCTACCACTACCACTACCACTACCAGCCATTACTATTATATAAAGGAAATTTAGAGAGAGAAACTTGTTAAAACAAGTGGTGCGAAATGAAATGAAGTTCAACGAGCGGTATATATAGACATTACAAAAAAAAATGAAATAAAGCGGAATTCCGCGGGAGTCGACGCAATGGCGGACGTCTCCGCAGAATTCCGCTTAACGCCGCGGACCTGCGACGTCCTCAGCCCAATTCCGTATCCGTGGCGGGCACGCCTAATGGCGGACGTCTGCGATGAAATTTCGGGACGTCCGTGGGAATTCCGCGTGGAAGTCTGCCATTGCGGATGCTCTTAGTGATTTCTTTTTTTTTAGAGTGAACTGCATAAAATAACCCTGACATTTTCAAAAGTTTCACTCCAGACCTCTGACTAAAAAAAATATCGCCACATGCCTCTGACCTAAACCATAATCACAAATGAGGTTTTTTCGGACCAAAATGCCCTTCAGCCCTAAAAGGGCTTTTATTGTCATATCACCATGGGTCTGCATTGGCGGCCTTGTATCCCACCTGCCACACTGCCTGATTTGACGGGCCGCACGTCAGATGTGTCTCAGTAATGATGGTGCTACAGTGGCAGTTCAAACGACCATTCCACACGATGGCGGCCACGTATTCAGGACACCCTGTGTGAATTATGAAATAAGTTTCAAAAATTTCACATACCATTTTTTCGGCCTTCCATCGTCTACCCGCCTAAAAGTCTAACAAAATTATAACCATTGTGAAACCCAACAATTCTCAACATTGTTTTCATCTTCATTGTATCTGCACTCTCCCCGCTGTGAAAACTATCTTGCATGAATTGCGCCTAAACGGAAGCGCGGTGAATCGTCGTCACGCCGTCGAAGCAAACCTACACCCCCCGCCATCCCACCATACCGCCGACCACCACCAGTGGTCATAGATGTGGAAGAAGAAACCTGGGATATCCGAGATCCTGACCTGGAGTTTTTCGTCCCAGAGGATGAATACAGTAAGTGAACTTTTAATCCTCTGGTTGTGATTTACTCTTACAAAATTGATTTTGTGTGAATATATTTTTGATCATCCGAATACTGATTTTGTTATTCAGGCTCCACAAATGTATTTTCGTTGTGTATTTATTTTTGAGTGATTTGTTCTGTGCGCTTATTGTCCGCCTTAATAGGGGATGCACCTGGAAGGTTTTCAATTGCTTTCCATCATGGAGGTTCATTCTTCAGTATGAATGATGCGAAAAAGTATGTTGGTGGGCATTTGACGTACTTCGATCTCTGTAACATAGAAAAATTCCAGCTTATAGACCTCTCGAGCATGGTACTAAAGCTGAAGTATGATAGGAAGATTATATGTGAGTTCTATTACTCTGATCCGAAGTACAGTCATGAGTGCACAGGGGTTTTAATCGGAGGCCAGTTGTTGCCCATTGTCGAGGAAACACATCTGCAGGATTTCCTCAAAGTGGCGTCTACAACGACAAAGTTAGTTTACATCTACGTTGTGGAGATAACCCGGGCTCAAGCCATACTGAAAAAAATGAAGGATGAGGCGCTTCTTAATTTAAGGGCTTGTAAACCCCCCGGAGTCATCATTGAAGAGATTGAGGAAGCCACACCGAATGTGCAAAGGCAAAAGCCTAGACCGAAGAGGAGGCAACGGTCTCAGTTTCAAGGGCAATGGCATGAGCCTTTAATGATTTGCTGGTATTCTAGGGATGTTGAGTTTGAGGAATATCTGACGAAAAGTTTAGAAGATGATCGTGCTCAGAGAAAGATGGCTGACGAGGTAGCAAGGCAAAATTTGGCTAAAGCATTTGAAGCCGTATCCCCTGAAGCACCGGTTTCTGAGGTTGGAGAGTATCAATACACGACATGGAATTTGTTGCAGAAAAAATATGTCTAGTTGGCTCTGTCGGAGAAGCAGAAGTTGGAGGTGGAGACTCTCATGCACACGTACAAGAGGTATTGACATGTGTGATTTACATAATGATTTAGTACCTCGTTTGTGATTTTTATTGTCGTTTGTAATTTAGTCCTGCATTTGTGATAATGCACTTTGCAGGATGTAGTTAGATCTCCACCTGCTGACCATTCCAATCCGATTGTCGACGTCGCTGAACCGACGACTGAGACTAAGGATGTAGTTAGATCTCCACCTGCTGACCCTTCCAATCCGACTGTCGATGTCGCTGGACCGACGACTGAGGCTGAATCTGTAGTACACCAACCAGATTCGGTCGGGCCAGGATCATTTGCAAATGAAGATGTGTACCGACCAGTTTTGGACCGTGGTAGTCAGCCACAGCCAGACATACGGGTAGACAATGATTTCATGCCAATCATTGAGGACATTACCCATGAATTGTTCATGGCCGCCGCTGACACCGACACCCAATTGCAAGAGTCAGCTCCAGCTTCAGCTCCAGATCCGGTTCCAAACCCAGCTCCAGCTCAAGCTCCAGATGAGGCTTGTGCAGAACCCATACCCGCGGCAGGAGATGTACCCGATGTGTATTGTCCGTTGTTCGATTATGTTCCTCATGGATGTCATCTTCATAACGAGGGAATTAATGACGATGATGATGCTGATGAGGTTGACCATTTTATCTCTTTGGCCAACATGTGTCGTGATGAACAAATGTTTACTTCATACTACGAGTCGTTATGTCAGCAACAACAAGGAAGTGCAGAGCCACACACCGAAGCACACGACTCTGCCCAGTAGTCTGGTGAAGGTAGCGGAGGGTCCAGGAAAAAGCGAAAGTTCTCCCCTGTTGTTGAGAAAGGGAACTTGTCATATACAAACCCCCTATACGAGCCAGATGCAGTTGATGAGCTACAAGATATCCAAGATCTAGACGACTTGGAAGGCTTGCGTAAAAAAGGTATCAAGTACACCCCCTTCAAGCTGACAAATGAGGTTCCAAATTGGAAGCCCGGTGATTTCTTTAAGGATAGAGATTATTTCTATCATGTCATTCGCCATTACACGATAATGACCAGACGACCTGTACACGTAGCGAAGAATGATGGCAAAAGGCTTCGTGCCATTTCTATCAGGTCATTCGCCATTACGCGATAATGACCATTCGCCATTAAGGAGATGCTGTGGGAGCTTGCGTCGAGTACAACCCCCGAAGAGTATGTGGAGCGAATGGATGCACTGCGGATTATATATCCCCAGGCACATCAATACCTACTCGGTGTTGCTCCTAAAGAAAAATGGGTGAAGGCTTTTTTCTCGCCGCATGTTTGTTGTGATATAATCCTGAACAATATATGTGAAACCTTTAATTCGAAGATAGCAATTGCTCGGGAGTTGGCCATTGTCACCATGCTGGAGGAGATCCGGACAAGTCAGATGGAGAGGATACAGATTAGAGGCAAATGGATCAACACATACGATCACCCACTGCCGCCCGTTATCAAAGAGATAGTGGATAAGTATTTGACGAGGGCTTCTTCTTGGAGATCAACTTGGAACGGAGAGGCTTCGTACCAAGTGTCGGGACCGTCAGGTCAGTATGTAGTCAACATGCGTGACTTTACTTGCTCTTGCAGATTATGGCAGCTGACTGGGATCCCATGCACTCACGCCATCGCAACAATCAACAAGAATGAGAAGGATGTAGCAGACTATGTATCCCGCTACTATTAACGGTCCACTATGACGCTTCTGTACAAGAATGTCCTCTACCCAATCAATGGGATGGGTAATTGGCCGAAGTCTTCAGATGTTGGATTTGAACTGGCACCCCCGAGGACAAAGCGACAACGTGGACGGCCAAAGAAACTGAGGCGTGAAGAACCCCAGGTTCGTCAACATGCGAATGGATCAGAGTCTCTGAGACAAATCTATGTAGTCAGGTGTCGTCGGTGCGGACAAGATGGGCATAACCGAAGAACATGCACTAATGATCCCCGCGTAGATGCCCGAACCGAGGTTGGCCAGAGTTCACAGCCCAGTGAGACCAATACGCCAACCACGACGGACGGCGGTGACAGGCCTGCGGCGTCCAACCTGGAGGTATTTGTCAAGATCTCTTTTCATTTCATAAACATTGCAAGTCGTATTCAAGAGCAACCTTACACTTTTAGAACCCTAAAATCAAGACAATTTGAACTGTTTGTTGTTTGTTGTAGACCAATACGACTGTTCCAAGGCCTAGCACACACCGGACCAGGACACAACCGCAGCGCTGTGGCCGTCGAGGGGTTCGGGATTGAATACACGATCTTGTCTAGTTTGGGAACCTTAAAATGGGAGAAAATGGTGTTGGTTTTTGTCGGTGTTTTGTAAATAATGGTATCTGGTATCTTGTATTTGCTACACATGTGGTATCTTCAAGGCTTTTTTGTCAAACATTACTCAGATTTCACCTACGGTGGTTGTTATAGATCATCGTGATAATGCACTTGTATTTGCTATGCATGTTATGGATCCAACATTATGACCGATTTTTTTGGGGATATGCTAAAGGAGAAGGCCCTTGTACTGCATATGTCAACTATGTACGTATGGTGGTATTTCGGAGAAAGTTTTCAACGTGGTGTGTTATTTCAACTAAAGTGTTGTATGCATTGTGGTATTTCATCATAAGATGCGTACTTCATTGGTGATTAACTAAAACTATAACTAAAACTTGAAATGTTTAGCTACAATATTCAAATGTTTAGTACCTACCTAGGCGGGAACCCCATTCGACTGTGTGAAACTTATTGTTGGGATATACTTACATTAGAAATTCAAATGTTTAGAAAAATTCCCATCATATTGGAAGAAAAAAGTGTTGCCATCACATTAGAAAAATAATTACAAAGCATAAAAACAATATTACAATTTTCAGCATTCGGGACGTTTTTTTGGTTCTAAAAATTTCTAAATGAAGACCTGCACACTCCTCGGTCTTCAACATCAATTTTCCCTTCAGATCTTCACATTCGTCACTTTTCAACCGGAGTTTGTCTTCAAGCTCACCATGAGCAACACTCTTGCATCGGAGCTGTTCTTCAAACCTGTCTCGTTCGAGCTTGATTCGTTGAAAGTAAGAGTCTTGGCTTGGCGATAGACCCGCATCAAACCAACGGAAGAAACGACAATCATCGTCCTTCCAGAATGGACACCGATAGTAACGGCGGCCAGGATTGGCCGTCGTCCTTGACGTCACAAGCTCAGCCGCGACATCGTGACTACAGAGAACAACAGGTGGACGAGGCCATTCCCAATTCCAACTTGAGCCGAACGACTGCGAACTTGAAGACGACATTCAATAGCCACCTGAATTGGAAATTCAAACCCAAACAAAATGTCATTATTTATGAAATTACTTTCCACAAAAAATTGCACCCCAAAGCAGAACACACATAACCCTTAAATTGAAAAATGAACTGACATAAGCCGAACACGCATCAGACGAAATAAAATGGGGGATGAATGAATTGAGGTCAGAGAATATAACATAATTTCATATCCTTAAAATGTAGAGGAAATTACAAACCTCGACCCAGCCAAACAACCAAAAACGACGAAGAAACTTAATGTCGACCTAATGTGAGAGAATGAAATGAAGTGAGAGAAATAAAGTGGGAGAAGTGAACAAGATAAATTCATTCAAACTATAATGAACACCACAGTATGTGGAACATCACATTTGAGTTGTCACTTTTGCAGCCTATTGTCTGCAAAAGTGACCATGACTGCAGAGTAGGCCTGCAAATTGACTGAAATTGACTGAAATGCCCTTCAAGGCATAAGGCCCTTTTAGTCCGAAAAATGGCTAAAAATATCTCATTTGTGATTATGGTTTAGGTCAGAGGCATGTGGCGATATTTTTTTTAGTCAGAGGTCTGGAGTGAAACTTTTGAAAAGGTCAGGGTTATTTTATGCAGTTCACTCTTTTTTTTAATATCATTAAAGAATATAGTCGTTTATCTTACGCGTTTGTACACTGGCTTTTAATAAAGGCCGTAGTCTACACTCAATTACTACTACTAGTCTGATTTCTTATTGGTGGGAAATTTGTTTTATCAATCTTTTTTATATTGATTGCAATAATGTTTTACGTAATAAATTCAATTTTAACATGATTTTATATTTATCGAAATTACATTTAATAATTATTTTAACGTGCTGTTACATTTCCCTATCCACGTGCATTATCATTCATTGTTTTCTAAATTCAAAATTAGAATATCAAATAATAGAACTTTTTTAATAATAATCTTGTAATATTAAATTTTTAATATGTACAAGCTCTTATGATACTACTCATTTATCATGAAAAATGGCGAGACAAAAAGAAACTAGTTTTCATTATTCTAATTCGGAAAATGCAACAACTGTTTTTACCACATAATTTATTTTATCTCTTTTAAATTTATTCAGATCGCGCCGAGACAAGAACTCGATTCGACAAAGAGATTTTACTTATAAATAAAACAAACTCTGTTTTTAAATTGAAATGTCACCCTACTTATAAAATGAAAATGGATGTTCAGATGGCAAAAAGAATGGGGATATTGGGAGTAAAAACCATTAACTTTGGACCAATTCTAGTATTCTTCAAATTTGACATATCTACAAGGCATATTTTGCACATAATATTCACCATCAAATTAGGGCTTTGAAATAACAACATAATTCCAACAGATTTCACAGCTTGTTGGGTTGGTAAAATTATAATTGGGCCGGTTTAGGAATATTGCACGTTCTCAAAAGGGTGCATTCAAAGCTACTGGATAAATATGCAGAAAATAAAATGGAAAGGATCACATACATTTTTCAGTGACAACAAAAAGGCATAATTTCACATTAAATTAATAAATCAAATGGTTAAGCTATGCAACAAAGAAATAATCAGCGAACAAACATTGCTCGATCAGAACATTTAAGAACATACAAACCAAAAACAAACTTATAAACACTTTTATACATCATAATTGAATGTACTCCATCCTTCCAAAAAAAACAAACTTACAAACACTTTTATACATCATAATTGAATGTACTCCATCCTTCCAAAAAAAATAGACAAGATTGTGAATGACGCGGGTTTTTATTGTATAATTAGTAAAGTAAGAAAGGGATAGAAAAAGTAAAAGTGAAGGAGGTAAAAGGTAGTGAAATAAGTGTTAGTGGATTGTAGGGTCCACATTTAGAATGATGGGTAGAGTTAGTATTGGTTAAGACTTTCCATTTTGAACTTAGTCTATTTTTTTGTAGACGGAGAGGACCAAAATGGCAAAACTTGTATATTTTTAGTGGACATGAGGGAGTATATAACACCAGCACAACCTCAAATGGGATCAAATTGATGCAAACGGAATCCCATTGTGAAATTAAACTGAGCATTAAAACCAGAAGTGCTACATTTACTTCAATTGAAACTAATAGCCCAAAAACAACAATAATATCGAGCAACATTTCCCCACGGAGCGGAGGTCGCCGGAGAGCGGCGCGCTCATGATCACGCGGCGGACTCTGGACGGCGCGGAGAAATGAGCCTTGCGGCTCTTGAGCCGGGAGGACGACACCCGCGGATTATACTTCATCTTTACTTGTCTCCGCCGCCGGTAATCGGTCGATATGGGTGGAGGGGAGGCTTATTAGGGTTTGGTAATTGTGTCTATATCAAGGATTTCGTGACGGTGTCATTTCTGTGTCTTGGGCTTTCAACTTGGGCTTTCTATACGCCTAAGGGCGTGTTTGATAGGCGTGAATACCATGATAACTGACTATTTTCTAGTCTACACCCACGTTTGATAGCATTGTTATTCGTACTTTGTGGCCCTTGAAAATATGCCTGGCCCGGCCAGGCCAAGAAACTATACGCGAAGAATACAGAAACCTTTTCTGCTTTTTCTTCAGCGTTTATTTTCTGCATTGGAGTATGTGTCAGGAAATTGATTGTCATTGTTTAAATTAACCTTCCTAAAATTCAAAATTTTAGGGCATCCTCCAAAATTTGAGAGGAGAGCGGTGATTTTTTTCACATTTGAATATCACTCCCTCCCGTCGACGAAACTCGGTGTGCCCAATCTTTGAATCAACAGACTCATCTTCATCTGCCCTTCCACAATCATCATTCGGTGAGTGTCATCTTCACCATCTCTTTTTCTGCGCATTTGGGCGATTAGGTCGTGAAGTTTGGGCTTAGTTTTTTTTGTGTAATTTCTGAGTAATTTTTGTGTAATTGTCAGTTTTCTTCAACCTTCTTGGTCCGGGTAGACTTGTATTTTTGTTGATGCCGAAAATCTGCCAATCTCACAGAAATTGCGATTTCATAATTTGCTCTGTAACATAATACCCACTCCAGTGTTCGCAGAAATTGCGATTTCATAATTTGCTGTGTAACGATCACACACAGACATGGCAGAAATTGCGATTTCATGATTTGGTTGGTGTTGTGTGTTGGTGTGAATTTCTGTCTAATTTCTGAGGTAAATTTTCAACAGGAGATTAAAATAGGTTCTGGAACAATGGCCAATGGGGGTTTGTCCAATGAAGCTCTCGTTTTGTTGATTTTAGACATTATTCGAGTACATCGATTAAGGATTACTTGTTGCTTTCTATCATATGGGCTACTAGGAGATGGAGACGAAGATTTGGCTGGTCGAAGGGTTAGGCGTAGGTTTTCTCATACAAAACACATTCCCAAACAGGTGGATCGCCTCACGTGACTTTTGGGGCTAAATGACCAGGATTATATTGATAGTCTTCGAATGGATAGGAATTGCTTTGGCCGACTATGTATACTACTACGTGAACAGGGTGGCTTAGTAGATGAATCATCTCCAAATCTCAATTCCACTCAACGAGAGCATGCTTCCTATGGTTTTCATTGTGATATTAACACGTTTTAGATTCTATCACTTTACATGCCTCTATCGTTAATTTTAACAATTTGTGTGTTATTAAGTACAACTTGTGAATTGAATTTAAGACTCGGGAATTATACATCAATATGCATTTCCATAACACAGGCCCCAAATATCATGCACATTACCAAAAAACAAATAAGGGGTCTTTACCTACTAAGATCGAGAGTTTGCCCCAAAATATACAACCACAATAGTGCATCAAAACTAATCGTCTGCATAATAGAGTTTGGCGACATTAATATATAAAAGCACCAAAGAAAGATGTAGAGCACGTCTACACGGTGCGCAAAACACAGATGTGTTGCATTCAATAGTGGTCGTGCTTCTCCAGCACACGCATCACGTATGTAAGACGCGATGTCTCCGGAAGACGCATGAACAACTCAACACGCTCCACCTTATCGATAATGATCTCGGAGGCATCAATTTGCTGCACAAGCGTCAGATCCGGTATACCACTCAGTATGTCGATAACTTCCTTACGTGCTTCGCTAAGATCGAACTCAAACCCAATCTGATTAGTCAGTTTGTCAAGCCGGTCATTGGTATCATCTTGCATCCGTCCAAGCATCTCAATCAAACCCACAGGAGGGCTAGAGGCCTTCCTTTTTGATCCAGATTTTTTGGTTTGTAGTGAATCACCTATGCTCTGGCCGGTGCTTTCATCTGGGTAGGCCACGGGGCTCTGCTGAGGGCTCGGGTTGGCTGCTGAATATTCACCAGCTTCAACAGGGGATCCCAGCCAGACATCTTGTTGAGAGGATTGTGTTCGCCCTGCATAATTGGCATGTGCATCGAATGTGTCTTTTGCAACGGTCCCAACAGCACGATCTTTTCCAAACAGCACCTTCCAATCATCCCATAGAGGCCATGACCTGTGTCGCATACCGTGTGTGTTGGCATCACGCTGTACAGAAAAAGCATAAAACAACCAATCATGTAGTTATATTCTCATGTAAAAAAGCAATTACCAACAATACAAAACACAGAGTCAATAGCAATTCATGAACTATACAGAGTTTGACATGTCCAACCTTAACAATCTGCTCCCATTGGTCATCGTCACAATTAATTTTGAAATCTCCATTCATGTTGAAACCCACACCACGTCGTCCAAGTATCGCACTCAGAGACGAGTAGCTCTTCTTCCACTGGCTAATCTTCAAATTGATATGAGGAGCAACCCTCAAGCCGCATCTTTGGAACTCCCGATTCAGAGCCTCTTCAATCCGCTGCAGATATCCCCCGCGAAACCCATTGTCACTTTTCCAACCATGTGTGACAAGATCCTTCAGAATAGACACAAGTATTTCCTCTTCGCGAGCTGTCCAACTTCTTCTTGTGCGATCAACCCGGGGCCTTGGACCACGCCCTAGGCCACTGCTGCCTGAGTATGAGAATGTGTATTAATTACTACAAATCCGTTGAACACATAAAATGAATGTATTTACCATAAAATACTTCCAACGATGTTAAGTTTACTAACCTTGCAAACCTATGTTCGTCTCAACGGAGTTCATTGGGTGGTAGTTGTCGGTCATGGTTCAAGCTACTGAAAAGAATAACACACAGACAAACGTTTTTTGAAGCCTATATGTAAAATCACAATGAGGTTAAAAAGCTGCAAACTAATTGCACATCGAAGCTGATAATCCCAGAAAACAACAATATTTGCCCCAATATGAATTTAAATATGGAAACTTAGGCAAAAAGTTAATTTCGAAAACTTTTTGTTGTCGATGCTGCTTACAGCAGATTCGTATAAATGTGGACCAACACATAGCTTTAACATCAGAACCAAACGATTAAACTATTGAGTAATCATGGTAGACCATAAGGCCGGAAATACGCTTCCATCTATGTCAAAAACAGATACTAATTGAAAACATAATCAAACTCACTACAAATAAAAAGCAGTAAATTACTAAATAGTGGCTTACTTGGAGATCTTCTTCTTCAACTGAGATGCTCAACTATGAGCAGGGGGGCTCATAATAGTTATTGTTGGGGCGGGAAAAGGTGGACGGGATAGCAAATGTTTTTAGATGAGTTGATAAATACGTCTTCCAATTTAGGGTTTCAGCAGGGACACGGGCTGTAAATAAAATTCAAATCGAGGGCAAAAATGTCATAACTTGAATGAATCTGTAGGAGTATGGTCTGCGTATCAAATGGCTGAAAAAAATGGGCTATAACACCACCTATCAAACGTAAGACATTGGGAATATTATTTGCATTTTCTTGGTCAAAGTCTGCATCTTTTGTATGCGGGCCACGAATACTGTCAGCCTATCAAACACGCCCTAATATGCTTATTTATGTATAAATAGTTTTTCAAAGAATTCGTCGCAAATGCACTCGATGACTCGAAGTCTCGAACCCTTCTACTCCTATATCATTAGGCTTGTTCAGGTTTCTTTTAGATCTTAATTTATTTATTAAGTATGATAATTTTTTTAAGCATGTGGAGCCGAAAATATTCATACTGAGAAGTACTTCTCCGTCTGCTATTAGGAATTTCATTTCTTGACAGCATGAGTTTTAAGAAAAATGAATGAAAAAAAGTTAGTGAAAAAACTACTCTGTATATATATTAGTTTCTTTTGGAATAGAATTTTATTTCAAATTCATAGTTTTGTTTCATTGCAATATTCTATTTGTAATTAGATTTTTATTTCAAAATCTCTCAATTCACAATTTTAATTTTGTGTTCAAAATAAATATTTAAAATTTAAAATATTTATAAAATTAAGTATCTTCCACATGCATTATACATATAAAATGTGCGCCAACCCACACAAAACATACACTGCACATACTTCGTACTTGCGAGCACATGCACAACACACAAAAGACATACACTTCAATAAACAACTGAAAATATATAAAAAGAAATAGTGCAGAGTACATAATATCTGTAATAAAATTAAAAGAAATTATTCAATTAAAAGTCAATGTCAAAATTAGTACCCATAATATCTATAATAAAATTAAAAGAAATTATTCAATTAAAAGTCAATGTCAAAATTAGTACCCTAACCCAACAGTAAACTTCTCATTTTGTCATTTTTGTTCGTCTTCCAATAAACTTTTCATTTATTTTTACTACTTTTGGCATTGGACCACACATTCTAGTTACTTTATCTCACTCATAATTTATTATAAAACTAATACTAGTTGGGACATTTTTTTGGACACGACATTTAAGAATTATATGTGTTAACACCGTGCTATGCACGGAACATAAAAGAGAATAAAGTAAGAAAGATGGAAAAAAAAAAAGTAAAGTATGAAAAGGGCTAAAGTTTTTGAAAAAAATGAAATGAATCAACTACATTCAATAGCGGAGCCATATGAGAGATTGGGGGTACCACAGGACCCCAAAACTTAACCTCATAATGAATTTAGGTATACCCAATAACAATTCACATCCTTGGTCCAGCGGTAATTAGCTCGCTTTTCGCAGGAAAGTCCCGAGTGCAACTCCTATATAGTATCGTTCTTTTTCGTACATACTCTTTTTTCTGTTTACATAAATCTTTTTATCATTTTAAAGATTCTTATACTCCATATCGTTTTATCTTTTTTAAAAGTTCTTATATGGATTCCAAAATAGAAACCCATTTAATGCACAGATTTTTGTTTTATTAAATCTCATGCATTTTTATACTTTTCATTCTTTTGTTTTTTAATATTCTAATGCTTTTGAAATCTACACAATTCGTATAAATATTTATTTTTTCAAATCTTAAAAGCATTTTTTATATCTGCATCATTTAAGTTCTTTAAAAATATTTTAATACATTTGAAACTTACACAGTTCATTCACACATATATTTATTCTTTCTGTTTTTCAAATCTTTAAAATATATTTTTATATCTTAATTATTTTAACTTTTTAAAAATATTCTAATGTATTTTAGTTCCATATCGTTTCATCATAATATATAGTAATAATTTTTTATCTTTCCAATTCTCTTCTAACGCACATCTTTATGATGTTTTTAATAATAAAAATAAAATAATCAATTATGATAGAGAAACAAATTAAAGAAAATAAGAAGAATCGATTAAATTTTGAAACTTCAAAATGCTAATTATTTATTGTACCTCCAAACGAAAAATTCTGGATCCGCCACTGACTATATTGGGACAATAATATGACCTAATTACCTTGGGACGGAGGGAGTATATAAAAGTAGGACTCACCTTCAACTAACATTTTCAACCAACATTCTACTCCCTCATTCCATAGTAATGGAGTCATTTTATCATTTTGGTACGTTCCATAATTGTGAAGCCATTTATTTTTTTGGTAAAAAGTCAACACATTTCTTCTCACTCACTTTACTCTCTCTTATTTTATTATCTCTTCATCCCTCTACCTTTTTCATTTTCTACTTTAGTCTTCTTTTACTTGACTCACTTAACACAATTTTTTTTAAATCGCATGTCGGAAAGAAACGCATCCACTACTATGGAACGGATGGAGTACTATATTTCTTAAAACTCGTATCGAATCAAAACTCTCCTTGTATTGTGGACGGAGGGAGTACAATTTTTAAATTAAAAAAAAATTGGAATTAGAATATAGTAATATAGGAGTATGATTTATCTTATCTAATTTTAACAAGTAAAGAATTTAGATTTTGGAAATGAATTAAAATGTCGATGGGAGGGAGAGTAGCACTGTAGCAGGTTGTTGGGTTGTTATTCGTCAGCCTTTAGGATTTCAACTTTCATAATGTGCATTTTGCACCATATGGAGGGAGAGGAGCTTAAAGATTGACATATTTATGAAACTTTTTAAGGTTAGATCACTTTTGAAATTTGGCCAATGATCATGCTATAAAGTATAAATATTTGAATTTGACGTAGTACTACAACATTAAGAAAACCCTTTAATTGCCAAATTTGAAAGAAAAAAAATAATTACTCCCTCGTCCACGAATAAGTGTCTCATTTTGCCATTTTCGTCCGTCCACTAATAAATGACTCATTTACTTTTTACCACACATTCCACTAACTTTATTTCACTCACATTTTAATATAAAACTAATATATAAAAGTATGACTCATCTTCTACTAATGTTTTCCACTCACTTTTTACTATATTTTTTAAAACTCGTGTCCGGTCAAAATTGGTCTTGTATTGGTGGACGTAGGGAGTGTATAAATCTTGTATATTTCCAGAACTTAAAAGGAATGAGCAACAATCATGAAAGTTTGGAATAATTAACCTTTCTGAATGGCCATTCGTTGTTATTTTTGTTGCAGATTGTAATTTCTTGCTTTTGGTAGTCATTAGTAACCTTTAATTGAGGATTTAATTACTTGAAAACCACCCCCTCAAGACGCTACCAACAAGTCAAATTTTCAAATCCAAAGTTTTAACGTTCAACTTAATGCATGAAGGAATAAAGTAAGACCAACATGGGAGAGCAATGTACTTGAACTTTGCCCTTAACTAGATTTAAAAAAAACGAAGATAAGAGAATATCACTCCAAAAAAAAAAAAAGAAAATCCAAGCAAACTAATTAGGAATACTAGAAGTACTACAATGCTACAAAGTCGATTCAGTAAACATTTTTGGCATTTTCTATTTTAACCTTCTGACTTATGAGGTTTTCCATAGTGTAAATCGTTCATCAATCAAATCAATTTGTATGATTACTTATATTTTTGAAATGAGCGTTTTTGCTCCCGCCACAACCCCAGGCCCCGTTTTTACTCTTTTTCTTTTTTGTTGAAACATGGGAATTAAGTTTTCAGAGTAACAGGAGAAATGAATGATTTCAATGAAGAGTGGGGGAGGGTGGCATTTATGATTCACCACATGCCCACAATTAATGCACCAACACCCAAACAATTCCTACATGGATACAACATCAATATACCTACTCTTAAAACCATCCAGTGTTTACACAAAACCCTTTTGCTGTGAGAGTGAGATCAGTGAATTAGATTCTGGAATGAAGGGCTGGAATGATTTAGGGGTTGTTGGAACAATCTATGAAGAAGAAGAAGAAGATGATGAAAATTCTGCATTATCATCATCATTTTCCACTGTTGCTTCTCTTGAATCTTCCCCTTCTAAAACACCACACTTGTCTAGGCAGGAGCACCCACCATGGTACATATTTTATGTTTCTTTTTCTTTAATATTTCAAATCCTCAAATTTCATTCAGTTTTGTACATACATCTCTTTGCCCACTCCAATCTATGTGGTGTTTGTGTTCGGTACAGGCAATCAGGAACCAGACATGATCCAGATGTTGTGATACATGTGCAGGGCACATGTTTTCGCCTTCACAAGGTACTACTTCTGTTTTCAACCAAAACATTTATTCAGCATTTCTGGTTTTAAGAATTAAACATGTTTGAGGTAGTAGGAAAATGATTTAACAAACGTAACTTTTACAAATGTCCTTTTCTGTTTTAATTTCATTACGGAAATGAATTAATTTCATTTTCTTACTTAGTTCAAATATTAACCATCCAGTGCAACTTACTTTTGTGTATCAGGATAAGATGCATTATTTCATGATACAAGTTTTATTATAAAAAAATATAATTTTTACTTAAATTTTCATCTGCTACTCCAAGAATTAATTGTTTCTCGTTAGCCTAAATAAATGTGCAATGAGAGTGATGTTTCTGAAAGTGTGAAAAAAAAAGTGATAATCAATTACTCAATTTAACAGCAAGCATTGATAGCGAAGAGTGCCTATTTGAAACGACAGCTAGCTGAACTGACCGAAATAACCCTCTCCCCGCCGTTAAACATAACGGCCCAAACCTTCGCCTTGGTAACGGACTTCTGCTACGGAACGCACGTCGCCGTCACTCCGTTCAACGTCGCCGCGCTCCGCACTGCGGCGGAGCTGCTCGGCATGGAAGGGACCTGCGCCGGTGACCTGAAGGAGATCACGGAGGCCTATTTCCGCCGCGTCGTCGCCGTTAACAAGGAGTGCGCTTCCATGGTGCTGCAGTCGTGCTTGCCGCTCCTCCCGGAGTCTGAGGTGGCGACCGGACTCGTTAGCAGATGCATTGAGGCGTTAAGTCTAACGGCGTCTGGTGATGGTGACGCTAAGTGCTTGGAAGGGTTGAAGAATGTCGAGATTAGTGATCTGAAATTGATTTTGGAATCAGTGAGTCAGCGTTTGGCGGATTCTCACGATTTCCTCTACAAAATTATCGACATGTATCTCAAGGTACGCTCGTTTAAGTATGCTACTGACTCTAATTAATTAACAATTTTATTATATAGTTATTTATTAATTTGCTAAATAAATTCCAACCCGGCCAGGAAAACATGGGATGGTTTAGAGAGGAGGAGAAAATCCAAATGTGCAATTACATAGACTGCAGCATATTATCGCCGAAGCTTTTGATGCACGCTGTGCAGAACCCAAGAATGCCGCTCCGGTTCGTGGTCCAAGCCATGTTCCTCCAGCAGCTCAACACGCGCCACTCCATCATCTCATCCGCTGCTGACCACCGCGGCCGTGGCAGGAAGGAGCCCCCAGCCGCGGCCGTGGCCACCCTGGGGGCCATCCTCAAGAAGGACGCAGCTCTCTGCCAGGTGTCGCAGCTCAAGGCGGTCATGACCGCCACGAGCTCACGCATCCAGACGCTGGAGGAGGAGCTCACTGGCATGCGCCAGCTCCTCGGCCAACCACAGAACCGCTCTGCTAGCTTCCGCTTCAGTTCCGAGGATGCCAACAAGCTCCAGAGAGGCCAACTCGGGTCGATTTCTTCCTTGAGTTATCGCGATGTCTCGCCCTCATCTCAAGAGGTGAACTTCGGGCGGCGGTTGATGAACGGATTGAGGAGCGCTTACCGCTTGCAGAAGAACAAGTCTGAGAGGAAAGAGGCGACTGGAAATGGAAATGGTGATGCTTTGGGAGAGAGAGATATAATCATAATAAGAAAAAATCAAGCTTTTCATGAGCGCAGCCGCTCTCAAGTCTAAGATTTTCACTATAATATCATCGCCTGTAGTTTTAATAACAGCCTTATTATGCATCTAGTTTCGGTTCGGTGTCTATTTGGATCTTGTGATTACATAGAATTTACATAAAAATTAGTAATATTCTCATTTTTTTAGTTAAGTTGAATAGATAGATATAAAGGCTTGGTTAAAACATGTGAGCAAAATACCTGACAAATGAAAACCAAACTGAATTTAAAATTTTGGTTCAGTTTATTTTTTCAGATCTCAGTAAAGTTCGGTTTCGGTATAAAAAACCCAAATTAAAAAAAAACAAAAACATAAACATGAATAGTTTTAATTTACATTAAAATATGGTATTTCAATTTAATTTTATATATTTTGAATATTAAAATCATATGCAATCTTTTTTATTTTTATCTGAATATTACCTCACCTAAATATTCAGGGACAAATTAAATACTCTCTCCGTCTGCGAATATGAGTTTCATCTCTATCCGGCACGAGTTTTAAAAAATGTTAAGAAAAGTTAGTGGAATATAAGTTTCACTTGTATATATTAGTTTTAAATGATATGTGAGTGGAATGAGTTGGTGGAATGTGGAGCATTTTTACCATTTATGGTAATTATGAACCGGGACTCCTATTCGCGAACGGACCAAAATGAAAAACATGGCTCCTATTCGCGGACAGAGGGAGTACTTACTACTATACTTGCGACTTTGGATATATCTTTTTAAACACATACTACTCCCTCCATTCCATAGAAGTGGAGGCATTTCTTTCCGACACGAAGATTAAGAAAAATTGTGTTAAGTGAGTTAAGTAAATGAAGAATAAAGTAGGAAATGAAAATGTAGAGAGATGAAGAAAGAATAAAATAAGAGTGTAAATTAAGTGAGAAGAAATGAGTTGACTTTTACCAAAAAGGGAATTGACTCCACTACTATGGAACGTACCAAAATAACAAAATGACTCTACTACTATGGAACAGAGGGAGTAAGAGATTAGATGCGTAAATATAGTACTCCCTCCGTCCTACTAAAGATGATCCATTTTCCTTTTTGATTTGTTCCAACCAAGATGACTCATTACTAAAAAATAGAAACATCTTTATTTCCACTTTATTTCCTTTCTGTTACTCATTTCTACTTTACTCTCTCCACTTAACATACACAATAAAGTTACATAAAATCGTGTACCATCCAAGGAATGAGTCATCTTCATTAGAACGGAATGAGTCAAAATTATTTGTTTTAACTCCTCAAAAGTGGCCATATTGTAGTCAAGCAGTGAATCAGACGATTATTGAGCTTTGGCTCGTAGCTAAAAAGAGAACACGAGTCTCTTAATGCAATCACGTTGGACCGTAGGATTGTGGCCTGTGATTGCTAGTGAGGTCATAGAATAAGTTAAAATGGACTATAGGATCGTCTTCTTCCTAAACCCAATATTGGCTCCCTCCAGTACAAGTAATTGATTTCCATTTTTAGCAAAAAACAACGCAATTACTCTCTCCTAACTTGTTCCAGGCAGCAAAGTCCATGTACCCAGATTCCTTCCCAAGCTAACAACGCATTTAAGGATGGTATTCAGTTTTACTCTCTCCTACAATTGATCATGTCTCTTAAGCTCCACTCATTAATCCATCACCCCTAAAGACACATGTTAAACTATACTACTATAGATTAACTTCTATTACACATAAACACTTTGACCCCCCCCCCCCCCAGACTATTCCCTGGTCAGTTTCTTATCAATGTTTGCTCCTAATTTTGAGATAAAGAGAAGTCAAATATAAGGCTAGACTATGCCCCTTTCCCATGATTTACGACACTACGATGTAATTTATTCCCCACAAATTATAAGTTACATGCTCCAATAATTTAGGAGTTAGGATTCTATTTTGCGATAAACAACTCAAGGGGACACTCAAAATACAACAAAGGAGTAGAGGAAATGGTAATGGTAATGGTAATGGTAATGGTAATGGTGTTACACAAAAGCATTGTCTAACCGAATACCGCTCCTGTCCGGTAGAAGTTTCTTCATGTAGTATTTTGATCTACGAGAAATATTGATTTTTTTCCTCCTCTCCTCCGGTATGCACTCAATCGAACATTCCGAGAAGCCACGCCTCACAAACCTGTTCAAACACCATAGTATCTTTGATATTTGCTACCTAGCAGCTGACATAAAGACAGACAGAGCAAGCAAAGCCAATATTTCAATTTAGACTACAGTTTCTTCGAGTAGATGAAAAAGGTGGGCTACTACTTTAAATATACTTATCCAGCAGGTCACAATCAATGTGGAATTTGGAAAGTGGTAAATCACCCATTATCAAGTCAGGAAAAAGTTAGAGAACACCATATAACTGTGAACAACAGCAGATTTTAGCAGTTTTAAACTCGCACTAAATTTCCTTAATGATCAAGCAGAACAAATGTCCTTATGTCATTGGTTCAGTTTATTTATTCTTACTATAGCTTATTATAATAAAAAAGAGAAGCACAAGTAAAAAGCCTCAAATAAGATATACTGTACAAAATACGATGACAGAGAACAAGTGATTTTTAAGGGTTTTAATATGGATACTGCAATCAGAATGACATACCAATCAGCTGTACGAGTTGTCAGTAGGAAAAGCATTTGAAGTCCAAGAAAAGATGCCTTTTTCTCAATATAATCTGCACGGCCATACAGAAATTTTATTATCCTCCACAAGATAGAAATCACAACACCTCTAACTAGTAACTAGCAGCAAGCAATCAAAACACTCTACATGCTCATTTCCATTTTTGACAGCTAATACAAATGTACAAAAGTGCATATTGCCATGGTGAGCACAGAGCTTATTACTATGAAGTCTATTAAGAAGAGTAAGAGTAAGAGCATTTGAAACCGATGTTATCAATCTCGTATGGCAGCTTATGGCGGTTCGCCTAAAAACCGCCACATGGATATGGCGTATTAGTATGGCAGATATGGTGGTCAATAATTAAATTAATAAAATAATACTTATATACTTATATGTAATTCAAAAATTAGAAAATAAAAAAATATCATCTAAAACTCTTAAAACAATTAATAAAGCATAAAATACAACTCTAACATCCATGTTTCTTGCATAATGCCCCATTCCTAAATGCAGTACACACGCAATGTTGTCAAATGGCGGATATGGCGGTGCTATGGCAGTGCCTCCTATGGCGTTTCCACCACCGAACGCCATGCCATAGCGCCGCCATATCCGCTATTTGATAACATTGTTTGAAACAAAGGGCAACGCAAACATATTTTATTGTGAGAGAAGAGAGCAAGGCAACATCATGATTAGATTGCAACAAAAGTTGCATAAGTTCATTTAAGTGGTGAGATTGTATATTTTAGTTAAGGGGACACTGGAGAGCATAGGACGACGGATCCTAAAATTCTATACAGACCTCAGTAGTGACAAATGAAATGAAAGATGAATACACAAACAAAATTTAGGGGAAATGAAATATCTTCTACATACCAAGTAGTTTATCTCCCTGTCCCTGGCCACGGCACTCAGGAGAAACAGCTATTGCAGCTACCTCTCCACATTTTTCATCAAAGAAAGGGAAAAGAGCTGAGCAAGCTGTAATTTGACCTTCTCTCTCCACAACTATAAAATAATCCAATGCTTGGAGTAGCTGCAGCAGACAGAGACAGGGTGAAACATACAAAGATAGTATAATAAAAGTCAAAATAACATATAAACAATGAATAAACCTGTTCCTCTGTTCTCTTTATCAATGTGCCAGACTCCTCCAAAGGTAACAGAAGTTGTTTTATCCTATGAAGATCAGTGACTTTCGCCATCCGCATCCCTTCATAAAGATCACTGACAAAAGAATGAACCTTATATAAGTAAACAGCTTCCTTCTTTTCATGGAATTTTTAAACAAAAAAAGTAAAAAACTCTTGAGCATTGGAAAAAACAAGTCAATTTTTTTGTGATAGGTGCACCTTCAAGAAAAGTATGATACATAGTAGTAACATATCATCATAGAAAATGGACTTTGTCTGCAGTTCAAATATATTTACATATTACAGTCCGAATAGAATTTTCAAGTTATTTGGCAGCATGAAAAAAATATTTAGGAACCTTCGGTTGAAAATTCCTGTGAATAGTTTTATTCTACAAGAAAAATTAATGAAAAAAACACTAAAACTAATACAACCAGAAAATAGTCTCAGAGAGATAACATCTAGAGATAGATACCTTGCCACCATTGTGCCTACTCCATCTCTTTGAAACAGTTCCTTCAGTAAAACTCCTGCAATAGTGCCATCTAATAGATGCACCCTTTGGACACCACCCTGATCAAATCCAAAAACTACTCAGAACTACAAGATCTTAAAAAACCACACTGGGGGAATAATGTGAGTAGGAGGCAGAGGGATTTCAATTTCTTAAGCAAATCTGCAAGAGCATTAGGTTATCAGATTACTTTCTCGTTTTTGAAATCTAATTTTCACGCCAACATTAGAATAACATAGCGAAGAATACAGGCTTAGCAAATGTCAACCACTTTGTGCTATAACAAATGAAAAATATGAATAGCTTAAGAACTCAGGACACACATCTAGTCAGCAGAGCAGTGATGACACAAGAACAATCATAAAATTATGGGGACTTACTCTGCAAACAAAAGCAGCAGCTGCTATTTCTGATAAATAACCATTCAACCGACTCAGCCGTTCTTGGCCTCCAACAGCAAAACCTTGTTCACTGGTGGACCAAAGTCCATTCCCATTGCCAAAGCCAACACCATTTTGGAATGTTGGAGCCTGAGTAAAAACCTTTCCATTTGTAGTAGCCATATTACTTGCATCATCATACGCTACACAGCCAACATCTTCTTGAGCAACAGCTTTAACATAATTAGCAGCTGTCTCACTTTGTTTAGCCCGTTCACGAACCAACATGTCTGCATCCTGAAGCGTTAGAAAACGTATAAGCCTCCCAGATTCATCAAGGATTGGACCATCAATAATGCATAGGAGTTTCTCCGCACCAAGGGCCAACGCGCATGCGGTAGCAACTTCGTAAGTGCTGCAATGTGAAGAGGAAGAATTGGGTTTCAGACATTAATTGGTCTCCATGGCAAAACAGTACAGAGCTTGAAGTTAACATATTACCATATAATAGGATGCTTATGGAAGTGAACATTAGTCAAACAAGTTGTAGACAAAGATTTCAACAAAGTTCATTGTCATGTCGAAAGGAACTCAAATGTGGAAGTCAAAGAGCATAAAGTAAAAATAGATGCTTAAATTTTGAAAGCATAAATTTGGCAATGCAGTTAGAGATGGGTAAATTTATCTGTGATAATTACTGCACAAACAACCCTGCAAGGATACAAAAATACCTATCAAAATCATTTAGCAATTAGCATACTTGCAATTTAATACTTGTCCAGAACTTGAATAGCCCAGATTGCTTAAAAGCACTATGGAATCTTGATCTAGCCTCTCACGCATACGAGAAACATCTACTTTCTTAACTTCACCAGTTGATGCGTAATCAATTCCTTCTACAACTCCTCTTCTCTGCAAAGCCAAGGATAGCAAATCTCAGCAAAGCAAGGACCAAGAAACACATGTATGATGTATATATATATATATACCAGCAAATTGTTGTAGGGATAAGTATAACGAGATATTGAAGGAGATGTAAAAAAGAAAGAAGATGTCTTCTAACCTTAGCTGCAAGGAAATTACCACTTGCAACACTAACACCATCATGCAGCCTACTATTATCTCCATGGCGGCGTATGCCACTCAAAGAGGGTCCAGGTGATAGCTTTGCCTCAATCATGATACGGATCCTCCCAGCTGCATTCATTGCAGCATCTAGAGAATCGGAGTCCGTAATTCTATAGCTCCCAAAATACTTGGGGTCACATCCTGAGACATAAAACACAGTTTGACGCTAAGAATCAATAAATCCTCTAAAACAATCGAATAATTTCACCATGGAAAAAGAGGATATAACTAGAAATGTGAAAAACCATCTCACCCCTTTCAGCGAGAAGCCTGTCAATTTGCACATGCGTCCCAGGCACAAGAACAAATTTGATTCCTAACCCATGCAGCAAAGATATATCCTACACAACAACATACAAATCACAAAATCAACCCCCAGATTCAACATCACCGTCTCAAAGTGAATATAAGCGAAAAAGGACAGACAATTAACAAAAATTGAGAAGATGAAGACGTGCCATGAGAATAGGATCCAAATGAGGGCTATCGACGATCTCAGCAGATATCAAGACGACGAAAGTGCTGCCTCTGTGCGCCTGGAAATACGGCCACGCCTCGCGGAAGAAGCGCACGAACAGCTCATCCTTGACGGCACTGCTCGCTTCGATTCCAGCGCTTTCAGTCTCCCCGTTGGCATTAAGTTTATCGTCGAAAGGCGAAGCATTAGCCGATTGTAGTCCGCGGAAGTTACTGATTGAGTGAATTTTGATGGAACTGGAGCTCCAAATTGAAGTAGATGATCGGCGTGTTTGGCGGCGGTGGTTGAGAGTGGATGGGCAGGGGCTCGGAGAAGCAGCAGCCATTGAATTGAGTCAACAAATCGATGAAACCCTAACTTTTGGAGCGTCACAGAGGTGGTGGTGGTGGTTGTTGTAGTAGTAGTAGATGTCGGCGGTTGCAGAGAATCGTGTGCGAAATGCTTAGCTTTATTTCATTTTGAATTTGAATTAAATGATTGACTAGTCCACAATATCTAATACTCCTTCAAGGTTAGCCACAAAAATTTCTCAACAAATAACTTTAAATGATCACTAGTCGACAGCAAATTTCTTTTATGGACTATCCCGGTTGTTTCTTTTTTAACAAAGCATTTTATCTCTTCTGCTTAGGGCTGGCAAATCGTGCGGATTGGGTCATTATCAGGTCAACCTGATAATGACCCAACCCAATAAGGCCTAACCTGAACCCGACCTGTTAAGGAAACTGTAAATCCGAACACGAACCCGACCTGCTACCTTCAAATCCGAACACGACCCGCACCCGACACGAACCCGTTATCGACACGATATAATATGGATTGACACGACACGATAACAACCCAAACCTGATATTACACGATTAAAACCTAATATTACACGATTAAACCTTAATTTTTAACCTAATTTACGCAATTAAAATTCGTTTTATACTATTTAAACCTAATTTATAAGAAATTAAAAAATTAAAGTAATATATATATTTTTAAATAATAATAAAAATAATAATATTATTTCTTAATGGGTTACCCGTATCCAACCCGCATCCGACCCGAACCCAACCCGAAATTATCGGGTTCTTAATGGGTCAACCCGATAAGGACACGGATCCAATAAGACTTGACCCCAATCTAATAATTTCGTGCGGATTCGTGTCAGATTATCGTGTCGTGTCGAAAATTGACAGCCCTACTTCTGCTCCCTCACCTCCAATAAATATAAAATATTTGCAAAATAAAATTAAAGAGGAGAAAAAATAGAGATAATTTTGAATATTGTTTTCATTTTAGTTAACATTTCATTTTTAATATGGGGACAATTCAAAAATAAAAAATGTTTCATTTTTATTTGACAGCGGAAATGCTTATTAATTTTAATTATATTTCCTCCGTTAAGCATCCATAATTGGGCGTCCTCCCTCTTCGCCATATCAACATTTTATCCACCGCCTCATCCATCTGCAGTGGAGCACTCTATAGCTTGCCTTCAAAAAATGGGACTCCTAATGGCGGACGGTGAGAGTATTTTGCTTCAAAAATAAGTTGTGCACATAGAGAGTGTTCGGTTTGCAAGATTGTATCTTGGATTAAATTTGCAGTGTGTTTGGTTCATGAGATTCAATCCCACAAATCAATCATAGATGGATAATAATGGGATAATTAGTCATAACTAACCCCCTATGACTAAAATAATCTCACAACTCAATCATAGATTATATCCTGGTATTATTCTATCTAGGAAACCGAACACCACCATATAATTTTAAATTTTTAATAGTACTTAGTGTTTTTTTTAAAGAACTGTTTCATATATTAATGACAAAATTGACACTAAGTTAAAAATATTAGAATAAAATTGTTAATTACTTTTTTTATGAGATAATATCGATTCAATGGCTAAAGATCATTGATAGATTTCAAAAATACAAATTGAATTAATACAATTACTAAAAACATTGGGATATCATATGACCTCACGTTGAAATAAATAACAATTAATGCACATTGGCATATAAACAATTCCGAACTAGAAAAAAATGGCCAACTATTATATATTCATACTTAAAAGTCTAATTTGGTCAAAATCGGGATTAAACCCGTTGACCGTTAGTTTTTAACGGAACAGTTATTCCATGATCAAAATCGTAAAATGATTATATGTTCAGGACCAATTTTGGCCTTTACTCTATTCCTTAATAGGGAGTACAATCTAAAGTTAAAAAATCCAAAAGATAAAGTTTATGACCAAAATCGTAAAATGACCATATGTTCAGGAACAATTTTGGCATTTACTCTATTCCTTAATAAGGAGTACAATCTAAAGTACAAACTAAATAAAATTAATTCTCTTATTGAGAGTCGAACTCAAATTCCTTAATAAGGAGTACAATCTAAAGTACAAACTAAATAAAATTAATTCTCTTATTGAGAGTCGAACTCAAAACCTCCGGCTTACAAAACAGGTGCTCCAACCAACTGAGCTACGAGAACTTGGTGCTTGGTTATCGTACAATGTTTGTAAAGTGTATAAAATGTTTTTTCATTTAAAGTGGATCACCTAGTTTGCATACGACTGTAGATATTATTATGTTAGTAAATTAAAGATTACTAAGGATAACTTACTTAACAATATTCCATATAAAATTTTCCTATTAATCATACTCGTTATCACGTCACATACATTAAATACAACAATGAAAGACATTTGTACAAGAAAAATATGTTCGCAACAAAACCTCCCAAACTGGAATCTTGTCATGCATGCATTTTTTGTTTCATTTTTTTTGGTTATATTTGTTCATATTCATTAAAGAGCAGACATTAGAATTTTTTATCATGCAGCTTTATTTACAAAACCTGCACTAACATCATCAATTCTTGCATTCAATGATTTCGCCTCTACTAAAATATTTGTATAAATGCTAAATATAATCACTAAATAATTGATAAATTATTTATATAAATAGGAATATACTCTACTACTTATTCAGTTATTTTTAAAACAAAAGAAGTTTTATCATAACTCTATGCTATATAATTCAAAGTCTCATATAGATAAAACTAATATTTTCAAAATAAATAGAAATATAATAGAAAGTAGAATAAATAAAATGCATTAGAATAAAAAGTATGAGTAATTGAATAGACTAAGAAAGTGGAATAGGGATTGGAAAACAATAGGAAGGACAAAATTAATCTCATTTCTATTTATGGATTCTTTCTCATAATTTTTTATGTTTCCCTCTCCTAATTTAATTATAATCTCTTTTTTTACTTTAACAATTAAGCATTAAAACTAATGCTATCTATAAATACGACTATTTTTCGCAGATGAATGAAGTATTATAATAGTAGTGTTTGAGGAATTCACGTCGAAATTGTGTTTAGTTTTTGAATATACTATTAACAAGTACTATATACAAGTTTGGAAGTGAAAGAGTAAACCAATACTCCCGTTGACTCAAGTGAATTGAGATGATTCTTTTCGATATAAGATTCAAGAAAGTGGTGATTTAAGTTAAATGAAGACATAATAAAATATAAGAAATAATCAAATTAAAAATATTACCATAAATTGTGATTTTTCACAACAAAATAGAAATAGGAGTAACTGAATTAATTTTGGACACCTGAAAATGAAATGTACGGATGATACTAGTTTAGATAATTTAATGTACGCCTGATATAATCAACAAGTCGTTGTAGTATAGTGGCAAGTATTCCCGTCTGTCACCCAGGTGACCCGGGTTCTCGATCCCGGCAACGGCGTTATTTTAATTTTTGTGTTATTATTAATTTATGTAAAACTTCCAAGTCAATATTATTTGTGTTTTTTTTGTTCTTTCTTTTTTTCTATTTTACTTTTAATCAATATTGTGTTATTCTAATTTTGAAAATATGATACTATACAATTTGATCTTTAAAAGTTGATGATTGACGACATAAAAGTTCATGTAGAAAAATAAAGATGCATAGAGAAATTCAAAAGCATAAACAAAAAATAAACCTTGACAAGCTTACCGGAGATGATTTTTGAGATTTGTGAAAACAAACTTTGGATATTTAACAAGTTTACTATAACATAATCCCATGAAATCAATACGAGGCAAAAGAAAAACCTACAAATTTCAAGCAAAAAATAACTGGGACTGCTATAGTATATTCACCAAAAACAGTCAAATTAACATCTACTACTATAACTGAAGTATCATAAATTCATGATCAGCTAATATCTTCCCAGCTGAAATAATATAGCCACCAAAGGCAAACATACCACTGTGTCTAAAACACACACACACACTCCTTATGAGACCATTGCATTGGCTTCGTCTTCGTATCCCTCTCCTGTTCCGACCTCACTGAACATATATTGGCTTTGATATTCCATCAGGTATTGAGTTGACCTCTTCACATCGTAGAACAGCTCATACACACGGCTTATGTCTTCCATTTCGACAATCTTTCCCTTCCTCTTCAGGCAGGCCAACGCGGCAGAGGTGATGAGATTTATAGCGTATCTCAGTGATGTGTCTTCTCCGATCTTTGTAAGCAGTACCTTAGCATCTTCGGACATTTCTACATCTTCCTCTTGGCATCTGATGTCCAAGATCTTTCGGATATCATCCCGTGTATGGTTGCGTGGAGATGATGAGCAGGCGGTCAAGAAAATCAATTGGAATGCCGTGTGGAGACCTGTAGTTTGTGCCCCTGATGGAAGTGATCCCTCTATTTGTGGCGACGACTAATATAGGCGCCATGTCATTCTCCAATGCACGATTCAGAAAAGAAAAGCACTCGATGTCAAGCATGTGTACTTCATCAATGAAGAGGACACCCGGTATAATTTCTGCTTTTCCTTCTTCCCTCCACTCGGCTACCTTTGTGTCGATTTGTTCCCTAACTTCTGCACGGATTTCGCCAGTATCACCCGTAAACAATGCCAGAAATCCCTGCGTTCTGAAATTGAGACAGTGAGCTATAACACAGTCATCTTGTAGAAATGAAGGTATATACGATGCAGGCATTGCCACCTGAAGTTACATAGAACACAATGTTTCTGACAAACAGGCGTTGTGTAGATAGTAATTACGACTGAGTGGGTAGAAAATATTAAGAAGTCCAATACTATCAAAAGGTACAGCAGCATAAGATGTAACAAAAAAAGAAAAGAGCAAATAAATCAATCATCTGATAATTATATGCAAGAAACAAGACAGCTTTTAGCAAATTAGAGACTGTGTGGTGCCATGACACCAAGATTCTCAAACCAGTCATAAAAGTGAGCAATATCTACTCCCTTCGTCCCAGTTTAAGAGTAAGATTTAGTTATGACACGGGTTTTAAGAAATTGGTGGAGTGTCTAATAAATGAAGTTAGGTAGTGGTTGTTGGGGTGTGTAATAATTGAAGTGGGGTAGTGGAAAGTGGGACCCTTTTGACTTTTTTTATGTTTAGAATTTTGTTTTGTTTTATTTTTATGAAAGTAATGGCATTTGAGTGTAAATTTCATACACAATGACGTTAAAATTTATGTCCAAATATGGTAAATTCTAAATGGGACTCTTAAACTGGGACGGACGGAAATGGCAAAAACATGACTCTTCACGGAGGGAGTACTAAATAGATGAGCATGTTAAAATCTCATAATACTACGAAAATAAATTTTATTTAAGGGACAGTGCTAAAAATTTAATGCACTTAAAAGGGGGAAAGATAGTAATATAGTGCACAAAATGAGAAAATATATTTTGACAAGAAGTTTAATTAGGCTGAAGGGGCTAAGCAGCAAAGCATTTCACACCCAGACATAACTCAACAGTAACAGAATTTGTTAAATGAAAAGCATACTGAAAACTGAAAAGAGAGAAGAATGGAAGATGAAATTCCAAAAAACGAAGTACCTAACAAACCATACATTTACAAAAGTTGGGAAATATCATTGTAAGTCTGATAACCATTATTACTAGCATACTCCAACTGTTTGTTTCTAATCCAGAAACTGCATAGTGTGCACCACAAAAGGATAGACTTTCAGTAACATGATATGTAGATGAACCAGAATCCAGACCAGCCAGCATACAATATTATATCATATAGCATTCAAAGAAATCATGTGTCATATGCATGTTAGCAATAGGTGGGTGAAGCTAGTCTAGTATACTATACTTACCTAGTTGGTATATACGAATATAAAGAATCAAGGAAACAGTTAATTCGACTGATCCAGTAAGAGTCCCCTAAATTTCTCAGGAAGACTAAGATAGCAGACAACATACAAAAAAAACAATAAGCAACAGATTTTCTATCAACCCTTGAAGCTAGTCTAATATAATAATAATAAGGCCATAATTACCAATTAGGTATATCCGAATATCCAGAATCAAGGAAGCAGTTAATCCGAACTAATCCAATACGAGTCCCCCAAGTTTTATCAGGTGTACTAGGATAGGACGTAATGTACTAAAAAGGACAGTAAACAACAAAATTTTCTATCAATCTCCTATAAGCTCACACACTGAGGTAATTAACCTTATTAATAATTGGAAACAAATGCTACATACCCAAAACATAAAAAGGGTATAGTATGAAACTTCTTTTTCAATGAATCTCTATTAAGGTAGTGGAAAACAATTGGTAATGAAGGCAATGTTATCAAATAGCGGATATGGCGGCGCTATGGCATGGCGTTCTATGGTGGAAATGCCATAGCAACATGGCGCTGCCATAGCACCGCCATATCCGCCATTTGACAACATTGTGTACTGCATTTAGGAATGGGGCATTATGCAAGAAACATGGATGTTAGAGCTGTATTTTATACTTTATTAATTGTTTTAAGAGTTTTAGATGTTATATTTTGTTATTTTCCAATTTTTGAATTATGTATAAATAATAAGTATTATTTTATTTATTTAATTATTGACCGCCATATCCGCCATACTAATACGCCATATCCCTGTGGCGGTTTTTAGGCGAACCGTCCTAAGCCGCCATACGAGATTGATAACACTGAATGAAGGAAAACAGAGTAGGGGCCTATCTTTGTATGATGGAGAGTGTACTAAGGTAATCCAAAACACTACTGTCTAACAAAAAATGGCAAAAAACAGCCTTCTTGCAGTTCATGTCAGCCCCTTACACTTCAACATGTCGGATCGAAGAAGTTCTCCTAACCATGGCTAGCAGAAGTCTAAACCTTTGACACCTAACCAAAGTTAGTTCATCAAGAAAATACTGACTATTGATGACAACACTTAAATCTTAAAAGCTTGCAACCATTATACATATATCAGAAAATTAGTCACAACCAAGTACAACTGCATATTCAATATCCTAAAGGAAGTAACAATCTAAGATTCAAGAATCCCAGTTGCAGGCGGTCCAAAATGCGACAAGAGGAAAACAAATACTAGCGAAATTAGTACGATCACAAATTTACAACCAATCTGAGCACAAATTATAGACTCAATCCACAGAGAGCCAGATGAAACACATAAGAACTTGTCTACTTAACCTATCAAAGACACATGGGAAATACATCCAAAGGGTAGAAACAGTCTTTGCTTCTCAATGATTCTACACTGTAACGAGCATCACCTAATTCAAGCTAACAATCTATGCTCCCATTTCATACCTTACCCCGAATGTATTAAGCAAATAAACACCAAGCCCATAAAAATTTATTCACACCAAGTCAAGCAATTCAGCAGACAGCATCTTTACTTCATAATGCATCAAAAAAAGTACAGAAAACTCTTTAACCATAATTACCTGCTATTGATAACATCAATCTCATGAAGCGTAACACAATGCACAACTTCCTTCCTCTTCTGTAGCTCGCCATCGGGGCACTGCACAAACTTCGTCTGAGGCCCCATTGCATCGTAGTCCCTTGACCTCGAGAAAGACCTCCCGAGCTTAGTGATCTTCCCGGAAGCCTTGTCGATCCCAATTACATCGCCACTCTGCACTTTCTCCTTCCCCAAAGCTTCAATCATCTTCCCACCCAAGTCATAAACCGTCTCCATATCCGTGGTCTTCAGCGTGAGCTTCCCCGTCTTCGACGCTGCCCCAGCAACAGCCGGCCGGTCAATCTGTATCTCCACAACCTCGCCCTCAATCACCTCGGTTTCCTCTTTAATTCTGACCCCAATTGCTTTCCTGAACGCCTGCATTAGGGCTTCAGTTTTCGACATCTCCAGCGAGAACAGTTCGCTCCCGGCGAGCATAGCGAAGGGGGTCTCTTGGCCGATGGATTTAGCCATGCCCATGGCGATGGCAGTTTTGCCGGTCCCGGGCTGGCCGGCGAGGAGGACTGCCCGGCCCGCGATTTTGCCTTCTTGGACCATCTTGACGATGACGCCGGCGGCTTTTCGGGCTGAAGTCTGGCCGACCATGCCTTCGGAGGAGGAGCGGGCTTCGAGGGCGGAGTCGAGGCCGAGGCCCCGGATGTGGGAGTGGGCGCCAATTCGTTCAATTCGGGTTAGGTCTCGCATCTCCGAGAGCTTTATCTCCGACATGGCTGAAGTTTGAAGACAATATAAAAGCTATTATAGAGATAATTAGAGATTAGAAACAGAGAGATGAGTGTGTTGGCTTGTGTGTGAGTAAGGTTCAACAGAGAAAATGAGGAGATGAAGTGAGGTTTAGGGTTTTGGTTTGACAGAAAATCGGAAATTCCCAAAATTTAATGTACAGAGTATTTCTGTACAATACAAGTAATGTAGACATCTACACCAGGGTCGGGTCATCCGCAACGCTGTCACCTATACGTCCATTTAACCGTCCCTTAAATTACTATTTATGGTCCCACTGTACTTTTTTACTCCATCTCTTAACTAAACGACGGAACCTGCAACCCTCCATCTCTTATCCGTCCCTTAAATTACTATTCATTCAATTTCATTTTTTATTTTTATTTCTATTTCCAACAAATTCAATTAATAAAAACACACTTCATTAAAAATAAAATAAAATTACAACATAAAATAAAAATAAAACTTATAATTCAAAAAAATAAAAAAACACATAATTAAAATCCTAAAAAAATAAAAATTACATAATTTAAAATACAATTTTATAGAAAATAAAAAAAACTACTCCGCCGGCGAATCATCCCCCGAAGGCGGTGGAGGTGCACTGAAGCCACCTGGAGGCGGAATACCAAGTTGTCTTGCCATAAACTCAATTCCGGCAAGGTAGGCTTGGTATTGGGGAGGCGTCATGCGGGAAGTGTCCGCCATTGTGGAGGTCATGTACATGGACATTAGGGAGTTTGAGGGTGCCCCCGAGCCCGAGCCCGCCTGATTTGATTCGGCTCGGCCCCTCCTCCCTCTAGCCGCCTTCGCCGCATTTCTCCCTTGCGGCCGACAGCGCCCACGGGAGGACCCCCCAGCATCGTCTGTCGTGCCCTCAACCTCCTGCAAGGCAAACTCTTGTGCGGCGCTGCCCGAACCGCCCTCACTAGACGAGTATTGGCCACCCCTTCAAGGCGAGCCCGAGCTGGACCGGACACCGCCGACCTACCTTTCCTCGTCTTTGACGACCTCCCAAACATCTACATATTTGAATTGTTTGGCGGTGTCGTCGTAGTAGACTCGCAAAGCCGACCTCAGAATGTTGGCTCTCGTGGCTCCGCTTTGGTAATGAGCCGATTCACTCTTGTAGATGGCGCAGAATTTTTTGACCTCTCTGTCGACTCGGTCATAAGGCCCTACGTATCGTGGCTTCAACTTCCCCTTTACACCAAACCTCGTTATCCCATTCGACGGAGATACCTTCAAGAACACCTTATCTCCCGTATTGAACTGTAAATCTGTACGCGGGACATCAGCATATGACTTCTGTCGGTCTTGAGCTTCTTTTATCCTTTGTCGAATTTGTCGCACAATCTCAATCATCTCCTCGACCGAATCTGGCCCGAGTATTCTTCTTTCACCAACCTCGTCCCAGTAGAGTGGTGATCTACACTTCCTCCCGTACAATGCTTCATATGGGGCCATATTTATTGTCGCCTGGAAACTGTTGTTGTAGGCAAACTCGATCAAGGGTAGTACAACTTCCCAATTTTCTCCTCTGTCAAGAACCACGGCTCTCAACATGTCCTCGAGAGTTTGAATCGTCCTCTCGGACTGCCCATCAGTTTGTGGATGGAAAGAAGTACTAAAATTCAGTCGTGTACCAAGCTCTCGTTGCAAACTTATCCAAAACCTTGAAGTGAACCTTGTATCTCGGTCTGACGTGATTGTTACTGGCACTCCATGTAGCCGAATGATTTCTTTCACATAAATCCGGGCTAGCTTGTCGGATCCATGAGTTATAGGGATATGTATAAAATGCGCACTCTTGGTGAGGCGGTCTATGATCACCCAGATAGCCGTATTCCCTTGTCGGGTCTTTGGTAATCCCGTCACAAAATCCATGGCGATATGTTCTCATTTCCACTCCGGAATTTCCAACGGTTGCAGTTTCCCATAGGGTCGTTGATGTAAAGCTTTTACTTGCTGACACGCCAAGCATTTCTCCACAAACGAAGTTATGTCCCTCTTCATTCCATCCCACCAGAATGATCCTTTCAAGTCCTGGTACATCTTTGTACTTCCAGGATGAGCGGTGTATGGAGTCTCGTGTGCCTCGGTCAAAATTTCATTTCGAAGTCCTTCATCGTTCGGCACACATAGTCTTCCCTCGTAGGTGAGAGCATTATCAGCCTCCTCTCGAAATTTCTCTTGCTCGCCTTTCCTCACCTTCAATCGAACCTTCTCCAAATTTTCATCATTTCATTAACCTTCTCTTATCCTTGTTCGCAGATCGGGTGCAATTACTAAGGTGGCAATCTTTCCTTTTACGGTCTCCGGAGTTCTTACTACTTCCAATCGCATCTTGCTGAATTCGCGAATCAACTCTTCTTCTTGAGTGAGAAAGGTAGCCAACTGTGGTTGGGCTTTCCGGCTCAGTGCATCTGCTACTACATTTGCTTTGCCCGGATGATAATTAATGCCACAGTCATAATCCTTGACTAATTCAAGCCATCTGCGTTGCCTCATATTCAAGTCTTTCTGTTCAAAGAAGTATTTTAGACTCTTATGGTCGGTAAAAATCTCACACCGAACTCCGTAGAGATGGTGCCTCCAAATCTTCAATGCATGCACCACGGCTGCTAATTCCAAGTCATGGGTAGGGTAGTTTAACTCGTGTGGCCTCAATTGACGTGAAGCATAGGCAATTACCTTACCGTTCTGCATCAAAACACACCCCAGTCCAACCTTCGACGCATCAGTGTAAACCACATAGTCTACCCCTGGTTCCGGCACGGCTAGTATAGGTACGGTGGTCAACTTCTCTTTCAGCAACTGGAAGCTAGCCTCACACTCCGGTGTCCACTTGACCTTGGTCCCCTTCTTCAGTTGTTGAGTCATCGGCCTTGCTATTTTAGAAAATCCTTCAATAAATCTCCGGTAGTATCCTGCCAGTCCAAGGAAACTCTGAATCTCGTTTGGGGTCTTTGGCGCCTTCCACTGTTGTACGGCCTCCACCTTTATGGGGTCAACTCGAATCCCTTCGGCCGTCACAATATGCCCCAGAAAATTCACTTCCTTTAGCCAGAAATCACACTTACTGAACTTGGCGTACAACTTCTCCGTTCTTAGTGTTTCCAACGTGATCCTTAGGTGCTCCTCATGTTCTTTTTCGTTCTTCGAGTAAACCAGTACATCATCTATGAATACCAGGACGAACTTGTTCAAGTAGGGGTGGAATACTCGATTCATTAAGTCCATAAATACTGCAGGTGCATTTGTCAGTCCAAACGGCATTACTACCAACTCATAATGCCCATACCTCGTTCGGAACGCCGTCTTGGGTATGTCTTCTCTTCGTACTCTCAGCTGATGATATCCTGACCTTAAGTCCATTTTTAAAAATACTCCTGCTCCCCTGAGTTGGTCGAACAGGTCATCTATCCTCGGCAGAGGATACTTGTTCTTGAGGGTTAATTTGTTTAATTCCCGGTAGTCTATGCACATTCTCAGGGTCCCGTCTTTCTTCTCCACAAACAACACAGGTGCTCCCCACGGCGATACACTGGGTCAGATAAAACCCAAGTCCAAAAGTTCTTGTAGCTGGATTTTGAGTTCTTCCAACTCTTTCGGTGCCATCCTATAAGGTGCCTTCGATACTGGTGCGGCTCCTGGTTCCAGATCGATAGTAAACTCCAATTGTCGATCAGGCAGAGGGCCTGGCAACGCGTCGGGAAACACGTCGGGAAACTCACGTACTACCGCCACATCTTCAACTTTCCTTCTTTCTTGTCATGTCCTTGTAGATAAACGAGATAGGCAGGATGCCCCTTTCTAATCATCGTAATTGCTTGAAGTGCCGATATCACACAAGTCCGCTGATTCATCGAAATCCTGTGGAAAGTAGAGGGCTCCTTCCCCTGGGTTTGTAACGAGATTTGTCTCTCTTGGCATCGAATAGTGGCATAGTTTTCAGCTAGCCAGTCCATCCCCAGAATAATGTCGACGTTATCCATCGGCATAACATGTAGGTTGTGAGCCACTAAGCTAAGTTCTCCCACCATAAATTCTATGTTCGAGCAAGATTGTGAAAGGTCTATAAGGCCCCCTACCGGTGAGTTCACATTCATCTTAAGTTCAAGTTCATCAACAGGAAGTCTTAAAGCATTTACGCAGGAGTGCGATATAAAGGAATGCGACGCACCCGTATCAAACAGACTAGCAACAGGCATGTCAAGTAGTGTTCCCATACCTGCCAGATTATCTTTTTTTGGACCTCCCTGTGGGGCTTTAGCTTGCTTGCGTCCCAAGGCATAGGCTCTAGCTTGAGTTGGATATGGTTGGCGACGCTGTTGCGGCTGCTGAGGTGGTGTAGGATTCCCTCGAGGCCCGTTTGGTGCCCCCATCTCCAGTGTTATTGTTGTTCGGCCACACTTTGGTGAAGTGTCCAACTCCGCCACACTTGTAGCACACGTTTGTCCTGACTCTGCACTCCCCCATGTGGTTCTTCTGGCACTTGGCGCAGGGAGGTGCTCTCTGACGGAAATCTCCACTTTGGTATGGAGCAGCTTGCTTTCCTTTTCCCCGGGCAGAGTTTGGGGTACCTTGGAACCTCTTGTTGTCAAAGGTTTCGCGGTTCCCGTCCCACTTTCTCTTGTCTCGGAAATTCTGCTGTGGGGTCGGCGGTGTTGGAGTAGTGGGTGTAACTGTCTTTTCCAGTGGCATTGCTTCCTCCACGTCCAATGCACGAGACAACGACTCGGCATACGAGAGCCTTCCACGGCATGCCAAAGCCATCCTGATTTCATGCCTCAGACCGGCACAAAACTTTTCCGCCATCTTCTCGTCAGTATTTACCTGTTCCGGTGCATATCGAGACATGTCACATAGGGCACGGTCATATTCCGTCACGGTCATCCGCCCCTGTTTTAGGTTGTAGAACTCGGCCTCCTTTGCCTTGCGGTAGCTCCTTGGAATATATTTGTCATACAATTCCTCCTTAAAGTCTTCCCACGTCAGGGCATCTAATTGTTCCTGCGTCATCGTCCGCTGCTTGGTCTCCCACCAAAACTCTGCGGACCCGGTAAGCTGGTAGGTCACGCACGACAGGCGCTCCTGGTCGGTGCACCTTAAGAACTTGAAGATGCGTTCTATGGCCCGAATCCAGGTCTCAGCCTTGGCCGGATCTCCCATTCCATCGAAAACGGGAGGACGTTCCTTCCGAAACTCATTCTCAATGTTTCGTTCCGGCTGTGGCGGTGGTGGAGGTGGTGGTGGTGGTTGTCCTTCAGGGCCCACACTACTTTGGGTCTCGTTGCTTGCCTCATTCTCGTGATGAACGGCTGCACGTCGGGGAGGCATTCTGTTCAACACATGCGTTAGTACCAAAAGTCCGATTTTACCATCACCACACCACACCACACAACCTTTCCAAAAGTGATTTCACAAACTTTCCCACACATAACAAGGTAAAACGAACACAACGATAAAACAACGAAAACTTTATTAACTTAAAACAAAACAGTACGTGTTTCCACAAGGTCTTTGCAACAAGGAAAACCAAAACTTCAAAGAAAACATTACATAGTTCGTCAAAACAAAACATTCAAAAGCTAACAAACATCAAAAAGAACACTACTCCTCGGGAGCTCTCTCATAATTCGCCCCTTCCTCACTTTCAACCTCAACCTCCCTTCCAAGGGGCTCTTCTTCAGGGTCATCCTCATCCTCCATGGGATCCTCCTCGTCTTCAAGGGGTTCTTCCTCATCTTCAAGAGGATCTTCCTCCTCTTCCTCATCGTTCTCCCTCACATAAGTAGCGACGTCGATATGCTTATAGACCACAAGTACTTCCGTCGCGGGAGGTGCGCATCCCAAGCCTCCTCCTCTTGGGGAAGTTTGGTTACGGCGTCTCACCCTCGTACCGACCCCCACTGTAGGGGCTGCGACTCGATGAGGATGCCTCCTTCCTAGGTGGGGGATAGGGTGGCGGTCCGTCATGAGCATCGACCAGGGCTTCCAAGAGGACCTTCACAAAACCATCATCGATTTATTGATTGAATCAACGAGGTAAATTGGCTAATTCCGTAGTAAGCATGTTTTAGGGATTTTATATGCTAAAGCATGTTTTAATTCAAGTTATGAGCATGATACATGTGATAATTGCACGAATAGAATTTGTCTGAATAATCTGCTAAATAGATCAAATTCATGTGATCGGATAATTCATGCACGCTTCCGCTGCCAACCCCTTCACTTTTGTCTCCCGTTATGCATCGGGGTCCAGCGGGGACCTTATGTCTCCCGTTATACTTCGGGGTCCAGCGGGGACCTTTTGTCTCCCGTTATGCGTCGGGGTCCAGCGGGGACATGACGTGGACCAGGACCACCATGAGTCGGGATTCGTCGGGGATAGCGTGGAGTTTGAGGTGGTCTAAAAAGAATAAGCGAGGCTTGAACCACGCTCAACGACCAGCTCTAAAGAGCAGCCCAAAGACCTCCCAAAGACCAAGGCACAAGGCATACGGCGCCCGGTGCACGGGGCAGGGTCCGCGGCTCGCGGGCGGCGGCGCGCGGGTGTGGGCTCTGTCACCCATCTTATTCCACGATAATTATAACACATAATAATTCATCTTATTAAATACTTCATCAAAGAAGTTTATCATCCCCGATGTGGGATAATTAACACTCAGTTAATTAATCCCTTAGTTTTTCTCATAGCTCATTTCTAGCTTTATTGTGACCAACTTTAATATATTATTTCTCACTCACCGGGAATCGGATTTAAGAAAATGAATATACTATGGTCATCTACTCGGAACGTAGATAGACGCTATTGCATTTAATTTCACAAAATTAAATGTCTTGTAACATTTTTTATTAGTCAAAGTCGTTTGACCAAGCACGATTCCAACAATCCCCCACATGAGTGGAAATTTCCAAATGCATATGTATGCAGACACAAGCTCAACCCTCAAGAGGTATGTAAGCGTAAGGATATGTAGTTTTTGTCTTTGAACCATCCATAGTCAACACCATTGGATACACATGCGGACTAGTAGCGCGATGCTTTGAACTATTCCTCCACGACGTGCACCGAAACAATGATGTTAACACTTAAACAACTCAACCTCATCCGTTCTCACGTTTTGTGTCCATTTCAGGCCTTGGACACCACTTTGGATTCATAAGTGTATTGTTTGAAGCGGCTCCACTTCACACTTACATAGGTGATTCCTCGTTAAGTATCTTGCCATACTTGGTCTCTTTGAGAATTTCATCTCAACGAGATACTTTAGGGATCATTAAAAGTCATAGACTTAACCTCACCACTAGGCAAGTTTTTCAACACTCTATTGTTCTCTAGGGAATAGATATAGATGAGTGTTTCACACGAACTCTCATAGCTTAGTTTTCCCTTTGAACCAAGTTCTTGGGATCTCCAGTCATCATGGTTGGGTTACCACTATGATAATTCTTTAGTTTGTGGATTTTAAACCCATTCCCTCTAACAATTTATTCATTTGATCACGATTTAACCATATGGTTAGCGGATCCGCTAGATTACCCAATGACTTCACATAGTCAAATGTAATCACCTCTGTTGTGATCAAATGTCTCATGGTATTATGTCGACGATGAGTATGTCGAGACTTACCATTGTAAAAGCCATTATTTGCCCTTCCTATAGCAGCTTAGCTATGACAATGAATCAACAGTGGAGGCACCGGCTTAGACCACCATAGAATATCATCAAGGAATTTCCTAAGCCACTCGGCTTCCTCACTAGCTTTATCTAAAGCTATGAATTCCGATTCCATGATTGATCGGGCTATACATGTCTGTTTCATGGATTTCCACGAGACAGAACCCCCAATAGTAAAGACATATCCGCTTGTTCAATGTGAGTCTTTGTTATCGGATATCCAGTTCGCATCACAGTACCCTTCAAGTACCGGGGGTATATCGAGAATTATAGCCCATGATTTTGAGTATATTTCAAGTACCTTAAAACTCTTACAAGAGCTTTCCAATGCTCCTTGCTTGCTTGAATTGCTCGTGTAACGACTCAACTTGTTCACTACGCAAACAATGTCAACTCTAGTGCAATTAGTCAAATACATAATGCACCCAATGACCTGTGCATAATCTTCTTGTGCAATAGGCTCGCCCTTGTTCTTGCTCAAGTGAACATTGAGCTCTATAGGTGTCTCAGCCGACATGCCATCATAGGCGTTGAATCTCTTTAGTACTTTCTCAACATAATGAGATTGAGTCAAGATGATTCCTTTGAATTAGAATTTTTCATTCTGAAAATCACATCGGCTAGACTCATATCCTTCATGTCAAAGTTTCTCTTTAACATGGTTTTCGTATAGTTAATCACTTAGGTGTTACTACCCATGATTAACATATCATCAACGTAGAGACACACTATAACGTATCCATTATCAGTGTTTTTAATGTAGACACATTTGTCACATTCGTTGATTTTAAATTCATTTGATAGCGTCACACTATCAAATTTCAAGCAACAACACTCGTTCCAATCCATAGAAGGACTTAACTGGTTTGCAAACCTTTATCTCTTGTCCAGGTACTAAAAAACCTTCAGGTTGTTCCATATAGATTTTATCTTAAGTCATCATTTATACTTATCAACTGTTCTAACGACCTTAAACTTGCTTTTAAGGACTCATTTTCATCCTAAAGGTTTAGCACCTTCAGGTAGATCAACCAACACCTAAGTGTGGTTTAGCAAAATTGAATCAATTTAGCTTTGAACAATTTTTCTTTAATGCAGCCCGTTTGGGCCAACAAATGCTACTTTTATCGATGTTAATTCTTCTCCAACATAAAAGCAATATATTAAGGACCAACTGTCTTTGGTGTACTGACCCTACTACCACGTCTTAGTATTGTATCGTTTGGATCGTGCATTGTCCACTTGTGCGATTTTGGCTCTTCATCCGCTGATTCAGAACTAGTGGCTTCATCCTCAATTCTCATCTCAGAATTGGATACAACATTTTCCTTGTCTTTGTGAGGAAATATATTTTTCAAGAAATACTACATTTCTTGACTTGATTGTTATTCCTACGGTCGCAGTCGGTATTTCAGACTTGTAGACAACAAATCGATAAGCACTCTCCTATTAAGTGCATACCCAATAAAAATGCAATCAACCGTGTTAGGACCGATTGTAACTTCTTTTGGCAGAGGAACCATCACCTTTGTCAAACACCCCCACACTTTGAGGTATTTGTAGGATGACTTCCTTCTCTTCCACAACTCATAAGGAGTAACATCCTTACTTTTGAGTGGGATTTTGTTTAGGATGTAGTTGGCTGTCAAAACAGTTTCCCCCACATGTTCTGGGGCATCCCTGAACTAATCAGTAACGCATTTATCATCTCTTTAAGAGTTCAGTTTCTTGCGTTCTGTAGCACCAATAGATTGTGGTGAATATGGTGCAACCGTTTGAAGAATTATACCACTTGTGTTGCATAATTCCTCAAACGATGTATTCACCTCCTCTATCACTTTGAATCATTTTGATTTACAATCCAAGTTGATTCCCGACTTCGTTCTTATAATTTTCGAACACTTCAATTGCTTCATCTTTACTTCTTAAAAAATAAAGATAGCAACATCTTGTGCAATCATCTATGAACGTGATAAAGTATTTTATACTACTTCTAGTTTGCACGAATTTTAAATCACATACAACAATATGAATTTTCAAGGGGTTTTATGTTTCGTTCAATAGAATGAAACGATAATCTAGTCATTTTCGCCTCAAGACAAGTCTCACATTTGTTTTGGGTATTGGCTTCTTTTGTCTTTAGTAAATCCAAGTTTACTAAACTTTTATAGCACTAGGATTCACATGTCCTAATCTATAATGCCACAAATAGGAGCAAGTATTTGCATTTTCATTATTAGCCAATGGCTTTTCAACACGGCGAATAGCAGATATACTTAGTTTAAAAAGAACCATCGGTTACATAACATTTTCCGATGTGTTTTCCAAACTTATACACAAAGAACTTATCAGACTCAAATACAAGTTTAAACCCCTATTTACAAGTATTGATCCAGAAACTATGTTCTTGCGTATGTCCGGGACATGTAGCATTTTCTTAGAGTGATTGTCACGTTAGACGTCATCTTGAGGACCACATCTCCAAAGTCGACACATTTGGACGAGGCTTGGTTCCCCATGTTGAGCTTCCTCCCCTCAACAGTCTTGTAAGTGTAGAACTTACTTCTATAGGCACACACGTGGGCAGTGATGCCCGTGTCGATATACCAACCACCTTTGTTCTCGACGTGGTTGACTTCTTCAGTTACCACGGCGGCTATGTTGCCTTTGGCATGTTTGATAAATATGGCTCCACCAAGCTTCTTGGTTGGTGGCTTCATCTTTCTCCCGACATCTGAACGGGAGCCAAATGTCTCCCCATGTCTCCTGACGAACGGGGGACCGACAGGTGCAAAATTTGCTCTCGACATCTCCTAAGAGACAGACGTGTGCAAAATTTCTCCCGATATCTCACATGGGATGTATGGGTGCAAAATGACTGCTGACATTTCCCAAAGCACGGATGGGAGCCCATGTCTCTCGCGAACAGGAGACCAACATGTGCAAATTTGCTTCCGACATTTCCCACGGCACAGATGTGTGCCATACGTCTCCCGACATATTCTAAGGCACTAACGGGAGCGAAATGTCTCCCGACGTTTTGAAGGCACGAACGGGAGAGAAATGTCTCCCGACATTTCTCATGCCACAGACGGGAGTCGAATGTCCGTCATGTCTCCCGACAAACGGGAGACGTCCCTTGGGACCAATGTGTGCCAAATGTCTTCGAACATTTTCTAAGGCACGGACGAGAGCAAAACGTCTCCCATATCTCGCGACGAACGGGAGATGTCCCTTGAGACCAATGGAACACGCCCAACGACCCTATCCATGGGAACGACGGGAGACTTCCCGTAGGACTTACTGACCATTCACATTCACGAGGTCTCTCCCCCACATTGGAGTCAGTCGTGTTGATCCCAAAGGCATCAACTCTCGTGTTGGACCCGGCCACTCAATCTATTAGAGGATTATATGGAGCCACTAAAAGTGCAACCCCAGTTCTCGTATTGGCCCCTATGGTCCCAACACACGTGTTGATCCCGAAGGCCTCAACACTTGATCCGTTAGAGGATCTCAAGGAACCACTAACAGTGGAACCGTCAATTTGCGTGTTGGCCCCGAAGGCCCCAACACTCGCGTTGATCCCAAAGGACTCAACACACGATCCATTGGAGGATCTCGCGGAACCACAAAAAGTGGAACCGTCATTTTTCTTGTTGGTCCCGAAGGCCCCAACACCCGTGTTGACCTCGAAAGGTTCAACAATCAATCCTATCAAGGATCCCATGGAACCACTTCATATGGAACCATCGGTGCCACCAAAGGTGGATGCACCAATCAACCAAAACGGGTTAGTAATTTCTCATGGCGTTATGGGTAGTCATAGGTAATGATGTGGACTCGACGAGAGTCGTGGTCATGGCGAGGACCCGATGGGGAGCCAGCGGGGAACAGTGGGCACGTCGGTGTTGGAGTCAGGGAAAACGGCGACGACGAACGTAGCAACAGGATCCATCTCCATGCTAAGGTATTAGTTTCGAAAGTTTTAGATTCAATTTAAAGTCCAAACTCCTTCTTCAACGGTAGGTATATCTCGTCTTGCGATTGTTGGTTTTAGATATTGACTGTGATACAAAGATACACTAACCGGACGTAATACAACCCAATGAAGAATTGAGAAACTAAACGGAAATAAAATGAATTGAAATTACAAAGAAGAATTCGAAACAATAAACCGTAAAGATGTAAGCCGAGTCGAGGAGTCCTCTTTCCGCAAGACGAGATACGCCCCGGTAGTGCTCTCGGATTGGCGTGTCGACCCCAAAGTTAAAACGGCTTCGTCTCTGAAGTAGCAGTACAGCTAGCAGCAGAGCTCCGGCGAACGGGAGTGAGGCGGGGGCAGAGCTTCGACGGGAAGATTATGCAGAGAGGGAGAGAGCGTGTATGCAAGAATGCTTGAGTTTGTTATGTGTTCAATCATATGCAATGCATGGAGTGACTGCCTATTTATAGGCCAAGTCCACCCATTGGGCATTGATGGAGTCAACAGCCATTATGTGAACCATGATGGCTTGACTGTAACCGCCGGGGGTTACTGACTGGTGCACTAGCCATTGGGAGCTGAAGAGACACGATGCATCTGGACACAGTACACGACGGGATACACCATGGACCGTCGGGGTCCATCGGGGACCTTTTATCTCCCGTTATGCGTCGGGGTCCAGCGGGGACCTGTTGTCACCTGTTATGCGTCGGGGTCCAGTGGGGACCTTTTGTCTCCCGTTATGCGTCGGGGGCTCTAGCGGGGACCTTTTGTCTCCCGTTATGCGTCGGGGGGTCCAGAGGGGACATGACGTGGACCAGGACCACCATGAGTCGGGGTCCGTCGGGGATAGCGTGGAGTTTGAGATGGTCTAAAAAGAACAAGCGGGGCTTGAACCACGCTCAACGACCAAATCTAAAGAGCAGCCCCCAAAGACCACCCAAAGACCAAGGCACAAGGCGCAAGGCACACGGCGCCCAATGCACGGGGCACGAGGACCTTTTGTCTCCCGTTATGCGTCGGGGGGTCCAGCGGGGACATGACGTGGACCAGGACCACCATGAGTCGGGGTCCGTCGGGGATAGCGTGGAATTTGAGGTGGTCTAAAAAGAACAAGCGGGGCTTGAACCACGCTCAACTACCAACTCTAAAGAGCAGCCCAAAGACCACCCAAAGACCAAGGCACATGGCGCCCGGTGCACGGGGCGCGGCTCGCAGGCACCGGCGCGCGCGCGTGTGGGCTCTGTCACCCATCTTATTCCACGATAATTATAACACATAATAATTCATCTTATTAATTAACTTCATCAAAGAAGTTAATTAATCCATTAGTTTTTCTCATAGCTCATTTCTAGCTTTATTGTGACCAACTTTAATATATTATTTCTCACTAATCGGGAATCGGATTTGCGAAAATAAATATATACTACGGTCATCTACTCGGAACATAGATCGACGCTATTGCATTTAATTTCACAAAATTAAATGTCTTGTAACATTTATTATTAGTCAGAGTCGTTTGACCAAGCATGATTCCAACAATAAACTCAATCATAACATGAACACAATCAATAAGCTAAAATATTAGATAATGATTGCAATACCTCCGTTATTTGCTACCGACTCCATCGAACTGCACATAAGTCTGCAAAAAAATATGGAAACAAAATCTGTGAAAAATTGAGAGAGAATCGGAGCAATGCGAGAATCGAACAGAGAGAGTGAAAGAATAGAACGAAATTCAGAAATTACATGAGTTGAAATGACTATTTTACGCTTTGCGCGGTTTTTAATGAAGGAAAGTTATATTTGAATTTGAACCACATGGTTGGAAAAGATGTGTGGTCAAGTTTTGGTTATAGGGTTATTACGTGATTTATGGGTTATCATATAATCACATCTTTTCCAATCGTGTGGATATAATTAAATGAAAACTCTAAATATTGTACAAAATTCAAACTATGATCTGAACCATTAGAAAATGTCAACAGATGAGAAAATAACAGCAGCAGAAAATGTCAATACAATGTCAATTAAATATGAATACACTTATATCTAGGGGTGCGCTATATTGCTAACTTTTTAAGTTGCTAACTCTGCTAACTTATCAACGCAGTGCATTAAAAATGTCAACATGATGACATTAAAATATCAACCCATAATGTTTACACAGTATATTGAAATGTCAACAAAATTATGTGTTGACATTTTAATGTCATAGTGTTGACATTTTTATTATTGATGAGTTATAAGAGTTAGCAACTTAAGAAAGTTAGCAATTGATCACACCCCCTATATCTAAATTTAATTTTAGATTTATTCTATTTTTTAATTAAATAATACTACTACCCCGTCCCAATTAAGATGATACACTTTCATTTTTAGTTTGTCTCAACCAATATGACACATTTTTAGTTTGGTTCTCTCTCTAATTAATACATCCAACCACTTTTCTCTCTCTCATTCCCTCCCCATTAAATACTTATATACACTCTATTTATCTCCAATTAACCATATTAACCAACTACTTCTAAAATTTTGTGATGACTAAGATATATATCATCTTAGTTGGGACGGAAGGAGTACATCATTTTACATTTTTCTTAAATTTGACGGAACTCAAATTTCATCATCCAATAACTCAAATATTTGGAGATCAAGGAGTAATAGTTAATTATAGTTTTCTATGTTATTCGGTTTGCAAGACTATATCTTGGGATTATATTTATATATATTATGTTTAGTTTATCATATTGAATCTTAGAACATAAACTATAGACGAATAATTATTTAATAATTAGTCTTAGCCATCCGCGTATTACGGGAAAAATTATCATATGATAATTAGTAATAATAGCCAACGGACACATAACTATATTCATCCTGTGTATCTCTTCAAAAGTAATTATAAAATGACTGCAAAGTTGATGGCATTTGAGTATCCGCAAAGTTGATTACATTTATACAAAACTAAATAAATACTACTACCTCCATCCCATAATAGGAGTCGTATTTGGTGTGAGTACGGGTTTTAAGAAATGTAAAAGAATTGTGCGTTGGAAAAGTTAGTGGAATATGAGTCCTATTTTTTATATTGGTTTTATAATAAAATATCAGTGAAGTGAGTTAGTGGAATGTGAGACCTACTTACCATTTATGGTAAAAGTAAAATATGACTCTTATTGTGGGATGAACCGAAATGGTAAAATTTAACTCTTATTGTGGGACGGAGGTATTAATAAAAATATAAATATTGTTGTTTATCCTATCATTTTCGAAAATATCATAGCTAAACTATAAATAAAAAATGTACCTAAAATGTGATATATATAGTCGGAGCTTGGTCGTGGGATATCCACACCACATGGACAAACAAAATGATATGCTAACCAAAGCTTTCAAAAAAGAAGAAATATCAATCCATTCTATCTCTCTCTTAACTCCTAACCTGTATTCTTCGACACAATTTCCTTAGTCTCCGACAACGCCACGATTATCCTCACGATCCATCAAAAATATGATTTCAACTAGTAAATCAATGGATTAAATTGTCTATCCACAAGCAAAACATTTCAGTAAAGATCGATCGACATCATAGCGTTCAAGTTGATAAAGAATTTGGTAAAAGAGTGTCCCAAGTTTAACTACATGTTCAGATAACCTCTATGAATTTTATAAAAGCAAACATCTAGAAAAATAAACGAAGTCTTAGTTAGTCAGCGAAGGTGTTGTTCAGTTCGTTAGATAGGATACTAGTAAAATACAATACTATGTGATAAGATAAAATAGGGCTTGTCTAGGATTATATAAGTCATAAAATTGAATGTGAGATGGTTAATCATGAGATACAATACAATGTAATGTTGACATTGTGAAAACGAACCAAGATACATTGTCACATGCCTAGCTTCTTAGACTAAAAGACAATTGAACACGAGAGAAACAACACCATAATAGCAGAATTTTCTAATATCATTGTTTCAATTCCATAAAGATGTCCGATGGATGGCGAAAGCGTGAACTTGATCAGGGATCACCATCAACCTTATCATCCACTGTCATTTTCAGACCTTAATTTTGATTGCTGATGATGCTCGACGAAGTCGGGTTTTACAACAGCCATCTTCTTCGATTTCCTTCTTTCCTTTAACTTCAGCTTTTTCTTGTTCGAGCTACAAGCCTCCTCTTCTCGACTAACTAACGTTTACATCATCAAAACACATTATGCATTACAAAAGTAGAGTGACAGAAAATGACATTCAAATCTCACCTGAACCATTTGCTGCGGCATTTTGTTCAGGCGCATTACTCACATCATTGACGTTTCCATCGATAACATCTTCTGAAGCAGGTAACAGAGGCCCGATAATTTTTCTGCGCTGGGAATTTGCTTCTTTCAGCTTCCTCTTCCGAAGCCTCTTCCTTTGAGCCCTCGTCAATTTCCCATCGCCATCGTCGCTGCTTGACGGCGATGGCTCCTCCTTCTCTATCTCCTCCTCATTCTCTATATTCGAAAATAAGGTAAAAAATTGAATTGGCTAAAATCTTAAATCATTCCAAGTAATTTTAACAAACACCTGGAGGGTCATTCAACAACTTGATTAAATTCGTTCCTGCTTCATCGTCTTGTTTTTCCTCGTCGTCCTGTTTTTCAGAAGAATAGATCAGAAGATAGATTAGTAATCTGCGGAGCTCCGAGGACATACTTTGTCAGAATCAGACGGGGGCGGATATAGCATCTTGAGAACGGCGTCATGAAACTTTCGTTGCTTCTCTTCTTCTTTCATTTTTGTCATTTCATTTACTAAATTGACATTTTGAATAACATATAATCCTTTCGTCCGTGAATAGGAGTTTCATTTTTCCATTTTAATCCGTCCGCGAATAAGTATTCCGGTTTACTTTTACCATAAATGAGTAATAGAGTCTCAACTTTCACTAATCCATTCCACTCATATTTCATTTAAAACTACTCCCCCGTCCCAGAAATTTTATCGCATTTTCCCATTTTCGCCCGTCCTACAAAATTTGTCACATTTCACTTTTTATCGTTTTTTGGTGGTGGATCCCACATTCCACTAACTTATTCTCAATCATATTTTATTATAAAATCAATATTTTAAAAGTAGGACTCACATCCTACCAACTTTTTCAACTCACTTTCCATTATATTTCTTAAAACCCGTGTCCGGTCAAACTGTGACAAAATTTAGGGGACGGAGGGAGTAATATTTACAAGTGGGACCCCTATTCCACTAATTTTTTTCCACTCACTTTTCTTAACATTTTTTAAAACTCGTGCCTCCAAGAAATGAGACTCCTAATGGCGGACGGAGGGAGTAATAGTACTCCCTCTGTCCTATAGATGACACACTTGAAAAATGACACGAGATTTTGGAGATGATGTTTTGTGTGTTAGGTGGAGAGAAAATAATGTATTTATACTAATGTGAGAGAACATTTTTCAAAAAAGAAATATAACATCTTTTGTAAGAAAAACTAAAAAGGAAAGTGTGACATTTATAATGGGAAAGAGGGAGTAGTTTATAGTAGTACTCCCCGCGTTCCATGTTAATAGAGTCATTTTTCTATTTTGGGAAGTTTCAAATTAATTGAGTCATTTCTATTTTTGGCAAAATGTAATTATCCTCTTTACTTTATTTTTTCTCTTCATCTCTCTTACTTTATTCTCTTTTAATTTTTTTTACCATCCATTTAACACACTATTCTTAAACTCCGTATCGAAAAGAAATGCCACTATTAACAAGGAACGGAGGGAGTACTAGTTTATATTAACGTAAACCCTATTATGGCCGTTCGGTTTGCAAGATTGTATCACAGGATTAAATATGTAGTTTGTTTGATTCATGAAATTGAATCCCCCAACTCAATCCTAGATGAATAATTATGTGATTATTAGTCATTGTCACTCTCTTAAAAAATAATCTCTCAACTTAATCCTAGATTATATTTTGATACTAATTTATCTAGGGGTGGCGAAATGGGTTACCCGCGTGTCCCCCGCACCCGACAAGTCAGGTACCCATAACCAATTTAGCCAAATTTGTCGTCCTAATACCCGCCCTGCAACATATCGGGACTACCGATACTCGTGCCGGGCATCCCGTACCCTACCCAAAAATAAATTTATAAGAGAACAAATTTATGGGACAAAAAATATTTGTTACTAATTGACTAAAACAGAAAAATTGAAAACCCTAATAGACAACCGTGTTTCCTAATTAATTTACTGTATTAATTTTGATGGTAAGCTTTGAATAGATTAAGAATAAAAGTGACGGGAATTCTAAAGCTAGTTCCGATGTGTTTTCAATAGAATATTCATTGAAATATAAAAATGTTTCAAATGATCTCTCAGAACACTTAGATTCTATAAAAGATTGTGTATAGCTAATATTAATAATATCGGGTATTATCGGGACTAATGGGTATACCCGTGAGGGTAGCGGGTACCCGCTACCTGCAAAACTCTAAAATATACTACCTGATCCGGCCCCATTTCCCATTATCACTGGGTAACAGGTACCTAATACCCGACGGGATCGGGTCAAAATGAGAATTATCCATTACCAGCTACCCATTTTGTCAGCCCTAATTTTATCTAGCAAACCAATCAGCACCATTATGAATAAAATCTCATACTGAATCATTTATTCTCGGCGTAGATAAACTTATTTTATTTATGTTTGTGACTACCTCTGTGATCCTAACAACTACTAGTATTACATAAATATTGCAATGTAACTATACTACAAGGACACATAATTTACACATCAAATTTTTATATGCTAGTGCTCCTATTTCACTGTTCACAATACAATTAAAATATTTTAACACAAATTTTTATCTTCTTCAATCTTTTATTCATTCGCACTTACATTTAGAAGTGAACAAAAAATCCGAAAAACGAACTGAACCAAATTGAAAGTTTAAAAATTAGTTCGATTCGATTTTGAAATTTGAAACTTTTTCCAGAAGAAAAAAAAATAAAAAAATCGTATTATATTTTAATATAATATTATATTTTAATATAATATTATATTTCTCCAACTCCAAGCTTCCAAGCCTTCAAGCGCCAACCTCGTCGCCTATCTCTACTCTATTGCCTCCACTCCACTCCAGCCTCTAGCCGTCCACCCGACGCTTCTGCCCTCTAGGTCTCCACATCGTCGCCCCTCCACATGACCACCCATCGTCTCCAACCATCCATGCCGTCGCTCCAGGTGTCACGACCGCAGTTAGCTAAGGATAGCGTAACCCGGGGAAACTCGTGACCAAGGAGGGATTATAAGAAGCGGGGATAGAATTTAGGGGAAATTAAAGCCAAGGCAGGACGAGACGCACACAATATCTTAAATAGCGAAATACTTATAACAAAATACACTCGATCATGCAAAATCGAGTGACTGTTCATACAAGTTCCGATTACCAGAGTCAAAAGTAAAATAAGCATTGCCTCTTAACCGGCACAACGGAAACAAAAGAACGCGGTCCATGTATGGAGACATGAACCTCCGAGAGTTTTATTCTTAGTTACTAGCTTACTCTCCACAGCACTTGTGCCTCCCCCTTTCCACGACTCAACCTGCACATTTAGAAATACATGTAGGGCTGAGTACAAAAGTACTCAGTGAACACATTACCGGAAAATACAATTATACATTTGTAAATATCGTCAAGCCATCATCACAGTAATACTCGAGGTTTTATTAAAAAAAAACCCGAGCTTACTAAAATATTCACATTGTGCCCTTTTCCCGTACTTAGCCATATCTGCTCACATTGTGCCGTCGAGATGGTGTTCTCGCACGGTCACCTTCTCTGCCGTTCACGGTCAGAGGTTCCAAGTAGGGACACCATCCTACCAGGACTCACAATCGAATCGATTCACATATATCATCATTCATAATTCACTTGGCCGTAGCCAAACAGATAGGCATCATACACAAAACATTTATGGCAAGACAACATCTTTAAGAGTCACGAACATGTGTTCGTGTTTTCATAGAATACGATTTGTATTTTTTTTAATATAAGAAAGCTCACCTTGTTCGTTTAGCTCCTTTAACTTGAATCTTTCGTTCCGACTTTACTTGCGAACGTACCCTTTTTATAATATCACAATAGGAAAAAGCTAATTTAGTTTTAAACTAATCTAATTAAATAAGAAAGAAAATCTCAAGATTTTAACTAATCTATTATTATTGTTATTATTATTATTAAGAAATTTCCAAAACTTACACTATTTATTACTACTTCGTTTGCTAGTTCGGTTCCAACTAAAATTGGTGTTCTATTATTCTTAAAAATAAATAAAAATAAAATAAATGGCAAGTTGAGTCATAACTAATTTATTTAATCATGTTATTCTTAGGCCCAAAATAACTAAATTTCGAAATGGGCTTCAAAATACCCTATGCATTGAAGCCTCTAATTAAATTGAAGTAGTTGGGCTCTAATAAATTATATGGCCCATTTAATTAATTCATGAGCCCACAATAGAAACCCACATACTAAATACCCTACCATTGTCATCTTCCCTCATTTCCCAAATACACAGCAGCATCCTCCCCCCTCCTACTCGGCGCCGCCACCCGCCACCGCCCTACCAGCGCCGCCGTTCCGGCGGCGCCCCTTCTTTCTCCATCTTCTCTCTCCCTCTCCTCTCTTCTCTCTCCTTTCTTCCCTCTTCTCTTCACCGCACCGCCGCCGTTGCCACCGCGGATCCGCCACCGCCGCGGATCCTCCTCCACCGCCGTCATGCAGAGGCAGCGGCTTCGCCGCCCTCTTCCGGCAGTCCGGTCGTCTCCGGAAAACAGTAGATCGGTGCTCCCTTTCACCTCATCTCTCTCTCTTCTCTCCCTTCTTCACCGTCGCGCCGCCATCCTCCTCCTCCGTCGGTCCAGGTTCGCCGCCACCGCCGCGTATGCACGGGCTGCGGCTTCGTCGCCCTCCTCCCGGAGGTCCGCCGTCTGTATGCTCCGTCTTTCTCTCTCTCGGTCAGCCTCTCTCTTTTCAATATATATATATATATATATATATATTTTAAAGATTTTATTATTATTATTTTTGATAACTTTGTTATTTACATTCAATTTTCCAGATTTTTAAAGATACGGAAACAGTGGCTTTCGGAGCAAGGGTCGTCGCTGGTTGGCGACGGAGTGTCAAGCTGACTGCCGGAATCCGGCAAGTTCATAAAGATAAGTGTTTGTCCTTCTTTCTAGTTGTTAAGGCAGTAGGATCCGAGTTGGTTTCTATCTACAGATTTTGGTAATTTTGGTGAACTAAGAGTGTATAGTTGCTATGTGGATAAATAAGTAATCATGAATAAGTAGTGAAGATACAGTATGATAGCAATTTCTTGGAGGGGGCAGATTCTTCCTAAACTATATGCATATACTAGTACGTAAAAGTAAAGGAAAAGATTGGTTTGAGATTCACCTTTTTTTTATATGCAAAGATGTTGTTGGATTGTAGTGAAAAAGTTGTGCAGATCTCCTTCCTACTCTTTTATCTTTTGTGGGTTGTATGTCTTTTATCAAATAGATTGTATGATAGTGATGTGGGAGTAAATTCTTGTACATCTAAATATACAAAAGATGGCAGCAAGTGACAAAAGATATCCTCTCTATCTGACAGGAAGAATGATGGTTCTTTAGAAAAGAAAATTTAGTTGCAGCTTTAATGACATGTTTGAAGATAATTTGGCCTCTTTGGTTGCAACATTAAATGGTTTGTCGAAAGTGACACATTAACTCTTGGGATCTGCCTCCCCTTTTATTTATTAATATTATATATATATTTTTATCATTTATTTATTTACTTGTTTATTTGGTGTAGGTATAATCGGCTCAAGTTTGTGGCCGACCTCGTTGAAGTACCCGATTTTCTTAAATCGTAGGATGTTATAGATTTTGTTGGATGTATCGGACATTAAATTTTAAATTTTTGTGATCTTCTTTATTTATTGGTTTTAAATTTATTATATTTATGAATATGTAATATATCTACGTGTTCTATTCATTTACTTGACGTCAAACAAACGACGACGATTTCGTAGCTCGGATTTAATTACATAAAGGTCAATTATATATATAATCAAGCTAATAATATTGTTTCTAATAATATCGGCTTAGCGGGCCGTTACACCAGGAGAAGGTAAGAACTCGTACTTGCCATTCATCTATTTGATTCCTTTTTTAATTTGTTAAGAAATTAATCTAGTAATCATTTCGTCCACAAAAAATAGTGAGGAGGAAGAGTAAGAGAGAAAATGCGAAAAAATGAGTAAAATATGAGAGAATATTTTCATTTTTGAAATGACACTATTTTTTGGGGATATTCCAAAATGATAAAAGAAGACTATTTTCCGTGAACGGATAAAGTATATTAGATCGTGTTAGTGTGCTGAAATGGAGAAAATCAACCTTAAAATTCAGTTTGGGCATACCGAATGCTCACCCCTAGTTACATTTCTAATTTAATTTTATAATTATATTTATTTCAGTTATTCTCAAATTATTTTAGTGCATAATATTAATATACCAACAATAAGAAACAAATTAATAGTAGCTCAATGCATATAAGCCCACATAGGCGTGCACAAACCGAACCGGTCTGGCGGTTAATCACCGGTTCGTGCCCGCCGGTTCATGAACCGGAACCAGAACCGGCTGTTTGAACCATCAGGCAGGCCGGTTCAGGGTCGGAGATTTTTGAACTGTGAACTGGCGGTTCGACTGTTTGAACCGCCAGTTCAACAGTTCCAACGACGCATTCCGGTCTAGGGTCGTAGGAGTGCAGGCGAGGTTTGCAGAAAACCGACGGTTTCTGACGAAAACCGCCGGTTTACGCCGGTTCCGGTGACTTTTCAGGTGGCAGGTCGTAGGCCTGAAAACCGGTCAGAAAACCGTGGACTGAACCGTCGGTTTGGGGTTGAACCGCCGGTTCAGGCGGTAAACCGTCGGTTCATGCCGAATTTGAAATTTCAATTTTTTTTTATTTCTTCCAATTTTACTCCTATATATACCTCACTTCCCCCTCATTTCTACTCACCCCATTTTTGTGTTAACAAGGATTTCCTTCTCTCAATCTCCATTTCTCTATTCTCTCCTCATTCTCTCTAATTGCTCAAGTTGTTTACTAGTTTCTACGTACTACTATATTTGTTGTTATGCTCGTAATTTTCCACTTATTCCATACTCCATACATATTCCATCCATACTACTTTCATTTATCACTATGTCTTTGGAAGGACTCGGAAAGAGACGAAAACGCGATTAGAATGCGGATCAAGTTATATGGAATGATAACCGAACCGGTCGGATCAGTTAGCAAATGGCGTTGCCACTTAATCAATGCAGTCTTGCTTTACTCTTTCTTCCTTACCAAAGTAATTTGTAAACTCCCAATTTTTCACAACTTTAACAGTAAAGCGGCAAGTTCGGGGTCGATCCCACAGAGAAGTTGGAGTGTCGAGTGTGTGAGTAGTGAACAGGGGGGTTGGTTGCTGCCACGCTTTAACTTGGGAGTTTTTAACTACTGTTTTTACTCTAGGCAGGATGAAACTAGCTAGCTTGATCAACGGAGATTTAACTACTAGGTCAAGTAAATTGCAGGTAACAGCAGAAAAATAAATGCGAGGATGAAAACGAAATAACTTTGATTAAACTAAACTGAGAGCGATACAGTGTGAAATTAAAACTAAGCTAATACTTTGAAAAATAAGAAAGCAAGTAAAACCGAGAAGAATCTCGGTGGGTAATTTAGGAATACGCCGACAGAAAATAAGTATTCTGCAGCGCTTCTTTAATCCCCCTTTCTAACTACGCATTACTTTATCTAAGCTAAGCTATTCTAGAGAACTTGACTAAGCTAAACTAAGCTAAACTAGACGGAAAGTAAAGTATATCCTCTGTGTTGGCACACCCTCTATTTATAAGTTCGATTTGGCCTCCAGCTGGATAACGATCTTGACAGGGAATATTCGCTCATGCTGAGAATGAGCGACTCATTGATTGCTACGTGCCTTTCTTCTAGAATGACGACGCTTTTGAGTAACAGATTCATGACTCAGCTCCGTCCTTGCGTCTCATAAGCTAGCACGTGTCCCCTTCTAGAACGTTGTCCTTGATAACAGAATAGTGCGCCACATCCAGCTCATTTCCTCACGCGTTCTTCTTCTAGAAGCCAGCGGTCCCCGCCTAACCGCTTGATCACTCCCCTTGATCAACTCCCCTGATTTTTGGCTTTTTATCGCCTTTTGTACTTGGTTGATCAGTTTGGCCTTGCTGCCTTGATCAAGTGGCATTCCTGCACATTTAACACTTGTTTTGCGCGATAAACCGATCAAGCAGCGTACATTTTACCCTTAAACCGATGCATGAAATGAGCCTTATCAAACTGCTCACACTTAAAACATATTTGTCCTCAAGTATAAAGAAAAAAGAAAAGAAAAAAGATAAGGCAAATTTCAGGCATGGTTTACTTATTTCACAGGTAAAAGAAAAACGACAACAAGACTTTAAGATAAAACAACGTATTCACATGTATGCATTAGACCGAATAATTTTTCCAACAATCATACCCGAGGTCGAGGTCAATCCATTTGCCAGTAGCTTGTGTTCCTTCTCTTTCGCTTTTGCTTGATCAAGGTGTCAGCTTGTCAAGATTGCTCAATTTAAAAACCACTGTTGGATTCACTCAGTCACTCATTTCTCACCAGAGATGTTAGGACTTGTTCACTCGGTGTTGCCATAAATTTAATACTTTGAATCGGACTGCACAAGATAGTTCCTTAAGATCTTTGTTTTGGGTTGTAACGGGGCTCAAGGGTAGTAACGTATTAGGGTAGGGTCCTAGGGGTTCTAAGTTTAAAATAAAATTTGTAAATTAAAAAGAAAAATCACATGAGTCAAAAAGCCAAAGATTTGACTAAACTCGCTGGATCAGATTTGGGATATTTATTTCTTCCTCTGCTTGATGCTCCTTCTTGGTCAAATTTCGACCTTTAGCCTTATAACTTTCGGCTTATTTCCAGACTTTTGATTTTCTGGGTCAGGTTACAACTATTTCCTGCCCTCTTTTTCTCAACGTTTTCTTCATTTCTTTTTATATGATCAACCCGATTGTCTAACTTGATCAACCCGGCTACCCTTCATTTCGACCATTCTATCGCAATCCCCTTTTATTTCCCTTGACAAAATTCATCTCTTTGACCCTCTTTCCTCATGTGATATGAAATTTTGAATTTGGTTTTAAGGCTTCAAGGAATGGGTAAGAGTGTATGGGCTCAACGTGGTTAACTAAGGGGTGCCTTGATTAGTGAGGCGGGTTTGTGGAACGAAGGAAGAAAATGGCTCAAAAGGCTAAGTCCTAGTGCCTTTAGTCCTTACTACTTGTGCAATTGTCATCTCAATATTAAAAGTCAGCCTCTCGTAAAGTTTTCTTTTGTAAAAATAGTAGAAAGTGTTCTACTTTTGGCTTATAACTGACATATAGAGAGGCTTCACAGTTGGTTTAGAAATTGAGCGTTTCCATCATACTTGCTTCGTTCAAATTGATCAAGTTTTTGCAACTATTGCGATAAAGTATACAAATTTGCGAGTGGTGGAGGATATGACACCCTCCGTCGCCATTTGGTGACAAAGCATCCGGTAGAATGTGGCACTACCTCTACCCAAACACAACTAAACTTCCAACCCGGCAGCTCGGGTTCGTTAGGTACGCCTCTGTTTAAATATGATCAAATTTTTTTTCTGATGTTATGACTAGATGGGCGGCAATGAAGCATTTTCCTTTTGACGTTTATGATGACAAAAAATTTGAGGTTACTATGCAAAGTGGTTTAAACGTAGCAATCAAAAGAATATGTAGAATGACCGTTCAACGATCTACCGTTAGGCAATGTTTAGAGAAAAAAGGTTGAATTATCACGTTATTTAGTTAACTTGGGCCACAAAGTGAACATTTGCTCAGATGTGTGGACTGATTGTTTTAACCGCCATTCATACAGGGGCATTACGGTTCACTTTGTGGACAATAGTTGGACTTTAAACAAGCGTTTAATAGGTTTTAGAGAATTTGAATATCCACATGAAGGGGTTGGCAGCGGAAGCGTGCATTAATTACCGATCACATAAATTTGATCTATTTAGCAGATTATTTAGACAAATTCTATTCGCGTAATTATCACATGTATCATGCTCATAACTTGAATTAAAATCATGCTTTAGAATATATAAAATCCCTAAAACATGCATACTACGGAGTTAGCCAAATTAACTCGTTGATTCGATCAAGAATCGAAGATAGCTTGCGTCTTCTCAACGTGAAGATCTTCAGTACTCGACCTCGGACCTTCTGACTGGTGTCCCGGACTATACGCTGATATTTGTGTGGGCAAATCTCACCAACGTACTAGGACTTGAATAACGAAGACAGAAACTGCTCACGGAGGAAGCACAAATTTCGAGCTCTCTCTCTCTAGAGGGGACGAAAATTTTGATAAAAATTATTGTCTTTTCTGTCTCCTTTATTCTCCTATTTATATAAGTCACATATTGGGCTCAGTCAGGGATCTAAGGAAGAATTTGGATCAGGCCTCACCCAATTAGCTTTTTACTAATTAAATTGAACCCACAATTTAATATAAGCTTATATTGGAATATTACAAGCAGCCACTACAGAAGTAATATTGCAATGCCTTCCAAATCTGAAATTACAAGTATTCCGAGTTTCCTTTAATTGCATTTAATTTATTTCCCGCGCTTAAGATAGAAACATCCATTAATTAATTATTGTCTGCTATGGACTTAATTAATTAGCATATTTTAATCTCCAAGAGTGGACTTAACAAGAAACACTTATTTATTATTCATAGAGTAATTAAACTCTAACTAGCTAGGTTCCGAATAATAAACCCTGTTTTGAGCTCCTCTTGTGGATGTTATCAAACGAGACTCTCCCCGCGCACGATTCAACGTAATAGCAATCCTAGCACCGCTAGATAATGATCACCACTACCCAATATACCTGGATCGTTGGGTGACGAAAAACCCACACCTTTGGTAAGTCAAAGTAGTAGATACTCAATATCGTATGCTCAATGCTAACGTACATTGATTAAGAAATTAATTATCAAGACCTCGTCTTTCAATAGATAGCATAAAAACTCGTCTTGCTGTTAGATCCATTCAGTGCTATACCACACCAACGTCATCTTATTTCAATAAGGCTTAGAAATAATCAGACTGACATTGCAACCTTTCGCGATAGGTAGTCTAGGGCTATCTAGGTTGTGAAATTCTTATTTTTCTTTATTTAGAACTGACCGTGTTACCTTAAATTGGACGACGCCCACAACCGATCTACTAAAACAAAGACTTAGACTTTGTTACGTTTGCTTATACATTTAAATATGCAATAAACAACCATTAAATGTAAACATAACAACATTATGACAAAAAATAATCTGTTGCATTTATTGGAAAATAACAATTAGAGTTTTACAATATTCAATCACTCGAAAGGTGATTTCTAGTATACAAAACCCTAACAATCTCCCACTTATACTCAAAACAGCTTTCGAGTATACAAAACAAATAGTGCACACGTCTAAATTTCTCCCACTTATACTGAAAGCGTGTTGAGGTCTTGAATTAGTCGAACTCCCATCCCTTCAACGTGGCACTCGAACGGTTTCACCGCCAATGCCTTTGTAAAAGGATCTGCCAGGTTGTTCTCTGACGCAATCTTGACCACTTGTATGTCTCCTCTCTGCACTATATCCCTGATGATATGATACTTCCGCTCTATGTGTTTGCTCGCTTTGTGAGCTCTTGGTTCTTTCGAGTTTGCCACAGCACCAGAATTGTCACAATAAATGGTGATGCTCTTGGGAAGATTCGAAACCACACCTAAATCCATAAGGAAGTTCTTGAACCATACAACCTCTTTTGCAGCCTTCGAAGCGGCCACATACTCGACTTCCATGGTCGAGTCCGCGATGCATTTCTGCTTCACACTCTTCCAAATTACGGCTCCACCTCCTAAGGTGAACACATATCCTGAAGTAGATTTTCTCGAGTCCTGATCAGCTTGAAAGTCTGAGTCAGTATATCTCAAAGGACAGAGCTCGGCTATATTGCAAACTAGAGTATAGTCCTTAGTCCGTTTAAGGTACTTGAGTATGTTCTTTACGGCAGTCCAATGTCCTTGGCCCGGATTCGACTGATATCTTGCCACCATGCCAACAACAGAGCAAATATCAGGTCTTGTACAAAGCATAGCATACATGAGACTTCAAACTGCCGAAGCATATGGAATCCTTCTCATTGCTTGTATCTCAGACGGCGTTTTAGGGCACATCTCTTGAGATAAATGGATGTCATGTCTAAAAGGTAAGAAACCTTTCTTGGCGTCCTGCATGCTAAAACGACTAAGTACTGTGTTGATGTAAGGTTCTTGAGATAAGCACAACATCTTCTTTTCTCGATTCCGAAGAACCTTGATCCCGAGGATGTGTCCCGCGTCTCCCATATCCTTCATCTCGAACTGGTTCGACAACCATGTTCGTACTGATGACAACATATTTTTATTATTTCCAATTAGAAGAATGTCATCTACATATAATACTAAGAACACTACATTCCCATTATCAACTTTCTTATACACGCAACTTTCACTTGGGCACTTTTCAAATCCAAACTTGTGAACAGTTTGATCGAAACATTGGTTCCACGATCTAGATGCTTGCTTGAGGCCATAAATGGCCTTCTTAAGCTTCCAAACCATGTGTTCTTTGCCCTTTATGGCATATCCTTCGGGTTGTTCCATGTAGATGGTCTCCTCAAGACCGCCGTTTAGAAACGCAGTCTTAACGTCCATCTGCCATACATCCCAATCCATATAAGCTGCAATAGACAATAGTATCCGGATCGATTTGAGCATGGCCACTGGGGAGAAGGTCTCGTCATAATCGACGCCTTCCTTTTGGGTATACCCCTTGGCCACTAGTCTTGCCTTAAAGACTTTAACTCGTCCATCGGGTCCACGTTTACGTTTATATATCCACTTGCTCCCAATGGCAGTACAGCCTTCGGGTAGGACGGACAAATCGTAGACGTCTTTGTCTATCATAGATTGTAGTTCCGAATCCATTGCTTTCACCCATTCGCAATGATCGACATCTGCCAGCGCCTCCGCAAAGTTCCAGGGATCTAATACATTGCTGTCCGAGGAGTGATCCATAGATTCTCCCAAACCAATGTATCTGTCGGGCTCATGCGAGACCCTCCCACTGCGGCGCGGCACTACAATATTTTGAGTAGAAGTTGAAGTTTCGGGAATTGTTTGTATACTTGGTACTTGTTCTTGGTTAACGGAACTTGTGACAGATATTAGCTCATCAAGAGCCACTTCACTGCTGGGTTTATGATTCATTACATAGTATTCCTCTAAGAATGTCGCGTGAGTATTCACAATGACTTTCTTGTATCGGAGACTAAAGAATTCATAACCTTTCGTCCCTTTGGGGTATCCTATAAACAAACATACCTCCGTCCTTGATCCTAGCTTAGTTGGATCCTTTTCCAATACATGAGCCGGGAAACCCCAAATCTTGAGATGTGCTAGATTGGGCTTGCGCCCAGTCCACAACTCATAAGGAGTAGTAGGTACGGATTTTGATGGTAAATTGTCTAAAATATGGCTTGCAGAAAGCAAGGCATGTCCCCAAAACGAAATAGGCAGACGTGCATAACTCATCATCGATCGAACCATATTTAACAAGGTCTTGTTCCTTCTTTCGGCCACGCCGTTCTGCTGGGGCTTGCCCGGCGCAGTCAGTTGGGATTCAATTCCCGACTCCGATAAGTAGTCCAAAAATTCAGCACTGAGGTATTCGCCTCCACGATCAGATCGTAGGCTTTTGATATTCTTTCCATGATACTTCTCCACAAGAGTCTTAAAGTCTTTAAACTTGTCAAAAGACTCTGACTTGTGACGCATCAAATAGACATATCCAATTTTCTAGAAGTCATCAATAAATGTGATGAAGTATCGAAAACCACCTCTTACCTCCGTAGACATTGGTCCACATACATCGGAATGAACGAGCTCAAGTACTTCCTTGGCCCTATTGCCCTTAGCCTTTAAAGGTCTCTTGGTCATCTTGCCTTCTAAGCATGACTCACTCTCATGAAAAGGTTCCTCCTCTAGACCTTTGATAAGATCTTGTTGAACAAGAGAATGGATCCTCCTTTCATTTGCATGACCACCTCTAAGGTGCCATAAGTACATTTCCTTCATTGAACTTGAAGGTTCCTTTCGTTTCTTTGGAATTTTCGATGTTGTATTGAGTTCTGATTTGCGATTATTAAATTGTGTAGAAGTGATTGTGTACAGATTGTTTTCCATGATACCACGACAGATATAAGAACCATCTTTCTTAATAACACAGTTGTCATTAAAATAAATCGAATATCCATAAAAAACCAATTTAGAAACTGAAATTAAATTTCTTCTAAAAGAAGGTATCAACAAAACATTCTTCAAAATAAAAAATCTATCACTACTAAAACGCAAATAAATGTCTCCCACTGCAACGGCCGCCACTTTGGTAGCGTCGCCCAGTTGGACTTCGATCTCACGATCATGTAGCCGTCTTGTCACCTGCATTAAGTCAGGATCAAAACAAATATGATCAGTAGCTCCTGTGTCAATAACCCAAGTGCACGTAGATGTTAAAGCCAAACATGACTCGACTACTAGAGCTTGGTGCATACCTGTAGCCTTGCCCCTTTTAGGACAGTCTGGCTTCCAATGCCCCTTCTCACCACACTTGAAACACTTTCCCGAGGGCTTCTTATTTGCCCTTTTCTTCTTCTTTCCCTTAGCCACTTTGTCCGATTCTGAGTTCGGTGTCTGCCTTTTTCCTTTGCTAGGCTTGAAACCAGAGGAACGAGGCGCTGAAGTCATCATGGCAGCCTTAGCCTGAACCATGAGGTTCTCTGCCGACTGAAGTTCAGTCAACAGCTCTGCCAAGGTTTAATTCCTTTTGTTCATCTCAAAGTTGAGCTTGAACTACTGGAAGCTAGGGGGAAGACTTTGAAGGATGATTGTTACCTGGGACTCGGGATCGATCATCCCTCCCAACACCTCAATCTTGTTGAGGTGGCCCATCATCTCGAGGACATGGTCCCTCACAGACGAGCCTTCCTTCATTGTCTTCGACATGATACTCCGAAAGGCTTGAAACTTAGCCATTCGATTCTGAGTACCAAAAAGATTCTTGAGATTCTGCATAATCTCGGCGCCAGTTTCCATGGCAGAATGCTGATGCTTGAGTACTGATGACATAGATGCCAACATGTAGCACTTAGCCATCTCATTCGCCTTATGCCACCGTCTGTGTGCATCTCTGAGTCCTACCGCAGCGTTAGCCGCTGGCACTGGAGGTCGCAGGGTTGTGAGCACAAAGTTGTACTCTTCAGCTGTAAGAACGATGTCCAAATTTTGTTTCCATTCTATGTAATTTTGGCCCTCGAGTTTGTTTTCTTTGAGAATTGCAGAAAGAGGATTGAACGACATATTGACGATTTGGTTTGCACTGCAAAACCGAATATTTACCATTTGTCATAAACTTATTTAAGAAGTTTGATTAGATTAACCATAAAACTTTTCAAAATCTTACAACTGTAAAATTAAAATTTTGTACCCTCCAGAGGAAGTTAATACGCATTAAAATTTTACAATTTTATTGGTCACAACACCGACGAATAGTCCAGAGACCACAGAGTGGCATGGCCGCCTAATGTTGCCTAAGCACAACTATCTCTTTAGCATTACAGAGTCTCATTTCTACAACAAACTTCCATAACAATGCTCATGTGCTGCTAACAAGATCAAGCTATCTCATAAATCATGTGTGAACTTCTGAATCTCGTAGTTCTTAGGATTATTGTCCTCACAGAGCAGGTGACGATAATACTGGAAACTACATTCTAGTTCATACTATTTATATTTGAGAAGTCCGCCCTCATGAACTTGCTATTTTCTTAGGATTATTGTCCCCACAGAGCAGTTGGCGATAATATTAGAAAAAGGATTCATAAATTGCAGACCAATTGATGGAGACCATATACAAACGTTGAGTTCGTAATTATAGCTTAGATATTTGGGTTATGGTTTTACTTTAATTTTCCTTAGCCTTAGGGCAGAGAAAGACTTGATTAAATTCTGTTGGTATTTAATTTGTTGGATAATTAAATGTTTAGTTTAATGTTGTTATCTTCCTTTAAGAAACTGTTATTCTAGAATTTAATTCTTATTCATGTCTACTATAAGGTATATCTAAAATAAACAAATTATTTAATCCTTAATAAGACATGAAAAATAAATCCAAATTATTTCTTTGTTCAAGATTAGGAAGAGATATTTTATTATTTAATGTATTCATACATATCTATCCTTTTTAGGATCTTAGATATATAAATATTAGGAAACTATTAAATTATTCTTATCCATATCATCTAGGAATCAAAATAATATTATTTATTTCCATAGATATAGAAAATAATAAAAATATTCCTTAAATCTAGATAAATATTAGGAAACTATTAAATTATTCTCATCCATATCATCTAGGAATCAAAATAATATTATTTATTTCCATAGATATAGAAAATAATAAAAATATTCCTAAAATCTAGGCAAATCTTCCAAAAAGATTTTATTTCTATTAAATAATAATATTTCAATGATATCTTTTAGTAAAATAATTAAATAATCATTAAAATAATCCTTCATCGTTATCTCATCGTGTGAGGTTCGCACGAACGATGAACGATGAAAATCCAACGAGTTCGTCGTCGGATCACGACGCATGAAGCGTCTCGGACGTCTGCGCACATTCGAACCAGCACCTGGACACGTCATCTCGGCCAGCAGCTCGCGTCGTCGTGCGGTGCTCTCGGCACTACGTCGCGCCACTGCTGGTCGTCTGGTGCCGCAATCCTCGGCCAACCGTCTGGACGGGTGGCGTTCCCTCTCGGCCAGCGACGCGCTCGGTGGTACGTTCGCTCTCGGCCAGCTCGGACCATCCGTCTCGGCCATCTCGCCCCCAGCGTCTCCCACTGCCCGAGCCAGCGGCACGCACACAGGCGCGACACTCTCGGCCAGGCATCTCGTCGGGTTACACTGGACCTTCCGCCTAGGGTTCGGTCTGGCAGCTCGGCGTCTCGGCACGTTCTCGGTTGAACTGCCGCGCCATGCCTTCCACCGTGTCGACCTTGACTCGGGTGCGTCTGGGTCATGCAGTCTCGGCTTGCGGCGTGCACGAGCCCTAGCTAGCCTGCGCTTCGCCCCGTGATCGCGAGTCCCCGGCTCCCACTGTCTCGACATCCCTACCTCGATCGCACGTGGTACGTTCGATGTCACGACCGCACTCCTAAGGATAGGAAGCACGGAAAATCGTGACTAGTGGGGGAATTAAGAAGCGGGGAAGAAGGGGGAAAACAATCAAGACAATGCAACTTAACGATCAAAGATGAAATTCCATTTATTTAACCAAAGTTTCAATCCCGATATTGCATAATGGAGAATAACAGAGTTCAACAATTTAAAGAGAATAATAGAAATTCTTAAAACATTGAGTAGCGGAAGCAATATGAGAGTTTAGCTACTACTATGTATGAAGACATAATAGTAACCGGAACAGTTCTTGGATCATCACTCAACATCCTCCGCCTCCCGACCTCGCTCAACCTGCACATAGGGAAAACATATGCAGGGGCTGAGTACTTGATGCACCCAGTGAACTCATGTCCGAAATACATTTATCATTAAGATATGTCAAGACATCATCGAGTGAATCCCGGGTTTTACTTTAAAAAGGCCGAGAAACACTAAAATTCATTCCTTAAAATAGTGTTCGCGCGGACAATCATCATCCTCCATCATGTACCATATCTGAACCATCATGTGAAACGAGAATGTGGCCACAAACTCGATCACTGGACCGGCCGACCTAGAGGATGGCTCACGATCCCCATCAGTGCACTAGCCTAAGTAGGGCTTAGACCCTAGTTAGACCCGAATTCGTTAACCATCAAAGTCTAGTAGAACATTATTCTAGTAGACAATCAGATAGGCAATTCAAAAACATAAAATACGACATGACATACTATTTAAAACCACCCTTATTTCACCATAAACAAATCAATTGCAAATAAAAATTTAAGTAATAAAGCCCACCTCAAAGTTTAGGATTTCCGTACAAAGTTCCTCGTTCCGACTTTTAGCGTGTGTGAGAACCACATTTTCGGAAAATACATAAAATTCATATCAATTCTCGGTAACGACGAAACTTAGAATGCATGCACTCTAATTAAAATCTTTTAATTCTCTTTCTCGATTTTTGTGCATTTTCGGTTATTCGGCGGCCGCCAAAGGCATCGCGTGCGACGCCGGTCGGCTGCTTACGCTCGTTTTTTTTCCTCCGTTGGCTCCTCGTACTTTCCATGACGTCGAAAATAATTTCTAAAATTATTTAAGCGCATACTTAAATTTTCGTAATTATTTACTGTTGAAAAAGTATTATTTCATGCTTAGGGTAAATTATTCATTCCTCAAAAATTATTCCGGGAATTAATTAAATATTTCCCCCCATTTATCTCTAATTACCGGCCCAAAAGATTAAGCTACTTAGCCACTTTATTCCTCCATAAACAATTAGGGAGCCCCAACAATTTAAGAGTGAGCCCAAGAATTTAACTAAACCTCCAATTAATTATTAAAAAGGCCCAACAACAAACAAACTAATCCCAGGAACAACTAATCAAAAAAATAAAAATAAAAACATGACCCAATATCACTCTCTATCTTCTTCCTCCAACACACTCTCTCTCCCTCCCTCCTTCTCTCTCCCCGTCTCTCCCCCTCACTGTCGTTTGCCACCACGACGAAGGCCAACCGCCGTCGCCCTCTCTCCGGCTCGACGCCATCTACGGGATCGTCGCCACTGCATCGTCTCGAGAAGTCGACGCCTTCAGCCGGTCGCCGTCGTTGGGTTCGCCATCAACTTGGCTTCGCCGTCGCGCCACCGCTGCCGCGCTGCTACTCCTACTTCGCCAGGCCGCTGCCACGGCGGGGACGGGGGGAAGCTACTGCCGTAGCTCCCCGGAAGCCGTCGCCCACCAGAACGTCGAGCATGGCTGTCCGTCGCTGCCCGTCGCCGGCGGCGGCTTCTCCTCCACCGAAACCACTCCGAATCGTCCCGCAACGCACGTTATGGTCATAAAGCTATGTTCTTTCTAAGATTCGGTTACGTACGGCGATCATTTGGAAGGTTCTAAGTTGGTTTCTACTTAATTTGGTTATGGAAGAGTTATGACACAAGGAGGTATAACATATATGCAAAGCTGCTATGCAACTCATGCTTTAGGATAGGGAAGAGATTATACCTCAAGAGTTTAACTTGTGGTGGTGGAACAAAAAGAATGGTGAAAGCAACTTCCTCCTTCTCCTCCTTCCTCTCGGCAATCTCTCTCTTTTCTTTCTTTTTTTTTTGTGAAGTGTAAATGGTGAGGGGTTAGAGAGGAGGTTTAAGAAAGGAGTAGTTGGTGACTCTTGGATTTGTGGGAGTAATGGTAGAAGATGGAAGGTGGTAGGAAATGGAGAGTCTCCTTCATGAGTAGGAAGGCCATCGGCCATGAAGAAAAAAAAAAGGAGAAGAAAGAAAGAAAGAAAAAGAAAAGGGTTTTGGGCTTGGTCCAACTTAATTTAAAATCATACTTGGGCTTTAAGCTTTTTAATTAAATTGGTTTTGGTTTGGGCTTAAATAAATTGGAAGCCCAAGTTAGAAAACAGTACTACTACTTGGTGGATTTAAAAGAAAATCTAGGATTCAAATATTTTGTATTTAATTGCACTTCAAATTTATTTTGAAAAGTCCAAAATAATTTCATACATTATTTTTCACATTTTTCCTTCGTAAATTAAAATTCACGGGTCTTTATTTTATTTTGTTATCTCGTTCTTCACAACCAAAATTAAAGTACGTTTAACGACATAATTTATATTTGGTGTTGTTCCAAATATACTATCCCTTCAACCATTCCTCGATTTACGCGCGTCGTTATCCATAGATAGAAAATATATATACCTTTCCACGTATTTCATTCGTCTTGCTAAAAATAGCAATTTCGTCGTCAATCTTTCAACGAGACCTTAAACGTGTCTCCCATCGTTCACAATTAGAATAAACACATTCCTTTTCACATGAAACACATAAAATCATACGATTTTTTCCAAATCACAATTATCGAGAAGCATCATATTCCAAAATAATTTTATCAACTATTTCGTTTCATAAAATTAATTTCGTATTTAAGGTATGGGCGTTACATTCGAGCAATTCAAGTTCTTTGATTCGATAGTTCTTGAGTTCAACATGCATAAAAATTAAACAAAACACAAGAACATTCTTCGCAATCAAATTGGACATGCATACATGAATTTCGCGAAATTTAAATCCAAATAATCAAAGCCAAAGACTGGCTCTGACACCAATTCAAGGGGTTGGCAGCGGAAGCCAAAGACTGGCTCTGTTACCAATTACCGATCACATAAATTTGATCTATTTAACAGATTATTTAGACAAATTCTATTCGCGTAATTATCACATGTATCATGCTCATAACTTGAATTAAAATCATGCTTTAGAAAATAAAATCCCTAAAACATGCATACTACGGAGTTAGCCAAATTACCTCGTTCATTCGATCAAGAATCGAAGATAGCTTGCGTCTTCTCCACGTGAAGATCTTCAGTACTCGACCTCGAACCTTCTGACTGGTGTCCCGGACTATACGCTGATATTTGTGTGGGCAAATCTCACCATCCTACTAGGACTTCAATAACGAAGACAAAAACTGCTCACGGAGGAAGCACAAATTTCGAGCTCTCTTTCTCTAGAGGGGACGAAAATTTTGATAAAAATTATTGTCTTTTCTGTCTCCTTTATTCTCCTATTTATATAAGTCACATATTGGGCCCAGTCAGGGATCTAAGGAAGAATTTGGATCAGGCCTCACACAATTAGCTTTTTACTAATTAAATTGAACCCACAATTTAATATAAGCTTATATTGGAATATTACAAGCAGCCACTACAGAAGTAATATTGCACTGCCTTCCAAATCCGAAATTACAAGTATTCCGGGTTTCCTTTAATTGCATTTAATTTATTTCCCGCGCTTAAGATAGAAACATCCATTAATTAATTATTGTCTGCTATGGACTTAATTAATTAACATATTTTAATCTCCAAGAGTGGACTTAGCAAGAAACTCTTATTTATTATTCATAGAGTAATTAAACTCTAACTAGCTAGGTTCCGAATAATAAAACCCTGTTTCGAGCTCCTCTTGTGGATGTTATCAAACGAGACTCTCCTCGCACACGATTCAACGTAATAGCAATCCTAGCACCGCTAGATAATGATCACCACTACCCAATATACCTGGATCGTTGGGTGACGAAAAACCCGCACCTTTGGTAAGTCAAAGTAGTAGATACTCAATATCGTATGCTCAATGCTAACGTACATTGTGTTAGGGTTTTGTATACTAGAAATCACCTTTCGAGTGATTGGATACTGTAAAACTCTACTTGTTATTTTCCAATGAATAAAACAGATTGTTTTTGTCATAATGTTGTTATGTTTTACATTTAATGGTTGTTTATTGCATATTTAAATGTATAAGAACGTAACAAAGTCTAAGTCTTTGTTCAAGTAGGCCGGTTGTGGGCGTCGTCCACATTAAGGTAACACGGTCAGTTCTGAACAAAGAAAAAAAAGAATTTCACAACCCAGATAGGCCTAGACTACCTATCGTGAAAGGTTGCAATGTCAGTCTGATTATTTCTAAGCCTTATTGAAATAAGATGACGTTTGTGTGGTATAGCACTGAATGAATCTAACAGCAAGACGAGTCTTTATGCTATCTACTGAAAGACGAGGTCTTGATAATATATTCTTAATCAATGTACGTTAGCATTGAGCATACGATATTGAGTATCTACTACTTTGACTTACCAAAGGTGCGGGGTTTTCGTAACCCAACGATCCAGGTATATTGGGTAGTGGTGATCATTATCTAGCGGTGCTAGGATTGCTATTACGTTGAATCGTGCCCGAGGAGAGTCTCGTTTGATAACATCCACAAGAGGAGCTCGAAACAAGGTTTTATTATTCGGAACCTAGCTAGTTGGAGTTTGATTACTCTATGAATAATAAATAAGAGTTTCTTGCTAAGTCCACTTTTGGAGATTAAATATGTTGATTAATTAAGTCCATAGCAGACATTAATTAATTAATGGATGTTTCTATCTTAAGCGCGGGAAATGAATTAAACGCAAATAAAGGAAACCTGGAATACTTGTAATTTCGAATTTGGAAAGGCAGTGCAATATTACTTCTGCAGTGGCTGCTTGTAATATTCCAATATAAGCATATATTAAATTGTGGGTTTAATTTAATTAGTAAAAAGCTAATTAGGTGAGGCCTGGTCCAATTCTTCCTTAGATCCCTGACTGGGCCCAATTTGTGACTTAATATAAATAGGAGAATAAAGGAGATAGAAAACACTTTTTTTCTACATAAAAATTTAGTCCCCCTCTAGAGAGAGAGAGTTCGAAATTTGTGCCTCCTCCGTGAGCAGTTTCTGTCTTCCATTATTCGAGTCCTAGTACGTTGGTGAGATTTGCCCACACAAATATCAGCGTATAGTCCGGGACACCAGTCAGAAGATCCGAGGTCTTGTATTGAAGATCTTCACGTGGAGACGGAGCAAGCCATCATCGATTCTTGATTGTATTAATGAGGTAAATTGGTTAATTCCGTAGTAACATGTTTTAGGGATTTTATATGCTAAAGCATGTTTTAATTCAAGTTATAAGCATGATACATGTGATAATTGCGCGAATAGAATTTGTCTGAATAATCTGCTAAATAGATCAAATTCATGTGATCGGATATTTATGCACGCTTCCGCTGCCAACCCCTTCAATTGGTATAAGAGCCAGTCTTTAGCTCTGATTATTTGGATTTAAATTTCGCGAAATTCATGTATGCATGTCCAATTTGATTGCGAAGAATGTTCTTGTGTTTTTGTTTAAATTTTTATGCATGTTGAACTCAAGAACTGTCGAATCAATGAACTTGAATTGCTCGAATGTACGAGATGTGCGATCCGTCGGCGCTCGCACCGAGACGGATCGCACCACCCACGATCGAGGTAGGGTTTTCGATTGAGTGGGAGCCGAGGGATCGCGGTCATAAGGTGACGCGCAGACGAGCGTGGGCTCGTGCACGTCGCCGGCCGAGACCGCAAACCCAGGCGGAACCCGCGTCGAGATCGAAACGGCGGATGGAGTGGAACGATAGTTCGACCGAGAACGTGCCGAGGTGCCGAGGTGCCGAGATGCCAAGCCGAACCCTATGCGGAAGGTCCGGCGCCACCCGACGGAACACCTGGCCGAGAGCGTCGCGCCTGTTGGCGTGTCGCTGGTTGGGGCAGTGGGAAGAGCTGGAGTTAGATGGACCGAGATGGGCGGTCCGAGCTGGCCGAGAGCAGCTGCGCCACCGTGCACACTGCTGGCCGAGAGCTCGAGCCACCCGACGGAACACGGAGCCAAGACGGGCGCTGGCCGCTGGCCGAGAGGAGTCGCGCCACCGAGCGTGCTCCTGGCCGAGACGGAGGCGACACCCGACGAGCCGCTGGCCGAGATGCTGGCGCGCCACCTGCGTGCCGGTGGCCTAGACGCTGCATGCGTCGTGGTCCGACGAAGAACTCGTCGGATTTTCATTCGTTCATCGTTCGTGCGAACCTCGTACGATGAGATAACGATGAAGGATTATTTTAATGATTATTTAATTATTTTATTAAAAGATATCATTAAAATATTATTATTTAATGGAAATAAAATCTTCATGGAAGATTTTCCTAGATTTTAGGAATATTTTTATTATTATCTATATCTATGGAAATAAATAATATTATGTTGATTCCTAGATGATATGGATGAGAATAATTTAATAGTTTTCTAATATTAATCTAGATTTAAGGAATATTTTTATTATTTTCTATATCTATGGAAATAAATAATATTATTTTGATTCCTAGATGATATGGATAAGAATAATTTAATAGTATCCTAATATTTATATATCTAAGATCCTAATAAGGATAGATATGTATGAATACATTAAATAATAAAATATCTCTTCCTAGTCTTGATCAGGGAAATAATTTGAATTTATTTTTCATGTTTTATTAAGGATTAAATAATTTGTTTTAGATATACCTTATAGTAGAAATGAATAAGAATTAAATTCTAGAGCAACAATTTTGTAAAGGAAGATAACAACATTAATCTAAAGATTTAATTATCCAGCAAATTAAATACCAACAGAATTTAATCAAGCATTTCTCTGCCCTAAGGCTAAGGTTAATTAAAAAAAAACCATAACCCAAATATTTAAGCTATAATTACGAACTCAACGTTTGTATATGGTCTCCATCAATTGGTCTGCAATTTATGAAGCCTTTTTCTAATATTATCGTCACCTGCACTGTGGGGACAATAATCCTAAGAAATAGCAAGTTCATATGGCGGACTTCTCTAATATAAATGGTATGAACTAGAATGTGGTTTCCAATATTATCGCCACCTGCTCTGTGGGGACAATAATCCTAAGAAACTACGAGATTCAGAATTTCACACAGGATTTATGAGATAGCTTGATCTTGTTAGCAGCACATAAGCATTGTTATGGGAGTGTGTTGTAGAAATGAGATTCTGTAATGCTAAATTCGGTGGTCTTGCTTATGAAACATTAGGCGGCCATGCCACTCTGTGGTCTCTGGACTATTCGTCGGTGTTGTGACCAGTAAAATTGAAAGATTTTAATGCATATTGACTTCCTCTGGAGAGTACAAAATTTTAATTTTACAGTTGTAAGATTTTGAAAAGTTTTATGGTTAATCTAATCAAACTTCTTACATAAGTTTATGACAATAGTAGAATACTCTGTTTTGCAGTGCAAATCAAATCGTCAATATGTCGTTCAATCCTCTTTCTGCAATACTCAAAGAAAACAAACTCGAGGGCCGAAATTACATAGAATGGAAACAAAATTTGGACATCGTTCTTACAGCTGAAGAGTACAACTTTGTGCTCACAACCCCGCGACCTCCAGTACCGGCGGCTAACGCTGCGGTAGGACTCAAAGATGCACATAGAAAGTGGCATAAGGCGAATGAGATGGCTAAGTGCTACATGTTGGCATCTATGTCTTCAGGACTCAAGCATCAGCATTCTGCCATGGAAATTGCCACTGAAATTATGCAGAATCTCAAGAATCTTTTTGGTACTCAAAATCGAACGGCTAAGTCTCAAGCCTTTCATAGTATCACGTCGAAGACAATGAAGGAAGGCTCGTCTGTGAGGGACCATGTCCTCGAGATGATGGGCCACCTCAACCAGATTGAGGTGTTGGGAGGGACGATCGATCCCGAGTCTCAGGTAACAATCATCCTTCAAATTCTTCCCCATAGCTTCCAGCAGTTCAAGCTCAACTTCGAGATAAACAAAAGGAATTACACCTTGGCAGAACTGTTGACTGAACTTTAGTCAGCAGATGACCTTATGGTTCAGGCTAAGGCTGCCATGATGACTTCGGCACCTCGTTCCTCTGGCTTCAAGCCTAGCAAAGGAAAAAGGTAGGCACCGAACTCAGAATCGGGCAAAGTAGCTAAGGGAAAGAAGAAGAAGATGGCAAACAAGAAGTCCACGGAGAAGTGTTTGAAGTGCGGAGAAAAGGGGCATTGGAAGCCAGACTGTCCTAAAAGGGGCAAGGCTACAGGTATGCACCAAACTTTAGTAGTTGAGTCATGTTTGACTTTGACATCTACTTGCACTTGGGTTATTGACACAGGAGCCACTGATCATATTTGTTTTGATCCTGACTTAATGCAGGTGACAAGATGGTTACATGATAGTGAGATCGAAGTCCAGCTGGGCGACGCTACCAAAGTGGCGGCCGTTGCAGTGGGAGACATTTATTTGCAATTTAGTAGTGATAGATTTTTGATTTTGAAGAATGTTTTGTTGATACCTTCTTTTAGAAGAAATTTAATTTCAGTTTCTAAATTAGTTTTTGATGGATATTCGATTTCTTTTAATGACAATTGTGTTATTAAGAAAGATGGTTCTTATATCTGTCGTGGTATCATGGAAAACAATCCGTACACAATCACTTCTACACAGTTTAATAATCGCAAATCAGAACTCAATACAACATCGAAAATTTCAAAGAAACGAAAGGAACCTTCAAGTTCAATGAACGAAACGTACTTATGGCACCTTAGACTTGATCATGCCAATGAAAGGAGGATCCATTCTCTTATTCAACAAGATCTTATTAAAGGTCTAGAGGAGGAAACTTTTCATAAGTGTGAGTCATGCTTAGAAGGCAAGATGACCAAGAGGCCTTTTAAGGCTAAGGGCAATAGGGTCAAGGAAGTACTTGATCTCGTTCATTCCGATGTATGTGGACCAATGTCTACAGAGGCAAGGGGTGGTTTTCAATACTTCATCACTTTTATTGATGACTTCTCGAAAATTGGATATGTCTATTTGATGCGTCACAAGTCATAGTATTTTGACAAGTTTAAAGACTTTAAGACTCTTGTGGAATAGTATCATGGAAAGAATATCAAATGCCTACGATCTGATCGTGGAGGCGAATACCTCAGTGGCGAATTTTTGGACTACTTATCGGAGTCGGGAATTGAATCCCAACTGACTGCGCCGGGCACGCCCCAGCAGAACGGTGTGGCTGAAAGAAGGAACAGGACCTTGTTAAACATGGTTCGATCGATGATGAGTTATGCACGTCTGCCTATTTCGTTTTGGGGACATGCCTTACTTTCTGCAAGCCATATTTTAGAAAATTTACCATCGAAATCCGTACCTACTACTCCTTATGAGTTGTGGACTGGGCATAAGCCCAATCTAGCACATCTCAAGATTTGGGGTTGCCCGACTCATGCATTGGAAAAGGATCCAACTAAGCTAGGATCAAGGACGGAGGTAGGTTTGTTTATAGGATATCCCAAAGGCACGAAAGGTTATGAATTCTTTAGTCTCCGAGACAAGAAAGTCATTGGTAGTACTCACGCGACATTCTTAGAGGAAGACTATGTAATGAATCATAAACCCAGCAGTGAAGTGGCTCTCGATGAGCTGACTTCTGTCACAAGTTCCATTAACCAAGAACATGTACCAAGTGTACAATCAATTCCCGAAACTTCAACTTCTACTCAAAATATTGTAGTGCCGCGCCGCAGTGGGAGGGTCTCGCATGAGCCCGACAGATACTGGTTTGGGGGAATCTATGGATCACTCCTCGGACAGCAATGTATTAGATCCCTGGAACTTTGCAGAGGCGCTGGCAGATGTTGATCATTGCGAATGGGTGAAAGCAGTGGATTCGGAACTACAATCTATGATAGACAAAGACGTTTACGATTTGTCCGTCCTACCCGAAGGCTGTACTGCTATAGGGAGCAAGTGGATATATAAACGTAAACATGGACCCGATGGACGAGTTAAAGTCTTTAAGGCAAGACTAGTGGCCAAGGGGTATACCCAAAAGGAAGGCGTCGATTATGACGAGACCTTCTCCCTAGTGGCCATGCTCAAATCGATCCAGATACTATTGTCTATTGCAGCTTATATGGATTGGGATGTATGGCAGATGGACGTTAAGACTGCGTTTCTAAACGGCGGTCTTGAGGAGACCATCTACATGGAACAACCCCGAAGGATATACCATAAAGGGCAAAGAACACATGGTTTGGAAGCTTAAGAAGGCCATTTATGGCCTCAAGCAAGCATCTAGATCGTGGAACCAATGTTTCGATCAAACTGTTCGCAAGTTTGGATTCGAAAAATGTCCAAGTGAAAGCTGTGTGTATAAGAAAGTTGATAAGGGGAATGTGGTGTTCTTAGTTTTATATGTAGATGACATTCTTCTAATTGGAAACAATAAAAAGATGTTGTCATCAATACGAACTTGGTTGTCGAACCAGTTCGAGATGAAGGATATGGGAGACGCGGGACACATCCTCGGGATCAAGGTTTTTCGGAATCGAGAAAAGAAGATGTTGTGCTTATCTCAAGAACCTTACATCGACACAATACTTAGTCGTTTTAGCATGCAGGACGCCAAGAAAGGTTTCTTACCTTTTAGACATGGCATCCATTTATCTCAGGAGATGTGCCCTAAAACGCCATCTGAGATACAGGAATTGAGAAGGATTCCATATGCTTCGGCAGTTGGAAGTCTCATGTATGCTATGCTTTGTACAAGACCTGATATTTGCTTTGTTGTTGGCATGGTGGCAAGATATCAGTCGAATCCGGGCCAAGGACATTGGACTGCTGTAAAGAACATACTCAAGTACCTTAAACGGACTAAGGACTATGCTCTAGTTTACAATGCAGTCGAGCTCTGTCATTTGGGATATACTGACTCAGACTTTCAAGCTGATCAGGACTCGAGAAAATCTACTTCAGGATATGTGTTCACCTTAGGAGGTGGAGCCGTAATTTGGAAGAATGTGAAGCAGAAATGCATCGCGGACTCGACCATGGAAGCCGAGTATGTGGCCGCTTCGGAGGCTGCAAAAGAGACAGTATGGTTCAAGAACTTCCTTATGGATTTAGGTGTGGTTTCGAATCTGCTCAAGAGCTTCACCATTTATTGTGACAATTCTGGTGCTGTGGCAAACTCGAAAGAACCAAGAGCTCACAAAGCGAGCAAACACATAGAGCGGAAGTATCATATCATTAGAGATATAGTGCAGAGAGGAGACATACAAGTGGTCAAGATTGCGTTAGAGAACAACCTGGCAGATCCTTTTACAAAGGCTTTGGCGGTGAAACCGTTCGAATGCCACATTGAAGGGATGGGACTTCGACTCATTCAAGACCTCAACTCGCTTTCAGTATAAGTGGGAGAAATTTAGACGTGTGCACTATTTTTTTGTATACTCGAAAGCTGTTTTGAGTATAAGTGGGAGATTGTTAGGATTTTGTATACTAGAAACCACCTTTCGAGTGATTAGATATTGTAAAACTCTACTTGTTATTTTCCAATGAATAAAACAGATTATTTTTGTCATAATGTTTTTATGTTTTACATTTAATGGTTGTTTATTGCATATTTAAATGTATAAGAACGTAACAAAGTCTAAGTCTTTGTTCTAGTAGACCGGTTGTGGGCGTCGTCCACTTTAAGGTAACACGGTCAGTTCTGAACAAAGAAAAAAAAGAATTTCACAACCCAGATAGGCCTAGACTACCTATCATGAAAGGTTGCAATGTTAGTCTGATTATTTCTAAGCCTTATTGAAATAAGATGACGTTGGTGTGGTATATAGCACTGAATGGATATAACAGCAAGACGAGTCTTTATGCTATCTACTGAAAGACGAGGTCTTGATAATAATTTCTTAATCAATGTGCGTTAGCATTGAGCATACGATATTGAGTATCTACTACTTTGACTTACCAAAGGTGCGGGTTTTTCGTAACCCCACGATACAGGTATATTGGGTAGTGGTGATCATTATCTAGCGGTGCTAGGATTGCTATTACGTTGAATCGTGCGCGAGGAGAGTCTCGTTTGATAACATCCACAAGAGGAGCTCGAAACAAGGTTTTATTATTCGGAACCTAGATAGTTGGAGTTTGATTACTCTATGAATAATAAATAAGAGTTTCTTTCTAAGTCCACTCTTGGAGATTAAATATGTTGATTAATTAAGTCCATAGCAGACATTAATTAATAAATGGATGTTTCTATCTTAAGCGCGGGAAATGAATTAAACGCAAATAAAGGAAACCCTGAATACTTGTAATTTCGGATTTGGAACGGCAGTGCAATATTACTTCTGTAGTGGCTGCTTGTAATATTCCAATATAAGATTATATCAAATTATGGGTTCAATTTAATTAGTAAAAAGCTAATTGGGTGAGGCCTGATCCAATTCTTCCTTAGATCCCTGACTTGGCCAAATTTGTGACTTAATATAAATAGGAGAATAAAGGAGATAGAAAACACTTTTTTTCTACATAAAAATTTCGTCCCCCTCTAGAGAGAGAGTTCGAAATTTGTGCCTCCTCCGTGAGCAGTTTCTGTCTTCCATTATTCGAGTCCTAGTACGTTGGTGAAATTTTCCCACACAAATATCAGCGTATAGTCCGGGACACTAGTCAGAAGATCCGAGGTCTTGTATTGAAGATCTTCACGTGGAGACGGAGCAAGCCATCATCGATTCTTGATTGAATCAACGAGGTAAATAGGCTAATTCCGTAGTAAGCATGTTTTAGGGATTTTATATGCTAAAGCATGTTTTGATTCAAGTTATGAGCTGATACATGTGATAATTGCGCGGATAGAATTTGTCTGAATAATCGGCTAAATAGATCAAATTCATGTGATCGGATATTTATGCACGCTTCCGCTGCCAACCCCTTCACATTGATTAAGAAATTAATTATCAAGACCTCGTTTTTCAGTAGATAGAATAAAGACTTGTCTTGCTGTTAGATCCATTCAGTGTTATACCATACCAACTTCATCTTATTTCAATAAGACTTAGAATTAATCGGACTGACATTGCAACCTTTCGCGATAGGTAGTCTAGGGCTATCTAGGTTGTGAAATTCTTATTTTTCTTTGTTTAGAACTGACCGTGTTACCTTAAATTAGACGACGCCCACAACCGGTCTACTAAAACAAAGACTTAGACTTTGTTACATTTGCTTATACATTTAAATATGCAATAAACAACCATTAAATGTAAACATAACAACATTATGACAAAAAATAATCTGTTGCATTTATTGGAAAATAACAATTAGAGTTTTACAGTATCCAATCACTCGAAAGGTGATTTCTAGTATACAAAACCCTAACACCACACACTGTACCCGAAATTGCTTCTTTGATTATACAAGTTTTGAATGAGTTTCAATTATGCAACAAGATATTTTCAATTGGTTTTGATAATGCCATTGCTAACACCGCAAGTATTGGCGATTTGATTGCGGCTTGTGCTCCGGTAATTGGAGGTAAGTATTTTCATCAAAGATGCATTTGTCATATTTTAAATTTATGTGTACAAGATGCGCTTGAATTATGGCAAAAGCATGTTTCTCCTATTAGAACTGCAGTTAGATTAATCCATCAAAAGCCAGCTATTGGCAAAGCATGGAAGAAATATTATCATCAAAAGAATGTTAGATATACGAATTTTACTATGGATGTGTCTCATAGATGAATTCAACATATGATTGTTTGAATTCCACTTTGACGCATAAAGATTTTTTATGTGATTTATTTAGAACATATCCCGTACATGATTTATATCTTTCCAATAGTTGTTGGGAACATAGCGTCGATTTATTTAAATTGTTCAGATATTTCAAAAATGCTACTGTTGAATTATCGGGTGTTTATTATTGCACCGTTGTACGTGTTTTAGAGCATTGCATGTATATATCACTTTGTTTTAAAACTACAATGAAAAATGCTTCCTCTTCACCCGAATTAATGTGTGTTTTATATTATATGATTTAAAAATGGCTTAAGTATTTCAGTGAGATTCCAACCGTGTTTTTGATTGCAAAGGTATTGGATCCAAAATAGAAATTAGTCGGTACCTCTAAGATTTTAGATTTTTATTATAACAATTTGAGTTCAATTGATCTTGGCCACCTTCAAGCAATCCAATCCGATACCAATGACGAGTTTGGAGCAGACCTCTCAGAAACCTTTCAAATAACCCTCCCGGACCGGTCCACTATCCAACATACCTTCGAGTTTAACTTACGCGCTCTCTGCACCGAATATGAAACCAAGTATAACAATATCCACCAAGTCAGAAGACCCCCCCCCTCAACAACATAACTATGGCTTTGCATTTCAAGCCGATTATGATGACCCCGACGCGCAATCCCAACTAGCCGACCTATACAGCTACAGCACAGGCGGAAGGTCCTCAGGTATGGTAAGTGAATTAGATTTATATTTCGATTCACTCTTTTCCTTTGGTGATGAAGGTCCTACTCCTCCCGCCCAAATCGACGTCCTCGATTGGTGGGGAACCCACGAGAAAGATTTTCCCATCCTTGCGTCAATGGCCAAGGAGATTTTTTCTGTTCCAGCTTCCACTGTCGCCGTCGAGTCCGCTTTTAGTGTTGTTACTTGATGAATCAAGAAGTAAGTTCTCGGCGAAAAATATGGAAGCCGTGATGTTACTTGATGATTGGCCGACGTCAGAGAATAAGAAAATGATTGGGATGATCGTCAGGAGGGATCAAAAGATGAATTCACCGAGGATGAATCGTAGGCCAACCGTCAACCGCCGCCGGCCAAGCCAAATAGGTAAGTAAGGTAAGAGAACTACGTGAGCTTTGATTCCCTTTTGCAAATGAGCATTGGGGATACGTAAGCACCTCATCTTAAATTTTAAATTTAAGTTGAGCTCAAGTCCTTTTTCCTTTATTTCTTTTTTTTTTCCATTTGTTCATACTTTAAAAATATGCAAATACATAATTATATTTGTATATACTCTATTCGATGAAGTAGATTTCTCTATATGGCTAAATCTCGGAAACTTTTGACAATTCTACTATAATTGTTGATTGTTAAAATAAACTCAACATTTAAAGTTGAATTGCTAAAGGTGTCCTTAATTTAGTTATGTAGAAAGATCTCCTTCGCCGATTAAGAGTATATATACTTATAAGTTTTTTTTATAAGAACTTCTACCTCATTTTTGTCATTTGTAATTAGCTTCGTTGTTGACTAGTAGTCTCGTTTGTATTAAAATTTTTGTTTAAGACTTTCATCGTATTTAAAGTCTCATTTTTCGATTTGTAATTGTTGTAACGTGTAATATCAATAAAATTGCAACTTTCATCGTATTTTTTTGAATTTTATTTACGCACATTTCATACATAAACAAATAAAAAAATGCCAAAAAAAAAAATTGGACGAACCGCCAAACCGGCCCGGAACCAGCGGTTCAGGCAGAAAACCGGCCGTTTTGAACCGCCGCGTAAACCGCTATTTTTTTGAACCAGAACCGGAATCGCCGGGACCCTTGGCGTGCCAGTTTCGATTCATGCATATCTTGAACCGTGAACCGCCGGTTCATGAACCAGAATCGGTGGTTCCGAACCGTTGTGCATGCCTAAGCCCACATCGAACATGTGAAAATTTTAAATATTACTACTCCTCTACTCCATATTTATATAAAGGCAAAAGTAACCCTAAGAGTGTCCACAATGGGGGAGCCGCGGCCCGCGCTCGGTGCGCGGCCCCCCATTGCAAAGAGCCGAGAGCCGAGGGCGAGCCGCGGCCGCGGCCTTCACGCGGCTGAGCCGTGTGAGCCGTGGCCCTCCATTGCAGCGGGCCGCGTAAATAAATTTTTTTTTTTTTTCGAATTTTTTTTATAAATATGCACTTCTATTTCCATTTTTTTCACTTCTTTCTACACTTCCAATCCCTTCATTTTACACTTCCAAACCCTACAAAAAATGCAAGGTGGAGATGGTAATTCCCCGGGGTATGGAGACTCGGGATACGACAACTTCCCCAATCAGATGTGGAGTCCGCAATCGCCCCAATTCCGGGTCCAGTCATCCCAGCAGAGGAACTTGGTTCGCCAACCATCGGGGTTCGGTGACTACCGACCGAATATGAACGCGATCAACAACCCGTCCCAACACTTCTAATCCTCCCAATTCCAATCCTCCCAATTCCAATACTCCCAGTCTCCTCTGTCTGAATCTGATAGATTCACATGGGAACAGTTGATGGGTACACCGGAGACCCCGACATCCGGTAGTGTGGAGATGGAGGCCCCCACCGGGGGTCGCCGAACCGGCAGTGGTGTGAGGCGAGGCGGCGATGGTGGCGGTGGGAGGCGAGGCGGCAGAGAGCAGGGGCCCACCGGGGGTGGATGAGGCGGAGACGGAGAGCCGGAAACCGGCGGTGGTGATCGGCGGGGCGAGAAGTACAACGACGACGAATCCCTCGCTGTTGCGCGGGCTTGGGAGGCGGTCACGACGAATCCGGTCATCGGCACGGATCAGACCGAATTTTGCTTCTGGAGGCGCGTCCTGACGGTGTACAACGGCTTCAAACCAGAAGGCAGTGCCGGACGTGATGAAGGCCAGATCCGGAAGAAGTTCGGCCGGATCAGTAGAGTTGTGAAGAGGTTCAGGAGAATTTACGAGAAACAGCTCCAGAATGCCGAAAGCGGCCGCAGCGAAGCCGACGTACTGGCGTTATCGTATCAGTTGTTTAATACTGAACGTTGGCCCAAGTTCACCTACTGGAATGAATACATGCCTCTCCGAGACTCCCCTCAATTCAAGGCGATCTGCGATGATGAGACCAGTCCTACTGGGAAGCGGACAAAAATCGCGGCCGACGGCACCTACCGTAGTGGTAGCGACTCACGTGCATTCGACGTGAATGACGATGTGAGGGATGAACCCCCCTCGACAATGTCGAGGCGCTAGCGCCCGCATGGCCAACAAGCCGCCATCCGGGAAGCTAAAACTGCTTCCCAAGTCTCTCGGGCGAGCGCGGCGGCACCGCGCCCTTCACCGACCGCGGCGTTGACTCAAACACTGGAGGTGCAGATGATGAAGCAAATTGCGGACAACTTGTCCTTGTACGAGAAGTCGACGGACCCTATCACCAAGATGATGTACTACGACCTCATTCTTAGATTGTGGTCGAAGTTGGGCTTCTCCGTTCGGTCGGAGACGGGCGAAGCTAGCGCTAGTGGGGCTGGTGTCGGCGGCGGTGGAGGAGGTGAAGAAGATGTGCCGGATTTCGATGACGCCACCGAGTAGGTAGCGGTGCCTTTTTTTTTTCTTTTTATGTTGTGTATTTTAAAAAATTTCGTTGTAGAATTTTCCCCTATCAAAAGTACGACAAAAATTTATCTCTAATTCGTAACTTTATTAAATTATGTTTATTTCCCAAATTATTAGTCTACTAAATTTAATATAGTTAAATTAAAAAATAACATTAAAAAAGCAAATAAATTAAAATTTTTTTAGAGGGCCACATTTGGTGGCCCTTGTTATTTTTGTTAATTTTGTTCTTTTTACCATTGCGGAGGGCCACATAAGAGCCACGAATGGTGGCCGGGCCACATTTGGTGGCCTTCAAGGGCCACCATTGTGGATGTGGACACCCTAAACTTCTTCACCTCAGCCGAGGCTGCTTCTACTTCACTACGGTATTTCTCTTTTCTTTCTGATTTCAACAAGGTATTTATATACAACAAGTTTAATATTTTAGCTTTATTTCTAGCGAAGAATCGATGCGGATATAAGCCAAAAAACATCTAGCTAGTATATTTTTTTGATTCCTTGAATTTCACAAATTTAAATTATTTATGAGCCGAATCGTAATTTGTTTCACATATATAGGAGTGGTGTCACTGCATCTTCTTCAACTCCACCTCGACAATCAATCGTTTAATTGATCAAAATTAATGTTGACATATTCAATTTTGGCGTTGCTTGATTGGGATGGAGGAGAAATAATGATCGACACATAATTTTTTGGTATGGGAGGCATTCGAAAATTTTTTCGTAACTCACAGGTATATTGCTAACATAATTTGTATACATACTTTTTATCGTATTAATATAAATTTGACTACCTCATTGGTTGGAAAAACTAGAAAGAAAATTGGGTTATATTCATAAATTTGACTACCTCATTGGTTAGAATGTCCTTTTTTTGTATATGTTAAAATGGGTAGTCGCAATTCTTTGTTAATTCTATAGTTGATTGGTTATGATATTGGTTGTTTATCCTCATGTTTATTTTAAAAATTCATGATGATTAAAAATTAGATATTCTTCCGATCTGGGCACACAAACATTTTTTTGTCATTTGCTTCAATCATAAAGTTCAAACGGTCAGTGATTGACAATTCTGAGCTTAGTGAGGAATTGATCCAGAACAAATATCGAGATGCACCAGAAACCCTAGTGTGTTTAGTTAAATGCATTTAATAGCATTTTATATTATGAGTAATATAATAAATTATTTTCCACTGATGAGATGAAATTTTATGGGCGATTGGTTGAAGTATGTGTGCTTGAATATCCTACTATGCCAATTAAGAAGATCACATTATTCACATGAGAGTGGTTTGATCTATTAAATTGACATTGGTTCATAACAACTTCAAGTTGGTTTCTATAAATCATAGTTGAACTTCCAATACAAACAACGTCTACATCAACTATAGAACCACCATTTCAAGAGGATGAAATGTGTCTAACTCGGATGGATATGAAAATGATACTCCAATACTTTATCCAAATGGTGGGCTGATCGATATTGATGATGATGGTTTTCCTTCAGATGAAGATTTTATGTTTTCTGATAATGAAAATATTGATGTAGAAGATGATGATTAATATAATGATGTGTGATTTTTTAATTAAAACTTAGGCTATGTATTTATATTAATTAAATGCTATAGATTGATATTAATTGAACTACTTGTTTGTATGTATTTTAGACATGCATCGTCGACATGGTGGTCATAATCATACCAACGAGTCCTCTCGCACGGGAGGAGCAATTCCAGAATATGTGCAGTCACGATGACTGATCATGTGGATCCCACCGGTGAGGATGAACTCTTTGATGATGATGGAACCGTATTACCTGATGTGAGGAAGCATTTAAAAAGAGATCCAGATACCGGATTAGTTATTGGTTACTTGATTATTAAATTAGCTTTATTTTTTAAATAATCGATATTATTTGAATGTTATAGGATATTACTTTTCCATCCTCAATAACCATCCATCCTTTGTTGTATTTCACTTGTGTATTTCTGATAAACATCTTCACCTTGATTTTTTTGACTAATCGATATTATTTGAATGTTGTAGGGTATTACTTATCCATCCTCAAACGTCGCGAGTGATAACCACAATATACAAACGCATTCGAAATGCCACTGGATTTAACTAAAAGGAGAGACCAGAAGACGTCAAGGATCGATACTTTGAAGAATTTAGAGTAAGTATTGTATATAGTACATAGAAGTTTTATTTGGTAAAGATAATATTACAACGTTTTATTTTCCTATAGATATCTTTTTTGTTCGTATATGGCCTTTTATGTTTAAAGTCTTGTGTTGTTCATGACAAACATGTCAAAAGAGACATCATAACCTCTCTTATACCATATAAAGGTAGTAACAACCTCTCTTATGCTTTGAGTTTTTTACTTTGAATTAGTTGCAATGTTTAAGTTATATTGATAAATATTTTTGTTACGTGTTTATAGTTTTGAACTTATTTGCTATCTTGTAGAATTATTTGAGAAGCATAGAAGAACTGACCCATGGTCTTGCATAAGCTGGAGCTTTGGTCAGGATTCTATCTGCATAGTCTACGATAGAATAATTAAGTTGATAAAGATTGAAACATTTGGTAGGTTGGTGAGAATTTTGGTGTGTATTTGTGCAATCATTTTTATCAGTTTCTCATTGCCTCTTTCCTGCTTTGCGAATCCCGACTGAAACTAAAGAAATGCTATATATTTTGCCTACGTGGGATATTCTGTCTCGGTTTATCAAATTCATTTCCAATGAGTAGTGTTTTGAGTGGTATCCTCTTTTTCCATGATCTTTTTAACTAGCTATCATAAGTAATCATATATTCCAGCATCACTTAACATTCAGGATAGGTGGCTGTAGCATATGTACTTCAAACTTGGTATCTTGATTGCATGTGAATTTTCTTCTTCATGTACATGTTTGCAGCACTTGATGCCAACCGGTGTATTTCATAATTAGGAAGGGGAAGTGGGGCGATAAGTGTTGTAACAAGAAAAATAATAAGTAACATAAATTTTTGATATCTTTGTTAGCTATTTTTACTCTTAGACTAATGTTGTTTATGGTTATGTCCTTCTGTCATCTTGTTTAATTAGCTGCCTTTAACTTGGTCCTCTTGGTTACATTGCTTGTATTGCTTATATAGATGAAGGAAGATTGTAGTATGACTTCCTGTGAAAAATTCATAAATGTGATGCTTTGATTGGCAAGGGAAACTGCTCCTGAAAATGTGGATTTCTATGGTAATTGTTTTTACTCTCAAGTGAAATGCTTTCACCCATAGCGTAACAATTATTAATCTTACTTGTTGCTTGTAATTGAAATGTGGGTTTAGATTTTTCTTCTAGTTTTGCAAAATTTTATAACATAGTGGTGAAAATGTGTATAACATTATGTATTGAGAAACTCTATATTCCTTTGGTTTGTAGAAATGCCTCGTGGAGGATTTACAGGACGCCGAGCATCAGCCCCCATTTCCCCCAGCTCGGGTAGGGAACACGGCTCAGCTAGTCTTTTCGATGTTGAGCTACAGGACGCAGGGCCTCAAATCCCATTGGATTTATTCGATGTTGAGGAAGAAAATGATGTTGATGAAGAAAATAATGTCGAAGGGGAAGAAAGGGAGAGAAATGATACAGTGAGGGATTGTCCATCACCTACACATGATCAAGATGGTTGTGTATACATACATCTCTGGAATGTATTGTAAGTGGTTAGCTAATTTTATACATTTTTTTTTATTTTTTGAAGTTATTAACTCTATATTGATTTGCAGATTGTACCCTCCGAAAGATGTGGCAAATGTATTGCATGATTGTTTTCAGAATATTGTACTCCCGGATGCGTTCTTACAAAGTAAACTTACCGAGAAAGGCGTTGAATCATATTGGCTGGAATTTAAGGTAATTTTATAAACCATTAGCATAAAGAATGGTCAAGGTTTTACTTATATTCTGATTGTATCTTAGAATTTCTTGATGTAACTGGATTCTTTTCTTTATCAACATTGATTGGATAGTCTATAGAAATTTATATGTATTTGATATGTTCTAAATTTTTTCTTTTCCTTGGTTGTAATTGTTTGTTCAGTTTGAGTCCCTCTCTTTAGAAACTTATGGTGATGCCTGTTTGATCAAACTCATAGATGATACTTCAGTAAGTTTCTGGCTTATTTAGACGGGACGACTCCCAACATTAATTAGCATTCCTAGCATAAAGGTGATAGTATGTCTTATGGTGAAGAATGGTGTTCTTGTTGGGTGGGAGTGTGAACATACTGTAATCTTGTTTTGCCTTGATATTAAATAGAACTTGATGAATTATAGGCCAACAGGATTGTAGATCCAGATTATGATGCTGTTTGGGAAGCTAAACAAGGAAAGCAAATTTTCGAAGCCGGACAGGCAACAAGCATCTATTCCCCTAATGCTAGCAGTTTGTCCGCTGGGGGTTCATTTGGCGTTAGCACAGAAGAGGTCCAGCGACAGGTACAAGCAATGCGAGAGCAAGTCACTATTGAGGTGCGCGAGGAGTTGGAGAAGCAAAATGAGGCGTCACGTGCGGAGTTGGTGAAGCAAAGTGGGGCTTCACTCGCCGAGTTGGAGAGGCAAAATGCGGCGTCGCTCGCTGAGTTAGTGAGGCAAAATGCGGAGTTGCGCATGGATTTTGAGAAAAAAGACGTGAGAGATTGTTAGAACAGACTATGAACATTAGTGAACAAGTTAACCAAATAAGAAGTCAAAATAGATCAAGTCTTATAAACAAAGTGTAAAACAATATTATTACTTTTATGTAATCTTTGAGTTTTTGTTATTTTTTATTTCATTTAATTATGATTTTCTTTAATAAATTATCTAGATAATAATTTGTATAAAAAATAATATTAGAATTTATCATAAAATACTGATTTGCTAGCACAAAAGTGCTAGTAAAAGAGTCGAAATTCCAGCGTACAAATCCCGTGAATAAGTGTAGGATAAATCATGAATATTGGATAAAAATTACTTCTCTTCAAACTTAAGTTCTGACTACCCACCACAGTGAGGTAACAACCGTCCACTTCTCTTCAAATTTATTCATTCTTTTGCTTTGAATAAGTTAAGGGGATCTGATGTTGACTGGTTGAGCTCTACCCCCTATCTGCTTGGCATGTACTCGATCTTTGTCATGGTGATTTGCTGTTGATTTGTTGTTGAACTACTTTATTTAATTTAATTTTATTTTATTTTATTTGATTTGTGTACGTCCCTCCAGTTGGACTTAAATATGGGGTGTAATGAAGACTCTCGTCAATGGTGCCACAAATTTTATGAACTGGCTCTTTCATTTGGATTCAGAAAGAATGCTATTGAGGGTTGTGTGTATCACAATTTCAGTGGGAGCAGTAGCATCTTCTTGGTATTATATGTCAATGACATATTGATTGTCATTAATGATAAGGATATGATGCACTAACACTAAGAATTTTCTCTCAAAGAAATTTGAGATGAAAGATCTTGGGGAACCTCTTTTGTATTTGGAATCGAAATAAATTGAGATAACTCTCGAGATATGCTTCGGTTGTTACAAAAAGGGATATATTGAAAAAGTTCCTAAAGTATTTGAGATGCATAATTGCAGGTAAAGAAATACCCATATGGCTAAAGGAGACAAACTTAGTCTCATTCAGTGCCCTAAGATAAATCTTGAGATTTAAAAAATACAAATGGTTCCATATGCTTCGGCTATTGGGAGACTACTGTGTGCTCAAGTATGTATTAGACCCAATTTGGTTTTTATTGTGAATATGAAGGGCAATTTTCTCAGTAATCCGGTATGGATCATTAGGAAGCAGCAAAATGGGTTATGAGATACTACACAGAACTAAGCATTACATGTTCACATACAGAAAAATCAAATCATTTGGAGAGATCATTAGGCATTCGTTGATTCTGATTTTGTTAGATGCCAATTTAGTAAAGGATCCATTTTAAGTTACGTATGTCTGTTGGCTGTGGAGCCATTTCGTGGAGAAGTGTTGAGCAAATACTCGTATCACCTTCTGCCATGACAACAGAATTCGTAGGTTGTTTTGGGGCATCTAGTAATTGTGAATATGGCTGTGAAACCTTGTCACTAGGTTGCATATTGTAGGGTATTGAAAGACCGCTTAAGTTATGCTGCGACAATAACTCTGCAGTATTATATATCAAGACAACATGAGCTTTGCTATGTCATAACGTCCTGGTTGTAAAATAAAGGGTTTGGAATGGACAAATACATATAGAGCATAAGGGAATGGATTTGATGATAGCAAATCTGCTCATTAAGGGACTATCACCCAAGGTCTTTCATGGGCATGTAGCCTAAATGGGTGTTACGTTGTTTAAGGGTACTTCCGTTCAGTGAGAGTAGTTTTGGTTATTGTTCTATATTGTGTTTTGAACATGCAGTTATAAAACTCATGTTATTCTCTACAGAAATAAAGTATTATGTTTTCTCCATTATTTGTGTTATTTGGTTTTGGTTTGATCTCACTAAGGTTTTGGGAGGACCAGTTGGAAATAGGCATGTATGATCACATTGCATGTAATTTCCATGCTAGACTCCATAATTAATCAGTTGTTGATTATATTTGCATATGTGATTACTGATGGGTATAATCATTAAAAAATACTACACAGAACTAAGCATTACATGTTCACATACAGAAAAATCAAATCATTTGGAGAGATCATTAGGCATTCGTTGATTCTGATTTTGTTAGATGCCAATTTAGTAAAGGATCCATTTTAAGTTACGTATGTCTGTTGGCTGTGGAGCCATTTCGTGGAGAAGTGTTGAGCAAATACTCGTATCACCTTCTGCCATGACAACAGAATTCGTAGGTTGTTTTGGGGCATCTAGTAATTGTGAATATGGCTGTGAAACCTTGTCACTAGGTTGCATATTGTAGGGTATTGAAAGACCGCTTAAGTTATGCTGCGACAATAACTCTGCAGTATTATATATCAAGACAACATGAGCTTTGCTATGTCATAACGTCCTGGTTGTAAAATAAAGGGTTTGGAATGGACAAATACATATAGAGCATAAGGGAATGGATTTGATGATAGCAAATCTGCTCATTAAGGGACTATCACCCAAGGTCTTTCATGGGCATGTAGCCTAAATGGGTGTTACGTTGTTTAAGGGTACTTCCGTTCAGTGAGAGTAGTTTTGGTTATTGTTCTATATTGTGTTTTGAACATGCAGTTATAAAACTCATGTTATTCTCTACAGAAATAAAGTATTATGTTTTCTCCATTATTTGTGTTATTTGGTTTTGGTTTGATCTCACTAAGGTTTTGGGAGGACCAGTTGGAAATAGGCATGTATGATCACATTGCATGTAATTTCCATGCTAGACTCCATAATTAATCAGTTGTTGATTATATTTGCATATGTGATTACTGATGGGTATAATCATTAAAAAATATGGTGACTGCCTCTTTAGTCCTATGTCGATATGGTTGATAATAAGATTGTTCGGGAATACACTATGTGATAGCATATTTTGAGCGCTCATTCGGTTTGTACACATTTATTCGGTGTCATGTGTTGCCCAAGTGGGAGATTGTTAGAAATTTGGGCTTCCACATGACTAATTTAATGTGTATGGCTATCTTTCAGTTGTCCAATTAAAATGATCATATAAAGATTAAAGTTTGGGCAAAAGTGTATTTATTTATTATGAAAATAAGTGTAGATACCATTTTGTGATTTTCTATTTGTTAAGGGACCGAATAGAAAATAAAGGGTTTTATATTTATATAAATATAAGATGGTTATGGTCCCCGATGTCAGAAGAACGATTCAATATCTCTGTGCTCCCTCTACAGACTATTGTGAAGAACGTCTCTAATCGTTTGGAAGATCCATAGCCTCTGCAAAGCAATTCCGCCTTTCAAATCATTATGGATCAAAGGTACGCTTTCGCTCTACAGTTTCTGCTCCTTCTCCGATATTCTTGGTTAATCATCATAGAGCGCTTCAAGTAATTGTTCATTCAATTATTCCAACATGTATGTTATCTATAGTCCTTAATAACACTTGTTTGGTTTGTTATTTAAAGTCACATTATAGTAGGAAATGCCAAAACTATCATATAACTTTTTCTGTATTTCCAAGACTAAGAGCTATATTAGTAATTCCAGGTAATTTAAGATTAAAATAGTGATATCATCACCGAATTTTTCATGATAATAAAACAACCATTTTCAGCCTTAATTCAAAGGGCCCTTGCCCATTGAACGGGCCACACAGAAAATTTAATCAACAAATGAAACACTAGATTATGCCATTTAATAAATGTCCCTATCTACCAATTCAAACATACTCTTAGCATAATGAAGTTCCTTCTCATTAAATAAAATTCCTATGGATGAACCGTAAATGATAGATTAATGTAGTCAACAACTTCTATCTCCACTGAAAAATTCATCCATTTATAGTCAACAACTTTGGTTACTCTTTGTAGGCTATCATAATAAGTACTGTTACGCGCCTTAACTTTTAGGGAACTAAAGTATGTGGCCTATTCTATCTTTTGTATGATTTTTTTCTAATTTCGTTAATGTTAAGGAGGATATTTGAGATTGAACTATACTTGAGAAGAGGAAGAAGGGGAGCATGGATATTGAAATTTTTTTCGCTAGTCTAGTTACAGTAAGATATGTGAACCACCTTGTGCTCTTATCAAAACGACAAAAGGGACAAAAGTCCCCGACAAGATTTATAGGTTTTTCGAAGACAATATCAGTTGTGATAAACAATACATCGCCATTGATGATGAAGGAAAGAACTCACGTGTCATATTGACAACTACAACTACTAAAATGTAAGCACTTATTTTATTTAATAAATATTTATTATGTATTTACCTGATTTATTTGAATATGTAATTAAATATTTTTTCTTCTTATATATTTCAAAGGGTGTATTTAAAACTACATTCTGTTCATAATGTTTATCGTCAAACAAAGACATTATTAACAAAATATGGTTTCGTGTTCAATGTCAAAGACTTTGACGGTAGCAAAAGAAAATATCATGTGTGGTACCTCTTGGCGATGATCTTGTCACTTCTATGTCTATTTTTTTTTCTTACTGCAACTATACTAGTGAGAACCTTGTCTATTTTTATGCCTATTTTTTATGCTTATGATTAGTGTGGTGAAGCAAACCATATCCCACATCGGAGAGTGGACAAGAGTTGCAAGCATATAAATGGGCTACCCCAACTCCATTAGTATGAGGCCTTTTGGGGAGTACCCCAAGAGCAAAACCGTGAGGGCTTTGCCCAAAACGGACAATATCATACTAATGTGGAGTTCGGGTGTGCACCACTGATCCCTACAATTAGTATAGTATACACATTTTTATTGAAAGTTATCAGAATAGATATAATCCATATTTTTCATGAGATGGGATGGGAGTGGTCATTCTATTAAGTATCCCTTGTTCATAGACATCATAAGGCCATCCACAACGCTGTTCCTATACCGTTCCTTAAACCACTATTTGAGGGCCCCACTGTACTTTTTTACTCCATTCCTTAACTAAGGAACGGAACCTGCAACCCTCCGTTCCTTAACCGTTCCTTAAATTACAATTCATTCAATTTCATTTTTTTTAAATTTTCAACCCAATTCAATTTAAATAAACACACTTTAATAAAAAACAAACACACTTTATTAAAAAACACACAACATTAAAAAAAATTCAACTTAAACTTAAAAAAAATTAAAAAAGCACACAATTAAAATCCTAAAAAAATAAAAAACACAAAATAAAAAACACACAATTAAACGTGGGAAAATAAAAAAACTACTCCGCGGCGAATCATCCTCCGGAGGCGGTCGAGGTTTAGGGGGAGGAGGAAGACCAAGTAGTCCTGCCATATGCACAATTCCGTTCCACCAGGCCGTGAATTGGGCGTACGAGAAGCGGGAAGTGTCCGCCATTGTGGCGGTTATGTACGCCACTATAAGTGTGTCCGAGCCTCCCCGCGAGCCCGATCCCGAGGCTGACTGGCTTGATTCGCCTCGGCCCTTCCTCGCTCTAGCCGCCTTCGCCGCCTTCGTCCCTTGCGGCCGACGGCGCCCACGGCTGGATCCCCCGTATTCGTCGGGCGTTGGATCCCCCGTACTCCCAAACACCTGCGGTTCACCCTCGCTGGCCTCACCGGTGTCACCAGACGAGTAGTTGCCACTCGCCGTGTGCTTCGTGCGCTTTGAGGTTGAGCCCGAGCTCTAGAGGACACCGCCGGCCCACCTTTCCCCGTCCTTGACGAGCTGCCAAATATCAACATATTTGAACTGTAGACCGGTGTCCTGGTAGAAGACGCGCAAAGCCGCCCTCAGAATGTCGGCGCCCGAAGCTCCGCTTTGGTAGTTCGCCGCTTCGGCCGAGTAGATGCCGCAAAATTTTTTGACCTGTACTTCGACTCGGCCAAAGTGAGCACGGAGCATTGTATATTTGCGCTTCCGGGCCCCTTTCGGCTTAGTCTGGTGGTAGACATCACGGACCTTTTCCCAGAAGCACTTGGCGGCTTGTTGGTTCCCGACGATGGGATCGTACGAGACGGTGAGCCAGGCGGTGTACACCGCCTTAGTTTCTTCGTTGTTGTACGGATGCCGGCCCAGATCCTCCAGTTCCTCCTCCTCCTCCTCCTCGGGTGCCTCAGACGCAGCCCTAGAGCTTCCACCGCCGCGGCGAAACCGTTCCGGCGGAACGGCACGCGGAACGCCGGCGGCACGCGTTGTGGGTGCTCTAAGTGAGTGAAGAGAGGAGTTTTGCACGTGTCCCTTACTTCAACAAGATTTATAGTTTCCCACTTTTGCAACAAAAATTACTAAGTATAAGCGGCAAGAGCGGGGTCGAACCACAGAGACCATGGACCTACTCGAGATTGTTTCTACGACACGGGGTTGGTGTTAGCCACCACGCCTTAAGCACTTGAACATGGACCTAAGTACTAAAGTGGGAAACTTAAACTTTAAGCATGAAAATTGATTTTGAGAGCTTAAGCTAATCTAACTAAGGGGGCATGGAAGAGGGTTTTGTAAGCTTCAAGAAAAAATAAGGAGATGGAGACAGAGACTTGGCATGGAAATTTCTAAACTAATGGCAACTCGAAACAAACATTTGCTTCAAATCATTTCAGAAACAAGAGTAATGGATTTGTAGCTTAAAAACAAGATCAAGATTGACTAGTTGCAGGAAGAAAATAAGCAAGCTTCAGAACACAATTTACTTCTAAACTAGAACAAAACCAAAACATCTACTCCAAGAATCTTGAGAAAATCCAACGCAACAACTAGATTTCAACATTTAAGCTACTGGAAATCATGTAAGCAACATGAATCTAAACATCTAAACCACCTATTGCGAAAAGCATCCAAGAAATATGAGTAAATAGCATCATCAATATGAAAATAAACCAAAGCTTCATAAAACTGGAAATAAATGAGATCCAACGCCGGAGTCGTCAATTCCTCTGCCGAACCCATTAAATATAACTAGAAAGCGAGGTGTGAAGGAGCTTTTAAGATGGAGGCGCCAATTCCACCGTTGAAATGACCAACACACTGTAAATCTATACTAAAGTCTTGAAAACATGAAATTAAACGTAATCCCGACGTCGGAGTTGGCAATCCCTCCGTCGAAACCACGAAACTGAACTAAGAAAGCAGCAAACTAAACTAAACTAAGCTAAGAGAGCGGTGGCGTTAAGCGCCTATGAAAGCTTCCTACCTAAACTATGACAGCGTTAAGCGCTCCTTCATTGTGGAAAGCTTCTACTTATAGAGCAGCTTCAACTTCAACCCTAAGGCAACTTCTCGTCCGATTTGACCTTTTTACCCTTGCAGTAATTTAGGATCTTCATGTCTTCGTGTGGTGAGCTCCTCTTGATCAACTCAGTGTTCCTCTTAATCAACACAGTCATCTCATGTCTTCATGTGGTGAACTCCTCTTGATCAACTCAGTGCTCCTCTTGATCAACTCAGTCATCTCATGTCTTCATGTGGTGAGCTCATCTTAATGAACTCGGTGCTCCTCTTGATCAACTCAGTCATCTCATGTCTTCATGTAGTGAGCTCCTCTTGATCAACTCAGCTAGCTGGCCAGGCTCCATTGCTCCGCTTGTCTCCAATAGATCAATTTGTCTTCAGCTTGGCCATTTTTCGCTCCTTTTCCGAGTTGATCAAGTTGTTTCTACACTCTGCCACTTCAACACTTTTTAGCTCCTACACACTTAAATTCACCATTTTTTCGCACATTATCAATCTCGTTAGTGTAATAAACCCTATAAAACCATGCTTGTAACAAGCCCTATCAGTGAGTCATTTCCCTTTTTAGCAAAACAATCTTCTCTCTTACTTTATTCTCTACCTACTTTATTCTATCTTCACTCCTCTACTTTTCTATCTCTCATATTGTACTCTTTCCAACTCTTTAAATATTAATTCCTTAAATTTCGTGCCAAAAAAATACTTCACTTATCTTGGGTTGGAGGGAGTAGTACTAATAATTTTTGTGTTTATCAACTCGTGTCATTTACAAATATGGCAATTTTAGAAACACGTATAAGCTCACTGAAGAGATGATAACAAAGGAAGTTGCTCTAAGTGTGATGACATTCACAATCACACAGTAAATTCAAACTTTTTTAGCATATTTTTTTGGAATATCACCAAACCGAGTTTGTGTCGTAGCTAGTGCAAAAAATTTAGGAGACAAAAGTCCTAAAAAATGATTAAAAAAACTAAAAGAAAGTAATAGACTCTAGCTAACTGACCTAGACACATAACTCACTAAACTCCCCCCTTCACTTTACTTCTACTTGCCCTCAAGCTCGCATAGTGAAGTTGAAAACGGTTAGTTAGCCGACATAGAAAAATAACACATGAAATTAAAACACACATAAGCACACATTTATATAAAAAATATGCAGAACTCTCTTCTCACAATTAGTCCCGAAAGAAAAGTTGGACCAAGTGTTATTAAGAGATGATAGAGTTATGACATAGACTCAATACATAAAGGATCATAATAAAAAGATTAAAAAAAAACTATAACTAAAATTCACTTGGTCAAGTAGGGGGGTCAATTTATGTATGGTATCATCCTGTGGTGCTCGGTCCTTCGTTTTGTCGGGGTTCTATGTGGGGTGTTTCCGTCTTTTCTTGCTGCTTCAAGGTAGCACTTCATTTCCTCTCGGAGTTGCTTCTAGTCGTGGTTGGACTTGAGGCTCTTGCTGTGCTAGAGCTTCCATACCGAGTATCTTAAATTTACCTTCATTTATCATCTTAATAATCTGGTCCATTTTTCGTCCTGTTGTTGAAGTAGCGACGCATGCTCCTAGATCAGTTTAGTCACCATTGCGTCTATCTTCACTCACCACTCTTCCTCTTCAGCCCTGTCTCTTGCATGCATAACAGACTGCCTAGAGAGGAGGGCATTTCCCCAACTCGATATAATCGAAGGTGCCCTTCTCTCATGTAAAACTATCCCGGTCCTGATATATAATTCTAAGTCAAACAAAGTTGGGGGTTCACAGATATTGGGAGGTGACAAATAGTAAAGTTGCAGATAGGGTATGTGGCGATCAAATGACAGGCTATCCAAAATCATAGGTGGACTTTCTTCATAGTTTTCACACGTATCATGAGGTATAATTCAGCAAGGGTGGTCGTGCTTGAGGAGTTAGTTGCAGGGGCGGATGCAGAAAATTTGATTAGCAGGGGCTATACTGTAAACGATATCCGCTCTGTCCTTCACGGTCTTGAGGATATTTTTGTCCTCAAAAAGTTAGATATAGTGAAAAAGTAGCTTAAATGATATTAAGTCAAAGTTGACGGACCTTAAAACATATTTTCAAAGTTTATAGACCAAAAACAATAGTTTGGCAAAATTCGCGGACTAAAAAAATTATTCCCTCTATTAAATTACAACAACTAAACACTCCGAATTTGTTAGGTATCAATCATTTGAAAAACTTTCAATCTAAACAACTCAAACTCAAATCAATAATTTTCAATACATAAAAAAATTCTATAAATTAAACTTTCTTATTATTAATTTCACCTAATAAAGTAAATATGAATAATTTTAGACATACAAACTTATATATAATTAAGTTAAAAAAAATTAACAAGAAAAAAATTAAAATTACCAAGCAAAGTCCGCCACGGATAAGCTGAATAATCAATTCTGGAGTATTTGCATAGTTCTAGTCCAGAAAAATTTTAAAATTAAAGAAGAATTTGTTTGAATTATAGCTCTACTAATTCAATTTTATTAATATTAAAAAGTTAATTCTCCTACACAAGGCACTCTACAATAAATTTTGAATATTTTAATGTGACCAGCACATTAAAAGAGGCCATCAAGTCGTATATTTAAGTATGTCATTATTATATTATTCATATTTAATTATCTTGTTCTTCCTCAAATCATTACCACCGATGTTGCTTTCTTCAACTATTTCAGAATTTCAAATTCAGCCTCACTCATCAATCAATTTCCAATGATTTAGTCTTCAGAGATACTGGTTTTGCAAGGGCTAAGTAGATGGTTTTCAAAAATTTCAAAAAAAATTACAAACTAAAAACAAAAAAAACTATTGGATAAGGGCTTAATCCCCACCCGCTTCTAACGTGTGTCCGCCCCTGGTTAGTTGGGCAGAGGAGAAGTATCCATGGTATATTTCAAGCAACCATTTTCACACGTCTAATCTGTGACGTTTTCATTCATTGTTCATGCACAAAAAAATGATGTAATCAATGAGCATCCATGGTATATAAGTCTTACTATTTCTGTGTTTTATTATCTCATAGGGGTCAGTTTTGTTTGGATCTGTTATCTGTATAATAGAAATAACGAGAGTAAATTTTTTAAATACATAGATGCATGTTCTATAGGATGAGTGATAAGGTACAAAGGTGTGTATGCACCTCAAATGGCTAGGAGGATACCCATACCTAGTCGTGTCGTTGGGCATGTGCATATCTTCCTTATGAAAACCTCAACCCACTTCTACTGGTTAGTATAGCGGAGTAAATGATCGATCCCACATGGATGAATGATGCGTCGTACCCACTTCTATTGGGTAAGGGCTTATGAAAACCTCAACCCACTTCTACTTGCTACCACGCTTTTGGGATCAGTTAAACTAGACGTAAACGAAAATTGAACCTAGTCCTATCCTGACCAGTACACCACTAAATGCAACATAATGTGAAATGTGTACGTGGAAGTGAGTGGACTGCTAGTTTGCATGTGAAAAGTGAAAACTTACTAAAAATGGATAGACAAAAGCTAAAAGGAATAACAGACCATGTTGACTAATCAACTACCTAAACCTGCAGAAAAGCTGAAAGTAGAAGGAAATGACAAAAGTGAAAAGTAACAAAAAAGCAATAAGGTGGTCCCACTTGACATTGTCTTCTCTACCAAGTAACAAAAAAAAGAACAATCAAAAATCAAGACTTCATGGATGATTGCTCGAAATCAAACTCATAAAACTCAGATCTAAACCCGAAATTAAATTACGATCATTAAATCATGCAGAAATTAACAATCATTTAAACTGACTAACACGCAAGGTGACGAAAATAAACAAGTTGAAATCCCATGCTTTTTTGAAAGAAATGAACCAATTGAAACTTGTCGAAACTTAAGGAAAGGACTAGATCTGATTTAACTAGATGAAATCAAGCAAGTAACGATTAAACAAAAGATAAAACAATAGATCTATCTAACTAGGCAATCAAATTCATAAAACTCAGATCTAAACCCGAAATTAAATTGCGAACTTTAAATCATGCAGAAATTAACAATCGTGTAAACTGGATAACATGCAAAGTGACGAAAATAAACAAGTTGAAATCCCATACATTTTTTAAATAAATGAACCAATCGAAACTTGTCGAAACTTAGGGAAAGGACTAGATCTGATTTAACTAGATGAAATCAAGCAAGTATCGCTTAAACACAAGACAAAACAGTAGATCTATCTAACTAGGCAGAAAGTAAAAAATCGAGAACTAAAGCACGAATGAAACCAAAGGAAATTCCATTGCCTTCACGATTCAAACCAGAAGATGTTTTCAATAAGAGATTAACTAAGATCAATGACGAATGCAAGGTAAAACAAGTACTAGAACTTAATAATTAATAAAACAAAGCAAAATAAAGATTGTTCTAGGCTCCTAAGAGCGATGGAAATGTTAAACTCTTGAACTACGATGGCGAACTGACTGGCTTGGAACGGCGAACTCCCTTCCGGCAGGTGGCCGAAAGTTTCAAGTGAAGGCTAGACTAGAGAACGAGCTAAGAGGGTGGAATGGAGATAATCTCCAAGTGCATCTCCTTCTTTCTTCATGTTGATATTCTATTTATAGGGTGGCATGCCCAGGGCTGCTTCTCTTCTTCAAATGACAATTCTGCCCTTCTGAATAGTTGATCATTTTATAGCAATCCTTTCCTACTCGTGCTTAAGTTCCTTGGCATGCATCCTGACTGTTTTGCACCCTTCATGTGTCCTTTTCACTTGAATTCCTCCTCACCCCTTTCATCCTGATTTGTATCTTACCCTGCAAACTTCAGCAACTAATCTTGCACATAATATCCAATGAAGCACGTTAACCTGACCATTAACTAAGTCATAGAACAAAACTTATCAATGAGAAATTTTTACTCTGGAGTCTCGTGAACAAGATACCTATCAATATGGATCACTTCATGATCAAGAACATAGAGAGGGTTTCCAAGAAGACGATGGGCACTATTTGCCGTGGAGCTGTGGTGGGTGCGATTGCACACCATGTGGGGTGAGTATGACGAACTTGCAGCCGGACGTCGGGTCCATCTTGATGGACATCAAAGTCCTCAGGAGAGCGGACGACATTAGAGTGAATTGGAGGCGCCGTGCCTTTTTCTTGCAGAGGGCGAAGGATCACTTTCATCTCAAGGACTCCATGAACACCTTTATCGACAGGCCCGAGTTCAAAAGTCGAGCAGACGGGCAATGAAGATGAAGATAACGAGGAGGAGATCCCCGCCATGATGCCGATGAGGCTGAAACGAGCAACCCGAGGGGAGGGTTCGAGAGGAGCGGAATGATGAGTACATGAGCTCCCACAACGACAGGATGGCAGGTGGGCAAGGAGAGAGCGAGACGCGCAGATTGGATCAAGTTATATGGAAGATAACCGACCAGGTGGATCAGTTAGCAAATGTCGTTGCCACTTGATCAAGGCGTTCTCTCTTGCTTCACCGAAATATATTTATAACTCCCAAACTTGCACTACTTTAACAGTAAAGCGGCAAGTACCGGGTCGATCCCACAGAGAAACTGGTGCGTTGAGTGTGTGAATAGTGAACAAGGGTCGGCTGCTGCCACGCTAAAAGTTGAGAGTTTTTAAACTACTGGATTACGCTAGGCAGAATATAAACTAACTACTTGATCAAGGGACTTATCATGCCGGAAAACAACTGACGAATCAAGTAAGCGATAATCTCAAATAAAGACCTAACTACCTAAACATGCTTCGGGACTACAAATCACTTTGTCATTCAACATAGTTAAACACAGGATCGAAAATTTTAAAGTTGAAGCTAAACTAGAATAGTAGACAAGATGCCGAAAACAAAATAACTACGGTTTTTATACTCAGAACTCAGAACAGTACTGTGAACATGCAGAATACAAAAAAGATCATTTCTTTAACTACGGAACAACACTGAATTAAACTCAAACAACCAAAACTGGAAAGTAGGAAAGCAAATAAAGCCGAGAAGCTTTCGGTCAGAACTCAAGACAACGCCGAACAGATATTGATTTCTCTGTCGCGCTCCCTTCGGTCACTCTCTTCTAACTAACCATTGCGATTATCTAACTAAGCTATCTTTGGAACTGGGGAAAACTTGGAACTGAAAACTAAACTAAAAAGAAAAGCTAAACTAGAAGCGGAAGGAAGATCTTTTTAATGGCGTTGCATCGTCTATTTATAAGCTCCGCGCAGCAATCTCCAGCTAGGATAACAACTTTGGCAGGGAATATTCGCCCTTGCTGGGATTGAGCGCCTCATTGATTGATATGTTCCCTTCTTCTAGAATGCAGCGGTTCTTCAATAACGGAATGGAGATTCGGCTTCGTCCTTGCGTCTTACGCATCAACACATGCCCCCTTCTAGAATGCAGTACTTGATGATCGTCATCCAGCACATCAGCCCCATGTGTCTTTCTTCTGGAATGCAGTGGTCCCCCGTCTAACTGCTTGATCACCCCTTTGATCAACCCTCGTGATTTTTGACCTTTTTCACCTTCTGCGCCAGCTTGATCAGCTTGGCCTTGTTGCCTTTGGTCAAGCGGCATTCCTGCACAATTAACACTTGCTTTGCGCGATAAACTGATCAAAGTAGCATACATTTTACCCTTAAACTGACGCATGAAATAGGCCTTATCAAACTGCTCACACTTAAAACATACTTGTCCTCAAGTATAAAGAAAAACAAAAAGATAAGGAAAATTTCAGGCATGGTTTACTCGTTTCATGAAAGTAAAAGAAAACGAAAAAGAACACAAGACTCAAAACAAAGACACATATTCACATAGATGCATAAAACCGAATAAACTTCCAACAAACATACCCGAAGTCGAGGTCAATCCATTTGCCGGCGGTTTATGTTTCTTCCCTTTCGCGTTCACTAGATCAAGGTGTCAGTTTGTTAAGATAGCTCAATTTAAACCAACTGCTGGATTCACTCAGTCACTCATTTCTCACCAGAGATGTTAGGACTGTTCACTCAGTAATTGCCACACATTTAATACCTCGAATCGAACTGCATAAGATAGTTCCTTAAGGTCTTTGTTTCGGTTGTAATGGGGCTTAAGGGGAGTAACTTGTTAGGGCAGGATTGTAGGGGATCTAAGTTAAAATTTCAAAAATATAAACTGGAAAAAGAAAAGCACATGAGTCAAGGGACCAAGATCTGAACCACTCTTCTGGATCAGGCTGGGTTGTTATTTTGGCTCTTGATATTTCACTTTGTCAAGCTGCGACCCTTAGCCATTATCTTTCGGCTTATTTTCTAACTCTCGACTACTGGGACAGGTTACAATATCTTTCCTGCCCTCTTTTTTTCTTCAGCTTTTCTCAACTTTTTTTTTCTTTTTTTTTTCTTTTTCGAACTGATCAATCTAACCGATCAACCTGACTGACTAACTTGCTCAACCCGACTACCCTTTTATTTCGGCTTTTCTATTGCCATCCCTTTTTCTTTTGAAACATTTCATCTCTCGACCCCTTTTTTCATGTGTTACAAAATATAAAAATTTGATTTTAAGGCTTCAAAAGACGGGTGAAAGTGTATATGGCTCAACGTGGCTTTCTAGAAGGTGCCTTTTATAATGAGGCGGGTTCGTGAAACGAAGGAAGAATTGGCTCAATTGGTTAAGTCCTAATGCCTTTAGTCCTTACTACTTGTGCAATTTTCATTTAAATATAAAAAAGTAGCCCCTCGTATATTTTTCTTTGTAAAAATAGTAGAAAATGTTCTACTTTGGCTTATAACTCATATTTAGAGAGGCTTCACAGGAGGATTTAAAAATTGAACATTTCCATCTTACCTAAGTCATTCAAACTGATCAAGTTAGGCAATCAAGTTTCACATGTAAACATACTGTATCATTTTTCTTACTCTTTTCCAGGCATTCATATCTTTCATTTATCCAGTTCATGCATACTGCCCTAATTATTTTTATCTATTTGTTTGAAAATTCTTCATTTTTTTTAGTTGACATGAATGATTTCAATTAGACTAACCCTCCCCCCTCCCACTGCATATGAACTCGCCCTCGAGTGGCATGATGCAGTGGAAAAGGGTTAGGCAACGACACAGATAGAGCAAATCAAGGAAAACTTCTCACACTTAGACCAGACACTGGGCTAAGTGGGAGATAGTGCCAAAAAAAAATCAAAGCTTGCCGAAAAAATAGAAAAACAAAAACCAAAACACATAGACAGTTAAAAGGAGCAAGGAATCCATAAACTTCTCACACTTAGCCCAGGGACTGGACTAAGTATGAAAATGGATAAAATATACATATTATACAAACCAAATTCAGAATAAAAACATAAATTGTTTAAGTTTGAAACGAGCTGGATAAGGGGGGTATATTACTTCTGGGGCGGCTGAGCAGGTGGAGCAGAGGATGGCGTGGTGGGAGTGGAGGTACGCCGTCTTTGAGGAGAGCGTGAAGTATAGTGGTGACCAAAAACTTGACTCAACTTATTTTAACACAAGTGATACCCGCAAGTGTACGGGCCTAGTGTAGCAATTAGTAAGCAAGAGTATCGTATCCCACAGAGACAATTTTGTATCACTTAACTACCACGAACAAAAATCAACTACTATCTAGACAATCAAGAAAAGATTGGCTTGTTCTAACAACTAATAAAAGCATATAGTAAGCAAGTAACAATTAAGAACAAGGAAACACGGTGTAAAAAGGATGTGAAAAGATAATATGGAGAAAATTGCAGAACTCAAGGATCCGATGCACAATTCCAAGCTCTTATACAGTCAATTCGCTTTACATTTTGGTGTCTCTAGAGTTACTAAGCCGACCACAATTATAGATTAAACCCCCTCCCGAGGTGAGAAACCTGTAGATTAGGTGCTAGGATCGAAGTCCCCTTCTAATCCTAAACTCCTAACTCCCAAAAGCTCGATGAGGTCAATGACCTCACTCAAAACCTCAACTCTCCCGAGTTCTATTGTATTAAGGTGTGAATTATTCTTCTTTCCGGATTAATTATTTCATCTCCCGATTAATCTAATTAATCATACACAATCAAGTGGTGATCAAGCAATTGAAAGGAATAAACCCAAGAATAATCAAATAACTACAAGAGCAAGGCAAGAACAAAATCAATCGGATAAAAACTATGAAATCAGTGCATCATCACCAAGAATTCTACAAGAGATGTTTAGCTACTCATGTTTATAGAGAAAACCATGTTTAAAACAAATGAATTCAACAAATACATGAAGTAAAGATAGTAAGACTCCTGTGAGATCAATAGATGGATAGGTGACTTCAATCTCCCGATTGGAAGTCTTCAATCTTCAATTCTCTCTCTCAAAGGTGTGCTTGGGGTGGTGTGTGAGTGTAGGAGGTGTTAGGTGTGGTGTGGAATGAACCCTAGGCTTCTTCTCCTCTTAATCCCCTTCAAAAATCGCGTTTTGGCATAAAAATACGTCAAAACAGCGTACCCGGCCGGGTGGAATTATAAAGGGTAAAATTCGCCCGGCCGGGTGATGATTTTCGACCAGATTCTGCTCCATTTGAGACACCTGGCCGGGTGGATTTACAGGGTAATAATTCACCCGGCCGCGTGAGATTTTCTGGACAGCGCAGTGTTCGTAAAACGGCCATATCTCTCTCATCCGAACTCCGATTGGGGCGTGTAAGGTACCTACGCGAAGCTATTTTGAAGACGAAGAGAATGATGTGCATTGGGGGTTGATTGGATTTCAAAATCTCCAGTAAAATTGTCTCAAGCCAAGACTGCTGCACATCCACCTATTTTGCACATTTTTCTACACATTCTTAACAAAATGGTCAATATACCAACATAATACAGAAGTAGATGTAAACACGCCTAATAATAGATGAAATATGATCAAATTCATACAAAACCACCCTCTAAAACCATGTAAAATCCAAGTGTGTCAACTCCCCCAAACTTACATAATTGCTAGTCCTCGAGCAATGAAGAAAAAGAACTAAAAGAAGACTTGGATTTAAAGGGGTTTTAGACATCATCATCGTCTCAAAGAATATGGAATAAAGGAGCATATCACAATACAAATTCTATCAAGTTAAGCTGTCGAATGCACTTTTACTACTAACTCGTATATCACCTTGGTTTCATGCTTCACTCGGGATGTATATGTGTGTGTATATTCACCTCACTAAAAAGTGTATAAGATATCAAGTAGTCACTCAAATCAAGCAAAAATGCATGGTTTACCATAAGCTTGCTCAATGTCTAACCTCTCCTCTACCTCGTGTGACAATAAATCAAGAGTCCGAAAGGTCTTTTATTTAGGTTATAATGTAGGCTCTTTGGTAAGGTGAGGAAATATTTGGCTAAAGTGACTGAAATTCCCAAAACGTAAAATCCCAAGAAATCACAACAATCAACTTTTAACTTCAACCATTCTCAAAACACTTCTCGGTAATAACTAGACTTTGTCTAATTTCTTCCCAACTTCCAAAGACCTCAAATTATTCTATATATTTTTTTTCTTTCTTCTTTTTCCTTTTTTTTCTCTTTTTTTTTCTTTTTCGTTCACGTTTTTTTAAGAACAAACTCAACCGACCTTTTTCAATTATACTTTCCCAACTCTTCTTTTCAAATCTCAACAAATTTAGAGTCTAGGATTCTCAATCAACTTGATTAACTTGACAAAAGAAAAGGCTTAAGGCTCAAACTTGGCTAACAAGGGTGTTATATACTAAGGTTAGTGTTTAGGTAAAAATGAGGCTAACAACGATGGCCTAACATCTTCCCCTATATTTAAGGTCACTATGTAGACTCAAGAAGACCAGGAGCAAGTTCTAGAAACACATGCACAATTGATGATAAAACACACATGAAAGAATTGAAGGCTCAAAAATCTCACTTGGGTAAATAGCATGAAGCAAGGCAAACAAGCAATTCGTTACTTATGCACCCTATTACTCAAACTCTCAAGTCAATGGTCAAGTGATAGCTCAAAATGGATGGTTCTTTTATCATAGACGACTAGTCTTCACCCCAATTACTACCAAATTTTTTTTTCAATTCAAGCCCAAAATTTTCAATCAATCTAAAGCAAAAATAATGCAATAAAATAAGTACCTCATTAGTGTCCCTATCCACCATATCATCCCCCAAACTTATTCAAAGCTATGCAAAGAATAAGTTTGAAAAGTTGGTGGAGAAGGGAGACTTACATGGTATGCAAGCAACACAAAACACACCAAAAACAAACTGAAACGGTAAAATTAAAAGTTACCTACTAGGGGTTACCTCCCCTATAGTGCCTTTGGTTATCGTCGTTGGCTCGACGTCCTCCATGAGCTGCATCATGTCACGCCATAACTGGTGGTGTTAGACTTTCTGTCAATATTGGAAGCATATGATCTAGCTCTTCCACCAAGTATTTTTAAGAGCTCCATCAGAAATTTTGGTTTCCACTTTGGGTGAATTTTCACCTTTTGTTTTCTTCACCTTCACTTTAGGATTTGATGTAGTCTCTTCTTTAGAAATTGACCCACCACATGAAGCAAACATCCATTGCGGTAAAGAAAAATCCCCAAATGTGGACTCAATTTCTTGTGCCTTTTGGACCTCTACAACGTGCACAGCTTTGCACTCCTTCTTCATAACAAGTTTTTCTTCCTCACAACTCTTCATAGCATTGTAGATAGATAGGATGTGACGTTTGTTGCCCATATGAAAAGTGAGCTCTCCCTTTGCTACATCTATCAATGCTTTTCCCGTTGCAAGGAATGGGCGCCCCAGGATAAGCGGTACATTCACGTCTTCTTCCATATCCAACACTACAAAATCGACGCGGAATATGAAGTCGTGTACCATCACAAGAACGTCCTCAACAATTCCTTTGGGATAGGTGACGGTTCTATCTGCCATCTGTAGCGTGATTGTTGTTGGCTTGAGAGTGCCGATCTTCATCTTTCTGAAAAACGATAATGGCATCAAATTTATACTCGCCCCCAGATCACAAAGTGCCTTTGTCTGTCTGTCATTTCCAATGACGCATGAGATGTTGAAACTCCCAGAATCTTTATGCTTGGCCGGTAGCTTTTTCTGAATTATGGCACTATAGTTTTCAGATATGTTCACCGTCTCATAGTCAGTTCACTTCTTCTTCTTGGAGAGCACATCTTTTAGAAACTTTGCATATGTAGGCATTTGTTGTAATGCCTCTACCAACGGGATGTTGATGTTCACTTTTCTAAATATGTCAAGAAACCTAGAGAAGTGATCATCTAGTTTCTTCTTCTGCACGCGCTGTGGAAATGGGATCTTAACCTCAGCAGGGGGTGGTGCAGGTATCACGGTACTTGCCTTGGGAGGCGGCACCTCTTCCACTGGTTCTTCTTCTTCCACCACCTCTTCTACCACTGTCTCCTCTTGAGAGATTTTCTCCTTCTCTGCAGGCATGGTTGGGCCTTCATAGCTCTTTCCACTTCTCAGATTAATGGCTTTGCAATCCTTACAGTCTTTAGGATTTACAACCGTTTGTGAAGGAAATTGGCCTGGTTGATGCTGAATACCCACAGCCGGTGAAACCTGGCTCATCTGGTTATCGATGCTCTTCATGCGAATATTCAAGGCATTCACATTAGCTTCAACCTGCACTAGCCTTTTGTTGGAGTCTTTCATGCACTCTCTCGTTTGTTTCATAAAAGCCATTAACACATCTTTCAGCTCATCCTTCTTCGGTTCTATGATTTGACCATCTGATACCTGGAATCCGGGTGGTGGTTGCAAGGCATTATTTGGGTTCCCGTAGGACAAGTTGGGATGCACCTTGTTCCTATAGTGGTTGTAATTGCCTCCTCCTAGGTTGGGGCGGTAATTGTTGAAATTTCTGCTATTGCCACCTTGGTAAACGTAGTTTACATCTTCGACTCCTTGTTGCATCTCAGTCCCAACCTGCCTTGTTCCCATATTCCCAAGCTTGTCAGTTAGGAATTCCAGCTGCTTGGATATTGTATCCATCGTATCAAAATCGGAGGTGGATGCCACTCTATAGGATTTGCTTCTATCGTTTCTCCATCCATCATCATTTGAAGCCACTCTCTCAATCACCTCAAGTGCTTCAGCTTCTCCCAACTTCAAGAGAGATCCTCCGGCGATCATGTTCAATTCGCGCATTGCCTCCAGCGTGCCTCCCCTGTAGAAGGTTAAGATTTGTTGCCCCGGGCTTAACCCGTGGTTGGGGCATCTTCTCATCAACTGCTTGAATCTTTTCCAGGCCTCCATAATGTCCTCCTGAGGTTGCATCTTATATTGAATGACCTCTGCTTGGCGTTTGAGTGCCTCGCTAGGTGGATAGTATTTCTCCAAGAACAGCTCCACCATTGCATCCCATGTGGGCACAGAGTTAGGACCCATGCTGTCATACCAGTCTCTTGCATCGTCTTTCAAAGAGAATGGGAATAATCTGAGGTGGACTTGCTCATCTGTGACTCCGTTCGCCTTCACTGTGTTGCTGATTTGTATGAACTTGGTGAGGTGCTTGTTGGCATCTTCTGAGCCTGTTCCACCAAATGCGTTTGCTTCTGCTCTGTCTATCAACCCCGGTCTCAATTCAAAGCTATTGGCCGCTATCCCCGCATTGTAGACTGGTGGATTAGTGACCTGTCTGTAGGCAAACTTATTCTGTACGGGCACTGGCCTCGCGTTCTGCTCATCCAATTGCCTCTGCATGGCAGCCAGCTGCAGACGGAGTTCACGAATGGTAGGATCCTCATTGTTGTTCTCCCCGCCGTTCTCCATTAGAATTGGAGAATGAGGCTCGTACTGGATAGGTGATGGAGGTGGAGATGGACTGGGTGATGGAGTTCTATGTATAGGAGAAGGTAGACGCCTGTGAGCTGGTGAAGAAACCCGAATCCTTTGGTTTAACCTTTTCTGCGCGTTCCTCCTTCTTTTGGATGCTTCGATCTCGGGATCGATAGGCTCTAAAGGTGGACCTTTAGAACGCGTGTGCATACACCCTGAACAAGGAAACACATCTATTAGAAAACTCAAAATAAAAATTAAAAATAAAGCAAGTAAAATCTAGATTAGTAATCTGAATTATTATCACGATATTAAGCTATAATGACACACAATTGTCCCCGGCAACGGCGCCAAAAACTTGACTCAAATTATTTTAACACAAGTGATACCCGCAAGTGTACGGGGCTAGTGTAGTAATTAGTAAGCAAGAGTATCGTATCCCACAGAGACAATTTTGTATCACTTAACTACCACGAACAAAAATCAACTACTATCTAGACAATCAAGAAAAGATTGGCTTGTTCTAACAACTAATAAAAACATATAGTAAGCAAGTAACAATTAAGAACAAGGAAACACGGTGTAAAAAGGATGTGAAAAGATAATATGGAGAAAATTGCAGAACTCAAGGATCCGATGCACAATTCCAAGCTCTTATCCAGTCAATTCGCTTTACCTTTTGGTGTCTCTAGAGTTACTAAGCCGACCACAATTATAGATTAAACCCCCTCCCGAGGTGAGAAACCTGTAGATTAGGTGCTAGGATCGAAGTCCCCTTCTAATCTTAAACTCCTAACTCCCAAAAGCTCGATTAGGTCAATGACCTCACTCAAAACCTCAACTCTCCCGAGTTCATTGTATTAAGGTGTGAATTATTCTTCTTTCCGGATTAATTATTTCATCTCCCGATTAATCTAATTAATCCTACACAATCAAGTGGTGATCAAGCAATTGAAAGGAATAAACCCAAGAATAATCAAATAACTACAAGAGCAAGGCAAGAACAAAATCAATCGGATAAAAACTATGAAATAAGTGCATCATCACCAAGAATTCTACAAGAGATGTTTAGCTACTCATGTTTATAGAGAAAACCATGTTCAAAACAAATGAATTCAACAAATACATGAAGTAAAGATAGTAAGACTCCTGTGAGATCAATCGATGGATAGGTGACTTCAATCTCCCGATTGGAAGTCTTCAATCTTCAATTCTCTCTCTCAAAGGTGTGCTTGGGGTGGTGTGTGAGTGTAGGAGGCGTTGGGTGTGGTGTGGAATGAACCCTGGGCTTCTTCTCCTTTTAATCCCCTTCAAAAATCGCGTTTTTGGCATAAAAATACGTTAAAATCGCGTACCCGGCCAGGTGGAATTATAAAAGGTAAAATTCACCCGGCCGGGTGATGATTTTCGACCAGATTCTGCTCCATTTGAGACACCCGGCCGGGTGGATTTACAGGATAATAATTCACCCGGCCGCGTGAGATTTTCTGGACAGCGCAGTGTTCGTAAAACGGCCATATCTCTCTCATCCGAACTCCGATTGGAGCGTGTAAGGTACCTACGCGAAGCTATTTCGAAGACAAAGAGAATGATGTGCATTGAGGGTTGATTGGACTTCAAAATCTCCAGTAAAATTGTCAATATACCAACATAATACAGAAGTAGATGTAAACACGCCTAATAATAGATGAAATATGATCAAATTCATACAAAACCACCCTCTAAAACCATGTAAAATCCAAGTGTGTCAGAGGTGGTAGGCGCCTTGCGCTGGGTTGTTGCGCCAACGGGCTAGCTGGATCACGGATCACTTCAAGCATCCTCTCCATCGCCGTCCCAACCCTGGTCATCAGGTCCAGTTGGGCGTGGGAGTTCTCCACCAGTTGCCTCATCATTTGCTCCATGCTGAGCTTCCATCCATCGTCTCCTTGAGCAGCCTCCTCTTGCTCCATCCTCTGAGTGGCCACCACTGCCAACTGGGGCCTCTGTTGCTTGCTAGGGCTCGTTGTGTGTTCAGCCGGCCGCTGCCTCTCCTCCTGTTGGCCCTTTGTTGCTCTCTCTGGCCGGTAGCATAGAAGCGAAGCTTCCCACCGCGCGCCTTCTCAAGTACCTGTATTCTAACAAAGAAATCCAGGTCAAATAGTTCAGATTTGGGGCATCGGCGGGGGCGCTCTATGATCTCTAGGATCTCCAGGATCCAGTTTCTCCTCAAGTATGCTCCTAGGAGATGGCAGATGTTTAAGTGGCGGGCAGGTCGGGTAGCAATCTGATTGATGGAGTAGGCCAGCCAAAAGCCCTGATGGACATTCCTCAGCTGTCTCATGCTCCACATGAAGTAGAGCTCTGCCAGGGTGATGATACCCATGGTATTGGCTTGACCCAGCAGGTTGCAGCCTAGGTAGACCTGGGCCAGGCGAAGCGCTGGGTCGGCGATGTGATTTCCCCTGGGCCAGGGTGATGATAGCCATGGTAGAGAGTCCCATTCTGATGGAGAACTCATTTAAACTCATCTTATGGACACGACCAAACACCCGGAAGATGACGCTCCTGGCCTCCAGGTCTGTGCTGCCGATAAACCGGAAGGAAGTGAAAAACTCTTTGGCCAGGGCCTCCGGAACCGGTGTCTCACCCACTTCCAGGAGCCATTCGAATCCAATGCCGGTGATGTACTCGGCGAACCACTCCTCGACTTGTATTTTCTCCAGGGAGGGTTGGTGGAGCCTCTTCCCTGCCTTCAGCCTCTTCTGCGTGGTCACCAGCTGGTTGACCTCCTCCTTCCACTTGGGATTGTCGAACTCTAGCATCTGTTGGAGGAGGTCTGCGGTCAAAGCCACAGTTTGTTTGGAGTAGTCGGCGGCAGAGGGCGTTGCAGGCCTTCCTTGTTGACTCCTGGACGTCCGGGTCTAGCGGAGCTCACGCCCCTCAGTGTCACTGCCCTCATCTCCTTCACGCGGCAGTGGGGTGGCAGGCTGGCCGACGTCCCTGATCACTATGCCCTAGCTGGCCGGGCGGCTTTTCTTAGGAGGAAGAAGAACAATCTCCTTCCCCTTTCTCTTCCTCTCTCTCTGTGCATGGCTGTCCTCTGTAGCCTCATCTTCATCCACCAGGCACCGCACGACGCGGGGCCTCTATTCTGGCTCCTCCTCCCTCCTCGGCTTATTGGCCCTCATGGCCTCTGCTTCCTCTAAAAGTCGGTCCATACTCATACAGCGCGTCCACCGACGTAGCGGCTGCTCCTCCCTCTCCAGTACTGGCTCGTTCTCCACATTCGAAATGAAGTTCCTTTCCGTCTCCCTTTGTCGTAGTAGACTATCGCTGGGAAGAGGCGGAAAGTCCTCCATATCATCATCATTGATTTCCATCACCTCTATCTGTGGTGACCCTTGGACAGAGGCGGAGTTAGTACCCCCGCCACTCACAGGTGACGGGATGTTTAGGGCGGGTGAGCCCTCTTCTGGTCCAGGGCTAGCCCTGCCAGGATCGCCGATGAGCGGCTCTAACTCCGCTCCTCCCCGCTGCGGGGTAGATACGCCCTGGGTGTGAGCGGCGACAGGCTGTGCTGGACCCTCCTCCCCCTCTTCGTCGTCGGAGTCGTCCCCACTGTACTATACCAGCGGGAAGATGGGGGTAGGTTTAGGAGCGTGAGGGAGAGATTGTATTTTGGGAGGGGATTTTGTTTTGGGGTGAGAAGGTGGGGGGTTTTGGGATGTGGGAGTTGAAGCGGGATTGTCAGGCCGGGAAATTCCTAATTTGCACTTTAAGGGTGGCGTAAGCCGCCCCGAAATCTGTCCCGGTGAGTAAGCTGCTGAGGAGGCGCTCTAGTCGCCTCTGGAAAATGGGGTCCACTGTACGGGGTGGAACGACATCGCTGGGTTGTGGCGGTGGTACCGCCGTGGCTGGCGTGGAAGGTCCACGGCCAATGCTGCTGGCGCCGGGAGCCTCCTCACTGGATGACATGGTGATTTGTGTGATATTTATTGTTCTGATATCTGAGGGGGGGGGGTTTCTCTTTTCTCTGTGGAATCGGTGGGGGTTTGGCTAGGGTTCTGAAACCTGAGAGAAATGGATGAGAGCAAACAAGTGTACTGTAGGCGACTGGGAGAAAAAGTGAGGTACAGTGCAGAACACACCCTTTTATAGCCAATGCAGACTGTTGGTATCCGTGCGACTCTTCGAGTACCGGCGTGCTTTTTCAGAGCGACAGCTGGCTTGGCTTCCTTGATACGCTTCGTCCTCCAGTACGACTTTTTAACGCAACAGTTTGCCTTCTCCGACGTTTCTTCTTTCCGCGCTTTTTCAAATGAGCGCGTCCTTTAATCACCCTGCCTTGATCAATCAAACAACTTCAAAAACATAAATTAAATCCAAATTTCAACTGATCAAGCGGACAAGTGCTACCAGATGAATACTCAAATATTAACCACTTGATTAGTTTCTTCCAATTCTTAATTTCCTAAGTTTTTTAAAAACTAATAATATGAAAAATATTTACACTAACTCCCAAAGACTTGATTAAGTGCCCTTAGGACGTCACTTGATCAGTTTGTATATTTAGAATTTAGTTGCTTGATCAAGCAGACTACCCAAGAGTACTTAGTCACTCCTTATACCTGCTTTTGCTGGAGAGAGTTAGGCATGAGCAGTGGAATGTCGTCCACCACACATACCTCCGTTCCATCTCTGTAAGGCTTCACCCTATGCCCATTCTCCAAAAAGGAAGACGAATCATGGTCGCTTCCTTGGAGTTCGATTGCTCCATTTGCTCGTATGGCGATGATAATAAAGGGGCCTATACACCTTAACCTTAACTTCCCAGGCATCAACTTGAGTCTTGATTGGAAGAGCAGTACCCTCTGGCCCACCTTGAGCTCCTTCTTACGAAGGTTCTTGTCATGCCACATTTTTGTCCTCTCTTTATACCACTTGGCAGAGTCGTAAGCGTCAAGGCGGAGCTCCTCAAGCTCTTGCAGCTGCAACTTCCTTCCTTCAGCACAAGACTCAACACTCATATTCATTTATTTGATCGCCCAGAAGGCTTGATGCTCGATTCCCATAGGCAAATGGCACATTTTCCCGAAAACCAGACGGTAAGGGGACATTCCTATTGGCGTTTTGAAAGCGGTCCTGTACGCCCAGAATGCATCCTCCAGTCGACGACTCCAATCCTTCCTTGTGGGGTTCACCGTGTTCTCCAAAATCGCCTTGATCTCCCTGTTAGACACCTCAGCTTGGCCATTTGATTAGGGGTGGTTAGGTGTGGACAATCGGTGGTGGACGCCATTCTTCGCATCAAAATGGTCCGGTTGACGAAGTAAGTCCCTTGATCACAGATGATGGCTTTTGGTACTCCGTAACGGGTGAAGATATTTGACTTTAAAAACCGTGCCACCTCCTTGGACTCACACGTCCTTGTCGCTTTCACCACCATCCATTTGGACATGTAGTCCACTGCCACCAGAATATAGAGATTGCCTTCAGAAGATGGGAAGGGTCCCATGAAATCCATTCCCCATACATCGAATATCTCACAAACTATCACGGGGACTTGTGGAATCTCATCTCTCGTCGAAATCCCTCCAGTAAGCTGGCATCGGTGGCATCTCTTGCAGAACTCGTAGGCGTCTTTATGGATAGAGGGCCAGTAAAAACCACTGTCAAGCACCTTCCTCGCTGTCTTCTTTGGACCGAAATGACCGCTACAAGCTAGTGTATGGCAGTGGACCAATACGCCTTCTTGTTCCCAATCTAGTATGCAACGTCGAATGACTTGATCAGACCCCATCTTCCACAAATATGGATCATCCCAATAGAAGTATCGGGAGTCGCTTTTGAGTTTCTGCTTCTGTGCTCTCGTGGCTTCATCATTTCCGAGCAGCTCGCCTGTCACCAGATAGTTGGCCATGTTCGCAAACCATGGCTCCTTTTGCTTGTGTTGGATCTCTGTCCCTCGGTCAGCTTGATCAATCCTCTCAGCTCGGTTGATCCACTGAAGGCTGGACTTGATCAGGTACAAGTGCTCCTAAGGGAAAGCGTCAGGAATGGCTTCCCCATTGTCTTCTTACATAATTCGGCTTAAGTGATCTGCCACTCTATTCTCCCTTCCCTTCTTGTTGACTGCCTCCCAGTCAAACTCTTGCAACAGGAGCACCCACCTAATCAAGCACGGCTTCGACTCTTTCTTCGTTATGAAGTATTTGATAGCCGCATGGTCCGTGTAGACAATCACCTTTGCACCCAGCAGGTAAGGCCTGAACTTTTCGAAGGCATAGACTACTGACAGCATCATCTTCTCGGTCGTATTGTAATTCTTCTGTACTTGATTAAGAGTCTTTGAAGAGTAAAAGATAACATAACTCTTCCCATCGATCTTTTGACCCAAGACCGCCCCCACTGCGTAATCACTTGCAGGCATCAGAAAACTCGAACTCCACATCATTCTGGAGTAGCCTTGTCAAGGGCTGGGCTATCTTCGCAAAATCCTTGATAAATCGCCTGTACAAGCCTGCATGACCCAGGAAGGCTCGAATCTCCTTTTGATTCGTTGGGTATGGGAGCTTCGCTATAACTGCCACTTTGGCTTGATCCACTTCTATCCCTCTGCTTGACACCACGTGGCCTAGGTCTTCAGTGACCATGAAATGGCACTTCTCAAAATTTAGAACCAAGTCCTTCTGCCGGCACCTTTCCAGCACTCTGTTCAGGCTATGCAGCCCTTGATCAAATGTGTCCCCATAGACGGTAAAATCGTCCATGAAGATCTCTATGCAGTCCTCCAACAAATCAGAGAAGATGCTCATCATGCATCTTTGGAAAGTGTCTGGGGCGTTGCAGAGGCCAAACGACATCCTTCTGTAGGCGTAGGTGCCGAAAGGGCAAGTGAAAGTGGTCTTCTCTTGGTCCTCTGGATTCACCACGATCTGGAAGTAGCCACTGTACCTACCCATCAAGGAAACTGAAATATTGCTTCCCCGCCAATTTCTCAAGCATCTGGTCAATGAATGGCAGAGGGAAGTGATCGTTCTTTGTGGTCGTGTTCAGCTTCCTGGAATCAATTCATTCTTCTCGTTCTTTACAACTTGGATTCCGCCCTTCTTCGACACCATATGTACTGGGCTGACCCAGTTGCTATCAGGGATGGAGTAGATGATTCCTATGGATACCAGCTTGACTATCTCTTTAAGTACCTCTTCCCTCATGTTGGGGTTGAGTTTATGTTGCTGGTCACGATGGGGCTTAGCTCCTTCTTCCAGTCTGATATGGTGCATGCATAAATCAGGGCTGATGCCCACCGGATCTACCAGCTTCCATCCGATGGCCATCTGATTCCTCCTCAGTACTTCCAGCAATTTGTCTTCCTGCCCCTGGGTCAACTGACTGTTGATGATAACGGGCTTTGTTTCGTCTTCCTCCTGATAGGCGTACTTCAAATGTGCTAGAAGGGGCTTTAACTCCTTTGTGTACTTCAGTAGGCAGACGATTTTCTTCTGTTTTTCTTTTCAGTGGCTTGCCTTGATCAGGCAGCTTCTCGACGCTAGACACTTGAGCGATCCCGCTTGACCCAGCTGGTCGCAGTCGCTCGCAAAAATCCATCAACGCTTTTGTGATGGCTTGATCATCCATTTCACCGACGTTCATGGTTTCATACCATTCGACGACTTCTCTCTCAACCTCCTCGTCCGCGGCGGAGTTTGTGAACTGCCTTTGTAATAACTCCTCTTCCAGATACTCCTGCACCAGCGGCTCGGTCACATCCACTGAATACACGTTTTCACTGTCTGACAGCCTCTTCATTGCTTCGTCGATGTTGAACTTAAACGGTTCTCCGTTGAAATCCAAACTGATCATCCCATTACGGACGTCTATTATAGTGCTGGCCATCGACACAAATGGTCTTCCCAACAGGACTCCACTTGACTCCTTAGCCGCTAGCTCTGTCATCTTGATGACGAAGAAGTCGGCTGGGTATAGAAAGTTGTTCACCTTCACGATTACATCTTCCAGGATTCCCTCCGGGTGAATGCAAGATCTGTCGGCTAGCTGTATCATGATGTCGGTATCGACCAGCTTATCCTCCCCCAGCTTCTTATAGATAGCATACGGCAAAACGTTGATGGATGCCCCTAAATCGCACATTGCGTCCTTCACTTGAATATCTCCGATCGAAATCAGGAGTGTGAACATCCCTGGGTCAGTCTTCTTTGAGGGAAGGTCGCTCCGCTGGATCACTGCAGAGACATTCTCTTCTGTAATAATTCTTCCTTCTTCATTTACCTTTCCTGCCAGGTAGTCCTTAATGAATTTGCTGACTGGGGGCATCTTTAATGCCGTCAAGAGTGGCACCTTGACTTCCACGTCTTTAAATAGACTGGCCACATCGATCGTGGCGTCTTTCTTCCTGGTGATCATTCCACGATATGGGTACGCTTGACCTTCTCGGCTTCTTCTTCTCGACATTCTCCCGAGGTCTCGCCTCCCATTTTCGCTTTGCCTTTATCTCTTCCTTTGGCTTGATCAGCTCCACTGGACTCTTCTTCCTCTTGGTGGCTCAGTCCAGACATAGATACTGGAGACACCGTAGGTGGGCTGGGGCTCTGGTATACCTTCCCTGACCTCAGGGAGACTTCGCTTATATTCTCACGCCCAGGCTGTTACACCGTGGCAGGAATTTTCCCTTCGCTGCCTCTCAGCTCTCCCAGCGACATGGAAACTTGAGATAACTGCTTTGTAAGCATGTCCAGCGCCGCCCTCGGCTCCTTCTGAGCCTCCTGAATTTCTCGCATCGCATCATTAGGCTGGTGTGGAACCATCATTTCTCCCGGGCCTTCATTGGGGTGCCGGTTATATCTTTGGTTAGATGGCCCCCCACCGTTGTTTGGCTGAGCGTAGTCGGATGGCCCATAGTGCTCTGGCTGGTACTGTGGCTGGTTGTGCTGTTGATTCCCTTGGTGGTGCTGATTTCTCCGTTGATGTGGCGGAACGTAGCTAACCACCTGGTTGTTTGGCTGTCTCCCCTGGTTGTTTGACTGGGGGCCTTGATGTCTGTATCCCCAGTTACCTTCCTGCTGTCTTCCTGACCAATTAGGTTGTCCTCCACTGGACCAGTTACCCTGGTGACGGCTTGACCAATTGCCTTGTGTTCCACCTGACCAGTTTGCTTGACCACTTTGCATTCTATTCCCTGCGTTGTTTGATCTTTCCTATTTCCGAGCGGGCCAATTGGGCTGCCCTTTAGAGGGTTGTATCTGCTGTGTCGATGGTTAAGGCAGTTGGTTTTGGTTCTGATCACTCCACCTGAAGTTAGGATGATCTCTCCACGGAGCATCCATCTGCTTTCCCTGGATCCAGTTACCACTTGGGTTCCAATGGCCGATGGCATTCACCTGAGTTTGCGGTTCCGCTTCAGGAGGAAACTCGCAATAATAGTAATGGTGTTCCTCCGGCGGTGGTTGCACATATGGCTTCTCCTTGGGTGCAGGCGGTGAAGGTGCTCAGGACTTCTCCACTGCCTCTAGCAGCTTCTTCTCCATTTGCTCGAATCGAGCCTCCAGCTTCTCATCACATCTTGCCTCCGCTGCGTGCACCGCTCCCCGTCTGTACTGGCCACGGGAAGTTTCGTATGATCTCTTGGCTTCGATTAGCCTCTCCAGAATACTCTTCGCTTGACTGAATAGGGTTTTTGAGAAATCCCTTTGGGCTGCTAAGTTGAGATCGTTTTTGCTGTCCACCGTGAGTCCGCCATAGAAAGTTGATTAGATCTCCCGATCTCCCATCTTTTTGTTAGGGCATGCTTGAATTAGCCCCTGAAATCTATCCCAATACTGGCCCAGAGGCTCATCATACTCTTGCCTCACCTCTGTAATTTCTCTCTTCAAGGCACTTGTCTTTGATGTTGGGAAGAAGCGGTCCAGGAAGATCATGCGGAACTCGGCTCAGGTTCTAATCGAGCCTTCTTGCAGCTTTCTCAACCAGATTCTTGCATCATCTTTCAAAACAAAGGGTATCGCCTTGAGCCTGTAATCTTCTGACATGGATCCAGTTGGTACTTGGCATTCCTTCGAGATTCCATAGAAATTTGATAACACCGCGAGCACCCCCGATTTGATTGCGATTACCCGTATCCCTGGGGTAACTGTGATGGCATGAGTGGGCTTCTTCTCGTCATGAGCGTGTAGGGAGCCAATTCCCTAATCGTTGTCTATGACGGCCATCAACTTTTCTGCTTCCTGGAGTAGTGGTGGTTTAGGCGGTGTGGTCTGTTCTCCCTCTTCCTCACTGGTCAGTTGTTCTGCGGCTGCTGCTTCTAACGCGGCTCTGTAACGAGTGGTTACTACACCGGCCTCCTGAACTCGCCACTGAGCATTTGTGTTTCTGTAGATGAGAGGATGATTCCAGTGTCCTCCGCGGTGGTACCTTCTCATAAAAGGAAAGAAAAACAAATTAGAAAAGAAGGAAATAAAACTATTTACACCTATGCACTAAACACATCCATGTAATAACCCCATACATCCCCGACAACGGTGCCATTTTTGGTGGGCGAGGAGAGAGCGAGACGCGCAGATTGGAGCAAGTCATATGGAAGATAACCGACCAGGTGGATCAGTTAGCAAATGCCATTGCCACTTGATCAAGGCGTTCTCTCTTGCTTCACCGAAATATATTTATAACTCTCAAACTTGCACTACTTTAAAAGTAAAGCGGCAAGTACGGGGTCGATCCCACAAACAAACTGGTGCGTTGAGTGTGTGAATAGTGAACAGGGGTTGGCTGCTGCCACGCTTTAAGTTGGAAGTTTTTAAACTACTGGATTACACTAAGCAGAATATAAACTAACTACTTGATCAAGGGACTTATCATGCCGAAAAACAACTGACGGATCAAGTAAGCAATAATCTCAAATAAAGACCTAACTACCTAAACATGCTTTGGGACTACAGATCACTTTGTCATTCAACATAGTTAAACACATGATCAAAAATTTTAAAGTTGAAGCTAAACTGGAACAGTAGACAAGATTCTGAAAATAAAATAACTAAGGTTTTTATACTCAGAACTCAGAACAGTACTGTGAACATGTGGAATACAAAAAAGATCGTTTCTTTAACTACGGAACAACACTGAATTAAACTCAAACAACCAAAACTGGAAAGTAGGAAAGCAAATAAAGCCGAGAAGCTTTCGGTCAGAACTCAAGACAACGCCGAACAGATATTGATTTCTCTGTCGCGCTCCCTTCGGTCACTCTCTTCTAACTAACCATTGCTATTATCTAACTAAGCTATCTTTGGATTTGGGGAAAACTTGGAACTGGAAACTAAACTAAAAAGAAAAGCTAAACTAGAAGCGGAAGGAAGATCTTTTTAATGGCGCTGCATCCTCTATTTATAAGCTCCTCGCAGCAATCTCCAGCTAAGATAACAACTTTGGTAGCGAATATTCGCCCTTGCTGGGATTGAGCGCCACATTGATTGATACGTGTCATTATTCTAGAATGCAGCGGTTCTTCATTAACGGAATGGGGATTCGGCTTCGTCCTTGCGTCTTAGGCATCAACACGTGCCCCCTTCTAGAATGCAGTACTTGATGATCGCCATCCAGCACATCAGCCCCACGTGTCTTCTTCTGGAATGCAGTGATTTTTGACCAACCCCTTTGAATACGTGCCCTTCTTCTGGAATGCAGCGGTTCTTTCTTCTTGATCACCCCTTTGATCAACCCTCGCAATTTTTGACCTTTTTCGCCTTCTGCGCCAGCATGATCAGCTTGGCCTTGTTGTCTTTGGTCAAGCGGCATTCCTGCACAATTAGCACTTGCTTTGCACTATAAACTGATCATGTAGCATACATTTTACCCTTAAACCGATGCATTAAATAGGCCTTATCAATGGCCAAATTGGAGGTAGGAGTGCTGCAGTTGAGCGATAGGCAAGACGCGCATTAGATCCACAACGAAGCCTATTGGGACCTGAATGATCTCTCATTACATTGAAAATATCAATTTAATTGCCCTAAAAAATCAATCTCAAATTTACTGAAAAAAAAGTGCAGAATAATATATTATGAAGGGATTATTACTTTTGAACTTTTTGCTCTTTTCATTTTTTGATGCATTTTAGTTCATTTAAAATTATCTTCATTACTCTCATGACACCGATCACATCTTTCACGTTGCGTACATGTAGGTAGGAATGTATTCATATGGTAAATATTGTTAAAAACAATATATACTAATTGTTCAATTCCATTTATTCTATTTAAATGTGTTTATAATTTTGTAGTTTTGTACAGCTTTGATACATTATTATTTTTTAATTCTTTTAATAAAGTTATCTTATCATGCTTCCGTAAAATATAAACTTTTTTTTATCTATATGAAATTTTGGTTCACAATCAACTCATAAATATTTCTTCTTCGTTTTATTTTATTTTTGTTTTATATTCAATTGGATTTGGAGGTCTATAAAAGATAAAATCAAAAATAAAATGATAAAAGTACATATTTGTATTTTATTATTAATGGTAACTGTTTTCTTTTTAATAAGAAAACAGAAACGTGAGACCATAATATGGTAATTTGTCCGCATTCTCATCATATAATTAAAAAAAAGTGATGATAAACAATCAAATTTTATACTTCTAAAATAAGGTTATATTAATAATTTGATGTATTAATTATATATTATAATAATAAATGTAGTAAGTGAATAAGTTAAAAGACTCATTAGCCTTTAACCACGTTTTTTATTTTTATATTTGAATTTCCCTTCTATTGTTTTTAAAATTTGAATTAAAGTATGCACTAATTACATTTATAGTTCTGAAAAAGTAAAAATAATTATACACAAATCATAAATATGTGACCACAATATTATGTATTTTCCATGTACTATATATGCATCCATATATTTTAATTAAATACATGAATAAACCTATATTTTTTTAAATAAACTAGTTTTTGGTTGTACAAAATTTGATCACATAGATTTGTCGTAAAAGAAATACCATTAAACAATAAAATATAAATATGCACTTTTATCGTTTTACTATATTTTTTATTTGATATTTTATAATTCTTTAGAAACATAAAGAAGATATTTTTAAATTGAGTAAAATGGCATCAAAGTCACAAAATTGAAAAAAAAAAGTTTGAAAATAATACAAAAGGAACCAAACGTGATTATTCTCTATATTTAAAGTACACTAGTTCTAATTAAATTAACTAGGAACTGAGAATATGCAAATGTAATTGCTAGAGACTTTTTTTTATATATAACTTACTCGTTTATTTTGTATGTGTATGTTTTTTTCTTTGGGGAAATACAATTTAATTAAGAATATGGCATTAATGTATTGTCATCTGCATTCATGCAATTAAATACCTACAGATTTAGGTATAGAAAGACCTTTTTAATTGATGATTATCATTGCATATATGTCTAACACAATTACTTCTGTGCTTTATCATCACGTAGTAGTCACAAAAACTAATTTCCAACAAACTAAATAAATAAAAAAGCACTAATATTTTTCTAGTGGACTTGTTTGACCATACATTATTTTTTCGACATTTCAGTCTCAATTATATCAATTTGAGGCACGTACACATCAAAAGTGCACTAAAAAGTGGGATCCATTTTCTGCACACTACTTTAATTATTTTTTCTTTTACTTTCCTAATTATATAGTAAAACTCATATCCAATCAAAAGTGCATACTCTTGTGAGATAATGCGGTTTTTTTTTTCTGGAGTAGTATAATATATTTAGTCATATAATATATATGTATAACAGTATAAGATTTCAATCGATAGAGAAATGATATGCTATATAAGCAGCACTCTCGTTTGGCGCATATTTATTGTTATTCATTTCAATTTATATACTGTATTTAGTTTGATTCTAATACATCAAAAATTGTTATTGAATTTGTTTTTTCATAAAATTAATAAAAACCATAACTCAATTAGCTCATTTTCTTTATAATTTTAAATAAATTAAAAAAATAAAAAATCAAGCTTTGATTTTTATCTTGATGGATAATAATACTATTATGGTTTTGTATTTTTTTGGTTTTTAGTTTTTTCGGTTTAGTTCGATTTTTTATGTTCTATTTTTTCGATTTTTCAATTTCGGTTCAGTTTCAGTTTTTAAAAAAGTTTATTTGGTTCGGACCGAAAATCGAATGCTCACCCCCTACTTACACTTCTAATTTAATTTTATAATTAAGAGGTATTGGCACCTAATATCACCGAACTTTTAAAAATTTTATTTTTTATCATCAACTTTGAACTTGACATATAATATCACCAACTTTAATGGTTGCTAAAATTTTACACCGACGAAAAATTTTGGCCAAATTAAAACGAGGTGGATGCTGAGTTGGAAAAATTGAATCTAGTTGGCAATTTTAAATGCCATGTATTTAAAATATCGCGCATGAACAAAATTTGGGTTTAGAATGAACAATTCAAAACGTCGTTGTTTTCTTTGAAATAAGAGTTCAGATTTAACTAATTGAAACGATGTAGTTTTTAGTTAAATGCCAACGAATTTCCACGTCAACTTTCCAACAAGCTCCGACAATCCATATAGGCAGTATTTTGCCACCTCAGCTAGCAGGTGTGAAATTTCAGCAACCCTTAAAGTTGGTGATATTATATGCCAAATTCAAAATTAGTGATAAAAAATAAAATTTCTAAAAGTTTGGTGATATTTTTTGCAAATTAGTTTAGTGCATAATTTTAATAAAACCAACAATAAGGACCGGTTAACTACTTCCGTTTGACCATCCGTTTGAGGGTGGGCGGTAGTAGAAAAGAGAAGTTTAGTGCCCAACATACCCCAAAGAGTCTTCCAAAAAAAGCTCAAAAACTTGACATACCAATCACTCACAATGGTTTTAGGCCTAGCAAAAAACCCATGTAACTTGACTACCTCCCTAAAGAACAAGTTGGCAACGAACTTAGCATCATTTGTCTTCCTACATGGAATAAAATGAGCCATCTTGGAAAACCTATCCACTGCCACAAAAATGCTATCATTCTTCCTAGAAGACATGGGTAGCCCTAGTACAAAATCCATGGAGATATCTACCCAAGGGTGTGTAGGAGGAGGCAAAGGAGTATAAAGCCCAAAATTGCTAGACTTGGACTTAGCTTGCCTACAGTGTATACAACGGCTATAAAATCTCTTAACATGCTTCTTCATGCAAGGCAAAAAGAAATGCTCACTCAAGATATCAAAAGTTTTCAAAACTCCAAAGTGACCCATCAACCCACCCAAATGAGACTCCTTAATCAACAAGTCACGAAGAGAGCAATTAGGAATGCATAACTTATTCTCTTTATACTAGTAACCATTCATTCTATAGTATTTATCAAACGATCCCTTTTCACAAGCTTCAAAGATAGTGGCAAAATCATGGTCATGCTCATACAAGTCTCTAATGAACTCAAAACCAACATACTTTGAAGCACACACAACAAGCACTTGTTTTCTCACATACATCACATGATTAGAAATCAATGCATCATCAACCAATGGAACAGGAGGTTTCCTAGAGAGGGCATCGACAACGACATTTTCCTTCCCTTTTTTTGTACTTGATCACATAAGGAAAAGTTTCTAGAAGCGCACTCCACTTAGCATGCCTCTTATCAAGCTTATGTTGTCACCCTAGGAACTTAATGGACTCATGATCAGTGTGAATCACAAACTCCCTATGCATGAGGTAATGTTGCCAATTCTCTAAGCACCTCACTATGGCATACAACTCCTTGTCATATGTAGGATAATTTAATTGGGCTTGGCCAAGCTTTTCGAAAAAATAGGCTATGGGTTTTCCCTCTTGCATGAGAACTCCTCCTATCCCTACACCACTAGCATCACACTCCAACTCAAAGGTTTTGTCAAAGTTGGGAAGAGCTAACAAGGGGGCATGGGTGAGATCATTTTTCAAAACATTGAAGGCTTTTTCTTGTTCTTCTCCCCACTTGAACTCTACATTTTTCTTCACAAGATGATTTAAAGGGGATGTCTTAGTAGAAAAATCTCTAACAAATCTCCTATAAAAGCTTGCTAGACCATGAATTGATCTAATCTCACTCACATTCTTGGGTGTAGGCCACTCCCTAATGCCTTCACTTTCTTTTCATCTACCCTCACTCCTTCCTTCCCCACAACAAAACCAAGAAAAACAACAACATCAACACAAAAGGTGCATTGATAAGGCTGATTTCATGCATTGGTTAGGGGATTAATTTCGTACCTTTACAGGGTCTAACATATCTTTTTGAGGCAGGTGTGTAGAAGGTATCGCCAGGCCTAGGAAGAAAGGAAGATAATTACAAGGCGAAGGAAATACGGCGATAAAGTGAACATTATGAAGAAAAAATGACCAGACGGAGGATATTCCTAAAGCTGAAGGGCAGAACAGAGATTTCCTGCAAGGGCTTCTAGAAGATCAACTCCGCATCTATATAAGGGAGAGAGCATGCAACTCAAAAGGATGCTTCTTTTAAATCTTTTTTCGGCTCTCAGCTCACTCGCACACTTCTACACGTTTGGTTTTCGGAATTCGGGAGGGTTCGGGTTTTACTTTCAGTTAGTTGTTGTGTAACACCGTCCCCACGTAGGTCGAAGAAACAATTACTGCTTTCATTTCCGTTTGTTATGCGAATTTCACCGAGCTTCGTTGTTCGAAGCTCAGCTTGTTTGACTGTCGAATTACTGTTGAACCTTTCTATGCAATTTCTATTTTTCGTTAAGGCGATGTTGATTTCGAGTATGGATGATGTTTGTTTCTGAGTTCGAAGCTCAGCTTGTTTGAATGGATGCTTTTCGCACTTGATCTATGGAGTTGAGATAGAATCGTGGATGGAATGTCGTTGATCGGAGCAGATTTGCTGGATTGGAGTTTATGGAGTTGATTTTAGTCGTAATTGGGTTCGGATTGCTTGGATCCGGAGTGGATTAAGCGTCCGACGTTTGGATTTGAAGCAGAGTTGATTGATTGTGCATGAATTTGATGTTTCATTTATGTGGTTTGTTTACTTCGTCTAGTAGAAGTAGATCTGTTGGTTTCCGTCTGATAGTTAGTTTCCGACATCTGAATCTGTATGTTCTGTTTGAATCCGGATGTTTACTCTGTTTTCTCCATGTTTGCGTTTAAATCAGGTAACGAGATGCAGGTCGTTGCTAGTTAAATTCAGAGTTTGTAATCTACAGCTTTTGATCCGTACTTTACTATTTCTGGAAATGGTCCCTACGGCATGTTTACTTTCTGTTTAGCCTAATTAGGTAGCCGTTTACTAGGTCAAGGAAATTTGTTTGAGATATTGAAGTTACGAGGATGTCTGATATTTGCATGTTGTTCTCTATTTCCTAGGTCTAGTGTTAGATTTTATTCCTAAGTCTAGTAATAGCTTTTCTCAACCTAAAATTGCGTGGCAGCAACCAATTCACCTTTCCAGAATCACCTAAATGCATTCATACGCATCCATCTTCGTGGGATCGATCCCTACTTCCCTGTACTAATTCATAGTATAGCGGGTTGAGAGTTTTGAAGGTGGAATTAGTGTGCCCGACGACCGAGACTTCTGAGATCCTCTGAGTTCCTAGACCTCGTGATCTAGTGGATTCTCTGGATTTGCGAAGCTTGACCTAGCACAAAAGCACACACAGTTTCCATGTAGGACTTTCAAATGGCGCCGTTGCCGGGGATGGATGGTGTAGTTTGTGATTGTGTTTAGAGATTTTGGCGTATATAGTTTTGATTTGTTTTTCTTTCTCTTTATTTTTAGTTTATGAGCAGAGGCTCACGGTTTGGACACTAGGGTAACTCATCTGGGTGGAGGAACGATCGGTTTACTTGGCAGGTCAGAGAGACAGCATCTACGGTCACCACCAGATCGGGATTATCTACGGGAGATCCATTTCCATTTGGTTTAGAAAGTGACGAGGATTGGAGTTCATCAGGAATAGAAGATCCCACGTCGTCTTCAGAAACAAAAACAAAGGAGGCGAGGATCAGAGACATGGCACACGTAGTCGATCCAGATCCGGAGATCAGTTCGCTCACTGTCCATTTAGATGGTGAGCCAGCCCAGGCTATAGTTATGAATCCGAGTCAAAGGGCCATCGATATTAAAACAAATGTGCTAGGCATTCTACCGACGTTCTCCGGGCATACGAACGAGTGTCCATATGAGTTTCTAAATAAGTTTAGCAAGCTGTGCAGTATTCAGAAAAGGCCCAACGACACAACAGAAGAAGATTATCGCCTACATGCAATTCCATTTGCTCTCAAGGGAGAGGCTAACACATGGCTGCTGAGGCTGCCTCAGGATTCCATCTGGACATGGAGAGATTTCAAGTTGGAGTTTCTGGATTACTTTTTCCCTTCGAACAAGACAAGCGCTCTTAAGAAGGAAATCGTAGAGTGTAAACATGAGTATGATGAATCTCTGAGTCAATATTGGTCACGATTTAAGGGATTGTTAGATGCTTGCCCGAATCATAGAATGATCGAGGAAAAAATTTATTATCTGTTTTATGAAGGAGCAAACCCTGAATCCAAGGATCTGAAGAATTCCTCGAGCGGGGGAAATTTTACGAAGAAAAATGGAAGTGAAGCGAGAGAGATCTTGGGAAAGCTGATAGTGGCCAAAAAGGCGTACGATAGCCCGAGGAATATTATGAGGGAGCAAGATGACGAAAGAGTTGAGATGAGAATAGATAGGCTTGAGAAAGCACTCTTGAATGCAATCGAGAAGACTAACCCACCAGCCTTACAAGAGAAAGAGAAGCCTCAGGGTCCAGGAGAAATTTTACCCCAGCAATATTATGGCCATCAAGAGGGAGATTACCAGGCCCAAGTTAACGCGATGGGGAGTTGGAACCTAGATGGAAGTTGGAATCAAGGGAGATAGAGGGATGCGCCATGGAGAAATCATCCCAAATTTAGATGGTCTGACAACGATCTGAACCAACCACCTCCACAACAGAACGCCCAGTTGACACATCAACCAGAAAGGCAGACTACCTGGTTTGTGAAAAATCAGGAGGGGCAGAACAACTGGAGCAACCGGAACCAGGGAGATCATTCGAATTGGGGAAACAGGAATCAAAACCACCAAGGGAACTCTTATGTACCGCCACACCAAAGGAAATTATCAGAATTCTCAAACCACTTACCAGGGGAACCAAGGGCCTGGAAATTAGTACAACAACAGTTCAGGAGGTCAAGGAAATTTTCGCCAGCACCAAGGGAGTGGACCAAACCTAGGTTCGGGACCGAATCCCGGCCAACCCAATTATAAACCACCAATGAATCTTGATGATATGGTGCACGATCTAGTCAGTTCGCAACAGCATATGCAGAACAACTTGCAAACTAACAATGACGTGGTGCATATGCTTAAAGACGCTCAGTTGGAGCAGAAGGCAACAATAGACATGTTGGCCAAGCAATTGTCCCAAATTGCGACTTCCTTGAGCGAGATGAAAGGGAACGAAGGAAAGATTCCTGCCTCAGTAAGGCCACCAGATAGAGCTAACACCAGTCAAATCACTTTAAGATCTGGGCGAGGTTATGACGGTCCAGTGATGAGGATAAATGAAGAGACACCTCCCACAGAAAGAAAGGAATGAAAGAACTCAGTTCCTGAATATGAGAATTCGAAAGTAGGGAGCACCGTAAGAGGAGATGACCTTTGGGAAAGTGATCTAAGGAGACCACTACCAAGTGTGGATGAACCATTTTTCCTAGACCCAGAGCCAGAAGTGGAGATGAAATAGTGAGGAAGGAAACGAGTGAGTTTTCAGCTAGAGATTCTACAAGAGCGGGGAAACAATTGAAACCATTTCCGCACCGAGGAGAGGTTAAGAAGAAGAAGGATGAACCGGTGGATTTTATGGACATCTTTGGAAAATTAGAGATCAACTTTCCTTTCTTGCATGCTTTGAAATTGCCGGTCTTCAGCAAATTCATCAAGGAATTCATAGCTGGAAAGACCAGACCCAGTGGGAAGATCCTGATTGGCGAAAACGTGTCATCAGTGATTCAGAAACGAAGGATGCCTTCGAAATGCAATGACCCAGGTATGTTCACCCTACCCATTTCCATTGGTGATGTCAGAATTGAGCATGCTATGTGTGACTTAGGGGCGTCGATAAATGTTTTACCGCTTTCCATATACAAAAGGTTGGTAGGAGTAGGAATGGTGGATACAAAAGTGGTAATCCAATTGGCGGATAGGTCGTGCATTTGACTAGAGGGAGTCTTGGAAAATGTTATAGTCAAAGTACATGATTTTCTGTATCCAACCGATTTCCATGTTATTAAAATGAGTGATCATGAATCTGCTTAGTCTAGCGGGGTGCTTTTATGACGGCCTTTTTTGCGTACCGCTAAGACCATTATCGATGTCTTTGATGGAACAATATGCCTGGACTATAATGGGGAGAAATATACAATTTGCATAGATGAAGCAATGAAGAAACCATTACATGTAGAGAATTTGCATGTTATCGATGTTATTAACCCCCTGATCCAAGAATATCTTGAGATCGAGTTGATGCAGGAATAGATTGGAAATTCAGAGTCAAGTCACTCTATTGACGGAGAGGTAGCTGGTTGGTGTGAGGCAATGCACACAAGGGAATTATCGGATGAAGAGCTAGCCGAAGCTATTTCAGAATTATGTACGAATCCAGAGTCAACCAGGTCAAGGGGATTAGCCCATGTGGCTAGTATGGGAAATTCTTCAGGGTCTGGAAAGGGAATGATAAATGATATGAAAGAAAAAAATCCCTTACCCCAAGAAACAAGTACCCCCAAGAAGGAATTGAAAACACTTCCACCAGGGCTCAAGTATGCCTATCTGGAAGAAAATGAGACGTTTCCAGTAATCATCAACAACAACTTGACTGAGGAACAAGAAAGGGAGTTACTGGAAGTGATCCGAAGGAATAAGAAGGCAATAGGATGGACTTTCTCAGACCTAGTAGGAATCAGACCTGATCTTTGTATGCACCACATCAGGTTGGAGGAAGGTGCGAAGGCATGTAGGGACCCGCAACGTAAGCTGAACCCAAACAAGAATGAATTGGTGCCCACTCGACTTATCACTGGGTGGAGGATGTGCATCGATTATAGGAAACTGAATGAAGCATCCAGGAAAGACCATTTCCCATTACCCTTCATTGATCAGATACTAGAGAGGCTGGCTGGAAAACAATATTTTTGTTTCCTTGACGGATACAGTGGGTACTTCCAGATTTATGTAGATCCCGAAGACCAAGAGAAGACTACGTTTACGTGCCCCTTTGGCACATATGCTTATAGAAGGATGCCGTTTGGGCTGTGCAATGCGCCAGGCACTTTTCAACGCTTAGCTAGCCTGGATGTAGTATTGAGGAGGTGCCAGGAAAAGAATTTGGTTCTTAACTTTGAAAAATGTCACTTCATGGTACCCGAGGGAATCGTCTTGGGGCATGTAGTCTCAGAAAAGGGCATACAGGTAGACCAAGCAAAGGTCGATGTGATTTCGAAATTGCCTTACCCTACGAATCGGAAAGAAGTCAGGGGATTCCTAGGGCATGCAAGTTTTTATAGAAGATTCATAAAGGACTTCGCGAAGATTGCTTAGCCACTCACCCACTTGTTGCACAATGATGTTGATTTCGTCTTCAACGAAGAGTGTAAGAAGGCTTTTCAATTATTGAAAGATAAGCTAGTGTCTGCCCCTATCATTAGGGCACCCGACTGGAGTCTGTCGTTTGAAATAATGTGTGATGCAAGCGACTTCGTCGTGGGAGCGGTACTAGGTCAAAGGATCGATGGAAAAAGTTACGTGATTTTCTATGCCTCGAAGACACTCAACCAGGCCCAGATAAACTATGAGACCACGGAAAAGGAAATGTTACCAGTCGTGTATTCATTCGAGAAATTCCGACCATACTTATTGGGGTCGAGAGTGATAGTTTTTACCAACCACGCGGCTATCAAGTACTTGCTGTCAAAGAAAGAATCAAAGCCAAGGTTAATCCGTTAGGTGTTACTCTTGCAAGAATTTGATTGGGAAGTGAGAGACAAAAAGGGGACAGAGAATAAAGTGGCCGACCATCAGAGTCGGATTTTCCAGGGAGAAACGAAGGAAGCTATACCTGACGCATTCCCGGAGGAACATCTGTACTACATAGGAAAATCTCCTAGACCTATCAGTTGGGAGGAAATAATGGCGATGACAGGTCCAGGAAATGCTGAGAAAGGGAAGTGTCAGCTAAACGCTGAACCATGGTTCGCAGACCTGGCAAATTACTTGGTCACAGGAGAGGTACCCAATTCGCAAGAAATTTCCCGGGCCCAGAAGATGAAGCTTAAAAGTGAGGCTAAGTATTATTTCTGGGACAACCCTTATTTATGAAAGATGGGAGCCGACCAGGTAATCCGGAGATGCATCCCCGAATGGGAGCAGAGGGATGTTCTTAATCATTGCCATGCATTGGCGTGTGGAGGTCATTTTGGGCTAAGGAAGACTGCGAGGAAAGTCCTGGACAGTGAATTTTATTGGCCTACATTACACAAGGGCTCTTTTGAATTCTGTCAAAACTGTGAGAGATGCCAGCAAACTGGAGGAATTTTAAGAAGAGATGAGATGCCGCAAGTCCCAGTAATCGTCTGCATATCTTTGACGTCTGGGGGATGGATTTCATGGGCCCATTTCCATCTTCGTATGGGAATGCATACATCCTTGTGGCCGTAGATTACGTTTCAAAGTGGTTAGAAGCCAAGGCTACCACGTCTTGTGAGGTCAAAGAAGTGGCTAAGTTTCTTAGAGCTAACATTTTCAACAGGTACGGTGTGCCCCGAGCTATTATATCTGACCAAGGGACGCATTTCTGTAACTGAACCATAGAAGCTCTGATGAGGACATACAGAGTACACCACAAGCTTTCTACCCCATATCATCCTCAATCTAATGGACAGGCAGAGATCTCAAACAGGGAGATAAAGGCAATATTGGTCAAAACGGTGAATACGTCAAGGAAGGATTAGAGCAAGAGGCTCGGTGATGCATTGTGGGCTTACAGGACATCATACAAAACACCTATTGGAATGTCGCCCTATAGGTTGGTGTTTGGCAAGATGTGCCATCTGCCCGTGGGAGTGGAGCACAAAGCATATTGGGCGGTGAAGGAGATTAATATGAGATCCCAGGCTTGTGAGGAAGAGAGGAAACTGCAGCTTCAGGAGCTGGAGGAGTTAAGGCTTGAGTCGTATAAGTCTGCGATGTGGTATAAGGAGAAGACGAAGCTTTGGCATGACAAAAACCTCCGGGTCAAGGAACTACAAGTGGGTCAGAAGGTTCTCCTTTTCCAATCCAGGCTCAAGGTGATGCCTGGGAAGCTGAAGTCCAAGTGGATTGGGCCATACACTATTGTTGGCCTTCGAGCGAATGGAGCTGTGGAAATCCAGGGAAGTGCCTCAAACTCTACTCCTTTCCTTGTTAATGGTTATCGAGTGAAGATTTTTAGGAATAATTCTGAGTTGTGGGTGGTGGAAGAAGTGCCACTGCGCGCACTCTCTATTATCGCCTAATCGGTTTAGAGAGTAAGTGCTCTCGACGAATTCTTGGGTCAGGTAAATGGGAATGCATTTTTAATCTATAAACTGAACCAGGGGATCTCGAGAGTACTCAATTGAAAGTGTAAATAGTTTAATTGCTTTTCAAAAAGTAAAAAAAATGCCAAACAAAGAAAAAAAAATCTTATCTTCCAAAAATATTTTCGAAACACCAGACTTCTTAGGGAAATTGTTTTTTCACATGTTGAATCATTGACCTGGGAGTCTGGCGTATCATTTTTGTTTTTTTTCTAAGTGTCATATTGCGGAGAATAGCATTTACATGGGGGTGGAGAGATTTTCGGACCAGAATTTGGGAGGGAAGTTGTAAAAGTTTTGAAATTAAAATTTAATAGGAAGGCGTACGGTTGCTTATACCATGCCCGCAACCGTCCCCTATCCTTACCTAGAACCAATTTTCCCTCCTTCTTCTTTTTATTTTCCAATCTCTAAAAACCGAACTCTCTCTCTCTCTAACTCTAAAATCTCCCCCAAATCTTTTCTTTCACAATACCCACATTCTGTCTAACCCAAATAAAAATTTTCCCCCAAGTTCTTGTGAAGTGTGCAGATTCTGATCATAGAGAACACACCGAAAACAGGGAACCCCACAACCACCGCAGTTTTCGATGCGGCGGTGTTCATGGCGGATTTAACAAGTAAATTTGGTAGTGCGGAGGAGGCGATGAAGGCCTTCGCCCTCTTCTCGGCGATGATGGAGCAGGCCAAACCTTCCGCAGCAACAACTGCAGCACCACCACCGCCGACGATTCCAGAAGATTCGACAACCCAACCTGCGATTTCGCATGCTGAAGCCGAACCGACACCCAAGGTATCGGAGACAGACGCAGCGGTGGGCGATAAACTGGAGGACGATGGTGGTTTGGCCGGAGAACTCGAGCGTATGGTGGTTGATGTAAATCAAATAATGCTAATTCTACTCAAAGATTTCTCCTAATTTTTATATGAAAATCATCTATCAATTAATTATTGACGTTTTGTCATTATATATTAATGGATATATTTTCATGTAGAGTGGATTATGTGTGGTACAAAGTTTAAATATTGGAAGACTAATTTTGAGTTTCATTTGTTTTTGGCAGCAAATTATACCAATGGGCCTATCAATTATTTGCAAAATAAAAAAATGCCCAATCTACTTGGAAGGTGGCGTAACCTACTTGGGCAAAGAGAAAAAGAAATATTTAAAAAGGCATGACATTGAGAGCAGACGCCACTTTTTACTTTTGGGGAGCAGCCACTTTTTGGAGCAGGCGACTTTTGAGAGAAGAAAAGGGGACGCAACTTCAGAGAAAGGAAAAAACGGCAGAAGCTTTGGAGGAGTTTTGAACGTGAGGAAATTAAGAGAGAAGAGAAAGGAGAACCAAATTTACTCCATGGTTTCTATGGTTTTATCTCCATTTATTATTGTTCTTGGTTTAATTATGTTAGGCTAAGAATCTTGTGTTACTCCAAACACGTAGTATGACATTTTGATTTCGTGATTTATTCTATGCTCGTTTTTATCTCATGTTCGTTATTACTACTTATTTGATTGAATGAATTTATTACTTTAGGTGCATCTTTAGTGATAATTCAATAGTCTTGATTTAATGCCTCTTTAACTTGAATTGGGATGGATTGTGGTGGTAATGAATTATCAATTGGAATTGTTTAGATGACAACTTGATAATGGATTTTGATCTTAATTGCAATTGTACTTTGAATCTCACGCTTCCGTAGGGTTCTTTGGATTATTGAATTTGGTTTAAAGAGTAAGTTTTTAGATATTATTTGACTAGTTGATATTTAGCATGTTTAGTGCTTGCATGTTGATTTATTTTAAATTGTCCCGAACGTATGAGATAGAATTGAATGCATAGGATTAATCCGTGTCTTGTTTACAAGTGTTTGGAGTAACAATTGTCTCACTTGTGTTCATTTGAATTCAACTTTATTTTTCATTATTTTCATGAAACAAACTTCAAACAAAAACATTCATCTTTACTATTATTTTTATTTTTTTTGGAGTTAAACGAACTTACCTTCCCTGTGGATTGACACCTTAAATTACTACACACGAAGCTGTACTCTTGCAGTGAAGTGGTAATATTAGGGATAATTTTGTGAACTTGAGTACATATCTATTCTGATTTAAAAAGACCTAAAATTACACATCAAGTTTTGGCGCCGTTGCCGGGGAAGGCAATAGGTCGTTTAACTTTCTATTTTATTTTTATTTTTATTTAATCTTTTTAATTTAATTTTGTAGGTGTTTAATTCGTGTTCTTACGCGTGATAGCCATCTACCACGTCTGGACTCGAAGACGAAGGAGTGTTTTATTTGTGGTAGTATCTTTCTAATTCCTTGTGTTTTATTTTAAGTTTGCTAGTACACATTCCAGCACACACTTTTTCTAAGACTAACCCCGAAGTTGTCGAGAGTCTCGCTTTCGGTAGAATTGGTATATTTGAGTTGTGCTTGGTTTCTTTTCTGTTGTGCAGGTGTTCTAGAAAATTGAAAACAGAAAAAAAAAACAGTAGATGCGAACCAGATCTAAGGGTACACCGCAATTTGGGTTATTGATACATCATAGAAGAGGACAGAATTCAGCTGTGATTGATACACATCAGGACTATCAGAGTCCAGTGGGAGAAAATCCAATTTTTGAAACAAATTTTGAGAGTAGTAGCAGTGATTCAGAAGCTGAGTCGATGGCCGAAAACAATAACAATGCTCCTCCTGTGGAAAAGTTCGGCGATACTGTCAGATCGGGAGTTGATCACCCGGGAAATTTTGCCTATGCTACGGATAACATAAGCATCCCACCTCACTACATCAGCTTGGTGAATGGTGGCACCTTGTTCCATGGCCGTGAAGACGAAGAGCCCATAAGCCACCTAAATGCATTCTATGAGTTGACCATGAACCACAGACCTGCGAATGTGCCACATGATAATATCAATAGAGCTCTCTTTCCTTTTTCGTTGAGAGACAAAGCACGAGAGTGGTACGACTCACTTCCGGGGTACAATGTGGCGACCTTTGAAGATCTAAAATCCAAGTTTCTCCTGGAATATAATTCACCAATGAAGATCGAGAGATTGAGGGATGCCATCACATCTTTTCGGCAGCAAGATGATGAATCTTTTGCTGAAGCATGGAAAAGGTTTACTGAGATGTTGAGAAAGTGTCCTAGCCATGGTCTTGCTCCTGGCTGTGATCTTGTCAAATTTTACCAAGGCTTAAACAATAAAAGCATGGGACTTATAAATGCAAGTACTGGTGGAGATCTTGATAATAAGACACATGAGGAAGTGCGGACTTTGTTTCAAAAACTAGCAGATAATCAAAGAAACTGGTACAATCCAAGGAGAGGGGTTGAGAAGAAAGGAATTACCTTTGGAGCTTCAGTAGAATCTGAAAGAATGACAGCGGTTGAAGCACAACTAGCTAATATTAGCACTCAAATGTCATCGGTGGTTAAAGCAGTATCTTCCATGCAGCTGAACCCACAACCTCAAGTTGTTGCAATGGTTAGATGTGGACTATGCCAAGGTGGGCATCACACAGATCAATGTCAAATGATCCAATCCCAAGAAACAGTCGAGGATGTGAATTACATAGGCAATAACCGCCAAGGTTTTAGCCAAGGAGGTCAATTCAACAACAATAATCAGAACTGGAAGCCTCAACAACAAGGGAATTGGAATCAAGCTGGGTCAAGTAACAATGGTGGGAACCAATGGCGAAACAACTCCTAACCCCCTGGTTTTGATAAGAAACCTTCACTAGAAGATCAGATGGGACAGATATTCTCTTTCATGTCAAAGAGTCAGAAAGAGAATGATTTCTTCAAAGAGAAAACAATTGAGAAGTTTGGACAACTCGAGGCTTCTATGAGGAATTTGGAAACACAAATAGGGCAGCTTGCTACAGCTTCTCATACAAGAACTCCCGGCACCATTCCAAGTGATACAGTACCCAACCCCAAGGGAAATGAACATTGCAAAGCAGTCACCCTGAGAAGCGGAAGAAATTTGGATTCAATGCCTTTAATGGACGACCAAGGTACTTCCGGCATCTCACACGCAGGGGCGGATGAGATGTTAGGCTTGCATTCCTCGCACGCGGGGGCGGACGAGGCATGTAAGGGAAGTCCCGCGTTGGTGCAGGATGCCCAACATGGTCAAGAACAGGCTGCACCCGGCAGCAAGGAACAAGGCAATGAATCTAAGTTAAATGGAAGACTTACAGCAGGAGAGAAAGACAAAAAGGTCAATGAGACAAAACCTAAGAAGAGCAAGTCCAGTATTCCTAACGACATTCCACCGCCTCCATATCCATTCACGAGAAAGAAGCGAGTGCGGCAAGAAAAGAGTTTTGAGTGGATGATGAATGTGATTAGAAAGGTGAATGTAGACATCTCATTGGTGGATCTTTTCACCAATTTCCCGAGATTCTCCAAGTTCTTCAAAGACATTATGGCGAACAAGGAGAAACTTCAGGATGAGGGGATTGTGACATTGAGCACAAATTGCTCACAGCTGATATCTGGAATCATGCCGACGAAGAGAAGAGATCCAGGAGGCTGCATCATACCATGTGAAATTGGTAACACGATTTTCACAAAGTGTTTATTGGACCAAGGTTCAGGAATCTCACTGATGGCATTGAAAACTGCTCGTGCCATTGGTTTGGAGAAAAGAATGGAGCCTATCGACATCACTCTACAATTGGCTGATCACTCCATAGTGAAGCCCACTGGAATTGTTGAGGATGTCTTGGTTAAAATCGATAAGTTCATCATTCCCGTTGATTTTATTGTGCATGACATGCAAGGAAGATAAAGAAGTGTCAATTCTGTTTGGTAGACCATTTGTAGCAACGGGAGATGTATTGCTTGGAGCAAAGGATAACTCTGTTACATTCAGAATTAATGGTAAGCAATTGACCATCAATGTTGAGAAGGCGATGAAATATCCTACTGATGCAAAGGCATGTTTTCGAGTTGATGTCTTAGACAGATGCATCTTTGATAAGCCGTGCTATTCTGCTAGAATTGAAGGAAGTTTGTTTGAAAATGGAAGTCTGGAAAGAGACTTTGGCTCCACATTCAAGATGAGTATCGATGACATAGATGGAGAACAAGTTGATCAATCGAGCTCAGAGGAACAAGTTGTGATTGACACATGTGTTGCAGATTTGAGACCATCAATTGAAGTACCTCCCAAGCTTGAGTTGAAACCACTCCCAAACAATGTCAAGTACGCATTCTTGGAGAAAGATGAGACCTTACCAGTTGTAGTTTCAGCAGAACTTAGTGTTGATGAAGAGGAAAAATTGATAGAACTATTGAAGAAGCATAAACGAGCTCTAGAATGGTCTATAGTTGACATTAAAGGGATAAGCCCAGCAATATGCAGCACAAAATTCTGCTAGAAGAAGGGGCTAAACCAGTTAGAGATAGGCAAAGGAGGCTGAACCCACTCATGCAAGAAGTGGTTGAGAAAGAAGTTAAAAAGCTATTGGATTTTGGGATGATTTACCCCATATCCGACAGTGAGTGGGTAAGTCCGGTGCAATGTGTACCAAAGAAAGGGGGAATAACTGTCACAGTTAATGAGAAGAATGAAGTCATGGCAACAAGATTGGTTAATTCATGGAGAGTGTGCATGGATTATATGAGATTGAATAAGGAAACAAGAAAAGATCACTTCCCTTTGCCATTCATGGACCAGTTGCTTGACAGAATTGCGGGATATTCCCATTATTGTTTTTTGGATGGATACTCAGGGTACAATCAGATCACGATTGCCCCGGAAGATCAAGAAAAGACGACATTCACTTGCCCAATTGTTACTTATGCTTACCGTCGTATGCCATTTGGCCTATGCAATGCACCGGCAACATTTCAGTGGTGTATGATGGCGATATTCAGTGACATGAATGAAGATATCATGGAAATATTCATGGACGACTTCTCCGTCTTTGGGTCATCCTTCGACCAATGTTTAGACAATTTGAGACGAGTTCTGCAAAGATGCGAAGAATCTAATCTCGTTCTCAATTGGGAGAAATGCCAATTCATGGTAAGAGAGGGCATAGTGTTAGGACACAAAGTGTCAGAGTTGGGGTTGGAGATGGATAAGGCCAAGATAGATGTGATATCAAAGTTGCCACCCCCAACTAACGTGAAAGGCATCCGTAGTTTCCTAGGCCATGCAGGATTCTACAGAAGGTTTATTAAAGACTTTTCAAATATTGCAAAGCCATTGTGCAACTTACTTGAGAAGGATGCTAAGTTCATCTTTGATGATGCATGCCTTAAGGCATTTGAACTGTTGAAAAAGAAGCTGGTCGAAGCACCTATAATAGTCGCACCAGACTGGTTGAAGCCATTTGAATTGATGTGTGACGCTTCTGACTATGCAGTGGGGGCCGTGTTAGGCCAGAGAACGGATAAGATCCTTCCCGCTATATACTACGCCAGTAAAGTACTCAATGATGCGCAGTTAAATTACACAGTGACGGAGAAGAAAATGCTAGCAGTAATATTTGCTTTTGAGAAGTTCTGTGCTTACTTATTAGGCACAAGGGTGGTGGTCTACACAGACCATTCGGCTATTAAGTATTTGATGAACAAGAGGGATGCTAAACCTCGTTTGGTGAGATGGATCTTACTATTGCAAGAGTTTGATGTTGAGATTAAAGACAAGAAAGGAACTGAAAATGTGGTAGCCGACCATCTTTCAAGATTGGAAGGATTGCAAGAGACGCAAGAGGAAAAAGAAAAAGTCATCAATGAGAAATTTCCTGACGAGCAAGTGTTGCAAGTGACAACTCGGGAAACATACATGCCGTGGTTTGCTAGCTTGGCAAATTACCTTGTCACAGGTATCACACCAGAAGGGCTCTCTTCAAACCAAAAGAAAAAGTTTTTGAGTGACACCCGCATGTATGTATGGGAAGATCCTTTCCTTTTACGTATTGGCAGCGATGGTATAATTCGGAGATGTGTGGGAGAGCATGAACACAATCAGATTTTGTCCGCTTGCCATGATTCTGCGTATGGCGGCCACTTTGGAGCACGTCGCACTGCATTTAAAGTGCTCCAATCCGAATTCTTTTGGCCATCGATCTTCAAGGATGCAAAGGCCTACGTTGAGAGATGTGATAGTTACCAAAGAACAGGCAATATCTCGTGGAGGAATGAAATGCCAATGAACAACATCCACGAGGTAGAACTCTTTGATGTGTGGGGAATAGACTTTATGGGACCATTTCCCAAGTCTAATGGGCAACAGTACATTCTTGTAGCTGTTGATTATGTTTCTAAGTGGGTAGAGGCAGTTGCCTCAGTAACCAATGATGCCAAAGTTGTCTTGAAGTTCATCAAGAAACATATCTTTAACCACTTCGAGACACCACGGGCTATCATCAGTGACGGAGGAACTCATTTTTGCAATAAGCTTTTTACAAACCTCCTTGGCAAATACGGTGTTCAGCATAAAGTTGCTACCCCATACCATCCTCAAACTAGTGGCCAAGTGGAAGTTTCGAATCGTGAGATCAAGAGGGTGTTGGAGAAGGTAGTTAAGCCGTCTCGCAAAGATTGGGCGGAAAAGTTAGATGATGCATTGTGGGCATATCGTACGGCTTACAAGACTCAAATTGGAACTTCGCCATACAAGATGGTTTTTGGAAAAACCTGTCACTTGCCGGTTGAACTTGAGGATAAAGCTTATTGGGCATTGCAAAAGCTCAACTTAGACTATGAGGCTGCAGACGAGAAGAGAATGTTTGATATGAATGAGATTGATGAGTTTAGGCTACACGCTTATGAGAGTGTTGATTTCTATAAGGAACGTGCCAAGAAGATACATGATGCAGCTATTAAGCATCGTCAATTTCATGAAGGACAGCTGGTTCTTTTGTACAACTCTAGGCTAAAGCTCTTCGCGGGAAAACTCAAGTCAAGATGGTGGGGTCCCTATGTGGTGCACAAGGTATACCCCTATGGTGCTGTTGACATTCAAGACCTGAAAAATGACATATTGTGGAAGGTTAATGGCCAACGATTGAAGGCCTATGTAGGTGGTGAAAGTGGTAAGGAAGCAAGAGAAGTGGTCACACTAGAGAGTCCGAAAGTGTAGACTGAGGATGGAGAAGGTCGAGCCAACGACTATAAAAAAGGCGCTGATTGGGAAGCAACCCAAGTCTTTTATTGTTCTTTTGTTTTTGCTTTCATATATTGGGGGTTTTGTTTGCTCAATTCTTTCCCTCGATATTTATTTTGAATTGAGCATTTTTTTTTGTGTAGGAGTGAAGATGGAGGTCATGTCTCTGCTGTTGGAAAAAAGAGTCGCCCAACCCACCCACCCATGAGCTTCACAATGACAGGGGAGTATCTTTATACATCCCTTATATTTGTCTTCTACCTTGGGGACAATGTAGAATTTAAGTTTGGGGGAGAGGGTTGAAATTCTGCTTTGTGTGCATGTTAGTATGATTTCCTATGGATTGTTACTTGCTCATACTTGTTGGGAGTCACTAAGTGGACTTAGCTTTTCCTGTGAACTTGTGCTATGAACTTAGTTGTCACTTACTTCCTTCTGGAGAACAAGGAGTCTTACTTGTTAATTTAGGAAAGAGTAGTGTTCTCTGGTGTCCGATTTCTTGAGCTAAGGAGAGAGAACTATTTCGGTTTTGAAAAATGTGTTAAAAAATCTATATGGTTAATTTGCATAATTTGAGTAGGGCTTGAATATATTTTGTTGATGTCGATGCACAAAAATGATCTAGGCATTAGGACTAAAAGCCTCATTGCCCAAATATCACATGTCTGACCCTACATAAACCCCTAGCGAGCCAGTTTGAGCCTTATAGCCTAATTTCTTTGTTAAAATTTTGAAGTCACTTGATAGCCCTTCTTTCCAGTCCTTGTCACAAAAATTGAGGTGCTAGCACATCTTTGGGTAGTTGCGGTTGGTGGCAAGAAAAAAGGTCATAAGTTTAGATGCTTGTTATGTGATATCCAATTTATGTTTAAGAAATAAAGTGCAGAGTTGCTAAGTGAAAAAGAAAGAAAAAAAAAGAGGCAGCCTATTCATACAGAAAAAGCCAAGGCAAAAAGAAAAAAAAAACTCAAATTAGTGCTCGAAAGAAAGAAAAAAAAAAGTAGCGTGATTTGTTATGTTGAAAAATCTTAAGTTTGGGGGTGGTGAGCTGTGGAAATTTCATGCTTAATTATTATGAAGCTTTGGGAGATGTTGTCCTGTGGGATGTGCTAGTATTCTTGATTTTGGTTGAATGAGCTACTAACCAAATTTGATATCCTACCTTAACCAAAAGCCCCATTACAACCACAAATAAAGACCTTTTGATTTGTGCAAAGGTGTTGACATTTTGTTGATGAGTTCTACTTTGAGTGTTGTGAAAAGACCAAATAGATTTAAAATAGAGAATAGCCGAATGAACTTCTTTTGACGATTTAGCAACGATGGTTTGAGATACTAGAGTCATTGCTTGGACTTGGATTGCTTGTTGGATAACTAGATCTTAGGAAGCTGGTTTGTGTTCATACTTTCATTCTAAGTCATGTTCAAAGGAGAATGTGGAGTTAGCTTAGGTAATCTCTTGACTTGTGAGAGTTTTTATGATATGAATTTGGGGATTTCACGAGTCTCGTCATGAATTAAAACCTTTGTGCTTGATTGCTTATCTTGCTCGAGGACGAGCAAAAATTTAAGTTTGGGGGTATTTTGATGTAAATCAAATAATGCTAATTCTACTCAAAGATTTCTCCTAATTTTTATATGAAAACCATCTATCAATTAATTATTGACGTTTAGTTATTATATATTAATGGATATATTTTCATGTAGAGTGGATTATGTGTGGTACAAAGTTTAAATATTGGAAGACTAATTTTGAGTTTCATTTGTTTTTGGCAGCAAATTATACCAATGGGCCTATCAATTATTTGAAAAATAAAAAAATGCCCAATCTACTTGGAAGGTGGCGTAACCTACTTGGGCAAAGAGAAAAAGAAATATATAAAAAGGCATGACATTGAGAGCAGACGCCACTTTTTACTTTTGGGGAGCAGCCACTTTTTGGAGCAGGCGACTTTTGAGAGAAGAAAAGGGGACCCAAATAAAAATTTTCCCCCAAGTTCTTGTGAAGTGTGCAGATTCTGATCATAGAGAACACACCGAAAACAGGGAACCCCACAACCACCGCAGTTTTCGATGCGGCGGTGTTCATGGCGGATTTAACAAGTAAATTTGGTAGTGCGGAGGAGGCGATGAATGCCTTCGCCCTCTTCTCGGCGATGATGGAGCAGGCCAAACCTTCCGCAGCAACAACTGCAGCACCACCACCGCCGACGATTCCAGAAGATTCGACAACCCAACCTGCGATTTCGCATGCTGAAGCCGAACCGACACCCAAGGTATCGGAGACAGACGCAGCGGTGGGCGATAAACTGGAGGACGATGGTGGTTTGGCCGGAGAACTCGAGCGTATGGTGGTTGATGTAAATCAAATAATGCTAATTCTACTCAAAGATTTCTCCTAATTTTTATATGAAAATCATCTATCAATTAATTATTGACGTTTTGTTATTATATATTAATGGATATATTTTCATGTAGAGTGGATTATGTGTGGTACAAAGTTTAAATATTGGAAGACTAATTTTGAGTTTCATTTGTTTTTGGCAGCAAATTATACCAATGGGCCTATCAATTATTTGCAAAATAAAAAAATGCCCAATCTACTTGGAAGGTGGCGTAACCTACTTGGGCAAAGAGAAAAAGAAATATTTAAAAAGGCATGACATTGAGAGCAGACGCCACTTTTTACTTTTGGGGAGCAGCCACTTTTTGGAGCAGGCGACTTTTGAGAGAAGAAAAGGGGACGCAACTTCAGAGAAAGGAAAAAAACGGCAGAAGCTTTGGAGGAGTTTTGAACGTGAGGAAATTAAGAGAGAAGAGAAAGGAGAACCAAATTTACTCCATGGTTTCTATGGTTTTATCTCCATTTATTATTGTTCTTGGTTTAATTATGTTAGGCTAAGAATCTTGTGTTACTCCAAACACGTAGTATGACATTTTGATTTCGTGATTTATTCTATGCTCGTTTTTATCTCATGTTCGTTATTACTACTTATTTGATTGAATGAATTTATTACTTTAGGTGCATCTTTAGTGATAATTCAATAGTCTTGATTTAATGCCTCTTTAACTTGAATTGGGATGGATTGTGGTGGTAATGAATTATCAATTGGAATTGTTTAGATGACAACTTGATAATGGATTTTGATCTTAATTGCAATTGTACTTTGAATCTCACGCTTCCGTAGGGTTCTTTGGATTATTGAATTTGGTTTAAAGAGTAAGTTTTTAGATATTCTTTGACTAGTTGATGTTTAGCATGTTTAGTGCTTGCATGTTGATTTATTTTAAATTGTCCCGAACGTATGAGATAGAATTGAATGCATAGGATTAATCTGTGTCTTGTTTACAAGTGTTTGGAGTAACAATTGTCTCACTTGTGTTCATTTGAATTCAACTTTATTTTTCATTATTTTCATTAAACAAACTTCAAACAAAAACATTCATCTTTACTTTACTATTATTTTTATTTTTTTGGAGTTAAACGAACTTACCTTCCCTGTGGATCGACACCTTAAATTACTACACACGAAGCTGTACTCTTGCAGTGAAGTGGTAATATTAGGGATAATTTTGTGAACTTGAGTGCATATCTATTCTGATTTAAAAAGACCTAAAATTACACATCAGTGGTTGGTGAAGAAAGTACAGCACAGATCGTTAAGAGGGAAACCCCTGTTTATGTTGAGGAGGAAACCCTTAGTTTGTCTGAGGGGGGAGGCCCTCGTTCTTGATGAAATTTCGGTGCCCGAGGAAAGTGGGGTAAAATTGGTGGTAGATCTGGTAGAGAATCTGGAGGCCACAGACTCGCCGGTGGATCCAAGGGAGGCCAGGCGTAGGGCCAGAAGGAGTTTGAGGGATGAGATTGATGATCTCGCCCGACCTACAGCAGAGGAAGAATGCCTAGCCCCGGGTACGAAGGGCGGACTAGAGGAGCATGTCCTTGGGTCTAGTAGGGAGGAGGATGAAGCAGAAGAACGCCGCCTAGCTGCGGAACGCAAAAGGAAAGGAAAGCGCGCGGCTCCCTCCCAGCCCAAGAAATCCAGGAAGACCGCAACAGACAAATCTGATGATGCTCCACTTCCTAATCCGCCTAGTGAGTCTGAGGATGAAGCGACGGATGAGCAAGAGGAAGAGCTAAATTTCGAGCCGGCAGAGGTCTGGTTGACAAAAGGATTGCTTGAAGCAATGGGGAAGTTTGATGATTCAAAAAGGGCAGCAACCTACAAGGAGCGCAGCGGTAGCGGTAAGCTGGCGAAATCTGGGAAACAGTACGATCCGAAAGAATTGCGGGAGATTGACTCAGATGAAGAGTTCCGTCAATATATTGGTGTCGTTGGGTTCGATTGGCTTTTGAAACATAGCACTGCGGAGGTGCCAACAGTGTTAGCACGAGAGTTTTTCTCGACATTCAGGCTGAAACCCACCATCGATCTTGATTCGGACTCGATCACCTTCCGGCTGTTTACTGAGGAGCACGAGATGGGTATCAAAGAGTGGTCCCTACGGATGGGGATGTTCACTCGCGCCGAGGAAGATTAGGGCATTTGGAACGAATGCATGGTAGGAGCCCCGAAGTTCACACCCGGGTTTAAGCCATAGTTTGCATGGGAGTTTGTCACCCATCCTAAGGTGGGGCAATTCAAGACCAGCTATTCAAAAAGTTTTCATATTGAGAACCGCATCTTACGATTTGCCCAGACATTTATAAGCTACAACCTGATGGGGACTTCCAATTCTGCCTTGACTACTGCTGACCTCTACTTTACATGGTGTATGGCGAAAGATGTGAAGGTACACCTGGGCTATTGGCTGGCTCAGGCTTGTCATCAGATGGCCGCCAATCCTTCACGCCACCTGTACACATGTCATCTTCTAGGTGCATACCTCCAACGCAACACAATCATGAAGATAGCCAAATCCGCACCCGAGGTAGTCATGTGCGAGCCCCCAGAGATATTCAGCGTTGATTATTTCTTCAACAAGGGCTTACTCTACATGCACGGGAAGGATGTGTGTTTCTATGAGGTGGGAAGAATGGAACCCCAGGTGAAGACGGAGCAGGATGGTGTTGAAACGGTAGCCAGTGTGGATTATGAAGAAATGAAAAAGGAGATGAGCGAGATAAGGAAAGAACTCGGCGGAGTCCGCGAGGAGATAAAGGCCCTCAGGGGCAGTATTACTGATCTGGTGGTGAGGTCATCCGCGCAGAATGATCATATGGCGGAAGCCGTTAAGTTGATGATGATGATGACCTAGTGGATGGAGAAGAAGTTTCCCGAGCCCCAAAAGAAATTACCCTCTGGACCCAGCAGCGTGTCCAAGCAACTGGGGCAGGGAAGCTCACCCCTCCAGCAGCCTCTACCCGTATCCAAGCCCCTGTTAGCCCCGTCTGCATCAAAGCCCTTGTCTGTGAAGAAGAATGTGTCGAAACAGAGTGAGAAGGAAGAGGAGAAGCCGGTGTCGCCGGCTAGGAAAAAAGTAAAAGTGACCCGCCCTTATGTTCCACCCAAGTTTGGCTCCAGCGGGGGCCAGACCCCGAATTGAGACCCCCCAATGACCAAGTAACTTTTACTTTTCAGTTTTTATTTTCATTTTCTTTTCGTTTTTATGTGGTTATATGTTTGCTGTTTTGAATTAGTGTTTTTGCATTTGTTTTTTTAGCATGCTTCGTGATATCTATATGTGCCTGCATTTTTATGTGTCCTCTCCCACTTAGCCCAACCTTTGGTGTAAGTGTGAGAAGTTTGAGTTTCTTTTAGACATGTTTTGGCTTTTTTTCTGTTGTAATTTCTCCCACTTAGCGCGTTGCTCGGTCTAAATTTGAGAAGTTTGTCTTGCTTGTATATGTTTGTTGTTTTGTGTGTAGTGCTTTTTGTGTTTGTTTCGGTCTGTTCATACTTCCCTGTTTCCCCCCTTCACTAGGCTAGCTTGGGGACAAGCTTGAGTGAAGTGGGAGGGGGAGGGAGTTGGTCGAGTGTTTAGGTCTAGGTTTTTGTGTGTCGCATGAGCTAGTGAATACAATAAGGCATGATTCCCTTAGTAAGAGCAATTGAAGATAGGATGCATGTCAACTTTGAGGCCTTTCTTTCTTAATAAACTGACATCGGTTTGAATGAAGTAAGAACGATAGAGGATGCCTTAGATAACCTAGTTGTGAAGCCCCACTAGAAGAGTGAGTTATAAGCATAAACACTTTGAGCTAACAAAAAAAAAGAGGGGGCCGCCACTGAGTGCTTAGGGAGAAGAGTCTGAAGGAAAAAAAAATGGAAAATGAGGTATAAGCTGGACGAAGTCCAGGGGATATAAAAATGTATAAACAAAAGAAGAAATCTAAAGGAAGGAAGCAATAGTAACCTGACCCAGGAATTAAAAGAAAAGGGGATTGTAGGAAGGAGAAACTCTCATAACCCGAAGCATCAGTGGTGTGGCAAAAATTTAAGAGTGAATAGATCCTAACACCCCTGGTGAGGAATGAGAGATCGAGTGAATCCAACAATTGGGAAGTCGATAGGCTATCTTGACAAACTGACAGACCGATTAGGTAGAAGAAGGAAAGGGGAGGATTTGGAGACTGTAGACGAATCGGATAGACCTTAAGCTTGTGGGGACGGCTGCCCAAAAGTTGCAACTAGTTCATGCTTTGTTGTTTTTTTTTCTTTAAGTGTTTGTTTTCTCTTTGTGAGTCTGTAGTGTCTCTAGGTCTAGGAGTTTGTGTCTTGTTTGTGTCTGTAGAGTCGGTCATGGGATAACCATGCCTTGAAATTAACCTTATTTCTTTTTATTGTCGTTCATGAGGACAAGCATGGTTTAATTGTGAGCAGTTTGATAAGGCTGACTTCATGCATTGGTTAGGGGATTAATTTCGTACATTTACGGGGTCTAACACATCTTTTTGAGCCAGGTGTGTAGAAGGTATCGCCAGGCCTAGGAAGAAAGGAAGCTAATTACAAGGCGAAGGAAATACGGCAATAAAGTGAACATTATGAAGAAAAAATGACCAGACGGAGGAGATTCCTAAAGCTGAAGGGAAGAACAGAGATTTCCTGCGAAGGCTTCTAGAAGATCAACTCTGCATCTATATAAGGGAGAGAGCATGCAACTCAAAAGGATGCTTCTTTTAAATCTTTTTTCGGCTCTCAGCTCACTCACACACTTCTACACGTTTGGTTTTTGGAATTCGGGAGGGTTCGGGTTTTACTTTTAGTTAGTTGTTGTGTAACACCGTCCTCACGTAGGTCGAAGAAACAATTACTGCTTTCATTTCCGTTTGTTATGCGAATTTTACCGAGCTTCGTTGTTCGAAGCTCAGCTTGTTTGACTGTCGAATTACTGTTGAACCTTTCTATGCAATTTCTATTTTATGTTAAGGCGATGTTGATTTCGAGTATGGATTATGTTTGTTTCTGAGTTTATAGTTATTTGCTTGAATGGATGCTTTTCGCACTTGATCTGTGGAGTTGAGATAGAATCGTGGATGAAATGTCGTTGATCGGAGCAGATTTGCTGGATCGGAGTTTATGGAGTTGATTTTAGTCGTAATTGGGTTTGGATTGCTTGGATCCAGAGTGGATTAAGCGTCCGACGTTTGGATTTGAAGCAGAGTTGGTTGATTGTGCATGAATTTGATGTTTCATTTCTGTGTTTTGTTTACTTCGTCTAGTAGATGTAGATCTGTTGGTTTCCGTCTGATAGTCAGTTTCCGACGTCCGAATATGTATGTTATGTTTGAATCCTGATTTTTACTTTGTTTTCTCATGTTTGCGTTTAAATCAGGTAACGAGATGCAGGTCGTTGCTAGTTAAATTCAGAGTTTGTTATCTGCAGCTTTTGATCCGTACTTTACCATTTCTGGAAATGGTCTGTACGGCATGTTTACTTTCTGTTTAGCCTATTTAGGTAGCCGTTTACTAGGTCAAGAAAATTTGTTTGAGATATTGAAGTTACGAGGATGTCCGATATTTGCATGTTGTTCTCTGTTTCCTAGGTCTAGTGTTAGATTTTATTCCTAAATCTAGTAATAGCTTTCATCAACCCAAAATTGCGTGGCAGCAGCCAATTCACCTTTCCAGAATCACCTAAATGTATTCATACGCATCCATCTTCATGGGATCGATCCCTACTTCCCCGTACTAATTCATAGTATAGCGGAATTTGTGTGTCCGACGACCGAGACTTCTGAGATCCTCTGAGTTCCTAGACCTCGTGATCTAGTGGATTCTCTGGGTTTGTGAAGCTTGACCTAGCACAAAAGCACACATAGTTTCCATGTAGGACTTTCATGTATTTAGGCAAGGTGGCATGTAAAGCTTGCATTCTCAACCCTTCAAGTACATCCCTAAGGTGACTAGCATGCTCTTCTACACTTTTGCTATAAATCATGATATCATCAAAATACACCACCACAAACTTTCCAATGAAAGGACGAAGCACATGATTTATCAAACGCATGAAAGTGGAAGGAGCATTGGTCAACACAAAAGGCATAACAAGCCATTTATACAAGCCAAATTTGGTTTTAAAAGTGGTTTTCCATTCATCCCCTTCTTTCATGCGAATTTGGTGATATCCACTTGCTAAGTCAATTTTAGAAAAACAATTAGAGCCACATAGATCCTCAAGCATGTCATCTAGCCTAGGTATAGGGTGTCTATACTTAATGGTGATCTTATTGATGGCCCTACAATCCACACACATCCTCCAAGTTCCATCCTTCTTAGGCACCAAAATAACGGACTCGACACAAGGTGAAGGGAATTCTCGGATCAAACCTTTGGCAAGGAGTCCCTCGAAATCAATTTGGTGCTCAATCCCTCTCATGGGTGGGAGTTCGTTGGGGAGCTCATCAGGGAAGACATCCTTAAAACCTTGCAAAACAATTTCAATTACTAAAGGACAAGGGTTAGTGTTAGCATTTAAACATAAATCGTTTCTGATCATGAGAAGAATGCTTGAACGACTGATGTGTTAATGGTTGTTGATGGTCTTCGCTTGTATGATCTTGAGGTTAGATATTTTGTTCTTAGGCTTTTCTTGGTGATATTCAACCATGCACAATATGAAGACCCTTTCTTGTGTACCTTTAGCCCTAATGAGAATGCAAAATCATTTGTAAAGATATTCAAGAATTTGGGAATAGATAGTGTGGGGATGATCGAGACAAATGGAAACAAAGTGCTTGGGACATGTGTGTTTTGCCGTATTAATTGCTTTTATTTCAATTGAGATGTTTTATGGTCTTTTTATTAAAGACTTTGTTTCTAATCGTCTTTTTTGGGATTTCATTGTGAAAGAAAGTATAGGCTTATGTGCACCCACATCTTGTGCCTACTTTTTAAGATTATTTGAGCATTGGCATGAAGGATATCTTGATGATTTTTTTTGGTTTTATTATGAGGATAATAATTAGGAAAATTTCAATGGAAATCTTGTTATAGACTTTTCCCTCTATGGATTGTTTTTAGACATGAAAGAATTCATGAATTTATGCTCTCATACTTCTTGTGACTTGGTCTTGAACTTGATGGAGCATGAATATGATGGATTGGCTTTTGGTTTTGTGCATGATCATACCCACCTTATGTAACACCCCGAAAAATAAAGGAGAGAAAAAAAAATCAAATTAATATAATTAAATCTTTTCCTAGTTGACTTGGGCAAATATATTTCTCCAAACCCTATCACCAAACGATTTCCCAATATCTCCACTCTCTAAAATCTCTCCAACTGCCAAATCCATCAATATCTATCAGATTTTATATCTTCCCTTTAATCTCAACAAATTACCATCTTCCGTTCTGCAATTTTTCTTGTAACATCCCAAACTTTTGTGACCCTTTTGATACGTTATTGGAATTTTGGAATTTTAGAAACGTTTGCTTCTATGTGATTTAAGTGGCCTTACGTGGAATGAATTATCGTGTTTAATGTGATTGATGAGCTTGAGTTTATACTTTTCCAAGGAAGGGAAATAATTAATAAGATCATGCATTTATTTCTTTCTCGAGTCGATTCATTGAAATATACGGCCTTCCTAATTATTGAAACGGTACTTCTTTTTGTGGATTTAATTAATTGTTTTGGGACTTTAATCCAAATTAAATCCAAACTAATGACCCCTAAATTGTACTACATGAAATTCGAACTCCATTTTATTTTTCCTTGGGAGTTTCGAAAATCTCCAATAGGAGATTGGATTATTTTCCCTTGATTTAATTGGTGCTTTATTGACTTCCATCCTTTGAATTTAATCCAATTAAATCATGTGATAATTTATTTCTTCACCCAGAATAAATAGAGAGTTGGGATATTTCCTTGGCTATTTAGCCTAGCAATTTTCGGCCCTCTCCAATAAATTTTGGAGAGTATTTTATTTGTTTCCTAATTTGTGGAATCCCTCCTTATTCAAATAAATTTCTATGTCAATTTAATTGGGGATGTGAATATTTTTCTACTACTTCCCTTCCATGTCACACGCCCCATACTATTATTTTCCTTGTGGGAATTTAATTGATTGTTACCTATTTTATGGGAGCCTTTTTCCATAAAAGAAATTACCAAATTTAAATCATATTCTATTTTAATTGGGGATTTAAATAATTTCCTTGTGCAAAGTCCTTGAAATTTTCGGCCCCCACCATAATTTTCCTACTTGGAGATTTAATTTAATTGTTTCCTTGTATTCATTATTTTTATTTCCCAAATTGTGGATTTATTTCTCTCCAAGTAAATATCAAATAATCCCTTATTAATTTGCAGCCATAATTTTCGAAAATTAGGCTCTTTATAATTGTGGGATTTTTATTCATTGGCCTATATTTTAATTCCCCACAATTTATTTATTTAATTCATTCATGGACTTAAACCTAGCAAATAAATACCAACTTATCAAACCCTAGCCCCCATTCCTTCAAAATTTCGCCCACCCCTCTCTCTCCCTCTCCCACACGGTTCTTCATCTCTCCCACTCTCCCATCTCCAAAAATCCTCCATCCAACAGTTATCTTTGAGAACCTCCGACGAATCGCTCCATTCCACGTTTCTACCGATTCGTTTTGTCAAAGGAAGGTATATTCGCACACTTTTCCTCCTCCTTCTCTTTTGAACCATGTTTTGAGTCCTACATGCATGTAGAGAGTGTAGGTTTGATAGATCGCAAGTTTTAACGGGGGGAAATCGTGTGTTTGTAAGAACTTGTTTGATTTTTGCATTTGTTGGTTGAAACCATGTGTGTTGGATCGAAATATGTGGTGAATGATATGAGTTTGTATGCAAATATGTGTTTGAGTAACGTGTAAGCATGATTATGTGTTTTCGAGCATGAAGAATCGGTGTTTTCGTTGTGGAAATTTAAAAACCCTATTTTCGAATTTGAACCAGAATTCTGTGATGCTCGACCAGTGACTTATGATCTGTATTCGATCCATCAAACGAACGAATTTTGCTACGAAATTTTTACTGAGTAAACTTAAAGATGTTTTCTGTCTCTCGTGTGAATTTCAGCCTGTTTTATCGAAAAATGAATTTTTAATAAATTTTTGAAGTTGACTGTGCAAATCTGCCAGAAACGTGAGTTCTCGTCATGAATGTTTCGTTTTCTGTTTGACTAACCAAATGACCTCCGATCGATGTGATTCTTAAACTATATGAAAATTGAAGTGTCTTCTGTATTGTGTTAAATTTTCAGCCTTTTTGGGCATAGTATGAAATTATGGTGAATTTTTCAAATGAACTGCGCAATACTGTCTGAACTTGTATGTTCCGACCAGAGAGTTCAATATGTGATATGACTGACTAAATTACTTGATTTCGATATGAAAATTTTCATGGATGAACTTGAATGTGTCCTCTGTATCGTGACCAAAATTTAGCATGTTTTGAGGTCAGATGAATTTAAAGTGATTTTTACAAAAACGGTCGCGCAATTCTGCCAGTTTTCTGCCTTGATTAAATGACACTTATTTCTCAAGTTTAAAAGTATTGTATGATGCATGTATGTCCAAGGAATGTGCCTAAATGTTGAAATCACTTGTGATAAGTTGAAATGTGTTACGTGTGTTTTACACCTTTGAGATGTATGTTGGGTTTGGGAAATTGAGGAAAACGATGAGAGAGAAACGATAGGACATGCATAGTAATGTGTGTTGTGTGGGGCTGACTTGTGTTGTCGTTGACAAGGGTGTTGTGTATTCGTGAACCCGAGGATCGAGAGTTGCTAAGTTGGGTTGTGATTTTGCTAAGAGAACGAGGTGGGCTTTCTTTTCAAACCTCTTTATTTTTCCGAAAAATATTATGTGGAGATACAAGGGTGGTTTAACTGTTATGTCATGCCATTGACTGTTTTTGTTATGAGATTGTGTGCCTGATGCCTAGTTCATATGAGTTTACTCCGTTAGGCTATATGGCTGTTTTGTGAAACGAATTCGGGTCCGAATAGGGCCGTAAACCCTATCGGGCTGTGTACACTGGTGGGATCGTGAGCCGTCCTTGCAAGTCGGCCGGTCTCATGGGCGAATAGTGTGGCCACACTTTCGTCGCACTGCGGTTGTGATTGTTGGATTGATGTGAAAAGTGGGGAGATTATTTGACTGGCCAGTCTATGAAACATTTTCTGTGTTCTCGTGATATTTTCTTTACTGCGTATAAAACTCGAGATCACTGGTATGGATGACATAACTTGATAAATGTTTTCGCCATGAGCCTATTGAGTACAACAAGTACTCAGCCCTGCATTTTCTTTTAAAAATTTTGCAGGTTGAGTGGGATGTTGCGGTGGATGTTGAGCTGGCTAGAGACCTTAGGATACGTTGTGTCATCATACATAGGCGTGATCCTTGACTCTCCTTGAACCTTATTTATCCGCTGCTATGCTTTAATTTATGTCTTAAGACCGTAAGCTTTTCGTTTTGGTGTTGGGACATGTATGGTGGTGTTAGGATTTAAACGTGCATCTACGTTATCTTTTGAAAATGGTACTCTCCGAGATTTAAGTTAAATGCTTGTTCTACTTTAGTTTTAGTTATTATATTTCTTAAGTCTAATTTTTCCCATTGTCTTTTTAAAAGTATTTTATCTTATGTCTTTTCAAAAAAATATATAACCTTAAAATCTTTAAACTAAGTTGTTTTCCTTTCTTCAAATTAATTAAGTTGTTCTTTTTAAATTGTAATCCATGCATGTCGGTCACGATCGCCGCGTTTGTGGTACCCCTTGTATGGGCGGTCGTGACAGAGTGGTATCAGAGCTTTGTTCTTTCGCTCTGGTCCGAGAGTCTTTTTTCACTTTAAGTCTAAGTTAGTGAACCCTTATTTGACTAGAAGTGTCATGAAGGCTCAACATCCAAAGCATCACGCTCAACCGATGAAAGTGAGGTATGTTTTAAATTTTTGGAAGTATAGAAGAGTAGTGCATGAAAATGTATGATGATATGATATGACGTTGACAAGTTTATGCATGTGAATGAATGATATGCATGAGGATGAGTTGTAATGGAATGGTTGTACGAGCATGATTGACATAATACCTTGAGCATGTGTTATGTTTATGATTATGATGTTGTAATAGCACGATTTCGTGGAATACAAGTATGATTGGCGTGATAATTTGGACATGTATTGTATGTACAAATGTGATATCGAGATGGTATGAATACGTTAAGACAACAACAAATTTTCAAACCACGCGACAAACTTAACAACTTTTTCAAACAATAATACAATTTGGTGTTTTAAAAGAAAATTTTCGTCTCCACGTAGATGGTACGAACGAAACGAACCGCGCTTAAGAGAAGTCAGTATAGTGCCAGAATGCGACAAGCGATATACGATTACGACCACTATGAGAGAGAGGAAGGCAAAGCCTTGAGAGAGGTTGTTGCCCGTTTTGAGACCCTATGGCGAGATGTCTGCGGGTACCATGTAACGGCCTATGGTGGCATAAGGAGACTAATTGAGTTGATGCCGACAATTGGGAGCCTTGGATGGAAACAACAGCCAGTCGGTCCACGTGGTACGAACCAAGAAACCAGATGATGGCCGGCGACATGAAAGGTTTTCTAAAGGACTTAACCTGTGCTTTGATTGACTCACATTCCGAGCGACCACCATCGACAGAGAAAGAAGAAGATGAGACCTTTTGGGAAGACAAAGATGTGATCGAGGTTAAACCAACTGCAGTAAGAGAAGCCGTACCACAAGAAGGCATGGTCCCGGGTTTCGAAGATGACTACGTGGATGTTAACACGGGTGATAGTATGGATGACGAAGAAGATCTCCGTATGATTGATGAGTACCACGTAGAAGAGGAAGAGGACCCGGAAGAGGAAGAAGACCCGGAAGAGGATATTAGCACTAGATAGATGGGCGATGTTGTTTCTTTTCCCTTAAGTTGTTAAGACGATGGAAGTAGTACCTTTTTGTTTTCCGAACGAATGCCTTTTTTTTTCCTTTCCACGTTGTTTATGGAAGTTTCCCTTTTTATATGCCTTTAAGTACTTGTGTTTTTTTATTGTACTGTACGCATGCATGAAAGTGGTGGTGTTTTGATAACGATGTACTCACAACGGTGCTACCCTGCGTTTTAGATCAACATGCCTCCAAGACGTAGACGTGGTCCGCGTGTGGAGAACAACGTGGGGGAACAGACAGAAGGAAGTGTCGGGAATCCACCCCTGCCTCCACCACCACCTCTACCCCAACCAAACGAAAGGGAGTACATCAAAGCCTTTCGGAAAGAGAACCCACCTAAGTTCGATGGATTGGGAGAGCCCCCGAAGGCGGAGGCATGGGTACGCAACATTGAGCGTATCTTTGAGTTTATGGGATGCACGGACAGGGAACGTCTGGCCTGCGTGACGTATCAGCTGACAGGACCCGCTGACTTTTGGTGGGAAACGAAGAAGAGAACCATGGACCCCACTCGCCGTGAGGCGCTTACTTGGAAGGATTTTAAGGAAGAGGTTTACAACAAGTATGTCCCGGAAAGTTATCGGCGGGCGAAGGTAGTGGAGTTCCACACGTTGAAGCAAGGAAGTATGACGGTCACAGAGTACGACCGCACCCTATGTGAGATGACGCGTTATGCACCAGAATTGGTGGATACAGACGAGAAGATGGCTGCGAAGTTCCGTTCCGGCCTTAGGACAGAGATAAGGGTAGCAGTGGCTAGTCGGAGGGGAATTCCTTATTCCGAGGTGTTGGGCTGTGCCTTAGATGTGGAGGAAGCACTGCCCAAGAATGAGAGGACAACAAACCCTACCCCACCTGCACCCCAAGCGAACTTTAGAGACAAGAGGAAATGGGAGGGAAACCGAGCTCCTTTTGACAACAAGAGGCGTTTCTCCACTTTTCGGCAACCGCAGAATCATGGGTGCCAAATTATGCCACATCAGAGGGGAAACCCGCAGAGAACACCCTACTGTAATCGGTGCTCCAAGCATCATGTTGGGGAGTGCCGAGTTGGAGGCATTCGGTGTTATGCATGTGGTGGAAACGGGCACATGTCTCGAGAGTGCCCAAACAACAACAAAGGTAGAGTGAAGAATGGGCAGGGACAGAAACCACCACAACAGCCTCAACCAATCCGACAAGTGGCCCCACAGCAAGCAAGGGCGTACGCACTCAAAGGAAACTAAGGGCAGGAACCCTAAGCCAGCAAGGGCAAGGAGAATTTGGCAGGTATGGGAAAGCTCCAACAACTGCCTATTATTGTGCTGTTTGATACGGGTGCTTCGCATTCTTTTATTTCCATGTCCTGTGTGAATGCCTTAGAACTCCCTACTGCAATGCTTGAATCGAATTTGAATGTGTCTTCACCGGTTGGAGGATTGATTGACATTGTGAGAACTTGCTCGAACATAGAGTTTGTGTTAGGAGAACTAGAAGTAGTGGCCCAACTTTTGCACGTTATGCCGTTGGAGAATGTAGATATAATCTTGGGAATGGATTGGCTTACCGAGAACCACGCAACGATTCACTGTAAAGAGAGACAGATTTCTTTTCAAGCCCCGGGCGAAGAGCCGGCTATCTTATATGGGATCTCCATGAACAGACGAACCTCCATAATCTCTGCTTTGCAAGCAACTACGATGATAAGAAAAGGGCGTCCGGCATATCTGGTGTACTTGAATGGGGAGGAAAGGAAGGAGTTGAAAGTGTAAGACGTGGAAGTAGTGCGAGATTTTCCCGATGTGTTTCCCGAAGCTTTGCTAGGACCGCCACCCGACAGATAGGTGGAGTTCACTATTGATTTGGAACCAGGGTCGGCGCCAGTGTCAAAGGCACCATACCGAATGGCCCCTAAGGAGTTGGCCGAGTTGAAGGTACAGTTACAAGAACTGTTAGACTTGGGTTTTATTCGACCCAGTGTGTCACCATGGGGAGCGCCAGTTTTGTTCGTTAAGAAGAAGGATGGAACGATGAGGATGTGCATCGACTATCGTGAGCTTAACAAGATGACCTTGAAGAATAAGTACCCACTGCCAAGAATTGACGACTTGTTTGACCAACTTCGAGGAGCGGGCGTATTCTCGAAAATGGATTTGAGATCAGGGTATCATCAACTAAAGGTCCGACGAGAGGATGTACCTAAGACTGCTTTTCGCACTCGTTATGGCCATTATGAATTCGTCGTGATGCCTTTTGGGCTGACCAACGCCCAGCCGTTTTCATGGACTTGATGAACCGAGTTTTCCACGAGTATCTTGACAAGTTTGTGTTAGTCTTCATCGACGACGTGTTGGTATACTCGAAGAACAAGGAGGAGCATGGACAGCACCTACGAACAGTGTTGGAAACGTTGCAAAGAGAGAAACTTTATGCCAAGTTTAGTAAGTGTGAGTTTTGGTTGACTCGAGTGAACTTCCTTGGTCATATTGTGACGGCAAATGGGATTCAAGTAGACCCAGCAAAGGTCGAGGCCTTACAGAATTGGAAATCGCCGAAAACGCCAAGTGAAATCCGCAGTTTCTTGGGATTGGCAGGATATTATCGACGATTCATTGAAGGATTCTCCAAGATTGCGAGACCGATGACGCAACTACTAAAGAAAGGGATCAAGGTGGTTTGGACGCCAGAGTGCGAGGCGAGTTTCCAACTATTGAAGGAGAAATTGACTACAGCACCAGTCCTAGCGGTACCAGAACCCGACAAAGACTTCGCCGTCTATACGGACGCGTCGAAAGTAGGACTAGGATGTGTGTTAATGCAAGATGGGAAGGTGATAGCATATGCTTCCCGACAGTTGAGACCGAATGAGTTGAATTTTTCCGATGCATGATTTGGAGTTAGCAGCAGTGGTGCATGCACTGAGAATTTGGAGACATCATCTCTATTGAGTGAGATGCGAAATCTACACCGATCACAAGAGTCTAAAGTACTTCTTCGAGCAGAAGGAGCTAAACATGCGACAACGACGTTGGTTAGAGGTCGTGAAAGACTATGACTGCGGTATTAATTACCATCCGGGCAAGGCGAACGTGGTCGCCGATGCTTTGAGTAGGAAGAACCAACCTCAACTGGCTTATTTCCTAACGCAAGAGGAAGCGTTGATTCACGAGTTTGACAAGATGAGTTTGGAAATAGTGAAAGCGCCCGAGACAGTAGGTGCAAAATTGGCGACACTAGTGATTGAGCCAGATTTGAGAACCAAACTCATAGAAGCCCAGCGACGTGATGGAAAGTTGGAATAATTACGCGCGAAGGTGAGAGCCGAGAAGCTTGATCATTACCTCGAGGAGGCGGATAATGCCTTGACATACGATGGACGATTGTGTGTGCCAAGCGATGGGGTGCTAAAAGAGGAGATTTTGAGTGAAGCGCACGACACGCCTTACACCGCACACCCCGGAAGCACGAAGATGTATCGGGATTTGAAGCAACGGTTTTGGTGGAATGGGATGAAAGGGGATGTAGCGTCATATGTGGAACGATGTCTAGCATGCCAACAAGTGAAGGCCTTACACCAGCGGCCATATGGGAAGTTACAACCGCTCGAAATTCCCGAATGGAAGTGGGAGCATCTAGCTATGGATTTCGTGACGGGTTTGCCAAAGTCACAGAAGGGCAACACTGCGATCTGGGTGATCATTGATCGACTTACTAAAAGCGCGCACTTCTTACCGATGAAGATTACTACGTGAATGAGATTGTGCGATTGCACGGAGTGCCAAAGACCATTGTATCCGACCGCGATACGAAGTTCACATCAAAGTTTTGGATGAGTATGCAACGCGAATTGGGCACACAACTGAACTTCAGCACTGCTTATCACCCGCAATCGGATGGACAGTCAGAGAGGACGATTCAGACGCTTGAGGATATGTTGCGAGCCGTTGTCCTAGATCGAGGAGAAGGTTGGGAAACTGTTCTACCATTGGTCGAATTCGCCTACAACAATAGCTATTAAGCGACGATCGATATGGCTCCGTACGAAGCCTTGTACGGCAGGAAGTGTCAATCCCCACTTTATTGGGATGAAGTTGGCGAGAGGAAGATGTTAGGGCCCGATGCTCTAAAGGAGATGACCGAAATTGTGCATCAAATCCGCGCAAGGATCAAGGAAGCTCAAGATAGACAAAAGTCGTATGCTGACGTGCGTCGAACGGAGATCAAATTTGACGTTAGTGACAAAGTGTTCCTGAAAGTGTCCCCGATGAGAGGAGTTGTGAGATTTGGAGTGAAGGGCAAGCTGAAACCGCGTTTTGTGGGACCGTACGAGATCATCGACGAAGTAGGTCCTGTAGCGTATCGTTTGGCGTTACCTCCCAGCTTTGGGAACGTGCACAACGTGTTCCACGTGTCGCAGTTGCGCAAGTACGTGTTCGACCCCAAGCATGTGATTCATCAAGAGGAAGTGATCCTAACCCCCGACATGAGCTACGAGGAAAGGCCCGAAGCAATACTAGATCGGAAGGTACAAGAGCTTCGAAACAAGTCGATAGCGTCCGTGAAGGTGTTGTGGAAGCACCATGGTCCCGAGGAAGCTATGTGGGAATTAGAAGATAAGATGAAAGAAAAGTTTCCCGAGCTGTTTGTATGAGACGTTTAAATTTCGGGACGAAATTTCTGTTTAGAGGGGAAGGATGTAACATCCCAAACTTTTGTGACCCTTTTGATACGTTATTGGAATTTTGGAATTTTAGAAACGTTTGCTTCTATGTGATTTAAGTGGCCTTACGTGGAATGAATTATCGTGTTTAATGTGATAGATGAGCTTGAGTTTATACTTTTCCAAGGAAGGGAAATAATTAATAAGATCATGCATTTATTTCTTTCTCGAGTCGATTCATTGAAATATACGGCCTTCCTAATTATTGAAATAGTACTTCTTTTTGTGGATTTAATTAATTGTTTTGGAACTTTAATCCAAATTAAATCCAAACTAATGACCCCTAAATTGTACTACATGAAATTCGAACTCCATTTTATTTTTCCTTGGGAGTTTCGAAAATCTCCAATAGGAGATTGGATTATTTTCCCTTGATTTAATTGGTGCTTTATTGACTTCCATCCTTTGAATTTAATCCAATTAAATCATGTGATAATTTATTTCTTCACCCAGAATAAATAGAGAGTTGGGATATTTCCTTGGCTATTTAGCCTAGCAATTTTCGGCCCTTTCCAATAAATTTTGGAGAGTATTTTATTTGTTTCCTAATTTGTGGAATCCCTCCTTATTCAAATAAATTTCTATGTCAATTTAATTGGGGATGTGAATATTTTTCTACTACTTCCCTTCCATGTCACACGCCCCATACTATTATTTTCCTTGTGGGAATTTAATTGATTGTTACCTATTTTATGGGAGCCTTTTTCCATAAAAGAAATTATCAAATTTAAATCCTATTCTATTTTAATTGAGGATTTAAATAATTTCCTTGTGCAAAGTCCTTGAAATTTTCGGCCCCCACCATAATTTTCCTACTTGGAGATTTAATTTAATTGTTTCCTTGTATTCATTATTTTTATTTCCCAAATTGTGGATTTATTTCTCTCCAAGTAAATATCAAATAATCCCTTATTAATTTGCAGCCATAATTTTCGAAAATTAGGCTCTTTATAATTGTGGGATTTTTATTCATTGGCCTATATTTTAATTCCCCGCAATTTATTTATTTAATTCATTCATGGACTTAAACCTAGCAAATAAATACCAACTTATCAAACCCTAGCCCCCATTCCTTCAAAATTTCGCCCACCCCTCTCTCTCCCTCTTCCACACGGTTCTTCATCTCTCCCACTCTCCCATCTCCAAAAATCCTCCATCCAACCCTTGTTCTTGCAATCCGTTGAAGTTATCTTCGAGAACCTCCGACGAATCGCTTCATTCCACGTTTCTACCGATTCGTTTTGTCAAAGGAAGGTATATTCGCACACTTTTCCTCCTCCTTCTCTTTTGAACCATGTTTTGAGTCCTACATGCATGTAGAGAGTGTAGGTTTGATAGATCACAAGTTTTAACTGGGGGAAATCGTGTGTTCGTAAGAACTTGTTTGATTTTTGCATTTGTTGGTTGAAACCATGTGTGTTGGATCGAAATATGTGGTGAATGATATGAGTTTGTATGCAAATATGTGTTTGAGTAACGTGTAAGCATGATTATGTGTTTTCGAGCATGAAGAATCGGTGTTTTCGTTGTGGAAATTTAAAAACCCTATTATCGAATTTGAACCAGAATTCTGTGATGCTCGACCAGTGACTTATGATCTGTATTCGACCCATCAAACGAACGAATTTTGCTACAAAATTTTTACTGAGTAAACTTAAAGATGTTTTCTGTCTTTCGTGTGAATTTCAGCCTGTTTTATCGAAAAATGAATTTTTAATAAATTTTTTAAATTGACTGCGCAAATCTGCCAGAAACGTGAGTTCTCGCCATGACCAAATGACCTCCGATCGATGTGATTCTTAACTATATGAAAATTGAAGTGTCTTCTGTATTGTGTTAAATTTTCAGCCTTTTTGGGCATAGTATGAAATTATGGTGAATTTTTCAAATGAACTGCGCAATACTGTCAGAAATTGTATGTTCCGACCAGAGAGTTCAATATGTGATATGACTGACTAAATGACTTGATTTCGATATGAAAATTTTCACGGATGAACTTGAATGTGTCCTCTGTATCGTGACCAAAATTTAGCATGTTTTGAGGTCAGATGAATTTAAAGTGATTTTTACAAAAACGGTCGCGCAATTCTGCCAGTTTTCTGCCTTGATTAAATGACACTTATTTCTCAAGTTTAAAAGTATTGTATGATGCATGTATGTCCAAGGAATGTGCCTAAATGTTGAAATCACTTGTGATAAGTTGAAATGTGTTACGTGTGTTTTACACCTTTGAGATGTATGTTGGGTTTGGGAAATTGAGGAAAACGATGAGAGAGAAACGATAGGACATGCATAGTAATGTGTGTTGTGTGGGGCTGACTTGTGTTGTCGTTGACAAGGGTGTTGTGTATTCGTGAACCCGAGGATCGAGAGTTGCTAAGTTGGGTTGTGATTTTGCTAAGAGAACGAGGTGGGCTTTCTTTTCAAACCTCTTTATTTTTCCGAAAATTATTATGTGGAGATACAAGGGTGGTTTAACTGTTATGTCATGCCATTGACTGTTTTTGTTATGAGATTGTGTGCCTGATGCCTAGTTCGTATGAGTTTACTCCGTTAGGCTATACGGCTGTTTTGTGAAACGAATTCGGGTCCGAGTAGGGCCGTAAACCCTATCGGGCTGTGTACACCGGTGGGATCGTGAGCCGTCCATGCAAGTCGGCCGGTCTCGTGGGCGAATAGTGTGGCCACACTTTCGTCGCACTGTGGTTGTGATTGTTGGATTGATGTGAAAAGTGGGGAGATTATTTGACTGGCCAGTCTATGAAACATTTTCTGTGTTCTCGTGATATTTTCTTTACTGCGTATAAAACTCGAGATCACTGGTATGGATGACATAACTTGATAAATGTTTTCGCCATGAGCCCATTGAGTACAACAAGTACTCAGCCCTGCATTTTCTTTTAAAAATTTTGCAGGTTGAGCGGGATGTTGCGGTGGATGTTGAGCTGGCTAGAGACCTTAGGATACGTTGTGTCATCATACATAGGCGTGATCCTTGACTCTCCTTGAACCTTATTTATCCGCTGCTATGCTTTAATTTATGTCTTAAGACCGTAAGCTTTTCGTTTTGGTGTTGTGACATGTATGGTGGTGTTAGGATTTAAACGTGCATCTACGTTGTCTTTTGAAAATGGTATTCTCCGAGATTTAAGTTAAATGCTTGTTCTACTTTAGTTTTAGTTATTATATTTCTTAAGTCTAATTTTTCCCATTGTCATTTTAAAAGTATTTTATCTTATGTCTTTTCAAAAAAAAATATAACCTTAAAATCTTTAAACTAAGTTGTTTTCCTTTCTTCAAATTAATTAAGTTGTTCTTTTTAAATTGTAATCAGTGCATGTCGGTCACGATCGCCGCGTTTGTGGTACCCCTTGTATGGGCGGTCGTGACATTTCTTCTCCTCCGTTAAGGGTGAAGGAGAAACCGAAGGAGCGTGAATTTTTTTGCCAATACCTTCTGTTTGAGCAATTTTCGTTCTATACCAAAGGTATACCCTTTATTCTCTAAACCCTCTGCATAATCACTTTAGTTCACGAGGCTTGGAGTGAATCTTGTTCTTTTCTAGCAAAAGCTCCAATCTTTAATACTTGTAGTAGCCTTCTAGTGTACCTCTGACCCCGATTCCTAAGTTTCCTTATCTGCCCATTAATAAGTGAAATCAAAGAAATTGGAAGAAAATCTAAGCAAAGGGGAAAAGGGGAAAACGTGCGGATGGTTTGGGGAAGAAGACGGGTAGGGGGATTGAGAGTATTTTATGTACTGACTTCTTTCTTTTCTTTCTCTTTCCTTATCATTAGTTTTCTTTTTTTCATATTAGTTTAGGTAGAGAATATACGTGTGTGGTGGCAGGGAGTAGTTTGGCTACTGTTTCTTTTTCTTTAGTTTAAGTGTTGGCTATTTTTTTTATGTTTTGTTGGGCCATGATTTGCTATGGGCTATGGACTAATTGGAATTTAATGGAGAAAAGGGGTTAGTGTAGGGCCACTTGATACGTAAGAATAATGCCAACAGGTGGGAGTATAATTTATTGTTTGGGCAGATTGTTTCTTTGGCTATGTTTTAAATCAGAAAAGTATAAACACTTTATATATGTGTTTTCTCTAAGAAAGAATTAAGAATAATACGAGCACACACATAAGATGCATACATTCTAATTAGATGTTTTCTTGAGTTTGATGATTTTATTACTTTATTTCAAAAGGGTTTTCTTTCGCAAGTGAGTAGGGCGAAGTGAGAGTTTTCAAGTTAAAAATATTAAGAGAACGAGGTGAGCTTTCTTTTTAATTAAGGGCAATGCCCTAAGTATATTTTTATGCGAAAATGATATGAATATTTATCATGCCGTGTTTTGTTTTATTCTATGGAACCTATCTGATGTGGCTTTTGCCATCAATGGATAATCGAATTCGGGTCTGTCTAGGGAGTGAGTCCCTATTCAGGCTAGTGTACACCTATGGAGATCGTGAGCCGTCTTTTGGGTCGCCCGGTGTAGTGACTTGGAATGTGGCCACGTTCCTTGTCATCAATGGATCAGATATGGTAGACATCTATGGGAAAATGACTGCAGTCACGAGTTTTTACGATGGAAATGATTTTAGTGTCTTGGGCGATTTCTAAAGTTAAAACCCCAAGGTCACTCAATGGTGGCATGATAAATACTTTTTATAAAATACTTTCGGCATGAGTCCACTGAGTGCATCAAGTACTCATCCCTGCATTTCTTTTTAAAAATTTGCAGGTTGAGCGTGACGGGTGTGGTGGGTGTTGAGCAAGACCGTTGAAGAAATTTAAGTGTGTAGAATGTGTCATGTCTTCACACGTGGCATATTCCTTCTCTCAAATGCTTCCGCTAAGTAGTTGTCCTTCTTTTGAGTTCTTGTATCGTTGAGATAGTATTCATTTTTGAGTTGTTGATTGTTGAGATACTCTGATTTTATTCGAGCTATTCCCATTTGTTTCGAGCATTGGTCGAGTTGTGTTGTTTTCCCCTTTCTTCCCCGCTTCTTTAATCATCCCCTAGTCGCGATCAACCGTGTTTTCTATCCTTAGAAAATGCGGGCGTGACACCTTATTGGTGTGATACCATCTTTTTGGAGTTTGTAGTGGTCCTAATCCCCATCATACTATGGTATTTGATTTGCTCTTGCTTAATTTTATAGGTATGCAAGATCGGAATTTGAGGATAAATTCTTTCCAAGGAGAGGAAGATGATATGACCATGTGTGTCGGACATCAAGAGTCACTCCGACGACGTGGGCCGTGGATAGATTGAGGTCCAAGGATGAAAGAGAAGACACTTCAAGGATCCTACAAAGCTCGATGGCCTCCCGAGGATCATAGGAAAGGAAAATGCTCGGATTTGAGGACAAATCCTTTCGAAGAAGGAGAGGATGATATGATCATGGGAGTCGTGCGTCAAATGTTTAAGCCATGGCTGGATTCCAAGAGTAATAGGCCTATTGAAATGATGCCCAAATTCTCATCAAATACCACCAATGTCTTTGTCTTCGAAAGAGGTTCACGTGAGTATCTTGCACGCCTCAATCGGAGTCTGGTGGAGAGAGTTATGGTCAATTTACGAAAGCCACGCGATGACTCCAGAGAGAATGCGCGGCCAGGCGTTTTGTGATATACAAAACGCCCGGTTGGGCGTTTTTGTCAGATTTGAGGAATTGAGGCAGAAGACTCCTGGTCGGGCCTTGGCACTGTTTTGGTTGATTTTATCCATTTTTTAGGCTTTCTCTTGGGTTTTCAACCCCACCTATATATACTTATTTGTGAGACTTTAAACCCAGGTGGATTGATGAATGTTGAATGTTAAAAGACTCCTATGGAGCATCTCTTTTGTGAGATTTTATCCAATTCCTACTTGTAGGTTGTTTGATTTTATCTTATAGATTAGGTCAAGTAAAGATATGCATTTATGGTGGTGTAGTCATAAATGTGGAGCCAATGGAGTGTTTGCTTTGGTGAAAGTAGCCTAGGGTTGCCCTCATTTTTTTGTGGGAAGTCTTAGGTCCCAAAGAGGATTCCTCCCTCTTTCCATCTCTTTCTCTCCAACCAAATCCATTTTGAGTCTAGTTTTTGTGGCTAGACTCACCCTATCTTTTTTACTTTAGTTAAAATTGGGGTCAAACACTATTTTGGGCATTTCTTGGGGATATGGAAGGGTTCAATCATAGGAATCCTTATCAGAAAATCTCAAAAATAAGCAGGAACCAGAATTCTCTATCTTCAAACATTGATCCAATCCAGTGCACGTCTTCTAATCCATATTGTTCCATTATATCATTCCATATTATATCAAACGCATCAAACTCTAACAAATCAGACCAAACAAATGCATTCAACTCTTTTTTGAAATCTTCATTACCAAGCAAGGATTTGGGCAACTTATCATACACCTTAACCATAATATGCCAAATACACCATCAGTGTCTTGTTTGTAAAAGTACTCGTTAAATAGCAAGTTTGATCCTCCAATCTTGATCAGTGATAATCAATTTAGGTGCTACCCTCATACATCGAACAAAATAGCCATACAACCAAGAATAAGAATCTCGACCTTCATTTGATAACAAGACGGCTCCAAATGTAACTAGTCTGGAATGGTTATCTTTTCCAGTGAATGGAGCAAAAATCATGCAGTACCTTAATAACATAACATAAAAATGAATTATTATTTCATACACACTGAAGTATAATTTTATAAGCTAAAAGTATCATTTTATTAGTTAAGAGTATCATAATATCATTTTATCAGCCAAAAGTATCATTTTATCCACTGACACTATCATATTATCAGCCAAAAGTATCATATCATCATCCAAAAGTATCATTTTATCCACTGAAACTATCATTTAATTAGCAAAAAGTATCATTTTATGTTTTTAAGCGACAAAAGTAATAACCTTTTAGTATTGTATGTTGAGTCAAACGAAATTACATCTCCAAACATATGCTAATTTCATCTTGAAATAGCATCAGCCAAGAAAAGTCTAGTAAACTTTCCATGAGATCTTATCTCAATCTCATAATAGAAGGCATCGCATGAATCCTTTTGAGAACGCATAAAATCAAAAATCATTTGAGCATCTGAACCATCACAATTGGACATCATATCACGATAACCATTTCTAATATCAATAGTATCACATCCAACTTTTTCAGCTCCAACCATTATCTCCTTCAAAGGTTTGAATATGAGAGTGGGACCAATATTACATCTGCCACAATCCTCCATAAACCTCCAATGGATAAGATCCAGATCCCGTCATAAAATGTTGAAACTGTGCTCGATTGAACGCGTTGTTAAAATGTAAAGTAAAATCGATGACTGGTCAACCACACCGACTGGACCAAACTGGTCAGGCAGATTCGCTAGACCTATCTACGTTTCGTCGGACACGCAATACGAGTCTGCTTTCAAAACCTTAACCCACAAATACTATTAATTAGTATAGGAAAGTAAGGATATAACCCCACAAGGATATGGAGGTGAAAAGCATGTGTTCGGGATAATTTGGGAGTGTTGCCACGCAAACTAAGTGGGTTAAGAATCTACTTGACTTGGCGGATAAAACTCCTAACTGGTTAACTAGACAGGCTGCGTACGGAAAACATGCATAATCACTAAACTTGAAACAAACATTAAAATTTGAAACTAAACAACAAAGAACACCGGCAACTACAAGATTATGCTGGAAACTTTCCTAAAATAGGCAAACAATACGAAAAAGTAAAGTGGGGACCATATTTCCTAAATTGACTAAGGTGGCAGAAAAGTTGGAAAAAACAAAAAGCAAAAGGAAGTTTTGATCTGAATTCTAACAACCAACTACTTCATCTTCTTCATGTAACTAAGCTAAAACAGAGCAAAAACAGAGCATGGAACAATCATCGATGAAAAGAAACAGAGCAGGCTTCTCAAAGGCTACTCTCTTTCTTCAATGTTGGCCCCTTTATATAGGGAGGCTTGAGGCCCAAATCCCTAGGGTATACCTTTCATGATTTGACATTTGTACCCTTAAAATAAGGGTGTCTTCGAATTCTCTCTCCTTTGTCATACTCCTTGCACTGCCTGCTTCTACTGATAATTCTCCTTGACCAATTAAGCGTATTTTTGGCATTTTCACTCCTTTCTGCTCAATCTAGTGGATCCGCTAACTAGAGGGTTAAACCGTGATCAAATGATTAAACTGCTAGAGGGAATGGGTTTGAAATCCACAAATTAAAGAATTATCATAGTTGTAACCCAACAATAATGACTGGAGATCCCAAGAACTTGGTTCAATGGAAAAACTAAGCTATAAGAGTTCGTCTGAAACACTCATCCGCATCTATTCTCTAGAGAGCAATCGAGTGTTGAAAAACTTGACTAGTGGCGAGGTTAATTCTTTGAATTTTAATAATTCCTAAAGAATCTCGAGGATAATGAGTTCTCAAGGAGACCGAGTATGACAAGATACTCGACTAGGAATCACCTATGTAAGTGTGAAGTGTGGCCGCTTCATAAAATACACTTATGAATCCAAAGTGGTGTTTAAGGCCGCAACGGACACAAAATGTGAGAACGGATGAGATTGAGGTATTTTAGTTTTAACACCATTGTCTCGGTCCATGCCGTAGAGGAATAGTTCAAAGCATCGCGCTACTAGGCCACTTGTGTATCTGATGGTGTTGACTATGGATGGTTCAAAGCCAACAACTACCTATCATTATGCTTATATACCTCTTGAGGGTTGAGCTTGTGTCTGCATGCATATGCATTTGGCTATTTCCACTCAAGTGGGGGATTGTTGGAATCGTATGCCCGGTCAAAGGATTTTGACAAAGAATAATTTCAACGAGACGTTTAACTTTGTAAAATTAAATGATATAGAATCGATCTACATTCGGAGTAGATGACCTTGGTATTCATTTTCTCAAATTCGATTCCCGGTGAGTGAGAAATAATGGATTAAAGTTGGGCAAAATTGCGAGCTAATTTAATGAGCTATGAGAGAAGTCATGAGATTAATTAAGAGAGTTAATTACCCCACGTTGAAAGTAAAAACCTTATTAAACTAGTATTTAATAAGAAGAATTATTACATGTAAAGCTTACGTGGCCGATTGACCCCTACAGTGGACTGAGCCTATAAATAGGCTAGTCGTTCCATGCGTTTGAACAAACCAATTCACAAGCATTCTACATCATAAGCTCTCTCTCTCCCTTTTGCATTGTTCTTCTGTCAAAGCTCTGCCCTCTCCTCTATCCAGTTAGCCGAAGCTCTGTGGATAGCGGTGCTTCTTCATCAGAGACGTAGCCGTTTTATCTTTGGAGACGACACGCCAATCCGAGAGCACTACCGGGGCATATCTCGTCTTGCGGAAAGAGGCCTCCTCGACTCGGCTTAATACTGCATTTATGGTTTATTGTTTTGAATTCTTCAATGTAATTTCGTTTCAGTTTACTTTTCTTTATTCCTTCTTTTGGTTTGTATTACGTCCGATTTGTATTTATTTTGTAATCCAGAAAACCAACACACTTCATATCTGTAGAATATTAATTGAAATATCATATAGCTTAAGGTCTACAAACATTATAAATATGTACACGTCTCAAATAAAAATTACTCTCTACGTCCCATTCAACCCATTCAAGATGTCCATTATTCCTTTATAGTTTATCCAACTTAAGATGTACTTTTTTCTATATTTAGAAATAAATCTATCTCCCATCTCTTCTCATTAAAATATTCAACTATTTTTTTATTTTTTATGTATTCCACCTAATAATGCTTCTTAAAATCACATGTCACTAAAAGATATGGGCATCTCAAGTGGCCCGGAAGAAGTATACATTATAGTTTGGATTCGGTCCCCAACGAACAATTAAACAATCCAATCAAAGAAACCGTGTGCGCAAACAAACCACAGGAAATCCTTTTAACTTTCAACTAGGAATCCATCTCCACAAGAAAATGAAAGATAATACTTGAAGATAATTAGTTACGTGTACACATGATCAGCAAGACATACAATTGAATATATAGATTATAGTATATATGTGGCAGGACATAACCCCACCAACCGCCTACACACAATGCACAAGCACTTCGAAATAAATAAGCACCGCATCCTTATTTGTTTATTAGAGTACAAGCACTTCGACATAAATAATGTAAACCTCATTATTTGACTACTTATTACTCATATAAAATGCTCTACCCCACTTTTTATTCCAAATAGTTTTATTTATATCTATAATCGTTTCTTACCACAAGCGTCATCCTCTATTCCAATATACTCTGAAATGCAATATTTTTTTTTTATTTCGTATTAATAAGATCATCATATGTCAGCGAAAGATTTTGTTTCTGAATATATTTATAAAAATTCTCGAGAATCATATGATTATATAAATACAAAATAATACGGAGTAAGTGTTTTCTTTGACCATCTATAAAATTCATATTCTGACTTTTATCCGAAGAGTAGACATCATCAGTTAATAGTTTCCCTTGAACGAATAATGGATCCGACCTTAAAAAATAACGCTTTGAAATAAAGCAATTCCACTAGAGGATAAGACTCCATTTCTAGCACTAAATCATACAATCCAATTGACTTTATCAAATAGGCTAAATATTTTTATTGTTATTATGCGCTACAACAAGATTAAATCATTATGTGGCGCATTAATCATGAAACAAGGAAGAATGCAAGCTACAAGAAAAATCAATGTTGCTACAAAAATTCGGCATGTAAACATTTGTTTAAAAAAAATCGATAAATTGTCACTGCCATTGATGGGGTGCGTACTAAACAAGCCCAACAGCAATGACGGCCCATCAGCCCAAAGCCCAAGGAAGAGTATGAGTTCGGCATTACCAAAGAGTTCGGCCTCAGCCTACAGCTCGGTAAAAGCCAACCTATCAAGCTCTGCTCTCAGGTCGGCATCAAGCTCTACTCTCAGATCGGCAACCAAAGCAGGAGTATGAGTTCGGCATTACCAAAGAGTTCGGCCTCAGCCTACAGCTCGGTAAAAGCCATCCAATCAAGCTCTGCTCTCAGGTCGGCATCAAGCTCTACTCTCAGATCGGCAACCAAAGCAGTTCGGTCTCAGTATTCGACCGAACAAGGAGTTAGTGGACCCATACAGGATGTCCAACACACCCACTACCACGTGGTGTCAACTCAGGCCACGATCGTAGGCCATGACCTACACTACATCCACGATCTTAGGCCATGACCTACACGACATCCACGACTTAGGGTGGTGATGCAAGCCACGATCTTAGTTCAAGATATAAATAGAACTTAGATCAGATAGAAGAAGGTTAGAAGCTCTCTAGAGATAAAATCATATAGCAAGTCTGTGTTGTAAGCTGTAATCCCAGATCAAGCAATACAATCTTGCCCTCCCTTCTTCCCGTGGACGTAGATTTACTTCAGTAAATCGAACCACGTAAATTCTGTGTGTTGTAGTTTTCATTCTCTACCAGCTTTTACTAACATCAGAAATTCGCGGATCCATCACTGGCGCCGTCTGTGGGAAACGAAGAACAAAATTTGTGATAAAGCGAATTTTTGATCCATTTTTTCCACCCAAAAAATGCATACCAGATCGCAGAGTACCCGTATTCCTGCCCGTGAGAACCAGGAGGAAGCCAATCCATCCCATAGGTCCGGAAAACAGCCTAGGGATAAATCCACCACCAGTTCTCATGGCGAAGGAACAGGCCGCTCCAAAAATCGTCCCACTGAGTCTTCCCAGCAGCCTGATTTGAATGAGGCTGTCAAGCTGTTCTTGGCTGAGAAGCAGGATGAGTTCTTAGCCTTCCTGCAAAAGAGCCAAGAGCCGAAGACGAAAACGGAGGATTCTCCTTCCTCATCCAGACATGAAAGTCACTACCGCAGTAGTGCCGTGTCTTCCAGGAAGAAGAATCCTCAACCCCGACATATTCCTGTTCCTCCTCGGTACCGGAATCACAGGAGAACTCAATCTCCTCCATACCGACGAGATATCGGATTCGCCGTGTACGGAGCACTGAAGACTCCGTTCTCGGACGACATCACCCGAACTCCCCTACCACAGAACTACCGAACTCCGTCGATGACTTACGACGGGCTCGTGGACCCTCACGATTTCTTGGGGCGCTATCAATATAACATGGCGAACCAGGGTCTCAACGAGGTCCACATGTGCAAGCTGTTTCCCGAGCTGCTCATCGGGAACGCGAGAAGGTGGTTCGATAGCCTCCCCCAGGGCAGCATCAGATCTTACCGAGATCTAATGGATGCCTTCCACAGGAGGTTCTTTCAGAAAGCGGAAGCCCGAATCACTTCGGCTCAGCTGCTTTCCATTCGTCAAGGTCGCGACGAAAAAATCAGCGACTTTATGACAAGATTCCACAAGGAATGCCTGCAAGTAGACGATCTCAACGATCTGCTTGTCATCTCGGCATTCCAAAATGGAATCCTGCCCGGAGCTCTCTACAGGAAGCTCGTTGAGTGCGGTCCGCAGACAGCTCAGGAAATGTGGGACATTGCGGACCAGTACTCCCGGGCCGATGAGGCAGACCGTCGCAAACGGTCGTTAGACAGCTCATCGTCCCGAGGAGACAGGAGGAAGCCCGATCATAGCGATCAGGGACATCCTCGCCGAACTCCTTTTGGCGATCAGGGACATCCTCGCCGAACTCCTTTTGAAAGGATTCAAAGGACTCCGGTGCAAGACAGATTGGGACCCCGTCTCAATCCCGAGAAGCCGCCCGCTCAGTTCGTACCGCTGAACAAGCCGAGAGCGGAAATTTTCGAACTACACTCTGACCTGTTCGAAAAGCCAAAGCGGATGACGAAATCAGCCGCGCGCCGACCCCAGGATAACTACTGCTCCTACCATCAAGACCACGGTCACGATACCGAGGAGTGCAGAAACTTGGCTGCAGGTATCGATGTTCTTGTGAGGGCAGGGACATTGAAGAAATACCAAAGCAAGCAGTCAAAGAAGAATAAGAAGCAGAGAGGTGCGAACTGCGCTCCTCAGGATCCGAAAAGGCAGCCGGATCCCGAAGACGATGACGAGCCGCAATATGATGGAGTAATCCTGACTATTGACGCTCTCCCTGCCGGGAAGACCAAGTCGTCCCTGAAGTCAGAGCGCAGAGGCTCCAATCGAGAGGAGCCAACGCATAAAAGGCTGAAGCAGGACGAAGTGATTACGTTCTCGGATGCTGATCCCGTCCCGGCCATCTCTCCTCACCAAGACGCCATTGTCATCCAAGCCGGAGTGGCAAACAAACTGATCCACAGGGTGTTTGTGGATACAGGAGCGTCAGTCAGCATTCTTTTTAAAGAGTGCTTCGACAAACTAGAAGTGGACCCAGCTCGGCTCAGTCCGGCTCCGCTTCCCCTGAAGAGCTTCGCCCAGGAGGACACCCGCCCTGAAGGTATTATCAGCCTTCCGATCACGGTGGGGAAAGCGCCTACTAGCTCCAGTACGATGATTGAGTTTTTTGTGGTGAAAGCTCGGTCCCCGTACAACGTCATCCTGGGAAGAGACTGGCTCAACACAGTTCGGGCCATTTGCTCCACTTATCACCTCACCATCAAGATCCCTACTAAAGGAGGGATAGCGGTCATCCGAGGTGACCAAAAGAGAGCAAAGGAATGTCTGCAAATTGCGCTTAGAAGTGCCGAGCATTCAAATCGGCACCACCAAGCATAGCAATCACAGCAGCCGGAGTCAGAGGCAATGACCGAAGTCATACCGGAGCCGAATTCGATGACAGTTCAGCTGTACGAAGACGATCCATCCAGAACGGTTAAGATCGGCTTCGCGGGAACGCCTCTACTTCGGGAAAAAACCATCCAGCTCCTCAAGGAGTACAAAGACGTCTTTGCATGGTCTCCGTTGGACATGACCGGAGTGCCCCCCGAGGTAATCACTCATCGTTTAAATATTGATCCTTCGGTCCGGCCGATAAAACAGAAGCAAAGACTCTTTGCGGCAGAACGAAGTCAAGTCATCCATGACGAAGTCCGTCAATTATTGAAGGCGGATGTGTTATTCGAAGTGAAGTATCCTTCGTGGGTGGCCAATCCTGTCATGATCAAGAAAAAGGAGGGAGGATGGCGGATGTGCATAGATTTCACCGATCTAAATAAGCACTGTCCCAAAGATTGCTATCCCCTTCCGAACATAGATAAAAAAGTAGAAGCTTTGATCGGCTTTGAAATTTTTTGTTTTCTTGATCTATACAAAGGATACCATCAAGTTTTAATGGACGAGATTGACGCTTCAAAAACGGCTTTCATTACTGATTTCGGCATTTTCGCTTATAAAAAGATGCCATTCGGTTTAAAGAATGCCGGAGCCACTTATCAAAGGATGGTAGACAAGCTTTTTCGGCACCTGATTGGAAAGGAGGTCGAAGTGTATGTTGACGATATAGTCGTCAAAAGCAAAAGCACTTCGGAGTACGAGCACAACCTCAAGTCCACTCTCAACGTGCTCATGAAAGCCAACCTCAAACTTAATCCCCAAAAGTGTACCTTTTTGGTAGATTCGGGAAAGTTTCTGGGTTGTTGGGTTTCAAAGGACGGACTCAAGGCAAACCCCTCAAAAGTTCAAGTCGTTCAGAATATGGCAATGCCGAAGTCCATACATGACGTGCAAAGGCTAACCGGATGTCTAGCCGCACTGAATCGATTCCTTTCCCAAGCAGCCGAAAAGCAACTGCCGTTCTTCAAGGTGTTGAAAAAGGCACCAAAGTTCGAGTGGGGAGCCGAGCAGAAAAAGGCCTTTGACGAGCTCAAAAGTTATCTAGCCGAGCTTCCTATTCTCTCTGCTCCAACCGAAGCCGAAGTAATATTCTTATACTTAGCGGCATCGGATCAAACCATCAGCGCGGTGCTTATACGAGAAGAAGGCCTAAAGCAGCTTCCCATCTATTTTACAAGCCGAGCATTAAGAGGTCCAGAAACCAGGTATCAACCTCTGGAAAAGATTGCTCTGGCATTAGTAAATGCAGCAAGGAGACTGCGGCCATACTTCTATGCTCACAAGGTATGCGTCTTAACTGATCTGCCACTTCGGCAAGTGTTGACCAAACCAGAAGCATCAGGCAGAATCGCCAAGTGGGCTATAGAGTTGGGAGAGCACACAATTGAATATCTACCTCGGAAAGCCATCAAGGGACAAGCCTTGGCAGATTTTCTTGCAGAAGCAAAGTTCGATCAAGCAATTCCTGTTATTGCCGAACAGAAGAATTCTGCCGATGCCGAACTAGCACAGCCCTTGGAATCCGAAGTAGAGCCGCCGGACTGCTGGAGCGGATTCGTAGATGGAGCTTCAAACAAGATGGGAAGTGGAGCTGGTATTTTACTTGTCGCTCCCGACGGACACGAGGTAACCTACTCACTTCGTTTCCTATTCCCCACTACTAATAATGAAGCCGAGTACGAAGCCCTCCTGGCCGGACTCCAGTTAGCGCAAAGTCTGCTCGTCAAATCTCTCAAAGTCCATTGTGATTCACAAGTCATAGTAAATCACATGTTGGGTACAAGTGAAGCTCGTGACGAGAGAATGAAGAAGTATTTGGACAAAGCGCAAAACATCAGCCGAAGTTTCTCCTATTTTCGGATAATCCGCATTCCCAGAGCGGAAAATAGCCGAGCAGATGCCTTAAGTAAGTTGGCCTCAGATCCGAGCTCAAAGGCGGAAGAATTAATGCATCGAAGCATTGATGAAGCCGAGGTACATTCAGTATCCAGCTCGCCGAACTGGATGACGCCGATCTTGCAGTATCTGGATCAAGGACAATTGCCCGAGGATAAGAGAGAAGCTCGGAAGATCACGTGCCGAGCACTTCGGTACGAACTTCATGAAGGAGTCCTCTTTAGAAAGTCTTACCTCCAGCCGTTATTGCGGTGCGTAGGACCAGAAGAGACGGACTACATCCTCAGAGAAGTTCATGAAGGATCGTGCGGTAGCCACATCGGAGCCAGAGCTTTAGCAAAAAAAGTTCTGAGATGGGGATATTATTGGCCAACCATGGTACAAGAGGCAGTGCAGCTCGTCAAGAAGTGTACGAAGTGCCAGATTCATGCAAATGTCCCAAGGATGCCGCAAACCGATCTATACACTATGCAAAGCCCTTGGCCTTTCATGCAATGGGGCATAGACATAGTGGGACCACTTCCTCAAGCTCCTCGGCAAATGAAATTCCTTATCGTTGCCGTGGACTACTTCACGAAGTGGGTGGAGGCTGAACCATTAGCTACGATAACGAGCTCAAAGGCATTGGACTTCGTCTGGAAGAACATAGTGTGCCGATTTGGCATACCCCACATCCTCATCTCGGATAATGGGACTCAGTTCACCGACAAGACGTTCAAGAATTGGTGCCAAGAGCTGAACATTCAACAGCGGTTCACTTCGGTCTCCCATCCCCAAGCAAACGGACAAACGGAAGTAACGAACCGGATTCTGGTGAAAGGGTTAAAAGCTCGGTTAGAACAAGCCAAAGGACAATGGGTAGAAAATCTCCCTCAAGTCCTATGGTCCTACCGAACTACACCTAAAACCTCCAACGGTGAAACTCCGTATAGTCTGGTGTACGGCACTGAAGCCGTAATTCCGGTGGAGATCGGCGTACCCAGTCCCCGAACTCTAAATTTCTCCTCAGAAATGAACGACGACGGACTGAGAGCAGAACTAGATCTCGCCGAAGAAAGAAGAGAATTGGCGTGCATAAAAGCAGCCAAGTATAAGGAGCAAGTAGCCCGGTATTATAACCAAAGGGTAAAAAAGCTTCAATTTCAAGTGGGAGATCTCGTCTTGAGAAACAACGAAGTAAGCCGAGCAGAAAAGCTGGGCAAACTCGAACCCACATGGGAGGGTCCATATCGGGTGTCAGAAGTCCTCGGCAAAGGGTCTTATAAATTGATTCACATGTCAGGAGAACAAGTACCCCGAACATGGCACGTCTCCAACCTCAAGAAGTTCCACTTGTAAGAGACAAAAGTCCGGTCAGTCCGTCTCGTGTCTAGTTCGGTCATAGGGGTATGTGTTTTTATTTGTTTGTTTCTTACTTGTACCTTTTACTTGTCGTTTTTTTAAAAAAAAAAGGTTTAAAGTTTTTTTCTTTCGTCTTTTTCATTTTTTCTCTATGTGTTTTGTCTCTATGTGCTTGTCGTCTCTTACAAATGGTACCAAGGTATATCGTTCTTTAAAGACTGATCTCCTTTTTAGATCGATTATTAAAGACTATTGTGAGTCCAAGCTTCTAAGGAGGATATAAGACCACAATTCAGCTTAACAAGCAGTCCGTCTGAAACGAACTGCAATAAGCCAACGATTGTGAGTCCAAGCTTCCAAGGAGGATACAAGACCGCAATTCAGCTTAACAAGCACTTCGTCTGAAACGAACTGCAATAAGGGAAAGTCCGATCCACGCGATAAACCTCGCCGAATTAGGACGACCAAGTTCGGTCAAAGAAGTTTACCTCATAAGACCGAGGACGACCATGTCTAGTCAAAGAGGTTTACTGCATAAGACCACTTCGGTTAACTGGGAAAGTCCGATCCACGCGATAAAACTCGCCGAATTAGGACAAGGGAAAGTTCGATCCCGGCGACAAAAATCGCCAAATTAGAACACAAACCAAGTCCGGTCAAAGATGTTTATTTCATCAGACCAAAGACGAGTCCGGTCAAAGATGTTTATTTCATCAGACCAAAGACGAGTCCGGTCAAAGATGTTTATTTCATCAGACCAAAGACGAGTCCGGTCTAAGATGTTTATTTCATCAGACCAAAGACGAGTCCGGTCAAAGATGTTTATTTCATCAGACCAAGGACCAAGTCCGGTCAAAGAAGTTTACTTCATAAGACCGAGGACGAGTACGATGAAATTTTTTCGCTAAGCTGTAAATACAGTGTTAGAAGCGAAAACAAAATTTCATTTTTCAAATCTTGTTCGGCATACAACTCAGCTACCCTACAAAATGGCGTTACGCTATTACAAAGGACTATTCTACTGTCCAGGGTTGCTGAAGTTAAGCCACCTATCTGCAAAATCCTCTGGAAGCCGAGTTCGGTTGTTCCGAGCAGATGAAGAATAAGCAGGTCGACGAGATGCTATCCTCGACCCAACGCCTCTTCCCCGAGCCCGAGAAGTCCTAACACCTCGGCGATGAAGAGTCTCTGCAATAAGCATCTGCTGATCTTGCTCGCTCATAGTCACAACTCCTCGGCGAATTTCAGTCCGTCCCTGTCTTGACGATTCCGGTTGCTCCTGAGCCCGTTCTCGTCTTGACGTTTCCGGCTGTTCCGGAGTTCGTTGTTGACTGGGAGTAGGATTTTGAACAAGGGAACCAGAGGTTTGATCTGGAGTGCGAGCATCTGTTGGCACGATATGCCGAAGGAATCTTTCTATGGAGGGGCGCCGAGAAAGAACAATGTTGTACCGAGAAGCCCAACGCCGCAGTGATGTCACAACTTGTTGGCAAGCCGGGCTCTCCAGCACATTGTTCCTACGGAGTACATGATATTCCTCCCACAGTTCGTCAACTCGACTCTGAACATCCGAGATGGTAACTCCCCCGCGCTCACGGATATAATCCTCATACGCAGTCCTCTCAGCAATGGCCGTATTCAGCTCGGCCTCCAGATCTTTCTTATCGGACTCTAAGTCCTTGATATCGGCCTCCAGCTTCACTAAACGAGCCAGAAGCTCGTCATTCTTCGTCTGATCGGCTATAGCTCTTCTCTCAGCTTCGTCCAAAGCCGAAGAGTACAGCCGTTTCCAGTGAAGTATCTCCATCTCCTTGGGTACAAAGCAGCTATATTAGTTCGGCAGCTGTACCGAGCAGATAGTAAAATACAACAGGAATAAAGGCGAGTACGAAAAGCTATACGAAGACAAGTGTAGAGAATTTTTTATTCACAAGGAAAATTTTTTACACTAGGGCTTCAAGGCCATTTTACAAGGAAGAAACTAGACTAAGAGAAGGGAGACGAAATCATACTCCGCCAGCTTCGTCTCCGGCTCCTCGGTCTGGTACAGCTTCTTTCTCCTGGGCTACCTCAGCCTCGGCCTCGCCTCCTGCCGGCCTCGCCTCCTGCCGGCCTCGCCTCCGCCTCCTGATCGGCTTCCTTCTCCGGATGCCTGGCCTGATCGACTTCGGCCTCCCGCTCCAGCGGCTCGGCCTCACCCTCTCCGTTGTAAGTCGAAGCGGGTGAAACGGGTCCCACGGAGGCAAAGATAGCCTCCAGGTTCTCGTCCCGATCAGCTCGACAACTCCGGACTCGGTCTGCAGAAAGCAGGACCGAGGATGAAGCGAGCTCCTCAAGGAGCGGCAGATTCTGAAGCCGAGCTGCTATCTCTCGGCTGTACAGAGGCAGCACGACGTCGGCCCCCTGCTCGCCCTTATCGGTAATTAGCCTTACCAGACTACCGACAAAGGCCGAGAACTGGCTGCTCAAAAAGAGTTTCTCCGTGTAAACACGGAGAGCCTCCCCCTGGGCAGCCACATCGGCTGCCTCCTTCTGAGCCTCCCGGAGCTTCGTCTGCTCTCGCAGGATGATCAGCTGGTTTTTGGCTGACCGAGCTTCCTCCTGAGCCGAGATCCTACCAGCTCGGGCCCTCTCAAATTTGGCCTCAGCCTGTTCGGCCAGACTACGAGCAAGATGCAACTCCTTCTGCATCTCCTCGTAGTCGTGGGATGCTTTGGAGAGCTCCACGGAGACGAGCTTGGCTCTCTGAAGATGAACAAGGAAAAAAAACTCAACAGAATGGCCATCAAAAAAGGTGGAAAAGAAGCCGAGTCAGAAAGCTTACCTCCACAAAATTCGTCGGCCATTGAAAAGGCTCAGGGACGTGTTCCGGGATGTCTGCAACCACCTCGGAGATGACCAGCTCTTTCCCCGGCACTTTTGGGGACTCATGAAATTTCCCCTTCCCTTTAGCCGAAGACGGCTCCGGCTCTTTCGGATCCGAAGAAGAGGTTTTTTGCCTCTTCGGATTCTTCTCGGCTTCAGACGCCGAGCGAGGGGCTCTCTGCCTCTCCGGCTCCACAAGCTCGGAGGACTTTCGGATAGCTTTGTTCAGCATATACACTGCCAAAAAGCAAGAAAGCAAGGTTAGTTTTCTTCGTTAAAGCAGTAGAGCATAAAGATAAAGAAAAATCCTCACCCTCGGCCTCTTCGTCCGAAGACGAGATGTCGAACACGACGTCGCCCTTGACGAGCTCAGACTCCGTGTATTGTTTCCTAACTATGGGAATCTTGTTGAGCTCGCCATCGAGCTCGTCCAACGGTTCAGGCCGAGGATGACGGATAACGGACTTCGGCCCTCTCCAGGGAAAACTAGGAGCCGCGGTCCTATCATAGTAGAAGAAGCGGTTTTGCCACTTCGGCCACTTCGTTTTACAAAAGGCCCTAAAGGGCTGTACAGGGATCAAGTAAAACCAAGACCCCTTCCTCTTAAATTGAAAGAATTTAAGGATCGTCTTCAAAGACAAATCCCTTCCTAACCTACGGAGTTCGGCAGCGAAGGCCGACAAGTGCCTCCAAGAGTTCGGAGTCACCTGGCCTAAAGGAAGCTGAAAAAAATCTAGTAAATCTATAAAGGCAGAAGGGAGGGGGAAACGAAGCCCGCATTCTAAGCAGGCCTCGTACACGGTGGCGTAACCCTCCGGCGGGGAGTCAGCCCTATGATCACCGTCAGGTACCACCACCTTCCCCCCAGGAAAAGAGTATTTTTCGTGAAGGGATATCACAGTATCCTTACTCAAGATACTGTGAAAATACTCTACGGTCTTCTCCCCGGATTCTTTCCGGCTAGAAGACCCCTTACCCCCTTTTCTACCGCTACCAGACTCAGACGAAGAAGAAGCAGACATGGTTCTTACTCTTTGAAAGTTTGAAGAAATCCTGAGGAAATTTTTGAAAGCGGAAGGAAATTTTTCACGCAAAAGATAGAGAGTGCAGAAGAAGCCAATAGCAAAGGTGTTCAAATGATGAAGAAAGGCGGTATTTATCAGATTTGGAAAAGATTTCAAATCATCGCACCGTTTCATATTCCACCTTTTCAGGATTCGACGGCCGGATTTTACTGTCGCATTTAATGCCGCATTTAATGCAGTCACGCGCAGGGCACGTCCCCTGACTTCAGCCTCCCCCGTACCCTTTTCCAGAATGCCGAAGTGACTCGCTTCGCCGAAGTGATTCACTTCGCTTTTCGGGGGGGGTAGTGATGGGGTGCGTACTAAACAAGCCCAACAGCAATGACGGCCCATCAGCCCAAAGCCCAAGGAAGAGTATGAGTTCGGCATTACCAAAGAGTTCGGCCTCAGCCTACAGCTCGGTAAAAGCCAACCTATCAAGCTCTGCTCTCAGGTCGGCATCAAGCTCTACTCTCAGATCGGCAACCAAAGCAGGAGTATGAGTTCGGCATTACCAAAGAGTTCGGCCTCAGCCTACAGCTCGGTAAAAGCCATCCAATCAAGCTCTGCTCTCAGGTCGGCATCAAGCTCTACTCTCAGATCGGCAACCAAAGCAGTTCGGTCTCAGTATTCGACCGAACAAGGAGTTAGTGGACCCATACAGGATGTCCAACACACCCACTACCACGTGGTGTCAACTCAGGCCACGATCGTAGGCCATGACCTACACTACATCCACGATCTTAGGCCATGACCTACACGACATCCACGACTTAGGGTGGTGATGCAAGCCACGATCTTAGTTCAAGATATAAATAGAACTTAGATCAGATAGAAGAAGGTTAGAAGCTCTCTAGAGATAAAATCATATAGCAAGTCTGTGTTGTAAGCTGTAATCCCAGATCAAGCAATACAATCTTGCCCTCCCTTCTTCCCGTGGACGTAGATTTACTTCAGTAAATCGAACCACGTAAATTCTGTGTGTTGTAGTTTTCATTCTCTACCAGCTTTTACTAACATCAGAAATTCGCGGATCCATCAGCCATCAACATATATAATTAACTATACATGTAATAGAATGATGTAATCAAATGAAAGCTTTATATATTATACAAACATAAATTTCAAGATTTAATGTCAAAATATGACAAATAATGTCAACAGAAAATGTCAACACAGCGTCAACATCATTAGTCAATTGACGTTGTTGACGTTATTTGTCACCAATTAATATTAAATCTTAAAATCTAACGATCCAGATGCACTTTGCATCTAATAAAAATGTCTTATCAATACATAACAATAATGGATACGTTTATACAGTGATGATGTTTAAAACAAAAGATCAATTGCAAAACAATATTTGAAGTAGAAGAATCGGATTACTAAATTCACACCATTCGACTTCTTGAAGGTGCATAACTTTTGCTCCTCAGCGTAGGGCCGTGGCTGTCAAATTCATAAGGCTTATCTTCGTCAATCCTGCCGATGGAAACCGTGCGGCTGCGAGCAACGGCTGGCACGCGGCCTGGGCCCGTTGGCGACGAGCTGGTTGCGCGGAGGAGGTCCGCCTTTGCCTTGGCCCGAGTGGAAGCGATCCTCGTAAGCTCCCGAAAATCGTCGTCTCTGGAACTGTAATCTGAGTTGGCGCTGAAGCTTCTCGGGAGGCTTTGGAAGTGGAGGTTGGGGACGCCGACGGCAGCGTGGCCGGCGCAGGTGGTCATGCTCCGGATGTAGAAATCTCGGGCTCGGGCCAGGATTTTGGCGGGCCCTTTCATGTATCGGACGAATTTTCTCTCTTTTCGATTACTTTTAGTGCTCATTTTCGGTTTCTAGCTTTTGATCGACGCGGATAGAGGTTCATCGTTTTTTAAATAGGAGTGGATTCTTAGGTTTGAATAAAGAAGAGAAAACGAAAGAGAAAATGACTTGAAATGTTATTAAGAATTAATTATTATGCTTAGATAGATACTCAAATAGTATTATATATACAGAGGAAGTAATCAAATATGAGTGAATTCTTTTGGTTGGTCACTATGAATTAGTGAATACGCTCTTATGGTGAGCCCTATAAATTGATTGGGAATCACATTTGCATGACTTTTTCCTTCTTTCGGTTATGTACTCCATATTTTATGTCTTTTATGGACTTATTGTTTGTAATTTTGTTAGTGTAAGGAGTAATTCAAAGTAAAGTGAATAAAGGTATAAAGTTTAAATTTGGGATTTAAATGTATACCTGCCTTTTGAAGTCCAATCTTTCTCCCACCACTAGTCTTCAACAATTTAAATCCTATCTTAACCCAACCTTCTCCACATCCATAAAAGGTCCTTTGGGTTCATAATTCATATCTTCCATTCTACAGTTTACTCTATCTTCCATTGCATCTTTTTTCTCTTATTTTATTTTACTCCTATACCGCCAGACGGAGAATCCTTGGGATACACACAAGAGAGGATTGAAGACGGTCTTTATCTCATCCAACAGAAGATTCGTGCACCGTGGTATTTGTAATTAGATTTTGTTTTTTATATCAAGTCATGTGTGGCTAATATTCTTGATTACTCCTAATTTGTAGCAGGAATTAGTTTGAGCTATATTTCTTCAGACGATAACATTCATATTTCTATCAAGTTGATTCTTATCTATTGTTCTTGTTTTTATCTATATGATTTAGCACGCGGCTTTAGAATATTGTGGTGGCCTTAATTCTAGTGTCTCTTTATTTCAGAATAAGGAGCAAACATAGTTAAGATAGTCAGGGTAAGGGTAAAACTATTCAATAGACTAACGAGAAGAGACTTTGAGATGTGTTCAGCTTATGTTAGTTGTATAATTTCCCTACAAGTGTTCAACGGCGCGTAGCGTAAAATACACATGATCCTTGATGTTAGATTGTTAGAGTTTAGTATACTGCAAAAATCATCTTTCGAATGCGCGTATATGTAATAAACTCTTTACCCATTTTTGACCATATTTATGAATGAATATTTTATACCGTTTTACTTATGTAATTGTGAATTATGTTTTATATTCAAATACATAGGATAGACAAAATGAGTCTAAGGCTTCTTCATAGTAGACAATTGTGAGTAGCGTTCACAATAGGTAACTTGTCGGTTCTTCATAGTAAACGATAAATAGACTTTGAGTCTGTGACCATCTATTATGAAAGGTCGCGACGTCAGTCCAAATATTTCCTTATCTTAGGAAATGATGACGTCGGTGTGGTATAGCACTGAATGGATCTAACGGTGGGATAAGTCTTTCGTGCTATTTACTAAAAGACGATATCTCAGTTGATTTATCGTTTCCTAACCATTGCTGGCATAACATTAAGCATAAGATAATATTTGAGAACTACTTTGACTTATCAAATGGTGAGAGTATTTCGTTACTCAAGAATCCTGGTAAATTGGGTAGTAATCATTATTATCTAAGTGGTGCTAGTAGTCTTATTGCAATGTCACATAAGCCGGGAGAGTCCAGTTTGATAAATCCCCAAGAGGTGTTTAGAAAAAGTTTTATTATTCATACCCTAGCTAGTATGAAATAAATCCATGAATAATAAATAAGAATTTCTAAACAAGACCACTCTTAGAAATAGAAATTAATTAATACTCCCTCCGTCCCTCTTTAGGAGTCCTAGTTGGTTTGGACAGGCAGTCAGTATTATGTCTTTAGTGGATGATAATAACATTTAAGTTTGAGCTTAAATTAAATTAAGTTTTAATTTGATTAGTAAGTTAAACTGTGGCCCACGTCCAATCCTCCATAGATCCCCTGATATGGCCTAAAATACAACTAAATGTAAAAGGGGACATGCCCAGAAGACAGAAAATATAGAACACACAAAATTCACGCATGTTCCAATAATGTGATTCTCAAATTCTCTCTCACACACACATTAAGAATTTCAAAAATTAGGGTTTTCAATCTTAGACAATAACTCCCAGCATATTAATTGAATTGAATTGGAACGAATTGAAATCGAATAGGAATTAGAAATCTATTGAATTGAATTCTAAATTAATTATAAATCCCATGTTTGGTATAATGAAGTAATTGATATTAAATTGAATTTGAAGAAATTGTGGACACATACACAACACATTGCATACATACCTAATACTCACACTACACATAATACACATCGCACACACACAATACATACATTGCAGTTTGTACTTGTATGTGAGTGTGCAGTGTATGTATATAGTGTAAGTGAATTTGCACTGTGTATTATGTGCATGCTATATGCATTTGTGCGTGTGTGTTCATGACTCAACTTATTTTAATACAAGCGATACCCGCAGTGTACGGGGTTAGTGCACCATTAGTAAGCAAGACTATCGTGTCCCACAGAGACATATTTGTACCAACTTAAGTACCACGAACAAATATTAACTACTATCTAGACAATAAAAAAGGTTTTGGTTGATTTAACGACTAATAAAAGTATATAATAAGCAAGTAAACAAATAAGAACAAGTAAAAAAGATGTGAAAAGATAATGTGGAGAAAATATAGAACTCAAGGATCTGATGCACAATTCCAAGCTCTTATCCAATCTATTTGACTTACCTCTATGTGTCCCTAGAGTTATTATGCCGATCACATTTATAGATTAAACTCTCTCCCGGGGTGAGAAACCAGTAGATTAGGTGCTAGGATTAAAGTCTCCTTCTAACCCTTAACGTCTAACTCCTAAAAGCAAGAAAGATCAAAGACCTCACTTAAAACCTCAACTCTCCCGAGTTCTATTGAATTAAGGTGTGAATTCTTCTTATTTCCAGATTAATTATCTCATCCCCCGATTAATCTAATTAATCATAAACAATCAAGTGGTGATCAAGAAATTGAAAGGAATAAAACCCAAGAATAATCAAACAACTACAAGAGCAAGGTACGAACAAATCGATTGAATAAAAACTATGAAATTAGTGCATCATCACCAAGAATTCTACAGAAGGGTTTAGCTACTCATATTCATGGATAAAACCAAGTTTAACACAAAGTATTCAAACAAATACATGACTAAAAGATACTAAGTACTCATGTGAGATGAATCTATAAAGTGAAGCTTCAATCTTCCGATGTAGACTCTTCAATCTTCAATTTTCTCTCTCAAAGATGTTCTTGAAGGTGTGTGAAGTGTGGTAGGCGGTCAAGTGTAGAATGATAAAACCTAGATCCCCTTCTCTATTCTTATTTTTCCGCTTTTGCGGAAATCGCATCATAACGCGTGTTTTTCACCCGACCGGGTGTTATAAGCCATAAACACGCCCGGTCAGGAGAAATGCCTCTGGACTTCTGCTTCATTAAATTTAGCGCCCGTTGGGGTGGTGTGAACATATCACTAACCGGGTGGGAGCTCCTGGTGATTATATTTTGCCTATTTTTTGCCTATTTTCTCTACATAACTCAACAAACACATCAAACTCCAAAATAACAAATAATTAGCCGGGAGTACCTAAATCAAACAATAAAACTCAATGTATAGTGTGTGTGCAATGTGTGTTTGCATGTGTGTGTATTGTGTACATGTGTGTGCGTGCACAATGTATGTATTATGTAAAGTGTGTATATTTTGTATATATTGTGTGCAGTGAGTGTAATTTATGTATGTGTGTGCAGTAGGTGTGTTGTGTGTGCACTGTGGATACGAGCAATAGAGTTATCTAATTTATAACTCATTAAAATTCCAATTTATAATTCATTAAAATTCCAATTTTCTACTTTAGATTTGGAATTGTAATTTAGTTCAAAATCATAATAAATCTTTTTTGTCAAACATTAAATTTAGAATTGAAGGCTTCGATTCCAAATGCTTGCTACAGCTAACTCCATCCCATAGCCCCAATTCCATTTTCAGAGGACAAATTCCATATACCAAATAACAAAAAATTAGAGAAATTTTGATTATATTTATAGACATATAAATAGGTTTGTATTAATATGACAATCCTTCTTAAAATGACAATGTTGACAACAACTTAGCATGCAATAGTATAAATGCTATAATGCAATATTATCAGCGCTACACTGCAGTATATATTATACTGCAATATTATGAACGGTACAATACAAATATTTATAATGCAAAACTAAACACTCTATACTGCATTATTATGAACGCTACAATGCAAAATGTCTGTACTGCAAAAACTAAACAATCTATACTGCAATATGTCCATATTGCAGTGTAGCGTTTATATAATTGCATTGTAGCGTTTATAATATTGCATGCTACGTGTTGTGACGTTATCACTTTAAAAATAGTGTCACCCCTATATAAATATATTTATTTATATTTACACTTTCTATCTCCGACATATTTAAAAGTTGATAGGGTGTATTTGCACACCAATAAATATTTATATTTATTTTTATACTCAATAGCTCATTAGAAATTTTTTATCCTTGTCTACTTATATACTTAAACAATTTTCTTTTTAAGGACACCTCTTTTAATTATAGTAAATAGTTGTAACGGTTAGAGTTTTGTATACTATAAATCACCTTTTGAGTGATTGAATATTGTAATAACTCTTATTTTATTTTTCAAGGAATAAAACAGATTATTTTTGTCATAATGATGTTATGTTTTACATTTAATGGTTGTTTTTACATATTTAAATGTTATAAGAAACGTAACAAGGCAAAGTCTTTGTTTTAGTAGACTGGTTGTGGGCGACGTCCACTTTAAGGTAACACGGTCAGTTCTGAACAAAGAAAAAGCAGAATTTCACAACCTAGATAGGCCTTGACTACCTATCATGAAGATTGCAATGTCAGTCAGCATATTTCTAAGCTTTACTGAAATAAGATAACATTGGTGTGGTATAGTACTGAACGGATCTAACAGCAAGACATGCCTTTATGCTATCTACTGAAAGACGAGGTCTTGATAAATAACTATTTCTTAATCAACATATGTTAGCATTGAGCAAATGGTATTGATTATGCACTACTTTGACTTACCAAATGGTGCGAGTTTTTCGCAACCCAATAATCCTGATATTTTAGGTAGTGGTGATTAATGTCTAGCGGTGCTAGGATTGCTATTATGTTGTTACGCGCGCGAGGTGAGTCTTGTTTGATAATGTCCTCAAGAGGACTTCGAAACAAGGTTTTATTATTCGGAACCTAGCTAGTTGGAATTTAATTATTCTATGAATAATAAATAAGTGTTTCTTGCTAAGTCCACTCTTGAATTTAATAAGAAGTTAATTAATTACGTCTATAGCAAACAATAATTAATTAATAGACATTTCTATCTTAAGCGCGGGAAATAAACATTTAAACAAAAAGGAAACCTGGATTACTTGTAATTTCAGATTTGGATGGACAGTGCAATATTATTACTGTAGTGGCTGATAATAATATTTCAATATAAGCTTGTATTAAATTGTGGGTTCAATTTAATTAGTAAAGTTAATAGGGCGAGATCACATCCAAACCTCCACAACTGGGCTCAAATATGAACTTATATAAATAGGAGAATAAAGGCGAGACATAAACACAATTACTTTTTATCAAAATTTTTGTCCCTCTCTCTTTCTTTGTGGAGGTCGAAATTTTCCCTATCCTTCACTGAGTGAGAATTTTGTCTTCTTTATTTAAGTCCTAGTACTCTGATAAGATCAACCCACACTGATTTCGGAATACAATTCGGGAACCAGTCAGAAGATTTGTGGTCGAGTATTGAAGATCATCACGTGGAGAAGTAGCAAGCCATTTTCGATTCTTTGGAAAATCAAGAAGGTAAACTTCTATTATGTAGAAAAACATGTTTTAGGTTTCAATAAATCAAAAACATGTTTTAATTCAAGTTATGAGCATGATACATGTGATAATTGCGTGAATAGAATTTGTCTGAATAAACATGCATTTTTGTTCTTGCATGTGATTTCGATCGGGTTGGATTGTGATAGCAGGTTTATCATGTGCGACTTAAATTGGTTAAATTGGACTGAAACCAAATTCAGTTGACACCTTAGCAAATTAAGAGTTTGAAATGGGAATGGAATTATTTAATGCCACATCCACGTCCAATTATATGTTGATACGTGGGGTGATGTGTTAAACTGTATATGATATATGTATACGGCTGTCTAACTATTCCTTTAATTGTGATCGGTAGAGAATAAATGTCATTAATGCAGGAGTTCTTTGTCAACTACAAGAAATATGACTTATCAATGTTGCATTAGAATTAGAGCATCCACAGACGAGCGACCAGCGATGTCATTAATGCAGGAGTTCTTTGTCAACTACTAGAAATATGACTTATCAATGTTGCATTTGAATTAGAGCATCCACAGAGGTGGACGAGCTCGCAGACGAGCCGCTAGTCCGTCGGCTCGTCCACCATTAGGCGCGGCGAGTGCCTCGCGGACGACCAAGACAGACAAGCGCGCTCGTCCGTACGAGCGCACGGACGTCCGACTATTTCGATTTTTTTCAATACTCTATATATACAGCTCGTTGCACTTCATTTTCATTTGCACCACTTGTTTTTTAACGAGTTTCTCTTCTTTCTCTCTACATCCCGAGAGATGGGTAGTGTAGTGGTGCGGGGTGGTAGTGGTGGGGATGTTGATGACGTTAGGCAGCGAATTAACGAAGAGTTGCGGGCGTATACGTCTGCGGAGATAAATCGGTTGATACAAGCGCAATTGCAGCAAGCGTGGTGGTACCTTGCCCAATCCACCATCGAGCGTATATACCCCGCGATCACGTCGCTACACACCAACGGTTGTTTGACGACTATTTATCTGAGCAGCCGCGGTTGGGGACATGTTTTTCAGGCGGCGTTTTCGGATGCACCAGACTCTATTTATGCATATCGTGAATGCTTTAGAGCGTCGGTACACGTATTTCCGACTCAGGGAGGATGCGATTGGTAGACCCGGTCACTCGCCTATACAGAAGTGCACTGCCGCAATCAGGAAATTAGCCTACGGAGGCCCTGCCGACATGTTCGCGAGAGTACCTCCACATGGGCGAGATGACTGCCCGCGAATGTCTCATGTATTTTTATCAGGGCGTCATTGAGATTTTCAGGGATACGTATCTTCGGAAGCCTACCCCCGACGACTGCCAGAATCTGATAGATATGCACGGGTCGGTGCACAGGTTTCCCGGGATGTTGGACAGCATAGATTGTAAGCATTGAGAATGGAATAATTGTCCCATCGCCTGGAAAGGGATGTACACGACCGGCTTCAAAGGCAAGAACCCGACGATGATCCTCGAAGTCGTGGCGGACTGCCGGCTATGGATTTGGCATGCGTATTTTGGGGTAGCCGGATCGAACAACGACGTCAACGTCCTCAGTCATCGCCCCTTTCAAAGAGCAGTGCATATGGGTGTTGGTCCGGCCATCAGTTTCGTCACCAACGACAACGAGCACAACATGGGCTACTATTTGGTCTGTCTTTGTGAAGACGATCAGATGCTCATTAGATCCAAAGAAGATCTACTTGGCGGAATGACAAGAGTCGTGCCGCAAGGATGATGAGCGGCTGTTGGTATGTGGGATCTTAGGGCTCGATAGGACGGCGGTGAAGGGTCCACAAGGATGGTGGAGCGGGCTTTTGGTGTGATCTAGGCTCGATGGACGGCGGTGAAGGGTCCACACGTTTGAAGATGATGTGATTGCCATGTTGATGTCATGTAAGGCATGCATTATCAGGCACAAACCTGATCGCGAACAAGAAGGTCCAGGACCGTCGCAAACGGTCGTTAGACAGCTCATCCCCCCGAGGAGACAGGAGGAAGCCCGATCATAGCGATCAGGGACATCCTCGCCGAACTCCTTTTGGCGATCAGGGACATCCTCGCCGAACTCCTTTTGAAAGGATTCAAAGGACTCCGGTTGCAAGACAGAGGGGACCCCGTCTATCCCGAGAAGCCGCCCGCTCAGTTCGTACCGCTGAACAAGCCGGAGCGGAGGAAATTTTTCGAACTACACTCTGACCTGTTCGAAAAGCCAAAGAGGATGACGAAATCAGCCGCGCGCCGACCCCAGGATAACTACTGCTCCTACCATCAAGACCACGGTCACGATACCGAGGAGTGCAGAAACTTGGCTGCAGGTATCGATGTTTTCTTGTGAGGGCAGGGACCATTGAAGAAATACCAAAGAAGCAGCAGTCAAAGAAGAATAAGAAGCAGAGAGGTGCGAACTGCGCTCCTCAGGATCCGAAAAAGGCAGCCGGATCCCGAAGACGATGACGAGCCGCAATATGATGGAGTAATCCTGACTATTGATCGCTCTGCCGGGAAGACCAAGTCGTCCCTGAAGTCAGAGCGCAGAGGCTCCAATCGAGAGGAGCCAACGCATAAAAGGCTGAAGCAGGACGAAGTGATTACGTTCTCGGATGCTGATCCCGTCCCGGCCAATCTCTCCTCACCAAGACGCCATTGTCATCCAAGCCGGAGTGGCAAACAAACTGATCCACAGGGTGTTTGTGGATACAGGAGCGTCAGTCAGCATTCTTTTTAAAGAGTGCTTCGACAAACTAGAAGTGGACCCAGCTCGGCTCAGTCCGGCTCCGCTTCCCCTGAAGAGCTTCGCCCAGGAGGACACCCGCCCTGAAGGTTATTATCAGCCTTCCGATCACGGTGGGGAAAGCGCCTACTAGCTCCAGTACGATGATTGAGTTTTTTGTGTGTGTGAAAAGCTCGGTCCCCGTACAACGTCATCCTGGGAAGAGACTGGCTCAACACAGTTCGGGCCATTTGCTCCACTTATCACCTCACCATCAAGATCCCTACTAAAGGAGGGATAGCGGTCATCCGAGGTGACCAAAAGAGAGCAAAGAATGTCTGCAAATTGCGCTTAGAAGTGCCGAGCATTCAAATCGGCACCACCAAGCATAGCAATCACAGCAGCCGGAGTCAGAGGCAATGACCGAAGTCATACCGGAGCCGAATTCGATGACAGTTCAGCTGTACGAAGACGATCCATCCAGAACGGTTAAGATCGGCTTCGCGGGGAACGCCTCTACTTCGGGAAAAAACCATCCAGCTCCTCAAGGAGTACAAAGACGTCTTTGCATGGTCTCCGTTGGACATGACCGGAGTGCCCCCGAGGTAATCACTCATCGTTTAAATATTGATCCTTCGGTCCGCCGATAAAACAGAAGCAAAGACTCTTTGCGGCAGAACGAAGTCAAGTCATCCATGACGAAGTCCGTCAATTATTGAAGGCGGATGTGTATTCGAAGTGAAGTATCCTTCGTGGGTGGCCAATCCTGTCATGATCAAGAAAAAGGAGGGAGGATGGCGGATGTGCATAGATTTCACCGATCTAAATAAGCACTGTCCCAAAGATTGCTATCCCCTTCCGAACATAGATAAAAAAAAGTAGAAGCTTTGATCGGCTTTGAAATTTTTTGTTTTCTTGATCTATACAAAGGATACCATCAAGTTTTAATGGACGAGATTGAGACGCTTCAAAAACGGCTTTCATTACTGATTTCGGCATTTTCGCTTATAAAAAGATGCCATTCGGTTTAAAGAATGCCGGAGCCACTTATCAAAGGATGGTAGACAAGCTTTTTCGGCACCACTGATTGGAAAGGAGGTCGAAGTGTATGTTGACGATATATCGTCAAAAGCAAAAGCACTTCGGAGTACGAGCACAACCTCAAGTCCACTCTCAACGTGCTCATGAAAGCCAACCTCAAACTTAATCCCCAAAAGTGTACCTTTTTGGTAGATTCGGGAAAGTTTCTGGGTTGTTGGGTTTCAAAGGACGGACTCAAGGCAAACCCTCAAAAGTTCAAGTCGTTCAGAATATGGCAATGCCGAAGTCCATACATGACGTGCAAAGGCTAACCGGATGTCTAGCCGCACTGAATCGATTCCTTTCCCAAGCAGCCGAAAAGCAACTGCCGTTCTTCAAGGTGTTGAAAAAGGCACCAAAGTTCGAGTGGGGAGCCGAGCAGAAAAAAGGCCTTTGACGAGCTCAAAAGTTATCTAGCCGAGCTTCCTATTCTCTCTGCTCCAACCGAAGCCGAAGTAATATTCTTATACTTAGCGGCATCGGATCAAACCATCAGCGCGGTGCTTATACGAGAAGAAGGCCTAAAGCAGCTTCCCATCTATTTTACAAGCCGAGCATTAAGAGGTCCAGAAACCAGGTATCAACCTCTGGAAAAGATTGCTCTGGCATTAGTAAATGCAGCAAGGAGACTGCGGCCATACTTCTATGCTCACAAGGTATGCGTCTTAACTGATCTGCCACTTCGGCAAGTGTTGACCAAACCAGAAGCATCAGGCAGAATCGCCAAGTGGGCTATAGAGTTGGGAGAGCACACAATTGAATATCTACCTCGGAAAGCCATCAAGGGACAAGCCTTGGCAGATTTTCTTGCAGAAGCAAAGTTCGATCAAGCAATTCCTGTTATTGCCGAACAGAAGAATTCTGCCGATGCCGAACTAGCACAGCCCTTGGAATCCGAAGTAGAGCCGCCGGACTGCTGGAGCGGATTCGTAGATGGAGCTTCAAACAAGATGGGAAGTGGAGCTGGTATTTTACTTGTCGCTCCCGACGGACACGAGGTAACCTACTCACTTCGTTTCCTATTCCCACTACTAATAATGAAGCCGAGTACGAAGCCCTCCTGGCCGGACTCCAGTTAGCGCAAAAAGTCTGCTCGTCAAATCTCTCAAAGTCCATTGTGATTCACAAGTCATAGTAAATCACATGTTGGGTACAAGTGAAGCTCGTGACGAGAGAAATGAAGAAGTATTTGGACAAAGCGCAAAACATCAGCCGAAGTTTCTCCTATTTTCGGATAATCCGCATTCCCAGAGCGGAAAATAGCCGAGCAGATGCCTTAAGTAAGTTGGCCTCAGATCCGAGCTCAAAGGCGGAAGAATTAATGCACTCGAAGCATTGATGAAGCCGAGGTACATTCAGTATCCAGCTCGCCGAACTGGATGACGCCGATCTTGCAGTATCTGGATCAAGGACAATTGCCCGAGGATAAGAGAGAAGCTCGGAAGATCACGTGCCGAGCACTTCGGTACGAACTTCATGAAGGAGTCCTCTTTAGAAAGTCTTACCTCCAGCCGTTATTGCGGTGCGTAGGACCAGAAGAGACGGACTACATCCTCAGAGAAGTTCATGAAGGATCGTGCGGTAGCCACATCGGAAGCCAGAGCTTTAGCAAAAAAAGTTCTGAGATGGGGATATTATTGGCCAACCATGGTACAAGAGGCAGTGCAGCTCGTCAAGAAGTGTACGAAGTGCCAGATTCATGCAATGTCCCAAGGATGCCGCAAACCGATCTATACACTATGCAAAGCCCTTGGCCTTTCATGCAATGGGGCATAGACATAGTGGGACCACTTCCTCAAGCTCCTCGGCAAATGAAATTCCTTATCGTTGCCTGTGGACTACTTCACGAAGTGGGTGGGAGGCTGAACCATTAGCTACGATAACGAGCTCAAAGGCATTGGACTTCGTCTGGAAGAACATAGTGTGCCGATTTGGCATAACCCCACATCCTCATCTCGGATAATGGGACTCAGTTCACCGACAAGACGTTCAAGAATTGGTGCCAAGAGCTGAACATTCAACAGCGGTTCACTTCGGTTCTCCCATCCCCAAGCAAACGGACAACGGAAGTAACGAACCGGATTCTGGTGAAAGGGTTAAAAGCTCGGTTAGAAACAAGCCAAAGGACAATGGGTAGAAAATCTCCCTCAAGTCCTATGGTCCTACCCGAACTACACCTAAAACCTCCAACGGGTGAAACTCCGTATAGTCTGGTGTACGGCACTGAAGCCGTAATTCCGGTGGAGATCGGCGTACCCAGTCCCCGAACTCTAAATTTCTCCTCAGAAATGAACGACGACGGACTGAGAGCAGAACTAGATCTCGCCGAAGAAAGAAGAGAATTGGCGTGCATAAAAGCAGCCAAGTATAAGGAGCAAGTAGCCCGGTATTATAACCAAAGGGTAAAAAAGCTTCAATTTCAAGTGGGAGATCTCGTCTTGAGAAACAACGAAGTAAGCCGAGCAGAAAAGCTGGGCAAACTCGAACCCACATGGGAGGGTCCATATCGGGTGTCAGAAGTCCTCGGCAAAGGGTCTTATAAATTGATTCACATGTCAGGAGAACAAGTACCCCGAACATGGCACCGTCTCCAACCTCAAGAAGTTTCCACTTGTAAGAGACAAAAGTCCGGTCAGTCCGTCTCGTGTCTAGTTCGGTCATAGGGGTATGTGTTTTTATTTGTTTGTTTCTTACTTGTACCTTTTACTTGTCGTTTTTTAAAAAAAAAAGGTTTAAAGTTTTTTTCTTTCGTCTTTTTTCATTTTTTCTCTATGTGTTTTGTCTCTATGTGCTTGTCGTCTCTTACAAATGGTACCAAGGTATATCGTTCTTTAAAGACTGATCTCCTTTTTAGATCGATTATTAAAGACTATTGTGAGTCCAAGCTTCTAAGGAGGATATAAGACCACAATTCAGCTTAACAAGCAGTCCGTCTGAAACGAACTGCAATAAGCCAACGATTGTGAGTCCAAGCTTCCAAGGAGGATACAAGACCGCAATTCAGCTTAACAAGCACTTCGTCTGAAACGAACTGCAATAAGGGAAAGTCCGATCCACGCGATAAACCTCGCCGAATTAGGACGACCAAGTTCGGTCAAAGAAGTTTACCTCATAAGACCGAGGACGACCATGTCTAGTCAAAGAGGTTTACTGCATAAGACCACTTCGGTTAACTGGGAAAGTCCGATCCACGCGATAAAACTCGCCGAATTAGGACAAGGGAAAGTTCGATCCCGGCGACAAAAATCGCCAAATTAGAACACAAACCAAGTCCGGTCAAAGATGTTTATTTCATCAGACCAAAGACGAGTCCGGTCAAAGATGTTTATTTCATCAGACCAAAGACGAGTCCGGTCAAAGATGTTTATTTCATCAGACCAAAGACGAGTCCGGTCTAAGATGTTTATTTCATCAGACCAAAGACGAGTCCGGTCAAAGATGTTTATTTCATCAGACCAAGGACCAAGTCCGGTCAAAGAAGTTTACTTCATAAGACCGAGGACGAGTACGATGAAATTTTTTCGCTAAGCTGTAAATACAGTGTTAGAAGCGAAAACAAAATTTCATTTTTCAAATCTTGTTCGGCATACAACTCAGCTACCCTACAAAATGGCGTTACGCTATTACAAAGGACTATTCTACTGTCCAGGGTTGCTGAAGTTAAGCCACCTATCTGCAAAATCCTCTGGAAGCCGAGTTCGGTTGTTCCGAGCAGATGAAGAATAAGCAGGTCGACGAGATGCTATCCTCGACCCAACGCCTCTTCCCCGAGCCCGAGAAGTCCTAACACCTCGGCGATGAAGAGTCTCTGCAATAAGCATCTGCTGATCTTGCTCGCTCATAGTCACAACTCCTCGGCGAATTTCAGTCCGTCCCTGTCTTGACGATTCCGGTTGCTCCTGAGCCCGTTCTCGTCTTGACGTTTCCGGCTGTTCCGGAGTTCGTTGTTGACTGGGAGTAGGATTTTGAACAAGGGAACCAGAGGTTTGATCTGGAGTGCGAGCATCTGTTGGCACGATATGCCGAAGGAATCTTTCTATGGAGGGGCGCCGAGAAAGAACAATGTTGTACCGAGAAGCCCAACGCCGCAGTGATGTCACAACTTGTTGGCAAGCCGGGCTCTCCAGCACATTGTTCCTACGGAGTACATGATATTCCTCCCACAGTTCGTCAACTCGACTCTGAACATCCGAGATGGTAACTCCCCCGCGCTCACGGATATAATCCTCATACGCAGTCCTCTCAGCAATGGCCGTATTCAGCTCGGCCTCCAGATCTTTCTTATCGGACTCTAAGTCCTTGATATCGGCCTCCAGCTTCACTAAACGAGCCAGAAGCTCGTCATTCTTCGTCTGATCGGCTATAGCTCTTCTCTCAGCTTCGTCCAAAGCCGAAGAGTACAGCCGTTTCCAGTGAAGTATCTCCATCTCCTTGGGTACAAAGCAGCTATATTAGTTCGGCAGCTGTACCGAGCAGATAGTAAAATACAACAGGAATAAAGGCGAGTACGAAAAGCTATACGAAGACAAGTGTAGAGAATTTTTTATTCACAAGGAAAATTTTTTACACTAGGGCTTCAAGGCCATTTTACAAGGAAGAAACTAGACTAAGAGAAGGGAGACGAAATCATACTCCGCCAGCTTCGTCTCCGGCTCCTCGGTCTGGTACAGCTTCTTTCTCCTGGGCTACCTCAGCCTCGGCCTCGCCTCCTGCCGGCCTCGCCTCCTGCCGGCCTCGCCTCCGCCTCCTGATCGGCTTCCTTCTCCGGATGCCTGGCCTGATCGACTTCGGCCTCCCGCTCCAGCGGCTCGGCCTCACCCTCTCCGTTGTAAGTCGAAGCGGGTGAAACGGGTCCCACGGAGGCAAAGATAGCCTCCAGGTTCTCGTCCCGATCAGCTCGACAACTCCGGACTCGGTCTGCAGAAAGCAGGACCGAGGATGAAGCGAGCTCCTCAAGGAGCGGCAGATTCTGAAGCCGAGCTGCTATCTCTCGGCTGTACAGAGGCAGCACGACGTCGGCCCCCTGCTCGCCCTTATCGGTAATTAGCCTTACCAGACTACCGACAAAGGCCGAGAACTGGCTGCTCAAAAAGAGTTTCTCCGTGTAAACACGGAGAGCCTCCCCCTGGGCAGCCACATCGGCTGCCTCCTTCTGAGCCTCCCGGAGCTTCGTCTGCTCTCGCAGGATGATCAGCTGGTTTTTGGCTGACCGAGCTTCCTCCTGAGCCGAGATCCTACCAGCTCGGGCCCTCTCAAATTTGGCCTCAGCCTGTTCGGCCAGACTACGAGCAAGATGCAACTCCTTCTGCATCTCCTCGTAGTCGTGGGATGCTTTGGAGAGCTCCACGGAGACGAGCTTGGCTCTCTGAAGATGAACAAGGAAAAAAAACTCAACAGAATGGCCATCAAAAAAGGTGGAAAAGAAGCCGAGTCAGAAAGCTTACCTCCACAAAATTCGTCGGCCATTGAAAAGGCTCAGGGACGTGTTCCGGGATGTCTGCAACCACCTCGGAGATGACCAGCTCTTTCCCCGGCACTTTTGGGGACTCATGAAATTTCCCCTTCCCTTTAGCCGAAGACGGCTCCGGCTCTTTCGGATCCGAAGAAGAGGTTTTTTGCCTCTTCGGATTCTTCTCGGCTTCAGACGCCGAGCGAGGGGCTCTCTGCCTCTCCGGCTCCACAAGCTCGGAGGACTTTCGGATAGCTTTGTTCAGCATATACACTGCCAAAAAGCAAGAAAGCAAGGTTAGTTTTCTTCGTTAAAGCAGTAGAGCATAAAGATAAAGAAAAAATCCTCACCCTCGGCCTCTTCGTCCGAAGACGAGATGTCGAACACGACGTCGCCCTTGACGAGCTCAGACTCCGTGTATTGTTTCCTAACTATGGGAATCTTGTTGAGCTCGCCATCGAGCTCGTCCAACGGTTCAGGCCGAGGATGACGGATAACGGACTTCGGCCCTCTCCAGGGAAAACTAGGAGCCGCGGTCCTATCATAGTAGAAGAAGCGGTTTTGCCACTTCGGCCACTTCGTTTTACAAAAGGCCCTAAAGGGCTGTACAGGGATCAAGTAAAACCAAGACCCCTTCCTCTTAAATTGAAAGAATTTAAGGATCGTCTTCAAAGACAAATCCCTTCCTAACCTACGGAGTTCGGCAGCGAAGGCCGACAAGTGCCTCCAAGAGTTCGGAGTCACCTGGCCTAAAGGAAGCTGAAAAAAATCTAGTAAATCTATAAAGGCAGAAGGGAGGGGGAAACGAAGCCCGCATTCTAAGCAGGCCTCGTACACGGTGGCGTAACCCTCCGGCGGGGAGTCAGCCCTATGATCACCGTCAGGTACCACCGCCTTCCCCCCAGGAAAAGAGTATTTTTCGGGTAGGGATATCACAGTATCCTTACTCAAGATACTGTGAAAATACTCTACGGTCTTCTCCCCGGATTCTTTCCGGCTAGAAGACCCCTTACCCCCTTTTCTACCGCTACCAGACTCAGACGAAGAAGAAGCAGACATGGTTCTTACTCTTTGAAAGTTTGAAGAAATCCTGAGGAAATTTTTGAAAGCGGAAGGAAATTTTTCACGCAAAAGATAGAGAGTGCAGAAGAAGCCAATAGCAAAGGTGTTCAAATGATGAAGAAAGGCGGTATTTATCAGATTTGGAAAAGATTTCAAATCATCGCACCGTTTCATATTCCACCTTTTCAGGATTCGACGGCCGGATTTTACTGTCGCATTTAATGCCGCATTTAATGCAGTCACGCGCAGGGCACGTCCCCTGACTTCAGCCTCCCCCGTACCCTTTTCCAGAATGCCGAAGTGACTCGCTTCGCCGAAGTGATTCACTTCGCTTTTCGGGGGGGGTAGTGATGGGGTGCGTACTAAACAAGCCCAACAGCAATGACGGCCCATCAGCCCAAAGCCCAAGGAAGAGTATGAGTTCGGCATTACCAAAGAGTTCGGCCTCAGCCTACAGCTCGGTAAAAGCCAACCTATCAAGCTCTGCTCTCAGGTCGGCATCAAGCTCTACTCTCAGATCGGCAACCAAAGCAGGAGTATGAGTTCGGCATTACCAAAGAGTTCGGCCTCAGCCTACAGCTCGGTAAAAGCCATCCAATCAAGCTCTGCTCTCAGGTCGGCATCAAGCTCTACTCTCAGATCGGCAACCAAAGCAGTTCGGTCTCAGTATTCGACCGAACAAGGAGTTAGTGGACCCATACAGGATGTCCAACACACCCACTACCACGTGGTGTCAACTCAGGCCACGATCGTAGGCCATGACCTACACTACATCCACGATCTTAGGCCATGACCTACACGACATCCACGACTTAGGGTGGTGATGCAAGCCACGATCTTAGTTCAAGATATAAATAGAACTTAGATCAGATAGAAGAAGGTTAGAAGCTCTCTAGAGATAAAATCATATAGCAAGTCTGTGTTGTAAGCTGTAATCCCAGATCAAGCAATACAATCTTGCCCTCCCTTCTTCCCGTGGACGTAGATTTACTTCAGTAAATCGAACCACGTAAATTCTGTGTGTTGTAGTTTTCATTCTCTACCAGCTTTTACTAACATCAGAAATTCGCGGATCCATCAGCCATCAACATATATAATTAACTATACATGTAATAGAATGATGTAATCAAATGAAAGCTTTATATATTATACAAACATAAATTTCAAGATTTAATGTCAAAATATGACAAATAATGTCAACAGAAAATGTCAACACAGCGTCAACATCATTAGTCAATTGACGTTGTTGACGTTATTTGTCACCAATTAATATTAAATCTTAAAATCTAACGATCCAGATGCACTTTGCATCTAATAAAAAATGTCTTATCAATACATAACAATAATGGATACGTTTATACAGTGATGATGTTTAAAACAAAAGATCAATTGCAAAACAATATTTGAAGTAGAAGAATCGGATTACTAAATTCACACCATTCGACTTCTTGAAGGTGCATAACTTTTGCTCCTCAGCGTAGGGCCGTGGCTGTCAAATTCATAAGGCTTATCTTCGTCAATCCTGCCGATGGAAACCGTGCGGCTGCGAGCAACGGCTGGCACGCGGCCTGGGCCCGTTGGCGACGAGCTGGTTGCGCGGAGGAGGTCCGCCTTTGCCTTGGCCCGAGTGGAAGCGATCCTCGTAAGCTCCCGAAAATCGTCGTCTCTGGAACTGTAATCTGAGTTGGCGCTGAAGCTTCTCGGGAGGCTTTGGAAGTGGAGGTTGGGGACGCCGACGGCAGCGTGGCCGGCGCAGGTGGTCATGCTCCGGATGTAGAAATCTCGGGCTCGGGCCAGGATTTTGGCGGGCCCTTTCATGTATCGGACGAATTTTCTCTCTTTTCGATTACTTTTAGTGCTCATTTTCGGTTTCTAGCTTTTGATCGACGCGGATAGAGGTTCATCGTTTTTTAAATAGGAGTGGATTCTTAGGTTTGAATAAAGAAGAGAAAACGAAAGAGAAAATGACTTGAAATGTTATTAAGAATTAATTATTATGCTTAGATAGATACTCAAATAGTATTATATATACAGAGGAAGTAATCAAATATGAGTGAATTCTTTTGGTTGGTCACTATGAATTAGTGAATACGCTCTTATGGTGAGCCCTATAAATTGATTGGGAATCACATTTGCATGACTTTTTCCTTCTTTCGGTTATGTACTCCATATTTTATGTCTTTTATGGACTTATTGTTTGTAATTTTGTTAGTGTAAGGAGTAATTCAAAGTAAAGTGAATAAAGGTATAAAGTTTAAATTTGGGATTTAAATGTATACCTGCCTTTTGAAGTCCAATCTTTCTCCCACCACTAGTCTTCAACAATTTAAATCCTATCTTAACCCAACCTTCTCCACATCCATAAAAAGGTCCTTTGGGTTCATAATTCATATCTTCCATTCTACAGTTTACTCTATCTTCCATTGCATCTTTTTTCTCTTATTTTATTTTACTCCTATACCGCCAGACGGAGAATCCTTGGGATACACACAAGAGAGGATTGAAGACGGTCTTTATCTCATCCAACAGAAGATTCGTGCACCGTGGTATTTGTAATTAGATTTTGTTTTTTATATCAAGTCATGTGTGGCTAATATTCTTGATTACTCCTAATTTGTAGCAGGAATTAGTTTGAGCTATATTTCTTCAGACGATAACATTCATATTTCTATCAAGTTGATTCTTATCTATTGTTCTTGTTTTTATCTATATGATTTAGCACGCGGCTTTAGAATATTGTGGTGGCCTTAATTCTAGTGTCTCTTTATTTCAGAATAAGGAGCAAACATAGTTAAGATAGTCAGGGTAAGGGTAAAACTATTCAATAGACTAACGAGAAGAGACTTTGAGATGTGTTCAGCTTATGTTAGTTGTATAATTTCCCTACAAGTGTTCAACGGCGCGTAGCGTAAAATACACATGATCCTTGATGTTAGATTGTTAGAGTTTAGTATACTGCAAAAATCATCTTTCGAATGCGCGTATATGTAATAAACTCTTTACCCATTTTTGACCATATTTATGAATGAATATTTTATACCGTTTTACTTATGTAATTGTGAATTATGTTTTATATTCAAATACATAGGATAGACAAAATGAGTCTAAGGCTTCTTCATAGTAGACAATTGTGAGTAGCGTTCACAATAGGTAACTTGTCGGTTCTTCATAGTAAACGATAAATAGACTTTGAGTCTGTGACCATCTATTATGAAAGGTCGCGACGTCAGTCCAAATATTTCCTTATCTTAGGAAATGATGACGTCGGTGTGGTATAGCACTGAATGGATCTAACGGTGGGATAAGTCTTTCGTGCTATTTACTAAAAGACGATATCTCAGTTGATTTATCGTTTCCTAACCATTGCTGGCATAACATTAAGCATAAGATAATATTTGAGAACTACTTTGACTTATCAAATGGTGAGAGTATTTCGTTACTCAAGAATCCTGGTAAATTGGGTAGTAATCATTATTATCTAAGTGGTGCTAGTAGTCTTATTGCAATGTCACATAAGCCGGGAGAGTCCAGTTTGATAAATCCCCAAGAGGTGTTTAGAAAAAGTTTTATTATTCATACCCTAGCTAGTATGAAATAAATCCATGAATAATAAATAAGAATTTCTAAACAAGACCACTCTTAGAAATAGAAATTAATTAATACTCCCTCCGTCCCTCTTTAGGAGTCCTAGTTGGTTTGGACAGGCAGTCAGTATTATGTCTTTAGTGGATGATAATAACATTTAAGTTTGAGCTTAAATTAAATTAAGTTTTAATTTGATTAGTAAGTTAAACTGTGGCCCACGTCCAATCCTCCATAGATCCCCTGATATGGCCTAAAATACAACTAAATGTAAAAGGGGACATGCCCAGAAGACAGAAAATATAGAACACACAAAATTCACGCATGTTCCAATAATGTGATTCTCAAATTCTCTCTCACACACACATTAAGAATTTCAAAAATTAGGGTTTTCAATCTTAGACAATAACTCCCAGCATATTAATTGAATTGAATTGGAACGAATTGAAATCGAATAGGAATTAGAAATCTATTGAATTGAATTCTAAATTAATTATAAATCCCATGTTTGGTATAATGAAGTAATTGATATTAAATTGAATTTGAAGAAATTGTGGACACATACACAACACATTGCATACATACCTAATACTCACACTACACATAATACACATCGCACACACACAATACATACATTGCAGTTTGTACTTGTATGTGAGTGTGCAGTGTATGTATATAGTGTAAGTGAATTTGCACTGTGTATTATGTGCATGCTATATGCATTTGTGCGTGTGTGTTCATGACTCAACTTATTTTAATACAAGCGATACCCGCAGTGTACGGGGTTAGTGCACCAATTAGTAAGCAAGACTATCGTGTCCCACAGAGACATATTTGTACCAACTTAAGTACCACGAACAAATATTAACTACTATCTAGACAATAAAAAAGGTTTTGGTTTGATTTAACGACTAATAAAAGTATATAATAAGCAAGTAAACAAATAAGAACAAGTAAAAAAGATGTGAAAAGATAATGTGGAGAAAATATAGAACTCAAGGATCTGATGCACAATTCCAAGCTCTTATCCAATCTATTTGACTTACCTCTATGTGTCCCTAGAGTTATTATGCCGATCACATTTATAGATTAAACTCTCTCCCGGGGTGAGAAACCAGTAGATTAGGTGCTAGGATTAAAGTCTCCTTCTAACCCTTAACGTCTAACTCCTAAAAGCAAGAAAGATCAAAGACCTCACTTAAAACCTCAACTCTCCCGAGTTCTATTGAATTAAGGTGTGAATTCTTCTTATTTCCAGATTAATTATCTCATCCCCCGATTAATCTAATTAATCATAAACAATCAAGTGGTGATCAAGAAATTGAAAGGAATAAACCCAAGAATAATCAAACAACTACAAGAGCAAGGTACGAACAAATCGATTGAATAAAAACTATGAAATTAGTGCATCATCACCAAGAATTCTACAAGAAGGGTTTAGCTACTCATATTCATGGATAAAACCAAGTTTAACACAAAGTATTCAAACAAATACATGACTAAAAGATACTAAGTACTCATGTGAGATGAATCTATAAAGTGAAGCTTCAATCTTCCGATGTAGACTCTTCAATCTTCAATTTTCTCTCTCAAAGATGTTCTTGAAGGTGTGTGAAGTGTGGTAGGCGGTCAAGTGTAGAATGATAAAACCTAGATCCCCTTCTCTATTCTTATTTTTCCGCTTTTGCGGAAATCGCATCATAACGCGTGTTTTTCACCCGACCGGGTGTTATAAGCCATAAACACGCCCGGTCAGGAGAAATGCCTCTGGACTTCTGCTTCATTAAATTTAGCGCCCGGTTGGGGTGGTGTGAACATATCACCTAACCGGGTGGGAGCTCCTGGTGATTATATTTTGCCTATTTTTTGCCTATTTTCTCTACATAACTCAACAAACACATCAAACTCCAAAATAACAAATAATTAGCCGGGAGTACCTAAATCAAACAATAAAACTCAATGTATAGTGTGTGTGCAATGTGTGTTTGCATGTGTGTGTATTGTGTACATGTGTGTGCGTGCACAATGTATGTATTATGTAAAGTGTGTATATTTTGTATATATTGTGTGCAGTGAGTGTAATTTATGTATGTGTGTGCAGTAGGTGTGTTGTGTGTGCACTGTGGATACGAGCAATAGAGTTATCTAATTTATAACTCATTAAAATTCCAATTTATAATTCATTAAAATTCCAATTTTCTACTTTAGATTTGGAATTGTAATTTAGTTCAAAATCATAATAAATCTTTTTTGTCAAACATTAAATTTAGAATTGAAGGCTTCGATTCCAAATGCTTGCTACAGCTAACTCCATCCCATAGCCCCAATTCCATTTTCAGAGGACAAATTCCATATACCAAATAACAAAAAATTAGAGAAATTTTGATTATATTTATAGACATATAAATAGGTTTGTATTAATATGACAATCCTTCTTAAAATGACAATGTGACAACAACTTAGCATGCAATAGTATAAATGCTATAATGCAATATTATCAGCGCTACACTGCAGTATATATTATACTGCAATATTATGAACGGTACAATACAAATATTTATAATGCAAAACTAAACACTCTATACTGCATTATTATGAACGCTACAATGCAAAATGTCTGTACTGCAAAAACTAAACAATCTATACTGCAATATGTCCATATTGCAGTGTAGCGTTTATATAATTGCATTGTAGCGTTTATAATATTGCATGCTACGTTGTTGTGACGTTATCACTTTAAAAATAGTGTCACCCCTATATAAATATATTTATTTATATTTACACTTTCTATCTCCGACATATTTAAAAGTTGATAGGGTGTATTTGCACACCCAATAAATATTTATATTTATTTTTATACTCAATAGCTCATTAGAAATTTTTTATCCTTGTCTACTTATATACTTAAACAATTTTCTTTTTAAGGACACCTCTTTTAATTATAGTAAATAGTTGTAACGGTTAGAGTTTTGTATACTATAAATCACCTTTTGAGTGATTGAATATTGTAATAACTCTTATTTTATTTTTCAAGGAATAAAACAGATTATTTTTGTCATAATGATGTTATGTTTTACATTTAATGGTTGTTTTTACATATTTAAATGTTATAAGAAACGTAACAAGGCAAAGTCTTTGTTTTAGTAGACTGGTTGTGGGCGACGTCCACTTTAAGGTAACACGGTCAGTTCTGAACAAAGAAAAAGCAGAATTTCACAACCTAGATAGGCCTTGACTACCTATCATGAAAGATTGCAATGTCAGTCAGCATATTTCTAAGCTTTACTGAAATAAGATAACATTGGTGTGGTATAGTACTGAACGGATCTAACAGCAAGACATGCCTTTATGCTATCTACTGAAAGACGAGGTCTTGATAAATAACTATTTCTTAATCAACATATGTTAGCATTGAGCATATGGTATTGATTATGCACTACTTTGACTTATCAAATGGTGCGGGTTTTTCGCAACCCAATGATCCTGATATTTTAGGTAGTGGTGATTAATGTCTAGCGGTGCTAGGATTGCTATTATGTTGTTACGCGCGCGAGGTGAGTCTTGTTTGATAATGTCCTCAAGAGGACTTCGAAACAAGGTTTTATTATTCGGAACCTAGCTAGTTGGAATTTAATTATTCTATGAATAATAAATAAGTGTTTCTTGCTAAGTCCACTCTTGAATTTAATAAGAAGTTAATTAATTACGTCTATAGCAAACAATAATTAATTAATAGACATTTCTATCTTAAGCGCGGGAAATAAACATTTAAACAAAAAGGAAACCTGGATTACTTGTAATTTCAGATTTGGATGGACAGTGCAATATTATTACTGTAGTGGCTGATAATAATATTTCAATATAAGCTTGTATTAAATTGTGGGTTCAATTTAATTAGTAAAGTTAATAGGGCGAGATCACATCCAAACCTCCACAACTGGGCTCAAATATGAACTTAATATAAATAGGAGAATAAAGGCGAGACATAAACACAATTACTTTTTATCAAAATTTTTGTCCCTCTCTCTTTCTTTGTGGAGGTCGAAATTTTCCCTATCCTTCACTGAGTGAGAATTTTGTCTTCTTTATTTAAGTCCTAGTACTCTGATAAGATCAACCCACACTGATTTCGGAATACAATTCGGGAACCAGTCAGAAGATTTGTGGTCGAGTATTGAAGATCATCACGTGGAGAAGTAGCAAGCCATTTTCGATTCTTTGGAAAATCAAGAAGGTAAACTTCTATTATGTAGAAAAACATGTTTTAGGTTTCAATAAATCAAAAACATGTTTTAATTCAAGTTATGAGCATGATACATGTGATAATTGCGTGAATAGAATTTGTCTGAATAAACATGCATTTTTGTTCTTGCATGTGATTTCGATCGGGTTGGATTGTGATAGCAGGTTTATCATGTGCGACTTAAATTGGTTAAATTGGACTGAAACCAAATTCAGTTGACACCTTAGCAAATTAAGAGTTTGAAATAGGGAATTATTTAATGCCACATCCACGTCCAATTATATGTTGATACGTGGGGTGATGTGTTAAACTGTATATGATATATGTATACGGCTGTCTAACTATTCCTTTAATTGTGATCGGTAGAGAATAAATGTCATTAATGCAGGAGTTCTTTGTCAACTACAAGAAATATGACTTATCAATGTTGCATTAGAATTAGAGCATCCACAGACGAGCGACCAGCGATGTCATTAATGCAGGAGTTCTTTGTCAACTACTAGAAATATGACTTATCAATGTTGCATTTGAATTAGAGCATCCACAGAGGTGGACGAGCTCGCAGACGAGCCGCTAGTCCGTCGGCTCGTCCACCATTAGGCGCGGCGAGTGCCTCGCGGACGACCAAGACAGACAAGCGCTCGTCCGTACGAGCGCACGGACGTCCGACTATTTTCGATTTTTTTTCAATACTCTATATATACAGCTCGTTGCACTTCATTTTCATTTGCACCACTTGTTTTTTAACGAGTTTCTCTTCTTTCTCTCTACATCCCGAGATGGCTAGTGGTAGTGGTGCGGGTGGTAGTGGTGGGGATGTTGATGACGTTAGGCAGCGAATTAACGAAGAGTTGCGGGCGTATACGTCTGCGGAGATAAATCGGTTGATACAAGCGCAATTGCAGCAAGCGGTGGTGGTACCTTGCCCAATCCACCATCGAGCGTATATACCCCGCGATCACGTCGCTACACACCAACGGTTGTTTGACGACTATTTATCTGAGCAGCCGCGGTTTGGGGACATGTTTTTCAGGCGGCGTTTTCGGATGCACCAGACTCTATTTATGCATATCGTGAATGCTTTAGAGCGTCGGTACACGTATTTCCGACTCAGGGAGGATGCGATTGGTAGACCCGGTCACTCGCCTATACAGAAGTGCACTGCCGCAATCAGGAAATTAGCCTACGGAGGCCCTGCCGACATGTTCGACGAGTACCTCCACATGGGCGAGATGACTGCCCGCGAATGTCTCATGTATTTTTATCAGGGCGTCATTGAGATTTTCAGGGATACGTATCTTCGGAAGCCTACCCCCGACGACTGCCAGAATCTGATAGATATGCACGGGTCGGTGCACAGGTTTCCCGGGATGTTGGACAGCATAGATTGTAAGCATTGAGAATGGAATAATTGTCCCATCGCCTGGAAAGGGATGTACACGACCGGCTTCAAAGGCAAGAACCCGACGATGATCCTCGAAGTCGTGGCGGACTGCCGGCTATGGATTTGGCATGCGTATTTTGGGGTAGCCGGATCGAACAACGACGTCAACGTCCTCCAGTCATCGCCCCTTTTCAAAGAGCAGTGCATGGGTGTTGGTCCGGCCATCAGTTTCGTCACCAACGACAACGAGCACAACATGGGCTACTATTTGGTCTGTCTTTGTGAAGACGATCAGATGCTCATTAGATCCAAAGAAGATCTACTTGGCGGAATGACAAGAGTCGTGCCGCAAGGATGTGGAGCGGGCTTTTGGTGTGATCTAGGCTCGATGGACGGCGGTGAAGGGTCCACAAGGATGTGGAGCGGGCTTTTGGTGTGATCTAGGCTCGATGGACGGCGGTGAAGGGTCCAACACGTTTGAAGTATGATGATTGCATTGTTGATGTCATGTACGCATGCATTATCATGCACAACATGATCGTCGAACAAGAAGGTCCAGAACTGACTAATTGGGCCAATGAAGATGCTGCTGGTCCAAGCCATGGTGTGGCCACCACCAATGTACGAATGGGGATGCCTCATGATGCAGCCGGATGGGTCCAAGCGTTTGCTGACATGCGCCAACAAGAAGCCCATATTCGACTCCATAAGGATTTAATTGAAGAGTTGTGGACGCGTAGGGGTGCACGTTGATGGGTATAATGTAATTTTTTTTGTTGAACTATGTTTTTTTAATTATGTATTTTTTTTAACTATGTTTTTTTTAATGAAATTATGATGCATTTCCTCCGTATTTGTGTCGTAATTTAATTCCGTATTCGTGAATTTATGAATTGGGATGTCCTAGTGCTTGTCCTACTGCTTGTCCACTATTGTGCAGTGGGATGTCCTTAAGACGTGGCAGTGCAGTGGGATGCCCTTAGAGCATCCGCAATGGCGGACTTCTCGCTGGACGTCGGACCGGCGTGCCGGATGTACCCGCGGGACGTCCGCCATTGGGTCGGGAGAGGCGGACGCGGACGTCCCTGGTGGATGTGAGGTATCCACGGCCTTCCGGCGACGTCCGTCGGGACGTCCGTCGTAACGTCCGTCATTGCCTAAGAGAGAGTAAAGTAAAAGAAGGAATAAAGTAAAAGAGATTAAGAGAATAAAGTAAGAGAAAAGATAAAGTTTTTGTTAAAAAGGGAAATGACTCAACTGTTTGGTACAACCCACAAAGAAATACGACTCAATTACATTGGGACAAAAGGAGTACTAGTATTTAGTACTGCCTCCGTCCCGCTTAAGATGACACGTTTTCCTTTTTAGTTTGTCCCAACTAAGATGGCACATTTTCTTTTTTGGAAACCGTCTTTCTCCAATTAATACACTCAACCACTTTTTCTCACTCCTATTAAAATATTCATCTTTCTTTATCTCTCTACTTTAATACTTACACACACTTTTTCTCTCTCCAATTAAACACTTTAACAAATATCTCCTAAAATTCCAAGCCGGCTAAGAAATGTGTCATCTTAGCCGGGACGGAGGGAGTATATATTAAGTATACTTCTAATATGACTAGCCTTTTACCATATTTATTAAAACATTAATATTTATTATTATGTATTGAAAAATGGATATTGGCCTCTAATATTATGGAACTTTAAAAAAGTAGAATTTTTCCCACGAACTTTCTAATTGTCAAATAATATCATGAACTTTACTTGAGTTTGTTATTTACCATTGGCGAAAAAATTTCGACAAATAATATCATGATGCAGATTTTTTTCTTAATTTCTCAACAACAACTTCGAGAGTTTGAAGTTTTTCAATATTTGAGTATAGTTTATATTAAAGTACACCCTCCAAAATTATTCTTAAATCCGTTAATATAGCCAAAATTTATTAACTGGTGGGAAATAACAAACTCGGGTAAAGTTTGTGATATTATTTGCTAATTTGAAAGTTTGTGGTATGGTGGTTTGAGTGGATAGGATTTCAAGTGGGATATTGAAGTCAAGTATTTTGGTTGGAAGACGGTTAATAAGGTAGACGGATGTGGCAATTGCTTCTGGCCAGAATGATTTTGGAATTTTGGATTCAATGAGAAAAGCTCTGGTGATTTCAAGGATATACATATTTTTTCTCTCAGGTACCCCAGTTTGTTCAGGAGTGTGTGTGCATGTAGTTTGGTGGATTAGCCCTTTCTCTTTAAAGAAATTTTGCATAGCAGAGTTAATGAACTCCCCCCATTATCGGACCATAGGATTTGGATGGTCTGTTTGTACTGAGTTTGTATGAGTGTATAAAACTGAGTGAATTTTTCAAAAACTTCAATGGATGCGGAGGTATCCTATGGATGAGTGCCCTAACCGGCGATGTCAAAGCCAGGCTTGTCTTTCGGTCAATTTGTGAGATAGCAACGCAGTACTCTGTTAAAAAAAAAAAAAAAAAAAAAACGCAGTACTCTGTTGAGTCACTTCATCCACGTAATACAACCCGCGTCGTTCAGTGCCACGCCCAACTGTCATCCCCGTCTGGATATCCTGTAATAGACAGGAGTGAGATTGCATCAACAATTTAGAATTAAGTTCTCGAGTAGCATGACTCACTGAAAGTAATTTATGGGATAAAAATGGGACATATGGCAGTTTGACAGTCGGAGTGTCGAAGAAATATTAATGGTGCCCGATCCCTGAACAGGTGCTAGTTCCCCATTGGTAGTTTGGACAAAGGATTTCTTAGATTTTGAAATACTTAAAATATCGGCTGAATCAAAAGACATTGTATCCGTTGCCCCACAATCAAAAATTCAATTATGATCCCGTTCCCCAGTTTCAGAGGTTGATGAATGGGCTAATGCTTTAAATGAGTTATGGCAGGGTATAGTTGGTCAGATTTCGAAAGTATTGGGATTTGGTTTGGAGTCATTAACATTAGTGGGACTGTCAGGCAATTTATTAGCAGACGGGGGGTAAAATCTAAACCATCTAAGAAATGGGGTAAAAAGTGAGATTTGAGAGGAATAGAGGGATTCAAATTGAACCCCTCTTTACCTTCCGCCCAAACCCTAGCCGCGGCATTTCGGAATGACTCTGAATTACCAGCCTTCTCCGCCTCGCCGTTCGTCGCCTCCGTTCCCAATCTCCACACCCTAGCCACCATAGCCACCGCCCTTTCCTCATCTCGTATGGTGTTGGTGTCTAGAGTACCGATGCTTCCTGATGTTGGTGTAGCTCGGTCTTCGACCATCACCGCTGCTGAAGCTCGTTCTCCGCCACCGCGATTCCGCTGTTGACGTGATTTCTTCATCTCCTCCCACCATTCTGGGTAGCTATGGAGTAGAAAGAATGCCTCTCGGGTATGTTTCTTTCCGCCATAGTGGCTACACGAAAGTTTGCTCTTATCTTCCTCTCCCCTTCGGTTGGTCGGAAAGCGGGGCTGTGGATTTGCTGATGGCCGTCCTCAGTCGAATGCTCCCAGGCCGATTCCGACTCCAGATTCCTTTGGTTCATTGGTGGTCTTCATCACCTTCTCATTGCTTATTCTCGTCGGATTATTCTGTAAGCTTCCCTTACGGTGGGTAAGGGATCTTTGTTTAGCAACTCCCTCTTGATTGTATCGTATTTGCCATCTAATGCCCATAAAAACTGATACAATCGATGACTCTGAGTGTTCTTGTTGCACCTGTCGATTGATCTTGGACTATCCATAGGGTTTGGATCTCTAGTGTCAATTGAGATCCAGAGATCTTGGAATTTATTCCAAAGGTCCTCCGATGTCATATTGCCCTGTTTCATCATGTATGCTTGCCTGTGCAGGTCACTAATTTGAAAGGGGTCGGCACCACTCCCATAGGTGATTTCCAGGTCATCCCATAGATCTCGAGTTGTCTCATATTGAGACACCTGGTTCACCAAGTTGGGTACGATGTAGTTTATGATCCAATTGAAGCAACAATGATCCCTTTGTTGCCATTTGGGGTGGTCCTAGCTGTCGGTTGAAGGAGGGTCTGAAACTCCAGCAATGTGAGATATCAGACCCTTTACTCCACTTGCCCTTCTCATCAATTTCGCCCAGAGAGAGTAATTATCCCCATTTAGTTTGGTCTGAATGTGAATCTCCCCCAACGACTCTAGTTGGACAGGAGACTGATTTGGTGGTTTTTGTGGCGGCTGATTCATACCCAGCCTCATAAATTCAGCAAGTTGTGCAGCAAATTCTGGAGAAAAATTCATTTTGGATAGTTGGCTTGTTTCGGGTTTGGTTTCGTCAGATTCTGACATGGCTGGTGTTTTTGTAGGGATTTATAAAAAGTCAGGAAAGGTATGCTCGGGAAAGTGATGAGTTTTTTCTGAGTCTCAAACCTGCTATGATACCATCTTAACGATGGTAATCGAGAGAGGTAGGGCAAGATAGGTTAGACATTGTAGGTATGCGGAGAATGTATTGAGCTCTCTTATTTCAGTATATGAAAAACTGTACAATCGTTCTTCTCTTATAGGAGAAGAATATTTCTATCTAAGGAATGAATCAATCTATTTTTAATTACATATCGATAACATATCTTCTCCTCCAAGACATATCAATTAGGTAATATCTTCTGATTTTTTGTTTCTCTTGATATGATTTCATTCCTCGTGTAATTTAACAATAGCATGGTTATTAGAGAGAAATTATATGTATAGATTTGTTCATGGTTAAAGGTGGTTGTTGATTAAATGTTGCGTTTGTTTTAAGCAAACTGTAATGAATCTATGATGTCATACTGATAAATATTTTATGTAGATTTCTGAATGTGTAAGCAAATATACTCATTTCAGATTATTTCGAAAAGCATGTGGTTTTCGAGATGGCCGTTAAAATCATACCACAACATCAGTTCCTTAATTTGCTGCAGGACAAAAAAGGGTGTGACCAGACAGTGAAAATATATATGCAATGACATGTTTATGTAAATGTGATAAGAATTCGTTGTTATATTGATGAAGACAATGTGACGAGAATCTCAATCTATTGGTTGGTTAGAATATTGTTAAATATTAGTACTACCTTTTTTTTTAAAATGAGTGAAAAAAGAAGTGTGATATTTTTTAATGAGAGCGAGTGAATAAATGCTGACAATATTCAAACCAACCAATACATTGAGATTTATTTAGATATTGATATCAAATTAATATCCTGCATCGATATGAACTGGATGCATGTCGACTTTCAACAAGTCAACTATAAACTAGTACTAATAGTTTCACTAATTAAGAAGGCGGCTGGGAATTATTATTATCATCATCTAATAAATCCGGAGTACTTCTGAACTGTACTTAAGGTTGCTATAAACAATGGTTTTCTTTGTTACAAAGCATGAGCCAAGCAATAATATGAATATATTATCAATAATTTTTCATCGGTCAAAAATGTTTCACGGCAGAAGGTCAGCGCCGAAACTCGCGACAAAATAAAACATTTTGCCTCATCAATCTTCGATGTACTCTCTCCGTCCCTTATTACGTGTCAGAATCTTCAATTTTAATTCACTCTTTATTATTTTAAGTTATAGACCTCATATTTCATTAACTTAATTCAACTCTCATATTATTATAAAATTAATATAAAACTAAGTATAAAAATAAGATTCATATACAACTAACTTTTCTCAATCCACTTTTTTTTCTCATTTCTTAAAGCCGTGCCGAATCAAAGTGAGACACGTAGTAGGGGACGAAGGAGTATTTTTTTGTTTTATTCGACTACAAGCTCCATAATACTTATCTCTGCGTCCCCCAAAGGTTTGACTTCAAATTCTTGCAATTATCTAATTAATACTCCTCCTCCTGTGACTGCTCTAAAACCTTGGACTTTTTCATCACGACTTTTTCTTCCCGAGATGCGTATATATAAAAATAATCAGAAGAAAGTAACAATCATAATAATATAGTCGCATTCATCACATTCCTCTTTATCTGCTATGTATTCTTTCTCAGCAAACTCCTCAACTCAGAGTGGGAAACCACCGCCGTCATTCCGGTCGGCGCTCCACACCGTCCGTAAACCTACCAAGAAGCCCATCGCTCCGCCTCCACCAGCCCCACCAAGAATCTACAAGGTGGCGCCAGTCGAGTTGAAGGATGTGGTTCAGAAGCTGACAGGTTCGGTCGAGGTCCAGCCCACCCGGCTGCTGCGGGAGGTGGCGCCGCCCCCTCTCAGCCTCCACCCACCGCATCATTCAGAAAATGAGGAGAAAAAGAGCCAGAAATCAACGGACGGTTGTTTTGGGATTCTAAGCCCGCTCGGGTTTAGCATATCGCTGTTCGGCTATGCTTCTCAGTCCAGGAACACTTGCTTCCTTCGACCCTAGTCTAGTTCTTTAGTATCCCAAAAAATTATGTAAATCCCCAAAAATTAAATTGAATTAACATTTATTTGTTTCCTAAACATGTACTTAATCAATTGAAGATTTGAGTGTTGTCAAAGGTTGAAATGGAGATTAAAAAAGCGATAGGTGAAGTCCGGATGTGTGTTTTTCTTGTTTTGCTATATACTCCCTACGTCCCCTAATAGGAGTCGTTGTTTGACCGGGCACGAGTTTTAAGAAATGTAAAGAAAAGTTGGTTGAAAAAGTTAGTGGAATGTGGGACCCACTTTTTTATATTGATTTTATAATAAAATGTGAGTGGAGTGAGTTAGTGGAATGTGGGACCTACTACCATTTATGGTAAAAATGAAGAGTGACTCTTAATGGGGGACGACCCATAAAAGAAATTAGCCACTCTTATTCGGGGACGGAGGGAGTAGTATTTTGGTGATGGTTTTGGTGCTTGGGTGTTTCTTTTAGTGATTCTTAAGGCTTTCTTCTTGATCGGTTATGTGCCACCTTTAGTTCTCCAATCCTTGGATATTGTTTCGTACTTCTTGATCGTTTTTTTTTATATATTTATATTGGCTTTGAACCTCTACGTCGTACTTCGAGTTTTTTTAAATGCATCAAATAAAATGCACTCGTCATGTATTAATTGAGTTTTATAAGAAGGGCATTTATATATATAGATGGTTGATATTTGGGTTTAGGTTTATGTTATTATATAAGTTTGTTGAGGTAGTGCACTTTGATGCATAATGTACTAAATTTATTTCTTCATTTTTTTATTCTTTTGGGGAATATATAAAACTTAATTGTTTTATTTTTATTATTTTATAATTTTTTTCTAATTTTAGTTTTGAACGTAGTATTCCATATGAAATTTTAGTTTGATTTTATAAAATTCGAACTATATATATTTCTATCATCTAATATTATAATAGTATAAAATTTGTATAAACAACATTTTCAAGACTAAAAAGTTTATGTTTTTTAATATTAAAACACTTAGCTATAAAAGAGAGAAAACAGAAAATACAAATTTGTCTTTTGACTGAAAGGGATAAAATTATAAAAAAATCATTATTCTGTAACGAAAAAAACCAGACTTTCCGCTTCCACTCAACGAACTAACTATGGCGAAAATCATATCTCCACGAATTACAACAACACCCACTTCTCTTTTCTTTCCATCTCTCCTCCCTCAGAAATCATTAGTCCCTTCCCAATCTTTCGTTACCTCAACTAATTCCATCACCACACCTCGTTTTCGGTGGAAACTCAATAGGCCGTCGCTCATGGTGGATGCGTCGTCCTCCGCCGCCTCCTCCGTCGTGCCTGATGACATATCGGATGTGCTCGGCGAAGTCAGTATCTTCACTGCCGCCGGTGAGCCCGTGCAATTGAAGCACCTTTGGGATCAGCAAGAGGTTTCATTAGTTGTTTATGCTGTTGCAAACTGTGCCCTCTTTTCTGATTATATTTAATTTTTCCCTTTCCCCCAATTTTTGACCGACAAATTAAACCTAAATTACAGAGCAAAGCGCGATTGAATTTGATTTTTCGAAACTTTTTAATCCATCTTAACATGGTTTTATTAGACATTCTATTTCTTCAGGAAAAACGTGATTAATTTCGGTGAATTCATTACACTTTCTATCATTATTTGTTGAAAATAATATTTTCTATGAATTCGGATGAAGACCGTAATATTTCTAAGAAGGGTTGTGAGGAAACGCATTAAGAGATGATGAATATGGTGCTTTGCATCTTGACAATTCTGTTCATCTAAAAATCCATAATCAGTTTGAAGTTTGTCTAAGCTCTATGATCTAGTGTATCTTTGATTTGTATCATTTGTATGCTACTGACTTAGATAAATTTTGTTCCAGTTATAAGTTTTTTACTGTAAATGTACCAAAAGAGTATTCAGATGGTGGTGGATGAACAGATGATTAAACTTGGCAAAAACTAAACTTCTTGGCATTGTTGATTAAAACGCAACGTTATCTTTGATGCGAAGAAATTCATTGAAATTTGAAGGACAAATAAAAAGAAGGAAAATATGGACATGCTTGTTTAGAGAAAATTTTGAAATATAACGAAGTAGTTACTTCTGTTTGGTAAGTTTTGGTTTTCGCTTTCTTTCTGAACAAACATGTCTGAAATCATCAATTTTCTAACAAGTAGTTGGTGGGAATAGTTAACTTGAAAGAGATGTGCGAGCTTGGATGTACAGAAACGAATATCAAATCATCACTATACAACCAGAGTTGAGTTCAAAATTTCAAGTTTTGCATTAATATGAAATGCAACTTAAACTGACAATAGATGTCCTATTCAAATGCAGTTTGTTTACATAAGTCCTAGTAGATGGAATCAAGTTAAATATACTGTACTATAGCCATCTGGATTTAGTGTTGTTCCATTCTATGTTTGCTGTATATTTAGCATCCCTGTAACCAGGAATCTTTCCAAGTAGTACACTGTACACATATTTAATTATGTATCAAAAGGCAATCTTTCATTTTCTTGGCCTAACAATCACCATAATTTAATTGTACAAAATGTCTTACTTCAACTCCGAGGTTTGTTTCAAGAGCAATTTTATGTACTACAGTAGATTAGCTACTATTGTGTTTCGTCTCACGGACGTTTCACATTTCACTGAAGACTCTTTGTTTCTAGGGAATTGCTGTTGTTGCACTCTTGAGACACTTTGGGTGTTTTTGTTGGTAAATTTCAGACTTCCCTGAGGAAACTTCATTTTGAACTACTGGAAGATTATCTCTCTGGTTTGAACATACTCTTTCCTTTCTGTATTCTAGCTGGGAGCTTGCTGCATCACTTAAAGAAGCAAAGGTGAAATTTGACTCAGCTGGTGTGAAATTAATTGCTGTAGGTGTTGGAACTCCTGACAAAGCTCGCCTTCTTGCTGAAAGAGTAATTCCATTATTTTTTTTATAAATCTATTTATGGGTATAAAAACTCGTTTAATTGCATTTTTGGGGTGCTTTCTTTGTGTTTCAGAATAAGGTTTATCATATTTGCATGGTTGTGTAGGGAGAGTTTAAAACAGCAGTATCAGACTAGGAATGTAACTGGATTGGGCTAAAGTTTTACCAGATATGTGTGATTGGTAACGTTGTTAATTATTTCATAAGATATGCCATTTGTTTGCTGATTTGTTATTGAGCCATGTATCCATCAGTGCAGAGGTTTAAATGATTGGCATACGTGGATTTGATCTCTAATACCAATTGTTTTCTTGTGCCAGCTACCGTTTCCTATGGAGTCTCTCTATGCTGACCCTGATCGTAAGGTACCGTGCAGCTACTAGTTCAGTATGCTATTCTCTATCCAAGATTGAGCCAATTTATAACCCCAACTGGAATTTCAGGCATATGATGTTTTGGGCTTGTATTATGGTTTTCGCCGAACATTTCTCAACCCAGCTAGTGTATAGTGCTCAATCTCTATTTTGATTTGCAAGATTTCTTGTTTCTACTCAACTTTAGAATTTTCTTTAACATAAATCTGTGCAGACCAAAGTATTTTCAAGATATGAGGAACTGAAGAAGGCCATGAAAAACTACACTATCAAAGCCACTCCAGATGATACTAGCAGCGTGCTGCAACAGGTTTTGAATCATGTCCCTAAAATCTTCTAACTTATTCATCTCTCATCTAAATGTAATTCGGCATGCTTGGATATTAGGGAGGAATGCTTGTATTTAAAGGAAAGCAGTTGCTCTATGCAAGGAAGGATGAAGGGACTGGCGACCATGCTCCCTTGGATGAAATCTTCGACATCTGCTGCAAGATCCCTACTCCTTGAAGCCTTCTATCCACTGTCACGCCGTCGTGTGTTTAACTAGAGCCTAGAGGTACGCCTGACCGGGTGTCTCAGTTTCTGAAACTCTTAGTGCTCGACTGTTTGTGCTTTATAGGTGTTTATTGTGATATATGCCTATACACATTCATGTGTATATTGTCATATAAAGCATGACAAATCCAGAAAATATACACATTAGCTTGATGATGCAAAGTATCCGGAAAAAGAAAATATGCAACTGTGCTAAAATTTCAAAATTAATAAGGTGTATTTTTAGGAAGCTTTCACATTATACTTTCTTTATGTAATGTATATATTTTTTAAATTGTTGCAGTTACTTTGGTATATACTGTACAATTAAAAAATTTATATGATTACATTTGTTCCCACAAATAACTTTTATAATTTCTAAAAATTCATTAAAGAAAATGGTAAATGATAACCAAGAAAAAAGTAGTACTCCCTCCATCCCAAGAAAGATGGCCCCTTCCTTGGGCGGCACAGGATTTTATGCAATTTTATTTTTTGTGTTAAGTGGAGAGAGTAAAGCAAGAGAGAGAGAGAATAAAGTAAACATAAATGTGTTTCCATTTTAAGTAATGAGTCATCTTGGTTGAGACAAACCAAAATGGAAAGTGAGTCATCTTTAATGGGACGGGGGAGTACTAGTTTTCTAAGATCATACTCAAATCCAAACTCAAATCCATTATGTAATAAATACTTCTCCCTCCGTCCTAATTAAATTGAATCATATTCCTTTCTGGGACATCCCACAAATATTGAGTTATTTTCTTTTTTGACAAAAAAATATCTAATCACTCTTCATTTACTTTATCTATCACCTACTTTGCTCTGTCTTATTTCTCCTACTTTTTTCCTTTCTTCTATTTCATTTTATTACTCTGCATCCAAAAAGAAGTGACTTAACTTAATTGGCACCTAGTTTGAGGGAGTAGTATTACATCAAGTAGTAATTACAATCCAACTTCATACACAAAAGAAAATTTTTAATGATTTACTTTTTACTAATATTTCAACCATGCTATATATTTGATCTAAATTACTCACTCGGTCGCACTTTAAGTGGAGCAATTTTTATTTGACATGAGATTTTATGTAATGTTATTTTATGAGTTAAGTGTAGAAAGAATAAAGTAAGAGAGAGAAAAAGCCTAGAAAATGACATTTCTATTTTCTGAAATATATCATTTAGAGTTTGAGATCTCAAAAAAAAAATGTGTCACCTAAAATGGGACAAGTGGGACAAATGGAGTACATATTAACCTAACAGTTTATGATAAGATTATAATTACTAGTAATAAAACTCGGTATAAAAATCAAAATATGAACAATTCAAAATGAATAGAAATATATAATCCAAATTTGACCCGGCCAATCTATCCTCCCATTAAATTAAGTTCAAATCTCTAATACGTACTCCATCTGAAGTATCACATTTTTTTTAAAATTTGTTAAAACTAAAAATTCATTTCAATGTTTAGAACAAAAGCTATCTCTTATCTCTTCATATTACAATATTCAAATATATATCTTTTACACTATATATCTGTAAAACTATGCATATTTATTCTCATCGCTTTATAAAAATCACCGCTGCCTTAGGAAAAGTAACATTCAAAAAATGCTAAATATCTTAGACATTTTTTTCCCTAAAAGGCTTCTGACATGTGTTGTGGTATGTGCTGATATTAATACGTGAGCCAATTCGTGACCTAAGTTCGTGAGCCAAAGTCGTGACCCAAAATTGAATCTAAATGTGATGGATCACAAAATATTTTTGAAGCCCTTAAAACCTGCCCTATAAATCCACTCATTCCTATTTTTCTCCCGTCATATCAACATTTTATTTTCCAACCCCAACATCTGCAATAGTGCCATAAATTCCGCCTTTAAAATCCGCATATATTCATTTTCACCACTATTTTTCTGTTATCAAATAAAATAAAATAAAATAACAAAATAACATACATTAAAGGCAATACCAAAACATACTTAATTTTTTTTAAACATAGTAGTATTTACCTAGTAAACGATTCCAAGTACCAATATGTGCTCGAACTTTTCGAGCACCTTCCGAGTAATTTCCGAGCACTTTCAAGAATTACATATATTGTCAAATAAGAGAATAAATCCTAATGTGCTTGATGGTATTTTCGTCTAAAAATGTTTGAAATAGTGAAAAAGTAGCTCAAACAATATAGCACCGAAGTTAATGGACCTCAGAAAATATTTTCAAATGTTACGAACTAAAAGTGATACCTTAGCAAAGTTCGCGGACAAAAATAAATGTTCATTCTTTCATTTATTATATTAGCAGACTAATTTTTATCTTTATTACTAATTTAAAGTGATTAATGCACTCTATAAAGAAACTCCTAGTATATGGGTCATAAGGGATGTAATCAAATGCAACTCTAAATATTGTACAAACTTCAAACTATGATCTGAACCGTTATAAAATGTCAATAGATGATTAAATAATAGCAACAAAAAATGTCAACACAATGTCAACGGTTGATGCTGTGTTGACATTGTGTTGACTTTTTTTGTTGTTATTTTGTCATCTGTTAACACTTTTTAACGGTCTAGATCATAGTTTGAAGTTGTACAGTATTTAAGTTTGCATTTTATCACTGCTCTGGGTCATAAATCATAAAATCAACCCTTCACCTTCCGCGTAATCCTAGCCAATAAATCCTAATCAATCACATCCTATACCATATACTTAAAAAGTGCCCCCAACTTACCCAACATTATTCAACCCAATTAAAACCGTGCATTTTAGTAAACTTTGATAATTGTATAATTCACTAGGAATTGATGCTGCTAAAACAACCAATGCTAGTTGGCCGGATTTTATGCGAAGACAACATGTGTCAATTTAGCCTCTCTGTTGTTTTTTACTATTTGTTTTACACTCATCATATTCATATTCATACCCATACATATGCATCGCCGCCGGCCAACCAAGAATAACCGCAGAATATTCAAAATATTGATTCTATAAATATTTTACACCCAATATTTCTCCACCAAAGAAGTAAAACCATGACCGAGGAGCGCAAGGTCGTTCTGATCACAGGCTGCGGCAAAGGCGGCATTGGCTACGACTACTGCAAGGCCTTCGCCGATCTCAACTGTTCCGTCTTCGCCTCCGACGTCTCCCACCGCCTCCCCGACCTCGCCGACCTGCAGTCCGAAGACAACGTCGAGACCCTCGAGCTCGACGTCTCCTCGGACTCCAGCGTCGCGAGCGCCGTGGACCTCGTGATATCCCGGCGCGGCAAGATCGACATCTTGATCAACAACGCCGGGATCGGGAGCCCGGGCCCACTGGCCAAGCTCCCCCTCGACGCCGTGCGGAAGGCGTACGAGATCAACGCGCTCGGCCAGCTGCGGATGGCCCAGCGCGTGGTCCCCCACATGGTGGCGCGCGGAGGCGGGACCATCGTGAACGTGGGGAGCGTGGTTGGCCGAGTGCCGACCCCGTGGGCGGGCTCGTACTGCGCCACAAAGGCGTATGTCCACGCGATGTCCCACGCGCTTCGGGTCGAGCTCAGGCCGTTTGGGGTCAATGTGGTGCTGGTGCTGCCCGGGGCGGTGCGGTCGAGCTTTGGGAGTAATAACGTGGAGCGATTGAAGGATTGTGAGTGGAAAATATATAAGAGTTTTAGCAAATCTATAACGGAGAGGGCCGAGGCGTCGCAGAGTGGCAAGTCCATGGATGCGGCCGTGTTTGCCAGGCATGTGGCGAGACAGGTCTTGAGTTCAAGTCCACCAAAGACGATCGTATACGGTCACATGACCGGGTTGTTTAGATTTCTGTCGTGGTCGCCGCTTTGGGTGAGGGATCTCTTTTTTACAAAGAGATTTAAATTAAACAAGGTGGTCGTGCGATAAGATGTTTGTTCCAATTGAGTTGAGCCGCTTTGCAAGTGGTTTGTTTTCATTGTATGTGATGCCAATGAGTATTCTTTGGTAACTACTTCCTCCGTCCATGATTAAATGTCTCATATTTAATCAGCACGACTTTTAAGAAATTGTTTGACTTTATAAAATAAAGCAAATTATAAAAAGTTAGTAGAGTCGGAGTCCTATTTTTATGTATTTATTTTATAATAAAATATAAATAGAATGAATTAGTGGAATTCATGGTCCACTTATTAAATATAGTAAAAGTGAAATAATATACTCCCTCCGTCCCGGGCTACTCGCTCATTTCCTTTTCGGCTCGGAGATTAAGGAATGAGTGTATAGGAAAGTAAAAAATGACGGCTGTAGGTGAAATTTTTTACTAAAAATGGAAAGAGTGCAAGTAACTTGGGACGCCCAAAAAGGAAATAAGTGCGAGTAGTGCGGGACGGAGGGAGGTATTTATTAGCGGACGGATGAAAAATGAAAACTGAGACATTTAATAGCGGACGGAGGGAGTATATACTTCTAGTTCCTGTGTTTTTTTTTTGGTTGAGTTTGAATGTAACCACTAATAATATGAATTTGTGAGAAAGCTGATTATCACAAATTTTGTAGTATCTTAAAATGTAGTGCTTTCGTAGGAAAATTGATTCTTTCTAGTTACTCACTTGAGATATAACATGCTATTTCACCTTTTATGTGTTCCGTTTGAATCCAAATATTACCTTTTATCTTGGATTCGAATATCTAGTTTCCAAACTTACTTATGAAATTGTTATATTAGGATTCACTAATCAAATTAGGTTTCATAAAATTTTCATATACTATTAGTTAAAATTGATTATTAGGTCTATTATTCTATCACATCGCCAACCCAGAGGTCCGACGAAGTTGCACCGGGGAAATAGACCCAAGACAACTGACCACCAAATTGGTCGGATATCAACACATACCTCTGCTGAAATTGCTTGAAACTAATTTTTCCTCAGATTGGAGTGCTTTACTCTTTCTTCGCATATTTACTTTTCATTTATTTTCTTTAATCTTTCTCAACATAACTCACTAAACGCCATTTTCTAAAATACTAGTATATTAAAAAAAATACCTCAACTGATTACTCTTACCATTTTTGGGGTTAAAATATTTAATCAAAAGTTTTGGTTGATTTTCTAACCGATTTGATAATGACAATGAAAATGAAATGCAAATGGACTGATGATGATGAGAAAGAGGCTACCAAGTTTCCAATAGCAGTAGTAGACATGAATGAAGAGATGATCAGACCCTCTTCATGATCATGACAATCACAACATCGGTGGCAAGTACAATTTCTCCAAACACCCTCATGATCTAACTTTTACTAGATTTTCTCCAAACACCCTCACGGCTTCATCGTCCCCTTCATCATCATCATCATCATCATCTCATGATCACAACAACAGAGATAAAGACAATGAAGATGATATTGACAATATTTCAAGATGGAAATTAATATGGGATGGGTGCACGCTGCCTATACATGAAAAGAAGCAATCAGATGATGATGATGAGTATGAGAATGGTTACACGAGTTGTGATGAATGCAAATACTTTCCCCATTTTTCCTGCTTCAACTTACCACTACACATCCCCTCTCTTCCAATTCATTCTCTCAAAGATCACATCCTAATGCTTCAAAGTGCCGGCAAGCTAACATGTTGGATAGAGTCAAGTGCTGTTTGTGATGGTTTTACAAATGGGCACTTCTATACTTGTACCAATCAACATTGTGGCTACAAAATAGACATCCAGTGTGCTTCTCTACCTAACACCATCAAACACGCAGCTCATCCACGACATAATTATCTCAAGCTAGTACCAATCGAGAATATTTATGATTTTTGTTTTTGTCCCAACTGTTATATGTGTAGATACGCACTAAAGGGGAACTTCAAATGCAATAGTTGTAGATTCAGTGTATGTGGTAAATGTGTGATGCTACCAGCAACAAATAAGCATAGATTGGAGAATCACTTGTTGTCATTGACATATGATGCCCATGCTAATCGTCCTGGCGAGCAGTGGCGGATTTAAGTGAGAACAAAGGGGTACGAGCAAAACAAAGTGCTAGTAGTGGTGCCAGGGGCGGACACATATACAAAGAGGGTAGGGCTGAAGCCATTACCCAATTTTTTTTTTTTTCTACTTTCAAAATTTTTAAAATTTTAAAAAATTATGTTAAGCCCTTATCAAAATTATGCTACCGAAGAACAAATTATTTTAGATGCATAACTGTACGGGGCTGAAAATTAAAGAAAGGAAAAGTTAAAATCTAGAGAAGAAACGTAACAATGGTGTTGGAGAAGTAAGGAAGAAGAAGAAGACTATTTTCATATATAAATTAATATAAAAGTAATAATCACATGGACCCCACTTTAAATGTTTGTCAGGCTCGTAACTTGTAAAAAAGAGTGTATTGTAAAAGTGTGGTTGCTTTTAAAAGTTGAACACGTTTTTGTATTAAATTTTAGTAAAGGAGATTACATTTTAGTTGGCCCACAGCCCACACGGTTTTTAGATTTTAAAAATTAAAAAGGAGAAACAGAGGGTTTCATTTTGAAGTTTACAGAGGGCGCCGAAACAGAAACAACACCATTTTATAAAAGTGGGGTTTTGAGTCTTTGAAACTTTAGAGAAATTAATATTCAAATTCTTCACAAAGAGGTAAGGATTTTATTAAAGTTGTTAATATTATATTCTATTTCTTGTTTTTGTAAAATTTTGATAGAATAGTTGCAAGCTAAAAAAGTTATAACAATGGTTAATTGCAAGCTAATATTTGTGATTGTCGTATAGAATACAATTTATATTAGTGAATGTTGATAGCATCTTTATATCTTATGGAGTTATGTATATAAACTAATATTGTACTTCTCTCGTTTTTGCTTAGATTGACCGTAGAGGATGGAACGCTTCTTTAAAAAAAAGTGTCGTGATGAATTTTCTTCTCCAAGTGAACCCATTGTTGAAGCAATGGAAAATCAGCCCCGAAGAGAAGTTGGGTTGAACTTGAATGATATTGTTGGTGATCCGGGAAAACGCAAGCCAATTGAAGAGTTCGATGTTTCAATTCGAGATAGAGTACGAAGAGAGTACTTGAATATGGGCCCTTGTCAACCAATTGGACATAAGTATGAAAAAAAGAAATATGGTGATCAAGAAAGAAGTTTTCAAGATATTTGGTTTAAAAGGTATACATGGTTAGAGTATAGTGTATCAAAGGATGCGGCTTTTTGCTTTTGGTGCTACCTTTTCAAGAAATCAGATAAAGGGGGTCGACAATCAGATGATGCTTTTACAAAGACAGGTTGTAGCAACTGGAAAAATGCATTAGAAAGATTCAATTATCATGTTGGAGGCGTGAATAGTTGTCATAATAATGCTAGAATTCAGTTCGAAGCTTTTCAAGATCAAAGGAACAGTGTGGCAAGTATATTACGGTCAAATACCCGTGAGATGGAAGTTGCATATCGCATTCGGTTGACAGTCTCATTGAATGTGACTCGGTTTCTCTTAAAGCAAGGATTATCTTTTCGTGGACATGATGAGTCAAGTAGTTCTTCAAATCGAGGTAATTTTATTGAGTTGCTTCTATGGTTTAGTGAACTTAACATTTGATGAAACATTTATTGGGAATAACCAATGAATTATCCATTGCCTTGCAAAAGAAAGATCAAAATATTATTCAAGCCATATCATTGATCCAAAGTGTGAAACATCAGTTGCAAAGTTTTAGAGAGAATGGATGGGAAGACATACATGATCAAGCAACAAAGTTTTGTGAATTGCATAATATTTCACAAGTTGATATGGATGAAATTATACCACGCCGTGGTTATAAGAAGTATGGAGCAGAGTTGATCACGAATTTGCATCATTATCGTGTAGAGATTTTTAATCAGGTACTATAATATTCCTATTCATGTCTTATATATATATATTATAATTTATGTTATTGTGGTTGCAATGTCAAGGTGGTTGATTTAACTATACAAGAGATGGATAATCGATTTTCTGAAGCTAGCACCGAGTTGCTAGGATGCATATCATGTCTTGATCCAAGAAATTCTTTCTCTCGATTCAATGATGATCAAGTAATCCGTCTTGCTACTTTATATCACGAGGACTTCTCTGCAATTGATTGTTAACGGCTTCCACTTCAACTTAGTAATTTTATTGCTAATGTACGATGTGATCCTCAATTTGCTGCCTTAAGCAACTTAGGAGACGTTGCTACGGAAATGGTCAAAAGTGGTAAGCATTTGGTTTTTCCGTTGGTTTATCGGATTATGGAGTTGGCATTGGTTTTACCTGTTGCTACTGCTTCTGTTGAGAGAGCATTTTCTGCAATGAAGACTATCAAGACCGACTTGCGAAATCGGATGGGAGATGAGTGGATGAATGATAGTTTAATTGTGTACATTGAGAAGGACCTGTTTTCAACGATTGATAATGAAAAAATCTTGCAACGTTTTCAATCGATGAGAACGCGTAGAATTCAGTTGCCATCGCTTTAGACGTAAAACCGCAACTATGACATGTTATTTTTATTAGATATATTTTGGACTACTTCGTATTAAATATATATGCATTTTATAGTTTTTACGATTTTTATATTGTATAATTATATATATATATATATATATTATGTTTGACCGTGAAAAAATATATAGTGAAGTCCAGCCCTTACAGTCAATTTTTTCTGCGTCCGCCCCTGAGTGGTGCAGTGGTAGACATGTTACCTTACCATCCTGTAGACTGGGTAGCGAATCCAATGGAAGACAGTTTCTTTTGTGCCATGTTCAGTGTCCTTCTTTCTTTTAATTATCTCTTTATGTGTTATAACATTTCTTGTATATGATAGTTTTGCTAATGAATCAAATTTTCCATGTTTTGTCATGTTAAGTATTTTAATGTTTTGAATGCATTTAATTTTGTTTATATTTTTGTTATTGTACATTCAAAAACTCCTAATTAATTTATTTAATATTCTCTTATAAACATTGTTTGATTCTCTTATCATGCATTTATATTATCTTTATTATTTCTCGATCCTTTGCTAAACAATTTAATTTATTTTAATGCATTTTTAATATTTCACTCTTTCAAATATATTCTAATTTATATATATAATGATGTTTATTATCGAAAAAACGATATCAAATGATTAAAGCATCGGTACAATTTTGAAACTCTAAATTGTTATAACTGTTTATCGCACCCCCAGATTGAAAATCCTGGATCCGCCACTGCTGGCGAGTTCTACTGCAACAGCTACGAGGGCCAAATGGCCCTCATGAGATGGATGTATCATTGTTGAGACTGCAATCAATCTATTCATTACCATTGCTTTCCTGCTACATCGGGTTGGAACAGAAACATCAAATATGGGACAAAGCAGTACGAGATTTCCAGTATTCATGATCACCCTCTTAGATTTCAAATCGAAACCAACAAATAGAAATGTGACCATGTCATTATAATTACTATGATGAGCCTTGATTTCAATGTGCGCTATGCTTCTTTGACGTGTGTAAATCATGCGGTCTGATGCACATGGGTATGCCAATGACAATGAGCCATCCGATCGCGTGCATATGTAAATTGCTGTGTTTATGTTATGTGCTAAATGTGTGTTGTTTTGTGTATATTGTAGTATTTCATTAATATTGTATACAAAATATTTATAATTCTTGTGTATTTACTGTTGTTCTTGTGTATGTTTTTTCGAAAAGAAAATTTGAAGCCCGGGTTTAATTAATGTCACATTTCCATGTCGATTAAAGTCATCAATATAATGCTAAAAACTATTGTTTCGATCCAAATTATCTAGTATCCCTCTGTCCTAAAAAAGCAATCTCATTTTGTAATTTTCGTATTTTACAAAATAGAATCAATTAAAACAAAAATGAGAATATATGATATATTTAGAAACAGAAAATCAAAAAAAAAAGAAAGCATATCTCATTTTTATAAGATGTTTACATTGTTAGAAAAGAAAGGTATAAGCTTGTAGGATAAGCTTTGTATTAGCTTGGAGGCTAAGAAATACATTAGCTTGGAGGCTAAGAAATACATGAGCTTGGTGCCCAAGAATATATTAGCTTGGTGCCCAAGAATACTTGTAGCACAAGCTTTGTAATGCCCTATATAAGGGTGTCATATTGTTGAAGAAAATAATAAAGCCTTTTACCAAAATCATTCTTCTTCTTAGCCATTTAACATGGCATCAGAGCAAGCAACGATTCTTGGAGCTCAGAATCAATCTCATCATCGCTCTTAAACCTCTCCCAACCTCTTGGCCAAGAACCTGTAAAAGGCAGAAATGTCAGAAACTGAAAAGGTGATCACCGGCGACCCGAACTCATCCGAAGCGGATGAGTTTGCACGTCTCTTTTCAAATTTCATGCGAAAAAGCCTCATGCAAAACCAACCACCAGAAAATCCCGACAAACCAGAAAAACCAATATACAAGACCGATTCTCAACCCTTGACAGTAGGGTTTAAACTCAACGGAGAGAACTATCCGGTATGGTCCATCCTGATGCACAATGCGATTAGCGGAAGGGGGATGGTATCTCACATCACTGGAGTCCCATCCCCACCAGCAAGAACAGATCCAACGTTTACACAATGGCAGGAAGCCGACCATTGTGTATTTACGTGGCTAGTTCAAAATATCGAGACCAAATTGGTCAGCCGAAAGGCTCAACAACCGACGGCGAAGCACATATGGGACAGCCTGGCCGTAACATACAAAAGCGGTGGAGATTCGTTACAGATATACAATCTACACCGTAGGGCAAGCACTCTAAAACAGGGGAACACCACACTGGAGGAAGTGTGGAACGATCTCAATGAGATATGGACAACAATTGACCAAAAGAGGCCCAACCGGATGAAATGCCCTGATGATATACAGATCCACAATGAAGAAACTAAACAAAACAGACTATATCAGTTTCTTACGGCATTGGATGACAAGTATGAAATCGTAAAGAGAGAGGTGTTAAAAATGGAACCACTTCCCTCAGCCTAGCAAGCGTACAACATAGCGAAGCGGGAAGATGCCCGATCGGAAATTCTCCGTCCTATAGACGGAAAACCCCCAGGAGACGGAATCGGAGCAGGGCTATTCATGGCGAGGAGGCCAAATCACTCCACCGCTCCAAGCCGTGGTGGCAGTAGCAGAAATGGGGGATGGAACCAACGGACATCCGAGGAGCGAAGAACGGATGATGATAGATCCAAATTGGTTTGTACCAATTGTGGAAAACGCAAGCACACAAGAGAGCAATGCTTTGAATTGGTGGGGTATCCGGAATGGTGGGAGTTGAAGCACAAATCGGCGGCTACTCGGCCACCGTGAAGCAAAGGCCACGCCGCCGCGGCTGTTGGAACGGATGGAGGAATCACAACCCTCGCCGCCACCGAGGGCAGCCGTGACACGGCTACTCATACCCGGGGCAACGAGCAGTTGATCGGCGCACCACCGAGAACAGCCGGAATCGGGCAGTTCGCCCCTGGAGGAACCAAATCCGACGAAGAGGAAATGAGGAAACGGCGGGAGGTAACGCGGTATTAGGGTTAGGTTTGCAACCTAACCCTCGGCCTTCCTTACCTTTACAAAATATACCTCATGATGAAAATATGTTTGATTTGGCCCCAATAAAATTTCGAAATTCTAAAATAAACCCCAACATGCTCGAAAGCTATAAATCAACCCCCATTGAATGTAAAAATAGGTTTCAAGTCCTAGAAAATTTTGGGACAGCATGTGCTATGTCTGCAGGTATTGGAAAAATCAATAGGTGGATTTTTGATTGCGGGGCCACTGACACTATGACTTATGATGAGTCAGATATTTCTAAAACTCACAAGCCTTACCTATCTCATATTCAGACTGCTAGTGGGGATTTTACGGTTGTAAAGGGGGCAGGGACTGTGAAGATTTCTCCAACTTTAGAATTATCTAATTGTTTGCATGTTCCCTTACTTTCCCATAAACTACTGTCAATCAGTCATGTGACTCGGGTATTAAATTGCACACTGCTAATGCAACCGAATTTCTGTCTACTGCAGGATATCAGGACCGGAGAGATTATTGGGCGTGGCACTGAAAGTAACGGGCTGTACTACGTGGATGAGATAGCCCAAAAAGGAGCTGCCATGCTAACTCACGGGTCTGCTGATAGGGAAGCTTGGCTTTGGCACCGACGCCTAGGACATCCTTCTCCGGGTTATTTAAAAATGTTATTTCCTAATATAACCTCAAAATCGAGCATGTATTGTGAAACTTGTGTTTTAGCTAAAAGCCATATAAACCCCTATTTGTTGAGTAATTCTCGTACTAAATCTATTTTTGATTTAATACATTCTGATGTTTGGGGGCCCGCACCAGTAGTTGGGGGGACAAGGCTTTAGATACTTTCTTATCTTTGTTGACGATTGTACCCGTATGACTTGGGTATACTTTATGAAGCATAAATCTGAAGTTTTCAAAAACTTTGTCCACTTCTATAATCTTGTCCAAACACAATACCAAAAACCCATCAAAACCCTTCGATCTGATAATGGGGGGGGGGGAGTTTGTCAATTCCAAAATGAAACAGTTCATCCTAGAAAAGGGAATGATACACCAAACCACCTGTGCCCACACTCCAGAACAAAATGGGGTAGCCGAAAGGAAAAATAGAATCCTACTAGAAATGACCCGTGCCATACTCATTGAATCACAAGTCCCAAAGACCTTCTGGCCTGAAGCCCTCGCCACTTCCGCTTACCTTCTAAATCGGCTACCTACCCATATCCTAAAGTTTCAAACGCCAGTCGATACCCTAGCCCTATACACGACCATTCCTCAACATCTTTCCCTAAAACCTCGGATCTTTGGCTGCTCCGTCTTTGTCCATATACCAAAACATGAACGAACAAAATTATCCCCATGCGCTATTAAATGTGTATTTGTGGGTTACGGGGTGAACCAAAAGGGTTATAGATGCTTTGATCCTAAATCTAATCGTATGTATACGACCATGAATTGTGACTTTCTTTAATCAGAGTACTTCTATACCTACCTTAGCGGTCAGGGGGAGGGTGATATTAGGACACCTAATAGTGACCCACTAAGCTGGGTGTCAATGCCAAGTGTACCAGAAGTGGACCTACCAGAGGAAGCAGTACGCAACTCCGCTGGACAAGTCTCTGACGTGGTGCAGACTGAAGCGACAGGTGACACAAGTCCTAGTAGTGACTCTCCGCTCCTGATATCGAATGTAAGTACTCTTGCCCCTGTCAATGAGATTACTGGAACTAGTGTTGTGGATGAGACTCAGGGGGAGAATAGTGATCAACCTAAAGAAGTTGAAATGGATGAAGTTGAGGGAGTCGATCCTGACACTGGGAGATATATACTACCTCCAAGGGCAAACAGGGGAGTACCACCAAAGAGGTACAGTCCAGAAAGAATCAACAGAAAGGAAAGATACTCTGTTGCTAACTTGGCAAAAGGGCACCTGACTGAGATGGCTCAGGCGTTCGAGGAAGCACTCTACGACGAGGAGGAAATCCCACAGTCAGCCGATGAAGCGATGAGGAACAAGCATTGGAGAGAAGCTATGAAAAAGGAGATAGATGTTTTAATGCGTAACCACACATGGGACAAGTGTATACTCCCCGAATGAAAGAAACCAGTTGGGTGCAGATGGGTGTTCACCATTAAGCGGAGACCGGATGGAAGTATCGAGCGGTATAAAGCTCGACTGGTGGCTAAAGGGTACACTCAGACTTATGGAATAGACTACTCAGAAACGTTCTCTCCTGTAGCTAAGATGGATACAGTCCGAGTACTACTTTCCATTGCAGCCAATCGAGATTGGCCACTGTACTAGTTCGACGTCACTAACGCCTTTCTTCATGGGGAGTTGAAAAAGGAAATATATATAGAGGCGCCACCAGGCTTCTCTGATGAGTTCAAGGCAGGTGAAGGATGCCGATTGAGGAAGACTCTGTATGGGCTAAAGCAGTCACTGAGAGTCTGGTTTGGTAGATTTGCAGACGCAATGAAGAGCTATGGATACATGCAAAGCAATTCAGATCATACACTGTTCCTGAAAAGGCACGAGGGAAAGACTACCTGTTTAATTGTGTACGTTGATGACATGATTATTACAGGCGATGAAGCAAAGGAAATTGAGAATTTGAAGGAGAAGCTTTTCAAAGAATTTGAGATGAAGGATTTATCTCACACTAGACCTGACATCGCTTATGCTGTAGGGGTTGTAAGTCAATTTATGCATCAACCCCAGGCCGAACACTTAGAAGCTGCACTAAGAATAGTTTGATATTTGAAGGGAACCGTCGGACACGGAATAGTGTTTAAGAAAAATAGAGACTTAGACATCCATGGGTATACTGATGCAGATTGGGCAGGTAATCCAGTGGATAGAAGGTCGACTTCAGGCTACTTTACATTCGTTGGAGGAAACTTGGTAACGTGGAAGATTAAGAAGTAGAAGGTGGTAGCCCTGTCTAGTGCAGAGGCAGAATTCAGAGGAATTAAGAGTGGTCTGACCGAGATCATGTGGTTGAGGAAATTGATGACAGGGTTTGATTATATTCCAAGTAAGAGTCAGTTATATTGCGACAACAAAGCCGCCATAAGCATTTCAGAGAATCCAGTCCAACATGACCGAACAAAGCACGTTGAGGTGGATAGACTCTTCATCAAGGAAAAAATTGAAGAAGGAGTGGTTGAATTCCCTTTTGTACGTTCTGAAGATCAACTAGCAGATATACTGACCAAGGCAGTTAGCTCAAGGAGCCTTGAAGGAGTTCTTGACAAATTGAGTATCGGGGATCCCACTTTCAATTTGAGGGGAGTGTTAGAAAAAGAAAGGTATAAGCTTATAGGATAAGCTTTGTATTAGCTTGGAGGCTAAGAAATACATTAGCTTAGAGGCTAAGAAATACATGAGCTTGGTGCCCAAGAATAAATTAGCTTGGTGCCCAAGAATACTTGTAGCACAAGCTTTGTAATGCCCTATATAAGGGTGTCATATTGTTGAAGAAAATAATAAAGCCTTTTACCAAAATCCTTCTTCTTCTTAGCCATTTAACATACATTTTGATTTCTTTATCTTGATATGATTATCCGTAGCATCTAATTATATTAACTGAAATTCAAATTAACTAATTATATTTATAGATTATAATACCTTCCACGCATTTAATTATTTGATTTAAACATATTGCTCATATATTTTGATACGAATATATCTTAATATCCTCATATCTCCATTATTCCATATATTATTGATTTAACATATCTTTCCTATTTCTTGATAATTAAGTTAGGTTATTCTATAAATATGAGCCTTTGTTATTCCTTTCCATCAATGAAGAAATATTATAAACTTATTTTCCATTTTTGCATTTTACTTTTCTGTTAATCTTTGTTCTTGGTTTGATCGACGGGCAAAGCTCCCGCGACTCCCTTTTATCCTCCACCTATCGCAATCGCAACGCCGGAATCTTGTTAACATATTTTCTTTTCGGTTCTGATCAAAGTCGTCAATATATAATGCTAAAACTATTGTTTCGATCCAAAGTATCGTACTATTTTTCATAGCTAATACGTTGATATTAAAAACTAAATAACTCTTTGTATCAGAATATGTTTTTTATTAAGAATCTAAGATACCTTTAATGTGTCCAAGAAAAGAATGTGTGAACCTTTTATTTTCTCTTTGCTCGAGCTCAAAGTTTGCATGATTCTGTTACTACTCAATGTATTTATATGAGTATTATCTTTTCCAGTGAGCAGTGATAAAAATAGGGAAAAAGGAAAACAAATGTTAAGATAAAAATAAAGTACTAAAATAGAGGAAGAGATTTTTTGTAAACGTCCATTTAAAGCAAAAATAAGAATATTATGATTGAGTTTTAGAGACTTGTTATAACTGACTAATTTGTATTGTATAGTGGTATCTATTCTTTTCTCACACTCCAAGTCTGCATTACTCAATATATATATGTAAGAGTTAGCGTTATCTTTTCCAATGTGAGATGTCATTAAAAGAGAGAGAAAAAGAAGAAAATTTGCTAAAAAAAAGATAGACAAATGGAGCTTGAGAGTTATACTCATGTGGTTCATGAACACCCGATGAGTCTGATCCCATACTCGGTCAACGAAAGGGGTCACAACTCTTGGTGCTCTGGTTGTTGGAGATTCATTTTACCCGGAGATGCAACTTACGGTTGTAGCCTCAAGTGTGGATTTCGTAAGTTGTTACACAAAGAATGCATGGAAATGCCGCGAGAGATTAAGCATCCTTCACACCCTCTCACACTCCAGGTAGTTCCACGCAAACTTCATGGATTAATAAAATGTGTAGTTTGTAAACAGGGTGTGTCCGGGTTAAGCTACGGATGCAGTGATGGATTGTGGATCCACATGCCATGTGCAGATGATGTTGGTAATGATAAGAAAGAAAAGCAGCGACGAATAAAGCATCCGAGCCACCCTCAACATGAGTTACGTTTTTCAAAGAAAACGAGGTGGTGTCCATTCCCCTGCGATGCATGTGGTGTCACTCAACAGGGGGACTCCTACATCTGCACTGGTTGCGACTACTCCATACACGAGAGTTGCGCACTCCTCCCACCGTCTGCAGACTTCCCTCATCATCACCATGCTCTTTCCCTCGCCTTTTCTCCTCCGTCTGAGTACATCCGATATGAATTTGATTGTGGGATGTGCAACTCAACTTTGTCGTTGAGACGTTGGGTCTATCATTGCCACCTTTGCAGATATGTCGTCCATCTCAAATGTGTAGCCTCCAAGTAATACTTCTTACTCTCTTTTTTGGCAAAAAGCATCACACTTTATCTCACTTAATATTTTGTTCCATCTCATACTAAATTCTATCTTTGTTTATCTACTTTATTATGCCCGTTTTCTTGAATCTTATGCCCCAACTATTTTGGGACGAATGAAGTATTATTAATTAGTACTCTATTTGTTCAAACTAAGTTGGGTCACTTCTTTTGGACACGAGGATTAAAAAATTGTGTTGAATGAGTTAAATGAGAATAAAATTAAATATGAGAGAAAAAAAGTAGGATAGATAAGAGAGAGTAAAGTATGTGATGGAGTAAAGTAAAAGCAATTACATGTTTTATTTTTTGTTAAAAAAGAAAATGACTCAACTTTATTGGAACGTCCCGAAAAGAAATATTACTCAATTTTATTGGGACGGAGGGAGTACCATTTTTGTAAAGGTGCATGCTTAGCTTTTGTGCTAAAAATAATTAATTAATTGTTTCATTCAGATTTGATAGTGACAATGAAAATGCAAAAGCAAATGATGATGAGAAAGAGGTTACCATATTCCCAAAAGCAAAAGAAGACTTGTATGAGGAGATGATCAGGCCATTCGTTAAGCAACAAAAAGAAAAAGAACAGATTTCCATCCCTCATCATGATAATGACAATCACAACATCGGTGGCAAGTATAGCTTCTCCAATCATCCTCATCTACTAACTTTTACTACATTTTCTTCAGCTTCATCGTCTTCTCATGATCAGTACAAAATAGATGAAGATGATGAAGATGATCCTGACAATATTCCAAGATGGGAATTAATATGTGATGGGTGCACACTGTCTATACAAGAAAAGAAGCAAACCGAAGATGATGATTACTATGAGCATGGTTACATGAGTTGTGATGAATGCAATTACTTTCTCCATTTATCCTGCTTCAACTTACCACTACACAGCCCTTCTCTTCCAATTCATCCTTTCAAAGATCACAACCTAACACTTAAAAATGCTAGAAAATGGATGTATTGTTTTGTTTGTAATAGCTATACGAATGGGCTCTTCTACAGGTGTACCAATCAATATTGTGGGTACACAATAGACATCAAGTGTGCTTCTCTACCCAACACCATAAAACACGCAGCTCATCCGCGACACAGTTATCTCACGCTAGTCACAAGCGAGAGTTATTACGATGTTGGTTTCTGTGTTAACTGTAATGCGCATGTAGCCATACAATTGGGACACTACAAATGCAATAGTTGTAGATTCAGTGTGTGTGGTAAATGTGTGATGCTACCAGCAACAAATAAGCATAGATTGGAGAATCACTTGTTACCGTTGACATATGATGCCCGTGTTAACCGTCCTGGTGAGTTCTACTGCAGCAGCTGTGAAGACCAAATAAACCCCAAAAGCTGGATGTATCATTGCCGAGACTGCGATCAATCCTTTGATCCCAAATGCTTTCCTGCTACGTCGGGTTTGTTTAGAAACATCAAATATGGGACACGACAGTATATGAATTCCAGTATTCATGACCACCCTCTTAGATTTCAAATCATAACCAAGAATAGGAGATGTGGCCTATGTCGTAAGGACGAGTATGAAATTTCAATGTGTGTCACTGTCATGCTTCTTTGTCATGTGTTCTACATGCGGTACGAGACGCATGGGTGATGCCATCTGATTGTAGATTGTTGTGTTCATATTATGTGCTAAATGTGTTTTGTTCTTTTATCTTTATATCTTTTTGATATATATTGTTTACAAAAGTTTTAAAATTCTTGTGCATTTACTGATATTCGGCCAACAAAGCTGTTATGAATATAAGGCTTTCCAAAGCAATGAGGATGCATGATAAGATCAAGTGGAGCATACAATACAAGATCAAGAAGTGGAAGTTTGAAAGTTAGTTGAGACTAACGGCTACTAGCCGTTTGGAGCTCGTTTGTTAGCTGCGGTTTTTCAACCGATTCTTGAGAGAATTTCTTGATTCTTTCTTTGTTGTGTAGCAAGTATAAATGCTTGTAATTCTTAGTTTGTTTAGTATCTTCTGCAGTTACAATAATAAAATTTCCAGTTCAAGTTCTTCACAAAAATATACTCTCTTCTTTCTCATCTTGTCTTCGGTTAAAACAAGCTTCGCTTTAGGGTTTTGATCTGCATGCTTGATCATCCATTGTTACAATTGGCGCCGTCTGTGGGAAGGCTCTGGATCGATCAAGCGGTGTGAAGATGGCAGCAAGACTCGACGTCGAAAAGTTCACGGGGAAGGAACGATTATGGCTTGTGGAAGATGAAGATGAGGGCGGTTTTAGTGCAGCAAGGCTTGTCCTCGGTTCTGGCTTCGGATGAATCAGATGGGAAGGGGAAAGATGCTGCGCTAGATGATAAAGCTCGGGCCAAGATCGAGGAGATGCAGCTTAAGGCGCATAGCGCAGTTATTCTTTGTCTTGGAGACAAAGTCTTGTGTGAAGTGCAAGGAGAGAAAACAGCTGCGGGTATCTTAAAGCTGCTAGATGATGTCTATCTAGCCAAATCTCTGGCTAATAGGCTATATATGAAGAGAAGGTTATATTCATACAGCTTCACAGAGGATAAGTCGATTGTGGAACAACTTGAGGATTTTGCAAAGTCTGTAGATGATCTAGAAGCTGTGGATTGCAAGATTGCTGATGAGGATAAAGCAATCTTGGTGTTGAATGCTCTTCCTGACTCCTACAATCAACTAAGGGATGCTATCCTATATGGAAGGGACAAGGTGATCACGTATAGTGAGGTTCATGCGGCGCTAATGGCTAAGGAGTTGCAAAAGGGAGGCAGCAAACCCTCTGAAAACGCTGCTGAGTCTCTCAATATCAGAAAGTTCAGCAAGCAAAAATTTAAGAAGCAGAAGGGTGATTAATATAAGGGTCAAAACCCTGGAATGAAGGAGTCCCTTTCATGTTTTTGGTGTAAAAAGCCCGGTCACTTGAAGAAGGACTGCCATGGGTGGAAGAAGAAGCAGGCTGAGGAGAGAAAGGCACACTCAAACCAGATCAGTGATGATGTAGAGAATCTCCCAGAGGTAACGAATGTGGTGGATAGAATTGAGAGGGGTTCTTGGATAATGGACTCCGGGTGTTCATTTCGTATTTGTCCACACATCGATTGGTTCCAAGATTTGGTGAAGTCCACTGGTTCAGTTCTCTTGGGAAATGATAAAGCTTGCACTATCATGGGAGTTGGAAGTATTAAGCTCAAGCTGAAAGATGGATCATTGAAAGTTCTGACAGAAGTAAGATATATTCCGGAAGTGAGAAGAAATCTTATTTCTTTGGGCACTCTTGAAAGGAAAGGCTATTCTTTTGTCTCAGAAAATGGAGTGATGAGGGTATGCAAGGGCCAAGATGTTAAAATGGTGGCACAAAGGGGTGGAAGCTTGTACTATCTGCAGGCTAGTGTCATAGTTGGTGAAGCCCATGTAGCTGCAAACTCAGATTTGAGATCTTGGCACATCAAGCCGGGACATCCAGCTGAGGGAACATTGAAGGCTCTGATCCAGAGTAAGTATATTGCTGTAAATAGCATGGAGAAGCTGGATCAGTGTCAAGATTGCCTGCTGGGAAAGGCCAAGAAGTTGTCATTTCCAACGGGCAACCACTCCTCAACAGCTCCATTGGATTACATCCATTCTGATCTCTGGGGGCCATCTCCAGTTGCAAGTCTTGGTGGAGGAAAGTACTACATGTCAATCATAGACGATTTCTCAAGAAAGGTATGGGTATTCATACTAAGAGAAAAGTCTCAAGCCTTTATCACATTCAAGAATTGGTGCAAGCTCATGGAGAATGAAAAGGGATCTCTACCTAAAGTGCTTAGAACTGATAATGGACTAGAGTATCTGTCCAATGAGTTCGATGCTTACTGCAGTGAAAATGGAGTTAGGAGGCACAAGACAGTTCCAGCTAACCCTCAACAAAATGGGGTTGCGGAAAGGATGAACCGTACTTTGCTTGAGAGAGTTAGATGTCTCCTATCTTCCTCTGGAATTCACAAAAGATTTTGGTCAGAGGCTGTCACCACTGCTGCTTTCTTGATCAACAAATGTCCTTCCTCGGCTATAGGAAGCTCTATCCCAGATGCAAAATGGTATGGTTCTACTCCAGATTATTCAATACTAAAGCCATTTGGCTGTAAGGCCTTTGCACATGTTAAGCAAGGGAAGTTGGAAGCAAGGGCTTTACAGTGTGTTATGCTTGGATATGAAAAAGGTGTTAAGGGATACCGACTGTGGTGTACTGAGGCTGGGAAGCAGAGGATTGTCATTAGCCGTGATGTTAGATTCTTGGAAGATAATATGCCATTTCTCAGTAGAGCAAGTGATGATCAGCAGACTGGAAGTTCCAGCAACTTTGGGCCTTCTGTGGTACAATCAGAGGGTGTTTCATCTCAAGATGTCAGTGAAGAGATTGATGAAGCAGGTGGAGGGTCTCAGGAGAGCCATGGCAATGATATTGGTGATGGAGTTACTCAACAAGAGTCCACACAAGAGTATCAGTTGGCTAGAGATAGGCCAAGAAGGTCAGTGAAGGCACCTGCCAGATTTAAGGACTATGAGATGTTGTACTATGCTTTGCATATTGCCGAGGAAATGGAAGCATCAGAGCCCGGATCATACACTGAGGCTGTAAATGGGCCAGAGAAGGATCAGTGGATCCAAGCCATGAAGGAGGAGGTTGAATCCCTGATGAGCAACAAGACATGGATCTTGGTGGAGAAGGCAGAGTTCAGAAAAATAATTAGATGCAAATGGGTGTTCAAGAAGAAAATGGAGTCTGCAGATCCTTCCAAAATCATATTCAAAGCGAGGCTAGTTGCTAAGGGGTTCAATCAGGTTGAGGGGGTTGACTTTAATGAAGTATACTCCCCAGTTGTCAAGCACAATTCCATACGGGTGCTTTTGGCAGTGGCTGCTGTGAAGGGATGGGAGTTGGAGCAAATGGATGTCAAGACGGCATTCTTGAATGGGGAGCTTGAGGAAACCATATACATGGACCAGCCCCAAGGATTTGAAGTTCCCGGATCAGAGAGTAAGGTGAGTATGCTCAAGAAGAGCATATATGGGCTCAAGCAATCAAGTAGACAATGGTACTTGAAGTTTGGTGAAAGCCTGTCAAAACTTGGCTTCACAAGGTCCCTTTATGATAGTTGTGTCTTTGTGAAGAAGCAGGAAGGCAAGGGTCCCATCTATCTGCTTCTATACGTGGATGATATGCTATTGGCTGGAGAAGACATGAGGGAAATAAGAAAGGTTAAGGATCAGCTCAGTGCAGACGAAAGATCTTGGCAATGCTAGAAGGATTTTGGGGATGGATATTGCCAGAGATAAGGCCAGTAAGAAGCTTTGGCTATTTCAGACAGATTACATTCACAAAGCATTGAAGAAATTCAGACTAGAGAACATGAGAGGCACATCAACGCCTATGCCTATAAACATCAAACTGAGCAGTGATCAGAAAGCAAAAACTGAGGAAGAAATGAAGGAGATGGAATTGATTCCTTATTCCAGTGTAGTTGGGAGCTTGATGTATCTCATGATTTGTACCAGGCCAGACATAGCACATGCTATAAGTGTGACCAGCAGATATATGCAAGAGTTTGGCAGACAGCACTGGAGTGCATTGAAATGGTCTCTCAGATATCTTAGGGGAGCAGATCAGCTTGCCTTATTGTTTTCTGGAGGAGGTGAGGTCAGTGAGGAGCCGTTGGTTGGGTATTGTGACTCTGATTATGCTGCAAACGTGGATACAAGGAAGTCACAAACCGGTTATGTTTTCACCTTATTTGGAACTACCATTTGTTGGAAATCTGCTTTACAAAGTGTGGTGGCTTTGAGCACCACGGAAGCTGAGTATATGTCACTTACATCTGCGGTAAAGGAGAGTAAGTGGCTATTGGGACTTGTTTCAGAGTTTGGAATAGAGCAAGAAGGAGTTTCAGTGTATTGCGACAACAATGGAGCTCTATGCCTTGCGAAACACCCTCAGTTCCATGAACGTAGTAAACATATCGATGTGAGGCTACACTTCATAAGGGACGAGGTGGAGAGTGGAAGAGTAAGGGTGCTGAAGATCGACACTGCCCACAATCCGGCAGACATGCTCACCAAACCCTTGAACCGAGACAAATTTGTGTATTGTTGCAGTTTGGTTGGTTTGCATCCGATGAAGTCGTGATCATTGTTTTGGAGCCTAGGTGGAGATTGTTATGAATATAAGGCTTTCCAAAGCAATGAGGATGCATGATAAGATCAAGTGGAGCATACAATACAAGATCAAGAAGTGGAAGTTTGAAAGTTAGTTGAGACTAACGGCTACTAGCCGTTTGGAGCTCGTTTGTTAGTTGCGGTTTTTCAACCGATTCTTGAGAGAATTTCTTGATTCTTTCTTTGTTGTGTAGCTAGTATAAATGCTTGTAATTCTTAGTTTGTTTAGTATCTTCTGCAGTTACAATAATAAAATTTCCAGTTCAAGTTCTTCACAAAAATATACTCTCTTTTTTCTCATCTTGTCTTCGGTTAACACAAGCTTCGCTTTAGGGTTTTGATCTGCATGCTTGATCATCCATTGTTACAAAAGCTAAATCAAACTCAACGTGGCATAAGAAATGAGTACATGGGACACACTAATGTAGCAAAAATCGAAATGAGTAGGATGTGAAGGGAGTCACTACTAGAAAAATAGCTTCTTACTACACTTTTTTTACCACACTTTATAAAAAATGCCAGTATAGATATACAATCAATACACTAGCTTTTCACTACACGTCTATTATATCCTTTAACTACACCTCAAAATAAATGCCATATGGAATCTCATTTGCTGGCACTTCTAAGAATCGAAACTTGACATGTACACGTTGAATTTTAGTAATTGAAGTCATTTAAACAAGGGGAAAAGGAAAAGGAAAAGGAACAAGAACAAGAAATAAAGCAAATAGAAATGGGAAAATGGAGGAACTAACTTTCCTCTGCAACTTCCGCATGACTGACTCCTAAACCTTCTCACTTTTAACTCACACACATACACACACTGTGACACACGCACACATACAACCCTCCGCTGTCACACCGCTCCTCCGGCGACCACCTCCCTCAGCCGAACGTGGCGTCCCCTCCTTGTCTCCCTCTCTGTCTCAACATCTCTCTCCCTCTGCATGCCCAGACATACATTTCATCTCTCTGTACATCGGTTGTACGGCTGATTCCGCCGCCGCTGAAATCCAGAATCTCTATGATATTCATGACTATCCTCTATGTAAGTAACCATCCACATCTCTTGTTCATCCAATTTCAGATTCAGATTTGAAGTTAGGGTTTGTATTTAAGTTCTTCCCCAATTCAAATTTTAGCAAAACTAGGTGGAAATCCCACATTTCTTTAGATGATTTAAAAATTAAGCCTAATTTGTGAAGTGACTAGAATGAAATTGTTGAGCTTGGTGGGTGAAAGTAGAGACAACGTAGAGTTTTTCAATAGAGCTTAAGAATTTGTGTTGCTACTTTAATTAGCTTTAGATTTTGGAATATAAAAATTCATCTGTTCTTGTTAGAGGTAGTCTAACCGCAAAGGTGACTTGACTGCCAAATTCTATAAAGGGAAGACGAAGCTGGTGTGAGAGTTTCTTGATGGGCTACCAAAGAGCAAAATAGAAGTTTCTTAGTCTGATATCACTGCTATTGAGGCTGTAACGAACCCAAATCAACCCAGATTTCTTCATGTTGAGGTTTCATTTTTTGCGTATTTCATCTTTATTGGCTTTGTAATTTATTTATCATGACTAGTTGAACTTATATGCATTTTTTTGCTCCAACATTTAATCTTGTATTTACAGCGCTACTCTAGACTTGCCCGCTAAAATTTTGATTTGATACCTCAAAGAAAATATCACCGTGTTTTGGTTCATAGACTACATCATAGAAGTATCCTCGAGTTCCATCAATATTTTGGCACAAGCAGTTTACAGAAACCAGGTAATATTGCCTCTCTGCGTATGGTATAGGCTTGCCACATCATCCGCCTGATATCCACATGACTGAATCTTTTCTGAACAAGTAAAGGGGTACATCTATGTTTCTGTTTCTGAAACATAGTTTTTCATGAAAAAGATTGGGAGAAGAAGGATATGAAAAAGAGGACTACATATCTGAAAATCCACGAAAACTTGGCATAGCACAAAAGAGTAGTTAAGAGGTATTGGTGATAGCTTTTTCAATTGTTCCTACATATCTGTCAGTATATTCTAATTCTACAGTTGTTTCTCTTCTTCATACTGATCATGTGAATATTTTATTCACAATCTCTATGTTTTATAGCCTCAGTCTTCTGTTGGGAGTTGGAAATTTGCTCTACTGTTGAAAAATGCTGAAAATTGTGAGACTGAAGTTATCTCTAAAGCTAAATTCATTAGAGAGTAATTTGTTTCTTACTTTCATTTTTGTTCTTATATATGATTTCTTATTGTGATTTTGGGTGGTGTTGTTTAATGACGGGCCTTTCAGCTTCTGCTCGAGTTCCTCTTGGTCTCTTATCTGAGTCCTGTCTTTTATTATGATATTGCAGCGTTGTTGACTTTGATATGAGATGGTTAATGACTTGTGATTTCGGGATATTGATGCAGTTTCTTCTTATGTGTTCACATAATATTTATCAATGATAATGGATATTGTAACTATTTTTTTTCACCAGTTGGCAAATTTGACTACTTTTGTTGGCTACATATTTGATTACACTATGTATATGCAGTGAAAATATGATGTTTTCAGGAGAAATGTTGACAGAGACAACTGAAATTGAGGACTCTGTCAACGACGATAGACCTCATCCTGTTGAGGTAATATTTTATGATATCTTGACGGTAAATTAGTAAATTTCAGAAAGTTTATTTAGCATGTTTATATTTGTTAGTTGCTAGATTATACTAAAGTACAAGATGACGATTATTTGTAGCAAAAACTAATCTTGCATCTCAGACGTTATGATGCATTCTCTTAGCTTCTTTTTCTGGTAGAGTAGAAATCAGTATTAATTATTTCTGCTTTTCATATGATTGTTGATTGACTGTTGCATTGCAGGCAATATATGATAATAAGAAGAATACATGAAGAAGCTATTTTGATCTTACTAAACTCCCACTTGTTGTGAATGTAATTACTTGTGAAAAAACGGTCCACTCATCCCTATTGCTTCAAAGCTGGAGCTTTCAATTCCCATGTACGTCTCTCTCTCTCTCTCTGTGGCTAATTAAGTTATACATAGTGCATATGATGATGTTTAAATTGAAGGTGTATATAATTATTAATTTATTTTATCAATTGCAGCTTCGAGTGTCGGTGATAATGAGCAATGGCCCTTATCCATCACTTTTTGACAATGACAACAGTGGCAATGACCGCGCCACTGATAAGCAAGCAATCGGCTTCCCAATCGGCTTCTAGTTCCATTAGTGTATTCACAATGTTAGTCGAAATGTGATCTATTATTAAATACTTTACGTTTTTGTATGTTCAGATTTGACGTTTTGTTCGAACAAAGTTCTTTGTGAAGTTTTATGAATGATGAATAACAGTTTGATACTATGAATTCTGTTCATTGTAATAAAAAAAAGTGCTTATATGTATTTAAAGAAAATTAAAAAAAGTACTTATATGTATTTAAAGAAAATTATAATTAATAAATAAATAAAGGATGAATACGTAAATTACAGAAAATTGTGGGTTAAAATGTACATTACAAACAATGATAGGTATTATTGTAATTATTAATATTTATATGGAGTTTTTGTAAATTATCATGTGTACTAAATTAATGTAGTTCTAGACTATATTTACTGGCACATTGAAGTGCCATTACATACTATATATTATGGCGTTTTTGGGTGAAGTAATAGAAACTCTCTGCTTACACTTGATATATCACTACATCTACCTATAATGCACTTGCTTCAAGTGCCACTATAGATTAAGTGTAAGGTCAAAGTATTTCTTGTGGCATTTTGAAGTGCCATCAAAAGCCAATTTTCTAGTAGTGAGTACTTTGAAATAATCACAAATTTTGTTAGTGTTATCACAAAATGTGGATTATGTAGTGCTTTTGTAGAAAACTTGTGTCCAAATATTAACTTTTTTCTTGGATTCGAATATCTAGTTTTCAAATTTACTTATAAAATTGTCATATTGGGATTCACTAATCAAATTACCTAGGTTTCATAATTTTTTCCATATATTAGTTAAAATTGATGATGAGGTCTATTATTCTATCACACGGCCATATATTTATTGGATTCATTTGTTACAATGATATTGATCAATTTTGTAATGTCACATAAATTTTAAAACCAAAAGATAATTTACGAACTTTAAGTATTTTTTTTATTTTTCTCAAGAAAAATAATTCCACCTCAATCGAAGCCAAGATGGAGACGACGTGACTTGATCATCGCTGGTGAGTTTAAATATTTCCAACACGATTGATCCACATAGATTTTACATATTTTAGGAGTTAGACTTGGTTTGATTTAAATGAATATTGTTTGATTTTAGCATGCTTTTATATGTATACTTACAGTTGGCTGTTTTGTGATTCCATTGAGTCCATAGTAAACATGCATAAAAGTAGAGCATAAAAGTAGAGATATCAGTCAGACCAATACCACGGATTTCAAGCCAATCCTTCTCAGAAAATGGATTATTCACGTACAAACTAATCAGATTGTGATTTTATTTGATTATAAATATTTCATATATTCCTTTGGATTATCCAACGACACCACTATCTACCTTTAAGGCTTTAACCCAAAAAAATGCCACAAACACAAAGTCAGTTTAGATTTAATTAATTTGAAATATACGTCTTTCTCCTTAAACATTGAAATCTGAAACTTTATTATTATTGTAAATTTCGAATATTATTGATAAATATAAATATTTTTAATTTAGATTCTTGTAATATTATTATAAATATACGTACATGTATCCATTGACTTTATTGCCAAATTGGCTATTTTTTCACTACCCCAATCCACGAATAATTAGTATAGAAGAAAGATATGAGTAAAAAAAAAAGATAGGAGAGAGGTTAGTTTTTTTTTCACCCACACTCAACAGAGTTCGAGATAGGAGAGAGGTTAGTTCAGTATTTTTATTTTTAGTAGAATATGAGACCATATTTAGAAAGACAAATTTATCGTAAATAGATATAGACTAATTTTAGTGAATCAGTCAAAATAAAAAAAATTGACATTTTTCATAGACAAGTAATATTATATTTATTTTCTAAATTATTATTAAGCAACTATAAAATTTTGAGTCGCATAAAGTGCGAGGATTAACACCAGTAAGAAACAAAAAATATTCATCTAAACTTCAAAATGCACTAGTTGATTATTTATTGGAGCAAACACTACATGAATTTCAACTTTTGAATTTTAGCTATTTTATAAGTGTATATTTGAATTTTATTACACGGAGTACTAGTTTTTTTAATTTTATGTAATTTTTTAAGAGTAAAGGTTAATTTTAGTCCTAAATATATGACCAATATATGAATTTTAGTCTAAAACATTCATTTTTTGAAAAATAAGTCCATAACAAATGAAATCTTTGTCGGAGTGGTCCTTTTTTTACGGTTCGTGAAAAAACTGACAGTCATGCTATTGTCAATTAGCATTGACCATTAGTTTTTTTATGGAACCATAAAAAACTTCAGTGACATTTTCATTTATTATGGACTCGTTTTTAAAAAAGTGAATATTTTGGACTAAATTCATATATTTTTTTAGCACAAAAATAAAAAATTGACCTTACTCTCTTTTTTAATACTCTATCCGTTTTTTAAAAATAACAACTATTTCCATTTTGGGTCATTCCTTAAAAATAAAAACTTTAGAATTTTTTTATTTTAAGGATATAGACCCCACAATCCACTTATTCTATTTTCACTACTTTTTCTCTTCTTCTTTCTTATGTTACTCTTTTTTTTTTCTTTTTCTTATTCTTACTTTACCAATTCTTTCGCTTACTTTATTAATTGTGAATTAAAACTTGTGTTGTTTCAAATATTTCTATTTTTTTGAATAGTATAAATTACACCGGTAGGGTTCTGCCCAGTGTGGAAAATATATTTGGAATCTTGAATTGAGCTCTCACTATTTGAGACCCATATCAGAAATGCAGTGATTGATTGGAAGAACCGAATCCGAAGTGGTAAAGAAGAAGCCCTCGCCGACTCACGCCCTGCCCGCCTTTAGCGTCCACCTCAGGCGCAAGCCATGTTGCATGCATGAGTATAAACCGTGATTAGCTTACATGCATGCAACATTAGCGAACATGCATGCGATATATAGTGAGAGCGCGGTGACGTGGCATTAGTTAAGAGGTCTCGACCAATGAGAAGAAGGCAATGACGTATTAACAGCCAATGAGAAGGGTCCTACGTGGAGGATACTAAGCTAGGAGGCGGCATGAGCTAGCTCGAGCTAGGAAATGGAGTATAAATAAGCTTAGCTACTCTTTCTTTTGTTTTTAGCGTTGATATTGTGTTGCTGAGCTGTAAGCTCGGAACTTAGGTCGTGGATCTAGAGTTCCTCTTCGTTTGTTCATTCATATTGTGTAACTCTTCGTTTGTGATTCAATAAAACGTTCATTCCTTGATCATTCGTGTGTTGTGATTGCGGATATCGCGGAATCTCGGTGGAGTTGAGCTAAGATAGGGAGGTTACGACGAGAGATCGTAACAATTGGTATTCAGAGCAATCGATCTCCGGACGTCGGAACGGTTACTCGAGGTGCGGAAATGGAGAAAAAAATGTTGGAGGCGATGGAGCAGAAATTGCAAGAGATGCGAGAAGAGCATAAGGCCGAGATGATGGAGATGTCGCAAACAATTGCTGCGCTTAATTTGCAGAATCAGAAAAATAATGAAATGGAGACTGGTTGGAATAGGTATGAAAATGGAGGAAGATCGACGCGATATGAATTTCCTAAATTCGATGGAGACGGTTTTGAAGGGTGGATGATGAGAGCTGAGTACTTTTTCCAAGTGGCTAAGGTACCTGAAGAGGATAAGGTTAGAGTGGCTGCAATTCATCTAGAAGGGAAGGCTTTGCAGTGGCATCGAGGTTTTGAAAGCTTACATGGAGATATGGCGTACGCGGATTGGTCGAGCTATAGCTCATCCTTGGCCGCTCGCTTTGGTGCTCACGCATATGAGGATCCATTAGCTGACCTCAGGAACCTCAAACAAACAGGTACGCTACAAAATTACATGGATACGTTTGATGAATTATATCCTAGAGCTGGAATTAGAGAGGATCAAGCTTTGAGCTTCTTCTTATCTGGATTAATTGATGAACTACAAATGCCTGTGCGTATGTTTAGACCTAAGGCATTATCTGAGGCTTACTCTTTAGCTAAACTACAAGAGTTGACTGTGAGAGCTCTAGGTGTTAAAACAAAGGTTAGTCAGAGCCATGTTCAAGCGAGCAGTAGCTACTATTCTAATAGCAAACCTTTGGCTGTGATTGCTACTAATAAGGTTGGAGTTTTGAATAACTGGAATGGAAGTAACAAGGAGGTTGGTAGACCGAATGGTGTTAGAGCTAGTACCAATTTGACTCCAAAAGAAATGGATGAAAAAAGGGCAAGAAAAGAGTGTTTCTGGTGCACGGAGAAATTCACTCCAAACCACCAGTGTAGTAAGAGAAGATCATATGTTGTGCAGCTGCTTGAGGTAGGAGAAGTGGGAAGTAATGAGGTGCAGGAAGTGAGTGAGGACGAAGAAGAAGATGAGAAATCTGATCTGCAGCTCTCCTTACATGCTGTGTGGGGAAAGGATGGACCTCAAGTAATGAGGATTAGAGGGAAATGTCAGGGTAAGATCTTGAGAATATTGATAGATACTGGTAGCACTCACAATTTTTTAAGCTCGAAAGTGGCTAGAAAAATCAATTGTGAACTACTTCCTGTTAATTCAAAAGCTGTGGAAGTAGCTAATGGGCAGATTCTGCAATGTACCCAAAAATGCAATAGGTTGGAATGGGAGATGCAAGGATCCAGATTTCAGAGTGAAGTCTATCTTATTACTCTGGAGACTTATGATCTGATATTGGGTGGAGAATGGTTATCCACTTTGGGTGAGATTAAGTGGAATTTTAACAATCTCAGTATGGTTTTCAAGTTGAATGGAGAGGAAGTGAAGCTACAAGGTGAGAGATGGTCACCTAAGGTTGAGCAATTGAATTTTCTACACATAATGAATCCAGATGAAGCTGATGTTAATGAGAGAAAGCTCAGTCAGTGGATACCTGCTGTTGAGTTGGAGACAGATTTATGTTATGAGCTTAGTGTTGAGGAAATTTGGCCAAAGCTTAATATGATTATTAAAGAGTTTGCTGAAATATTTGTGGAGCCGAAAACACTACCTCCACAGAGAGAACTGGATCACAAAATTATTTTAAAAGAGGGAGCAGATGCCATCAACATGAGACCTTATAAATATGCTGCACATCAGAAAAATGTTATTGAGGCTATGATTGAAGATATGCTTAAGGCTGGAGTTATTCGACATAGTGAGAGCCCTTTTGCAAGTTCCATTGTGTTGGTTAAAAAGAAGGACTCTACTTGGAGAATGTGTGTGGATTATAGAGCATTGAATGCTATCACGGTCAAAGACAAGTACCCTATACCTGTTATTGAGGAGTTGCTAGATGAATTGGGTAAGGCTGCTTGGTTCTCAAAGATTGATTTAAGGTCAGGTTACTGGCAAGTAAGGATGAGACCGGAGGATGTCCACAAGACTGCTTTTAAAACTCACTCCGGGCACTATGAGTTTTTAGTCATGCCATTTGGTTTGACAAATGCTCCAGCAACATTTCAGAATTTAATGAACACAATTTTCAGGAGTTATTTAAGGAAATTTATACTGGTATTCTTTGATGATATTCTAGTCTACAGCAGCAACCAAGAGGCCCATGAGCAACACTTGAGAGTAGTTCTGGAATTGATGAAAGAGCATAGCTTATTAGCTAAAAGGAGCAAGTGTACTTTTGGGTGTAAGAAAGTGGAGTATCTCGGTCATGTTATATCTCATGAAGGGGTCTCAACTGATGAAGGAAAAATAGAAGCAGTGAAACATTGGCCTCAGCCTAAGACTGTCAAACAAGTGAGAAGCTTCCTTGGCTTAACTGGCTATTACAGGAGATTTGTGCATCATTATGGAGTGATAGCTAGACCACTGATAGAGGTGATTAAGGGCAATATATTCAAGTGGACAAATGAAGCACAAGAAGCTTTTGAAAAACTGAAAATGGCTATGATAACAGCTCCTGTGTTGGCCTTGCTAGATTTTAGTAAAGAGTTCGTTATAGAGACTGATGCTTCAGGATTTGGAATTGGAGCTGTGCTAATGCAAGATAAGCATCCCATAGCCTTCATTAGTAAGTCTCTATCTCCTAAATATCAGACTTTATCAGTATATGAGAAGGAATTGTGGGCTATTTTAATGGCTGTGAAGAAGTGGTATCATTATTTGCAAGGCAAGAAGTTCATCATTCTGACTGATCATCAGAGCTTGAAATATTTGATGGATCAGAAGCTGACTACACCTACTCAACAAGCTTGGATGACCAAGCTAATGCAATTTGATTATGAAATTAGATACAAGAAAGGCATTGAGAATTCAGTGGCTGATGCTTTGTCTAGAGTTCCAGAAGTGATGACTTATGCTCTAACCTCCTTTGTGATTCCTCTTGAGTTAATTGCAAAAGTTAAGGAATCATGGAAAAAAGACACTCTGATCCAGAAAATTTTGGAAGAAAAAAAGCAGAATACAGAGTCTCATCCAAAATTTAGTTGGGAGAGGGAAGAACTGAGAAGAAAAGGCAAGCTGGTGGTGGGAAATGATGTGTTACTTAAGGCTCAGATCTTATCTACCTTCCATGGATCTGCTTTGGCTGGTCATTCAGGAGTATTGGGAACTTACAAGAGGATAGCTGCCCTGTTATATTGGCCGAAACTGAGAAAAGATGTCAGAGAGTTTGTGCGACTATGTGTTACTTGCCAAAAATACAAGCCGGGTAATACTTCTCCATCTGGATTATTACAGCCTCTCCCAATACCTACTGCAATTTATACAGATATCTCAATGGATTTTGTTGAAGCCTTGCCGAGCTCTCAAGGTTATGACACTATATTTGTGGTGGTGGATAGGCTAAGTAAATATGCACATTTTATGGCTCTTTCACACCCATTTACAGCAAAGAAAGTAGCTGAGGTGTTTATGGATTCTGTGTTTAAATTGCATGGAATGCCAGTTAAGATTGTGAGTGATAGAGGAGCTATCTTTGTGGGGAGCTTCTGGAAAGAATTCATGAGCTTGTTAGGGGTTGAGCTGTTGTATTCCACGGCTTATCACCCAGAAACGGATGGGCAAACTGAAATAGTCAACCGAAGTTTACAATGCTATTTACGTTGTGCTATGGGAGAGAAACCGCATACTTGGTTCCATTGGTTGAGTTTGGCTGAATACTGGTACAATACTACTTATCACTCGAGTATTAGAATGACTCCTTTTGAAGCTCTATATGGCTTTGCACCTCCTTTACATGTTCCTTACTTACCGGGTGATTCCAATATTGAAGCAGTCGATCTTGCTCTCAGAGACAGAGAAGAGATGCTTGCTATACTTAAACGAAATGTCCAGAAAGCGGCTGACAGAATGAAGAAACAAGCGGACAAACACAGAAGTGATAAGGAGTTTGAGATAGGGGAGTGGGTTTGGTTGAAATTGAGAGAGTATAGGCAGAGATCCATCCGAGGAAAACACCACAAATTTGAGCCCAAATACTTTGGTCCATATCAGATATTGGATAAGATTGGTGCAGTAGCTTATAAACTCAATCTACCAGCCTCGGCTACAATTCACAATGTGTTTCATGTATCATTGTTGAAACCAGCTTCTCCTCCAACAGGCCCCGTAACTGATCTACCAGAGATATCTCACTTAAATGACGCTATTCCTTAGGCGATACTCGACAGAAAAATGGTTAAGAGACAGAATCAAGCGGCTACTAAATGGCTCATCCATTGGGAGGGAAAATCGCCGGCAGATGCTTCATGGGAGTTTGCGGAGGTGATTAAAGCCAGATTTCCATGGTTCCTTGTGGAAAAGGAACCTTAAGAGGGGAGCATTGTTGCATGCATGAGTATAAACCGTGATTAGCTTACATGCATGCAACATTAGCGAACATGCATGCGATATATAGTGAGAGCGCGGTGACGTGGGATTAGTTAAGAGGTCTCGACCAATGAGAAGAAGGCAATGACGTATTAACAGCCAATGAGAAGGGTCCTATGTGGAGGATACTAAGCTAGGAGGCGGCATGAGCTAGCTCGAGCTAGGAAACGGAGTATAAATAAGCTTAGCTACTCTTTCTTTTGTTTTTAGCGTTGATATTGTGTTGCTGAGCTGTAAGCTCGGAACTTAGGTCGTGGATCTAGAGTTCCTCTTCGTTTGTTCATTCATATTGTGTAACTCTTCGTTTGTGATTCAATAAAACGTTCATTCCTTGATCATTCGTGTGTTGTGATTGCGGATATCGCGGAATCTCGGTGGAGTTGAGCTAAGATAGGGAGGTTACGACGAGAGATCGTAACAAGCCACTTCAGGTAACATAATTGATTGTGGTTTACATAAATACGAATTTTTTGTTTTAGTTGACCAATATAGCCAGCTTATGAACATGGAATCTGTAGATTTTAAATTGTGTTTAAGCATAGGTTATGTGTGTTTGTGCTTATCTGATTTCGTTGTAATTGGTCTTTCCTGTTTCTTTTAAAAGCACATCCTGTTTAGAATTGATTGATATTGGAGGCGGCTAATGACACATCCTATTTTGGGCATAGGAACAGAGAGAAGATGTGGTAAGCTCAATAAAATGCAGAGAATCAGTTCCAAGAAGTTATGTGGTCAGTGCTTGAATTGTAATATTCGCTTATTTACTGCCAAGCAAAATGCTACCAAAAAAGAATCTTTTTTTCATTTGGAATCTCATATAACATCAAATCCCCTTCTCTTTTCCACTCTGGGCTCCCCAAAGTTTGCATCAAAACTCAACTTCGTTCCAGAATCAGATAATCCCATATCCGGCGATGGAAAGTTCAACACGATGAATGAAGCGAAAGGAGGACGAGACTTTATTTACATTAATAACGAAACATAGTTTTCTCGGGAAAGTCAAATACCAGATCATGATGAGTTCTCTGCTGATGTTGAGAAGATATATAGAATGCTTAGAAAGTACCATTCTAGAGTTCCGAAACTGGAATTTGCTTTGAATGAATCCGGTGTTGTAGTTAGGTCTGGACTGGTGGAAAGAGTGCTTAATCGCTGTGGTGATGCTGGGAATTTAGGATACAGATTCTTTGTGTGGGCATTGATACAGCCAGGTTACAGGCATAGTTACGATGCCTATAAATCAATGATTAAGATTTTAAGCAAAATGAGGCAGTTTGGAGCTGTTTGGGCTCTTATAGAGGAGATGAGGAAAGAAAATGCTCACCTCTTATCGCCGGATGTTTTTGTCATTCTGATGAGAAGATTCGCATCTGCGAGAATGGTGAAAAAGGCCATCGAAGTGTTGAATGAGATGCCAAAATACGGGTGTGAGCCGGATGAATATGTTTTTGGCTGTCTGTTGGATGCTTTGTGTAAAAATGGCAGTGTAAAGGAAGCTGCTTTGCTGTTTGAAGATATGAGGATACGATTTGCGCCAACTATAAAACATTTTACATCTCTATTATATGGTTGGTGTAAAGAAGGAAAGTTAATGGAGGCTAAAGTGGTGCTGGTAAAAATGAGAGAAGCTGGTTTTGAGCCTGATATTGTTGTTTACAACAATTTGCTTAATGGATACGCAACAGCAGGTAAGATGTTGGATGCTTTCCATCTCATGCAAGAGATGAGGAGGAACGGGTGTGAGCCAAATGCAACTTCGTATACCATCATAATTCAAACACTCTGTGCTCAGGAGAAAACAGAAGAGGCTGTGAGAGTATTTCTGGATATGGAGCATCATGGTTGTGAGGCTGACATCATTACTTACACCACTTTGATAAGTGGATTTTGTAAGTGGGGTAAGCTTGAAAAGGGCTACGAGCTTCTAGATGCTATGTTGCAGACAGGGTATACTCCTAACTCAACAACTTATTTGTACTTCATGTTAGCGCATGAGAAGAAGGAGGAATTGGAGGAGTGTCTAGAACTTATGAAGGAGATGCGGAAGATCGGCGTGTTTCCTGACTTAAGCATATATAACACAGTTATTCGTTTGGCATGCAAGTTAGGGGAGGCTCTAGATGGTATGGGAATGATGAATGAGTTAGAAGCATAAGGCATTAGTCCAGGGGTTGACACCTTTATAATCATGATTAATGGTCTCATTGAGCAAGGGTGTTTGGTCGAAGCTTGTGATTATTTCAGTGAAATGATAGGGAGAGGTCTTCTAGTTTCTCCACAGTATGGTATTCTGAAGGACTTGTTGAATTGTTTGTTAAGAGCGGATGAACTTCAATTGGCTAAAGATATCTGGTCGTGTATAATAGCTAAGGGTTGTGAGCTTAATGTGAATGCATGGATTCACGCACTCTTTTCAAATGGGCACGTCAAAGATGCTTGTTCTTACCGTGTGGATATGATGGATGCTGGGTTGATGCCTCAGCCGGATACCTTTGCTAAGCTCATGAAAGGTCTAAGGAAGCTCTATAATAGACAAATTGCGGCAGAGATCACAGAGAAAGTAAGGAAGATGGCTGAAGAGAGGCAGATGACTTTCAAGATGTACAAAAGGCGCTGCGAAAGAGACTTGATAGAAAAAGCTAAGGCAAAGGAGGATGGGAGAAAGAGGAGAGCACGCAAGCGCCGTTGGGGAAGTAGAAGTAGGAAGCCTGGCGACTTATGAGTTGAGTGCAGGGAATTGTTACCCACTGGATTCATTGTAAAAGCATGATGCCTCTTAGACCTAGAAGTGTGGTATGTCCTTTTCAAACTCTCACATTCATTTATTATCTGTTATATGGTGATGTTTTAACTGGATTTATAATTAAATAATTTACTTAGTCATAAGGAAAAACCTCTCTCTGGGACTCATGATCTGTTAAAAATATGTGAGTGTTAGTTTTTTACATCGGAGATTTCTATGAACTACCAGGTAAGTAACTATGTCCACTAAAAATATGCCAAATAGCTAGCTTAATGCATTTGGTCTCTCTGCATTTTTGCCTGGTTAATTTTTTCTTAAGATGTTAATTAGACGCGTTTTCTGATGATTTAGTAAAGATTTTATATGTTCTGTTTTGAGGATTTGGATCTGTATGTAGATAATTTTATCTTCAGCTTTTTAGTTTTTTTGAGATTGTAATTGTATCATTAGTAGATTTAAACAAATCCTATTCATTTGACGAAAGCTGGAATTTATTTTGGAGAGCAAGTCCTTTTTGCTGGAGTGACGTGATGCTTTACATATTTCCCCTTCAACTCCATTGATATCACTGAACTATCTATATTTAAATCTTTGTCTAAAGCTCATTGATTGGAGCACTATCCAAATCTGAATTGTGGATCAAAATACCTATAGAATATGTTTGGTTGCTAGGATTCTGTATGGGAAAGTAATCTGATTCCTTACATTTTAAATTCATGTGTTTGTTTCAGTTTGGAAAAGTAATCTGATTCCTTACATTTTAAATTCCTGTGTTTGTTTCAGTTTTTAATCAAATTGGGAAAGTAATCAGAATCCTGTAAACAAGGAAAGTTAGTATAACTTTTCAGGATTCTGAATCCTAGCTTTTTTAGGTATTCTTTTTCTCTGTCTTAGGATTCTTACCTATTTAATGCAATATTATTATTATTATTGTTATTATTATTATTTTAGAAATAATTTAAAATTATAAATAATATTCCATCCGTCCCAAGGAAGATGACCCATTCCTTGGGCGGCATGGGATTTTATGTACTTTTATTTTGTATGTTAGGTGGAGAGAGTAAAGTAAGAGAGAGTGAATAAAGTAGAGATAAAAGGATTTCTACTTTTAGTAATGAGTCACCTTGGGTGGGACAAACTAAAAAGGAAAGTGGGTCATCTTCGGTGGGACGGATGGAGTACTTAATTTCAGTAAAATAAATAACTATGATTAAATTTATCATATTTATAACTATATTATTATAATATTCATATATGCTCCCTCCGTCCCATTCAAGATGACCATCTTTCTTTTTTTGTTTGTCCCAATCAAGATGGCTACTTTCCAATTTTGGAAATAACCTCCTCTCTCCTCATTAGAATATTCAACTATATTTTTCCTCTCCACTTTATTCCACCTAACAACACTTTCTAAAATCCTGTGCCGCTCAAGAATGTGACCATCTTGAGTGGGATGTAGGGAGTAATTGTTATCATCATAATAATAATAAATAATTTAATAAATAATTAAAATATAAATTATTTATAAAAAATAATAATCAGTACTATATCTTTAGTTTGGTGTTTAAATCAAATACTCTCTCCGTCCCAAGATAAGCGACTCACATTCCTTTTTGGGACGTCCCAAGATAAGTGAGTCATTTTCTTTTTTGGTATTCTCTCTCTTATTTCTTTCTCTCTACTTTATTAACTCTCTTACTTTATTCACTTTCAACTTTACTAACAAAACCTCATTTCCTTAAATCCCCTGTCGAAAAGTTTTTGTATTTGTATAGTTCTTTTAAAAAATTAAAAACAACCTTATGATGATCTACTCATAGTAGTTAGTTCAAAAAAAAAGATTGGGGAAATAATTGTAGATTCTAAGCATTACGGTTTAAATATTTTAAATACTTCATAAAACAGAGCTTGCAAATTTAACACTGTTTAAATCTTAAAATCAAACAATGTTCAAATTATTTTATTTCAATTCAATATTAATTCAATTAAGTTAGATTTATTAGTATATTAAATTATAAATAAAATAAAATTGATTTGTAATTCGGTTCCCGGTTAGGAACCGGTCGATTCCGGTTAGAACCGGTTTTATATAAAAAGTTGGAACCACTAAAAGTAATACTCCATCCGTCCTATAAGAATATGCACGTTTGGTTGAGTGCGGGTCTTAATGCACACTTGGTAAAGTAAGAAAGAAGTAGATAGAAAAAATAATTAAAGTATTATTTGTGCAGAATGGGTCTCACCTCATTAGAGAGAAAATAGTTCCTAAATTTAGAAAGTGCATATTTTTGTGAGACGGATTAAAAAGAAAAGAGAGCATATTTTTGTGGGACGGAGGAGTATATTTTCTCTTACTTCATTTGATTATCAAATAATCAGACATTTTACAAATGTTTGCTAGTTTTAAACTTACTCTCCCGGTCCCCTAAAAGTAGGAATTTTAGAAATAACACGAGTTTTAATGCAATACTATTAAAGTAAGAGAGAGATAGAAAGAAAAAATGTGTTAGTAGAAAATGAGTATCACCTCGTTAGAGAGAAAGAGATTTCCTAAAATATAACTCATTTTTCTTTTATTTCTCTCTTACTTTACTAATATTGCATTAAAACTCATACCGTTTTAAAAGTTTCTAATTTTTGGGAACGGAGGGAGGGAGTATAGTTTTAGAAAAAAACAGATTGTCAATTTTATAAAGTTGAAAAATCGAAATTCGCAATTCAATTTAAAGTTTGTGCTCATGGTGGAGTTAACTCTTACAAAATAATAATATGATCATACTAATATTCTAGTGCGTAAGTGTATTGTTTCTAGGCCTTCCAATGTCATACTAATCTTCTAATCAGTCTGTGAATATGTAGTATTACTAAGAAAGTATGAACCAGTATTTTCTTCTTTCTTCTTTTTTTTCTCTCAAAGTCTTTTGTCATACTTAGCTTTATTTTGACGACTTCATTCATTTATATTAAGAATAAATTAAAGTAAATATTAAATTAGTTGAGACATTTATCTTTCAACCAATAGACTTCTACGGAAATGTAAAGACTTAGTACGTATGAGTATTTGTGAATCTGAAAAATAATACATTTAGCAATCTTTGTAAAGTCCTTGTGGAATTTCAGTTTAAGAAAAATCTTCCACTCAAAATACATTTATTGATGAAATTTTTGTTGCTAACTTGATCAAATCTATTGGTAAAAAAAATTTACTGATCCACTATTATGTCTGTAGTATGCAAATCAAATCACCATCATAGAGAGGGAAACATGAGACAAATTTGTCTAGAATATTAACAGCCATCGGTCATGATCTGCCAGATGTCAAAGCAGTTAAATGGTTAAAACTCATGGAGAACTTCCATATATCCTCAATTAATTGCATGAATACACAATTAAATTTATTAAATAAGTATCAAACTAGATTACTTACTTACATTAACCTTCCTTCCTTCGATGGACCAATTAATTAAAGTATCAATATGTATCCAATATAATTGAATTATGTATCAAATCATATCATTACTAAAAAATAATTAAAATTCAATACATCAACCAATTAATTACACAACCCTTCAATATTAAAATTAGGCTACGAACATTTGTACATATATTCCCTCCGTCCGTGAAATGTTGTCAAATTTTGTTATTTAGGTCTGCTCATGAAATGTTGTTCACTTTGTTTTTTTTTCTATTTTTAATAAATGGATATCACTTTCCACTTACTAATTACACTTACATACTATTATAAAATTAATATATAAATGTGAGACTTACATTCTACTAATTTTTTCCACTCACTTTTCTTCACAATTCTTAAAATTCGCGTCAAGTCAAACATGGACAATATTTTGTGGACGAAGGGAGTATTTGTTTTAAAGACGTATGGACACTTTCTTTCTGAAATTGCTGATGCTCGTCTCGTCCATATACCAGACGATTAGTATTCTCCTACCTTTTCAAATTATAAATACGAGCAAACTATTAAACTTCTACCCCTAATTACAAGTCATTTATTCATAAACTTCCTATATAAACACATACTAACCTTTTCGAACTAATATTCACATATATTTCTTTTAATGAAATATCGATTTCAACAACATACTACGTTAAACCAAGTCTTATTAAGGTACTTAATAATTTACTATTATATTTTTTTCGATACTTTTTCAAAATCCAATAATATGTTTCCTTCTCATCGACATAAGTAAATCAGGAACCAAATTTTCCTATCATAATCCGATATTTTATCCTCATACAGCAGGCCAATAAAATCTATTAGCTTCCTTCCTTAGATAGACCAATTAAAGTATCAATATGTATAATGTACCCAATATATAACTAAGAATCGAATCTAATTATATCATTACTTTAAAATAATTATAATTTAATGCATCAACCAATTAATTACACTACCATTCAATATTACAATTAGGTTAAGAACTTCGGATAATATACTAGACTTATATTTTTCATTATACATTACAGTTACCCTAGGAGAGGCTGAGCCCTAGGCCAGAGGGAGAACTATATGCAGAGAATAAGGGGCAAATGCCCCTCCTTAACATATTTTAGTTAAACTATTTTATTCTAAAAAATTTTAAATTTCTCAATTTCCTTCATTTATGCCCCTTCTCAAACTCCAAAAATTTCTTTATAATATATATTTTATCCCTTTCTGGATTCGCCCCTGCCCTAGGATGGCGCCAGTGGCCCGGCCAGCCTTTTCCATGCCGCCACCCGGCCACACCGTAGACGGATATCCCTATTCTCAATGCTTTATCTTGCCGTTAGGGTTTGGAGAGGATATAAGCTTTTAACTAGGGTTTGTGCACTTTTCATTGATTGGCGTACATTTATTCTGAAATGATGTATTTTACTATTTATTATAATGTGGTTTTAATTGATTAGTTATTAGTTATTCAAAAGAGATATTTAATTTTGTTTATATTATTTTCAATTTTGAGTTTATTAGTATTTAAATTGTGAATAATTCTTCACATGTATATACATAATTGGGTAATGTAATAGTTTTCATAATTTTTAAAAATCAGGGATTGTATAATAAATTGTACTAAAACAATTTACTAGTACTAGTTATTTATATACTACGTCAAAATTTATTTTTCAAAACAAACGAAAGAAAAATAACATGTCTAATTCTACACCCGAACAACAACAAAAGAGATTTAGCCTAAAGACAAGATTGGAAGCACAAATAAACCGAAATGTTCATGCTCTTGCGAATGGGGAATTGGCTAGTCTCCGAAACGATGGAATCCATTTTATCTCTCGATTTTAATTTTCTCTATTATCGATGGGAACAATGCTACATCCGCTCAGGAAAACTTCTTTAATTTTCAGAAACTGCCAGCCGTGTGGAGGCTACGACCTTCGGGGTCGGCAATAAATTATTATACCATTACCAATAAATTGTGAATATCTTCTTATCACTATTGAAAATTTTAAACGAAATTAGATAGGAGTACAATTCATCAAAACAATTCCTAATAGGTATAACTAATTGTAGAAAAATTTAGTTAAGGGTATTGTGCATATACAATTATGAATAAAATATAATTGACATATAAATTTTTAACCAACAAATCTAATAAATTCTTAAATAGATGCGACCAATTAAAGTATCAATATGTACAAAATATAAATAAGGATCAAATCCAATTATATCATTACTTAAAAATAATTATAGTTTAAAACGTCAACTAAAAACCACAACCCTTCAATATTACAATTATGTTAAGAACTTACTTTCGTATATATACAAAGTATATTTTTCCTTATTATTACTAAAAATTTTAAACGAAAATAGATAAGAGTACAATTCATCATATCAGTTTCTAATGTAAAATTAATGTCGTAGGGACAATTATAGAAGGTTTTAATTAAGGGTGTTGTGCATATACAAGTATGAGTAAGAAATAATTGAAATATAAATTCTTTTACTAAGGTAATCAATAATATACTTTTTTCAAAAACAAACAATATACTATTCCATTGTCAATAACATAACTAAGTAAAGAACCAAATTTTCCTACCATAATTCATCATCGTATATAGCTAAACTTATTATACAAGAAAATCACGCCCCAAGATTCACATTTCCATATTAACATACAAAACCCTATATATAAAGACATGCACTCAATACATGCCACAAAACAAAAACAATTAATTAAAATGAGTCTCTTCGACAAAGCAAGAAGAAGACAGCGCCGCGCAGAAAAAAAGGCGGCGGCTTCGACGTCTCGACCACCGCCCCTAGAGCCGGAGCCGGAGCCCACGCCACGCCCTGCACAGCATCAGCCATCGGGAGAGCAATATCCTCCCTCATACTATGGAGAGGGGGGAGGGTATACCGTCCACCCTTACGGATGGGAACCGAACAACGGAGGAAGAGGATTTTCGGGCTATTTCAACAATGATACTAGCAACTATAGTAGCAACTACCAACACAATCCGCCTCCGCCACAGCAAACTCCTCCGACCTCGGATTACGGAAGCTACTCCTCCTACCAACACAATCCCCCGACGTCGGATTACGGAGGCTACTCCTCCTACCAACACAATCCCCCGACGTCGGATTACGGAAGCTACTCCTCCTACCAACACAATCCGCCGCCGTCGGATGAAGATCAATGCTTTATCATGTAGTTAGGGTTTTTGTGCACTTTTTATTACTACGTGGTTTTTGTGTTCCTTAATTTCCTGCATTTCATTTTGTTTTTGGAGTATGTTCTTTTTGTTTTTGTTTTCTGAGATTATTGAAGGATTTTATTTTACTAATTACTATTGTCTTGTGGTTTATTAATTTACGAGATATTTATTGTTATTTACTACTATATTTTTTACAATTTTGGGGTAATTGTTTCAAATTGTTATGATTTGGGTAATTGAATTGTTTCAAATTGTAATGAATTGGGTAATTTAATCATTTACACAATTTTTAACATAAAGAAAGAAAGATATAAATACACTTCATTGAATGAAGAAAGGAAAAGATTGAGGTTTATTGTGTATAATATATGGAGTCATTATGGAATAATGTAGATTTTCATAGTTTAAAGTTTTTCCTGTGGATGTTCAAACAATTTCTAGTTAATACAGTTTCTATTTTCATTCGTTATTTCAAAGTGTTTCGTAGTTTATTTGGTGTTTACTTGATTTTCAGCTCACAATTTCCATATAGTGTAACTGTTGTTTACTGTTCGTAATTTATGTGTTGCTATTGCTGATAAAATTTCATAAGATAGGTTAAGTTCTCAGTTAAAATCCGGAAGGGATCACCTCATACCTAGTATACTACATTTCTTAATACACTATTAAAAATTTGACAAATGGATCTCATTTTATGGAAATAAAAGTTATTGCATTCCATGTGGATTTTCTTTATAATAAAAAATAAAGACTTCAATTCCAACTTTCCTAATATATCTTCTACTACACTAATACAAAAATAATAAAATTCAACTTTCCCAAATTTCATTAATTTTTATAATTAAAATATAATAGAAATAAAATAAATAATGATAATAAAATTATCGCCAAGTCGTATAAGATAGGATGTGCCTAGTATTTAACATTTAAAGTTATTTTCTACTTATCACAATATGTGCATTTTATAAATTAAGTTTGTATAAGTATCAATTTTATTATAATGAATCATCAAAATATTAGTAATTTAGTATTATTAATTTACTCAAAACTTGTATCAATTTTATTAAAATGAATCATCAAAATATTAGTGCTATTAATTTACACAAAACTTGTGTCATCGTGCATATGGCCTTTTCTATTGTTTTTTCAATTTTTATTATTATTTAAAATATAATATAATATTTTTTTCCATTTTCTGTATAGCTCATAAGTATAAACAATTTTATTAGTATTCATTTTATTCAACGAATATTATTATTTCAGTTAATTATTCATACTTTTTAAATAATTTTTTTAAAGATGGTATTTGCTCACAATTTTTATCACTACAATAGTATAAAATAGACATATGAGCAGTTTTTATAAAAATAAAAAGGACTAAAATTTCAATATTCTTATATTGAAAAAATATGTTTAGTTATTTATTTTCAATATAAAAAACAATGAAATTTGGAAAAAGTGAAATTTTATTTTAGATTAGCGTAGTAGATGATGTATTAGGAAAGTTAGAATTGAAATCTTATTGTTTATTGATAAATAATATCCACATGGAATGCAATAACTTTTATTTCCAAAAAATGAGATCCATTTGTCAATTTTTTAATAGCGTATTAAGAAATGTAGTATACTATGTATGAGGAGATCCTTTCTGGTTAAAATCCTCTTTCCAACTATAATGTCTTTGATCACATTTTCAGTAAAAATCCATCAGTAATTTAGTGGAAAATCTGTTTAGTTTAAAAGCCAATCTGTTTAGTTTAAAAGCCAAAAACATGGCAAACATATATAAGTAGTTGAAAGCTGCAATTGATTCGCTCCGTTTCTTCTTATCTTCGTTGTGGATTGCTCAAGTTAGATTGTCAAACTGATCCAACTAGCCAAATGTGTGCCTTCTACCTACGAATGCTAGTGAGTGGGTCCAGTGGAGATTTAGACCGATCAACTTGCCTTAATCCGGCTTGAGTGGGGTGAATGGAGGGACTCGAGAGCATTTTCAAAACCTTAACCCACAATACTATTAACTAGTATAGGAAAGTAAGGATCGATCCCACATAGACGATGTGTTTTTTATTTGTTGCGGACACGAATGGGAATGGCTGAGGCCACGCTTTCCAGTGGGTTAAGTTAAACTACTTGACTTGAGAGAGTAAACTAACTAAATTGATCCACTTACTAAACGGAACTAAAATCTTCTTGATCAACTCATCATGCAATTTCCAAAAATGGACAAACATAATAAAAGTGAATGACTGTCAGTCGCTTGCAAAGCGTACGATAAAGCAAAACTTTTCTAACAACTTCATCTTCTTCACGAAATCAACATTAAAAACAAAGCAAAATCAGATCTGAACAATTACGAACAACGAAACCATCATAACAACTTATAAATTTAAATCTACTCCTAAAAACTAAATTGCACCTACGTAAATAAGAGACTAAACCATGATCATGTAGATAACACAAATCAGCTACTAAATCTAAACATCCTAAAACAACTTATCCATAATTTTCTTCACAACTAGACAAAACATAAATCAAAAGCTAGTGTATGCTACGAAAATCTAGAGTTTGGAGTGTTGGGGCCCCCCATTTCAGCCCTAGAAGAGAGCTGAAGTCTACTGAGTGTCAAGAACTGGAAGTTGCCTCCTTCATCCTTCTCTATTTCCATTTATTGGAAAGCGTGAGGTCTTGAACCCTAGGGCAACTGTCCTTCGAAAAGTCCTTCTTACCCTTCGCCCTTGGCGATCTTTCTTATGTGATGCTCAATCTTCTAGTCTGGTGCTCCTGCCGCAGGCCATTTGATCTAACTTGAGCCGTTTGCGCAGCAATTAACTCCTTCTCCTTGATTTGTTCGTCCGCCCAACTGATCCACTTGTTTTCTGAATATGGCGGACTTTCACACACACCTGACTCAAAATTAGACGTTAGTTTATAGTATTTGGGTGTAGTTTTATCACAGAACACATGCATGAAACGAGCCTCATCAGTAGTAAACTTATATTCAAAGTCTGTATCAAAGTTCTTTTCAGTAACTAATAGCTGTAGTAATAACTAAGGTCTGAGGGCGGCGACAACTACCAGTAGCAATACCCAAATCTGAAACTAGAAAGCCCTAAGGTCCTACTTGGTATGATGGAATAGAATGGCATTCCTATCTCCATTCCATTGCTTTGCTTGATAATTTTTTTTCTTAGGAATCATCATTCCATTTGGAATGGCCATTCCATTCCACATGGGAATAGCCATTCCATTCCATTTCATATTCCTTTCTTCTTATTTTAGCTTTTAACAATATTATATAAATATTATTTATATTATATTTAAATTTAATATCACAATTTAATAATAAAATTAAAATTTTAAAATTTTTAATAATTGAAAAATCCACACACACACACTTCACACTCTACACTTAGTTACCAGAGCAGGTACCTTTCATTAAGGTGTACCGACGAATCAGAGGGCCTATACTAGAGCCTATACTAGAGGCTGAGTTTTACTCTAACGACTTCACCTCCTTATTTAACGACTCGGTATGCCACGGTAATCCCCGTGGCTCTGATACCACTGTAGAGATCAGATCACCACTATAAAATTTTGAATTCAAGAGACTAGAATCGAAATTGAAGAGATATAGTACTCTCTCTGAACTACGTTACTGGAGTCACTTATTTTTTGCATTCGTTTAGGAAAAATTATAAAAATAGATAAGGTGGTGAGAGAATAAAGTAAAACAAAGAATACGAACAAGAAGATTCTCTTCTACATTATTTTCTTCTTACTTTACTCTCTCTCCACTTTGACTATTTTTTTAATCATTTTTCTAAAATGACTGAAATAACGTGGGACGGAAGGACGAGTATGAATTTACGACCGCCCTTTAGTGTTAATAAATGCGGGCGATCGTGATTAAAGACCTTAAAGAACAGACATAGAAAACTAGGGTTTCAATAAAGGTTTGACTCAGAATTAATAAAACGACCAAGGGTTTGACATTATTCAAATGATACCAAGTTTCCAAACATTCAAATAAACAACTTCAAAGTTTAATAAAAGACAAGTAAAGGAAATGTCATAGCGGAAGCATCCAAGAGAAGAGTAAAGTCATGTGTGAAGACACAACGACACTCGGTGTTTCAAGACAACCATAGTTTTTATTGATATTTGCTCAACACCACCAACCGCTCGTCGTCGCTCAACCTGCACATAGGGAAAACACATGCTGGGCTGAGTACTATAAAAATAATACTCAGTGGCTCATGCCGAAAACATTTTTTTAGTAAAAATATAATTTGTCATGCCATACATAAGTAACCATCGGGGTTTAGCTTTAGAAAGGCCTGAGGCACTAAAAATCATTTCCCATAGTAAAAGTCGACTGATCAGTCATTTTACCATAGTCATTAGCCATATCTGCCAATAAATGCGGCCGCAAACCAGGTCACTAGACCGGCCAGCCCGTACGCTAGCACACGATCTACCATAGGTGTACACTAATCCGAGTAGGGTTTGCGGCCATACGAGGACCCGAATTCGATTTAAATAATAGTGGCAAAAGCCACATCAGATAGGCACGTTAAAACAAAACACGACATGATAAACATAGTAATTTCCACCGATAAAGTATTTAGGACATTGTCCTTAGTTAAAAGAAAGCCCACCTCGACCGTTTAGACCTTAAGTACTTCTTTCCCTTTGTTATCACGCTTCGTGTACGAGTTATCACCTTTAGATAATATGTATTACCAATCAATCACAAACATTGACTCATAATTATGCATGTCCCCACCTTTTCCCTTTTCCCTAACAACAAAAGGAAGCACATCGTAGCATGCATCATCGAATAACACATCACTTCATTATAGAGTGGGTTCCTTAACTCATGTATATCATTTAAACACAACAACACCGTTATTTTCGCAAGGATAGAAATCTGGCAGAAAAACGCGGTCATTTTGTAAAAATCATTTAAAATTCATCCGGCCTCCGTTGGGGCTGAAACTTTCCCACAATACAGCTAGTAGACACATAGAAAATCATTCAGTTAAAATTTCACATCAAAATAATCTTTTTAGGTCGGTCAAATCGAAAACATAACTCACTGGTCGAGAAAAACAATTTCTGGCAGAACTGCGCAGGCAACTTCAAAAATTCACCAAACATTCATCCTTCGTCCAAATAGGTTAAAATTCACACACGACATAGAAGACACCTTGAGGTTTACTCAGAAAAAAGAATCGTACAAAAAGGAGTTCTCTTGATTGGTCAAACATGCGTCTGAGTCTACTGTCCGAACACTACAGATTTCATGCTTCAAATTTCGAATCAGGGTTTTATCCTCATTCGTCCAAACACAACCTTTTTATGCTTCCAACACACAACCATGCTTAAAAAGGTTCTTACAATCATGTTCTCATATAATCACACATCATTCACCCATGATTCATTTAGACTTCACACAAATTCATTCAAAACGCATATTCACAATTTGTTCTCATTCAAACACGAATTCCCACCGATTAAATTCCTGGATTTGAAATCCCTATACTCACTATATGCACGAGGGAGTCAAAACAATGTTTGAATGGAGAGGATGAAGAAAAGTTCGATTGTACCTTTCTTGATTGAAACGATCGGTAGAACAAATATAAATCTTGATTCTTCAACAACTCTTGGCAAGGATGAAAAGATCTTGAGTGGAGTAGAAGAACAAGTGGGGGAGGTGTGGGGATGAGATGGGCGTGTGGAATGAGGAGAGGGGGGGAGACATGTAGTTTAGGTTTTTGGTTTTTTTTCTCTCCGCCTGTATTTATAGAGTGCAATGAAATCCCAATTAATTAAAGGAGATTTGGAGAATTAATTAAGTGAAGATTTGAAGGAGATTTGATGGGGAGATTGGCGTGAACTATGGGGAGGAATAAGGGGAAATTTTCGAAAATCATAGGCTATTTAATTAGCCTATGATTAAATTTTTTATTTCACGGAGTAGAATAAAATAATACGGAGCAGAAAATTAATAATAATCCTTCCAAAACATAGGGAAGTAGGCGTGAAATTGGGTTCCTCCCACAAGGAAAAATTTCCAAATCTTTAATAGAATAAGGTAAGGCAAGATTTGCTAGGATATTCCAATTCATTCATGGAAAGAAATAGTTAGGAGATCAATTAATATAGTGGAATAATTTCCTCCTCCCATAGTTAGGAAATTTCGAAACCTCCTTGGAGTAGCATAGAGATCGATTTTTTTCTCATGAAGAAATAAAGTAATTGGGCTTTGGATTTAATTTGGATGATTATCCCAAACAAATAATTAAATCCAAGAAAATAGAATTCCTCTCAAATAAACAATAGTGGTCGAAAAGGGCAAGATGAAAAATTGATGATCCTATTTAATCTCACTCACCCTTAGGAAAATAATTCACCGCAATATATTTCATCTCTCATCAATTATTTAAAAGCCACGTCATAAAAATCAACGAAGTTGACTCAGTCAAATCAAAATTAGGTCACCAAAGAAATCACATAACAATCCGTCATTTAATTCGCGACATTAAAATAAAATTAAAGCAATCGTCTTAGGGTTCGAAAAGTTGGGCGTTACATCCTACCACTCTTAAAAGAAATTTCGTCCCGAAATTTGGTATCTTCAAGGAAAGAGTTCAGGGTACAGCTCTATCATTCTTTCCTCATTCTCCCACGTGGCTTCTTCGTGCCCATGATTTCTCCAAAGTACGTTCACACAAGCAACCGGTTTATTCCTCACATTCTGGATCTTTCGGTCCAAAATTATTTGGGGTCTCTCTTCGTAGCTCAGGTCTGGGTTCAAAACGACTTCTTTGTAGTGGATCACATGTTTTAGGTCAAACACGTATTCCCGCAATTGCGACACATGAAAGACGTTGTGCACGTTTCCAAGGCTTGGGGGTAGCGCCAAACGGTATGCAACAGGACCCACTCCTTCAAGGATTTCATAAGGCCCAATAAATCGCGGTTTCAAATTTCCCTTGACACCAAAGCGCATTATCCCTTTCGACGGGGATACTTTGAGAAGGACCTTGTCGCCCGCTTGAAATTGTAAGTCGGTTCGTCGTGCATTCGCGTATGACTTCTGTCTGTCTTGAGCTTCTTTTATCGTTGCACGAATTTGTCGAACGATTCCAACCATCTCTTCAACTGCATCGGGCCCGAGTACTCTTCTCTCACCAACTTCGTCCCAGTAGAGCGGGGATCTACACTTTCTCCCATACAAGGCTTCGTACGGCGCCATGTTTATCGTTGCCTGGAAACTATTGTTGTAGGAGAACTCAATTAGTGGTAGTGCGGACTCCCAACTTCCTCCTTGGTCTAACACCACGGCTCTCGACATATCCTCGAGGGTTTGGATCGTTCTTTCGGATTGTCTGTCCGTCTACGGGTGAAATGCTTTGCTGAAGTTCAGTCGAGTGCCTAGCTCACGTTGTAGGCTGATCCAAAATCTTGATGTGAATTTCGGGTCACGGTCGGGCGTGATTGTCACTAGGACTTCATGCAGTCGCACTATTTCCTTTATGTAGATCTGAGCTAGCTTGCTCGATCCATGCGTTTCGGGAATCGGTATGAAGTGTGCACTCTTGGTGAGTCGGTCTATAATTACACATATAGCAGTATTCCCTTTTTGTGTCTTTGGCAATGCCGTCACAAAATCCATGGCGATGTGCTCCCATTTCCTCTCGGGAATTTCTAGTGGTTGCAACTTTCCGTACGGTCGTTGATGTAGAGCCTTCACTTGTTGGTAGGCTAAGCAGCGCTCCACAAATGCCGCTATGTCTCTCTTCATGCCATTCCACCGAAAGGACTTTTTCAAGTCTTGATACATCTTCGTGCTTCCCGGGTGAGCGGTGTATGGAGTCTCATGAGCTTCACTCATGATCTCGTTCTTGAGTTCCACGTCGTTTGGTACGCACAGTCTCCCTTCAAAAGTGAGGGCGTTGTTGGACTCCTCACTAAAACTTCCAGATTTGCCAGTTCTCACTTCAATTCAAATTTCTTCAAGTTTCGCATCCATCCGTTGGGCTGCAACGATTCTCGTTCTTAGATTAGGTTCAACCACTAAAGTGGCAATTCGGCCTTCCACTGTTACAGGTGCCCTTACCACTTCCAATTGCATTTTACTAAACTCTCGTATTAGACTTTCCTCTTCCGTCAGAAAAAAAAAGCTAGTTGCGAATGGTTCATTCGGCTCAAAGCATCTGTCACTACATTTGCTTTGCCAGGGTGGTAGTTGATGCCACAATCGTAGTTCTTTACTAATTCGAGCCATCTTCGTTGTCGCATGCTCAAATCTTTCTGCTCAAAGAAATATTTCAGGCTCTTGTGGTCCGTAAAGATTTCACATCGAACTCCGTAGAGATGGTGCCTCCAAATCTTTAGGGCATGCACTACTACTGTTAGCCCCAAGTCGTGGGTTGGGTAGTTCAACTCGTGCGGTCTCAATTGTCGTGACACTTAGGCGATCACTTTGTTGTTCTGCATCAACACGCATCCTAGTCCCACCTTCGAATCGTCGGTGCGGACTACGTAGTTCACTCCTGGCTCCGACACAGCTAACACTGGCGCGGTGGTCAATTTCTCATTCAAGAGTTGAAAACTTGCCTCACACTCCGGGGTCCAATTGACTTTGACTCCTTTCTTGAGTTGTTGGGTCATTGGTCTCGCTATCTTGGAGAACTCTTCTATGAACCTTCGGCAATATCCTGCCAATCCCCGGGAAACTCCGAATCTCGTTCGGTGTAGACGGTGACTTCCATTGTTGTACAGTCTCAACTTTGGCGGGATCCACTTGGATTCCTTCTGCCGATACAATGTGTCCAAGAAAGTTTACTTCTTTCAGCCAAAATTCACACTTGTTAAATTTGACGTATAGCTTTTCGGTCCTCAACGTCTCCAAAGCGATTCATAGATGCTCCTCGTGCTCCTTCCCGTTCTTTGACTAGACCAGGACGTCATCTATGAAGACCAAAATGAAATTATCCAGGTACGGATGGAATACCCGGTTCATCAAGTCCATGAATACCGCAGGTGCATTCGTTAGACCGAACGGCATCACAACGAACTCATAGTGACCATATCTTGTACGAAATGCGGTCTTCGGTATGTCCTCCCTTTGAACTCTCAGTTGGTGATATCCGGACCTTAAGTCCATCATTGAAAACACGCCGGCTCCTCGGAGTTGGTCAAACAGGTCATCTATCCTCGGCAGTGGATACTCGTTCTTGAGAGTCAATTTGTTCAACTCTCTATAGTTGATATACATTCTCATCGACCCGTCCTTTTTCTTGACGAAAAGCACCGGTGTGCCCCACGGTGAGACACTAGGCCTAACGAATCCTAGGTCCATGAGCTCTTGAAGTTGTATCTTGAGTTCCTCCCACTCTTTAGGCGTCATTCGATACGGTGCCTTAGACACAGGTGCGGCTCCTGGTTCGAGGTCGATCGTAAACTCCACTTGTCGATCTGGCGGCGGTCCAAGTAACACTTCGGAAAAACGTCTGGAAATCCTCGCACAACAGCGACGTCTTCCACTTTCCTTTCCTACATCTCCTCTCCGTGTTGAGATCGATGCTGACTCGACTGGTACCGTTTTCCGTCGTATGGAGTCCTAGAATCATAATGTGAATCTTAAGGATTCAAGACACTTATGTTTGCCCCTGACTTACTCTTGTAAATATTTCAACAACCCAAACAAACCAAACAAGAAATGAAATAATAAAAATGGTGGAAAAGGGAGAGGGTGAAGGTGTTATGATTTAGATAGATGCTTGGAACCTATGGACCTTCTACAAAAACAATGAAGACAACCAAAGGCAACTTTCACCAAAGCAAGAATCTAATGGCTCCACAAAACTAGCAACACAAGAACTAGAATTGCATACCTTAACATTCAACCTAAGCCCGACAATAGATTAAAATGCAACCACAAGGGATTTTGATAAATCTTCAAAGATGAAGAGGAATGCTCACAATAGAGTCTTTGGTAGGTTTACAAAATGTTCAAAGCTGCCAAAGAAAAACCCTAACATGTATATTTATACTAGAAGTGAAAAAAGAGCAAAATAAAACAATTCTTGGTCAAAAAGTCACATCCCGGACAAAACGCCCGACCGGGCGTTTCCCTAGGTTCATTTCTCCCTACCGGGCGAAGTTCTGGACAAAAACTGATCTTTCGACAAAAACGCCCGACTGGGCGTTTTGCATGAGGAAAAACGCCCGCCCGCGCGTTTCATTCAGCATTGCGCGGCTTTCTTAAAACGATCATAACTTCCTCATCCGGGTTCCGATTGAGGCATGCAAAATACCCACGCGAAGCTCTTTCGACGATGAAGATAATGATGGTCTGAGGAGTGGATTTGGATTTTATCGTCATAGTGAAATTCCAGTTTGAATCAGACCTCTGAATCCGGCTTGGCTTCTTGCCATGTCTCCACGTTATTCTCGGACCCCAATCCACCCATGGCCCACGATGTCTTGGTGATTTTTGATGTTGAATATCTAGATTCACATCATACTCTCCTTCTTTGTGAAAGGATTTGTCCTCAAATTCGGTTCTTCGATTTTTCTTTAGGACTCCCGGATTCACATCATCCCCTCCTTCTTTTGAAGGATTTGTACTCAAATCCCGATCAAGTACACCTACAAAATCGAGCGAGTCCAAATCAAATATCATAGTACCATACAAAAGGTTGATTTCGCTTCGGAACCCAAAAGACATTTCATTAACAAGGAGATGGTGATCACAATCACAACCAACAAACCAACTTCCACCACCATATTCAAAATAGAATGATGCAATGAGAATATCAAGCACAAAAGGGATCTCATTCTTAAGATTATGCAATGAAAGATCATCATCAACCATTGACGCATCATTCTTGCTCAAATTGACACACTCATGTTCAACATATAGAATAGATTCATTATAACTCAAATGAAGCTTGCACGAAAATATAACAATCAATGAAATATATTCATCAACGTAGATTTCACACCATTGCCCAACAGTTTCAAAAAATGGTCAAAAATATAGGAGTAATGTATCCATTTACTCCTAGGCACAATAAGCACAAAGACATACATATGAAACTTGTAAAAAGCAACCACACCTAGCATAAGAGTCTCATCAAAATAAGTCCCATGTAATTGCTCTAACTATTTTAGAACAAATCCACAAATATTGGAGCAATGCATTCTCGTGCCATTAATCACAATACTATCCACAAGAGACACGTGGGTGGAAAAATTCTTTACGATATGGCCATAGAATATCCCAATCCCATTGAAGGGTTTTACCAATTTCCAATAAAAGCATGTAGTAGACCAAGGAATAAAATCAACAATATATGTACTCTTCTTAGGTCTACTAGTTCTATTGACACACTTAAGAACCTCAAAATTTCCAACAAAAGAAAGTTTAGTCATCTTAGCATGTAAGGAAGTCATTCCATCATTCAAGCTAAAATTCATAAGAGAAATGACACGCCTATCAATGTATGGATTTATCAAGAAAGGGTCAACATATGATGCAAAGATAGACTTGGCATTCGAAGATTCAAGCTCTTGATGCCACAAATCACCAATGACAAAGCTATCATCACAAGTTGGCTTTGCAAAATCAATCTTATTCACATGTGTCACTCTTGAATTTACAAAATCATGCTTTAAGTACAAGATAGGCTCAACATGGTTCAAATCAATTTTCCAAAACAAATTATTGTCCAACACATCAATCCTATCTAAGCACTTCAAAGAAACGCCACAAGGAAGCAATGATAGTGTACTTGAACCTTGGGTTATGAGTGATTCATCTTGACATCGCTTCCATGATCTTATTACCGGTAAGAAGTTACTCGGTACATCCACGACTCGGGGTTCACATTCTAATCCTCCCAATTCTTGTCTCCTAAAGTCATCAAAGAGAAAAGACAAGTCATAAGAGTTAGTAAAATAAAGGGCATTCTCCTCACCAAGGGCAAAAAGGATAGGGTGATTTAGACTCCTCCTAAGGTTGATCTTAGAATCTAACAAGCAACTTTTTTTCCTCACATACTTGTAGTTTTTCTCACTCGGTTTTTTTGATTCACACTCACCCCCACCATTCTCTCTTGGCTTTTGCGTCTCACATTTTCGTATATTCTCACACTCTATTAGCTTTTGAAGCATGCCCTCGCTCTCTAGCTTTTTCTCTTTCTCTCGATCCTCTCTCAAGTGCTTGTTTCCATTAGCAACCTCATGTAGCTTTGGTTCGGTGTTCAAGATTTGAAGGGTATTCAACGGCTCACATTCGTCTTCGGCTTCCACTATCCTAGACACGCCATCATTGAAACTTGGGCGTGCGTCTTCTTCATATATGGTCGTGGACTCTTTTTCATCGTCACATTGCTCTTCATCTTCGTTGGCAACAAAATCCACCCTATATTTGACACGCTCTTTAACAATGCGGTTAACATTGTCACGTTCACTTTGAATCAAGCTCTTTGAAGGAGCGAAATTGGATGACAACCACGACGAAACCTTCGTTCGATAGCTAGAATGAGATAGGTCCACCTTCTTTGGGGAAATGCTCCTTTGGCTCGTGTCACCACCACCAAGTCGGGGGTTAAAGCCTTTCCAACTCGAAGTAGTGTTTCTTGGATGAACTTGCTTGTTTATAGAGACATTATCTTTAAGCATGGTAGAGGTACTAGCTTGCATTGTGGACACACATGTATCTATCTTGTCCACCTTATTTATCAAAGTGGCCAACATCTCCTCAATTGAGGACTCGACATACGAACCCATATTGATGTACCTACAAAACAAAATGTACAAAACTAGGGACAAGTCCCTTTTGTTAGTAACACAAATAACACACACACCCGAGAATTGAGAATTTAGTGAGGAGCTCACTTCCCGTATTTTGTACCCCTTTTCCCCAAAACTCACACCCAATGTCACTCGGAGGGCTTAGAAATTTTGGTGGCTAGGATACTCTCCCTCACTTGCTCTCAAGATATTAATCCACAAGGGTAGCACAATTCACAACTAAGATATGCAACTAGGCAAGTAATTACTAGTTCTAGAAGCCAAAAGATAAGTGAAAGTAAGGTGCTAGGCCAATGGGACAAATCAACAAACACTTTGTGTGCACAATTTCACCCAACAACAATAGACCCAACAATTGATGCAATTTTGGTCTATAACTTTGGAATAATCAATTTGACATACCCAACAATATATATACCGATATATAGCTAAAACCCATGGATATATTTTGAAGTATCTCTTCTTTTTTTTTTCTTTTTTTTTGATAAGTTTCTAACAATTACAAGAACAAGAACCAATGGCTCTTGATACCAAATAATGTGAATCTTAAGGATTCAAGACACATATGTTTGCCCCGGACTTGCTCTTGTAAATATTTCAACAATCCAAACAAACCCAACAAGAAATGAAACAATAAAAATGGTGAAAAAGGGAGAAGGTGAAGGTGTTATGATTTAGATAGATGCTTGGAACCTATGGACCTTCAACAAAACAATGAAGACAACCCAAGTCAACTTTCACCAAAGCAAGAATCAAATGGCTTCACAAAACTAGCAACACAAGAACTAGAATTGCATACCTTAACATTCAATCTAAGCCCGGCAATAGATTAAAATGCAACCGTAAGGGATTTTGATAAATCTTCAAAGATGAAGAGTAATGCTCACAATGGAGTCTTTGGTAGGTTTACAAAATGTTCAAAGCTGCCAAAGAAAAACTCTAACATGTCTATTTATACTAGAAGTGAAAAAGGAGCAAAATAAAACAATTCTTGGTCAAAAAGTCACATCCCGGACAAAACGCCCGACCGGGCGTTTCCCTAGGTTCATTTCGCCCGACCGGGTGAAGTTTCTGGACAAAAACTGATCTTTCGACAAAAACGCCCGACCGGGCGTTTTGCATGAGGAAAAACGCCCGCCCGCGCGTTTCATTCAGCGTTGCGCGGCTTTCTTAAAACGATCATAACTTCCTCATCCGGCTTCCGATTGAGGCATGCAAGATACCCACGCGAAGCTCTTTCGACGATGAAGACAATGATGTTCTGAGGAGTGGATTTGGATTTTATCTTCATAGTGAAATTCCAGTTTGAATCAGACCTCTGAATCCAGCTTGGCTTCTTGCCATGTCTCCACGTTATTCTCGGACCTCAATCAACCCATGGCCCACGATGTCTTGGTGATTTATGATGTTGAATATCTAGATTCACATCAAATCATCCCACTTCCTTTTCTCCTGGGAGTGGTGTGATGACGAGGTAGTGATTTCCTTAGCTCTCTCCTTAGGTATCGCTGCCTCAATATCCAGTGCTAGAGCTAGTGCTTCCGCGTAGGAAAGTCTCCCACGGTTCTCCAATGACATCTTTATCTTAGTCCCTCGCGGAACTTATCAGACAGCTTCTCGTCAGTATCGACTTGATCAGGTGCATATCGTGTCATGCTGTTGAGTGCACGGTCATACGTCCTTGGGTCAGATTGTAGAATTCATACGCCTTCGCCTTCTGGTAGCTCTTCGGCACGTACTTGCTATACACTTCTGCCTTGAAGCATTCCCAAGTCATTCCTTCTGCTTGGTCTCGGGGCATTGTCTTCATCCTGGTGTCCCACCAGAAGTCGGCAGCGTCGGTCAGTTGGTAGTTCACACAACTTAACTGTTCTCGATCATTGCATCCTAGGATTGCAAAAATTCACTCCAGTGCCCGTATCCATGATTCGGCCTTGGCCGGTGGTCCCATGAAAAATTTCTATTAACTCTCCTCGTTTTGTCTTCCAACTCCCACACAGTTTTCTAATATTCATGGTATTATCACACATTTCTTTTCTCGATCGTCTCATCGTCCCGTGGATCTTTCTCGTCACCTTTCATATGTTCTCTCTTGTTGATGATATTTAATTTGTGCAATAAACTCTATGAAGGGGCTTGTACTCCCTCTATAATTTCCTCGCACGATGGTGACCGTAGATACATCTTCTCATATTCATTATTCGCTTGTCGTTCGATCGATCGTTCACTCATAAATGTATCTCGTCAGTTATGTCGACGCTTCTGGTTGGTGTGCCATTTTTTAGCATGTCTGACTATTGAAACATATTCCTTGTGTAAATCCGAGTCAACTACTGCATTTCCCTACCGTCTAGTATCAAGGATTTGAAATTTGACCCAACAGTGACTTGGATATAAACAGATTTCAAATTATTGCAACATTGCTAAGGATGTCTTTAGTCGGGAAGGCTCCAAAATTAATCAAGGAAACAAGGACAACAATGTAATGATTGAGTTTCATTGGACTCAACCCGTCCATTCTGAGAATTAAATGGTTTAGAGGTATCAAATAAAACCATAGAGCTTTGAGAATTTACTTCTGATGAGAGCTCGGAAGAACATGAGATAGGTCATGGAAACAGGATGAAACTGCAAAAATTCTCAAATTCCATAGCCGACTGCTAGATCATAATTTGCAAAATTCCGGACAGCAATGAAGGATATCGTTCAAACATGTCAAGGCCTAAAATAATCAGTCTTTGCAGGATTTAGAAACATTGACAAATGTCATGAAGTAGTTTACAAATGATGGTTCAACAACATCATGTTATTGGAAAAGATGAAATCACATCAATGGGTTCGCGGTTTTGTTAAAGACAAATCAAAGTGAATGGAACTTTTCAGAAATTTAACACGATCAACCCGTTAGGGAAGAAGAGAACAGGATAGCCTTAACTTGGTGTTGTAGAAAGAAAAATCATTGAGTATGAAACAATATATGTAGTGAAACCGAGCTAAAAAGAATTTCACTTCTGCAAGAAAGAACTTGCCACATGCATAGTTACGAAATAAAAAGGTGTACAAAAGTTCCAAGAGGAATATTTCGTCCTTTGAAGAAACATGTATGGGAGATGTGATCATACTGAAGGTCAAAACTGCAAACAACTTTAGGAATGAAGTTCAATGACTGAAGCTCATAAGGTCAAAATATTGTCCTTACGAAAGATGAATCAAAGAAGACTACTAATCAAGATGTCCAAAGTTACATAGGCAAGCACAAATTTTCAAGAACTGAAAGTGAGTCATGACTCGGTATAGGAAAAGAAATAATGGGCATTACTTGCGAATTGTGAGTCGAACAAGGCCTTAAATAGACAAGGGCTCACCGTTAATTGAAAGGTTCAAAAATTTTTTTTCTTAGAATCCAAGTACTCCCTCGCACATTTTTCGTGAGCCTGAACATGGTAACATCGTGAGCCTGAACATGATTTAAAAATTGTTCATTCTAGCTACGAGGGTCGCACTCCCTCGCACATTTTTCGTGAGCCTGAACATGGTAACATCGTTCTATGAAATCATGGATTCCAAGTTGAGATTCATCGTATCGTCGAAATTAATAACTATTTTTGATGGTCGCATCTTCAAAGTCTCCTTGCCATGCCACGTAGTTTTCGAAATGCATTGCCATTGTACACGTGGTCTTAAAGTGTTGTAAACGTCGTCGTATTTGTGTCGCATCGCCACTTTGGCATGGTATGCAAGACTGCATAGTTTTATTAGATCTTAGGTATGATCTCGCCATTGTGAGGATACACCAAAGTTTGAAATATATATTTTCTTTGGTTTTATCACTCAGGAAAGTGATATTGCAGTTGTCAACTTACAACTAAGTTGTAGCACGTTCAGTCTGGCCTACCTCTTAGGCACTCTATAATTTCAAGCATAGCTTGAAGTCTCGTACTTCAACGTATATTTGATCATTACCTAACTCAAGCTTCATATGGCTCCTACGTTCGCAACAAAGTTCAAAAGTTCCACATTTCACTTTAATAGTGATTCTATACAATACCTCGTAATTCATCGGTCATGAATTTTCACCACATAAACGTCATCTATATATTGCACAATCAACACATTTATTCGTATAAGTCATTTGGTGTTCCATAGCATAACAAACATCGTATATTAATATATGTGAATAGCAACACTCAGTCAATCAATCATCCATGGAATCGCATTTCATAAATCATGCAGTTCATGCTCATCTGTATCACAAACACAACTCGCAACTACAAGCGTATCATGCTCACAGTTTCATGGTCATGAAATTTCAACCGCCTAGGCATAAAATTTTGTCGTTCATGGAAGCAACATGTATTTTCTTCAAGTAAATTTTGCAGTTTCATGGACGTAATAGTAAATCTCAACATCAACCAATGCAAGTTCACAATCATACTTCAATATCCAGCACATTCAACGCCATCATGCCTCACTGTTAAACAAAAGCAATTGTATATTCTCATAGTGTCTCCCGGTTCATATCTTCACAACATTTTCCATAAGCCATAGTGTTTACTTATTTCCCACAGGTGTTGTTTCATAGTATAATTAAGTAATCACACTCATATGTCACGTTTCACAATTCATGTAATTTCAATCATTTAGAATTTCATCTATCCAAACTCATAGAAGTCCAATCACATATTCGCCGATTTTTCTTATCGGGGTGTGCATAAAAATATTCATCATTTTTGGCATAGTCGTATTAAGCAATTTCATATCCATGTATTTTCATCATCCCACACTTCCAAGCAACATTTTCAAAGACGTCATATTATCTTTGATTCCCATCGAAAATTTCCAAGCTTCGGTAATTCAATCCAAAACTCACAAAAATATTTTTACCTCTTTCTTCGTGGTTGGGTGGGGCGAGCTGCGGTGTTGAGCCTTTGACGATTATCAATTAGTAAATTTACACATGAATAAACTTTGACTCAACAAGGCTCTTGGGTCCAGAGCGGAAAGAACTGAGGCTCTGATACCAAGCTGTCACGACCGCCCTTTAGGGTTAATAAATGCGGGCGATCGTGATTAAAGAAATTAAAGAACTGACATAGAAAACTAGGGTTTCAATAAAGGTTTGACCCAGAATTAATAAAACGACCAAGGGTTTGACATTATTCAAATGATACCAAGTTTCCAAACATTCAAATAAACAGCTTCAAAGTTTAATAAAAGACAAGTAAAGGAAATGTCACAACGGAAGCATCCAAGAGAAGAGTGAAGTCATGTGTGAAGACACAACGACACTCGGTGTTTCAAGACAACCATAGTTTTTATTGATATTTGCTCAACACCACCAACCGCTCGTCGCCGCTCAACCTGCACATAGGGAAAACACATGCAGGGCTGAGTACTATAAAAATAATACTCAGTGGCTCATGCCGAAAACATTTTTTTAGTAAAAATATAATTTATCATGCCATACGTAAGTAACCATCGGGGTTTAGCTTTAGAAAGGCCCGAGGCACTAAAAATCATTTCTCATAGTAAAAGTCGATTGATCAGTCATTTTTTCATAGATGTTAGTCATATCTGCCAATACATGACAAGGAATGCGGCCGCAAACCAGGTCACTAGACCGGCCAGCCCGTACGCTAGCACACGATCTACCATAGGTGTACACTAATCCAAGTAGGGTTTGCGGCCCTACGAGGACCCGAATTTGATTTAAATAATAGTGGCAAAAGCCACATCAGATAGGCACGTTAAAACAAAACACGGCATGATAAACATAGTAATTTCCACCAATAAAGTATTTAGAGCATCCGCAGCGGTGGCGAAAGACGCCACCGCCGTCCGCGCCGTTGGCAAGGCGCAGGACCGCCGCCGCTGCAGCCGCGCCGCTGGCACGGCGCTGCTCGATGTATCGAGCACGTCCGTGCCAGCGGACGCACACGTGGCGCGCTCCCATTCGTCAACGGCATAGCCGTTGTGTTTAAACTTTTTTTTATTTTTTTTTTTAAAAATCGGTATTTAATTATAAATAATGCTAAAAAATAAAAAAAAATATTTTCCAAATCCCAAAAATATGGCCGTTTTTTTCCCGTTTTTTCTGAATTTTTTTGATTTTTTTTTATTTTTTTTTCCCCAAAATCATCTATAAATACACACATTCATCATCCATTTATCACATCAAATCATCTCTCATTCATCTCTCATTCATAATTCTCATACAAACTATCAACACATTCATCACCCACTCAAAATCTCAAATGGATTTCACCCATATTATGGCGGAAGCGGAACGCGAAGAACAAGAATACTACGAACAACATCGTGCCGCTTACGAAGCATATGTCGCGGCGAATACCCCTGCTCCTCCTCCTCAACGAACCAGATCAAATCGACGGTACATCCATCGTGACCGGGAGGGAGCCCACGAAAGGCTCGTTGCCGACTACTTTGCCGACCAGCCGCGGTTTCCGGCAGATTACTTCAGGCGCCGTTTTCGCATGTCAAAGCGCTTGTTCATGCGAATTGTCAACACATTGTCCGCACGTGTTGAATACTTTCAAACAGGTGTAGATGCAGCCGGCCGGCAAAGTATCACGGCGTTGCAGAAGTGTACGTGTGCCATCCGACAACTCGCTACTGGGCAAACGGCCGACATGTTCGACGAGTATTTGCATATCGGTGAGTCCACTGGAATCCTATGTTTAAAGAATTTTTGCGAGGGCGTTCGTTCTGCTTTTGGGGATGAATTCCTTCGAGCACCCACCACTGATGATTGCCAACGGTTGCTTCATCTTCATGAATCAGTCCATGGCTTTCCCGGAATGCTTGGCAGCATTGACTGCATGCATTGGAGGTGGAAGAATTGTCCGACTGCTTGGAGGGGGCAACACTTGAGCGGTCACAAAGGCGGCGGCCCAACGCTTATCCTTGAGGCGGTCGCCGACTACCGCCTATGGATTTGGCATGCATATTTCGGCGTTGCTGGATCCAACAACGACTTGAATGTGCTATATTCGTCACCACTCTTCAATGATGTGATGAATGGTGTAGCACCGGCGATCGACTTCACCATCAACGGAAATATATACCGCATGGGTTACTATCTCGCCGATGGTATCTACCCAAGGTGGTCGACGTTCGTGAAGACGCTCCACAACCCGCACGACCCGAGACGGGTTCTTTTTGCGCAGCGTCAAGAGTCAGCACGGAAAGATGTCGAAAGAGCCTTCGGGGTCCTTCAAGCTCGATTCAACATTGTGAAGGCCCCGGCTCGGTTGTGGTACGTGAATAATATCGCCGACATCATGTTCACGTGTATTATATTACACAACATGATTATAGCCGACGAAGGGCCGAGGGCGGCTAGCTTCTACGACGAGGACGAAGCCGGAAGCTCAACAGCGAGGTCTCCCCTACGCCGAGGCGAGCATACGACGGTTGGCCAGAGGATCGAGACAAGACACACAATGCGCGATACTCAAATCCACAATCAACTACAAGAAGACCTAATCAACCACATGTGGGCGAAATTCGGCAACGAGTAGTGTCATTTTTAATTTTTAGGATTTTAATTATGTAATTTTTAATTTTTAGGATTTTAATTATGTAATTTTTAATTTTTAGGATTTTAATTATGCAATGTTTAATTTTATTTGTCATTTGTAATATTTATTGTGGGTTTTAAATGAATTTTAATATTATGGAAATGTTTTTGTGTAATTGAATTTTATATTAATTGTGCTCGTCCTTGCGGAAGAGCACAGTTGTGGGTGTTGTGCTCTTGCCAGAGAGCAGGCATGAATAGTACCGCCCGGGCCCACAACCGTGCCGCTGGCAAGAGCACGGTTGTGGATGCTCTTAGGACATTGTCCTTAGTTAAAAGAAAGCCCACCTCGACCGTTTAGACCTTAAGTACTTCTTTCCCTTTGTTATCACGCTTCGTGCACGAGTTATCACCTTTAGATAATATGTATTACCAATCAGTCATAAACATTGACTCATAATTAGGCATGTCCCCAACGTTTCCCTTTTCCCCAACAACAAAAGGAAGCACACCGTAGCATGCATCATCGAATAACACATCACTTCATCATAGAGTGGGTTCCTTAACTCATGTATATCATTTAAACACAATAACATCGTTATTTTCGCAAGGATAGAAATCTGGCAGAAAAGCGCGGTCATTTTGTAAAAATCATTTAAAATTCATCCGGCCTCCGTTGGGGCTGAAGTTTTCCCACAATACAGTAGACACATCAAATATCATCCAGTTAAAATTTCACATCAAAATAATCTTTTTAGATTGGTCAAATCGAAAACGTAACTCACTGGTCGAGAAAAACAATTTCTGGCAGAACTGCGCAGGCAACTTCAAAAATTCACCAAACATTCATCCTTCGTCCAAATAGGTTAAAATTCACACACGACATAGAAGACACCTTGAGGTTTACTCAGAAAAAAGAATCGTACAAAAAGGAGTTCTCTTGGTTTGTCAAACATGCGTCGGAGTCTACTATCCGAACACTACAGATTTCATGCTTCAAAATTCGAATCAGGGTTTTATCCTCATTCGTCCAAACACAACCTTTTTATGCTTCCAACACACAACCATGCTTAAAAAGGTTCTTACAATCATGTTCTCATATAATCACACATCATTCACCCATGATTCATTTAGACTTCACACAAATTCATTCAAAACGCATATTCACAATTTGTTCTCATTGAAACACGAATTCCCACCGATTAAATTCCTAGATTTGAAATCCCTATACTCACTATATGCATGAGGGAGTCAAAACAATATTTGAATGGAGAGGATGAAGAAAAGTTCGATTGTACCTTTCTTGATTGAAACGATCGGTAGAACAAATATAAATCTTGATTCTTCAACAACTCTTGGCAAGGATGAAAAGATATTGAGTGGAGTAGAAGAACAAGTGGGAGAGGTGTGGGGAGGAGATGGGCGTGTGGAATGAGGAGAGGGGGGGAGACATGTAGTTTAGGTTTTGGGTTTTTTTCTCTCCGCCTTTATTTATAGAGTGCAATGAAATCCCAATTAATTAAAGGAGATTTGGAGAATTAATTAAGTGAAGATTTGAAGGAGATTTGATGGGGAGATTGGCGTGAACTATGGGGAGGAATAAGGGGAAATTTTCGAAAATCATAGGCTATTTAATTAGCCTATGATTAAATTTTTTATTTCACGGAGTAGAATAAAATAATACGGAGCAGAAAATTAATAATAATCCTTCCAAAACATAGGGAAGTAGGCGTGAAATTGGGTTCCTCCCACAAGGAAAAATTTCCAAATCTTTAATAGAATAAGGTAAGACAAGATTTGCTAGGATATTCCAATTCATTCATGGAAAGAAATAGTTAGGAGATCAATTAATATAGTGGAATAATTTTCTCCTCCCATAGTTAGGGAAATTTCGAAACCTCCCTTGGAGTAGCATAGGGATCGATTTTTTTCTCATGAAGAAATAAAGTAATTGGGCTTTGGATTTAATTTGGATGATTATCCCAAACAAATTATTAAATCCAAGAAAATAGAATTCCTCTCAAATAAATAATAGTGGTCGAAAAGGGCAAGATGAAAAATTGATGATCCTATTTTATCTCACTCACCCTTGAAAAAAATAATTCACCGCAATATATTTCATCTCGAATCAATTATTTAAAAGACACGTCATAAAAATCAACGAAGTTGACTCAGTCAAATCAAAATTAGGTCACCATAGAAATCACATAACAATCTGTCATTTAATTCGCGACAATAAAAGAAATTAAAGCAATCGTCTTAGGGTTCGAAAAGTGGGGCGTTACAATGAATTAGGAAGATATGAAAAGTATATAATATTTATGGAAAACAACAACTATAATGGGATTTTTAAAAACTGATTATGAAAACTAATAAATGTATAAAAGCGATCGAAAAGGTAAAGAAAATAACACGATTAAAAAAATTTAAGGCTATCTCTATTCATTTTGTTTATCGAATAGAATTTTCTAGAATAAAGTATTTCAATATTTATATATTTTAGTAGAATTATCTAGATACGGAATTCTTAATATTAAAGAATAGAATATAGTATTCTAGAATATGTAGATTTTATATAAGTTGAGTTGGAGTATCATTTTATATTTTATATAAGTTGAATTGGAGTATTATTTTATATAAATTGAGAAGTTTGAAAATAAAGTGTTTCGTAGTTTGCCTAGAACACTACAAAAAAGAGTGGTCATTTGCGACCACTTTTTTGCGAGCACACACAAATTTTATAGTGAGCATAAACGAAAACAACGGCCATTTTTCGAGAATGGGAATAAAACGAGTAGTTTTGCGAGCAAAACTATAATGCTTAACAAATTTGTGAGCAAACGGTACTCGCAACTCGACAACCAGTTGAATTTGTGTGCTCGATAATATTCCTCCGACGGTTTGCTTGAAAAACACACTGCGGTCGCTATTTTGCTCGCAAATTGTGAACACATATGCACGTGCTTGAAAATTTGTGAGCAGAAGTACATGTGCTCGCAATTTGCGAGCAGAAATAGGTGCAGAGGATCTGCTCCCAAAAAATCCGGATCAATAATTTTTATTTATTGTAGGATCTACTCCCATAAAACCCGATCAGTTCTCAAAACCTAATCGATTCTCCACACAACATCAAATTTTCTCTCATCTGTTACCAGCCACCTATAAATTCTCCCTGTTCCGCCACCGGTCAGTCTCTCTCCGTCTCTCTCTCCGCCACCGAGAAAGGAGCATTTAGTGTTGCTAAAGTATACATACAAAATAATATACTTTAATTAATTTATATTTTGTATATATACTTTTCAATTCTCCTTGTTCCGCCACCAGTCAGTTTCCTAAGTGATTAATAACATTGCATATATTCCTTTGGTTTGTAGAAATGCCTCGAGGAGGATTTACATGACAAACAAATGCATCATCCTCCATTCGCCCTTCGGCTATGCTAGAGGATGCAGTCCCATCCCCCACTGGCGCGCACGCTCTGCCAGAGCATGTGTTGGGTCTTGTAAATGTTGAAGAAGAAAATGATGTCTGAAGAAAATGATGTCGAAGGGGAAGAATGAGAGAGAAATGAAACAGGCGGGACCGTCCACCACCTACACATGGTAAAGATGGACACATGGTAAAGATGGACGTATATTCATACACGATACACCTTAGGAATGAATTGCAAGTGGATAGATAATATTATACTATTGAGGTGTGCACGGAGTTGGAGAAGCAAAATGAGGCGTTGCGCGCGGAGTTGGGGAGGCAGAATGCGGCGTCACGCGCCGAGTTAGAGAGGCAAAATTCGGAGTTGTGCACAGATTTAGAGAAAAAAATAAGACGTTTTGGAACAGTTGATAAACCTTAGTAAAGAGGTGAACGAAATGAGAAGTCAATAGATTAAGTCTTATAAACTAAAAGTGTAAAACAATATTATTTTTTTACGTAATTTTTGAATTTTGTTACTTTTTTATTTCATTTCATTAGGATTTTATTTAATAAAATATCAAGATAATAATTTGTAAAAAATAATATTAGAATTTATGATGGATATACAAATTTGTGAGCACAAAACAAAATTCAAAGCACAGTTGAGTTAGAGAGGCAAAATGCAACGTCACACGTTGAGTTATAGAGGCAAAATGTGGAGTTGCTCACGGATTTAGAGAAAAAAATGAGAGGCTGTTGGAACAGTTGATGAACCCTAGTGAACAAGTGAATAAAATGAGAAGTCAAAAATAAATTAAGTCTTACAGACTAAAAGTGACACAATATTATTAATTTTATGTAATTTTGAATTGTGTTACTTTTTAATTTAATTTTATTATGATTTCTGTTTAATAAATTATCCAGATAATAGTTTGTAAAAAAAATAATATTAGAATTTATGATGAATAAACTAATATGCAAGGCACAAAATTTATGATGAATATATGATAGGGTCTCATCTTCATTAGGGGTGGATTTGTACGATATACTTTACCGAAACCACCGTACCGTATATCTTACCGTAAATTCGGTATGCGAAAAAATCATACCTTTACCTTACCAAAATTTTCGGTATACCGATCTTCGATTTACCTTATTTTCGGTATGGCGAATTTCTATACCGATACCATACCTCATTTTTGGTATGCCATACCGAAGTACAGTATAGCGTACTTTTGCGATATACCTAACTGTAACGCCCCAAAAATGGTCTTAGAAGAAATTTGCTAATTTAATTAGAAAATCGATGAATTAGGTTTTCGACGAATAAATCAATAATTCATGTAATACCAACCATTGATAAAATATAGCTATTAATCTATATTTACGGTGAAATTGCGATAAGGAAGTGGTTGGAATTTTATGACTTGATTGCGTAGATATAGGCTTCGAATTTATTTCTTAGCAATTAAAGTTAGCATTGGAAGTATAATAAAATTATATATGTGTTTTTGTGGACTATAATAAATAATAAATAACTAATGGACGTGATGAGTATATTGACAAATTAAATTTAGTACATGAATACATAGATATGCACGATTTATATGATAGGGAAATATTTAAATAATAATTTCCAATTCAAAAGTAGCAAATGAATGAATGAATATAATTATATGCTTGTGTGTTTACTATAATATGAAACAGAAGTAATAAAAGAAAATAATCTAGAATCATCGTGAGACACAAAACGTAAAGAAGGAAGGACATTTTCAATTCATTCTTTGTAGGAATATTCTAGAAATATGAGGATAGATATACACAAATATCTTTCAAAACATTGAAAAAGAAAAAGAGAGAATATTCTAGAAGGTGGATACCCCTATAAATAGATTTCAAGTTTTTCATATTAAGGGGAGGTTTCGACTCTCCCCATACGGCGACACCCATCCAGGTATGTGTATTCATTTTGTTTAAGAATTAGTTAATCTTATATGTGAATTTGTTCTTTAAATTAATATTTTGATATTTGATAGTAACATTTTAATAGAATAATTAAAGAGGAATACATGCTAATAAGTATACTGATTTAAGTATGAAATTATGATTTAAGTATGAAAATATGATTCTATCTGTGATGTCTGATCTATCTATCTCTGACGAGGTCTGATTTGTCTGTGCTGAAGTGTTATGTTGGATATAAGTATTGATACGAAAATAAGTATATTTGACAGTGTTTATGTTAAGGAGCAAAACCCCTTAACGTGTAGAAGTAACGATAAAGCCCGGAGGCGGCTGATGTCCGGCGCCCAGTCGTAGGGTCGGCGGAAGGGGTTTGGTGGCTGTGAGTGGGATCGTCCCGTTTGGCAGCGTTGATTACGGTTTGTTCACAAAAGAGAACGATAGAGACGATAATGAATCTGATTTGTATTTCTTATTTGATTGAATAATTCATTAATGAAGATCACACATATTTATAAATATGTGGAAACAAATCAAATCATATCCTAATCTATATGGAAAAGATATGGTAGATTCCTAAAATATCTAAACTAAAAGAGTGAGACTCGTATCAGTTTACGCCCCGTGCTTGAGTGTATTCTGTGGGTACAATTGGCATGCCATAGGACAGCAGCGCTGCATTATCTGCGATCACTCGTCTTTTGGAAAATCGAAGCGAGGATCGTTCTGCTCTGCATCTGATTCTGTTTCTGATCTGATCCGCGTACTCTAGTATGTCACTAAGCACTTAATGGGGCCATACTTGTTTTGATGTGTGAAAATTTATATGCTTATGAAAAGAATCTTATGTGATGCTAAAATATATATTCTGATGCAAAAAGGGTGTATCTGACATTGTCAGATATGATTCGACATTGTATGAAATTAATTGACGTTGTTTGACATTAGCTATTGATATTTGATGTTGTCTAAATATATTTTATTCATAATTATATTTATATTTCAAAATAATTTTTATAATTTAAAAATATATAATATATATGTTATATATAATTATATTATCAAATTTATTGTATATACCTTAATTTACGGTATAAACCGAATTTCAGTATGTTGCGGTATACCGCTGTATATGAAAATTCATACCGTTACCTTACCGAAATCTTTCAGTAAGGTATCATATCGTACCGAAAATTCGAGATTTTTTCGGTACGATAAGAATGATATTTCGGTATTTCAATATTTTTCCTTATCCCTAATCTTCACGTCCACAAGAACCCATGCAACAACTTGATCAAGCAAGCCAAGAGGACGCCCAGTCGGAGATGGCAGCAGCGGAGCCAAGGAACATGACAGCGCTAAGACCAAAGGAGGCAAGAAGCCCAGAGCTCGCGATCAGACCAAGACGAGGGTCCAGCTGAAGAGAAACGCGTCCAAACCCACTAAGCTTAAAGACTACATATCTCATTAGATTTCTTTTTCCTTATTTTATTATTTTCTTGCCATGTTGAACTTTTTATTTAATTAGATAGATTGAGTCAATTTTTTTTTTAGATTTTCTTCTTTATTCTTTTTTTATTCTTCGATTCGTAAGTCCGAATTAAGCAGGGGAATTGTATATATTATAGAATTCTCATAGATCGAGTCTTAGAGAATTAAAGGAATAAACATCTTTTTCTCTAAACCTAAAGCTCTACTAGTAGTATCATATTCTTCGCAACTCTTCGCAATTTCGAGTGCTCAAAACCTTCGATAGGAATATTAATCCTATCAATATACTAATTTGCGAGCACGTTTGTGCTTGCAAAAGAGTTGAAATTCAAGCGCAACTGCTCGCAAATATGCGAGTACAATGGAGGTGCTAGAAAACATATAAGCACAATATAGATTGGTCCTGACTTCGCTTTATAGCGAGCACCTGTACTCGCTAAACTGGTTGTTGCGAGCACGTTATAACTTTTTTTTGCGGGCATAAGGGTGTTCCCAAATGACCTTTTTGTATTGATCAATTTGGACACCCATAAGTCATACTGATTGAACAATACACACCATCATTGAAAAACAGTTTCATCTATAGACAATGATCAAACAAAACATCCAAAAAGCACCTTGAAAGTTAGAGTAAACATAGTCTCTACATCCAAAAATGTGTGAACGGATCACTCTTAGGGTTCAAGAAACATGGACTCTACTCTCTCGGAGTTGAAGAATATACGAGTGTCCAAATCAGAGCAGTCAGGACCATCTGCAAACAAAAATAAAAACATTTGCACCATATCAAAGTGCGACCCAAAATTCGAATAAGAAATTGGTAACATCTAATAGTGGTCAAGCCCATAAAGCTTTCCCACCAAGCGAAAAAGCGATTACCCGAGCGAAATCTAAGGTCAGCAAGGAAACGGCAGCGCATCCAACTTAGTCAACACTCGTCTACCAAAGAAATGAACACTGATGCAGTTGATACCAAATTAATACTCCCTCCATCCCAAAATAGTTTAGGCATTTCTTTTGGGCACGAAATTTTAAAAATTGATGTATTAAAGATTAAATTGGAGATAGTAAAGTAAGAGAGAAAATAAAGTAAGAGTGATGAAGAGAGAGTAAATAAAAAAGAAGATAAAGTTTTTGCCAAAAAGAGAAATGACTTAACTAACTTGGAACAACCTAAAAATGAATACGATATATTAGGACGGAGGAATAGTAGTACTCCCTCCGTCCCGTGTTACTTGAGGCGTTTCTTTTACGACACGTGATTTAAGAAAGTTGTGTTTAGAGAATTAAAAAAAGTAAAATAAAGTAGAGGAGAGAATAAAATAAAAGAGAGAAGTGAGAGTAAAGTAAAAGAAAGAATAAAGTATGTGTGATTAGATGTCTTGCTTTTATCCAAAAAGAGAAATGACTCAAGTAACTTGAGACAGAGGGAATGTGTAGTTTAGACTTAAAAAAAATTATTTCCGATAATTCAAGATATTAGTTTTGAACTTAAAGAGATGTTATTAGTTCCCATTAAATATGCAACATTTGCTTTTTGGCACGAGATTTTATGTAGTGTTGTTTTGTGAGTTAATGAAGAGAGAATCAAGTAAAAGAGAAGAAAAAGTAGAGAGAGTATTATTTCCATTTTTAGAAACGTTTCATTTTTAATGGGACAGACCAAAAAGGAAAACGTTTCATTTCTAATGCGACAAAGGGAGTACAAGAAATAGTTTTGAACTTTCATAAGTTAGTAATCATTTTCAGCTTATAGAAATACTCCCTCCGTCCCGTGCTACTCGCACGTTTGCTTTTCGGCTCGTCACAAAGTCCTTACACTATTTATAATTTAAGTTAGAATTAATGCATTTAATTAATATGTTAGTTTAAGTTAAGAGCTCTTTTATTAAGTGATGTCTCATTACACCTAAAATTCTTTTTTAATTACACAAAAAAATCAATCCCAAATTTACGGCCTAAAATGAAAAGTGCGAGTAGCATGGGACGGAGGGAGTATATATTACTATATGAATTGGACTTTGAACAAACTCTAAAATCCAGCCACAATCACTGTTTATAGTTTATACAGATGTAAATTGACTTAGACTAGTGTTTCTAGTGAAGAAGTCCTACAAAAAAAACACGGCTAACTCGGCTGATTTCAATCACATATATTTCCCAAGGACGAAGACCTACAAAAACACGTCTTACTCGGCTCATTTCAGTCACATAAATTTGCCTTTGTAATGTACCTTTCAGATTATATCACCCACAACCTGAAAAGGCATTGTAATGAGAAGACAATTTCTAGTGGCGAGAGGTTTTATTGACCACAAGGGGCTTCACATGATGTTGTCTAAGGGAACAACTCCATTTACACGCGCACAGATTGTATCACACACATTTTGGCATACCTTATAAACATTATGCTACATGTATATGGTCCTACTACGATGCTAGTTGCATCCTTAGTTAGTGTCTATTACTTAAATAACAACTTTAGAAATGACACCGGTATTAATATAAAATTGGTAAAGAGAATAAGAAAAAGGAAGAGAAAATATATAGTTGAATAAGTAGATTGCGAGGTTTATTTCCTAAAATTGAAAGCTTACTGGCCAAAAATGAAAGAGAACAAAATACGGTGGGAGTATTAAATATTAACCATTAGTTTGTAAAATCGAAACACAAGATCTAGTACTCCTGAGTATCAACACGAAGATCGAAAATGTCAATGTCAGGGTATTAGTATCAAGTATCAACTCATTAGTTACACTTAACTATTTTCTCTTTCTTATAAAAAGTGTCAAAACTTTAAAAATGTACTCCTAATTTAGTTCAGAGTTCCTAGGTCACATGCTTTCCTACCGCATCGAAACACGAATCAAAGGCACAAGTTTTCTTTATTGGTCTGTGTTGTGATTGAGAGATGAGTTATATTGAGTTGTTTCCAATTAATTTCCTGTCTAAATTCTTTTTCTTTATTGAACTACTATGTTGTAATTGAGAGACAAAATTTGTATTAAGTTGTTTCTAATTAATTACATGTCTTATTCATTATATAGTTACAACATCTTCAATGGTACATTAAAACTTAAAATACTCTAATAGTATTTCAAAACCAATCTCATTTTTTTTATTTTTCTGAGTGAAAAATATAGAGAATTTTGTGAGTAAAAAAAGGCTTAATATAGGGAATATTCTTTTAAATTTGAGTTGAGTGTAAATGGTTGGAGTAAAATCATATTTGATATGAACATTTATACTAACATAAATTTAAGTTTAGTGTAAATGGCTAGAATGCTTTTACTGCCACCATTTTGGATTTCTCTTTCCATTTTTTTAGGCAAAATTTAGACAAATTAAAAGTCTCTGTATTGGATTCAAAAAAAAAAGTTTGGGAGAAATATCATAAGTTTTATTAAAAGTTCATGTATTTCTAGGTAGATAATCTAAAAAAATTAAACTATAGTTTTATACAATTGATTAAATCTCTAAATACAACAAATATGAACTTCAATTTTTGTGTAATGATCTATCCAACAATATATAGATCAAACACAACAACATTAAACTTGAGGTTTAATTTGGCAATTTTTTTTTTGTATTTTCCAATATAAAAACAAATAAAATTATAGGAGTATTTATTAGAAATATGTCTAAAATGCCCCAGACCAGACTTGGTGTTGTCCCTATCTTTACCCACACGCCCGATCGACCCACCACCTTCACTCCTCTCACTTTCACTTTCACTTTCATTAAACCTCCAAACAGTCACCTGTATGCTGTCCCACTGCATCATACAAACTTATTTTATCATAATATCTTTCTTTTTATTATTTTTATTTAATATTCATCTCCTTGTAAATAAAGTAAGTGAACTGGCATTTTTAGCAATAAGCTAGGAATTTTGTTAGTGTTGCCGGCCCTAATTTTTAATACCGTATTCAGTGGAAATGATTAATGCGGTTGAATCGAATTATTGGAGGGCAAATTCGTTCTAAAAATTTATACTCCCTTCTTCTCTACTATATATCGCTTAAAAATTTATACTCCCTTCTTCTCTGCTATATATCGCTTAAAAATTTATACTCCCTTCTTCTCTGCTATATATCGCACTTTGACCAGCCACGTGTTTTAATAAATTTAATAGCACTTTGACCAGCCACGTGTTTTAATAAATTTAATACTCCCTCTTTCCCATAAAAATAGATCATATTTTATTTTATTTTCGTTTCATAGAAATAGTCCATATCTATTTATGACAACTTCTTTCACCCTGCTCTTTTATACAATATTTGATTTCCGGCACATGATTTTATGCAGTATTGTTTTGTGAGTTAATGAAGAGAGAGTAAAGTAATAGAGATAAAAAAGTAGAGATAATGTTGTTTTTATTTTAGGAAACGTTTCATTTTTATTGGGACAACCTAAAAAGGAAAATATTTCATTTCTAATGGGACAGAGGGAGTATTATCTTTTATAGGTTCCATCATCCACTACACAATTTCAACTATTTTTTTCCTTTCTCTCTTACTTTATCAATTATGCATTAAAACTCGTGTCGATCATGAATGGTCTATTTCTATCGAACGGAGGAGTACAAAAATGAGTTGAAAAAGATAGTGTATTGTGGGTCTTATTTCTAGGTAGTATTAGTTTTAGTAATAAAATGTGGGTGAGAATGATTTACTGGAATGTTGGATCCACTACAAAAAATAATACTCCCTCCGTTTCCTCATGGTTGAGACAGAACTTTTCAGCATGGAGTTTAAGAAATGGATGTTTGGTATGTTAAGTAGATAAAAAAAGTAAAAAATAGAAAAAAGTATAGAGAATAGAGTATAAAGTGAATAAAGTAGAAAAAATAAAATAAGACTGAGAAATTGATTGCTATATATAAAATTGACTCAACTACGAGGGAACTTCTCGAAATAGAAAAATGACTCAACTATAAAGGAATAGAGGGAGTAGTAAAACTGAAGTAGGACAATTAATATGGAATGCACAAAAATGAAAACATGGAACACTAATGATAGACGAAGAGAGTATTAGTCTCAAAACTCAAAAGTAAAATGATGTCAATTGTTCCATTACAAAACAATACTCTCTCCATTCCTAAAAAATAGACAACATTTGAAACTTCACGGGATTTAGTGCACAATTGGTAGGGTAAGAGAGAGATAGAAAGAAAATGGGATTGGAGTATTGTTAGTAGAAAATGAGACTCATCTCATTAGAAAGAAAAAATTTACTTAAATAGAATTGATCTATTTTTAAAAGATATTTCAAAATGACAAATGTGGTCTAACTTTTAAGGGACGGATGTTATTCCATTCGTCCCGCTTTAGCAGTCCCAGTTACTTTTATGCACTCGTTTTATTCTCTCACTTACTTTACCATTTCTCCACTTTAACTATTTATTACTCTCTCCGTCCCACAATATGAGTCACATTTGATGTGTGCACGAGTTTTAAGAAATACTCCCTCCATCCCATTAAATATGCAACATTTGCTTTTCGGCACGAGATTTTATATAGTGTTATTTAGTGAGTTAATGAAGAGAGAGTAAAGTTAGAAAGAAGAAAAAGTAGAGAGAGTATTGTTTCCATTTTTAGAAACGTTTCATTTTTAATTGGACAAACAAAAAAGGAAAACGTTTCATTTCTAATGGGATAGATGAAGTATAAAGAATAGAGGGATTGGAAAAGTTAGTGGAATATGAACCCACTTTTTCATATTGATTTTATAATAAAATGTGAGTGGAGTGAGTCAGTGGAATGTCTATTTATCATTTATGGTAAAAGTGAAATGTGACTCTTATTGTGGAACGGATCGAAATGGCAAATTGTGGTTTTTATTGTGGGACGGAGGGAGTATCATTTTTATAAAATGAATGTAGAAAAGTAACCGGGACCGCTAAAACAGGACCGAATGAGTATTATTTTCACACTTAAATGAGATAAGTACAGAATATTTTGTCTCTAGATATAATATCAGTCAAACCATTCTTGCATTTTTGAAAGCCATCTACATAGAATCAGCAATACCTGATAACTGCAACGATTTACCTGTCCACGCAACATGGGCAGCCGGGACCACCTGTTCGCCGCCGCAGCGCTCCTCCTCCTCCCTCTCTTCTCATCCAATCCCGACGATGAGCGCTGCCTCACCCACCTAAGCCAATCCCTCTCCGACCCCCTAAAAAGCCTCCACAACTGGAGCGCCACCACCTTCACATCCCCCTGCGACGGCTCCACCTCGTTCCTCAGCGGCGCCACCTGCAACAACGGCCGCATCTCCAACCTCTTCCTCTCCAACCTCTCTCTAACAGGCTCCATCCCCCCTCACCTCTCCAACTGCACCGCCCTGCAATCCCTCGACCTCTCCTCCAACGCCCTCTCGGGTCCCATCCCGCCCGACCTCGGGAGCCTCCTCTATCTCGCGGCGCTCAATCTCTCCTCCAACGCCTTCTCCGGCCCGATCCCGGCGCAGCTCGGCCTGCTGGTCCGGCTCTCGGCTTTTGACGTCTCGGGTAACCGGCTATCCGGTCCGGTTCCTGCTTCACTGGGGAACCGGACCGGGAACCTGGCCCGGTTCAATGCGAGCTCTTTTGATGGGAACAAGGGTCTTTACGGCTATCCCCTGCCGCTGCCAAACAAGTCCGGGTTTCCGGGCTTGGCAATCGTCGGAATCGGGCTCGGAAGCGGGCTGGTGAGCTTGATGCTTAGCTTTATTGTGGTTTGTGTTTGGTTGAGAGTTACGGAGCAGAGATCCGAGAATGATGAAGTCAAGATTACTCAGCTCATGCCGGATTATTAGTTTTTATTTCTGCTTTCTTTATTTTACCGATCGTTAGTAGAATTATTATTTTTATTATTTTAAATTTGGATACAGTGGGTTAAAAAAATTGTAATATATGAGTCGTACTTTTATATATTAATTTTATAATAAAATGTGACTGGAATTGAGTTAGTGAAATATGAGGTCCATTACCAAAAATGGTAAGAGTGAATGTGACAAATTTTAGGAACAAACGAAAATACAAATAAGTGAAAATTTTCAAGGATGGAGAAAGTACGTATGAACATCTCTTTCTCTTTCCTGATTGGGGATATTTTTATTTTTTAAATGAGTATGCATGCAGTGGCGGACACATAAAATTTTTCTAGCAGGGGTTGTACTATACACTACTCCCAGGATAGACTGCCCTTAGGATGATACGAAATTTTAGGCAATTTCATTTTAAAGGGTTTAAATAGAAAGTAAAGCTTATTGGATATTTTAAAGTAGGTAAAAATGAATAAATTAACATAGAGAATATATTGTTGAGTATTTTAAAGTAGGAAATATGAATAAAATAAAAGAGGAAAAATATTATTGGCTGTTTTAAAGCAGGAGAGATGAAATATAATTATTTATTTTAATTATTTCCTAAAGAGAGGTAAGGGATCATTTTTGTTAGCATATGAAAAAATAAAGTGAATCATAAAATAATAATTATATAAGTATAAAAATTCATAAATATTTTATACACATAAAAACCAACCCAACGTGTATTTAACAAAAATATATCTATGCATATTAATATCTTAGTTTCCTGGAAAATTAGCAAAAAACAAGTTTTTATTGTAAAAAGAAATAAGTCAGTGACATTTTCAACATAGGTTAACCGGTTAGAGTGTATAATTAATTTTAAAAAATCCCTTATGGAATGATTAATCACTCTTTAAAAGTCATTAAATTTTTTAAAAGCAATATTCTCGGGATATGAGAAATTACAAGCTATAAGTGGAACAAATCTCACACTCGTTTTTTTAATTATAAAAATATTGTTATAATACTAGTATTATTTAATATTTTTGTCTTCCTCTTCTTCTTCTTAAATACGTCTTCTTCTCCAAATAAAAGGGCAGCCATTGTACTGTTCTTTAAAGTTTAAATGATCAAATTCTGCCCCTTTTAACATCCAACTTTTACTTATTTAATCTGAAGTATCATTAGTTTGGAAAGGGCTAAGTATACAATTCGAAAATTTTGAAAAAAATCTCAATAGAAAATATATAAAAAAATGTGAATTGGGAAGGGCTTAAGCCTTTCCCCACCCCTTAGCCTCTGCATGCAAGTGTAGTTTACACAATAGGTAATTGGCAGTTCACTCTCCATCTTATTTGAGTTGTATTTTAATTTAGATTGTTTTAAATTATTTGTGTCATTATCCTTTATAACTTAAAATAAAACCTCAAATCTCTCTTCTTTTCTTGTGTTTTCTATTTCTTTTTGTTTTCTTTCCTATTTTATTTTCTCCCCCATATTATTTTGTCTTTATACTAAATAAAATTTTCTTAAATCTCGTGTTAAAACGAAACATCTCAAGTAACATGGGACGATGCGAGTATATTATTTCATCATGATTAATGTGAATATATTAATTAAAATTTAACTTTTAACAAATTGAAAGGTTTGGTCATTATGAAATACTACTACTCATTTTGTATATGAATAAAGTTTGACTTTGATCCGACACTGGGTATAAAAAATAGGGAAAATTCTCAATTAAATCACTACTTTTAGTTGACTTCTGATTTATCACATAACTTACAAAGTTAGCTAATTAAATCATAATATATAACACTTTCGCATTTGTCCCATAACTTCAAATTTCCAGCAATTATGTGGTGACGTGGACGCTCTTATTTTCCTACGTGAACATAAACATCATTTATTTAAAACAATGTCGTCTCTACACCCCTAAAAACGACGTTGTTTTGTTCCATCGTTTTCATATTTAAGGTTTTTTTTCTAAAGAAAAGCGTATTTGGTTTAATTATTCTATCGACTTTTTAATTCTGTAATACCAAATCAGAACGTCATGTCATTAAATAGTGCCACATAAATGCCATGCCACTAAATAATGTCACATAAATTCCATGTCACTTAACAAAAGTGGATGAAATAAGTCATTGGTACATTAGTACAACTTATATATACTAGGGCCGACAATTTTTTATATGACACGAATCTGCATGAAAATAGTGGGGTCGAGCCTTATTGGGTTCGTGTCTTTATTGCGTTGACCCGTTAAGAACGCTATAATTTCAGGTTGGGTTCGGGTCAGATGCAGATTGGATACGGATAACCCATCAAGAAATAATATTGCTCCCTCCGTCCCAAGATAAGCGACGCACATTCCTTTTTGGGACGTCCCAAGATAAGTGAGTCATTTCTTTTATTGGTATTTTCTCTCTTACTTTTTCTCTCTACTTTATTAACTTATTTCCACTTTCCACTTTACTAACAAAATCTCATTTCCTTAAATCTCGTGCCGAAAAGTTTATGCTCACTTATCTTGGGATGGATGAAGTATTATTTTTACTATTTTTTTTTAAAAAGCAATGTTTTACTTTAATTATTTAATTTCTTGTAAATAAAGTTTAGAACGTGGAAATGGATTTTAATCATGTAAATCAAGTTTAAGAATTAGGCTTAATTGTGTAATATTTGGTTTTAATATGTAATATTGGGTTCGGGTCGTTATCGTGTCATGTCAACCTATATTATATTGTGTCATTAATGAGTTTGTGTCGGGTTTAGGTTTGAGGGTAGCGGTCGGCTTCATGTTCGGATTAACAGTTTCCTTAACAGGTCGGGTTCGGATTAGGCCTTATTGGGTTGGGGTCGTTATCAGGTTGACTCGTTAATGACCCAATCCTCATGATTTGCCACCTTAATATATACTCCTCTGTCCCATAATTGATGTCACACTTGTGGAATAACATAAGATTTTAGGAGATTTTGTTTTGTGTGTTAAGTGAACAGAGAAAATAATATATTTATATTAATGTGAGATAACTTTTTTCGAAAAAGAAAATGTGACATCTTATATAGGACAAACTAAAATGAAAATGTGACATATATTATGAGGCGGATGAAGTATTATATAGTTATATATATGCTACACTCACATATATTAGTAGTACACAGTTACAACACACATAATATATTCAGTTTAGTATATGCACATAGTATATACAAATCACAACAAAAATTGAAAAAAAATCAAATGGAAGATTCGGGTCGGGTACCTGTAGCGTCGGATGCGGGATACCCGACCATATTACCCGATAATGTGCGGGACAAGTATCGAGACTGTACTTAGGGTCAAAATCAAGTGTGGATACCCGTAGGTTATCCGTTTCGCCATCCCTAATATTGATGTTATTGATGTGTATTTGTATTGATATTATTTACATGTCCTATTGATATTTACTATGATGCGCATAGAAATTGAAACTGTTTTCGTCTTTTATTTACAGAAAGAAGACTTATAGTGCTTGCCAATGAAAACTTCAGAATCGAAAAAAATAATATCATTGTATCATTAACTATCAGTATAACTTAAATGTTTTGTCTATGATCTATACACTTATTAGTTAAATATCGTATATTAATATAATACTTAGAAAATATGAATATGTATCGGTTGATATATCAATACTTTGTTTTCCCTTCAGTGTTTCCGCCTCTTACCTCTAACATGAAACAAATTTATACCAACAAAATTTAGACTAGAGAATAAACAAAACCTAAATATGTGTATATAATGCCATCCACAGCCGAATCACTAAACCATCCCTTAAATTACTATTCGCGGGCATTACTGTACTTTTTTATTCCATCCCTTAACTAAGGGACGGAACCTGCAACCCTCTGTCCCTTAACCGTCCCTTAAATTACTCTTCATTCAATTTCATTTTTTATTTTTATTTCCAACCAAATTCAATTAAAAAAAACACACTTCATTAAAAATAAAATAAAATTACAACATAAAATAAAAATACAACTTAAAAGTAAAAAAAATAAAAAAAGACATAATTAAAATCCTAAAAAAAATAAAAATGACATAATTTAAAATACAATTTTATAGAAAATAAAAAAAACTACTCCGCCGGCGAATCATCCTCTGAAGGCGGTGGAGGTGCACTGAAGCCGTGAGGAGGTGGAATGCCAAGTTGTGCTGCCATAAACGTAATTCCGTTAAGCCAGGCTTGGTATTGGGCGGGCATCATGCGGGAAGTGTCCGCCATTGTGGCGGTCATGTAAATGGCCAAAAGGGAGTTGGGGGTCCCCCCGAGCCCGAGCCCGCCTGGCTTGATTCGGCTCGGCCCCTCCTCCCTCTAGCCGCCTTCGCCGCATTTCTCCCTTGCGGCCAACGGCGCCCACGGGAGGACCCCCCGGCATCGTCTGCCGGGGTCTCAACCTCCTGCGAGGCAAACTCTTGTGGCCAGCTGCCCGAACCGCCCTCACCAGACGAGTATTGGCCACTCGCCGTGTGCTTCGTGCGCTTCAAGGTCAAGCCCGTGCTGGACTGCACACCGTCGGCCCACCTTTCCTCGTCCTTGACGACCTCCCAAACATCGACATATTTGAATTGTTTGCCGGTGTCGTCGAAGTAGACCCGCAAAGTCGACCTCAGAATGTCGGCTCCCGTGGCTCCGCTTTGGTAATGAGCCGCTTCATTCTTGTGGATGGCGCAAAATCGTTTGACCTCTCTGTCGACTCGGTCAAAGTGAGCTCGGAGCATCTTATATGTGCGGCGGTGGGACCCCTTCGGCTTAATCTGGTGGTAGGCCTTGGTGACCTTTTCCCAGAAGCACTTCCGGGGTTGTTGATTCCCGACGATGGGATCGTACGAGACGCTGATCCAGGCATTGTACACCGCCAGCGTTTCTTTGGGGCCGTACGGATGCCGGCCTAGATCCTCCTCCTCCACCACCTCCGCCTCTGCCCTGGAGTTTCCACCGCCTCGGCCTCCTCTCCCGCATCGGCCTTCTTCCGGAGTGGGTTCAACGGAATAATCCTCCCGAATCTGGGATAATCCCTGCGAATACCGTGGGGCGGAGGACGGGCGTATGCATCCACGTCAAAATTGGGTGGTTGGTACCCCCCGACGTCGACGAACCCTGGGTGCCTGGCGTCAACGAATCGGAACCACCCAATGTGTTGTACATGCTCCCCCAGTCGCCGAATGCGTTGAGATCCCACCCGCCAGAGCCGCCACCGCCGGAGCTTCCGTCGCCAGACATTTTGTGATGAGATGTTAGATGAAAATTGGAGAGGAAATAGAGATGATTTGGGAAGAATAGATGTACAGTTGTGTGTGAAATGAGGATGAATTAGGAGTATTTATAGAGTAAAAAAAAATTTTTTAAAAAAAGGAAAACGGCTATAAACGGTAATATTACCGTTTTAATTATTTATTTATTTTTTTATTTAATTTGTATTTAAAAAAAATGAATTATTGCGTCAGCATGACGATGCCCACTCGTGGGCCGGCGAGTGGGCGTCACGCATGGCGATGTGGCGAGACGTCTCGCCAACCGTCACGGCGTGACGGAACGCGGAACGGGCTGTGGACGGGCTGGGGACGAGATGGGGTGCCGCAACGCGTCACGTCGCCGTCTCGTTCCTCCGTAACGGAATACGGGCCAACAGCGTGTCTAGTTGCGGGTGGCCTAAGGTGATTTTCTGAGAACTCCTATTTAGGAGATAGGGGGTGAAATTTTTAAGCACACAACTTATGGTTTTCATCTTCTATCTAGTCTCCTATTTATAGAGCTTTATTAGGTCAGACCATGGAGCTATGAAGGTTTCACTAGGCCTTATCTGTTCTATTATGAATGGTAGGAGATTTGCACGCGTGTCGTAAGCACGTGTCCTTTCCTATTAAACAAGATTTATAAGTTCTCACTTTCCAAAATACTACCCCCTCTACCCGCGAATAGGAGTCTCGTTTTTCTATTTTGGTCCGTCCGCGAATAGGAGTCCCGATTCATTATTACAATAGACGATAAAGAGACCTCACATTCCACCAACTCGTTTCACTCACATATAATTTAAAATTAATATATACAAGTGGGGTCTATATTCCACTAACATTCTTCTACCCACTTTTCGTATAACCCATGGCGGAATGAAATAAGACTCCTATTCGTGGATGGAGGGAGTATTTAATTAGCATATGATAAGTTAGGGTGTCGAACCCACGAGGAACGGTAGCATCTGTTATGTATTTCCACACTTAGAAAGGTTTTGGCAATGCCGCCACGCTCTAAATTGGGGGTGGAAACTGAACTAAGAAATATAAACAAGACTTAAACTAATATAGGAACTAAAATGCAAATAAAACAAAAGTAAAGCAAGCAATTAAACTGGAATGCAAACTGGCCATTTCAGACAGTGGCGAGAGAAATTAACACTTGGAAAAAATAAGAACATTTCGGAAATGAAATGAAAGTAGCAACTTGCATGAACATTCCTAAGTTCAAAAAGAAAAAGCGACTAAGTTAAAGGCTAAGGAAAATAAACTAAGTGTTAGCTACTAAAGAAATCTAGAAACTAAGATTTTGACCCCCAAAAGGCGGTCTAAGGTAACCTAAACTAAGTTACTCCTAAAAGCCAAACTAAATCACATGTAAATGGATGTTGAGTGCAGAAATTATCTAACCTAAATGGCTGCCACAAGTGAAAAGAAAGCATGTGCTCGTTGTCCCCCTAACCCTATTACCCAAGGTGTAAAACCAATGGATAAAAAAGCCTACAACTAATGGTTCTTTCACTTAACTTCTAAAAGCTTATCTTAGCTACTAATCCTACACTATAGGCATGGAAATTAAGTGAGAGAAAAGACTACTTGGCTGCAACACTACTAACCAATCAAGAGAAACACCAAATCAACACTTTAACTACCTAATCATGAATTGAAGTACCAAATTAAAAGCTGAAACTTAAAACACTTAAACAAGATGAAATAAACCTCAAGAAGACTCAAACATGGTGGAATAATACTAAGAAAACGAAACCAACAAGAACCATACAAAGACATGCAAAACAAAACCCGACAAGAGACGAAAATCACACAACAATCGGCTACTTGCACACACCTTTCCTTCTCTTTTTTGAAATGTTTTTCAACCATGAACAACCCCTAAAATGACTCCTAACATGCTTAGATAACTTAAATAAACAAAGAAATACACCACAAGAAAGTAGCATAACATGAACCTAAAATAGCAAACTTTAAAACAAGGTTTTTGAACTAAACAAGCAAGAACATCAACAACCAAACATAAATTACTTATAATAATATATTTTTAAATGATAAATTATAATAATAATTGAGGATATAATTAGGGAGTTAGTAATCACACTTAAGAGCATCCGCAATGGGGCGGACGATAGCTCGCCCGATGCATCCTCCGCCACTGTAGCACGACGGACGATGGCGGATCCTTCGTCCACGCCCTATGCGTCATCCGCGGATGATAGCGTCGGATTACGCATCGTTCGCGGTATTGTCCACCCCATTGCGGGCGACACGGACGATACCGCAGATGATGCGACACGTTTTCATTTTTTTAATTTTTTTGATAATTTCTTATCTACATATACCTCATTTCTCATTCCATTTTTTACAACAATCTTTCTTTCCCATCTCTCAATTCTCTTTCACTATAAAAATGAATCCCGGCGACGACTGGAGTACCTCGAAGGGCATTACTCGGGCCTTGACTCGGGCCTTATTCGATTGCGTTCATAAGGCTGCGTCCGATTGCTTGGTCAAAATGGAGCATGAGTGTGAGCATGTGGAGCCGGTCCAGAGGCCAATCCGACAGCGGACCTTTGTCCCCCGCAGCTCACCAATGTCTGTTCGCAGACTATTTTGCCGATGAACCACGGTGGGGTCCGACGGTTTTTCATTGCCGATTTAGAATGCGGCGATCTCTTTTTCTCCGCATTGAAGGCATGTGATACATACTTCCACTATCGGGTAGATGGCATCAGCAGACCTGGACTTACGTCGTTAGAGAAGTGCATGGTTGCGCTCCGGTAGTTGGCCTACTACACCACGGCGGATATGTTCGATGAGTACCTTCACGTCGGGGAGACAATAGGCCGCGAGTGTCTGAAGATATTTGGAGGGGAGTTCTGGAGGCTTTTCGGAACACATATTTGCGAAAGCCGACTGTTGACGATTGCCACGCCCAGATAAACATGCACGAGAGGGTTCACGATTTTCCTGGGATGCTAGGGAGCATAGATTGTATGCACTGGGATTGGAAGAATTGCCGGACGGCGTGGAGAGACCAATTTACTAGTGGATACAAGGGCAGCCACCCGACAATGATCCTTGATAAGGCTCGTTTCATGCATGTGTTCTGTGATAAAACTACACCCAATTCTGTAATCTGACGTGCAAATGTGAGCCAGGTGTGTGTGAATTCCGCCATATTCAGAGAATGAACAGTTCAATTGGGCGTATGGACGGATCAAGAGGAATGAAGTCAAAACAGCCGTGCTAAGTGGGTAAAGTCATAATTAAATGGAGCCAGCAGGAGTACCCACATAGAAGATGGAGCTAAAGACTCACCCTCCCCCAAAAGCCAAGGGCAGGAATGACATTTCGAGAGGACGGTACCCTAGGTATCAGAGCCCTACGCCTCTCTATAAATATGAAGCCAAGCGCGAGTAGGAGGGAGAAGACGCTTACACATAGACACATTCTAGAAATTCAGCTCTCTTCTAGGGCTGAAATGGTAGCTCACTGCACTTCATATTCTTGATTTCCGTCCCACGCACACTTGGGTTCTAGTTTAGTTTTAGTTGGGTGGTAGTTTATCAAATTTGAAGATGTGTAACACCGTTCCAAGAAGGAGCGAAGATACAATCTATCTTTTTCGTTGTTTTGCTGCTACAATTCACTTTTGGTTACTTGTTGCTAGTTGACTTGGTTGCTTTTGGAAGATTTTGAAGTTATAAATTCAGTTTTACTCGGCGTGTTTAGTTTCTTTATGCAGGATCTCGCTTATTTACGTGTGCTTCTGATTTCTGAGTATATTTTGGTCAAGTAGGTTAGTTGTAGAAGGTCTGTTGGATCTGAGTAACTGTTTACAACTTTCTGTTTAATTGCGGAGGATTTCTGAATGGAAGGTGTTAGGATGTTTAGATCTGGTCGTTTGTAGTACGACAGAGTATATCTAAGTATGTCATTGTTGATTGAAGGTGTGATCATGTCTGATTTAGCTTCTGAAGTTGTAGATCTGATAGTTGATTTGTGATTACTGCATAATTATGGCTTAGTTGTTAATTTACGTAGATGCGATTGATTTCTTACAGCAGATTTTAAATTACAAGTTTATTATGTTAAGTTTGCTAGGTCGCAAGTTGTTCATTAGGGAGGAAGTGTTCGAGATCTGATTATACTCTGTTTTCTTTTGATTCTGCGAGAAAGATGAAGTTGTTAGAAAAGGTTTACTTTACCGTACGTTTTGCAGGAGACTGGCACTAGTTCACTTTTACTTTGTTTGGACATTTTCGGAAATTTCAGTATGAGTTGATCAATTAGAGTTTAGTTAGTTAGGTCTCCCAGTTCATTTGATCGAGTAGTTTAACTTAACCCATTGAAGCTTGGTCGGAAACTGTGTGTGCTTTTGTGCTAGGTTAAGCTTCGCAAACCCAGAGAATCCGCTAGATCACAAGGTCTAGGAACTCAGAGGATCCTGGAAGTCTCGGTCGTTGGACACACAAATTCCGCGTTCAAAACCCTCAACCCTCTATACTATGAATTAGTACAGGGAAGCAGGGATCGATCTCACGAGGACAGATGCGTAAGAAGGCATTTAAGAGACTCTGGAAAAGATGATTTGGTTGCTGCCACACAATTTTGGGTTGAGGAAAGCTATTACTAGACTTAGGAATAAAATCTAACACTAGACCTAGGAAATAGAAAACAACATGTAAACATAGAACATCATCTTAACTTCCATACCTCAAACAAACTTCCTTGATCTAGTAAACGGCTACCTAAATTAGCTAGACAGAAAGTAAACATGCAGTGGGGATCATTTCCAGAAACGGTAAAGTACGAACGAAAAGCTGCAACTAACTAACTCTGCATTTAACGAACCACAACCTGCATCTCGTTACCTGATTCAAACACGAACATGGAGAAAACAGAGTAATAATCCAGATTCAAATAAAACATATAAATTCAGACGTCGGAAACTGATGATTAATGAGAAACCAACAGATCTACTTCTACAAGACGAAGCAAACAGAACACAGAAATGAAACATCAAATTTTTTCCGATCAACCAACTCAGCTTCAGATCTACACGTCGAACGTTTAATCCACTCTGGATCCAAGCAATCCGAACCAAACTACAACCAAAAACAACTCCATGAACTCCGCTGCAACAGATCCACGCCGATTCAATAGATCAAGTACGAATAGCATCCATTCAAGTAAATAACTATAAACTCAGAAACAAGCATCATCCATACTCGAAATCGACATCATCATAACGGAAAATAGAAATTGCATAGAAAGATTCAATAATACTTCAACAGTCAACAAAAGCCGAGCTTCGAACAAAGACTCGGTGAAATTCACAGCAACAAACGAAATGGAAGCAGTAAATTGTTTCTTCGTCCTACGTGAGGATGGTGGTACGCAACATCAAACTAAAAATGGAACCCGAACCCCTCTCGAATCCGAAAACCAAGTGTGTAGAAGTGTGTGCGAGTGAGCTGAGAGCCCAAAAGTAAAAAAACTCCTTGTGAATTGCCTGCTCTCTCTTATATAGGTGCGAAGGTGATCTTCTAGAAGCCTTCACTTGAAATTTCTGTTCTGTCCTTCGGCTTAGCGACCTCCTCCATCTGGCTATTTCCTTTATAATGCTCACTTTATCGCAAAATTTCCTTTGCCAGGCAATTGTCTTCCTTTCTTCCTTGGCCTGGCGATATCTACTACACCTGGCTTAAAAAGGTGCGTTAGACCCCGTAAATGCATGAACTTAACCCTACTACCGATGCATGAAATTAGCCTTATCAAACTGCTCACACTTAAACCATACTTATCCTCAAGTATAAAGACAAGAAAATAGAAATAAGGCGAATTTCAATGCATGGCTATCCTATGACCGACCCTACAGACACAAACTCATAGACCTAGACACACTAACTGACTCACAAAGAGGAAATAAACACATAAAGAAAAACACAAGGGCATGAACTAGTTTCAACTTTTAGGCAGCCGTCCCCACAAGCTTAAGGTCTATCCGATCATCTACAGTTTCCAAATCCTCCCATTTCCTTCTTCTACCTAATCGGTCTGTCAGTTCGTCAAGATATCTTATTGACTTCCCAATTATTAGATTCACTCGATCTCTCATTCCTCATCAGGGATGTTAGGATCGATTCACACTTAAGTTATTGCCACACCACTGATGCTTCGGGTTATGAGAGTTCCTCCTACCTAAAGTCTCATTTTCTTTATTCTTGGGTCAAGTTACTATTGCTTTTTGCCCTTGGGTTTCTTTTCCTTCTCTTCCCTTTTTTATATATAATTTTTTTTAACTCCTGGACTTCATCCAACTTATACCTCCAGAACCCTTTTCCCAACTTTTTCTCCTTCCGACTCTTCTCCCTAAACATCCAGTGGCGGACCTCTTTTATACATGTTAGCTCTAATTGTTTAGGCTTATAACTTACTTTTATAGTGGGGCTTCACAACTAGGTTATCTAAGGCATCCTCTATCGTTCTTACTTCATTCAAACCGATGTCAGTTTATTAAGGAAAAAGGCCACAAAGTTGACATGCATCCTATCTTCAATTGCTCTTACTAAGGGAATCTTGCCTTATTATATTCACTAGCTCATGCGACACACAAAAACCTAGATCTAAAGACTCCTATTCACATTAAACACAGACTGCACTAAGTCCCTCCCCCTCCCCCTTCACTTAAGCTTGTCCCCAAGCTATCCCAGTGAAGGGGGAAAACAGAGAAGTATTAAAAGACTGAAACAAACACAAAAGCACAACACACAAAACAACAAACATGCACAAGCAAAACAAACTTCTCACACTTAGACCGAGCAACGGGCTAAGTGGGAGAAATTACAACAGAACAAAAGGCAAAACATTCCTAAAAGAAACACAAACTTCTCACACTTAGACCAAAGATTGGGCTAAGTGGGAGAAGACACATATAAACGCAAACACATATATACGTCACGAGGCATGCTGGAAAAACAAACACAAAAGCACAAACTCAAAACAACAAACATATAAACATATAAAAAGGAAAGAAAACAAAAATAAAACTGAAAAGTAAAAGTTACTTGGTCATTGGGGGGTCTCAATTCGGGGTCTGGCCCCCGCGGGAGCCAAACTGGGGTGGAATCCACATAGGGGCGGGTCACCTTCACTTTCTTCCTAGCCGGCGACACCGGCTTCTCTTCTTCCTTCTCACTTTGCTTTGACACGTGCTTCTTCACAGACAAGGGCTCGGATGCAGATGGGGCTAACAGGGGCTTAGACGCTGATTGGGGGTTGCTGAAGAGAAGAGCTTCCCGGCCTGGCTGCTGGGATACACTGCTGGGTCCAGAGGGCAGCTTCTTCTGGGGCTGGGGAAACTTCTTCTGCATCCAATCGGTCATCATCATTATCAGCTTAACGGCTTCCGCCTTGCGATCGCACTGCACGGTTGACCTTCCCACCAAGTCAGTGATGCTTCCCCTGAGGGCCTGCATCTCCTCCCGAACTCCGCCGAGCTCCTTCCGCATCATGCCCATCTCCTTCTTCATCTCTTCATAATCCACGCTGGCTATTGTTTCGGCACCATCCTACTCCGTCTTCACCTGGGATTCCATCCTTCCCACCTCATAGAAATAGACATCCTTCCCGTGCATGTAGAGTAGACCCTTGTTGAAAAAATAATCAACGCTGAATATCTCTGGGGGCTCGCACATGACTACCTCGGGCGCGGATTTGCCTATCTTCATGATTGTGTTGCGTTGGAGGTATGCACCGAGAAGATGACACGTATACATGTGGCGTGAAGAGTTGGCGGCCATCTGATGACAAGGTGTACCTTGCACCATGTAAAGTAGAGGTCAGCAGTGGTCAAGGCAGAGTTGGAGGTTCCCATCAGATTTTAACTTATAAACGTCTGGGCAAAATGGAGGATGCGGTTGTCAATATGGAAGCCCTTGGAATAGCTTGTTTTAAACGTTCCCACCTTGGGGTGGGTAACGAATTCCCATGCCGACTGTGCTTTGAACCTGGGGGTGTACTTCGGAGCTCCTACCATGCGCTCGTTCCAAATGTCATCATCGTCCTCGGCGCGAGTGAACAGCCCCATCCGTAGGGACCACTCCCTGATACATATCTCGTGCTCCTCAGTAAATAGCCGGAAGGTGATCGAGTCCACGTCAAGGTCGGTGTTGAGTTTAAGCCTGAATGTCGAGAAAAACTCCCGTGCTAACACCGTTGGCACCTCGGCAGTGCTATGTTTCAAGAGCCAATCAAACTCAATAGCACCAATGTATTGACGGAACTCCTCGTATGAGTCAATCTCCCGCAACTCTTCCGGATCATACAGTTTCCCAAATTTCGCTAGCTTACCAATACCACTTCGCTCCTTGTAGGTTGCTGCCCTATTTGAATCATCAAACTTCCCATTGCTTCAAGCAACCCTTTTGTCAACCAGACCTCCGCTGGCTCAAAATTTAGCTCTTCCTCTTGCTCATCCATCGCTTCATCCTCGGACTCACTAGCCGGGTTAGGGCCGACCTGTTCCTTAGCGAAAAGAACTTTTGTTGGGGCAGAAAGTGGAGCTTCACCAGATTTGTTTGTTGCGGTCTTCCTGGACTTCTTGATCTGGGAGGGAGCCGCATGCTTTCCTTTCCTTTTGCGTTCCGCAGCTAGGCGGCGTTCTTCTGCCTCATCCTCCTCCCTGCTCGACCCAGGAGCTTCCTCCTCTTGTTCGCCCTCTGTCCCCGGGGCTAGTGATTCCTCTGCTGTAGGTTGGGCGAGATCATCAATCTCATCCCTCAAACTCTTTCTGGCCTTACGTCTGGCCTCCCTTTGATCCACCGGTGAGTCTGTGTCCTCCGGATTCTCTACCAGATCTACCACCAATTTTAGCCCACTTTCCTCGGGCACCGAAATTTCATCAAGAACGGGGGCCTACCCCCCTCAAACAAACTGGGGTCCCCCCTCAATATAAATAGGGGTTTCCCCGTCAGCAACTGTTCTGTCAACAACAGGGGTTTCCCCCTCACTACCACGTCATCAAAAACTAGGGTTTCCCCCTCAACAACACCCTCTGCTGAAACAGGGGTTACCCCCTCAACAACCTGTGTTGTACTCTCTTCACCAACCACCATACGCTCAAGTTCTCCGGCCGACCCACCCTCATCCTTCAGTTCATCGCCCACCACTGAGTCTCTCTCCGGCTCCTTGGGGGTCAGTTCGGCTTCTGCATGCAAAATTGCGGGTTGGGCTGTCGAATCATCTGGAATCATCGGCGGTGATGATGCTGCGGTTGTTTTTTCGGAAGGTTTGGCCTGTTCCATCATCGCCGAGAAGAGGGCGAAGGCCTTCGTCGCCTCTTCTGCACTACCAAACTTTCTTGTTAAATCCGCCATGAACGCCACCGTGTCAGAATCTGCGAAGGTGGTGGGGTTCCCGGCCTTCTCGGTGTGAGCGGGTGCCTTCTTCATGTTCTGATTCTGCAAAAACACAAGAACTTGGAAGAATTCTGGTGATTAGGGTTAGAAGGATTGTGGTTATTGCGAGAGAAAAGATTTGGGGAAGAATATAGAGTAGAGAGAGAGAGTTCGGTTTTTTATATATTGGAAAATAAAAGGAAAATGAGGAAAAATGGTAATTTTAGATAAGGAAAAGGGAACGGTTGCAGGGCGGTTGTAGGCGTGATGTAAGCAACCGTACACATCCCCATAAAATTAAAATTTGAATTTTGAAAATTTTACAACTTCCCTCTCAAATTCTGGTCCGAAAATCTCTCCACCCCCATGTAAATGCTATTCTCTGCAATACCACGCTTAGGAAAAAAAAAATGAAACGCCAAACTCCCAGGTCAAGGATTCAAAATGTGACAAAACGATTTCCCTAAGAAGTCTGGTGTTTCGAAAATATTTTTGGAAGATTAGATTTTTTCTTTGTTTGGTATTTTTTTTACTTTTTGAAAAGCAATTAAACTATTTACACTTTCCATTGAGTACTCTCGAGATCCCCTGGTTCAGGGTATAGATTAAAAATGCATTCCCATTTACCTGACCCAGGAATTCGTCGAGAGCACTTACTCACTAGACTGATTAGACGATAATCGAGAGTGCGCGTAGTGGCACTTCCTCCACTACACACAACTCAAAATTATTCCTAAAAACTTTCACTCGATGACCATTAACAAGGAAAGGGACAGAGTTCGAGGCACTTCCCTGGATTTCCACAGCTCCATTTGCTCGAAGGCCAACAATTGTGTACGCGGCCCAATCCACTTGGACTTCAGCTTCCCAGGCATCAACTTGAGCCTGGATTGGAAAAGGAGGACCTTCTGACCCACTTGTAGTTCCTTGACCCGGAGATTTTTATCATGCCAGAGCTTTGTCTTCTCTTTATACCACATTGCGGAATCATACGACTCCAGCCTTAACTCTTCCAGCTTCTGAAGTTGCAATTTCCTCTCTTCCTCACAAGCCTGGGGTCTCATATTAAACTCATTCACCGCCCAATATGCTCTGTGCTCCACTTCCACGGGCAGATGACACATCTTGCCAAACACCAGCCGGTAGGGCGACATCCCAATAGGAGTTTTATATGCAGTCCTGTAGGCCCATAATGCATCGCCGAGCCTCTTGCTCCAATCCTTCCTTGACAGGTTCACCGTCTTCTCCAAAATTGCCTTGATCTCCCTGTTCGAGATCTCTGCCTGCCCGTTAGACTAAGGATGATATGGGGTAGAAAGCATGTGGTGGACTCCGTATTTCCTCATCAGAGCTTCTATGGTTTGGTTACGGAAATGCGTCCCTTGGTCAGATATAATAGCTCGGGGCAAACTGTACCTGTTAAAAATGTTAGCTCTAAGAAACTTAGCCACCTCTTTGGCTTCACAAGAAGTGGTTGCTTTGGCTTCTATCCACTTTGAAACATAATCTACGGCCACAAGGATGTACATATTTATCACGACCGCTCATACTAGGGTTACTACAAACGCGGCGATCGTGACCAACATGCATGGGCAACGTTTTTAAAAGGAAACTTAATTAACTTAAAGGCAGAAAGAAAAAAAAACATTTTTGTTTAAAAACAAAAGTTTAAGGTTAAAATTTTACTAATAATTAGAAATGACTCATGATAAAAACTTTTAAAAGAAGCAGCGAAGAAAGTAAACTTTAAGAAACCCAATTAACTTCTAAAGTAAAACATTTAATTTAATTCACGGAAGACACCATTTTCAAAGACAACGTAATTACTTGGTTAAAACCTAACACAACCATACATGTGCAAACACAATACGGAAACGATTTAAAGTCTTGAGACATAGTTAATAACATAGCAGCGGAGAAAGGTTTAAAGAGAGAGTCAAGGATCACGCCCATGTATGAAGACACAATGCATCCGGCTAGCTCAACATCCTCCGCAACATCCTGCTCAACCTGCACATAAGAAAAATAATATGTAGGGCTGAGTACTTGTTGTACTCAATGGGCTCATGCAGAAAACATTTTTAATATAATTATGTCATCCATACCAGTGATCTCGAGTTTTAGATAGCAAGAAAATATCACGAGAACACAAAACATTTCAAGTCTGGCCAGACAATTTATCTCCCCACTTTTCACATCAATCCATCAATCACAATCATCATATCGCAGTGCGACGAAAGTGTGGCCACACTATTCGCCCACGAGACCGGCCGACTAGCAAGGACGGCTCACGATCCCACCAGTGTACACAGCCTGATAGGGTTTACGGCCATACTCGGACCCGAATTCGTTTCACAACACAACCCTATAGCCTAACGGAGCAAGCTCAGACGAACTAGGCATCAGGCAACAATCTCACAAACAAAAACATGGCATGACATAATAGTTAAACCACCCTTATAACGCCACATAATATTTTCGGAAAATAAAGGGGTTTGAAATGAAAGCCCACCTCGTTCGCTTAACAAATCAAATTCCAACTTATGGCAACTCTCGTTCCTCGAGCTCACGTATACACAATCACCCTTGTCAACGACAACACAATCAGCCTTCCATAAGTTTATATTATCATGCATGTCCTATTGTTCCTTTATATCGTTCTCTTACCCATCCCATCATTCACCAACACAAAGAGGACATGTCATAAATTTTCTCCACACGTCACACATAATCACATCATATGATACCTTCTCAAATCATACATGCACCAAGTAATTCATCAAAACTTAGCAATAAGTGATATTTTCACATATCAGCAAAACTGGCAGAACTGTGCGGTTGGTTTGTAAAAATCACCAAAAATTCATCCGACCTCATATGAAGCTAAAATTTTGTCACAACATAGTAGACACATTCAGGTTCATTCAGGTACATTTTCACACTCAAATCATGTCATTTGATCAGTCAAAACCTTAATACAACTATCTGGTCAGAATATAAAAATTCTGGCAGCATTACACAGTTCATTTGAAAAATTCATCATAAATTCATACGATGTCCAATATGGCTGAAATTTTTACAAGACTCAGAAGACACTTCAAAATTTCACATAGTTCAAGAATCACATCAATCAGAGGTCATTTAGTCAGTCAAACAGATTTCTAAACTTTCTGGTCGAGAACACACGTTACTGACAGAATTGCGCAGTCGACTTCAAATATTTTTCAAAAATTCATTTTTTGGACAAAAAGGGCTGAAATTTGTACGAGACACAGAGAACACCTTGAAATTCACTCAGTAAAATTTTCATACCAAAAGTCGATCGTTTGTTAGGTCAATCACACATCAGGAAATACTGTCCGAACGTCACAGATTTCAGACTCACAATTTCGAAATTAGGGCTTCTTTCCCAATCATCCAAACACAAATTCTCATGCTTATAACACACCATCATGCTTGATATGACTCTCTTAAACATGTTTGCACATAAACTTAGATCATTCACCAAAGATTCAAATCAAACTTCACACAATTCAATCAAAAATCGCATAACTATCAAAGTTCTCAAGCAAACTCACTTTCCCACCGATTAACTTTGCGATCTATGATTCCTACACCCACCACATGCATGTAGGATTCAAGAACATGGTTCAAACGAAAAGAATGAGGGAAAGTGAAGCAAATATACATTCTTTGACAAAAATGAATCGGTAGAAACAAGAAACGGTGCGATTCGTCGGAGACTCTTGAAAATAAACTTCAACGGATGCAAGAACAAGAATTGGATGGAGGATTTTTGGAGAGATTGTAGAGAGGGAGGGGGAAAACGTGTGGAGTGAGGGAGAGAGGGAGGTGGACGACTTTTTTGTGAGGGAGAATGGGGGCTAGGGTTTGTTTAGGTGGTATTTATAGTCTAGGGTTAAGTCCACAGGTGAAATAATTAATTAATTGTGGAGGAATAAAATATAGGCTAATAAATCAATATCCCACAATTAAAAGAAACCAAAATTTTGAAAATTATGGCTGTAAATTCAACAAGGAATTATTTGATATTTACTTGGAGGGAAATAAATCCAAAATTTAGGAAATAAAACAATGGATATTCCACAAACAAGGGAACAAAATAAATTGAATCTCCAAGTAGGAAAGAATGAAGTAAGGGCCGAAAATTTAAGGGGAATTGCACAAGGGAATTATTTAAATCCTCAATTAAATAGAATAGGATTTAAATTTGTCAATTTCTTTATGGGAAAAAGGCTCCCATAAAATAGGTAACAAATAATTATATTCCCATAAGGAAAAATACTAGTGTAGGGCGTGTGACATGAAGGATACAACATAAGGAAATGTTCACATCCCCAATTAATTTGGCATAGGTATTAGTTTGGTATTTAATTGAATAAAAAGGGATCCCACAAAATAGGAAACAAATAAATTATCCTCCAAAATTTAGTGAATGGGCCGAAAATTATTAGGCTTAAATAGCCAAGGAAATATTTCAACTCTCTATTTATTTTGGGTGAAGAAATAATAGGTGGCATGATTTAATTGGATTTAATTCAAAAGAAAGGAGTCAACAAAGCACCAATTAAATCAAAGAAAATAATTCATCCTCCTATTTTAAATAGGAGATTTTCGAAACTCCCAAGGATAATAGGCTAGAGTTCGAATTTCATGTAGTACCATTTAGGGATCATTTAGTTTGGATTTAATTTGGATAAATATCCCAAAACAGTTAATTAAATCCAAGAAATGAAATACTATTTCAATAATTAGGAAGGGCCGAAAATTCCCATGAATTGACTCGAAAAATATAAATGCATGATTGATAAGTCGTATTCTAGGACTTGGTTACTGGTCAGTATGATGTGCATAATTGATTATATCTGCAAAACAGTTGCTAAAAGTGTGCAGGTTGAGTGTTCTAGCCAGTAGGCAAAGCTTCAGATACTTCAGGTGAAAAGGGCGTCAGAACGATTACGTACTGACCAGTATACATGCAAAAAATGGCTCGAGATGGAGAAGAAGGATAGCTGGGACTGATCAACTACAATTAAGGGCAAAGAAGTCATCTCACCACGAGGTTTTACCCTAAAATTAAAGGTAAGCCTCCCTATAAAAGGAAGCCACTTGGAGAGAGAAGGGGGATACTCATTCATCATCATCACTCTTAGGTATAGTTCTCTCGGTAGTTCAGTCGTTCAGCCCAGTCCAGAGCCTCATTCCTCGCCACAACCATGATCACCTGAGTTCCAGAAGCCTCCGGAGTTCCAGACGTTCTTCATCCAGTCAGCAAGATCGTAGTTAGAAAGTTCCATCGCACGGCGTGGCAAAACACTTTTTATTTCGCTTTCGTAGTTTAAATTGCTTGTTTTCCTTTGCTCTGGATCTTGTTACTTTTGAATTTCTCTGCTTAGAAGTACTTTGATTGAAGATCCGAACATGTTTTATGCTATGAAGTTGTTTTCTGTTCAGTTCACTTTGCTGATTTCTTTTCCTTCTGCCCAGTTAGTTTAGATCTAGTGTTTCTGGTTAAGTTGAGTATCGAATCGTGTGTTTCCATTTCCGTAGTTTATTGCTCCGAGTTAGTATAGCCTGTTTACTGTTTAATTGCGTAGAGTTTTGTTTCATGTAAGGTGTGGTTATGTGTTTCATATATTCGTTTATGTTGACCAGTAGGCGGAGTTTCAGTTTCGGTGTTCGATCTTGGATTTGGAATTTTTAGTGGTAGATCTGGAATCGTGAGTTGGTAATCTGTGTTTAAATGGTGTTGAATCTGGTTTATTTGTTAACTGATTTTAGTTTGTGTTTGTTAAAGAAGATGAAGTCCATATCAAATGTTGGGGACCACTTGTTTCTTTAAAAATGCTTTTTGCTTTTCGTCCTTCACTTTTAATTATACCCTGCAGACATGTCAGCCTAGTCACCACAACTACCACTGCCTTCTGATATTCTATTTAGCCCAAAATAGAAACCCAGTACTTTTCGAATATTTTCTGTTTCACCATGGCCACGTACACAGCTGCATATCAGAATCCTCTCACACCTCCTAGCCAGTAGGATACCACCTTCAATTTCTTGCCTAGGTAGAGACTCAACCCAAGCGTGGTAGCTAACCAAACTCTCCAGAATATCACCACAATCACTCCAACCGTCACCATCTCTGTGGGATTTGACCCCTACCTTCACTATACTACCCAGTAGAAGAGGGTTGAGGAATTATTGATACCAGGTTTTAGGCTTAGCAGGGGATTGTTTCATCCTGATCGGTAGGATACATCCTTGTTTGAACGACACCTACGCAAACCTGCACTTTCAAATGGCGCCGTTGCCGGGGATGGATGGCGTTATTAGTAGCTATTGTGCGTGATACTTTGGCGTATATATTGTGGATAAATTTTTCTCTTTCTTTTCATTTCAGTTTATGAGAAGCAGTTCGGCTCCTGACCAGTGGAGGCCGAAGATACTTCAGCGAGGATCTATACTCGTAACCACTCGATCCGGCTTGTCGACGGCTTTGTCTGACTTAGGTTTGAGTAGTGACGAGGAGCAATACACCATAGAAGGACCAATACCGGAAGAGGTACAGAGGATAGAGGGAAACCCGAGAAGGATGGCCGCTCAAGGAGAAGAAGATCCTGAGATCGGGACGTTGAACGCACATACCGAGGGAGAACCACCTCAAGGAATAGTTGTGACCCCAGGGCAAACTGCCTGTGAAGTGAAGCCTCATGTGATCGCAATTCTGCCTACATACTGCGGGAAGAGTTACGAAGGGCCTTACGAGTTCCTCCATGAGTTTTGTAAGATTTGTAGGGCGCAGAGGAGGCCAGCAGGGGCGACCGAGGATGATTACAGATTGAAGGCTTTGCCGTTCGTTTTGAAAGGGGAGGCAAACACCTGGTTCATGCGCCTGCCCCCCGACTCCATTGAGAGTTGGGCCAATTTCAAGTCAGTGTTCCTAGGTGAGTTTTTCCCGTCATCCAAGACAAGCGCACTGAAGAGGGAAATAACTAGTGTGAAGCAAGGGTACGATGAACCCTTGAGCGATTATTGGGCGAGGTATATGGGCCTTTTAGATGCATGTCCCAATCATCGCATGGTCGACATTGAGATACATCATACTTTCTATGAGGGGATGAACATAACAACCAAGGACCTGGCCAATTCGTCGTCGGGAGGAAGCTTCACACAGCTACGGGTCAGCGAAGCAAAGAGGGTCCTAAGGACGCTACAGAGTGCGAAGAAGGAGTATGACCATTCAAGGGATGGATACAACCGAGAAAGGGTTGCAAGTGCCTCGTCTACTGACCAGGAGCAGAAGCTTGAACAGAAGATGGATTAGAAGATGGATGAGCTGAAGAAGTCACTCCTGAGCGCAATCGAGAAGAACACACCGCCGACTTCCCCAGTTGGGAACTGCAAGGGTGCAGAACAGGGAAACCAAGGACCTAGCTTTGATCAGCTAAATGACTTGGTCAGTATGGAGCAAGTCAATGTTGTCGGGTACTACAATTCTAGTGGGCACTGGATCCAAGGGAGACAACGGGATGCACCATGGAGGGATCACCCAAATTTTCGTTGGGGAGATGGGAACAAAAATCAAAACCAAGGTCAAGGTCAGAACCAATATAACCCCCACCCGAACCAAAACCCCAACCGTGGACCAGCAAACCCGGACCACCAATTCAACTGGTCAGGAAGGAACCAACAATCCCAAAACCAACACCCACAAAACCAGAACCAAAACCCTGTTTATGTACCACCCCACCAGAGAAACTTCCAAAATCACCAAAATCAGCCGAATCAAGCACCCGTACACCATCAGAACCAAAATCAATTCCAAAACCAAAATCAGAATCAATATCACCAAGACCAGTATAACCCTCATGGCCAGTATAACCAATACCCACTTAACCAAAACCAGCAAAACATCCAAAATTTCAAGCCCAACCAAAGTTCCTAGTATAACCAGCACCAAGGCCCAAATCAGTCACAATATCCCAATAGGACAAGACGATCCATGGAGGACATGATGGGAGAATTGCTCGCGTCGCAGCAAGGTATCAAGGGCGAGTTGCAATCCCACAACGAAGTAGTGCAGGGGATATAAAATGCCCAGAAGGAACATAAAGCGAACATGGATATGATGAATAAGCAGTTGGCCCAACTGGCCAGTTCGATGGGTGAAATAAGAGGAAATGCAGGGAAACTCCCGTCTACAGTCCAAATACCCGAAAAGGCGAATGTGAGTAAGGTTACATTGAGGTCAGGAACTACTTATGATGGACCTCGACCGAAACAACCAAGTGGAGAGCCGAGTGGAACGAAGATAGGGGGCGACACCATCTCAGTGGAAGGGCTTAAGAGATCCATGCCTCGGATACAGGACCCATTTTTCTTGGGGGAGACGCATGTGGAGGAGTGAACCCGAGAACGTACTGGTCAGGAAGGAACCCCATCAAGAGGTAGAATCCAGAACGGAGGCTCAGACCCAGAATTTGCCCAAGGAAGATTCCAAGAAGGTTACTGAGGGACCGGTAAAGGAGAAAAAGGAGGAGAAACCATTCCCTTTCCACTTTGTTACAAAAAGAAAGAAGGATAACCCGGTGGACTACTTGTCGATTTTTGGGAAATTGGATGTCACTATACCATTCCTCCAAGCCGTGAAGCTACCCCCACTTGGGAAATTCATTAAGGAATTCATAGCCGGGAAAGCCCAGGAGGATGGAAAGATCATGGTAGAAGGGATCGCGTCAGTAATTGTGCAGGAGAAGCTACCGCCCAAGAGGGCCGATCTAGGTATGTTCACTTTGCCTATAACTATAGGAGATGTGAAAGTCGAGCATGCAATGTGTGATCTTGGAGCTTCTATTAATGTCATGCCTTTGTCAATCTATAACCGATTGAAGGGAGTTAGATTGTCGAGTACTAGGGTGTTGATCCAACTGGCTGATAGGTCATGCATAAGTCCTGAGGGTGTTTTAGAAAATGTGTTGGTCAGAGTGCATGATTTTACCTACCCTGCTGACTTTTATGTGATCAAAATGAGTGAGTCCGAGGCTAGGGAATCTAGTGGCATATTGTTAGGAAGACCATTTTTGAGGACGACCAAGACAATAGTAGACATGGCTGAGGGAACAATTTGCATTGATTTTTATGGGGAGAAGTTTACTTTTGATATCAATGAGGCCATGAAGAAGCCTATTGATTCTGAAAATGTGTGCTATGTTGATGTGATTGACCCCTTAGTCCAAGATTTTCTTGAGACCGAACTATTGCAGGAGAAACTCCAAGCTTTAGATGTTTATGAGCAGGCTGACGTAGAAGCTGCTGCATGGTGTGATCTGATCAGTAGCCAAGGGTTGACTAATGAAGAAATAGAGGGAGCAATTAGGGACTTCTGCCAGAAATCGAAATTTATTGGGGCCACAGGGGCCAAGCTACCAGTCAATATAGAGGAATCTTCAGAGGAAAAATTAGAGAAAGAAGAAGAGGCTGAGAAAAACCCTCTACCCGAAGACACACTTCCACCCCAAGTTGAGCTGAAGAAATTGCCATCGAATTTGAAGTATGCCTTCCTCGGAGAGGAGAACTCATATCCAGTGATCATCAGCAGCAGCCTTACAAAGGAAGAAGAGGCGAGGCTACTGACTGTGTTGAGTAAGAACAAAAAGATAATTGGATGGAGCCTTACAGATTTAGTGGGAATAAGTCCCGATGTCTGCATGCACCACATCAGGCTGGAAGGGAGAGCAAAGGCACATCGTGATGCCCAAAGGAAGGTAAACCCCAACATGCGAGAGGAAATATTGAAGGAAATCTTGAAGTTGCTGTCGCTAGGGATTATCTACTCAATGCCGGACAGCGAGTGGGTCAGCCCGATCCACATGGTCCCAAAGAAGTCGGGAATTCAAGTCGTTCAGAATTAGAGGAATGAGCTGATCCCAATGAGGCTGGTCACGGGTTGGTGAATGTGCATCGATTACCGTAAGCTGAACAATGCGACCAGGAAGGACCATTTTCCCTTGCCTTTCATCGACCAAATGTTGGAGAGATTAGCTGGGAAAAAGTACTTCTGTTTTCTAGATGGGTACAACGGATACTTCCAAATTTACGTGGATCCTGAAGACCAGGATAAGACCACCTTCACTTGCCCATTCGGAACCTATACATACAGGCGCATGCCTTTCGGCTTATGTAACGCTCCAGGTACGTTTCAACGATGTATGATGAACATATTCTCCGATTTGATTGAGGACTGCATAGAGATATTCATGGATGACTTCACGGTCTACGGAGACTCTTTCGATTCTTGCCTTCATCATTTGGACGTAGTTCTAGAGAGGTGTCAAGCAAAGAGCTTGGTTTTGAATTTTAAGAAGTGCCATTTTATGGTCACCGAAGGGATAGTTTTAGGACACGTGGTCTCAGAAAGAGGTATCCAGGTGGATCGAGCCAAGGTGGATGTTATATCCAAATTACCATTCCCTACTGATCAGAAGGGAATAAGGGGTTTTCTAGGGCACGCCGATTTTTATCAAAGATTTATCAAGGATTTCTCCAAGATCGCCCAACCTCTTACCCGACTTCTTCAGAATGAAGTGGAGTTCGTTTTTGATGAGCAATGCAAGGCCGCTTTCAACCTTCTCAAGGAAAAGCTGATATCCGCACCTATCATACGGGCTCCTGACTGGGACTACCCTTTCGAAGTAATGTGCGATGCCAGCGATTATGTAGTGGGAGCCGTACTGGGTTAGAAGATCGATGGGAAGAGGTACGTATTTTTTATGCATCTAAGACTCTGAATCAAGCCAAGCGGAATTACGATGCCACTAAAAAAGAGATGCTGGCAGTGGTGTATTCTTTCAAGAAGTTCCGGCCATATTTGTTGGGATCCAAGGTCATCGTTTATACTGACCATGCAGCGATTAAGTATCTGATTGCCAAGAAGGAATCCAAACCCCGCTTGATCCGATGGGTCCTCTTGTTACAAGAATTTGATTGGGCAGTGGAAGATAAGAGAGGAGTTGAGAACAAGGTGGCAGACCATTTGAGTAGAATAGTGCAAGATGGAAACAGCGAAGAGGTGCACGACAAGTTTCCAGAAGAGCATTTATGGGAGGTAATTTTTGAGGTCAGGAAGATTGACTGGGAAGGAGTGATGAAGCTTACTGGCCAGTATGATACATGAAAAGGAAAGGAGAAGGTAGGGCAGGAACCATGGTATGCAGACTTAGCCAACTACCTGGTGACTGGAGAACTTCCAGAAGTCACGAGTATTACTAAGGCCCAAAGAATGAAGATCAAGAGTGAGGCAAAATACTACTTTTGGGACAACCCCTATCTGTGGAGAGTGGGATCCGATCAAGTGATAAGGAGGTGCGTTCCTGACTGGGAGCAAAGAGACGTTCTGATCCATTGCCACTCGTTAGCATGTGGAGGACATTTCGGATCCAAGAAGACGGCAAGGAAGATTCTGGATAGCGGCTTTTATTGGCCAACCCTCAACAAGGATGCGTACGAGTTCTGCAGAAGTTGTGTGCGCTGTCAACTGACCGGTGGGATATCTGCGAAAGACGAGATGCCCCAAGTTCCGGTAATTGTATGTCAATTGTTCGACATTTGGGGAATGGACTTCATGGGTCCGTTTCCGTCATCCTATGGCAATTTGTATATCTTAGTCGCGGTGGATTACGTCTCCAAATGGATAGAAGCCAAGGCCAAGAGCACTTGTGAAGCAAAGGAGGTGGCCAAGTTCTTAAAAAGTTATATCTTCAGCCGATTCGGAGTTCCGAGGGCGATCATATCTGATCAAGGTACACACTTTTGTAACCGTACAATTAAAGCTTTAATGAAAAAGTACGGTGTGCATCATAGACTTTCGAGTCCCTACCATCCGCAAGCCAATGGTCAAGCGGAGATCTCTAACCGAGAGATCAAGAAGATTCTGGAGAAGACTGTAAATCCTTCTAGGAAGGATTGGAGTGTGAGGTTAGAAGATACTCTATGGGCATATCGAACAGCCTACAAGACCCCCATAGGAATGTCCCCGTATCGGATCGTTTTTGGGAAGATGTGCCATTTACCTGTTGGAATTGAACACCGGGCATACTGGGCAGTACAGAAAGTGAATATGGATGCTACAGCCTGTGAAGAGGAAAGGAAGCTGCAGCTGCAGGAGCTTGAGGAACTTAGATTGGAGTCGTTCGATTCTGCCATGTGGTACAAGGAGCGAACTAAATTGTGGCATGATAGAAATCTGAGAACCAAGGAGCTCCATGTAGTCCAGAAAGTACTACTCTTCCAGTCAAGATTGAAGTTAATGTCGGGGAAGCTCAAGTCCAAGTGGACAGGACCTTACATCATAACTGCGCTCCGATCTAATGGGGCAGTGGAAATTTCAGGGAGTCTTCCTAACTCTGAACCTTTTATAGTAAAAGGACATAGGCTGAAAATATTCAGGGAGAATAGTGAGGTGGGTGTAGTGGATGAAATTCCGCTACAACCACTTACTGCGGTTGCATACTGATCAGAAGGATGGGAGTTTGGAATTCTACTGGGCTAGTTCCTTTTAGACAAAGTTGCATATACTGGCCACGTAGAATTCCAGATTGCCTAATAGAAATGTAAATATTGTAAATACGTAGTAATTAATCTCTGCATGCAACATAATTTCTAAAATCTAAAAAAAAAAATATTTTCGGGTTTTAATTTTTAATTTGGAACGGACATTGACCAAGAGCTTACCCATCTGGTGCAATCTCAAATTTTATTTAAGTGCTCATTTGAATTATTTTCCTTATTAGGTAAGTATAGGGGGGATTATGGAGACGACGAAAATTTTAATTAAGGCTTGTGCAGCTTTTGCAGGGTGGCAGCGGTTGAAAGGGGCGCGTGAGCAGAGAAAGGAGACACGCCAGCCAATCAGGAGCTGGCATTCTCAACCGTCTCTCATTTGAAACGACGCAACCGGACACCTCCCATAGCCGGTTACGGCTACCCACAACTGCTCTCTCTCTCCCTCAATTAACCATACCGTCTACACCCTTCTCCTTTACAAACCCTCATCTCCATTTTCACTTTTCAAAATTTCTTCCATCTCTCCCAGAAATCAAAATCCAACTCTCCACCCAGAAATCACCACTGAAACCATGGGAAGGAAGGCGTTCGCAACCAAAATTAAACCCCCTACAATCCGCCGAGAAGAAACCCCTGAAACACATCCACCGCGGGAAGAACCACCGCCAAACCCACAACCGTCAGAACCGCCACCACTAGCCCCACCGATGGTATCCGTAGACGCAATGGCAGAGTTCCTCCGGTTACAAGATCCAACGAGGGACTGGTTGGCGGAGTTGGCGAATTTCAACCAAGTCAGAGGGCAAGGTAGCATTACCGGAGCAAGTCCGACAGTGGCCATATCAGTAACAAGCGCTCAACCTGCGGTACAACCTCCATTTACCGTACCGATTTCCTCAACGATTCCACAAGAAGAAAACCCTCCCGTCAAAGCCGCAACATCAGAACCTCCAAAACCTTCTCCGACCCAGCAAGAAACAGAGCCTATGGAGGTTGAGGACATTGCGGCCTATTACGATTCTGATCCGGAGGAGAGAGCGGAACGGTTGAGAAAGGAGAAGCAAGACCATCTGGAGGAAAGTGCAGTGGAGGGAATGCCGGTTGTAGAACATGTTCCCCAAGAAACGGTAAGAGAAGAAATAGATCTCAATGAAACAGCCAAGAAACTGGGTTTGATGACTGATGAGTAGTTCGTGGAGATTATGGATGGAGTGAACCGCAGAGAAGAAGGCACTGCCTCGATGCCAGAAGGTCAATTCTCCCAGTCGGTAGGAAAAGTAGATGGAGTGCAGAATGAAGAAAGAGGGACTGAGCCCGTGGAGTCCCAACCGAAAGCAGGGGACGATGAAATGCAAGTGGAGGAGGAAGGGCCAACTATAGAAATCCAAGAACCAGAACCGGTGGCGCCACCCGTTTTGAAACCAAAACCGGTCAAGAGGCAGTTAATTTTGCAGGGTGGTCCGAAGGCAGAACAACCGAAACCAACAAGAGTTTCACGGAGGTGTTTGGGAAAGTGGGCAGCCAAAAAGGCTAAACCGAACACAGCGGCAGATCCGCTTGAGATCGTGAGTGAAGACGAACGGGCAACTCCCACAGAGCCTGGGGAGGAGTCCTTACCTGCTGCCGACCCAAGGGATTCTGCAACGGGAGTCGATGAAGCCCCTCAGACACAAGGTGGCTGGGGTGAAGATACTGAAAGGATGGCTGAGGGTCTGGACCTCGCATCCGAGTCAGTAGAACCTGAGGGATCGGAGGAGGATGATACCCATATAGAGAACCGTTCCACTACCCAGGAGGAGTCATTAGCAGAAGAGGAAGCCAGATACCAAGTAGAGAGGAAACGGAAAGGAAAAGCCGTTATGAAGAAAAAGCCTAGTACCAAGAGGACCCCATCAAGCCGGTGAGAGCAGAGTGAACACTGGCATAGTCATCACTGAGGCTGCTCAGAGGACCCCATCAAGCCGGTGAGAGCAGAGTGATAGTGAGTATGAGATCAGTGAGGAATCTGAATCGGACAGTGATACGTCCATAGAGGATGAGGAGTACAAGGAGCAACAACTTCCAAACGATCATCGGGAGTTATTGCATCCGCCTGCAGAGAGACTCTGATATAAGCGTTGGGCGGTGAAGCTCACAGACGACGTGGTGGAGGAGATGAAATTGTTTTGACTCCAAGAAGCTCCAGGACGCCTACCGCACCAAGGACGACAAAAGCTAGCAGATCAAGTGTGGGAAGGTACTTCATCTCCCTTCTTTAGATGAATTGAAAGCTCGTGAATCGTTTCTCGCCCTTTTGCATGCGTTGGGTTTTGAATGGCTGTTAGAAAATGAGGCTTTAAATGTCCCGGTCAAATTGGCCAAAGAATTTTTTGCGACCTTTCGATTCAAGGTCACTACTAATCTGGATGAAGAGTGTATCAGCTTCAGGGTGTTTGGAGGTGAGATTCGGACGAGTTTGATTGAATGGACTGTACGGCTAGGAATGTGCAGTTTGGAATAGGCCATAGGGCCTGAGTGGAGAGAGAGGGAGCGGGGGATTCCCCGTAGACATGTGGAATTTGAGCCCCAGGTCGCCTGGGAAGAACTGACTCACCCTGGGGCAGGACAGTTCCAGTCCACTATCTCCCGTTCTATCCATCTCAACGATCCTATTCTACGCCTGGTTCAACTTTTCTTGGATTTCAACCTTTTAGGACAGTCGAATTCTGCAGTACGGACATCAATGACGGAGTTGTACCTCATATGGTGTGCTAAGAAGGGCAGTAAGTTGCACATAGGGTTCTGGACAGCGTACCAGTGCCACCTCATCGCTACCCACCCCGCACGGAATCTTTCCCTTTGACACTTCCTGGGAGTTTTTGTGAGGAACAATATAACCGTCTCGGAGGGAGAAGACTTATCCCCCTTGACGATGGTGGACGCCCCAGATTTATTTGATACCCCTTTGTTCGTCCGAACAAACGCGGTATACATGAGGCAAGGCGTGCCACACTTCTATGCGATGGGAGAGGAGGCTTTACCCACTGCTCGGGCGGCGGCAGCTCAGGGAGCACCGGCACACGAGCAGAGGCAAGAAAGAATGGAAAAGGCTGTGGACGAAATAGCAGAGGAAAACAGATAGATGAGATCAGAAATGACCCGGTTAGCATCAGTATTGGAAGGGATCCTGAAGGAGTCTGCAGGACAGAGAAGGCAGAATCAGAGGCAAGAGGCTTTGGAGACGATAGTAACCAAGCTAGGAGAGGAAAACCACCGGATGATAGCAGAAATGACCAGGATGGTGTCCGTGATGGACGAGATACTGATGGTGATAGCACAAGGAAGACAAGAGGAAGATGTTGGACCGAGTGGCCATGGTGGCCGGAATGATGAACAGCAGATACCTGAGACAGAAGAAGGTGAGGCCAAGGTGCCGGCGAATGCTGAGGAGCCGGCGGAATTTGATGAGGACCAGAACGGAACTAATAGGGAACAACCACCTGCACCACCTGCGCTGCGAAGGAGCAGGCGACACCGATAGACCACCCCTTACTGACCAGTTAGTTTTCTTTTCTTTTTTTTATTTATGTTTCTGTTTTTTTTAGTTTTCCGTATTTCTGTTTGTGTTTTGATGGTTGTTTAGGTAGTGTAATTTGTGTTTTGTCTCTTTGGCGCATGTTTTCTGTGTTTTCTTGTTTGTTGTTTTTCGAAAGCATGGCTCACACTTAGCCCATTGCATGGTCTAAGTGTGAGAAGTTTATGTATATATGTGCTTTGTAATTGTTGGTTTTTGCTTAGGTTTTAAACTCTCCCACTTAGCCTATTTTATATAGTCTAAGTGTGAGAAGTTTTAGTTTTTAGCATGTCGTTGTGTCTACCATACTGGCCATTACCTTTTCCACTTCACAGCCTTATCTGAGGGCCGACACTTGTGAAGTAGGAGGGGGACGCAATGGCCAGTAGGATGTATGTGCATTTGTGTGGTTAGTGTTTGTGCTTGTGTTAGTGTCTTGTTAGGTCTAGTTTTTTTTCTTTTGTGTGTTGATTGGGCTTAAAACTCAACTGTCCTGAGCTGACTGTGAGGGGAATTGAGGGAGATAAGACATGCTTGAAAACAGAAACTACCCCCCTTAGTACCTCCTAGCCAGGATAGATGACGCAAGTATGAGGGAAAAGTCCATCCTTAGAGCCAAACACGAAATCCCTCTTAAAATGTGAGTTATAAGCTTTAAGTTAAACCACTTTCCACATATATTGAAAAGAAAAGAGCGGCTGCCACGAACTACCTAAGATGAAGTGACCACGAGTAGCGAACACTGAAGGCAGTAGGAAACCCACCCCCCCCCCCAAAAAAATATTTTCCAACCCTTAGAACCCCACTTTCTAGCCATACACGTACCCAGATATAACCCCTAGCCCCTGAAATTGTGTGTGCAAGACATGAGACGATTGGAGCTTACTGGACAGAAGGTGTACAAGAAAGCAGAATCCATCTGGGCAAGAAAGTTTGGAAGAAAATCGACTAGGGAGTTATCCTAGGTCCAAAAAAAAGAAGAAGAAGGTATAAGGGTGGCGAAGCCACAAAGAAAAAAAAGGGGGAAAGAAAGAAGAAAAAAAGAAAGATAAAAGAAAATGGTCAGAAAAACTTGGCCACAAAAAGAAAGAGAAGGAATAAGGGTGGCGAAGCCACAAGAAGCTACTGACCAGTTGGAGATCATAGCCAGAAGCGCCAGCCAAGAGAAGCAACAACCAAGAGCTCAAATGCACACAGTTCCCCCACCTCAATAAAGCAGAAATTTTGAACCTAGAGCCTTAGGAACATCCACCCCAAAACATTACAAACCAATAGCCCCGTTACAAACCTTTAAGCCCTTCAGTAGCTACACGTGAGATCTAAGTCCGAAGCAATCGTGGTTGAGCATATTGAGAGAAATGCAGTCCTAACATTCCTGGTAAGGTATGAGTGACTGAGCGAACCTAGTGTTTGGCCGAGAGGTGTGGGCGATCCTGACAAGCGGATATACTGACTGGGAGAGAAAGGGGGGCGGCGGAAGTTCAAGGCTGTCTAAGGCCGGATTGCACCTGATCCCGAGGGGAGGGATGGTTGAAAATATAGCCCAATTACTGTGTTAATGTGTATAAGTGTTTTAGTTTTCTTTTATGTGTTTGTCTTTGTTATATGTTTTTCTTTGCGTCATAGTTAGAGTCTAGGGTAGGATAGAGTCGGTCAGGGGAGTAACCAGGTTAGAATTCGACTTACTTCTTTTTGTTTGTTCTTCACGCTTGAGGACAAGCATGTGGTAAGTGTGAGCAGTTTGATAAGTCGTATTCTAGGCCTGGGTTACTGGTCAGTATGATGTGCATAATTGATTATATCTGCAAAACAGTTGCTCAAAGTGTGCAGGTTGAGTGTTCTAGCCAGTAGGCAAAGCTTCAGATACTTCAGGTGAAAAGGGCGTCAGAACGATTACGTACTAACCAGTACACATGCAAAAAATGGCTCGAGATGGAGAAGAAGGATAGCTGGGACTGATCAACCACAATTAAGGGCAAAGAAGTCATCTCGCCACGAGGTTTTACCCTAAAATCAAGGGTAAGCCTCCCTATAAAAGGAAGCCACTTGGAGAGAGAAGAGGGATACTCATTCATCATCATCATCACTCTTAGGTATAATTCTCTCGGTAGTTCAGTCCTTCAGCCCAGTCCAGAGCCTCATTCCTCGCCAAAACCATGATCACCTGAGTTCCAGAAGCCTCCAGAGTTCCAGACGTTCTTCATCCAGTCAGCAAGATCGTAGTTAGAAAGTTCCATCGCCCGGCGTGGCAAAACACTTTTTATTTCGCTTTCGTAGTTTAAATTGCTTGTTTTCCTTTGCGCTGGATCTTGTTACTTTTGAATTTCTCTGCTTAGAAGTACTTTGATTGAAGATCCGAACATGTTTTATGCTATGATGTTGTTTTCTGTTCAGTTCACTTCGCAGATTTCTTTTCCTTCTGCCCAGTTAGTTTAAATCTAGTGTTTCTGGTTGAGTTGAGTATCGAATCGTGTGTTTCCATTTCCGTAGTTTATTGCTCCGAGTTAGTATAGCCTGTTTACTGTTTAATTGCGTAGAGTTTTGTTTCATGCAAGGTGTGGTTATGTGTTTCATATATTCATTTATGTTGACCAGTAGGCGGAGTTTCAGTTTCGGTGTTCGATCTTGGATTTGGAATTTTTAGTGGTAGATCTGGAATCGTGAGTTGGTAATCTGTGTTTAAATGGTGTTGAATCTGGTTTATATTTTATCTGATTTAGTTTGTGTTTGCTGAAGAAGATGAAGTCCATATCAAATGTTGGGGACCACTTGTTTCTTTAAAAATGATTTTTGCTTTTCGTCCTTCACTTTTAATTATACCCTGCAGACATGTCAGCCCAGTCACCACAACTACCACTGCCTTCTGATATTCTATTTAGCCCAAAATAGAAACCCAGTACTTTTCGAATATTTTCTGTTTCACCATGTCCACGTACACAGCTGCATATCAGAATCCTCTCACACCTCCTAGCCAGTAGGATACCACCTTCAATTTCTTGCCTAGGTAGAGACTCAACCCAAGCGTGGTAGCTAACCAAACTCTCCAGAATATCACCACAATCACTCCAACTGTCACCATCTCTGTGGGATTCGGCCCCTACCTTCACTATACTACCCAGTAGAAGAGGGTTGAGGAATTATTGATACCAGGTTTTAGGCTTAGCAGGGGATTGTTTCATCCTGATCAGTAGGATACATCCTTGTTTGAACGACACCTACGCAAAACTGCTCTTTCAATGATCCTACTAATTATTTTCCCCACATTGGATAATATAAAAATCAAGCACTTCATTCCACATCACTCACGATAATTATTTCACGCAATTCACTTAATCTCATAGAAACAAAAGTTTCATAATTGAAAATTTCAAATAAACATATAAAAAGAGTCACAAAAAATTTGGGATGTTACATCCTTCCCTTCTAAACAGAAATTTCGTCCCGAAATTTGATCGTCTCACAAAAATAACTCGGGAAACTTTTCTTTCATTTTATCTTCTAACTCCCACGTGGCTTCCTCGGGACCATGGTGCTTCCACAACACCTTCACGGACGCTATCGATTTGTTTCGTAACTCTTGTACCTTCCGATCTAGGATTGCCTCGGGCCTTTCCTCGTAGCTCATGTCGGGGGTTAGGATCACTTCCTCTTGATGGATCACATGCTTGGGGTCGAACACGTACTTGCGCAACTGCTACACATGGAACACGTTGTGCACGTTCTCAAAGCTGGGAGGTAACGCCAATCGGTACGCTACAGGACCTACTTCATCAATAATCTCATATGGTCCTACAAAACGCGATTTCAGCTTGCCTTTCACTCCAAACCTCACAACTCCTCTCGTCGGGGATACCTTCAAGAACACTTTGTCACCAACGTCGAATTTGATTTCCGTTCGACACACATCAGCATACGACTTCTGCCTATCTTGAGCTTCCTTGATCCTTGCGCGGATTTGATGCACAATTTCAGCCATCTCCTTTATCGCGTCGGGGCCTAGCATCTTACTCTCGCCGACTTCATCCCAATAAAGTGGGGATTGACACTTCCTGCCATACAAGGCTTCATACGGGGCCATATCTATCGTCGCTTGGTAGCTGTTGTTGTAGGCGAATTCAACCAACGGTAGAACAGTTTCCCAACTTTCCCCTCGATCTAAGACAACGGCTCGCAGCATATCCTCAAGTGTTTGAATCGTCCTCTCTGACTGCCGGTCCGATTGCGGGTGATAAGCGGTGCTGAAATTCAGTTGTGTACCCAATTCACGCTGCAAACTCATCCAAAACTTCGATGTGAACTTCGTATCGCGGTCGGACACAATAGTCTTTGGCACTCCATGTAAACGCACAATCTCATTCACGTACAGCTTTGCTAACTTGTCTGCGCCATAAGTAATTCGAATTGGTAAAAAGTACGCGCTTTTCGTTAGTCGATCGATGATCACTCAAATCGCAGTGTTGCCCTTCTGTGACTTTGGCAAACTCACCACGAAATCCATAGCTAGATGCTCTCACTTCCATTCGGGAATTTCAAGTGGTTGCAATTTCCCATATAGTCGTTGGTGTAAGGCCTTCACCTGTTGGCATGCTAGACATCGCTCTACATACGACGCCACGTCTCCTTTCATTCCATTCCACCAAAAGCGTTGCTTCAAATCTCGATACATCTTCGTGCTTCCGGGGTGAGCAGTGTAAGGCGAGTCGTGCGCTTCACTCAAAATCTCATCTTTTAGCGTCTCATCGCTCGGAACACACAATCGTCCATCGTACGTCAAAGCATTATCCGCCTCCTCGCGGTAATGATCAAGCTTCTCAGCTCTCACCTTCACACGTAACTCTTCCAACTTCTCATCACGTCGTTGGGCTTCTATGAGCCTGGTTCTCAAATCTGGCTCAATCACTAGTGTCGCCAATCTTGCTTCTACTGTCTCGGGCGCTTTCACTATTTCCAATCTCATCTTGTCGAACTCGTGAATCAATGCTTCCTCTTGCGTTAGGACATAAGCCAATTGTGGTTGGTTCTTCCTACTCAAAGCATCGGCTACTACGTTCGCCTTGCCCGGGTGATAGTGAATACCACAGTCATAATCCTTCACAATCTCTAACCAACGTCGTTGTCGCATGTTTAGCTCCTTCTGCTCAAAGAAGTATTTGAGACTCTTGTGATCCGTATATATCTCACATCTCACTCCATAGAGATGGTGTCTCCAAATTTTCAGTGCATGCATCACTACTGCTAACTCCAGATCATGAGTCGGAAAATTCAATTCATTCGGTCTCAACTGTCAGGAAGCATATGCTATTACCTTCCCATCTTGCATCAACACGCATCCAAGTCCTACTTTTGATGCATCAGTATAGACGGCGAAGTCTTTATCGGTTGCCGGCACGGCTAGAACCGGTGCTGTCGTCAACTTCTCCTTCAACAGTTGGAAACTCACCTCGCACTCCGGCGTCCAAACCACTTTGATCCCCTTCTTTAGCAGTTGTGTCATCGGTCTCGCAATCTTAGAGAATCCTTCAATGAAACGTCGATAGTATCCCGCCAATCCCAAGAAACTGCGGATTTCCCTCTGCGTTTTCGGCGATTTCCAATTCTGCACGGCCTCGACCTATGCTGGGTCTACTTGAATTCCATTTGCCGTCACAATATGACCAAGAAAGTTCACTCGAGTCAACCAAAACTTTCACTTACTAAACTTGGCATAAAGCTTCTCCTTTCGCAACGTTTCCAACACTGTTTGTAGATGCCCTTCATGTTCCTCCTCATTCTTCGAGTACACTAACACATCGTCGATGAAGACTAACACGAACTTGTCGAGATACTTGTAAAAAACTCGGTTCATCAAATCCATGAATACAGCCGGGGCGTTGGTTAGCCCAAATGGCATCACGACGAATTCATATGGCCATAACGAGTGTGAAAAGCAGTCTTAGGCACATCCTCTCGTCGGACCTTTAGTTGATGATACCCTGATCTCAAATCCATTTTTGAGAATACGCTCGCTCCTGGAAGTTGGTCAAACAAATCATCAATCCTCGGCAGTGGGTACTTGTTCTTCAAGGTCATCTTGTTGAGCTCCCGATAGTCGATGCACATCCTCATCGTGCCATCCTTTTTCTTAACGAACAACACTGGCGCTCCCCACGGTGACACGCTGGATCGAATAAAACCCAAGTCTAACAGCTCTTGCAACTGTATCTTCAACTTTGCCAACTCCTTAGGGGCCATTCGATATGGCGCCTTCGATTCTGGCGCAGACCCTGGTTCCAAATCAATAGTGAACTCTACTTGTCTGTCGGGTGGCGGTCCAGGCAAAGCTTCGGGAAACACATCAGGAAAATCTCGTACTACTGCCACGTCTTCCACTTTTAAATCCTTCTTTTCCTCTCCGTACAAGTACACAAGATACGCCTGTCGCCCTTTTCTTATCATCGTGGTTGCTTGCAAAGCGGAGATTATGGAAGTTCGTCGGTTCATGGAGATCCCATATAAGATAGTCGCCTCTTTGCCCGGGGCTTGAAAAGAAATCTGTCTCTCTTTATAGTGAATCGTCACGTGGTTCTCGGTAAGCCAATCCATTCCCAAAAATATATCTACGTTCTCCAAAGGCATGACGTGTAAAAGTTGGGCCACTACTCCCAGTTCTCCTAACACAAACTCTATGTTCGAGCAAGTTCTCACAATATCAATCAAACCTCCAACCGGTGAAGACACATTCAATTTCGGTTCAAGCTTAGCAGTAGGGAGTTCTAAGGCATTCACACATGACATCGAAATAAAAGAATGCGAAGCACCCGTATCAAAAAGCACGATAATAGGTAGTTGTTGGAGCTTTCCCATACCTGCCAAATTCTCCTTGCCCTTGTTAGCTTGATTCCCTTTCAGTGCATACGCCCTTGCTTGTTGTGGGGCCACTTGTCGGATCGGTTGTGGCTGTTGTGGTGGCCTCTGACCTTGCCCATTCTTCGCTCCTTTGTTGTTATTTGGACACTCTCGAGACATGTGCCCATTTCCACCGCAGGCATAGCACCGAATTCCTCCAACTCTGCATTCCCTAACATGATACTTGGAACACCGATTACAGTAAGCTGTTCTCTGCGGGTTTCCCCTCTGATGTGGCACAACTTGGCGGCCATGGTTCTGCGGATGCCGAAAAGTGGAAAAACGCCGCTTGTTGTCAAAAGGAGCTCGGTTTCCCTCTCATTTCCTCTTGTCTTTATAGTTCGATGGAGGTGCAGGTGGTGTAGGATTTATCACCCTCTCGTTCTTGGGCAGTGCTTCCTCCACATCTAAGGCACAACCCAACACTTCGGAATAAGGAATTCCCCTGCGGCTGGCCACAGCTGCCCTTATCTCGGGTCTAAGGCCGGAACAAAACTTCGCAGCCATCTTCTCGTCTGTGTCCACCAGTTCTGGCGCATAATGAGTCATCTCACATAGGGCGCGGTCGTACTCCGTGACCGTCATGTTTCCTTGTTTTAGAGTGTGAAACTCCACTACTTTCGATCCCCGATAACTCATGGGAACATATTTGTTGTAAACCTCTTCCTTAAACTCTTCCCAAGTAAGCGTCTCACGATGAGCGGGGTCCATGGTCCTCCTCTTAGTTTCCCACCAAAAATCAGCGGGTCCTGTCAGTTGATAAGTCACGCAAGCCAGACGTTCCTTATCAGTGCATCCCATAAAGTCAAAGATACGCTCAAGGTCGCGTACCCATGCCTCCGCCTTCGGGGGCTCTCCGAACCCATCAAACTTGGGCGGGTTCTCTTTTCGAAAGGCCTTGATGTACTCCCTTTCGTTTGGTTGGGGTAGAGGTGGTGGTGGAGGCGGGGGTGGATTCCCGACACTTCCCTCTGTCTACTCCCCCACATTGTTCTCCACTCTTGGACCACGCCTACGTCTTGGTGGCATATTGATCTAAAACACAAGTTAGTATTGTTGTGAGTAATCGTTGTTATCAAAACACCACTTCTTTGAATTCATGCACGCGTACAAAATGATACAACACAAGTACGTAAAGTTATGCGAAAGGTGAACTTCCATAGATAACGTGAAAAGGAAAGTCAAAACATTCGTTTGGGAACAAAAGCAAAAGGTACTACTTCCATCGTCTTAACAACTTAAACAAAACAAAAAAAAAACAACATTCATCTATCTATCGCTATTTTCTTCCTCTTCTGGGTCCTCTTCCTCCTCTGGGTCCTCTTCCTCTTCTGAATTCTCCCTTCCGTGATACTCGTCAATCATACAAAGGGCTTTGTCATCGTCCATCATATCATCTACATAATCATCCTCGAAGCCCGGAATCATCCCTACTGGTGCCATAGCTTCACCTTCTGTCGCGGGTTTAACCTCAATCATGGGCTTTTCTTCCCAAACTACCTCGTCCTTCTCATCTTCTGCTGGCGGTGGTTGTTCAGAACGAGAGTCGATCAAAGCACACGTTAAGGCCTTTAGAAAACCTTTCATGTCACCAGCCATCATCTGGTTTCTTGGCTCGTACCACGTGAATCGACTGGCTGTTGCTACCATCCAAGACTGCCAATTTTCGGGCATCAACTCGATTAGTCATCTTATGCCACCATAGGTCGATACATGGTACCCACAGACGTCTCGCCATAGGGTTTCAAAATGAGCGACAACCTCTCTCAAGGCTTTTCCTTTTTCTCTCTCAAAGTGATCGTAATCGTATATTGCTTGTCGCATTCTGGCACTATATTGACTGCTCTTAAGCGCGGTTCGTTTAGTTCGTGCCATCTACGCGAAAACGAAAGTTTCTTTTTCAAAACGCATTTTATAACATTGTTTGTTTACGATAGTCCCTATGTTTATCACGTAGTTTGATGTTTAATATTATTTTACGGCTTCATATCTTTTCATGCTAACGTCGTGGTATTCTCGCACATGATACACATCTAAAAACATTACTAGTTCATGCTCATCCAAAATCATACCATATTGATATCACTTTCATACATACAACACATGTTTTAATTACCATGCCAATCATACTTGTATTCCACGAAATCATGCTATTACAACATCATATTTACGAACTTAATATATGCTTAAGCTATCATAGCAAACATGCCCACATAGTCATCCCATTACAACTCATCCTCATGCATAACGTTCATTCACATGTATAAACTTGCCAATCGTCATATCATATCATCATCCATTTCATGCATCTATCTCACATGCCCTCAACAAATAAAACATACCTCACTTTCATTGGTTGAGCGTGATGTCGTGGATGTTGAGCCTTCATGACACTTCTAGTCAATAAGGATTCACTAATCTAGACTTAAAACAAAAGAAGACTCTCGGACCAGAGCGAAACACTAAGCTCTGATACCACTCTGTCACGACCGCCCGTACTAGGGTTACTACAAACGCGGCGATCGTGACCAACATGCATGGACAACGTTTTTAAAAGGAAACTTAATTAACTTAAAGGCAGAAAGAAAAAAAAAACATTTGTGTTTAAAAAAAAGTTTAAGGTTAAAATTTTACTAATAATTAGAAATGACTCATGAAAAAAACTTTTAAAAGAAGCAGCGGAGAAAGTAAACTTTAAGAAACCCAATTAACTTCTAAAGTAAAACATTTAATTTAATTCACGGAAGACACCATTTTCAAAGACAACGTAATTACTTGGTTAAAACCTAACACAACCATACATGTTCAAACACAATACGGAAACGATTTAAAGTCTTGAGACATAGTTAATAATATAGCAGCGGAAAAAGGTTTAAAGAGAGAGTCAAGGATCACGCCCATGTATGAAGACACAACGCATCCTAAGGCTAGCTCAACATCCTCCGCAACATCCTGCTCAACCTGTACATAAGAAAAATAATATGCAGGACGGAGTACTTGTTGTACTCAATGGGCTCATGCCGAAAACATTTTTAATATAATTATGTCATCCATACCAGTGATCTCGAGTTTTAGATAGCAAGAAAATATCACGAGAACACAAAACATTTCAAGTCTGGCCAGACAATTTATCTCCCCACTTTTCACATCAATCCATCAATCACAATCATCATATCGCAGTGCGACGAAAGTGTGGCCACACTATTCGCCAACAAGACAGGCCGACTAGCAAGGACGGCTCACGATCCCACCAGTGTACACAGCCTGATAGGGTTTACGGCCATACTCGGACCCGAATTCATTTCACAACACAGCGCTATAGCCTAACGGAGCAAGCTCAGACGAACTAGGCATCAGACAACAATCTCACAAACAAAAACATGGCATGACATAATAGTTAAACCACCCTTATAACGCCACATAATATTTTCGGAAAATAAAGGGGTTTGAAATGAAAGCCCACCTCGTTCGCTTGACAAATCAAATTCCAACTTATGGCAACTCTCGTTCCTCGAGCTAACGTATACACAATCACCCTTGTCAACGACAACACAATCAGCCTTCCATAAGTTTATATTATCATGCATGTCCTATTGTTCCTTTTTATCGTTCTCTTACCCATCCCATCATTCACCAACACAAAGAGGACATGTCATAAATTTTCTCCACACGTCACACATAATAACATCATAGGATACCTTCTCAAATCATACATGCACCAGGTAATTCATCAAAACTTAGCAATAAGTGATATTTTCACATATCAGCAAAACTGGTAGAACTGTGCGGTTGGTTTGTAAAAATCACCAAAAATTCATCCGACCTCATATGAAGCTAAACTTTTGTCACAACATAGTAGACACATTCAGGTTCATTCAGGTAAATTTTCACACTCAAATCATGTCATTTGATCAGTCAAAACCTTAATACAACTCTCTGGTCGGAATATAGAAATTCTGGCAGCATTGCACAGTTCATTTGAAAAATTCATCATAAATTCATACGATGTCCAATAAGGCTGAAATTTTTACAAGACTCAGAAGACACTTAAACATTTCACATAGTTCAAGAATCACATCAATCAGAGGTCATTTAGTCGGTCAAACATATTTCGAAACTTTCTGGTCGAGAACACACGTTACTGACAGAATTGCGCAGTCGACTTCAAACATTTTTCAAAAATTTATTTTTTAGACAAAAAGGGCTGAAATTTATACAAGACACAGAGCATACCTCGAAATTCACTCAATAAAATTTTCATACCAAAAGTCGATCGTTTGTTAGGTCAATCACACATCAGGAAATACTGTTCGAACGTCACAGATTTCAGACTCACAATTTCAAAATTAAGGTTTCTTTCCCAATCATCCAAACACAAATTCTCATGCTTATAACACACCATCATGCTTGATAAGACTCTCTTAAACATGTTTGCACATAAACTTAGATCATTCACCAAAGATTCAAATCAAACTTCACACAATTCAATCAAAAATCGCATAACTATCAAAGTTCTCAAGCAAACTCACTTTCCCACCGATTAACTTTGCGATCTATGATTCCTACACCCACCACATGCATGTAGGATTCAAGAACATGGTTCAAACGAAAAGAATGAGGGAAAGTGAAGCAAATATACATTCTTTGACAAAAATGAATCGGTAGAAACAAGAAACGGTGCGATTCGTCGGAGACTCTTGAAAATAAACTTCAACGGATGCAAGAACAAGAATTGGATGGAGGATTTTTGGAGAGATTGTAGAGAGGGAGGGGGAAAAACGTGTGGAGTGAGGGAGAGAGGGTGGTGGACGATTTTTTTGTGAGGGAGAATGGGGGCTAGGGTTTGTTTAGGTGGTATTTATAGTCTAGGGTTAAGTCCATAGGTGAAATAATTAATTAATTGTGGAGGAATAAAATATAGGCTAATAAATCAATATCCCACAATTAAAAGAAGCCAAATTTTCGAAAATTATGGCTGTAAATTCAACAAAGAATTATTTGATATTTACTTGGAGGGAAATAAATCCACAATTTAGGAAATAAAACAATGGATATTCCACAAATAAGGGCACAAAATAAATTGAATCTCCAAGTAGGAAAGAATGAAGTAAGGGCTGAAAATTTAAGGGGAATTGCACAAGGGAATTATTTAAATCCTCAATTAAATAGAATATGATTTAAATTTGGTAATTTCTTTAAGGGAAAAAGGCTCCCATAAAATAGGTAACAAATAATTATATTCCCACAAGGAAAAATACTAGTGTAGGGCGTGTGACATGAAGGATACAACATAAGGAAATGTTCACATCCCCAATTAATTTTGCATAGGTATTAGTATGGTATTTAATTTAATAAAAAGGGATCCCACAAAATAGGAAACAAATAAATTATCCTCCAAAATTTAGTGAAGGGGCCGAAAATTATTAGGCTTAAATAGCCAAGGAAATATTTCAACTCTCTATTTATTTTGGGTGAAGAAATAATAGGTGGCATGATTTAATTGGATTTAATTCAAAAGAAAGGAGTCAACAAAGCACCAATTAAATCAAAGAAAATAATTCATCATCCTATTTTAAATAGGAGATTTTCGAAACTCCCAAGGATAATAGGCTAGAGTTCGAATTTCATATAGTACCATTTAGGGATCATTTGGTTTGGATTTAATTTGGATAAATGTCCCAAAACAGTTAATTAAATCCAAGAAATGAAATACTATTTCAATAATTAGGAAGGGCCGAAAATTCTCATGAATTGACTCGAAAAATATAAATGCATGATCCTACTAATTATTTTCCCCACATTGGAAAATATAAAAATCAAGCACTTCATTCCACATCACTCACGATAATTATTTCACGCAATTCACTTGATCTCACAGAAACAAAAGTTTCATAAAAGAGTCACAAAAAATTTGGGATGTTACAATATTCTCGTACGAAGATGGAAATGGACCCATGAAATCCATCCCCCAGACGTCAAAGATTTCGCAGATGATTACTGGGACCTACGGCATCTCATCTCTCTTTGAAATTCCTCTAGTTTGCTGGCATCTCTCACAGTTTTGACATAATTCAAAAGAGTCCCTGTGTAATGTAGGCCAATAAAATCCACTGTCTAGGACTTTCCTCGCAGTCTTCCTTGGTCCAAAATGACCTCCACACGCCAACGCGTGGCAATGATTAAGCACGTCCCTCTGCTTCCATTCGGGGATACATCTCCTGATTACTTGGTCAGCTCTCATATTCCTCAAGTAAGGATCGTCCCAAAAATAATACTTAGCCTCACTCTTAAGCTTCATCTTCTGGAACCGGGAAATTTCTTGTGAACTAGGCACCTCTCCAGTGACCAAGTAATTTGCCAGGTCTGCGAACCATGGTTCCGCGTTCAGCTGACACTTCCCTTTCTCAGCATCTTCTGGACCTATTATCGCCATTATCATTTCCCAACTGATAGGTCTAGGAGATTCTCCTATGTAGTACAGATGTTCCTCTGGGAACCCGTCTGGTATAGCTTCCTCAGTCTCTTCCTGGAAAATCCGACTCAGATGGTCAGCCACTTTATTCTCTGTCCCCTTTTTGTCTCTCATTTCCCAATCAAATTCTTGCAAGAGTAACACCCAACGGATTACACTTGGCTTCGATTCTTTTTTCTCCAGCAAGTACTTGATAGCCACGAGGTCAGTAAAAACTATCACTCTCGACCCCAGTAAGTAGGGTCGGAATTTCTCGAATGAATACATGACTTCTAACATTTCTTTTTCCGTGGTTTCATAGTTTTTCTGGGCCTGGTTGAGTGTCTTCGATGCATAGAAGATCACGTAACTTTTTCCATCAATCCTTTGACCTAGTACCGCCTTGCATCACACATTATTTCAAACGGCAGACTCCAGTCGGGTGCCCTGATGATAGGGGCAGATACTAATTTATCTTTCAATAATTGAACAGCTTTCTTACACTCTTCGTTGAAGACGAAATCAACATCATTATGCAACAGGTGGGTGAGCGGCTGAGCAATCTTCGCGAAGTCCTTTATGAATCTTCTATAAAAACCTGCATGCCCGAGGAATCCCCTGACTTCTTTCTGATTCGTAGGGTAAGGCAATTTTGAAATCACATCGACCTTTGCTTGGTCCACCTGTATGCCCTTCTCCGAGACTACATGCCCCAAGACGATTCCCTCGGGTACCATGAAGTGATACTTTTCAAAGTTAAGGACCAAATTCTTTTCCTGGCATCTCCTTAATACTACGTCCAGGCTAGCTAAATAGGAATCAAAAGAGTTCTCATATACGGTGAAGTCATCCATGAAAATCTCGATACAATCCTCTAGTAGATCTGAGAAGATACTCATCATGCAGCGTTGAAAAGTGCCTGGCGCATTGCACAGCCCAAACGTCATCCTTCTATAAGCATACATGCCAAAGGGGCACGTAAACGTAGTCTTCTCTTGGTCTTCGGGATCTACATAGATCTGGAAGTATCCACTGTATCCTTCAAGGAAGCAAAAATATTTCTTTCCAGCCAGCCTCTCTAGCATCTGATCAATAAAAGGTAGGGGGAAATGATCCTTCCTGGTTGCTTCATTCAGCTTCCTGTAATCGATGCACATCCTCCACCCAGTAACAAGTTGAGTGGGCACTAATTCATTCTTGTCATTCTTGACTACCTGAATTCCGGACTTTTTAGGCACCATGTGAACCGGACTGACCCATTCGCTGTCTGGTATGGAGTAAATGATACCTAGGGACAGCAGCTTCAAAACTTCCTTTAGAACATCCTCCCTCATGTTTGGATTCAGCTTGCGTTGTGGGTCCTTGTAGGCCTTCGCACCTTCTTCCAACCTGATGTGGTGCATGCAAAGATCCGGACTGATTCCTACTAGGTCTGACAGAGTCCATCCTATTGCCTTCTTGTTCCTTCTAATTACCTCCAGTAGATCTCTTTCCTGTTCCTCGGTCAAGTTGTTGTTGACGATGACTGGGAAAATCTCATTTTCTTCCAGATAGGCATACTTGAGGCCTGGAGGGAGCGTTTTCAGTTCCTTCTTGGGGGTACTTGTTTCCTGGGGCAAGGGATTTTTTTTCTGTCTCATCTGTTATCATTCTCTTAGCAGACCCAGAAGAATTTTCCACGCTAGCCACATGGGCTGATCCCCTTGACCTAGCTGACTCTGGATTTTTACAAAACTCCGATATAACTTCGGCTAACTCCTCATCCGTTAATTCCCTTGTGTGCATTGCCTTACACCAGCCAGCTACCTCTCTGTCAATAGAGTGACTTAACTTTGAATTTTCAATCTGCTCCTGCATCAACTAGGTCTCAAGATATTCCGGGACCAGGGGGTTAATAACATCGATAGCATGCAAATTCTCTACATCCAAAGGTTTCTTCATTGCTTCATCTATGCTAAATGTATATTTCTCCTCATTATAGTCCAAGCATATTGTTCCATCAAAGACATTGGTAATGGTTTTAGCGGTACGCAGAAAAGGTCTTCCTAAGAGCACGCCGCTAGACTCAACAGATTCATTATCACTTATTTTAATAACATGAAAATCGGTCGGATACAGAAAATCATGCACTTTGACTATAACATTTTCTAAAACTCCCTCCGGACAAATGCATGACCTATCCGCCAATTGGATCACCACTTTTGTATCCACCATTCCTACTCCTACCAACTTTTTGTATATGGAAAGCGGTAAAACATTTATCGATGCCCCTAAATCACACATAGCATGCTCAATTCTAACATCACCAATGGAAATGGGTAAGGTGAACATACCTGGGTCAGTGCATTTCGAAGGCATCCTTTGTTTCTGAATCACTGCTGACACGTTCTCTCCAATCAGTATCTTCCCACTCGGTCTTGACTTCCCAGCGATGAACTCCTTTATGAATTTGCTGAAGACCGGCAATTTCAAAGCATGTAAGAGCGGTAGGTTTATCTCCAACTTTCCAAAGATATCCATGAAGTCCACCGGTTCATCCTTCTTCTTCTTAACCTCTCCTCGGTGTGGAAATGGTTTCAATTGTTTCCCTGCATTTGTAGATCCTCCAACTGGAAGCTCGCCGGTTTCCTCTTTTGTTAATTCATTCTCTGCTTCTGGCTCTGGGTCTAGGAAAAATGGTTCAGCTTCACTAGGTAGCAGTTTCTATAGATCATCTTCCCGAAGGTCATCTCATCTTACTGCACTGCCCCCCTTCGAGTTTCCAAGTTTGGGAACTGAGTTCTTCCCTTCTTTGTCATCCGCGGGCAGTGTCTCTTCATTCTTCCTCATCACTGGACCTTCATAGCCACGCCCAAATATTAAAGTGATTTGACTGATGTTAGCTCTGTCTGGTGGCCTTACTGAGGTAGGAATCTTTCCTTCATTCCCTCGCATCTCGCTCAAGGAAGTTGCGATCTGGGACAATTGCTATAGCAGCATATCCATTGCTGCCTTCTGCTCCAACTGAGCATCCTAAAGCTTATGCACCACGTCATTGTTGGATTGCATGTTATTCTGTATATGCTGTTGAGAACTGACTAGATCATGCACCATATCATCAAGATTCATTGGTGGTTTAGAATTGGGTTGGCCGGGATTTGGTCCTGAACCCTGGTTGGGTCCACTCCCTTGGTTCTGGCAAAAGTTTCCCTGACCCCCTGAACTGTTGTTGCACTGATTTCCCGGCCCTTGATTCCCCTGGTAAGTAGGTTGGGAATTCTGATAATTTCTTGGGTAATTCCTTTGGTGTGGCAGTACATAAGAGCTCCCCTGGTGATTTTGATTCTTGTTTCCCCAATTAGAGTGATCGCCCTGACTCCGGTTGTTCCAGTTGTTCTGCCCCCTCCTGATTTCTGTTGTGGAGGTGGTTGGGTCGGGTCATTGTCAGACCATCTAAAATTAGGATGGTTTCTCCATGGTGCATCTCTCTGTCTCCCTTGATTCCAACTCCCATCTGGATTCCAACTCCCCATCGAATTAACTTGGGCCTGGTAATCTCCTTCTTGAGGGCCATAGTATTGCTGGGGTGGAACTTCTTCTTGACCTGGAGGCTTCTCCTTCTCTTGTGAGGCTGGTGGATTAGTCTTCTCGATTGCCTTCAGTAGTGCTCTCTCCAGCCTATCTATTCTCACCTCGACTCTTTCGTCATCTTGCTCCCTGAGTGCATTTGCTGACCCTCTCCTCATAATATTCATCGGGCTGTCGTACGCCTTTTTGGCCTCTATCAACTTTCCCAAGATCTCTCTCGCTTCACTTCCTTTTTTCTTCGTAAAGTTTCCCCCGCTCGAGGAATTCATCAGATCCTTGGATTCAGGGCTTGCTCATTCATAAAACAGATAATAAATTTTTGCCTCGATCATTCTATGATTCGGGCAAGCGTTTAACAATCCCTTAAACCGCGACCAATATTGACTCAGAGATTCATCATACTCCTGCTTACACTCCACGATTTCCTTCTTAAGAGCGTTTGTCTTGTTTGAAGGGAAAAAGTAATCCATAAACTCCAACTTGAAATCTCTCCATGTACGGATGGAATCCTGAGGCAGCCTCAGCAGCCATGTGTTAGCCTCTCCCTTGAGAGAAAATGGAATTGCGCGTAGGCGATAATCTTCCTCCGTGGTGTCGTTGGGCCTTTTCTGAATACTGCACAGCTTGCTAAACTCATTTAGAAACTTGTAAGGACACTCGTTCCTACGCCCGGAGAACGTCGGTAGAATGCCTACGCCATTTGAAGCTTGGTCAGAAACTATGTGTGCTTCTGTGCTAGGTCAAGCTTCGCAAACCCAGAGAATCCGCTAGATCACAAGGTCTAGGAACTCAGAGGATCCTGGAAGTCTCGGTCGTCGGACACACAAATTCCGCGTTCAAAACCCTCAACCCGCTATACTATGAATTAGTACAGGGAAGCAGGGATCGATCCCACGAGGACAGATGCGTAAGTTGACATTTAAGAGACTCTGGAAAAGATGATTTGGCTGCTGCCACGCAATTTTGGGTTGAGGAAAGCTATTACTAGACTTAGGAATAAAATCTAACACTAGACCTAGGAAATAGAAAACAGCATGTAAACATAGAACATCATCTTAACTTCCATACCTCAAACAAACTTCCTTGACCTCGTAAACGGCTACCTAAATTAGCTAGACAAAAAGTAAACATGCAGTGGGGACCATTTCCAGAAACAGTAAAGTACAAACGAAAAGCTGCAACTAACTAACTCTGCATTTAACGAACCACAACCTGCATCTCGTTACCTGAGTCAAACACGAACACGGAGAAAACAGAGTAATAATCCAGATTCAAACAAAACATATAAATTCGGACGTCGGAAACTGACGATTAATTGGAAACCAACAGATCTACTTCTACTAGACAAAGCAAACAGAACACAGAAATGAAACATCAAATTTTATCCGATCAACCAACTCAGCTTCAGATCTACACGTCGAACGCTTAATCCACTCCGGATCCAAGCAATCCGAACCAAACTGCAACAAAAAACAACTCCATTAACTCCGCTGCAACAGATCCACGCCGATCAACGACAATCCAGTCACGATTCAACGCCGATTGAACAGATCAAGTGCGAAAAGCATCCATTCAAGTAAATAACTATAAACTCATAAACAAGCATCATCCATACTTGAAATCGACACCATCATAACGGAAAATAGAAATTGCATAGAAAGATTCAACAATACTTTAACAGTCAACAAAAGTCGAGCTTCGAACAGCAAAACTCGGTGAAATTCACAGCAGCAAACGAAATGGAAGCAGTAAATTGTTTCTGAGTCCTACGTGAGGACGGTGGTACGCAACATCAAACTAAAAATAGAACCCGAACCCCTCTCGAATCCGAAAACCAAGTGTGTAGAAGTGTGTGCGAGTGAACCGATAGCCCAAAAGTAAAAAAACTCCTTGTGAATTGCCTGCTCTCTCTTATATAGGTGCGGAGGTGATCTTCTAGAAGCCTTCACTTGAAATTTCTGTTCTGTCCTTCGGCTTAAATGTGCTCTATTTTTCGTGGAGAACCAAAAATGACAAATGTGCTCTATTTTTCGTGGACGGAGAGAGTAATAATGTATAATAAAATGTGAGTAGAATGAGTTAGTAGAATGTGATCCCTACTTACCATTTATAGTAAAAGTGAAAGTAAACAATTAATAAGAGACGAACGAAAATGGCAAAAGTGGACAATTAATAGATGACAGAGTAAGTATGATGGAATAAAATAAGAAAACATAATGATATTCCTACTTTTTTTAAATGGTTAAGTTTAGTTTAAATTTTAGTTATAAACTCTTATACTATAGATAAGAGGAAATTACAATTGATGTCAAGAGTGCACGAACTCAGCACCTCATACAATAATGTCTAAGCTCATTGCCGCTAGGACAAAGGCTCTGGACATAATGATATTCCTACTTTTATTCTAATTATTTGTTTAAAACTCTATATTTTTTTAGAAATCACCATTCCATGTTATTGATTTAGCTGATCAATTGAATCAAAGAATGCAGCTCAGAGATTCAAGAAACATATGTTTGCCTCGAACTAGCTTTTATAAATATTACAATAACCCAACAAGAAATGAAACAATAAAAGTAGTGGAAAGGGAAGAAGCTGAGGTGTTATGATTTAGATTGATGCTTGGAACCTATGGACCTTCTACAAAACCCCAAGACAACTTTCACCAAAGCAAGAATCTAATGGCTCCAAAAAACTAGCAACACAAGAACTAGAATTACATACCTTAACATTAATCTAAGCCCACCAATAGATTAAAATGCAACCACAAATAGAGGTGCCCACGGTTCTGGAACCGGTGGTTACGGTTCGGAACCGCCGGTTCCGGTTTTAGAAATTGTCGAACCGGAACCGAACCGCGAGGGTGTTTCGCGGTTACGGTTTCGGTTCCAAAACTGCCGGTTTCGGTTTCGAACCAGAGGTTTACCGGTGGTTTTTTTATGGTTTTTCACGATTCCAAACTGCTGATTTGTTGCGGTTCCAGCTTGGTTTCACGGTTTCGGTTCAAAAATATTTGAACATGAACCGAACCACGGTTCAAAAATCGACGGTTTCGGTTTGGGTAAATTCTCATTGTTTCAGTTCAGAACTGTAACCGCCAGTTACGGTTTTGGTTTTAACTGCAGATTCGGTCAACCTTGGGCAAGTCTAACCACAAGGGATTAAAATCTCCAGTGTTTAAGATGAATGCTCACAATGGAGCCTTTGGAGTGTTTACAAATGATCAATTGTGCCTTTGGAGTGTTTACAAATGATCAAAAGCTGTGCCAAAAACCCTAGACATGGTATCTATACTAGAGGATAAAAGTGTTAAATAAAAGAGCCAAAAAGAGTTAAAAAATGCAAGTCCACCAATAGATTAAAATGCAACCACAAATAGAGGTGCCCACGGTTCCGGAACCGGTGGTTACGATTCGGCACCGCCGGTTTCGGTTTTAGAAATTTTCGAACCAGAACCGAACCGCGAGGGTGTTTCGCGGTTACGGTTCCGGTTCCAAAACTGTCGGTTTCGGTTTCGAACCAGAGGTTTACCGGTAGTTTTTTTATGGTTTTTCACGGTTCCGAACTGCTGATTTGTTGCGGTTCCGGCTTGGTTTCACGGTTTTCCGGTAATTTTTCGCGGTTTCGGTTCAAAAATATTTGAACCTGAACCGAACCACGGTTCAAAAATTGACGGTTTCGGTTCGGGTAAATTCTCATTGTTTTAGTTCAGAACTGTAACCGCCAGTTACGGTTTTGGTTTTAATTGCCGATTCGGTCAACCTTGGGCAAGTCTAACCACAAGGGATTAAAATCTTCAGTGTTTAAGATGAATGCTCACAATGGAGCCTTTGGAGTGTTTACAAATGATCAATTGTGCCTTTGGAGTGTTTACAAATGATCAAAAGCTGTGCCAAAAACCCTAGACATGGTATCTATACTAGGGGATAAAAGTGTTAAATAAAAGAGCCAAAAAGAGTTAAAAAATACAAGTCCACCAATAGATTAAAATGCAACCACAAATAGAGGTGCCCACGGTTCCGGAACCGGTGGTTACGGTTCGGAACCGCCGGTTCCGGTTTTAGAAATTGTCGAACCGGAATCAAACCGCGAGGGTGTTTCGCGGTTCTGGTTCCAAAACTGTCAGTTTCGGTTTCGAACCAGAGGTTTACCGGTAGTTTTTTATGGTTTTTCACGGTTCTGAACCGCTGATTTGTTGCGGTTCCGGCTTGGTTTCACGGTTTTCCGGTAATTTTTCGCGGTTTCGGTTCGAAAATATTTGAACCTGAACCGAACCACGGTTTAAAAATCGACGGTTTCGGTTCTGGTAAATTCTCACTATTTCAGTTCAGAACTGTAACCGCCAGCTACGGTTTTGGTTTTAACTGTCGATTCGGTCAACCTTGGGCAAGTCTAACCACAAGGGATTAAAATCTTCAGTGTTTAAGATGAATGCTCACAATGGAGCCTTTGGAGTGTTTACAAATGATCAATTGTGCCTTTGGAGTGTTTACAAATGATCAAAAGCTGTGCCAAAAACCCTAGACATGGTATCTATACTAGAGGATAAAAGTGCTAAATAAAAGAGCCAAAAAGAGTTAAAAAATGCAAGTCGCACAAAATGTCCGGTCGGGCGTTTCCCCTCCCGTAGAAACACACGGTCGGGCAAACTCTCTGGAATTCATGACCAAAAACAGCCAAAACGCTCAGTCGGGAGTTTTCCCTTGCAAATCGCCCAGTCATGCGATTTCTCTAGAATCCTCCAATTACATTATCTTAGTCTTTGAAAGGGCTTCGCGTTTGTGTCTTAAAAGCCACAATCGGAGTTTGGATGAGAGATTATGGCCATTATACGAAAGTCGTGCATTGAAGAGTGGATGACTCCAAAAGAAACGTCCGAAGGGGCGTTGCTTCGCTCAGGTCAAGCATCGCTTTTGTTCCCTCCTCCCACGAGGCCTTGAGCACCGTTTTTAGCTTCCGGCCATCCCCCACTTGAGGACTCTCTTCGGAGAAACTTATTCCACGGATGAATGTGCTTAAGGTTTCTTGCATCCTCTTTGTCATTGCCCTCGTCATTGGTCGATGGATGGACAAAGAATCCACAGCAAAATGAGGTGGCAGAGAGAATGAATAGAACTTTGCTAGAAAGAGTCAAGTGCATGCTATTCTCTTCTAGATTACCTAAGAAATTATGGGTTGAGGCCATGTCCACTGTTGCAGTGCTCATCAACAAGAGCTATGGAAGTTTGAGAGATTATTCTGGTTTGAAGATTTTTTGGTGTGCTGTATATGCACATGTGAAGCAGAATAAACTAGAACCAAGATGGTAGTGTTCAATGAAGATTGTTGTGAGCAGAGATGTAGTGTTCAATGAAGAAGAGATGTCATTCAAGAAGAAACAAGTTTCTGATGAAGACAATGATGCTGGTTTGCATAATTTTGAAGTAGGGGAAAGCTCCACTAGATCAAATAGTGATGAAGATATTGAGATCATGGAGAATATGGAACAAGGTGGAGCTGAGCATCAATCATCTCAGAGCATTGAAAGACAACAACCAACAACAATAAATGAAAGACCAAGAAGAAATGTCAGATTTCCTAAAAAGTTTTCTGACTATAACCTGAGTTTCTTTGCCTTATGTGTAGCTGAAGTACTGTTATATGTAGAACCATCAACATATGAGGAAGCCCAGATGTGTAAAGAGAGTCCGAAATGGATCAAAGCAATGAGAGAAGAGATAGATTCTCTATTTAAAAATGGCACTTGGATTTTGGTGAAAGATCTAGGGACTCAGAAACTGATCAGCTGCAAGTGAATTTTCAAGAAGAAGGTGGAGGTGAGAGAAGTTGAAAGCATACGTTTCAATGCCAGATTGGTGGCTACAGGCTTCACATAAGTGGAAGGAATTGGCTACACAAGTTTTCCCCCCTATGCTCACCTCCATCAGAATTTTGTTAGCTCTAACTGCTCATTTTGATTGGGAGCTGCAAAAACTGCATTCCTACATGGAGATTTGGAGGTGACAATTTACATGGTGCAGCCTAAGGGTTTTGAGAAGCCACGGGAAGAGCAGACTTGTTGAAGATAAGCCTATATGGACTCAAGCAAAGTAGTAGACAGTGGAATATAAAATTCCATGAGCATATGAAGACTAAGAATTTTGAGAGATCTAATTTTGACAGCTGCGTATACATAAAGAAGAAAGGAGAAGTGATAGTTGCTTATCTGCTGCTCTATGTAGATGACATATTGCTAGCAGGATCAAGCAAAAATGAGATACAACTGGTAAAAGAAGATCTAAAGTTGAAGTTTGAAATGAAAGATTTGGGAGAGACCAAAGGGATTCCAGGCTTGGACTCAGAAATAGAAAGAAGAGAAGAAGTTGAAGCTAGCACAAGCTGATTATGTCAATAAGGTAGTAGAAAAATACCAGATGAAAGATGCAAAGCCTGTGTCTATTCCATTAGCAAGCCATTTTAGACTCAGTAAAGAACAGATGCCAAAGCCAGCAGAAGATAGAAAGGAGATGAGATTGATACCATATGCCAACATAGTAGACAGTGTGATGCACTTAATGATATGTACAAGGCCGGATGTTGCACATCCTATCAGTGTAGCCGGTAGATATATGGCTGACCCGAGCAAAGATCATTGGAATGCCCTAAATGTGTCATGAAATATCTAAAAGGTTCTGAGAAAGTTGGTCTATATTTTAGAGGTGGAGCTTGGTCAGAAAGTGATTAGATTCTTGAGGGCCAATTTTGGATAACAGAAAGTCTGAGAGTGGATATATCTTCACACTATTTGGCACAACGGTCAACTGGATGTTGCCCTATCCATAACCGAGGTTGAATATATTGCCTTGACAGAGCCAGCAAAGGAAGGGAAGTGGCCGCAGGGAATTCTCTAAGATTTTGGCATTCATTTGGATGGAGTGAAGATCAACTGTGACAGTAACTCAGCTATATGTTTGGCCAAACATCAGATGTTTCATGAAAGAAATAAGCATATTGATGTTAGGAGACACTTAATTCAAGATGAGATTCAAAATAAAAGGATAAATGTTGTGAAGGTTCCAATTGAGGAGAATGCTTCAGATATGCTAACAAAAGCTCTTCCGGTTTCCAAGTTTAGACATTGCTTGGAGTTGGTGGAGATTGTGGAGTGCTGAGTCAGCAACAACTTTGAGAAGGGAGTTAGATATTGATCATGTTTTGCAAGGTCAAGGTGGAGATTTGTGAAGTTAATCCCGTGCAAACCATATTTGAGTATTAAGCTACGAATTGGGAGCTGTTGGAGCACAAGGTGAAGAGCAAGAAGTGAGCTCGGTCAGTGAGTTGAAACTAGACGTTGGTAGATAGCGGTTGTAACTGATTTTCTGTTGGAGAATTAGTTAGATTCAACTTGTAGTTTCTCATATCTCGGTAATTCATTATTTGTAGAGGTAGAGAACACACAATACACATACACAAACTGAGAGTTGAGCCCTTGCTTGTGATTAGTTAAGGGTGGTTCATTTTGTATGGTGAGGAACATCTTCTTGAGAGCTAGATCAATAAACTCCGATATCTTCTTCGTGGACGTTGGCAAATTCTGCCGAACCACGTAATTGTTCGTGTGCATTTTACATTCCTTGTCATGTGCGTGTGAAAGAGCAGTGGTTGGATTAGGTTCGTTGGTGTAATCAACTGATCAGGAAGATACTCCTAACCTAGTCTTGTCGTTGGCTCGACGACCTAAAACCCTGGTATCAATAATTTCCTCAACCCACTTTTACTGGCTAGTATAGTGGATGTAAGGGTCGAATCCCACAAAGATGAATGGATGCAAGTTGTAATTGTGGTGATTATCTGGGAAGGTTTGGTTTGCTACTTACCTAACGAGTAACCTTAAACGACCTATACTCTACTGACCAGTGAACGAATTAATCTTTGCATGGGACTGAGTACGTAAAATGTCTGGGATAAAGTGGTTCTGGTACATGTGAAAGGTAGAGGTTACTATAAATGGCTAAACATAATAACAGAAAATATTTGGAGGGTTCAGGACTGCACTGTCAGGTCTGTAGGGTATGCAGAAAAGTAAAGGACAAAAAGTAAAAAGGAACTAAAAATAAAAGTGGTCCACAAAAGCAGAAAATGACGTTATCTTCATCACCAAGCTACTCAGAAATGCAACAAATTCACGAACTCCATTAACAACTTCACAGAAATTATGCTACTGATTCGAAATCGAAATTAAAACTTAAATTAAAATATTAAAATCGTTAATCCTAATTTACGCTAACTACGAAACATACAAGGTGACAGAATTGACTCGACTAAGACATTTTGCATTTTTCTCCAGATTTTATCACTTGACACTTAAGAAATTTCACAAATAAACTAGATCTAACTTAATCACAAGAAATCATGCATCGAACGTACAAAATTTACTCTATACTACTAGATCTAACAAATCCAAGCAAGAACGAAAACATTGCGGCTGAGAGATAAACGAAAAGCAAATCAAACTTCATAAAGATCAAATCCAGACGAAACACTTCAGAATCCAAAAGATAACTGGAAATAGCAAGGGTTCAAAACGAAACAACAACTAAAATTTAACTAAGAAAGCGATTAAATATTGTTTTACCCCTCGGGCGATGAAACGGTATTTCGGCTACAGAGATGATGAACTGGAACGGCGGTGAACTCTCTTCGGCAGTCGCCGGAGTCTTCAAGTGATTATGACTTGTGGCGAGGAACGAGAAGTGTATGAGCTAGTCTCCACTGCTGCTGGAACTAGAATTATCCGAGAGAAAATGAGTTGTTGAACGAGTGCTACTTCTCTCTCCAAGTGACCTTCTATTTATAGGGTGGCTTGCCCTAAAAATTAGGGTTGTCTCTCCCTGTACGTTGTCGCTTTTGCCCCCATTAAATGGTAGGTCGTTTCCTAGCAATCCTTCCTTCTCCATCTCGAGCCTTTTGGCATGCATCCTGGTCAGTATTGCACCCTTCTGGCGTCCTTTCTCACTTAAATCTCCCGGTCCTTTCCCTACTGGCTTGTATCATTTTTCCTGCACACTTAAGCAACTTTCTTACAAATAATGCATGTTAAGCTCACATACTGACCAGTAACCAAGGCCTAGAATACGACTTATCAGCGTGCAATCGGTGATTCAAACCCAACATTTTGCCCAACTTAAAATTGCATAAATATGATATTCTTGTTGTGTCACATCTTAGTACACTCCTTTTACCACATGACACGAGATGTAGCTCTTCCGGTGGCATTTTCATTTCCTCACACTTGGTCGGCTGCATATTTTACTTTTGAACTGCCCAATACGCCTTTGCTCCAACTCAACTGGACAATGACATGTCTACCTGAAAATTAACTAGTACGAGAACATTCCTAGGGGTGGGAAATTATACCGAAATACCGTAATACCGGACTTACCGTACCGGAAAAATACCGAAAATACCGATTTTTCGGTATACCGCAGTTTCCGGTACGGTATAATACTGTACCGCAGTGTTTCGGTACGGTAACGGTATCAATTTTTCTATACCGCGGTATACCGAAACTTCGGTATATACCGAATCCACGGTATACCGGTATACCGTGGTATACCGAATATTCGGTATATACCGAAGATTCGGTATACCGATAGATTATTATATATATATATATATATTAATATTAAATATGTTGTAATATATATATTACATTTATATATATATATATATATATATATATTATATTAAAAAAATTTAATACATCAATTAATACAATAAAATTAAACATTCAAATGATAATTTATTCAAACAAATTCAAAATTAACCTGAATTATTTTTTTATCAACTCATCCTATTAAATATAATAAACACAATAGCACATAACACCGAAAGAAGATTGGAAATACGATATCGGGAATATGTTTCAACAGAGCACATTTGAAAGAATTTGTATTAACTCACACCATTTAGTATATGATTCTTTGTGTAATGTCATATTCCAAATATACAAAGTAATTAAAAATTTTGTTTTATTCTTCGTCCCACTTCATAAAATGTCAATTAAAAATATGTGCAGCTGAAAATGAATCAAATAGTTTAATTAGTGTTTAATTCATTGTATGTTATCTTATTTTATATACTACTTAAATTGAAGGATGAATAAATAGGATACTGATCAGTCATTCTTAATTGTTAAAGAGAAATATTTGTCCAATTTAAATTACTAACTAGTGTCACGCCCGTGCGATGCACGGGTCATTTTAATTTCTTCATATTTATTTCATTTTGCGAAATAAAAGTTGTAAAATGATAAACAAAAGAATATTCGACATACTCTTACTTTGGATTATACTTTTTCAATCACATTAACCCCGCATAGACACAAGAGTGTGTTTAAATGCTACTTTTTCTTAAAAATGTCAATACGATCACATTAAAATTTCAACACATATTTGTGTTGACATTTTAATAAATTGTCTTGACATTTAAATATCAGACTTAAAATTAAAAAGCATTTTAAATCTGTGAAAATATGAATTAACCGTTGAGTTATAACTGTTGGAGCAAGTTTACGTTGCAATAACTTAATATTGCATTGGTGAGACACTTTCTAGTTGAGATTCATTTCATTGCAATATAGCGACCCTATACACTAAAAACCCAAACCTTGAAACCTAAATCCTAAACCCTTAACTTTAAAATATACTCATCATAACCAACAAATGAGCCAAATTTTGATATATGTTGAATTTTAGTATTTTCACATTAAAAAAAAATATTATTTGCTAGTATTTTAAAAATTTATTCAAATCAAAGGAAGACCGTGCCTTGTTAATATTTTTGAGAATTTGTATGCATGTTTATAATGATAGATTGAAATTAAAGTCTAGGGGGAAAAATTGAATCTTTATTTCATTACACTTGTAAATCTATTTGGAGATTTTATTTATAAGACCAATTATTACTACTATTGGTCTAAATAGCCAAAAATAATCAATAAGTACCTTCATTTTATCATTAACCACGATTATGGGATAAAATTCTGAATATATGTAATCAAAATAATCCATAAATATATATTAAAAGATACTTAAAGATCAACATCATCGGCAACAACAAATATAATATGATACTTGATAATATGCTAACCAAAATATAAAATTGAATAGAGTGATGGACGAATTACCGATAGCAAAAAATAATGAACAATCGAGAAACCAATTATTAAATGAACAAATCAAGAAACCAATTATTTTTCGGTATACCGTTACCGTTACCATACCGTTATGGTAACGGTATCAAAAAATATCATACCGAATTTCCGGTATACCGAAAATTCGGTACGGTATTGGTATTGAATTTTGCCATACCGTACTTTCCGGTACGGTATGCGGTATGGCACGGTCGGTACGGTATACCGTACCGACCCACCCCTAAACATTCCTATGGGTGTCTTCTATGTAGTCATATTATCCATAGTATGTCTTATAGCTTTGAGCTCCACTCTCTTCATGACGTGTTCACCATCTTCTCCAGAATTTGCTTGATTTCTTATTGAAGATCTCCGCTTGCCCATTTGAATGCAGATGGTAAGACGTGGATAGACGGTGATGGACTTCATACATCTTCATCAAACTTTTCATCGTCATGTTATGTAAATGCGGTCCTATATGTTGACAATTTCCCTAGGTACACTGTAATGTGAGACTTGAGAAACGCTGTTACCATTGATGCATCGTTGGTTCTTGCTGTTCTGGCTTCTACCCTCTAGTAAACGTAGTCTATTGCTACGAGGATTTAGAATTTTCTTTCGAAATTTGGGAATGGGGGCATGAAGTCCATTCCCCAAATGTTGAATGCTGGATGTCCGAGGCATGCCATGTTTACTCGATATTATGCATGTGAATTGACTGACACCTTTCGTAGCTTTTGCTATGTAAGCACAAACAAAATTTTGATATGTATATTTAACCAAAATTAACCTTCAAAAAAGGCATCGTAAATTGTCGTGAATATTTTTAAAAGGGGCTGAATTACTGTAAATCTCTAATCATCCAAAAATCAATCTTTATTTAATTTGATCAAATTAACGCCCAGTTAAGCAATGCAAACACCCAAGAGGTTTGTTGGCTCTGCTGGGAACTGAGAAAAAGTTAATGAAGGGTTTATTCCAAATGGGAGAAAGTAGATGGATGGGGAAGACGATGGCCATCTCCACAATATCTCTTCTACTCATCTCCTTTGCAGCTTCTCAATCTCAGGTAATCTTTTTCTCTTTCAAGATCCAAACACCATATCATCATCCTCCCAGAAGGGGTGAAAATAGAGAGGAATCTTCGACTTTCTATGTGTTTCGAAATCATTCACAAAATTAAGGAATTCAATATTTCTTCATACACATACTTTTTCTTGATTCATGCGTGTATCTTCTTATTTCTTATAGAATTCATTTTCTTTGACTTCATAATCAGGGCCGGTTGGTTTCTTGGATTTTTATGCTTGCTGTGATTTCACTTTGTAGAAAATGCTGAACAGAGAAGCCAATTATCTCGACCATCATGTTGATTCACTTTACCAGGGAGTCATGTAATGTTTACCAAAGCTTATAGTTAGATAGGAATACAGATTTTGAGGTGTGGAATTTAAGCTGCTACCCAAAAATTAAATTTTGTGCTATTATATATAGTAAAAGGTCTGCACACTGTAAGCTTCCTTCTACTTTTTCGTTCATCTTCATTGTCATCTTTGTGTGCTTATCATTCTTGCTTTATCAAGTGTGTTAGTTGACGTAATCGGGTAATAAGTTCATGTCTTGACAAGTTATTTCACATTTCAGCAGCTTAATTAGAATGTATGATTCATTGAGCAACTTCATATTATATCAATTGAGTTCGCGGTCAAGTCATGTTAAGTTGCAAATGATAGAACCATGAAGGTGTTCACAATAGTTTCTCTTTCCGTATAAAGAGTACTTAATTTCACACTTGAGAATTTAACACATTGCAGTTTTACTTTTTGCCACAGGATGTCAACAGTGGTACTTCAAGGTAAATTACCAGTCATTTCTGTTAGATTTGTGGATATTATCTATTAGGTAAATCGTATAGCTGCAAAATTTCATGACTAATTACAACCTAGAACTGTGTAAATAGGTAGAATATGGATCTGTTTGAAGAATGAAGAGTGGTTGTTAAGTATGGAACAATTATTGTTGCCTCGTAAAATGCTCGTATATAATAGAGGTTGATTGTCTTAGAAAATTCCTGATTCACTGGCAGTTACAAACTTTAGCTCTCCCAGGTTTTTAGTTCACATGCCTCCTCAAATTCCTTCAGCTAACGGTCTGATTTCATCTCCATATACTTTTTTTGTTTTGCTTTGAAAAGTACAAACTACAAAGAATGCCCCAAAGTCACGAACAATAACTACATCTAGATCTCCAATCTCTAGGAGAGTTAGCCAATAAACATCTTTAAGGATCATACCCTGTCTACCATTAGTCTTTGTTTTGAAGAACTATAGTAGCCGTGTGGTGTTGGGTTATGATTGAAAAACTTTTTTTTGGTAATGTGGCTATCTAATATTTCTATACTTTCATCAACATACACTTGGCCATTAAGGTCCACTTGCAGTCAGTGGTGTTCTATCCTCAAGAATTTTAACATCTCACCTCCTCAAAGAAAGTGTTACCTGGTGGGGTTGGCTCAGAGCCTCAAGAACGCCAGTCATCGTTGTAATTGCTCTGAATGCAGAGATGATTTTTTTGTTAAAAAAGTTATAATTGTGATGTTTGCTATGAGTCTTGACACCCTGTCAATGCAAGCTAGAATCGTTAAAGAGGTTGTGTAATGGTGTTATCTAATCACTTATAAGTTTCTTTTCGAACCATTTTTGTATCATACTATCTATACTTCTAGTGCTGTGTTTTTTGCCTCCGATTTCCTGGTATAAATGATGGATGAGGTTGGGTTTTGATTTCAGTAATGTGAAGGTTATAGTTGTATTGATTATCTTTGAATATGATGGAGGCCTTGAGGTTTCGTTGGAGGCTGGAAAATGTCCTAGGAGTGGTCTTAGTTTCATGATAGAGGTTGTCAGTGCTCAATGGAAAAATGGCAAGTGATAATAAATATTGACAATTGTATCAAGAGACTTGATGTTTGCGGTCAATGTTGAAGGGTGTTTGGATCCTAACTTGCAGTAAGATTTCACTTCCTTCGCTAGAAACTTAAACAATAACATAATTTTCATAATAATACTCAGACCCGACAATCAAGCAAATTGTGTAGAACTGTAGATTAGAATAGGACAATGGGAAGGTATGCGCAAGACCATTGAAAAGTTCAACTCTAAAAGGAATCCAGTGGTTGAGCCTTGGGATATGATGGATATAGATTACAGTCTGAATGAATTAAGAGACGAAATAGATCAATTAGGAGTAGCATTCCCTCCAAATTACTCATTTTCCGTAGTTACCATGCAAGTAAAAAAATATTATGATTGCTTGAATGTGGTTGTCATATTGGTCGTAATCTCAACTATGTTGTTTTAATGCTTAGAAATCTTAAAGAAGGACGCCAAGAAGTTCATTGCTCAAGAGAGAGGAGTCGAGCAGCCTGGAAGATCATAGAGGAGGTATTAAGAAGTGCAAAGCATATTGGCTCGTCCCACAAAAAAAAAAGTCATCTTCCATTTTTGGTAAGTGACTTTATTCTTCACTAATAATACTATAATCAATTTGTATTTCTACATTGGGCTTACGTTACCAATTTGGCATTAAAACTCAGTGTTTCATTTTTTGGGGGGTAAAATTGTTCTATTTTTATGAGATGGATAGAGTTTTCAAATTATATTCAATTTGGAATTGGGGAACTATTCTAAAAAAAATACACCACTAAAAGTTGATCGAAAATCTTGGAAAATTTCAGCTCTTGTTTCCTTGTGTTGGTATGTGTTATAGCACCAACTTTCAACACTTGCTTGATTTTATTGTTTAGTTGTTGCTTGATTGATTTGTATGCATTTGCTTGGATTAGGAGATGAAGTTAAACAATCTTTGTTAGTAATTCCTAATCTATATTTTAAATATGTTCTTGTAAAACAATCCTAGTTAGCCCGCTTGAGCTTAACGCCTTTTTGTTCTCGATAAGCTTAATTATGATGTACAAGGGGAAAGGATGTTGTTTTATGTTCAAAAGAACTTAAAAGGACTGTGATTTGAAGGGTTAAACACTTAAAATACAAGACATAATGAGAATGAATAAAGAGTGGGATAAACAAGAACGGAAGAATTACTGAGAATGAAGTGGGGTATTGTTTTTACTTTATGATAAATTATTAACCAATTAGCCTAAAATTCTCTACCGCCTAAAGAGCCTACATTATATCCCGAAATATAAGACCTTTTTTTTTATCTAAGTTTGCAACCATATTTGAGTAGAGGAGATGTGTGATTTTGAGTAAGCTTAATGTTAAACACTTACATGTTGCTTAGATTCGAGTGAAAACAAATCATCTTCATACACTTAAGAGAGAGAAAGAAGAAAAATTACACTTATTTACTTGTCAGGGCATGACAACAAAATGATATACACAAGATAGTAATTCGAAGTGATGTTTAATCATCTATGCATATTGCTATGTCATTAGAACATCGAGTTTAATTGTTTTTATTCATAAAAAGATTATGGCAATCAAACATCTATGCACGAGTTCATCTTCATTATTTTCTTCTTATTATTATATGAGGACACACAAGAGTTAAGGTTTGAAAGATTTTATAAACACGTATTTGTATAAACTATATTGATTGTCTGAAGTGGTGTTTCATTTCTCTTCTCCAAGCAATAAATAAATCAAGGTCAGCCTCTGAATCTCTGTAGCTAGTCATGAGCCATTGTGCATCATCGCTTACAAATACATCTTCCATCAAGCCATCTATATATATTTAAATATCAAACACAAACAAAAGCCTGGTGTTGCTTTGCACTAGTGTTTTTTCACTCGAGGTATTTCACCATGTACGGACCTTCAAGCTCGTACCCCAATTTTCTATAGTAATGCCTCGTTCCTACACCTGAAATTGTTGGAAATAGAATTTGGGTGTCCCAAGGATGTTGGGAAGAGAATTATGGAGTCCTAATCTGTTGGAAAGAGGAGATAGCATTTATAATGTAGAATTCCAAGTAGTCTAGTCCCTGGATGCATTGATATTTTTTGCCCTATAAATACCATTGTACATTGTATCCTCAAAACACAATTCAGTGCATAAACTTCTCTTTCAAACTCAATATTCAAATATTCAACATGGTATCACGAGCAATGTTTCGATCCTAGTTTTTTTTTTCAATCCAAAATCAGAAAATACCTTTTTTTTATTCTCGAACTCAAAATTTTTCTTCATCATCGTTCGGTACCTTTCCAGCCCTCCAGCCAAGATCCAACAATATACAGCTCTTTTTTTTCCAATCTCAAACCTGCAAACCAAAATCAAGTGAGATCCAATTCAAATGGCCAAATCAATTGAATCAGTTTCAATAGGATTCAAACTCGATGGGAAAAACTTCCCTATTTGGTCCAAACTCATGCTCGTTGTCGTCGGCAGCTGAGAGAAACTGGACCATCTTGAGGGGGACGCCATTCCTCCCAAGTCCGACGATCCAAAATTCAAAGAATGGCAAGCCGCCGACTACACGGTGTTCTCATGGCTGATCCAAAACATGGAGCCCCGGCTCGTCATGCAGTTTGCCCAACATCAGACGGCCAAGGCCATGTGGAAGAGCTTGGTCACAACCTTCGGTGTGAGGGCCGATCGAGTCCAAATCTATGATCTCGAAATGACAACAATCAAGACGATTCAAGGAGATAACACACTCGAGTTCTACAGGGGAGAACTCCAAAAGCACTGGATCAATTTTGATGCGAGAAAACCATGTCCTTACACCTATTGTGACAAAGGAATCGAAATTTACATGAAAGAGACGAATATTCAAAGGTTACATCAGTTTCTCGGTGGCCTCAACGACAAATACGACAGCCTCCGGAGAGAAATCCTCAAGCTTGGGGATGATACAACAGCCGAAGAAGCTTTGGGCATCGTCAAACAAGAAGAAGGGCTTACCGCGGTTTTGAAACCATCGGTCACACTTACCGTCGAATCAGGGGAAGCCGGAATCGGGGCCGGCTTTGGAGCTCGATTCTGACAGCCACCACCACCTACTCAGAACAGACCACCAGCCCCACCACACGTTCGCAATCAGCAGCCACCACAGCCACATGGTTACCCCCAAAATCGTTCATCAAAAATCGACAAATCAAAGCTTTATTGCACACATTGTGGTATGAACAAACACACAATGGAGACGTGCTTCAAGCGGATTGGGTATCAATAGTGGTGGGAGGACGGCCACAGATTGAATCGGGATGAAACGGCCAAAGGAAAATCGGCAGTGGGGCGAGAGGAGATTCTTGGAGTTGCCGCCATGGCAGGCAGCCAAAAGGTTGCCTACGCCGTCGACGACACTAAAATGACGACCGGACCGCCTATCGGAGGAGGGTGGTGGCCAGCGGCAGAGAGCGAAGGCGAAGCGGCGGCGGCGGCGGAGATAGCGAAGGCACGATGCGGGAGTGCAAATGAAGGTACAGGGTTTGGGATTTTAATTCCAAACCCTCAACTTTCCCCTTTATTACCCACTGCACCCCAAATTTTTCCCCCAACCCCCACAGAATATATAAAATTCCAAACCCCCCCCCATTCACTTAATATCTATCATGCTGGCCCACAAACTCTCCAAAGTTCCGAAACAGACCCCAAAAATATATTGAATTATGTTTTAGGCAATTACACTTGTTCTAACGATCCATCTATGGCTCGACTATGTCATGTGCAGTCTACGGGGGGTAAGAAAGATAGACGATGGATTTTTTATTGTGGTGCTACTGACACAATGACATATGACTTGACAGATTTATGTAACTTCACCACATCACAACGAAAATATGTTGAAACTGCTAGCGGGGAACTGGCTCGAGTAGAGGGGGCTGGCACTATTCGAATTTCTCCATCTCTAACTTTATCACATTGTCTCTATGTCCCGTCTCTATGCCAGAAATTGATGTTTGTCATCCATGTAACAAAGGAACTTGATTGCACCCTTCTGATGCATCCTACATTTTGTGTTCTACAGGGTACTCGGACGGGGGCGATTATTGAGCGTGGCACTGAGAGCCATGGGTTATACTACGTGGATGACTTAGCTCAACCGGGCAGAGTATTGTTGACTCAAGGAACTTCAGAACGGGAAACAATGTTATGGCATAGGCGGTTCGGGCATTCATCTCCGGGTTATTTGAAAGTTTTATTTCCTAGTCTTATTTCGACTTCGACATTTAATTGCGAGACTTGTGTTTTGGCTAAGAGTCACAGATAATCTTTTCATTCTACTGATACTAGAGTTGAATCTATGTTCTCATTAATCCATTCTGATGTGTGGGGTCCGTCTCCTGTTACTGGGGGACATGGGTTTCGTTATTTTGTCTTGTTCATTGATGATTGCCCTAGAATGACATGGGTCTATTTTTTAAAAATAAGTCTGATGTCTTTTCTAAGTTTGTCGATTTCTACGCCATGATTCTTATCCAATTCCAAACAAAGATCCAAATTCTTTGGTCAAACAACGGTGGGGAATTTGTGAACTCAAAAATGAAAGTTTTTTGTGCTGAAAAGGGTTTATTGCATCAAACATCTTGTGCCTATACACCTTAACAAAATGGGGTAGCTGAACGGAAAAATAGAGTTGTGCTGGAAATGACTAGGGCTCTTCTCCTTGATTCAAAAGTTCCGAAATATTTTTGGTTAGAAGCTGTAGCTACTTCCATTTATATTCTCAATCGCCTTCCTACCCGCATCCTTAACATGAGGTCTCCTCTTCAAGCCTTATCTTCTTTAACTACGGTTCCATCTGCTCTATCTCTGACACCCCGTGTTTTTGGATGTTCAGTGTTCGTACATATTCCAAGACATGACCGTACCAAACTATCTCTGTGTGCCCTTAAATGTATGTTTATAGGTTATGGCATAAACCAGAAAGGATATCGATGTTACGACCCCAACAGCCGACAAGTCATTACCACAATGAACTGTCAATTCTTAGAAGATGAATTCTTTTATGATTCCCTACTTACAAGTCAGGGGGGTGAAAATACGATTGACTTCCTAAGTTGGTCACCTATGCCATACACAACGAATCCCACTGAGAATCCAACTGAGCCAGCCAATCCTGCCCTTGAGCATGCCTTGGAAGCTATACAACCCATGGAGCCCGGTGACCCGCCAATAACCCGTCCGACACCTGTGGTAATCAATACTGCAATAGAAATTCCTGTTATTACTAACAACTCTCCTGATTGCTTCCCAGTAGATGGAGATACTGGACAATACATTCTACCATGACGGATTAATCGTGATATCCCACCTAGAAGATATTCGCCAGAAATGGGAGGAAAAGCAAGATATTCAGTAGGGAATATAGCCAGGGCAAACTTGACAAAAATGGCTAGGGCTTTTGAAGAAGCAAAAAATGGCTAGGGCTTTTGAAGAAGCACTATATGACGAAGAAGAAATTCCCCAGTCAGTCGAAGAAGCCATGAAGAGTAAAAAATGGAGAAAAGCGATGCAAATAGAATTGAAAGCACTGGCAAGGAACCATACTTGGGAAAAATGTCTGCTCCCTGAAGGGAAACGTGCAGTGGGGTGCAAATGGGTATTCACAATCAAACGAAGACCAGATGGATCCATTGATAGGTACAAAGCTCGCCTTGTTTCCAAGGGATACACTCAGACCTATGGAATAGATTATTCAGAGACTTTTTCCCCGGTAGCCAAAATGGATACAGTTCGAGTATTGCTCTCCGTTGCAGCAAACAAAGATTAGCCTCTACATCAATTCGACGTTACAAATGCCTTTCTACATGGAGAGTTGAAGAAAGAAGTCTATATGGAGAGCCCCCCTGGTTTCGAAGGAGATTTCAAAAAAGGAGAAGTATGTCGACTGAAGAAGACACTGTACGGACTGAAACAATCTCCAAGAGCATGGTTCGGTAGATTCAGTGAGGCGATGAAGAAATATGATTATCAACAGAGCAACGCAGATCACACATTATTCCTGAAAAGGAAAGGGGATAAGATTACTTGTCTATTAATTTATGTTGACGATATGATCATAACAGGAAATGATGAAGAAGAGATTGGTCAACTCAAGAAAAACCTGGCGACCGAATTTGAGATGAAGGATCTAGGAGCGCTAAAATACTTTCTTGGAGTTGAAGTATTAAGATCAAGGAAAAGGATCTTCATCAACCAGAGGAAATATATCCTTGATTTATTGGCTGAAATAGGAATGATGGATTGTAAACCAGCAGAAACACCTATCATCGTCAACCATGGATTACAAATCGAAGAAGGTACCCAAATGACAGATCGAGAAAGGTACCAAAGGCTTGTTGGGAAGTTAATCTATTTATCTTATACTAGACCTGATATTACATACGCAGTTAGTATAGTAAGTCAGTTTATGCACCAACCTCAACACAAGCATCTTGAAGCAGCACTAAGGATTGTGAGGTATTTGAAAGGAACATTTGATCACGGGATTATGTTCAAAAAGAATGATCATTTAGAAATCCATGGGTACACAGATGCAAACTGGGCAGGGAATCCCGTTGATAGAAGATCAACTTCTGGCTACTTTACATTTGTAGGTGGAAACTTGGTCACCTGGAAGAGTAAGAAACAGACAGTTGTGGCACTCTCAAGTGCAGAAGCAGAATTCAGAGGAATTAGGAATGGATTGACAGAAGTATTGTGGCTAAGAAGACTAATGGAAGAATTAGCATTGTCACCACAGAAAACATGTCAGCTCTTCTGGATAACAAAGCTGTCATCAGTATATCAGAAAATCCAGTTCAAAATGATCGAACAAAACACGTTGAAGTAGACAAACACTTCATCAAGGAAAAAATTGAGGCAGGAATTGTGGAATTTCCATTTGTTCGATCAAAAGATCAACTAGCAGACATATTGACAAAGGCAGTTGGTGCAAGATATTTCTTAGTTGCACTTGGCAAGTTAAGTATCGGAAATCTCGTTGCTTAACTTGAGGGGGAGTGTTGAAAATAGAATTTGGGTGTCCCAAGGATGTTGGGAAGAGAATTATGGAGTCTCAATCTGTTGGAAAGAGGAGATAGCATTTATAATGTAGAATTCCAAATAGTCTAGTCCCTAGATGCATTGATATCTTTTGCCCTATAAATACCATTATACATTGTATCCTCAAAACACAATTCAGTGAATAAACTTCTCTTTCAAACTCAATATTCAAATATTCAACAGAAATCACAGCTATCTTTGTCGATCTGTGCTCCCTCGTAGCAATTCCTTCTGCCTCCTCCATTAATAGTGTGCCATAACCTTGATGTTGCAGTTTATCAGCATCTCGTCCATGAACAGGAACGGCAGTCCCATAAACATGCAATTCACGGACAATCGAACACTTCCCCATAAGCTCTGGGCAAGTCGCATTCTTTCCACATTTCCGCAAACGCAGTAACCCAACAAGTATATCCTGTATTAACAATACACAACAGCATGTAAGTGCATCGGCAAAATAAGCTAGAGGGAAAATTTCTTGGCGAGTAAAGTTCATAACTGAAGCAGCTAGGACCGATATGTTTCCCTAGTTAAATTGACAGCACGAATGGCTACTCCAGTCTTATTTTTTATGCAGATCAGTCAAGGTTCTCGTACATATTGCAAATAATCATGTTTCTCATGGAAAACAAATAACTTTGTGTCAGGCATATATATGAGTTGAAGATGAGAGCTAAGGTTCTTTGATATTCCTTAAACTAAAAAAGCTGAAAAGATGATATTCCTTACAACAAAAACTACCATATTGTAATACATAACTACATGAAGAAATAGGCATCCCCCTATCCCATTGTCATCCACACAGGTACTTGAATAGAACAGAAAACTTAAAAATTAATACACCTCCTTCCCAAGTAGTTGAGTCATTTCTTTTCTGCATGTGTTTTAGGAAAATAACTATTATAGTTAAAGTAAGATAGAGTATTCTCTCTTACTTTACTCTCTCTTCACTTTAACTATTTAACTATTTTCCTAAAACACGTGCAAAAAATAAATGAATCAACTACCGTGGGACGGAGGGAGTACTACATATGGAATATTTAACAAAATAAAATCTTTTACTGTTTCTTTAAACTTTTAAAGGATGCAGTTGCGGTCAACTTAATAGTTTTTTACTCACACAAAGGGAGTAACATTTACATGGTGAAGAGCCAAAAGCCAAAAAAGATCTTGTTGGCGTATGGCGGTCAGCCGAAAACCGGCCTAAGGGATATGGCGGTTAATAAATAAATAGTACTCCCTCCGTCCCATTCAAGATGCCCACATTCTTGAGTGGCACGGGATTTTAGGAAGTATTATTAGGTGGAATAAAGTAGAGAGGAAAAAAATAGTTGAATATTTTAATGAGAGATGAGAGAGGAGGTTATTTCCAAAATTGGAAAATGATCATCTTAATTGGGACAAACAAAAAAAAGGAAAGGTGGCCATCTTGAATGGGACGGAGGGAGTATAATATATAAAATGCAAAAATCATAATATCTCAAATTTAAAACATAAAGCCATGATATGATTAAATTTATGTCTTTGCTCAATGACGAAAATGTAAAGTCTTGTCTAAATTCAAAGAGCCTTCTTCCAGAGCCATAATCACTCCTTAGCCTAAAAAGTAAAAAGTTTCCACTTTGTAGAACGGCATAGAAAAACACCTTGAAACCAGCATCCTTTGCCAAAGAAAAGCAATCTTCCACAGCTGCTACGGTGTGACCCCTATTGGTGTCACGAGCAACATCCTCATATGTGCTTTGTACTCCGATTTCCAGTCTTGTACAACCATATGATAGCATCTGTCTCAAATGTGGTCCCAGGCAATAGTCTGGCCGCCTTAAATATTAAATAGAAATAAGCAGCAGTCAATTACAGGAACGAGAGAAGCTCACTTGATCCAAAACAAGAAGGGATACTAGGCAAAAAGGGAGAGAAGAAGGGATAGAATCTTGTTTGTCATTTGTGGTAATGTGAGCACTTCTAAAGTGCCAAAATCAAGGGTGAGAACTGAGACGATCCATTTAGTGAAGCTTGTTTTTGTTTCGTCAGTAGAATACAGACATTAAATTTTCAATGGCTCAGAAGTAAAACCAACATCTTCCCTCAGCAAATGTGTCTCCATAAGGAAAAAAATGCTAGAAACTGGTGTGCTCTTTAGGGAAAATCTACAAACCAATTTAACCAAGGTCGCATCTAAGATTCTAAAAAAGATAATCCCATTTGTGACTTGCGTCTCAATTGTCATCCCAATACACTTTATTGCACTGTGCTCGGAGTAAGATACTGCTTCTTCAACATTAGCAGAAGTGTGCCCCGATAAAGCATCATGGAGATTCCTAGTAAAATAATCACGGTACTCTGCAGGCAGTGACATAAAAGTACCACCCATCAAGATGAACTCGACCTGTATGATTAACACATCAGAACATTTTAATTCTAGGAATTTTTCCCAATGTGGATTAAACCAGTGTAGGAATAAGCCTCCACAGAAAAAGCAAACCTTGTCAACACTGTGACCCAATCTCTTAAGCTGGTCGATCCTGCTTCTTGCCTGGACATAAGGGCTGTATCTAAATCACCGGGAAATAATAAAAAATTATTCAAATTTCTGATGTACATCCTACTATATTCAGGAACTGAAAACCATGATTTTAGAAAGTAATAAAATAACTGATAAAGTTCCAAATTAAATACACATGAATGGAGCAAAGATTTAAGTATCTTCTTAGGCCATTATTTCCTATTATGGTAAGGACTAAAATCCAAGTTCTATATGAAAATAGAATCACAAAGTTGTAAGATAAAATGCCAAATTGAAAAAAGAGGAGTAAACATAAGGGAAGTATCACTTAAGATCAATGATACAGATTCCGTATACAGTCATACTAAATCAATCCTTCAGTAACTTTATTCCTTGTAGAGGATTTATCTACAAAATGAAAATCCCAATAGTTTACAAATGGAATCTGTAATGCAAAAACAAGAATCATAGCACTTTATAACAACATCCCAGTGTAGAACCCAGTTAGATATGCCCATGTTTTAAACAACGAACGATTAAATAAAGATAAAGGATTGTAGAATAATCTGGAATTATAAACATCTTAGACATCACAATCTTGTTTCTTAGTGTATCAAACGACTTGAAAATCTGCCAATTCTACAAAAACATCCTGCTCTTTACTCTTTATTCTTTAAGAGCCAATCCTAGTAGTTTTCCTATTGGGATATTAGGGATTGCTTTTTTTAGCTTAGTCATCTAAATGGTAAAATCCAGGCAACTAATAAAATGTGAAGCTAGATGAAGCTAGAGGGCTACATCATGAACCCCACTTTTCATCAAACTAAACTATTAGGGAAAATTGTACTTATTGCGGTGAAAAAGAGCAATAATTAGAGATGGAAGAATGATTCAAGACCAATTAATTGGTAGTATCTAGCAAGTAGACAAGTAGTCTGAACACCATCAAATGCCTTGAAGTTTGAACCAACCGGAACCAATTTTAAGATAGTTCTACAGAAACTCGAACCTTCTATATGCACCCTTGTCAAATAATCAGCAATTGAATCATTAGTTCATGACCATTGACCAATATGAGGAGTTCAGAGCCTACGACCAAGGACCTTATCAGCGTTGTCAGGAGTGCGGGGCGCACCAGGGCTTACTAGTAGCATGTCCTAAAATGCATAACATCATTACACCCATTCTTTTACATAGAAGCCAGCTGGTTCAGATTAGCTTGAGAGTATTGGGATAATAACATCTTACTGCGATATTTCACTCCTCCAAGTATGAAGTAGGTGCAAAAGTAAAACAAGCTAAATCTCAACATGTCCGACGCAAATGGAAGATATTCATACTGATCTCTTGGCAAGGCTTCCACTTAAAATCTTTCAAAACTAGAGGAAAGTATTCATTTTTGTCACAGAAAAGAAAATGATTCAGTTAAATCGCAACCCCAACTTATCAGGTCGCAGAACTCGAATCTATTTTAAATTGAAATTACTCTAATTCACGACATACTTTGGTTAATCAACCATTTGAGCTTGCCTGTAAATACACAATCCAATGCATTTCCAATCAGCCAAAGTAAACGTCTTCTAAATCAACATTGCAAGTGAAAAAGAAGATAATTTACCTAGCCCTTATAGCTCTCATGCTAGTAGGCTCATATCCCGTGTAACTCTGCGTGCTGTATTCGAAATCTGAATCAGGGCCGCCGGGACAATACACGCATATATTCCCCGTGGTTGCAATATGCGGGCAGCGGTGAGGCTTCGACATTACGGCCACGGCAATCCCAGACGCCGTGCGAACTGGCTTAGCCCTGAGTTTGGGCAGCAGCGCCTCCTTCTCGGATTCCGGCAACGCTGCTATCATCTCGACGAGCTTCGGGGCCTTCGAGAGCCCGTATTTCCTGCACGCCGATGATTTCACAGCGTTTAGGTCGACGTCTTGCCCCTTTGCGCGACAGATCAACCATTGTGGATACTATTTCCGCGATTGCTTTGACGCGCGCTTCTTCTTCGGATAGTCCGTGGCCGATGACTCCTCCGCGGCCGGGCCGCGGGAGCTTCCGGCCTTCAGCCATGGCTTCTGCCGCCGTCATTTGTTCTGCTTCAAGCGGTGAATTAATCAATCGAGGGTTTAAATAATGTTAAACCATTTAATTAATATTTAAAAGAGAAATACTTAAGCCTGAATGGTAATTGCACTTCTCATACAAAATATTTTACACTTGTAAGTTAAGTTTATATAATTAGTACAAAAAATTATGTCCACTTTTCATTTTAAATCTGGCCGAAGCGGACGAATATCAGCGCCTCCGGAGAGTACAGTAGCAGTGCTGGTTCCGCGGAACTCCCCCCGCCGAGGCAGAGTTCCCCACACCCACATCGTCGGCCCGCCGCCGTCGCACGGTTGGGCAAAAGTCCGCGGCGGGGATGTCGAGGGGAAGCACCAGCAGATCCGCCGAGGCTCAATCGGCAGCACCCCCAAAACGATCCCGAGAACCCCTCATTCGCCCGCATCGCCGCACATGAAACCTTGTTACGTGCAATGGTTGAATGGCGCCAAGCGACCGACCCCCATTACAAGCCGAAGCTTAAGCCCCTCCTCGACAGTATGCGCCGCGATTTGGGGTTCTATAGGATGTCGGACGATGACGGCGAGGGGGGCGGCGGCGACGACGACGACGAGGGAGGTGGCGGCGCCGACGGCGAGAGGACTGGCGACGAGGAATCCGAGGAGTGAGAAACCGATTTTTATTTTTATAATAATGTACTTTTTTAGTAATTATGTATTTTTTTTAATGAAGTATGGTTTTTTTTAAATAAAGTGGATGTATTTTCTCCGTATTCGCGTCGAAATTTTAATTCCGAAAATTGTCTAATTTGTGAATTTGTGAATTTTTTTTAATGTGAGAATTCCGCAGGGAATTCCGCTACTGTGCAGTGAGAATTCCGTATGACTTGGCAGGGCAGTGGGAAGTCCGTATGACGTGGCAGGAGGTGTTTTTGGGAATTACGCCGGGAATTCCGCTCCATTGCTGATGCTCTAATACAAAAAGTTGATATAACACTAACTCAGTTAATTATATGCTTATGTGGCATATGACTCATCAACTAAATAAAAAAAATAAAAATTCTAGATAAAAACTCCTCAACTCTCATAAGCAACTCTTGACATTCTTCAAAGACTAGTGAACCAAGAGCAGCAATACCTCCACTTCTCAAGGTAAAACTTCTCTCTCTTTATTTCATTTTTTTGTCAATTTTATGTTCTTTAATTTGTTGTTATTTCTCGTAAAAAAATTGTATTTGTGTACTTGAACTACTACATTTTTTATGTTAGATGATAGTGTTGGTTGTTAAAGTATATGAGCAGAAATTTGTGCATAGGAACATAAAAGATTATAGGAACATAGAAACTTGTACTTAAAATATGCTTTGCCTTTCTGTAATATGCTTATTATTGTATGCACTCCATATGGACGACGTGATACAGCCTTCGACTTTGAGTTACATTGAGTTCAACAGATCTTGAAATTCTTTAAAAAATAGTCAGATTTAAGTATGGTTATTATTGGCTTGAAAAATGTAAGAGTTTGAATAGGAGCATATATATGTTAATCATAATGCTTACATTTTTATGTTTTTTTAATTATTTATAGGTATAAGATGGATGGAGATTTGGGTTCAGATTCTGATATTGATATCAATCTTGATGAGTTAGATGGTATTTTAACATTTGAAGACAATGATTTCGACTTAATAGATGATATTAATATTGATTAATTGAATGATGGTGTGGATACCATTCCTTTTAATGTTAATGTTTGGGAGGATGAAAGGAATGGAGAAGGCAGAGATGCGATGATTAATGAATCTGAGTTTGATGAGAATATGGATAAAGAATATGAGATTTGGGCAGAAGGTGAAGGGAGTAAGTCTGATGGGATGACAAGTATTCATTCTAGTGATGAGGAAGCAAGATCAAGATGGCATGTATTCAATGCTTAGAGGGATATGAAAGACCCAAAGTTCAAGCATGAGATGTTATTTACAAACAAGGAGGTGTTGAAGCAAGCTATTAGACAATATGCCATTGTTCACAAGAGTATAATGTAAAGGTTGTGAGGGATGAAAAAGATAGGATTAATGCTAATTGTTTAAACTGTGAAGGACGGATGATCGGAGCATCTACAAATAAGAAAGAGAAGGCAATTCAGATAAAGAAGTTCAAGGACAATCACAAATGTGCTTTAGAGATTCTGCAAAGATATGTTACTTACAAATGGTTGAGTGAAACTTACAAAGAACACCTACGAGCAGACCCAAAATTCTCTTCTAAGTCATTGGCCCATCAACTTTAGGTGGACTTTAAAGCAAAGACAGCAGGTCAAAGCTTTGGAGAGCAAGAAGGCATGCTTTAGGAAAAGTGATGAAATCTGAGGTTGAGCAGTATGGTAAACTCAGGGATTATGCAGAAGGGTTGAAAAAATTTAACCCCAACAGTAGTGTCTTTATAGGAACTGACCATCTAATTTTTCAGAACATGTATGTATGCATCGATGCATGTAAGAGAGGCTTCTTAGCTGGTTGTAGGCCTTTAGTAGGATTAGATGGTTGTTTCCTTAAAGGTGGATACAAAGCTCAACTCCTTGTAGTCGTGGGAATTGATCCAAATGATTGCATATTTCCCATTGCATATGGAGTTGTAGATGTTGAAAGCAAAGAATCGTGGACCTGGTTTGTGAGGAATTTGTCCATCGACTTAAATATTGAGAATTCAGGCTCTTGGACATTTATGAGCGATAAAGAAAAGGTGCTTTCTAGTTGCTTTGTTTTAGGGATTGATTGTTTCTCTATACTAACTTAATGTATTGTGATTCAGGGACTGATTGCTGCTCTTGATGAACTTATGCCAAGTGCGGAGAAAAGATTTTGTATAAGACATCTCTGGAAGAATTTGTGTAAAACAACAACTATAAAAGGTGGTCCGGAACTAAAGGATTTGCTATGGAATGTAGCAAAGGCAACCTATCCTGCAGGAGAATGGCACTCATGAAGAAAGAAGATATCAAGGCATGGGAGTGGCTAGAAAATAAGCCTCCTGAGAATTGGTCCAAATCACACTTTAGGGATTTTTCCAAGTGTGACATTTTCTTAAATAACCACAGTGAAAGTTTCAACAGCTATATTTTGGAAGCTAGAGATCAACCAATTCTTACAATGTTAGAAGTGATTAGAATGAAGTTAGTGAAAAGAATGTGTTTCAAGGGGAAGGTGGCTCATAAGTACACTGGGGCTATTTGTCCTAAGATCATCAAGAAGCTTGAGAAGTATAAGGAATTGTCATCTAATTGTTGGGCAACTGAAGCTGGTGCTAGAAAATATAGCGTTGATGTATGGGAGAAAATATATGTGGTTGATCTAGATGCTCGGACTTGTAGTTGTCGCCAATGGCAGCTTTCCGAAATTCCTTGCCAACACACCATTCCTTGCATCTTACAAGAAAGAAAGAATCCAGAGGAATTTGTGCATGAATATTACAGCTTAGATAAGGCTGCATATGGACATGTCATAAATCCTCTTAGAGATATAGACGACTATGAACCAACATGTTATCTCCCGGTGCAACCACCTCCTGGGAAAGTGATGAGAGGAAGAAAACAACAGCGTAGGAGAAAAACAATAGATGAGCAGGTTTGTAAGGTAGCAAAAGATGTAACGAAAATTTTAGGCAATACAGGACAAATAAAGGGAAATTGTTCTAAGTGTGGAGGACAAGGCCACAATATAAGGACATGTGGCAGGGAAGCTTCTCAAGCTTCTTAGGGAAATGTTAGAGAAGATCAAAGTGAAGTATGTGTAAGCATGGTAATGAGAAGAAGCAAGCTGGCAGTGAGAAGGAAGAGTGCTAAAGAGCATCAAGATATACCAAGTCAGCCTTCTAATGTTGAGAATTGAGATGATCTTGGTCTCCATGTTTTGAATGTTAATTTTATGGCTACTTTTATCCTTTTTTTAATGACTTTTTTGGAGTAATTGTAGTGCTCTTCATAAAGAGAAGCCATTTCAAGCAGCAGACCAAGCTCATATGGGGAAGCCATTGATGGCTGCGCTGGCAGATTGGTCTCAAGTGGTGGTCGTGTATCGACACAAAGTGTCGATCACAAACCATCAGCTTTTTCTCGTGGAGGTAAAGGCAGTCGCGATGATCCCTTATAGAGCTTTGAGTTTATCTTTATCAAAAAGTAAGATGAATGAATGGTCATTTAAAGGCAATGCAAAGTTGGCAAATGGCAACCTCTCTATTATGCCTTTGTTCCTTCCTATTTTGGTGTATTTTGATGAGTCACTTATAATTAACGGAGTTAGTGTTATAGTAACGGTTTGTATTAAAATGAAACGTTTTTATACTAATTATATAAACTTGAAACTTTTTTATTAAATTGAATAAACTTGAAATTTTTTTATTAAATTGAAACAAAAGGTAAAATATTTTGTATGAAACAAAATTTTTTATGTAATTTTTTTATTGTACTTTTTAATTTTTGTACTTTTTTAAAATTAATGTACTTTTTTTAAAATTATTGTACTTTTTAAAATTTTAATAATATTATTCAATTTTCCCGTATTTGTCACGTAAATTAAATTTCTTATGTTGCTACGATTGTAAATTAAATTATATAATTGTTATTAGTGATGTGGATAGGCTATGGGAAGGCTATGTGAGGGCTATTGGATGTCCAGTTGCATGTCCAGATGATGTGGCAGGAGAATTTTAGTGCTGATGATGTGGCAGTGGGAAGGTTATGTGAGAGCTATTGGATGTCCTCCATCGTTGGAGATGCTCAAAAGAAAACTCTCCATCTCTCTGACCGAAAGAAGCAAGGAAAAGGTCGGCAATGGAAGGTGAAGGAGTTCAGCAGCCACAGCTTGTGCTCGCCAACAATCTCTTCCTGCTCACTCAGAACGACGTCGATGACATTGAAAAAGTGCGCCTCCGTGATGAGGTCTTCAAATTCATCGTTGCCAACGGTAATTGGGCCATTTCTCTGCAAATTCATTCTTCAATTAACAGTTGTTAGTTTGATCGCGGAGCTTCATTGTGGAGGAATTTGTTTTGGTAGATATGGCTCCATTGTATGAAACCCTAGTTGCCAGCAAGGTTTTGGATTTGGATCAGAAGGCACTTGACTCGATGCACTCCAAGATCGATGATGAATTGAAGAAGATAGAAGAGAAGTCAGTTTTGCTTTTCATGGACTAATATTGTGTTGCAACTGCGTTATGTGATCTCTGTGACTTATGGGTTCAGTGATTAAAAAATGTCAGCTACTCGATAATGTGAAGTCTATGTCTATGAATTCAAACTTTTTGTTCTGCTGCTTTCCTTAACAATTTCCATATGTGCCTTTCTATTGTATCATTCTTGCTGCAGTGTCCAATGTTTGAAAGTTCTTTCTTCTTGTTAATTCAACTGTTGCTTTTGCATTTGGTGTTGGACTCTAATAAATTTTTATAGTGCAACTTTTTGGACTGAAAATCGAGCTATGATTCATTTTGAGAGCTTATTGAGGATTGTCATAAGGGCATTAGCAATGGGGCGCCACGTCAGCAGTTTTATCCTCCTATCTCCCCACCTGCAGTGGGGCGCTCTAAGGCGCGCCCTATAGCGCGTCACGTCATACTTTTTTTAATATTTACAAAATCCATACGAATTTTAAAAAAATAATACATTAAAATTCGAATTTCATAAACTTCATTTCATTTAATAAAAATTAATACATTACAATGCGAATTAAAAAAACGCAAACTCAGCGACGGCGGTTACGAGCCCACACTTCTTCTTTCAATCATGTCACTCATGAGCTGTGCATGCTCCTGTTGGTTGCGCATTGAGGCCTGTCTAGATAGAACCTCTTCGAAGCCTAACGGTAACCCTCTATCGGGTGTGTCGGTCGATGTGCCGGAAGAGCTAGATGCACGGTCGTCTTCATTCCAGTCGGTGATGCTTCCGCCTTCACTCTCGACTATCATGTTGTGCATGATTATGCACGCATATATGACATCGGCGATGACTTCCTTGTACCAGAAACGAGCCGGCCCTTTCACAATTGCCCACCGTGATTGGAGCACCCCAAATGCCCGCTCGACATTCTTCCACGCCGCCTCCTGCTTTTGCGCAAATAAAACCCTCTTCTCACCAATTGGGCAGCTGACCGTCTTTAGGAAAACTGGCCACCGTGGGTAGATGCCATCGGCCAAGTAGTACCCCATATGGTATTGGCGTCTGTTGGCAGTGAACTCAATGGCCGGGCCGTTGCCGTTACATTGGTCGGTGAAGAGGGTGGACGAGTTGAGGACGTTGATGTCGTTGTTCGACCCGGCTACGCCGAAGTAAGCATGCCAGATCCAGAGCCGATGGTCAGCGACGGCTTCGAGGATCATCGTCGGGTGGCTGCCCTTGTATCCACTTGTGAATTGGCCTCTCCACGCCGTCGGACAATTCTTCCATTCCCAGTGCATACAGTCGATGCTCCCGAGCATCCCGGGAAACCCGTGCGCCCTCTCGTGCATCTGCATCAGACCCTGGCAATCAGTGGTTGTCGGCTTGCGCAAATATGTGTCGCCATAGGCCTCTACTATCCCCCGACAAAAGCTCTTCAGACACTCGCGGCCTGTAGTCTCCCCACAGTGGAGGGACTCGTCAAAAAGGTCCGCCGTGGTGCCGTATGCCAACTGACGAATAGCAGTTGTGCACTTTTGCAATGGTGTAAGGCCGGGTTTCCCGATGCCGTCCTCCCGAAACGTGAAGTATTCATCACGTGAAGACAATGTACGAACAATGCTGAGTAAAAGGTACCTCGACATTCTAAACCGGCGGCGAAAAACAGTCGGGCCCCATCGCGGTTGATCGGCAAAATAGTCTTCAACCAGACGTCTGTGAGCTTCCTGGTGGTCGCGTCGGACATACGACCTATGTCGAATAGGCCAATGGACTTGCTCAGCCGCCGCGGCCGCCGCCTCCTTCTCGCGCTGCATTTGCGCATAGCATGCCGCCATGGCCTCTTCAACGGCTGCATCTAATGCTTCGTCAAGCAAACCACCGGATTCAGACGAACTAGAACTATTGGTGTCGTCGCCGAGATTCATTTTGGTTGGATGTAGAGAGAGAATATGTAAAGAGATAGTCGATATGTTCGTATGCACAATTGAATGAGAAACGAGATTTAAATAGAAAATCAAAACTGCGTGCCATCGTCCGAGTCGATCGTCCGCGACCTCCACAATGGGGCGGACCATGGCGCGGACGATGACCATCGTCCGTGGCCATCGTCCGCGACAGCCGCAATGGGGCGGACGATGGCGCGGACGATGGCCATCGTCCCCGCTATCCTCCGCGCCCTATGGCACGCACCCACAATGGGTGCGGACGATACATGGCGCGGACGATGCGCGCCATCGGGCGTGCCATCGTCCGCCCATTGCGGATGCTCTAAGCCTGATGTATTGTATATAATGTTACTGAATGGTCGTCTTTTTGAGTTGCAACTTATGCTGGTAGTGCTAGCGCGGGTTTATAAAATTAGTCTTCGGAGTTAGTTTCTGAATATAATTGATATCTTCGTGTAACATAGCTCCTTAAAAATCTCCATATAATGTTGTGATAAGTTATCCTCATCAGTCATGCGCTATAGATGCTCTAAATTCTGGTTTGTGAACAGTAAGTAGAGAAGGGTCTTGATGATTGCAAGGCATATATATAGAGATGTATTTCTAAATCCTCACAATGGTTTTTTAATGTAATTATTTCACATTTCCATTTTGTTTGGCTTCTAAGTACATTTTACTTTAGTTTTTCCAAAACTTTGCTATCCTCATTTTATCATTTGTTCACCTTTTAAATTCATTGATATGTAGAAATATGATTGGATATCTTCTAGACCATCTAGAGTTCAACATATTGTGTGGGCTATTTCCTAAACTTTTTATCACTGTGAATTCATGTAGGATTGCTGATGCGGAAGAGAACTTGGGTGAAAGTGAAGTTAGGGAAGCTCATTTGGCCAAATCATTGTTTTATATTCGAATTGGTGACATGGTGTTAAGAGCACAATTCTCTTAACAAAGAAATCCTGCGATTACACTCGCAACACACCAATCCGGCGCCCCGAACGTTGGGGTCGGCGGCTCAATTCGTGGCTGGCGCGGAGAACTTCCTCCGTCGGCAGTCTTCAAGGTTTGATAAGGAGTATTGCACAAGTAATGTGGGAATATTATTTCTTCATTCAATCAATAAAAAGATAACAACCTAGCCCTATTTATAATACTAGAATACTAGCTTAGGGAACAAGAACACAAGATATGAAAATATACTATGAATCAAAAGATATGGGGAATAAAAAGATAACTAAATATTTGGGGAATCCTAAGATATAGGAGGATCGTAACAACTCCCCCACGGTTAAAATCCACCTTGTCCTCAAGGTGGGAACCATGGAACCACGGGCACAGTCGACGATAGCAAAAGCATTGAAACGTCACCTCCTGGATCAAATGCGATTAGGAACATGATCACCATCATTTCACTTATGACTCCCACCAACATTTCTACGCCGTCCCTTTCCTCTCTCGCCTTCGTCTTCACAAAATCATCCTCGATGGCTGGGACTTGGAGGAGGCTCCGGATCATGCACCGGCTCCTGACGCCGGCATCATTCCTACGCCCCCCAAACTGCTTGTCCTCCATGAATCGCTGCACAAGGACTCTTACCAGCTGGAACTCCGCAGCAGTGAGGTTGTAGGAACGCCTCTCATCACCATCTACTCTATCATCTTCATAATCATCATCAGAGTCCAAACACTTATGCTGTGAACAATTATCAACACATGATGAAGATGAATCAGTCACTCCCACCACATCCCAAAGCAAGTCCGAATTATCACTCATCTTCACAGAATGGCATTCCCTCTTTGTGAACTCATCATCATCAAAAGTAGCCTTATCATGATTATTATCATCTACTAGAGATGATTTTGAATCATCAGCCTCTTCAAGAAAACTACCCATCCAGTTCGAGGAATCATTTTTTTCCTGATGAGCATCTGATTCTTGATCCAGGCTTGAAGAATGGCAGCCGGGAATCAATTCGATTTCATAGCAAAATTCTTCATCCACCATCTTTTCTTCAAACCCCATGATTTCAGGGCGCCAAGGTTGTGTGCTCGGGCGTGGGCTGCGCTGCTGCCGGAAGTGATCGGTTTGTCGCCTGGGTGTATCCCAACGACTAGGCAGACACTGTGGTGGCTGATCATAATCCGAGTATCCTTGCGATGCACGGTGAGGCGGTGGTTCCCAACAAGAGGGCTGCCATGACCGTGGTGGGTCGTAGGGCTGGAAGCTCGGTATTGGTCGGTTACCGGGAGGATCCCAACCGGAGGGGCGGTTGATGGGGGGGTCCCACGATGTAGGCTGTCGGTACCCCCGAAAACCCCTATCAAACTCCGTTGTGACGCGAGCTGTTGGTCTATCCCAGCTCGTGCGAGGCCACGAAGCAGTGTGCGCGCGATATGGAATCGTGCCAGAGCCAGGCTGTGCGAGCTCTGCCTCTCGCCTGTTTAAATCACGACCCGTGCCCCTACGCCGGCGGACATCCCCACAACGGACACGCTTGCCGTGATTGAAAACTGGGGGGCCGTCCTCGTCGGTCGGCCAGACGTCTCCCTCGGAACGATACCCATCGACGTCCCCGTCGTCCGAAAAATAGGGTTGATCCGGTTTGGGAAGGCGTGTGGCCTTCAACCTATCAACCCTTCTATCCCTCGCATCCAATTTAAATTCCAATTGATCAAATCTTGCCATAATTTTGTCGAGCGCTGACAAAGTAGGTACGAGCGCCCCCGATCCATTGCGCAGCGCGCTGCTTGACTCCGGGTCGTCTCGTCGTATCCGCTGCCATCCGTCACCGAGGTAGCCACTCGCCGTGAAGCGTCGGGGCTGATCGGCCATGGTTGAGCTCTGGATGAAAGCACCAGTTGTTAAGAGCACAATTCTCTTAACAAAGAAATCCTGCGATTACACTCGCAACACACCAATCCGGCGCCCCGAACGTTGGGGTCGGCGGCTCAATTCGTGGCTGGCGCGGAGAACTTCCTCCGTCGGCAGTCTTCAAGGTTTGATAAGGAGTATTGCACAAGTAATGTGGGAATATTATTTCTTCATTCAATCAATAAAAAGATAACAACCTAGCCCTATTTATAATACTAGAATACTAGCTTAGGGAACAAGAAAACAAGATATGAAAATATACTATGAATCAAAAGATATGGGGAATAAAAAGATAACTAAATATTTGGGGAATCCTAAGATATAGGAGGATCGTAACACATGGTAATGCAAAAAAACCTTTGATTTCAACTTCTTTTTCCCCCATATGAAATCTTTCTACATTCTTTAATATCCAGGAAAAGGCACTGGAACAACTTAAAATAACAGAGGGTAAGACTGTTGCAGTTGGACAAAAGATGGATTTGGTATTCTACACACTTCAAATTGGTTTCTTTCACATGGACTTTGATCTTATCTCCAAAAGCATTGACAAAGCTAAGAAGTAAACAACGGTTTCTGTTGCTGTGGATAAATTTTCCAAACCTTTTTTTTTGTGCGCAGAGGTTGAGCACTGATTTTGACTTTTAACATTACAGATTGTTTGAGGAGGGTGGTGATTGGGAGAGGAAGAACCGTTTGAAGGTGTATGAGGGTTTATATTGCATGTCCACTCGGAACTTCAAGAAAGCAGCTGATCTTTTCCTTGATTCTATTTCGACTTTTACAACTTATGAGCTCTTCCCCTACGACACCTTCATATTTTATACTGGTCTTACGAGCATCATATCATTGGATAGAGTTTCACTAAAACAGAAGGTTTGCTATTTTTCTTAAACTTGGTATTGTTTTCACTCGATCACAAACTTGCCTTGGTTTGCCTCACCTTTTGCTGATGTGCAACCTAGTACCTTTCGTATGAATGCGCTGATCAATGTATAGCCGTAAGTAGAAGAAAATATAAATCAATTAAATTGGAAAAGACTGTAACTCCTCATACTGAACTGGAAAAAAAACAGTACTCCACGGATGCATCAATTTACTTGGACTCGATCAAGTTTTAAAATTCCAGGTTCTATTCTCCATAATATACTTATGAATGGTAAAAAAATTACTAGTAAGAGTTGAATGCATCAATAAAATTTCATTTTTATTTGTCGAACATTTGGTTGGACTATGCTATTTAAATGAGGATCAATGGATCATGTTGTTGCAATCTTAACTGTGATATTGCTTTCATTGACAATAATGATACCTGGTCTACCACACTCCCTGCAAAATTGGACGGATAATTATATTGATACTTTATTAGTTAGATTTATTTTGTGGTTGGAAGAATAATATATGCTATAAAATTTATACTCCCTCCGTCCCATATAGTTTGTCCCATTTTTTCATTTCAGTCCGTCCCACGTAGTTTGTCTCATTTCACTTTTTACCATTTTTTGTAGTGGACCTCATATTCTACTAACTCATTCCTACTCACATTTTATTATAAAACTAATATATAAAAGTAGGATCCACATTCCACTAATTTTTTCAACTCACTTTTCATTACATTTCTTAAAACTCGTGCCCGGTCGAAGTGAGACAAACTATCTAGGATGGAGAGAGTAATTTAGTTTGATAGTATATATTTTTGGTTCTACACTCATTTTTAAAATGATGTTTATCAGTGGGTCATTATGATTAGCTGCAAATTCTGGCTATTTTTCATCTGCGATTTCATTTAATATTTTTGGTTATGTGCCTTAAATATGGAGACACATCTTGGTGGTGTACCTTCTGTGAATGCATTATTGAATGGCAACACCATTTATGTAAAATTGTAAATGTAGCCTGGAGAGTGTCACTCAAAGTGGCTGTAATGTGAAGGACTAATTAGCTTTTGGATGTTATTCATAATTGAATTATTAAATTTGTTGTCCAAAAAGCTCTCCTAAGTCCTATCTCAATAAAATTCTCATGCCTCCATGTTAAGGACCTAAATTCCTAACGATCCGATAAAACGGACAATAACGAGATAAAGATAATCCGGCGCCCGTGAGGGTCGGCGGAGATAAAGATCTGGGCGGCTGTGCGCGGGTTCCAACCCGTCGGGCAACGGCTACAGATCAGATATACGTTCCGGCTGTGCGCGGAGACCTTCCGTCGGGCAGCAGGTAGCGTAAGGAATTAGGGATTCAAAGAATCACACGTGGACTTGATACAAAAAAGATATGCTAAATCCCTATAATATCTAAACAAAAAAATAAAAGAAGATATGCTAAATCCCTATGATATCTAAACAAAATAATTATAATAGAAGAGAGTTAGGATCGTATCAACTCCCCCACGGTTGAAATCCACCTTGTCCTCAAGGTAGGAACCATAAAACCACGAAGAGAGTTGAAAGTAGAAGCTCTGGCGAGGTATCTCCTCCTGGATCAAACGCCCACCGAATAGTTGTGCGTCTCCCTTCATCATTTCCACCCAAAATCACCAATAGAGAACCGTGTTGGGTATAAGATATGGTGGACACCCCCGCCATATTGTTGTCGTGACAATTCAACGCAAAAATGAAAAGTTTTGCCATACCTCCATGAATGCTCAAACACGGCGTGTCATTTCCCGGAGGAATCAACCTTGCATCGGCGGCGAGCGACGGTAATCGAGGATTCATACTTGTAACATTACTGACATTCAAATCCACATAGACACAAACAAGTGCTTGCGAACCGGAGTGAGCATCACCTGTCTTACCCAATTCTTCTGCTTTTAATTTAAGCTCATCCTCAAACAACCTTCGCTTCTCTTCCATTTCCTCTTGACTGTCCTGTTTTTTCATATCCAATCCAGCCTCGATGCCATCAACAAGGCTCTAATTCTCCATGCTCTCTCTCTTGTTCGGCTTCTCACTCAACACACTGAAATCTTTTTCTTTCTGCTCTAAACTAGATCGAAGGGCTTCGGTTTTATTTCCTTTCTCCAGCAAAGTCGCTACATCATCTTTCATCTCCAATTCCTTATGTGTTGGAACACTAATATCATCAATCTTCTCGTCATATGCCCCGACAAGCACTTGCAGCGACGTATTGTTGGTCTTGATGATCTCTTCCAGGGACTCGTCATTTGGTACAACAAGATTAGCACTCCCATTGTGAGCAACGTTGTCGGGAACATCCTCAGCTAGATTATCGTCATCAATATTCTCCTCAAACAATGCATTCACGCAGGCGAGAAGGGCGGCTTGCTCCAATCTACAACTACGTAACTTCTCGTTGAAATCACTTACGGCAGCTAGTTGGGCCGGGCAAGGCGAACGAACCTTGAGACTGGGGGCAACAACAGGCAACGTCGTTGTGCGGTGACCCAACGATCGGTCGCGCGGTGGTGGCTGGTACATAGACTGTGTGTGCAACTCTTCCGGTGAATCCCAACAGGTAGGCGAGTGCGTAGGTTGGTCAGAAGTTTGACTGGTCACCAGCGTGGGCTGACTGTATAGGTCCCGCGGTGGCTGTTCGGTGGAGTAGCGGGGCCGGTGGGAGGGGGGCTGGACTCGCAGCGCTCTCACCTCCTCCTGAGGGTGAGGTCGATCCATGCACGTCTCCGAGCGTCGGGGCTGGTCAAAAGGCAGGTAGCCGCGGTCCTGCTGTTGCGCCGGTGGACAGCGGCGATTGGTTCGATGTCTGGGCGGATTCCAGCAACTCGGTGGACGCGGCGGTGGCTGATCATAATCCGAGTATCCCTGCGATGCCCGGTGAGGCGGTGGTTCCCAACAAGAGGGCTGCCGCGTCGGTGGAGGGTCATAGGGATCGAAATCCTGGAGTTGGTATCTCGGTCGTGGGCGACGATCAGGTGGATCCAAGTGGTGTGAGACGTAGGGTGATTCTGGATCAGGCCACGACGGTGAACAGAGTACTTCCACCTTGCTGCTCGGAGGGTCCCAACAGGTTACACTGCGAGGTTGGGCCAGCTGGTAGGGACGGAATGGCTGTGTGGCCTGAGAGACGTCGTATTGACGACGGCGATAGCCGACGTAGTCGTATGACATGTCGACGGACTGAAGCGTGGCTGTAGTGGATGATGAGCGTCTGACTTTGACGCGGCACGCGGGAATCTTTCCCGTCGGGCGTTGCAGAAGTAGAGTTGTCCGGCGGCTAGAGCTCGGCGGACAGGCGGGACTCGGCAACCAAAGCAGTTGTTGTGCGCGGAATGTTTTCCGTCGGGCAGCGGTGTAGCTTCGGTTCGAGATGGTGGGAGGGTGAGATCACGATGAAAGCACCAGTTGTTAAGGACCTAAATCCCTAACGATCCGATAAAACGGACAATAACGAGATAAAGATAATCCGGCGCCCGTGAGGGTCGGCGGAGATAAAGATCTGGGCGGCTGTGCGCGGGTTCCAACCCGTCGGGCAACGGCTACAGATCAGATATACGTTCCGGCTGTGAGCGGAGACCTGCCGTCGGGCAGCAGGTAGCGTAAGGAATTAGGGATTCAAAGAATCACACGTGGACTTGGCCAAAATAATATTGTATTTCATTGAATGAATATTATGGAAGACTCCACACATATTTATAATATGTGTGGATACAAAAAAGATATGCTAAATCCCTATAATATCTAAACAAAATAATAAAAGAAGATATGCTAAATCCCTATGATATCTAAACAAAATAATTATAATAGAAGAGAGTTAGGATCGTATCACTCCCCCACCCCCTTCCCCAACCACCATGTTATTAATCGATCAACTTCTTTTGTGGTTGGATATGGGGCAGGTGGTGGATGCACCAGAGATCCTGACCGTCATTGGCAAAATCCCATACTTATCAGACTTTCTGAACTCTTTATATGATTGCCAGTATAAATCATTCTTTACCGCATTTGGTAAGTACCCCCTTCAAGCAAGCAGGGTCCTTGTTCTTGTAGCAACTGCTTATTGTGCTTTGAGCCTTTGAATCAAGCATTGCTTTGATCAGAGGGGGTATACGATCTCTTGTACATGTTTAGCTCTGCTAATTATAGTTGGCATGTTTTGGTTAATCAGCTGGCTTAACCAAGCACATTAAGTTGGACCGCTATTTGCACCCGCACTTCCGATACTACATGAGGGAGATGAGAAGTGTTGTGTACTCACAGTTCTTGGAATCCTACAAGAGTGTAACCATTGAAGCTATGGCAAAATCATTTGGCGTGACAGTGGATTTCATAGACGTGTAAGCGCTTAAAATCCTGCATCATGTGAATGAGCAACTTTCTAGGTTTGAGCAATATGGTAATGTGTTTGTATTTTGTAGGGAGCTGTCTCGGTTCATTGCAGCGGGGAAGCTACATTGCAAGATAGAGAAAGTCGCAGGCGTATTAGAAACCAATCGGCCCGATGCAAAGAATGCTCTCTACCATCAAGCAAGGGGATTTCCTCCTGAACCGCATCCAGAAGCTCTCACGTGTTATTGATCTTTGAACTTGAGCTTATGATTATAATTCCTGTTCACAACTCAAACTAGTCAAATTTCAAAATGCATGTAGCCCTCTCCCATTTGATTAATGTTGTTTTTCAACGTCATTCCGTAATGATTTTGATCCTGGAAATTTATTTACTACCACCAATTATGCTGTAGTTTCAACTATTCGTAGATTTCTTTTTAATTTTCTTTTAATTTCTTATTTCAATTATTCATTGTGAAATCTAATCAAAATACACAATTAATTACCAATATAATTATAAGAAAACGTAACTTATTAAAAATTACTACTCTTGTCTCAACTAAGTTGACTTGCATTCCTTGTTAGGATGTCCTAACTAAGTTGAGTCATTTCCCTTTTTGACAAAAAAACATCTAATCACTTTTACTTTATTCTATCACTTAATTTACCATCTCTTTATATTTCTCACTTTATTATCCCCTTCCTACTTTTCAATACAATTTCTTAATCTTTGTACCCAAAAGTTATGTCTCAACCTAGTTGGGATAGATGAGAGAGTACATAGTTAAAATCTTTAAAAAAACAGAAATTACATAATTAAATTGCTAAAAAAATTTAACACACTTAAACAAGAGAGCAAATTCCTAATTGAGTACCTTCATCGTCTTCCACTGTGATGGGTCATGTTGCTTGTGTCGGTATGGCTTTCTGCAGATAGCCAAATAAAATGCCTTTACTTGTCTCACACATGTTTGGGTAGCGGGCCGCACTACTCGAAATGTCACCTCGTCCTTGGCATTTTCATTTCGTCGTCTTCATTCCAATCGGATGCCATCATGACACGAGTACACCCCTTCTCGGTGTGCTTTGCACATTTCAGGGTTCGGGCTCTAGCTTGAACTCGACTCTATGACACCAGCCCGATGTTACGAACCTTTTCTCATGTTAACACATTCTCCCCCGTCCCAACTAAGTTAGAGTCATAGATGTCCCAATTATGTTGAGTCATTTCATTTTTCTGACAAAAAAAAAACTCTATATCTTTATTTCATCACATACTACTCTCTCTTTAGTTTTCATACTTTGTTATTCTCTTTTACTTTTCGACACAATTTCTTAATCTCCGTGCCCAACAGTTTTGACTCAACTAAGTTGGGAATTTTCGACACAATTTCTTAATCTCTGTACCCAACAGTTTTGACTCAACTAAGTTGGGACGGAGGGAGTAATATATCTAAAAGCTGGGAGCTGAGTTTATCATCATTTCCATATATTAGAAGGTGATTCCAAGAAAGAACTACAAAAAAAATTACAAGTTTGACATAGATACAAATACTGGTATCAGAACGAAGATACGCAATATAAATTCTACTAGCATAAATTTCTTGGTGAAGAGGACACATAATAAAAGAACCTAAGCTCCACTAAAGAATTCATGAGAAATATTAATGTATATGTATTTCCTACAAATTATCCATTGTCCAATAGCAAGTTTCCTTTAGTTGATTCTGATACAGGAAGAGAAGACTCCAGAATCCATGATGAAGATGCATTACAAATTGAATTATATCAAGAAACAATAACCACAGCCCTTTTACAATAATCTGATTTCAACGCTCAACCAAAATCAGGAGCTCAAGGAGTCAATATTTCCCTTCTCCCAGTTATATCTTCAGCGGATGGCTGCCTGTGAATCGCTAGATGAAGGTGAAACACTAGAAGAAGATGAATAACCACTTTCTGTATCCATCAACTCTGTATCACTTGGACTTCGAGTATGTGTTGTACCCTTGTGTTTGAGAAGAAATGAAGAATAGACATATTTGTTTTAGCTGCCTCATTTGAGAAGGCTGTAGATTGATCACTAGAACTAGACATTGGAAGAGATTCTGTTGAGGAACAACCAGCACCAGCACTCACAGCCTCCTCCGGTGAATCGATGGCCATGATACAAACTGCATCGTTCCTTGAATTATCCTCAGGGTCGCAAATTGGATTGCAACGAGAGCCTTGTTTAAGTTTGAGAAGAGTTGATTCTACAGCAATTGGAGCACAAAATGAGAAAGTTTGATTCTGCTACACTATTTGCACCAAGTAGAGCTACCGGCTTATGAAAATAATGTCACAATAGTGATTCAACTCAAATAATGTATTAATGTTCAGAAAAGATTGAACTGCAATGACCATCATTCACTGTTTCTCTTAAGATGTCGACTTCCATACATATAGCATCTCAGTTGTGCTCAGACAATCAATGCAAGCGTACATTGCTATGCCATAAATAGGGTTACAGCCCTATCCTGTAGTTCACTCATCTTCTACTCCACATTTTAAAAACATGGAACCAACTACGTAAGTTCTTGAAAACTAAAGAATCGGTTGGATACAATGAAATTGACATACTCCTATCAAGGAAATAGATCTAGTTAACATACACATTACACACAAGCACACATTTAGAATCTTGCTACATCAGCTTATAAATTGTGAGGGTTGACAATTGCAGGTCTAAAGGATATATATATTGGCTAAGCTGTATAAGATCTCAATTCAGGCTTTTCTATTCTAAAGTGAAGCTGCAAAAACTACAAAATCCAATTTTGGAAGAATTAAAACATCACAAAGAATGTTATGTAACGAAACAGCAGCAAACGAGCAGCCCAAAAAGAGAGTAGCCAAGTAAACCCCACTCCCGTAAACCTAATTCAACATTTAGACTCCGTTAGGTAACATGGAATTGGGCTTGCGGAATTGGAATTGGAACATTCAACAAAATCCAATATTTGGTACCACAAGAAATTTGGATTTGGAATTGAATTACAAGTCTAATTCCTCCCGATTCCACAATTTGGCTTCCATATCAAAAGTAGATAATTGGAATTCCAAAACTATTTTTATCGAATATATTGCAGAAGTGAGACATGTATCACAGCCAATATCCAAGAAAAAAGAGAAGGGGTTATAAAAAAATTGATAATGTTTAAACCCCAGCTCCTGTAAACCTAATTCAACATTTACAATTAATTCCCAACAACAATTGGTAAAGAAAACCCTTTAAACAATACAATTAAAAAGAAAAGGAAAAATATGGCATCAGTGTGAGCATCTGCGCATGGTAAATTAATGAATTTCAACGAAGATCTGAACACAAATTATACAAAAATCATAAATGGAAGATGAACGGTAAACAAAAAAGAAAGAATTGGTGGTACCGTAGATGGAGAGAGAATCGTGCTTGATGATTTTGATAGAGGATCTTTGGGATTCGAGGGGTTCCAAGGAGCTGATCGGCGCCGGTCTCACCCTACCAAACATCTCTCTGCCACTATGCTTTTGATGAAAGCTTTTTTCGCGAGAGAGAGAGGGATTGAAATTGCGACTCTTTCAACAGTGAATTTGCTAACTTTGTTTTGTTTTTTTCATTTTGAATCTCAAAGCCGCCAATTATTTGCGCGCCAATACTTATTATCGAAACAACTTGATCTAGTTGAGCGCGGTTTATACATGTGTGATGTGTTTTATACGTTGAAATAAAATTTTGACATTTTCAAAAATATTGCTTACTTAATTACATCGGATTTTGGTTTGTATACAATTATTACGTACTTTCTTTCTCCCTAATAATTTATCACCATTTGACCGAACATGAATTATAAGAAATGTAATAAAAAGTTGATTAAAAAATTTAGTAGCATGTGAGTCCTACTTTTATATATTAATTTTATAAAGTAATAAAATGTGTGTGAAAATGAGTTAGTGGAATGTATGGTTCATTACTAAAACTATTAAAAGTGAAAGGTGACAAATTTTTAAGAACGGATAAAAATGAAAATAAGAGACAAATTTTCAGGGATGGAAGGAGTAGAATCTAAACATGATTTTTAAAAACTGAAATAAATGTTGCCAAAGAAAATAATTTTGCCCTAATTAAGACAATTTCTAATAGTACACTAAAACAAAAATGTAGGCATTTAGCTCCAATGACACTCCAACACCAATTTCATTATAGGTTTTTGAGTAGGGAGTAGTACTTATATTTAAGTTTACACTACAATAAATTCAAATCACTTTTTCAAATTTGTGAGTAAAAAAAGATAGCGAATAGAGAATATTCTTTTAGCATAAGAGCATTAGCAATAGGAACCGCCCGGCCACCTGTGAGACCGCCGTGCGGGACGGCGGTTGCTCTACTTCTAATGACATGCTATAATTTGTTAGAACTGTATTTTTTTAAAGGGGTGCAACACGAGGACTTCCCAAGGGTCACCCATCCTAGTAATACTCTCGCCAAAGCATGCTTATCTTCATAATTCTAATGAGATCCCGTGCATTAGTACCAGTATAATTGGTTAGAACGGTATGCGAGTTGTGAGATGCGTGTTATGTTCTTTATTTGGTTTGGCCTTGCATGATTAAACATATTTTTATATGTCAAATGAGCTTACTATTTTTATTAGTAGTTGATTATTGCGTTTGTTGTCGAGTTTTATAGCTCGAATCTTGATTTTTAATCAATTACATACCAATCGGTTAAGTTAACGAATTTGTTCGATATAAGTTGAGAAAATTGATGAAAACAAGCCAAAGCGGACAAGCACACCAAAGAGACGTTTAAGCATCAGCTACAATATAAGACTTGGAAGCAAAGACAAGTATTTGTTTTGTGTTCAAATAAATGCACAGGACCCATGCGTCTCTGAATCGTGCTACATGGATTCCCCGATGAGCTTATTGAATTCCTCATCAACCTCCTTCTCCAGCTCTATCTCTTCAGCCATGTGCTTGCGCTTCAGTTCGGATCTTCGCTCTTCATGGGCTTTCATCAGTTTGTCCCTCTTGCTGACAAACTCATCCATCTCTTTGTCCTGCACCTGAATGAATCTGGAAATCTCTTCACCCCTAAAACTAAATTATCAAGATTCATCAAATGTTTTCTTGAATGGCTATTAGCCAATATACTAATGCAGAACTTGAACAATCAAAGACAGAAATGGTAGGATGTAAGACATCATAAATACTCATGAGACAAACTGAATCAGAAAACACAAATTATTAAGGCAGCAAAATCAAAAGGGATGCAACATTACCTGCGTAATCGCTCTTCAGCAGAAGAAACATTTGCCCCGGACTGAGTTACTTTTTCACCTTCATAAAGCTGTTTGAAGTGTACCCATAAAGTTCAGGGTAGAACGGAACCTTGTTTTTATGCCATGCAGTTCGAAATGCTCGCTCAAGCGTACAGCCTAGCCTCTACATGCTTGGTCCATACAAATGACGTGCCTTAATTGCAGGATATACCCATGCCAGTCCACTGTAAAATGAAGTTTACAATAGAGAAGGATTAAGTAAATTTGCATAAATACTAATAGAAATACAAACTTCTATAACAATTTCATACTTTGTCATTATCCTCCTTGTCATGCTTGGTATTCAAAGTTACCACCATGGGAGGCCAAATTATGTCTTTGTCAGCTCTTCCCAAATACCTCACCAGCTGGCACTGCTGATGCTCCCCTTCTTTTAAGTTCCTCATCTAAGATTTCAGCAAGCTCTGTGTGGAGGTTCACCCTTTTCGATACTTTTAGTTTTAGCATGTGTAATTAGAGGTTGCAAGCCACGATATCCAGGCCCATTTTGGCATGCCAGTGCCTTTCATGTTCATTAATCTGATCGACAGTTAAATTATCCAGACACTGAAAAAGCTCCTTAAACCACTTGTTCTTCTTTCTAGTCTCATGCCTTTTCTGGCTTTCATCAAAATCAAAATCATCACTCATCATCTGAGTATCAATCTCATCAAACTCTTCATCATCATCAACTTCATCACTCTTAAAAGCCAGATTATTAGCTGCTTGAGCACTTTGTTTCTGAACCACACCATCATCCGAGGGCAGAGAAGAAGCCGCTCTAGTGTTCCATCCCCATCCGTTCTTTAAAGGAGGGGGGATTGCTGGATGTGACGCAACATAGTCATTATGGTTACGGTTAAGTTCCTTAGTACACCCTCTGCCATAATTGTTCTTCGATTTCTTTCCATATTCTTGCCATCCGTCATCTTCTGTAGGATTCACATTCATATCCGAAACACCACGCGATAATTGATCGATGCTGGAGTTAGATACATCTGCTGTGCTTTTACCCTTGAGGGATGGATCAGAAGGGTACCCAACCCCTCTCCTCGAGCTAATCTCTAAATTCATCATGGACACAATGATCAATAATAGGATGTTAGCATCACTTTCCAGAAGATGCCACAAAAGGAGGGCAATATTTAAGACAATGAAAGTATGAAGTACCCATTTGATCTCTAAGATATAACCAAGAAACATGCTTGTGGTGACAAAAAAAATATTGCAAAATTGATCATACATCAACACCATAGAAGAGGATCTCAGTTGGACTTCCTGATTCTAGACCAATAAGCATCATCACATTATTCTGGAAGTCTTTTCTTCACTTAGTTCTGCTTATATTATACACTTACACAGGCATTAGAAAAATCAAAGCATCACAAAATAGCAGCCATCAGCCAATTGGTACAAACAGTTTCATTAGTGTTTCAAGTTAATACATTTCCTATACCCATGTTATATACTTACAATAAACAAGAATCAATGAATTCATTAAAACAAAAATGAAACGTTGTGTATGATTTATGTAAACTTAAAACTTTTTGTACTAATTTGAAATATTTTTTGTATGTATCCCATCAACCATGACAAGACCAAAGTGAAACCTCTCACAGAAGATGCTAAAATCACTATTTGATGCGACCTTTAATATAAAATGAATTTGAATTTAATATAAATGGTTGGAAATTCTCTGAAAGATTTAGAATTAGACCAATTAGAGTTCCAAACTAAAATTTATCTCTACTTCTAATGATATGCTATAATTTGTTAGAGTTGTATGCGAGTCGTGAAATGCATGCATGTTATGTTCTTTATTTGGTTTGACCTTGCATGATTAAACATATTTTAATATGTCGACTGAGCTTACTACTTTATTAGTGGTTGATTATTGCGTTTATTGTCGAGTTTTATAGCTCGAATCTTGATTTGTAATCAATTGCATACCAATCGGTTAAGTTAACGATTTTGTTCGATATATGTTGAGAAAATTGATGAAAACAAGCCAAAGCGGACAAGCACACCAAAGGGACGTAACCATCCGGGTAGGTATAACCTTGAAACCACTCGGTCGGGTAGCGGATACAGAGTGAGATGGACCAAATAAGTCACCCGCTGGATAGGGCAGGTTCCTAGTGTTCCAGACCATAAAATGTGCGTTGCAAGACCAATAAAATGGAAGTTCAAAAAAAAAATATTTGATAAATATTGAAAAAGAATATGGCATATCGCATTGGGCACACACACAATCTTTAAATGTTGAATGAAGTTGATACATGATACTTGTAGCTGGGAAGAATGATACTTGTAACTGGGAAGAATGATACTTGTAGTTGGGAGGAATGATACTTATAGCTGGGAGGAATGATGTATCATTAATAATACATGATAAATGTAATGCTAATAAAGCTCACGCAAGCATGCACACGAGTGTGTAGTTGAGAGTTAGTTGAGCTGAAATTAAGTTAGTTAGAGGCGGTTAGAGCTGTTAACTGTCGATTAGTTACACATTCAGCTATATAAGCTGATCTCTTCCTCATTTGTATTCATTCAATTCAAATATTAATGCAAAACTCTTCTCCTCTCAATCTATCTTCCCTCTCGCCGAGTTCTATTTGTAAAGGTGCGATTCCGGTAGCCGTTCTCAGCTCCGGCAGCCCCAATTCTGCACCAAGTGGTATCAGTCGTAACGATCCTTCGCCTAGCATGGTGGAAACTCGCTCCGGCGACATGCGTCGCGTGGAGGAGATGCTAGCGGCCACCTTGGCTGACTTCTCCGCAAAAGTCTCTGAATCGGATAGCGCAAGAGATACAGAGATGAAGGAGCTGCGCGAAGCAATCCTCGCTCTGCAGCTTCAACATACTGAGATTCTCAATCGATTTGTGCTGAATCCGACTGCTGCTACTGGAAATCAATTTGTTGGAGGTATTCCTCACAATCAATTTGGAGGAAATGGACCTCAACGCCAACCGTACTTCGCTACTCGCCAATCGAAGGTCGGATTCCCTATCTTCTCCGGCGAGGATCTGGCCGGCTGGATCCTTAGATGCGATCATTTCTTCACCGTCGATCTAACGCCGGAGGAATCTAAGGTGCGTTTAGCTGTGATCAATTTTGAGGGCCGAGCACTGCAGTGGTTCCAGAATTGGTCGAGATATCAGGATCATGCTATGGCTACTCCTTGGCCTCTATTTCTGCAAGCACTTGAAGGAAGATTTGGCGATCAACTCCTTGGCGACCCTATGACCGAGCTGCTCGCTCTAAAACAAACAGGTTCCTTCTCTGAATACCATGACCGCTTTGAATTACTCTTAGGTCGTGTGTCTATCTCTGAATCTTATGCTGTGAGTCACTTCATCAATGGCTTGAAACCTTATGTGCAAAAAGCTGTGAGAATGTTTATGCCTCAAACACTTGTGCATGCTTATGCTTTAGCTCGTTTGCAAGACATGTCTACACCGGTTAAGGAAGGAATTAATCAGCCTAGTAGACGATTTAACACTTTTGAGGCTAGACCTTCACAAGCACACAATTCTGCTCCCTTGCTCCCTACTCCTATCACTCCTGCTTTTAAATCTAAACGACTACTCACTGAAGAAGAAATGGCAGATAAGAGAGCTCGAGGTGTGTGTTATGGTTGTGATGAGAAATTTGAAAGAGGCCATAGGTGTGCTAGGAAACAGCTTTATTTGCTTGAGATAGATGATGGTATGCATGCTGTTGATTGTGAATCTGAAAAAATTACTGAGGAATTAGGTGAAGATGAGAATCCTTTAATCTCAATTCATGCTGTTGGCCGCCTGGCATGGTCAATTCACTTTCGCCCACTTGATCCGTTGCCACCATTTTTTGGTCATTTTATCCCTTCTGAGTTGCGCTCACTTGATCAAGGCGTACCTACTGCTTGATCAACTTGACAATCTGCACACTAAAAACTCACTTTTCTGATTTGATATTTCCTCATACAGCTTGTCATGTCAGCACGCCATTTTGTCTCCTTGATCGGTTTGGCGTCCTTTTTTGCACTTTTGCTCCATTTCTGCTCAATCTGAATCTGCTCGGTCAGTTTGTACTATCTACTTGATCCAGCAGATACCTGCACACTTAAGCTCACAATTTGTGCATTATCTCTTCCAAAAGCATATAATATCACTCAAAATCAATGCATGAAACGAGCATTATCAAATATTCAACTATATTTTTCTCTCTACTTATTTAACATAACAACTCCTTCTACAATTCCGTGCCACTCAAGAATGTGGACATCTTGAGTAGGACGGAGGGAGTATTAGAGTATCCACATCCGTGCTCTTGCCAACGAGGACGGATGTGGGTCCGAACCCACTTTTTCTGTCTGCTCTTAGGCAAGAGCACAACACCCACATCCGTGCTCTTCCGCAAGGACAAGCTCAAGGGTCTCACCATTCTATTATTCAATTTAAATAAAAACATTTCTACAAAATTAAAATGCATTAAAAATATCCGAAATAATATTACAAATTACAAAAAAATTAAAAATTACTCCCTCCGTCCCCCAATTTGAGTCACTCTTTGACTCGGCACGAGTTTTAAGGAAAAGTTTGAATGTGTGGTGTAATAAATGGAGTTAGGTAGTGAAATGTGGGGCCCCTTTGACTTTTGGTGTAATGAAGGGTAATTTTGATGTTCAAAAATGGTAAGTGGGAAGAGTGACTCTTATTGGGGGACGGCCCAAAATGGAAAAGAGTGACTCAAATTGGGGGACGGAGGGAGTACATAATTAAAATCATAAAAATTAAAAAGTACATAATTAAAATCCTAAAATTTAAAAAGTACATAATTAAAATCCTAAAAACTAAAAATTACATAATTAAATTCATAAGTGACCGAATTTCGTCCAAATGGATGATGAATGTGTGTATTTATAGATGATTTTGGGATTAATTTTTTATAAAAAATTTCAAAAAATTTTCAAAAAAATGGTAATAAAATAGCTATATTTTTGGGAATCCGAAAATATTTTTTTAAAATTTTGATATTATTTTTTATTTTTAAAAAAAGAAAAAAAAAGAAAATGCCAACGACCAATAGAAACTAGCCACGTCGCCCTGCTAAGAGCATGTTCGTGCCAGCGGCAAGTGCGCAGCGGCGGACAGGGGTGTCCTTGCCAGCAGGAAGGATGGACGGACGGCGGTTTTCAACCGATGTGGATGCTCTTAGTTACAGTGTGAGTGTGAATGAGTTAGTTGAACATTGGGTCAACTATTAAAAATAGTAAAAAGAGAAATGTGATAAATAAAGTGAAATGTGATATATTTTATGGGATAAACAGAAATGAAAAAAATGTGACAAACTTTCTGGAACGATCACATATAAAAATTTGAAGGACTCTTAATTGAATGTTGGCACTAAAGTATGTGTGATGTTTTGTTGGGAGTTCGTTCATGAGCACGTGTCATTTCTAATCTTTTGAATTTGTGATCACGACGAGAGCTTGGTTAAGCTAAATAGACGAGACTATCGACGAGTAGGTTTTCTTGGGAGCATATTCTACTATGTTTGATTAGTACTTTATTTTTCTGGGTAGAAAGGTGAATATCCTGAAAAACAGAGGTACGGACACAATTCCTCAAACTTAAAGGGCACTCGTAACGCGTCTCGTTGCGGGCTCGACGAGACCGTATCGAGATAGCGTTGCGGGCTCCGTCTCGTCCCCAGCCTGTCCCCATCCTGTCCCTTGTCTCGCCGCGGAGGGAAGTCTCGCGATACAGCTCGCCACGCGCGTTGGCGACGTGGCGAGCTCGGGTTTGTCCGTGACGCCCACTCGCCGGCCCGCGAGTGGGCGTCGTTTTTATCCGAAAAAAATATTTTTTTATTTTTTTTAAATTCAGGAAAAATTCAAAAAAAATCCAAAAAATATACTAGCCGTTGATAGCCGTTTTTTGCAAATTTTTATTTTTTTAAGCCCTCAATCACTTCTATAAATATCAAATCATTCCCACAAATTAATCCACCATAAAAAAAACTCTCTATTCTCACTCAAACACTCTACATTCTTCATCTCAAAACATGATTCTTCTCCCAAATTTAATTCATTCATGGATCCATTTGAGCAAATGCGTCGAATAAAAAAATCAAACACCCTGAATTTTCAAGTATCGTTGGAATCCACAGACTAAAAGTTCGTCGGAGCTCTCTCCCAAATTCGAAATAAAATCCTTCACCTCCCCAAGTCTATCGCTGCGAAATTTTGTTGCCTCGAGCTTTGATCCCACGGAATAAGACGTCGCAACTGATGATATCTTCTTCTGCTTCTTTGAGTTTTGAGATTTTAAATTTAGAGAGAGTGAGCGGAAGATTTTAAATTATGTATTTTTTTATTTTTTTAGGATTTTATTAATGTGGTTTTTATTTTTTTTTGAATTTTAAGTTTTAATTTTTATTTTATTTAATGAAGTGTGTTTTTATTAATTGAATTTGTTGGAAATAAAAATAAAAAATGAAATTGAATGAATAGTTAAAGGATGAGATGATTGAGAGATGGAGGGATGCAGGTGTTATCTCTTAGTTAAGAGATGGGGTGAAAAGTACAGTGGGGCCCATGAATAGTGAAGAGATGAGACGGTTAAGAGACGAATAAGTGAAAGCGTTGCGGATGGCCTAACTAGTATGCCTGATTGGTTTCAACTTTCTTTTTCGTTTTCCACGGTAAAAAAAATTACTCCCTCCATCCATGATTAAATGTTCATATTTGATCGGCTCCGATTTTTAGAAATTGTTTGACTATGTGAAGAAAAATTGGATAATAACAGTTATTCTGGATGGTAGGTTGTACGTTTATGGAGCGTGATTATTTGCTAACTAATTAGCAATTACAAATTAAGACCAAATTTTAACCATTAAATTAGGAGATCTAGTGTTTGAAATAATGTCACATTAATTATATTTTTAATTAAAAAATTATTAAATAAACTTAAAGGGTATTAATGTCAATTCTCTCCCATCAAAATCATCTCAAAACTTTAAATTTACGTAACTCTCTCAATTTAAATTATTTTTTCGTAAAAAATATATCAAATTAAAGATAGTTTTATAAGGATTCCAACGAAATCTCAATTGTATATGTTCCGACAATGTTCGGGTGATGAAATTTGATAAATTATAGATTAGCAGGTTTCGTCAACAAATGCAAAAAAAATTCACAATATAGTGTATGCAAAATCTCAACATAGTATAGGTAAAATATCAATAAACTGTGTTGACATTTTCTTGTACTTGTGTTGATTTTTTCATATCATATTGTTGATATTTGTTATACACTATGTTGATATAAAAAAAAAACACCCACGAAAATTATCATATAATAACATAATGACGATATTACCCTTTTGTTGATATTTTGTCTACTATTTATTGAAATTTGTGAGCTTTAATCTTATCCACTCATTTCAAAATCAAAGGGTGTAGATTTAGTCTTAGTTTTGGATTATGGTATTATAATCATTAGAAGATACCCCTACTTTTATATATTAGATTTATAATAAAATATAAGTGGAATGAGTTAATGGAACGTGAGATTCATTTACAAAATATAAAGTAAAATGAGATATTTATCAGTGAATTGTGAGGGTAGATGAAAAGGGTGAATAAATGGGTTAAACTATCTGGGTGATCTGGTTTATATATGTTGGTCTTGGCTGTCAACACAAGAAAATGGTAAGCAAAGCAGATGATTTAAAATTAGCTTCTATGAAAGCATTAGTAAGTCATAGTTAAAGCGATAATTTTATTGTTGCATTTGTTGTCTTGCAACAATATTCCCTCCTTACAGCATGAAATCACAAAGTCCAGCAACAAACAAAACAAATTAACCAACTGTTTTTTTCGAAACACAATGATTACATCGTCTATACCAATGTTTGGTCCTACTCCTCCTCGCACTCGCCGCCCTCCCCAACTATATACATTCACTATACTCCCCACCTCCCTTTCCAAAAAGATGGAGGTGTCGATGCGCCCCAACCGAATTAGAAGCGGTTACGAGCCATCCGACACGGAAAACGAGAACGAGCATGAACACGAATACGAACACAACAACAATGGCATCGCGTACGACCATATACGCAGCAGAAGCCCTCTGCCTACCTCCACTCCGAGCCCTGCTCCGAGAAGGCACAGCAAGTCCCCTTACCGACCGCGCACCAACTCTGATCTCCCGCGCAGAACCTACTCTGATCTCCGCATGTCCGTCTCCCAACGCAGACATACCAACGGGAACGACTGCCCCTTCTCGCAATCCGAGCGCAGGACTAATAATCTCCACCGCAACGAGAGCCCATTCTCATCATCAGAGAGAAGAAGATACTCTTCTCCTTTAAAGGACGACGCGAGCCTGGGGCGGAAGGAGCGGTCTAGTGGCTACAGCAGAAGGGCCGCATCCGCCCCCCGGTCGAGGCTGAGGCCGAGAAGCAAAGAGATGAACATGGAAGAGCAGAAGCTGCCTTCTGTTGGAGAGATCAATGAAATGGTCGCCAACGCTAACATGAGGTCCAATGGAGGAGATGTTAACTTAGACAGCATGGACTCCATCTTCTTTTCCCGCGCAGCGAATCAGCCGTCTGCTCTGCCTAAGCCGCCCGGTAGAAGCTCTGCCTCTTCCAGTAATCAGAATTCTAACTGGAGCTCTCTTATGAGCAGGCAGAGTAGTAACATAAGTGACACGAGCGGGCGGACGAGTGGCAGCACTGCCAGATTCGTCGCCAGCAGAAGGAAGAATCAGTCGGAAACGACATGGTTCTTGTGCATCAAGAAGGGCTCTTGCAAGACCTCTATCAAGTCACCCGTGAAGGAGAGGCCATTCGATGAGGCTTCTTTTATTAGCAAGGCTGTCGTGGTCGAGAGCTTGAGGCCGCTCTGGGCTGATAAGCATCAGCCTCTTTCCTTGACCAGATTCGCTTGCCACAAGAATGAAGCTCAGCTTCTTCTCCAGCTCGTGAGTAGTTTCATTCATTCGTGTATGGATTATAATCAAATGAACATAAATTTAAAGTCTGCGTGCGTCACTGATTGCCTTTTTGCTGATTGTGTTACCAGGCGAACGGTGAAATATTTCCACATATTTTGCTCAAAGGGCCGCCCGGTACTGGTAAGAAGGCTCTCACGTTGGCTCTTCTCCGCGAGCTCTATGGTGATCCTGTTTGGAATGTAAGGCTTCTTTTATTTAATCATGACATAACTGTAATGGAAAATTTGGATGCCTAATTAGCTAAAGCTGTGTTTTCTTTGATTTGCAGATATCTCATGACTTGAGATACTTTCACATTTTGGTAAGTGTATGAAGATAAGTAAGCTTTGTTGATATGTAAATCAAACAAAATGTCAAATTATTGGGGTGTATGAACAGGAATCAAGGCCGATCCAAGTAGTCGTCCCTGTAAGTTCGAGTCCCCACCACGTGGAACTCAATGTCTACACAGAGTCCAAAGCCGCATATGCACTGACAGCTCTAGTGAAGCAAATCAGCAGCGAGTATGCCGTCATCCCTGAAATCAGTGTAGCTCCTAACAAGGCACATTACAAAGGTCTATGTCTATTCATCGAAAAATTGCTACCATTTCATCAAAGTATTAACAGTTTTTATTTGCAGTATTGGTTCTATATGATGTTGATAAGGCTGCAGAGAACATACAACATCTCATAAAATGGATCATGGACTGTTACTCGGATTGTTGCAAGCTTATCCTTTGCTGCGAGGACGACACACACGTCCTCGACTCTGTCAAGAGCCGCTGCAAACACATCAATATTGAACCCTCCACAACTCATCAAGTAAATATATAAATTTGTACTGTATTTATCAATAACTTCTTCCTATTTCAACAAAATTTTAAAGCTTTAGTATATTTGACATAGGTAATGGAGGTCCTCATCCAGATCGCCAAGAAGGAAGGTTTTGAAGTATCGACGAGTTTTGCTTCAAAGATTGCAAACAAATCAAAGCAAAATTTGAGGAGAGCAATCATGGCACTTGAAGCTTGCAAATTGCACAAGTAAGACAATGACTAAAATAAATATGATGATATTATGATTTTCAATGCAAATGAAAATTAATATTTCAATTTTCAGCTATCCTTTTGCAGACGACCAACACATACCCGTTGCATGGGAAGAGGCCGTGGTGGAACTTGCTGCCCACATTTTGGCAGATCCTTCTCCAAAGAGGTAGGTAGCCAACTCTTCCATTTTATAGAAAAACTTAAACATTTTTTCTACTCATGTATTAATATCTACATATCTTCTTACTTAACTTGTTTAGGTTATTGACTGTGAGAGCAAAGATTCAAAAAATTCTGGCAGATTTTGTCCATCCAAAACTAGTACTCCTGGTAATTTATCGATCAGAACATATATATATTACTTGAAAACTTATGTCTAACTTACCTTTTGTTTCCCAGAAACTCGTTGAACAACTCCTTCGAGGAGTCGATGCCAGTTTGAAAAGGGAAATATACTATTGGTATGCATACTATGTAAGTCTAATCCTGAATTCACCTCTCTTGTTTGATTTTTAGACGAACAAAAACATAGACATAGACATAGACATAGATAGGAAAGGAAAAGGAAAAGGAAAAAGAAACAATGTATTATGATTACTTGTGCAGGATAAGAAACTCCCTAGTGGAGCAAGTGCTTTACTCAAGTTAGAAGGTAATTATGTTTCCAATATTTATGCCTATGATAATACTAACATGTAATTAATCAATGTTTGATTTTGGTGTTGCAGAATTTGTGGCAAAGTTTATGAGCATATATAGGAAGAGTTCCAACAATCTGCGTTAGTTAATCTGAACTGCATGGAGAAGATACACTGCATTCAGCCATGGGGAAGAGTTCTCTATTTCTAAGAAGAGATATATACAAATGTGAAGAGCAGAGCAGAGGACCATTTTTTTTCGATTAACATGATTTTATCGGTCCCTGCTGATATGCCTTTGTATAGATCCTTTATTTCAGATAAGGCATGATCGATCGATACATTGGTATCTCAGATACAGATAGATTATCACGAAATACTACGATTGACCTCATACATTTAGTGTTTGTACAAATAAGAGCACGGAACACATTTTTCATGATTTTTTTTTTCAGAAATTGTAATTTTATGAGTTTAAGTGCATCCACTCTAATAATACACTAAACTCCATCTATATCAATAATGTATGCTTTGATCTTATCGAAGATAATAGAAGTTTTGTATTGTATATATCACTACTTTAATATGCAAAGACTAATTCAAACTATTGTATGTGTATATACTAACACTGTTAGTATATACAGTCTAACACAATGTCAAATCTAAGGTTTAAAAACCAATGACATTTTATTTGAACAAAGCAATTTAGTTGTCCTGATGAAACAAGACAAAGCATGTCTTAGCAAAACGGACGGATAATCCGAAGATGATTCATCAATCTCCCTTATCTCTACAGATTGATTTGAGATCATTTTCATTATTATAGAGTTAAAGGAAGATTACTTGAGGATTTGTTTTCTTATTTATTTATATGTTGATTTACTTTCCTAGAATAGAGTTCGTAGGGGTCCTATAGATAGCTCATCTTTATTAGAAGAGCTAGATAACTTGAAAAATAAAGTATTTTAGGACGGTATTAACCGTAGGCCTCTTCGGAGGATTATCTTGGCCTCTTTCGAAACTTGTTCTTCTTTTAATATTAAATTCTAGCTCCTGTTTTACTTTTGTCTTTCCCTCCATATCAAAATCACACATGAAGAACAAGGTACTTGCCATTTTATTAATATTCTTCGTTTCGATGGAGATCTGGTCACCCATTCGGAACTATTTGCTTGAGTTGCTTGACAACATCAGAATTCTTCTTGAGAGAGAAGTGGAACTGACCAGAGGGAAAACACGACCCGACCATGACCCTAGTTCTTGTTTGAAGTTGAGACTTAGGATGGTAACTTGTGGAGGAGATGTTGGAACCAACTGTTCAAGCAACATGTATTAAGAGCATCCACTGGACATTTCAATAGCTTGCACTAGGACATCCCAAAAACATTTTCTGCTACGTCACTAGGATATTCCACTACACTGTCACATCACTAGGACATTCCACTGCACAATAATAACCTAGCACTAGAACTAGCCGACGCCCTAGTCAATAAAACAAATAGAAAAATACGATTAATTCATTTTAATTGTTGGTGTTTATCAAATATAAAAAAAATCAATGAGTTGTAAATATTGAGTATAAATAAAAAAAGTAAAAAAATAAATAAAAACATCGGGACGTCCTATCTCTTGTGCGCGCAATAGTTGACAAGAGCACGGACGTCCGATTTCGGGCGCGGACAAGAGCTCGTTCTATTCGGGACATCCTACCTGTCGTCTGCTATTGCGGCGAACACCCCCACGGACATCCCGCTAGTCTTACCTGGCGTCCTACCTAACATACGCTATTGCGGATGCGAAAAGTAGTGGTGGTGCCAGTAGGGAGATGAGATCGGCGGTGATGTGGAACCAAGTGTAGGAGGAAGGGGAGAGAGGGGCGTCGGAGTCGCCGAAGCCTCGCAGATCGGGAGTGACGGCGAGGAAGTCGATCTGACGGTGCCAGGAGAACCACGTCTCTGGGAAGCCGTGGAGGAGTAGCACCAACGGTCCAGATCCTTTCTCAGCTACGTGCATCCATATACCGTTGCCTTTTACTGTTTGATGATTCACATCGCATCCCATCACCATCGTTTTCCGTCGCCGCTTGCTGCTAATCTCGCTCTGCTTCATATCTCAATCAATTAGTCTTGTGTTTGGATTTCATACATTAGTCAACAAAAACGGTGGTGCGTATTAGTAGTATTTAATCTTATCGGATCCCGATTTTTTATAACATCGTGAAATTACATAAACTGATTACGTAAATATGAAACTGCTACCAAAAAGAAATAATTTAATTATCTAAAATACTAAAATGATTGAATAGATGAATATTATGGAAAAACTTATGTACTCCATATTATCTCTTTTCAAATTAAGATGAATAGATGATGATGTCAAAATTGGACAAAAGTTAGAAAATTAAAACTCATATGGAGAATGTTATTAGAGTTATATATGAGATGATGAAATGCCTTCAAAACAGGTGGTGCTACTTTAACTTCTGTTGCTATACTAGTAATTTAAATTGTTAATTGGAATAATATCAAACTATAAACAACAGTCAACGGAAGAATGACAATTAGCATGGACAAAGAAAATTGCATCCCTAAATAGATAAATTTTTTATGACTGATCAAACAGGAGAAAATGTAAAGTAATTGTAAACTGGCTTGGTGTCATAAGGATCGAGTAATTGCTCTTTTTTAAAACAAAATTAACTTTAGAAATAAAGAGATATACAAATGCCATATATATATAGTTTAAACAAACAAAAGTATTATAATCATTTTTTAAAACTTTTTCACTTCTTCCAATTATCACAAGAATCAAAAGATATTTCCACTTCCCCAAAGTATCACAAACTTTATTACCCTCATTTTGATAAATTTATAATGAAAGAAGTTTGTAGCAACGAAAGTCCATTGGCGGACACACGGCCAAGGGAGGAAGGGTTTAAGCCCTCCCCCAGTATTTTTTTTAATATTTTGTACTTTAAAAAAAATTAGAAATTTTTGAAAAATGTCTTTAGTCCTTACTAAACTACTGTACGTGAAGTCTAAAATGTAAAAAACTGAATAAGGAGAGGCTAAAATTTGAAATTGCAGAAGAAAGTTTAGAAAAAAATGGTTGTCGTTGCTATTTAAGGAAGAAGATGAGATAACAATAAATAATTAATTTAATATAATAATAATTAAATTGGCGAATGTCAAGTCTCCTGCCTATAGGCTACACCTATATCACCTGTTCTACTTCTGTTAGTAATTTTAGTGTATTAAACATAGTTTAATTATTTTACTTTAATTTAAGTTCAAATGTTTATAGCTTTACACGATGCCCTTATTAATTCAGCTTTATTAGTAATATTTCCTTCTTGTTATATTTTAAAAGAGTTGATCACAAAATTCTAGTAATATTATTATTGGGTAGAGAATTTTCTATAAAGTGGTACTCCTTTAGTCCACAATTAATTGGCATAAATTTCTTTTTCACTCCTCCAGTCTCCACAATTAATTAGCGTAAATTTTCTTTTTCACCCTTCCACAATTAATTGTCTCATTTACTCCGTCCGTCCCATAAAAATATACATTCTTTTTCTTTTTAGTCCATCCCACAATACTTTTTAGTCCATAAAAATATACATTTTTTTCTTTTTCTTTTTCTTTTTAGTCCATAAAAATATACATTTTTTTCTCTCTAATGAGGTGTGACTCATTCTCTTATAACAATACTTTAATTGATTTTCTTTATATCTCTCTCTTATTTTACCAATTGTACATTAAAACTCGTGCCCAACTAAAAATACATATTTTTGTGGGACGAAAGAAGTACTTTTATTACTGTTGATAATGACTATCATGTTCCACTAGCCCATTCCATTAAAATTTTATTATAATAGAACTCACATTTCACTAACTGTATCCACCTATTTTTCACTATATTTCTTAAAATCTGAGTAGAGTAAAACATGCCAATTAGTCGTGTACGGAGGGAGTTCTATACTTAAATTTTACACGTCACACTATGCCAATTTCACTTTAAAACTCGTGCCGCTGCAGAAATCTCTATTTTAAAAGACGAAGGGAGTGTATGTTAACTACAAAAAATTTACTGTACAGCCCCTACCACGAAATATTTCTCCGTCCGCCGCCGTTACGAAACTAGTGTTAATAAATGTTGCAAGCAGAAATGATAGCTGTTTGATCAATATCTTGGAGATTCAGAATATAATATTATGCCCTTTGCATTTGCCGTAGTTGGTCTATAAGTAAAAGGGCTAACACAGCATATTAACATAAATTATCATCCATTGATTTTGAAAATCCACCTAAGCATAGTAATATTAATAGCATAGGATAAGATAAGAGGTGGTGTGCTAAAGAAGACCCTGCACCAATGACTGAGCTGCAAGAGCTTTAATTCCAGCCCTGATATCCATAGCCATCTTTGTGCATTCCTTGGCCTTTGCCTCATTGCCTTCCTTCTCCCTCTTTGCTGCTGCTATCTTCTTTTGAATCAATGCAACATGTCTCTCATTCATTTCTATCACCTCCTCAATTCTCTCATTAGCCTCCCTGCACTTTGCTGCTTTTTCCTTCACCAACAAGTATTTCTCCGCATCCCTGTTTGCCTCGTAAATCCTCTCCACCTTCTCGAGAAGCCATCTCACGTTGAACTTCTGATTCTCATAATGGTAGAGCTCATCCAGCATTTCGTTGATCTCAGCGTGCGTGATTTCAGCCAACTTCCTCTGCTCGAGCCTTTGGTATACATTGCACAGGCGCTCGAGGAAGAGGGAGACGATGATGGAAGGAGACTTGACTCTGCTCTCAGCAGTGATATCACCATACTTGTCAAATATAGCTCCAACTAAAGCAGCAATCTCCGGCTTTACTTTGTGACCCCGGATGCACAGAGCAGACTCAACTTCATCTTCGTCATCATCATCTTTAGGCCTTTTAGCAAACTCTGTCAAGTTAAGGCTGTGCGAGGCGCTTACGCAGTGGTTGTTGGTTGAAGGACCATCATAGGTTTTGCACTTCTCTAGCATATGCTCGCCGTGTGGCACCACCACCACCCCCGGGGGCTGAAATTGGCCATCCACGCCGCTTTGAGGAGGGACGACATTCTTCTCAGAAACCTCAATTTTGTCTGCATCATCTTCGGGCCCTGTAGCAGTCTTCCACGGAAGCTGAAAATGGCAATCTCCGACGAGTTGAGAAGAATTGACATTGCTCTCAGAACTGATATCAGCAATCTCTGCCTTCACTTCCTCTGCATTCTCTTCGTGGGCTGTAGAATACTCTGTGGAGTTCAAGCACGAAATGCTCGAGGGAGCATCGTGCGTTTTGCTCTTCTGGAGGACTGCTAACATATCCGGTAGAGGCTGAAAATGGCCATCTAAGCCTTGCTGAGGCACTTCAACTTGTGAAGTGTTTGTGGCGCAGAGGCCATTCGTATCCGTTGTGTGCTGACTGAGAGGATCAGGTGAGACCGGTGACTCAGGTTGCCTGAGAACTCGTAACGCTGGTCTCAAGACGAGGCTTGGGGTGATGCTTCGCGGAGATATAGGGAAAAACACTGGAGCGGTCGACGACCGTCTCGTTGGGCACCTAGAACGCAAAGGATTGTCCTACACAGATAGAGGAAGTGGAAATTTATGTAAACAAGAACATAATAAAGGTATTTAGAGTAGCAAAATTATGCAGAATATCAAGCATTAGTTCACTTTTCTCTGGAGTTGGTTAGTTTTTGCTTGAGCTTAACAAGAATATTTAGTAGATCTGTGAAAAAGAGCTTATTTCTTTCTCAAATAACATGGATCCAGGAAAGCAAACGAATTTCTTCACATTTATGGTTATTATCTTCAAACTCACAAAATAAGCACAATATTAAACTAAATATGGATAACATGTACAATTTTTTTTTACATCTTTCAATTATGAGAAGTTTTAACCACCGGACATGGTGAACCGGCAAAAAAAAGGAGTGTGCTTTTTTCGAACCTGAGTGGGATGGGTTTGTTGGGCTGGTGCTTTTCTCTTTCTTCCTGGTCTTGCTCCTTTCATCTTATTTTGTGGTTGAGGAAAATGGAGGTAAGAGTGGGGTTTGTGTTTTGGTCTGGTGAATGGGGATTGTGAGATGAAATGTAGTAGTTGCTTCTTTTATTTGCTCCAATAACAAATGATCATTTTACTCCTCTATTTTTGGCAATGCTGGTTTCAGTAAGTAAACCAGGTGTCGTCTTACTATTGCATGCATTCCAATGCAAAAGGTGTGTAATTTCACTGATTTGATTCCTAGAATCACAACTAATCCCGAGCCATCAACTCTCTTGTCCTTTATCAGCATCCCATTATATGACTTTTATATAGTGTTATTAAATATTACTTATAGCTTTTTAACATCTACTTAAATGGCAATGAAGAAATATAGGAGTAAGAGTATCAACTTTGAAGAGTGAATTTTAATCTGTGGATCAAGCATTCCACATATTTGTAGTCTTGTTATATGTGAAGAACGAACCTACGGTTGTGATGATCGAAATGCAAATTAATGAAATGACAACATGCAAGGAAGAACACAAGCGAATTACGTGGTTCGGCGTAAGCCTACATCCACGGGCAGAATCTGGTGTGTTTCTTTATTGATCACTCGAGAAATTACAAACATGAGAGCACTCAAAACTCTCAAGAATTTACAAGATGGAAAACCCTCAACTCGCCCGAAAACTTCTTGCTTCGAGAGCTAAAAACGCACAGCTGAAAGATAACACTTCCTCTCTTGAATTCTCTCTCTATCACTTTTGATTTCTGTTGTTGTTAGTTCCGGAATGAATCGCAACTCCCTTAAGAAGTATCGATCAAGAAAACCGCCGAACAGCTTCCTTTGCCGAACAGCTTCCAATTGCCGAATAGCTTCCAATTGCTGAACAGCTTCCTTTTGCCGAACAGCTTCCAATTGCCGAACAGCTTCCAATTGCTGAACAGCTTCCTTTTGCCGAACAGCTTCCTTTGGCCGAACAGCTCCTTTTGCCGAACACGGTTATAACCGTTTCCAACGGCTAGTTCCTGTTTTGGTTCCCAACGGCTATTTCCTGACTTGATTCTTCCACCAGCTCAATCCGATCTTGATGAGCTCAAACACTAACAAATCCTCCACCTTTGAGCAATCTAAGATCCATCACCACCAGTTCCACCTTCCTTCCCATACTTACAAATTTCGGACCACCCCAACCAAATCCAAGCAATGTCGGAACTTGGATCTTGGTAGGGCTTTAGTAAGTGCATCAGCCGCATTGTGCTCGGTGCTGACCTTCTCAATCTTCACCGCACCCTTCTCAACCTCATCTCGAATGAAATGCAGCCTCACGTCTATATGTTTGCTGCGTTCATGATATGTCTGATGTTTCGAGAGACAAATCGCGCTATTGCTGTCGCACTTGATCACAACATTCTCTTGCTTCACCCCAAAATCACCAACTATACCCCTAAGCCAGAAGCTTTCCTTTACTGCCTCAGCAAGAGCTATATACTCTGCCTCCGTCGTCGATAGAGCCACCACGGATTGGAGATTAGACTTCCAGCTCACCGCGGAGCCGAACAAGGTAAATATGTACCCAGATTGTGAGCGCCTATTATCAAGGTTAGCTGCATAATCTGAATCGCAAAACCCAATAATGCTATCCTTATCTCCTTCATTCTCTGATTTGAACATTATTCCCAGATCACTACTTCCTTTGAGATACTTGAGAATCCCTTTCAAAGCCAACCAGTGCTCTCTTCCCGGACAGGACATGTATCTGCTCACCACGCTTACCGCATGAGAAATATCAGGCCTTGTGCATATCATCATATACATCACACTCCCAACTATGTTGGAATAAGGTATCTGGCTCATCTCTCTTTCTTCTTGCTGATTTCTGGGACATTGTGATTTGGACAGCTTAGTCTGTTGTGATAGTGGCACTGAGGTTGTTCTACTCTTGTCAATCTGATATTTGCGCAGTACTTTCTGAATATAGCCTTCTTGGGACAACCACAACACCCTCTTATTTGCATTTCTGAATATATCCATTCCCAAAATCTTGCTAGCACTCCCCAGATCCTTGATTTCAAATCCCTTTTTCAATAAGGCTTTCACCCTATCTAGCTCCTGTCTATCTGGTCCAGCAAGCAAGATGTCGTCTACATATAATAGCAAATACACAGCAGGTCCCTCAGCCCTTGATTTGAAGTAGACACAACTATCATATCTGGAATTTGTAAATCCCATACTCTGCATATGTTCATCAAACTTGATATGCCATTGTCTACTTGCTTGCTTCAAACCGTATAGACTTTTCTTTAGTAGACAAACCTTATCTTCACTCCCATGTATCACAAATCCCTCTGGCTGATTCATGTATATAGTTTCCTCAAGCTCTCCATGAAGAAAGGCTGTCTTCACATCAAGTTGGTCCAAAAACCAACTTCTTTGAGCAACTATAGCTAGCAAAATTCTTATTGAGGCATGCTTTACCACTGGAGAAAATACTTCATTATAGTCTATTCCCTCCTCTTGTGTGAACCCCCGAGCTACAAGCCTAGCCTTGAACCTAATCTTGTTCCCAACCTCCAACTTTTTCTTGTATATCCACTTACAACTCACTGGTTTTTGTGTGGAGGGTCTCTTCACAAGCACCCATGTCTTGTTCTTGATCAGGGACTGTATTTCATCTATCATAGCCTCCATCCACTGCTTGCTCTCCTTAGAACTCATAGCTTCCTTGAAGCTTGAAGGCTCTGCATACTCTATGTTTTCTGCAACACATAGTGCATATAGCAAGTATTCTTCTTCACTGTATCTTGTAGATGGTTTAGGGATTCTTCTGACCCTATCTCTGGCTAGAACATAGTCACCCAAATCCTGCTGCTCTTCTTCAGGGTTCAAGACATCAGCATCTGCTTCTTCTTGTTCACTATGATTTCCCATCTGCTGTTCAGGCTCAGCAATTCTATCTGCTCCAGAAACCTCCACCTGAACTGATTCCTCAGCCTCCTCAGGTTCTGGAACACCCATCTCCACCATCCTCTCAGGCTCTGGTTCTTTCTCAGAATGAGATGGCCTCTGGCTCTCTTGAGCCTTTTCTAGAAATGGCATCCTACTTTCTTCAAATTGCACATCTCTAGAGATAATAACTTTCTGATTTCCTGGCTCTATGCACCACAGTCTGTAGCCCTTCACTCCCTTTTGGTATCCAATCATCACACATCTCAAGGCCCTTGGCTCCAACTTACTTTGCTTGATGTGTGCATAAGCCATACAACCAAAAATCTTCATATTCGAATAATCCATGGCCTTTCCATACCATCTCTGATCAGGAGTGTCAAAAGCTATAGCTGAAGAAGGACTTCTATTGATGAGAACTGCTGCCATACTCACAGCCTCACCCCAGAATCTCTTAGCCATTCCAGAGCCAAAGAGCATACATCTAACTCGCTCTAGGATGGTTCTATTCATGCGCTCAGCAACTCCATTCTGTTGGGGATTAGATGGAGATGTCCTATGCCTCTTCATACCTTTCTGCTTGCAGAAAGAATCAAACTCCCCACTCAGAAATTCCAGCCCATTATCAGTTCTTAAACACTTCAAAGAACACCCTTTCTCCACCTCCACTTCCCTACACCACTCCTTGAATTTCATGAATGTCTCTGATTTTTCCTTCAAGATAAACACCCATAATTTTCTAGAAAAATCATCAATAATGGATAGAAAGTATCTACCTCCACCCAATGAAGCTGGTGTAGCTGGGCCCCACAAGTCACTGTGGGCATAGTCTAGTGGTGACTTTGAGCTGTGAATTCCTCTTCCATAGGGCAGTTTCTTACTCTTTCCGAGCACACATTGCTCACACAAACCCAACTGCTCATTGGGATTTTCCAGCTTAATCAGCTCCTTCTTGGCCAATTCTTTAATTCCAGTTTCTCCCAAGTGTCCGAGTCTGAGATGCCACATTCTTAAGTCTAATACCTGCACCAGATTCACAGATCCAGTAACCACACTTGCCTTTAGATAGTATAGGCTTCTCTTTCTCTCAGCCATCATAACAACATCACCATTCTTGACGATGTTCATAATCCCATCAGATAATATGCAATTATATCCTGCTGCATCCAACACTCCAATAGAGATCAAATTCCTCTTAATCTCTGGAATAAACCTCACACCAGTGAGTAACCTGATGGAGCCATTATGAAGTCTAAGCCTGATGGACCCAATTCCTCTGATTCTGCATATCTGGTCATTTCCTAACAAAACTGATCCAGCTGCATTCTTGATTTCCTCAAAATGACTTCTAGTTGGACACATGTGGAAGCTACATCCAGAATCCATGATCCATGGAAGTTCTTCCATGTCCTCAGTCACACACAGAGCCTCCGGGACCACCAACTCTTCTGCAATATCAGCATTGTTCTTGCCATTCTCTTCCTCGGCCTGCTTCTTCTTCCAAACCCAACAATTCTTCTTTATGTGGCCTGGTTTCTTGCAGTGATGGCATGATCTGGTCTCTTTCCAGTCAGCTGTCTTGTTTTTCCAAGGCTTCTTCTGTGACTTTCTTTTCACATTCTTCTTGTGATCAGCAACATTCAGACTCTCAGACACCATTTCAGTGGACTTTGGATTAGATTTCTGGATTTCCTTGAGCTTTAGAGCAGAGTACACCTCTTCATATCCAATCTTGGACTCTCTACCAAGAAGTATAGCATCCTTGAAATGCTCATAACTTGGTGGCAAGGAATTCAACAACATCAGAGCCTTGTCCTCATCTTTAATCTCTTCATCAATGTTCTCAAGATCATCGATGCATTTCCCAAATTCTTCGAGCTGTTCCAACACACCTTTTCCATCAGCAATCTTGAAAGTGAGAAGTTTCTGCTTCAGGTGCAGCCGATTTGCCAAGGATTTGGCCATGTATAATGACTCCAACTTGGACCAAACTCCAGCCGCTGTCTCCTCCTTTGAAACTTCTCTGAGGACTCTGTCATTGAGGTTGAGTATCAAGGTACTATATGCCTTGTACTCTCTGTCTTGAGCCTTTGCCTTCTCCTTTTCATCAGGCTCGGGCTTCTTCTCCTCATTACTGCCTCCACCATTTAGGGTTTCCCATAAACCCTGTTGCATCAAGATTGCTTTCATCTTCAGCCTCCATAGGCCAAAATCATTTCGGCCTGTGAACTTTTCAACATCAAACCTTGCTGCAGCCATTATTCAAACAGGTTGAGCGCCTTCTTGAGGAAACAAAGAAAGAACTCCCAAAACTTTATGCCTTCTCGATCAATTCAGTGGACGAATTTCCCACAGACGGCGCCACGTTGTGAAGAACGAACCTACGGTTGTGATGATCGAAATGCAAATTAATGAAATGACAACATGCAAGGAAGAACACAAGCGAATTACGTGGTTCGGCGTAAGCCTACATCCACGGGCAGAATCTGGTGTGTTTCTTTATTGATCACTCGAGAAATTACAAACATGAGAGCACTCAAAACTCTCAAGAATTTACAAGATGGAAAACCCTCAACTCGCCCGAAAACTTCTTGCTTCGAGAGCTAAAAACGCACAGCTGAAAGATAACACTTCCTCTCTTGAATTCTCTCTCTATCACTTTTGATTTCTGTTGTTGTTAGTTCCGGAATGAATCGCAACTCCCTTAAGAAGTATCGATCAAGAAAACCGCCGAACAGCTTCCTTTGCCGAACAGCTTCCAATTGCCGAATAGCTTCCAATTGCTGAACAGCTTCCTTTTGCCGAACAGCTTCCAATTGCCGAACAGCTTCCAATTGCTGAACAGCTTCCTTTTGCCGAACAGCTTCCTTTGGCCGAACAGCTCCTTTTGCCGAACACGGTTATAACCGTTTCCAACGGCTAGTTCCTGTTTTGGTTCCCAACGGCTATTTCCTGACTTGATTCTTCCACCAGCTCAATCCGATCTTGATGAGCTCAAACACTAACATTATATACCAAAACAAGTCATTGAATAAATTGACACGGAAAATTGAAAGGTGAAAGAAAATCGTCAAATATCGACTTTTAATAAAGTTGTTTTATAAGATAATGAATCAACAAATTAATTGTTGATGAATAATTTGAATATGGAAGCTATGTATCCTAGTAATTAAATATTAAAGCTTGCTTGAGAACGGGTCAACTGCATGAATTGTTGGTGCCAGTGGCGGACGCAGAAATATTTTATGGCAGGGGCTGTACAATAAATTTTTTTTAGTTAACATACACTTCTTTCGTCTCTTAAAAGTAAAAAATTTTATGGCAGCACGAGTTTTAAAATGAAACTGGTATAGTTAGAAACAAAAATTGATAAACTAATTGAAATAGTATTAGTTGTAGTGAACTCTACATCATTAGTAGTATAATAAGTGATGCAAAGATTTTTAAAATTTTAAAATAACTAATGAATCAAAATAATAAACATTTGAAACTAATGTATTTATAAGAGCAGTAAAAACATGTTTAGTACATTTTTAAATTACAGTGCAACAATTAAACATTTTTAATACACTAAAAAGTACTAATAGAAGTAGAACATGTGATATAGGCGTAGCCTATATAGGTAGGGGACTTGACATTTGCCAATTTTACTATTCTTATTAATTTAATTAGTCTTGTTATCTCATCTCATCTTCTTCCTCAAGCAGCAATGATAGCCATTTTTTTAAATTCCTTGTATAATTTCAACTTTCAGCCCCTCCTTCTTGTTCAATCTTTTACATTTTAGACTTCAAATACATTAGTTTGGTGAGGGCTAAACACATTTTTCAAAAATTTCAAATTTTTTGAAATACAAAATATTAAATAAAGTAATTTAGGGAGGGCTTAAGCCCTTCCTCCCTTGGCTGTGTGTGCGGTCTGTAGTTGTCTGACAACTTGGAGAAAAGCTCAGCTTTGGAATGACATTGATAGGGGGTGAGAGACTGCAGTTAGAGGAAAAATGGGTGAAGCCGCGGAATGGTGTGCTAAAATGCAATATAGATGCCGTTGTTTGAGAGCCAAAGTAAAGTTGGTCGTGGGGCGGTTGTTCGAGATTTTGAAGGGACGGTGGTAGCGGTGATGAGTGGACAGGAAGGAAGGGTAGCTGACCCATCTATGGCCGAGCTCCTTAGCTTGAGAGAGGTGCTGAGTTGGGTCAAAAGAAAGGGATGGAAGGAAATAGAGTTTGAGATGGATGCCCAAACGGTAGTAATTGCGGTTACAAGTATACGGAATGATGAATCTATCTTTGGGGCAGTGGTAGAAGATTGTCGTCAGCTTTTGAAAGAGGTTTCTGGATCCTCCATGAGGTTCGTATGACGATCAGCGAATCAGGTTCCCCACACGCTTGATCGGGCATCAGTTTCTATAGCTGAGAGCAAGTTTTGGTTGAATTGCATTGCAATTTTTATTCATATAAAAAAAAACTTTACTCTATCGTCTCATAAAAATAAGGGCACTTTCCTTTTTTGTATAAAATTATCCTATTTCCATTTATGAAAAGTTCTCGCATACTCATTACCCATATCCATCAATTTATTTACAACTTGTATCATTAGGACTCCATTATTAAACAATAACAATAATAATGTGGTTACAACTATCCACTAATACTATTTTTCGTGTAGTCTCAAATGTCTTGCTCGCATACTCTTTAATTTAGTTTACAGCGTAAAAGCTCTGGGAGAATAAAATTAGAGCATCCACAATGGCGGCGAGCGGACCGGCTAGCCGATTCCCGGCGCTGGCCGGTCCGCTCGCCGAACCATTGCAGCCGGCCAGCGCCAAATCGGCGAGCGCACGCCGATTCCCGAGCGCTCGCGCGATCGGCTGGCCGCCATTGCAGGCTCCCGATCGGCGAGCGATCGGCCAACCAATTTTTTATTTAATTTTCGAAACACTATATATACGCGATTTGCACGTCATTTTCATTCGCACCACTTGTTTTAACGAGTTTTCTCTCTATCTTAATTTCTGTACAAGAGCAACAACGCGAAATGAGTAGCGCGGGTGGTAGTAGTGGTGGTAGTGGTGGGGATGCTGATGAGTACGAACGGCGAATGAACGAAGAGTTGGAGGCCTATACGTCCCGTGAGATAAACCGGCTGATACAAAGGGCCTTACAGCCGGCGGTACCTCGACCTTGACCCGTTGTCCACCGCCGAGCAGTGATTGAGTGGGATCACGTAGCTGCACATCAGCGGCTATATAAAGACTAATTCTCACCGGAGCCGCGGTTCAACACCAACATTTTCAGGCGGCGTTTTAGGATGAGTTGAGCCATGTTTATGCGTATTGTTGACGCTTTGGAGCGTCGATATATGTGTTTCCGCTTCAGGCACGATGCGGCTGGCAGACCCGGCCACACACCTATTCAAAAGTGCACTGCGGCAATCAGACAGTTGGCCTACGGAGGCGCGGCAGACATGTGGGACGCGTACCTCCACATCGGGGAGACTACTGCCCTTGAATGTATGAAGTATTTCTGTCAGGGCGTGGTTGAAATATTCCGTGATCAGTACCTTCGAAGCCCTACCCCCAAATACTGTTAGGAGCTGATGCAGATGCACGGGGAGAAGCATGGGTTCCCGGGTATGTTAGGCAGCATAGATTGTATGCATTGGGAGTGGAAGAACTGCCCCGCTGCCTGGAAAGGGTTCTACACGACCGGCTACAAGGGAAAGAATCCCACGATGATCCTCGAGGCACTAGCTGATTACCGGCTGTAGATTTGACATGCTTATTTTGGGGAACCAACATGATATGGGCTACTACTTGGCGCCCCTTTTCAACGACCTCAACATCCTCAACTCGTCGCCCCTTTTCAACGAGCAGTGCCACTGCGTCGGTCCGACCATCAGTTTTATCGCCAACGGGAACCAACATGATATGAGCTACTACTTGGCGGATGGGATATACCCTAGGTGGCCCGTCTTTGTGAAGACGATCAGGTGCGCATCAGATGAGAGGAAGGCCTACTTTGCGGAACGGCAGGAGTCGGCGCGCAAGGACGTGGAGCGCGAATTTGGTGTGCTCCAGTCTCGATGGGCGGCAATTAGGGGTTCAACGCGTTTGTGGCATGTCGACTGCATCGCTGATATAATGTACGTCTGTATTATCATGCACACCATGATTGTCGAAGATGAAGGTGTACAACTGACTAGTTGGGTCAACGACGATAATGAAGCCGGCCCAAGCCAAGGCGTTGCCACCCCCAACGTACGAAGTGGGGTACCTCACAATGAAGTCGGCCGCCTCCAAGCACATGCCGACATGCGCCAAGTGGAAGCTCATATTCGACTCCAAAAGGATTTAATTGAAGAGTTGTGGGCGCGGAGGACTGCACGGCGTTAGTTTTTTTTTTTTTTTTTTTAATTATGTAATTTTTTTAATATACCTTTTTTTATTTAAATAAAATTATTACATTTTCCCGTATCTGTGTCGTAAGTTGAATTCCGTATTTTGTGTGATTGTTATTTTTATAATTTTGTTTGTTGTGGCTAGCTTATGGCTAGACTATTACTTGTCCGGTTGCTTGTACTGATGATGTGGTAGGAGGAGTTTTTAGTGCTGATGATGTGCTAGGAGAAGTTTGTGGTAGGCGCGGACTATGGCTGGGCTATTGCCACTGTGGATGCTCTAATCCATCTTGAAATACTGAGCTTCAATCATCTAATTAAAGATTTGATGGCGCGTGCTACTAGGAATAATGCTCAGCCAACTTCAGGCGGTGGTTGCGTCCCTTCCGCCGCTCCCGGCGGCGGCTTGCCGATGACTGAATGCGAGAAGATGATCCGACGAAGTCTCAGAGGTATAATTCCTTTCAATTTAATGTTTCCAAAGATGAAACCTTTTTAACTCGAAGCTCACATTTCCAATTTAGGGTTTAGGGTTTAAGGCTCTAGAGCCACACTTATCGCCGTTGCTGTATATTTTTAGATCCCAAGGTGAAATTTCTCAGGGAGAAACTGGAGAAATCGTGGTGTGGTGTTGGAAGCAATTTCATTAAGGGATACAACTGTGAAGAAGCCATAGCCGGTGGATATAATAGGGCTGAAGGGGTAATTCAGCGATTGTCTGTTGCTTTTTGCTTAATTCAAGACCTCAAGTTCGAATTTTGGAACCCTGAATCACCAATGTAAATATGTTACTGAATCATTTTTTTGGATGTTTACTTACACTTGATTACTGTATAAACTCTTATTGAAAGAAAATTAAATTAAAAAAGAATTTGGTTTCATGATGTAGCCAGCAATAAATGGAAATTATTTGAGTTAATTCATTTTGTGCAATTGAACTAGGTAGTGGTATGTTGTAATCATTTGCAAATACAAGACCAAGTTACCCAAGTGGTGATTCATGAGCTGATTCATGCATATGACGATTGTCGAGCTGCAAACTTGGACTGGGCAAACTGTGCTCATCATGCCTGTGCCGAGGTTAGGCTCTGCGAGATATTGCCTGTTTTCTTATTATAACTTCTTTATAGTTATTGATGCAATCTTCAGAAAGTGAAGGGGTGTTATTTGATCTATAAGGGTTCGACCATTGTGGTTTTCTTTTCATGATCATGTATGGTTGCTGTACTTTTTATTGGAACAGATTCGAGCTGCTCATCTCAGTGGTGATTGCCATTACAAAAGAGAGTTATTTCGTGGTTTTCTAAAGCTAAGAGGTCATGAGCAAGTGAGTTTTGACTTGCACTAAGTCCTGTATTTTATTTTCTGTTACATTTTTCTTTAAGATTGAACAAAACTGCTCTGGATTCTTTAATTTGGCAGGATAGTTGAAATGAACCAGAAATTAACAAGGGGCGAAATAGCTTCACTGTAATTATGTGTTGTCAGGTTATTTAATAATGCGTTATGTCCTCAGTGAATTAAACAGCCTTAGTTCCTCAATTCCGATTTGTTCTTTATGGCATTTGGCTTTTGAACTTTCATCAGTTTGATGTAGGATACGATTTGTAGGGCTCATAATTTGTTTAAGGGGTCGTATTAATGGTCATTAGCCAAAGTCCCTACCTTGAGACTGACTCTCTATCCCAATCAGGTAAGTAAACCCAAGGAGTTTAATTTAACATGCCAAGTTTTAAGGAATATTGAATCGTGAGAGGAGTGGACCAAGTTCATGTCTTTCTCCATTACTTGTTGCATCTTTGTCTGTGTGCTTTATGTTTGCCATTTTCTCTTAAATGTGCTGAATAGTATATGAAACTATCTTGGTAAGTATTAAGTAACATGCACTCGCGCTTCAGGAAGTTTTGTCATTATTTTTATGTAAGTGGAGTTTTCATCAAATTGTTCAGTTTCTACTACTTTGGTTACAATTATTGGAGACCTTTGTATAGCTTTTGACACTTTATATCAACACGGATGCACATCTACTTTTAATGTTGGCAAGGACGTTAAGATCGATCTGCATTTAGTTTATTAATTGTTTATTTTTAGCAAGAGTCTTGTTCTTGGTGGAGTCTTAGAGATAGAGTTATCTTTTAGAGTTTTAGTCAAGTTGGAGTCTTTTATAATTTTATAGATAGAGCTTTGTTCCCTACTGTAGAAGTGTACACAAAATTAGTCTTTAGCAGGGAAGTACCAGTTATTGCTGTGTGTGACCCTCTTCGGACATGAGTATCGTTTGCTATTTTTCCTAGTTCAGTTTTATCATGGTAGTTCGATTTGTTCTTTGTTCCTTGTGTTTTTTCCTGCCTTCTCCCATTTAACATGCTGGTTGTGCTATATGCTTTTTATGCCGATATCTTGTCAAATGCATTTGTTGTTTAACGGATCGAAGAAGTGGTTGAGATACATATTTAGAAAAATGTGGGCAGCCCACCCACTATCTGCGACCGCATGTTGTGGCCCTTGACGCATAGTCCAACCATCTGCCCCCACCACTGTTTACATCAGTAGCACCGTCCATGCCCTTACCTGTATTAATATCAATAAACAGAGCAGCAAGTGTGCTGCCATCATCACCAATCGTACTTGAGAAAGCACCACTTCATCATTCACATCCTGATGTTCCGTCTACCGTGCTTGTGCCATCAGCTCAACCTTCTGTGTCGATGTCCACATCCGTTGCGCCAGCACACATGCTTCGAGTTCTAGTCAGCCCCGAATATCCATCACCACAGCAGCAGCCACTACAGCCAATGACACTTGTTCCACAGTGACACAGTCCACACCATATTGTTTCTGTTCATTGTCCAGTAACCATTGTTGCGCCAAGGTTGTTCGCCAACGCTGCTTGTTGTGGTGGCTATTCTTCACCGTCACAGCCCCTGCCCTTAACCCTTCTGCCACCTCCATCAATTGGGTCTCTTCCACTGCAGCATTCTTCTCCATTGATCTCCTTACGATAGCCCACCGCCCCTGCCTTTCGGTTCCTAGTGCAGCCTCGCTAATCTAGGGTACTGCCCCGTTTAGCCTGACTGACTTTTCTGTGTTTCCACACATTGACTCATGTCTTTAAGCATGAGTATAACCCCCCTTGGTCGGTTTCAACTCCAACATTTTGGGGCACGGCTGTTTCGACAACGGAAGTATTAATATCTATATGCATTTAGTTTATTACTAATTGTTATTTAATTTTTTATTGTTAGCAAGAGTCTTGTTAGAGGTCGAGTAATAGAGATATAGTGGTTTTTTTGTTGTATTCAAGTTGGAGTAATTTGTAGTCTCATGAATAGGGCTTTGTTCCCTACTGTTGATGTATCGTTTGGTTTTTATTCTTACTTCAGTTTTATCGATGTACTTTGATTTGTTCTCTGCTCCTTGTGTTTTTTCCCGCGTTCTCATATTCATCATCCCAATTGTGCGATAAGCTTCTTATGCTGATATCTAGCACTGGAAGAGAGATCCAAGTCAGAATTGATATGGATTGTTGCTATGATTATGATATATTACTACTTAGTTTCGTGTGTTACTTTTTTCTAACGTGATTTCTAAAGTCTGTGTGTCTGATGCTGATGCTAGGAATGTGTTGGGCGGAGGGTAATGCAATCCCTCGCTTCAAACCCGAACTGCTCAGAAACAGGGGCAAAGGATGCAACGGAAGCTGTTTGGAATATTTGCTATAATGATACAGAGCCCTTTGATACAGTTCCTTGAAAATGCAGGTGGAGCTCTCTCTTTATCAGATACTAATAATTGCATTCTTGCATAGCTTTTCGATTTAAGCTCGAAGGAGAAGGAGAAGGTTTCCTCTACTATCCACATAACTTCACTTGTAGAATTATTAGTTTTGGTTTTCCCTTGAAAAAATTTATCCAGCAGGTGTATGTATGGTTAAGAATATTGGAAATTTGAAATTATTTAGCTGGTGTATGGTTAAGGCTCTTGGAAATTTTGAAATAAACTTACTGACTGATATTGAATTGCAGTCATGAGAGTTACTCATTGATAAATAAGTTGTTGAATGGAGAGTGCAGTGCCATTTTATTTCATGATATAATTTCTAAAAATACATTACAACTGATGGCAGATATTGTACAACAATGTACTTATGTACCTAGGGCAGGTAATTCGGTCATCGGTTAGTCGGTTAACCGATGACCGAACCGAATAACACACTTCTCGGTTAACCGATAACCGACAAATTCGGTTATCGGTTCAGTTCGGTTCCAAAATTAAGGCGTCTACTCGGTTATCGGTTCGGGTCGCTTCCAATCGGTTCTAACCTATTTGAACCGAATTACTCCTTTAAAGCTATTATGATTATTCTTTTATTTATTATTAAAAAATATCATAACTTAGATTTCATTCTTCCAAACCAGAAACTGAGAAAAGAAATGGAGAAACTATTACAACAAGCATCTAACTAGATTTGCTGTTTTGGTCCTACCTCAGCAGAATAAAAATAAAAAATCATCTGGAAAATGGTGACACAAAGGAGTTTTGATGAACGTAGAGTTAAGCAGAAAGGTTTTTCCTTTTACTCAGTGTATAGCTTAACTATTTTTGTTGCTAATGTTGATTTACCAGCGGAAATGGAAAAAAGTAGTCGGTGCATTTCTGGACTCTGGTGTTTACAATCAGAACAATTTACCAACGGATCTTATTCGCCAGTAACTGCGGGCACGTATCATCTGCTAATTCCTTTTTTATGGAGTAATTTTGTTTGTTTTTATGTTTCTGGTTGACAAATATCACCTTTTTTGAATTTCGGTTCCAGTTCGGTTAACTGGGACCGAACCGACCTAGTTCGGTTAGGAACCGAACCGAACCGAGGCAAATTCGGTTTCGGTTCGGTGCTTCAATTTCGGTTCCTTTTGATTTCGGTTAACCGGGTATTCGGTTCGGTTAGAACCGAACCGACCGAATACCCTGCGCTATATGTACCTCACGAAAATATAATCTAGCTTTATTCTAACCGAACCGAATACCCTGCGCTATATGTACCTCACGAAAATATAATCTAGCTTTAACCAAATTTCATGTCATCTAGTATTATAGATCCTCAACTCTATTCAACTCTATACGAGTGCTGGAACAGTGTGTGAATTCTTCTCTCCCCTTTTTACTTTCAAATTTCTTAAGGCCCAATCATAAAACACGCAAATTAAATACAAATTGAAATATCCATTTACATATAACACACACAATTTATTAGCTATTACCATACTTAAGAAAGTAGTAGTAATACTTATGTAACGACACCAAAAAAATGTTTCAGTTAATTTCCTATAAATTTCTACTTGCATTTCGTATTTTCCTACTAATTACTCCATCCGTTTTTTAAAAATAGCAATTACTTTCATTTTAGGTCGTTCCTTAAAAATAGAAACTTTAGAATCTTTCTATTTTAGGACATTCACTCCACGATCCACTAACTCTATTTTCACTACTTTTTCTCTTCTTATCTCTTACTTTACTCATTTTTCTTTTCTTCTCTCTTAGTTTACCAATTGTGCATTAAAATCCGTGTCATTTCAAATGTTTATATTTTGTGAATACGGAGGGAGTAACTTATAAAAGCATAAATATAAGCAAGTAGACTTATACTCCCTCTAGGGATGTCAATCGGGCCAACCCGTTCGGGTTGTCGGGCCATTCGGATACGGGCTATTCGGGTTATGATTTTTTCGGGTTATAAAATTTCAACCCTAACCCTAACCCTTCGGGTTTCGGGCTAACCCACCGGGTTATTCGGGCCAATGCGTATTTTTAATTCTTTTAATATTTTCAAAAAATAATACATATTTTAAATTTTCTTTAATTATATACATATTTTTAATTAATCATTCAACAATGAAATACATATTTTTAATTTTCTTTAATATTTTAAAAAAATATTAAGTTATTTAAATTTAAATAACTTATTCATTACATAATTATTTACAAAATATCTACAATAATATGTTTATGTTTATGTATTTAAAATATAAATCAACACTTTGTTTCAAAATTCAAACATAAATCAATTCGTATAAAATTAAATAAAATTTTCATAACGTGAGAGGTGCATCGTAGATGTAACAAAAATATTTTGAATTGTTAAAGAGTGAATTATCAAGATGCTAGCTAATTGTAGTAACTCTAAGTTTTCTTGAATTATGATTGGTCAAATTTAATTTATTAAAGCTGTAAATAAGTCAAATAATAATTTATCTTTATTTTAAGAATCATCAAAGTACGCATAATTCAATGACGAAGCACCGTCAAAACACTTTGCACTATTATATTGGAAATATACTAAAACAAAGCTTTTATATACGAGTATTTATGAATCCATGAACCATATAGTGATTTTTTTCGTGATCTTATATAATCGGTTGACGTATTTGGATTTTGCATGGTTTTAGAGGGTTGTCTTGGATGATTTTGATTATATTTCCATATTTTGGTATGTTTACATGTTTGTTGAGAAATGATAGAAAATTGATTAGAAAATGTACACAAAATATGTGGATGTGCAGCAGCTTTGTTTGAGTCAATGTTTCTCGCGATTTTGAAGTCTGATAAACCTCTAATACACATCATTCTCTTCGTCTTCGAAAGAGCTTCGCGTGGATATATAGCATCGGAGCTTTGTAGAGAAAGTTATGACCGTTACAAAAACTGCTCGCTGTGCAGATGCCTTCAACCCGACGGGCCGACCCGTAACCCGAACGGGTCAGCTTGCCTAACCCGACAACCCGAACGGGTCAGCCCGAATGGCCCGATTTTAAATTCGGGCTGCGAAATTACAACCCTAACCCTGTATTTTTATCGGGTTATTCGGGCCAGCCCGCGGGTTCGGGTTACATTGACATCCCTAACTCCCTCCATCCCAAGAAAGATGACCCCTTCCTTGGGTGGCATGAGATTTTATGCAACTTTTTTTTGTATGTTGAGTGGAGAGAGTAAAGTAAGAGAGAGTGAATAAAATGTTTATAAAAGTGTTTCTATTTTTAATAATGGGTCATCTTAATTGGGACAAATTAAAAAAGAAAATGGGTCATCTTCAGTGGGACAAAGGAAGTAGTATATTTTTGCTAAAGTGCATCCTTGCTCTAAATTGAACGACCGTTAGAAACACTGGAAAATCAAATCTAAGAATTCGAAAACTATAACAAATAATTAATCGAGTCTGAGAAATGTAAAGGGAAGTGAGTCGAAAAAGTTAGTGAAATATGAATATATTTTTATATAAGTGGTACCGTAATAAAATGTGAGTTAAACGAATTAGTGGAATATCGAAATGAATTGCCAAAATTAATAAAAATGAAGTGAGACAATTAATTAAGGTCGGATCAAAATGAAAAAAACTAGGATACATAATGGGGAACAAATGGCGTATATATAAATTTCTTTTCAAATTCTATGATACGAGGTATTATGATTTTATTAAGTGTCGAAAATGCTAAAGCTTGCAAATGTGCTTTGGCAACACCGTTCTCATGAGACATGTTATATCGAATAATATCCTAGGGGTGAGGAAAAATACCGAAATACTGCACTTATCGTATCGAAAAAATATAAAAAATTCCAGTTTTTTTGTATACCCCAATTTTCGGTGTACCAAAAATCTTTCGAGATGGTAACACTAACCGCGGTATATTAAATCCTTATTGTATACCAAAAAATTGGTATAGGTTGAAATATTATATAAATATTAATGGGATCATGTTAAAATGCATATACTATCCATTCACAACCACTGGCGGATCCAGGTGGGGTCGGGCGGGGTCGGCCGACCCCACCACCTGCCCCGGAGTGCACTAGAAAGCTACTTTCTTCGGCCTCCGACCCTACGGCGTTCACGTCTCCGCTCCCACCTCACGTCCTCACGCTGTGTGAGATGATGAGGAGACTGATCAGAGAGAAAGGAAGGAAGTGAGGCAGCCGAATGGGTAGACTGTTGTCGAGAACGAAGGAGTTGGAGGGGAAGAGTCCTTCCGCGGTTTTTGTTTTCGAAGAGAAAGAGGAATGGTATTGGAGATGTCATTATTGTTTTCTCATCCCTATATTCACTCGTGAAATCGAATAAACGGGCATCAATAAATTTAACTAAATTAAAAGATTAAATATATTAAATATGTTATCTAATTATAAAATGGGCTTTGAAATATTTTTCTTTATTTGAATTAATTCTTAGAAGTCCATTAAAAATATATTCTCATCTTAAAATATCAATTAATGTTAAATAGTAGTATTTTTACATTATATCAAAATCAACTTATCTAAATTAACCACCTACTTATATAAAGTAATTATTTCTTAATTTCTTCTCTCTTAGTTTTATAATTTAAATTTTCAACCTTATTATTCATATTCAATTTTTTAAATCTTTAAAGATTTGGTATGTTACAGAAAAATTATGCTATGTGTATGTCATTTTTTTGTCAAAATACGTGGTATAACATAATTGTGTCTCTTACTTTATTATTTATTTGCATCTTTGTTTTACCTAAGATCATATTTTATTCTTTCTTCACTTAGCTCCATAAACGTCTTTTTCTTAAATTATATATCCAAAAGAAGTGTCTCGCTTATGACGGGACGAAGAAAGTGGAGTATGTTGTTTTAAGAATATCGACACTCGCATGAATTATTTATATTAAAAAATATATTTATAAAAATAAATAATTTAAATAATTTAAATAATTATTTTACATAAATATTTACTATCTTGTTCGACCCCACGATATTTTGTTCCTGGATCCGCCATTGCACAACTAAGACCAATCCTACACCATTAGATCTTAACATAAGTGGATGAGATTAAAGTTCAATGATTTCAAAAAATAGTAAATAAAATATCAATAAAATGGTAAAATAGTCAATCTGTTATAACATAAAAATTTTCATGCTTTTTTATATCAACATAGTGAATTACAAATATCAACACAGTGATATGAGAATCTCAAAACAAGTACCCGAAAATATCATTACAGTTTTATTGATATTATACATGCATTATGTTTAATCGTTTGATGTATTTATTAATATAAATATGTTTATCAACATATACGAAAATGTAAATAAAAATTATTAAATTTCATTATTCGATCTTCGTCGGAATATATGCAATTGAGATCTCGATAGAATCCTTATGAAATTACCTTTAATTTGATATATTTTTTACTGAAAAATAATTTAAATCGAGAGAGTTACGTAAATTTAAAGTTTTAAGATGATTTTGAGGAGAGAGAAATTGATTAGTTTTAACTACCATATATAAGAATTGACGTTAATACCCTTTAAGTTTATTTAATTATTTTTTAATTTAAAATATAATCCCTCATCATTTCAACCACTAATCTCATAATCTAATGGCTAATATTTGGTCTTAATTTGAGATTGATAATTAGTTAGCAATTGATTACATCCCTAGTATATTTATTTATAAAATAGAAATAAAAGAAAAAAACTCTTTGAAAATCTTACTTTTGAATATTTTGTGTATAAAATAGATTTTTTTGTATAACGGTATTACGGTATACCGTATCGTGCTTCGGTACATTGTAAAAGTGCGGTATACCGCAATAATGGTGAGGTAACGGTATCAAAAGTTAAGCATACCAAATTTCCGGAATACCGAAAATTTAGTATGGCATTGGTATGATATTTTGTCATACCACGATTTCCATTACAATATACAGTATGACGTTCTCGATACGGTACGATATAGGTTGTAGAGAGTATTATAATAGATTGATAGCTACGTCTACATTAATACTGATACTGAGTGGAGTTTTGAAAACAAGTGGAGATATTATCCGCTTAGATACCTTTTAATAATTCTATTGTCACCTCAACTTTTTCATGACTACCAATAATTACCATGTATGTGCATGTATATATCGACATTCATATTGCAATCATGCTCTACTTTTAATAGAGAAAACATAAAGATTTAATAAAATGGTCCTGAGATTCTTGAACGTGAGGTCATAATGAATTCGCATTCAAGTAAGAAAGCAATTCCATTACGTCTCTTAAGGGTATCCACAAATAAGGCGAACACCCCAATAGCCCCACCCTAATTTTTGTCCATAGCCTCAATTTTTTATCCATAGCCTCAAAATTTAGTTTCCACCCACTATGGTGGGCACTTCCAATAACCCCAAATTTTATAATCAATTTTCATTTTAAAATGTTTTTAGTTTTAATCAGGTATAATTAAAATCATCGCAGTGTAAATAATTTGAAAACGAAGTAATTGGGGTCGAATATTCGTTGTATTGCAAACGGGTAAAATTATACAACGAATAATTAAACTAAAATACAACTAAAAACTCCGCCACCGTCTACTCGATGTCGGAGTTGGCTTCCTCTTCTTCTTCTTCTTCTTCTTCTTCTTCTTCTTCTTCTTCTTCTTCTTCTTCTTCTTCTTCTTCTTCTTCTTCTTCTTCTTCTTCTTCTTCTTCTTCTTCTTCTTCTTCTTCTTCTTCTTCTTCTTCTTCTTCTTCTTCTTCTTCTTCTTCTTCTTCTTCTTCTTCTCCTCCCTCGCTGCTGTCAGCCGCGGTTTCCCCAGGAGCATCATCTACCAACCCCAGCCGATTCTCAATCCGAGTGATGAGCCTCTTGTAGACGTTCCTGACGTACGGGTCAGATTCCGCTGCGTATTTGCTGCATACGTCTTGCAGTTGTTGCATCAACTGTACATCTATGGTATCTCTCAAGACCTCGTGGGGTTGCACATGTGTTGTGGAAATGGGGCGGGCGGGGGGATGTGAGATCCGGACGCGGCCGCCGATAGGCGGGAGGCACTTCTAGCCCCTCTGGCGTTGCGGATAGAGGCCTGTTGTCCCGGGGGCCGTCGTCGCCTAGTGTGAGTAGCGGCTGGCTCTTCGACTTGGTCTTCGGGCTGCTCGAACTCGTGCGAGCCGCTTCCGCTGCTGTATTCCCCGACAAGGTTGTGCCTTGTAGGCTTCGACCCAGGACCTGTGTTGACCTCTTGCGCCACGATGGACTTGAATTTCGAAGAATCAGCGAGGACCAGATACTCCTCCCATAGTGTGAACTTCGGCCAACCCTCCGTGTTGTATTGGCCCATCTACAGGGCCTTCACGTCCGTTTCGCTTCAGCCACTCTCAGCATGGAGAATGTTATTCTGGTATATGGAAGCGAACCGCTTGGTAGCCCGCAGAATCCTACACCATTTTTTCAGAGCTATTGTGGGTCGCGCTTCTCGGTGCCGTCGGGTTTGAACTCCTCGTATGCCATCATGACGCGCCTCCAAAAGCTCCCCTCGGGCTGATCGGTGCCCACCACGGGGTCCGATGTGATGGCATCCCACGCCCTCGCCACGGCAATGCTCTCATGTTTGGTGTAGGGCTTGCCCCGGTTGGAGCCAGAGCCGTCTCTACCGCCACCGCCACCACCGCTGCCCGAGCCGCCACCGCCGGCGCCGCTGCCCGATCCGCCACCGATGCTGCACGCGCCACGACTGCCGCCTCCGCCCCTACCGCCACCCGCGTCCCGACTGCCGCCAGAGCCTCGGGTCGGAAAGGGCATTTCCACCCGTGCCGCCGGCGTATCTGGTGTGTCGGAAGTGAGCAGACCCATCATAGTATCCAATGCGTATTGATCTGCGTCAGTGAACGGAGATTGGCTGGATTGGAAAGGGGACTCCGGACGCGGCTGGTTAAGCGCGTCAAGGTTGGGTCTGTAATCTCCAAATACGGAGCGACTCAGATTCCGCTGTATAGGTGGGGGCGTTGGAGAAGACCTCCACGACTGAGATGGAGGAAGGTTTGGACTCGATGCCCACGACGGGGGAGATTGATTCCAAATCCAAGGCTGGGACGGAGCCCCGCCAAAGCCCGACGGCTGAGAAGCATAGGCGCTAAATCCCGATGGCTGTGAAGGATAGCCCGTTGACGGCTGTGAAGGATTACTTCCATATCCCGATTCCTGTGAGCCGGGTGATTCGTCGTCTCTCGACCGTGCATTTTTAGAGAGTGAAAGTGTAGATAGTGAATGTAGGGATTGTGTGAAAATTGAGAAAAAATAAGGGATGGTGAGTGGTATTTATAGAGGTAAATAAATAAAATAAAAATCGACAAAATGTCAACCGCCGCGCCGATCGCCGGCCGCTATGGGAGGCGCGGCTATAGCCGCGGCGCACAGGGGAGCAGCCGCGTCCTCGCCCCCCGTCGCCTATCCGTCGTCCGCCGCCCACCGCCCCAAATTCGTCGTCCGCCCTGCGGACACCTCCGCCACTATAGACCGCCCCGAGCTAGCCGCGCCTAACCATTGTGGAACTTCTTGTTTTATACTTCATTCATTCACGAGTAAGAGTCTATTTTTTATAAATAGTAAAAAGGTTCATGTTCCACCAATTCAATCCACTCACTTATCATTTAAAACTAATATAAAAGTGAGACTTATATTCCACCGACTTTTTTAAAACTAATATAAAAGTGAGACTTATATTCCACCGACTTTTTTGTACTCATTTTTCTTAACTTTTATTAAAATCCGTGTCGAAAAAAATGAAACTCGTATTCACGGACGGAAGGAATGAGTAGATAACTCATATCTTCGCATTGCACATAGACTGATGAGATTACACGCAAACCTAAGGCCGCTCGTGTCTACTTAACAGCGATCAATCAATGATTACATTATTGTAAATACCCATAATTTGCAACTATACGTGAAGTGGACTTATATCTGAATGGTTACGGTGTCTAAACCAAGACACAGAAATATAGAGCTGAGGTATCAAAATCTGTCATTTTTTATAAACCACCAAGATTTAAGATAAAGCCAAACACTCTGCACAAATATTCCACATACCATAACATAAAACCAATAGATTTGTGTTTTGCTTGCTTGCTTTCTTTTACAGGCTTATTATTCTTGCCGATCGATTTGGCTCATCCGCTCTTGAACCTTACCTACCTTCTCCTCGAGTTATTATTTGAAAAGAGAGAAGTGAATTCTCTCTATATTTATGATGATTGAGGCGACGTTTTCTATGCCTTATCCATCCACGAGGGAAATTTTACAGCGTTATTGCTTAAGAATAGCAACTTTGATGTCACTATGATTTTTAACCTAAATTTATTACACTTATATAGTAACTGCTCCCTCCGTCCAATAAAAAAAATATGTGCAATTTCCATTTTCGTCCATCCCAAAAATATAGGTCACACTATTCACTAATATTACTTTAACTACCACTCTCCTCCTCTCTCTAACTTTACCATATCATTCTTCTCTCTCTTTTTTACTTTACCAATTTTCTCTTAATTCCCGTGCCATATCTATTGCACCTATTTTTATGGGACGGAGGGAGTATATCATGTATTTTCATTATTCAATTTGAGTTAATAAACTATATATACAGTATTATATATTTGAGTTAAAATTTTGGCCAACAAATGCAAATAAAACTTCTTTATTTAGTCGTTTCTAACTTAAAATTACATATGTCAAAGCAACTAGTAAAAATTTTAACTTGGCGCTAGGAATGTAATAATAAACAATGTAAATAAGTACTTTATCTTCTACCAAGAGTCCAAGATTATATATACCATATAACCAACACACTTTTTAAGAGTATATTGGTGGATCTATTTTTAGTTGAGAAATGGTAATTAAAGGATTTCACTATAGAAAAACGTGTAGATTTTTACAAATAAAAGGTCTTTGTAATATTAGGAATAAAATAAAGGTTAGTATAAAATAAGTGTGGGGTCATATTGTGAAATGAAAAATCATATATATATGCTATGTTGACACGAAATAATGCAATTTTTTGTAGCCGAAAGAAATGCATGCTATATGTATAATTATTGTAAATTTAGATTAAAAAGTAGAGATAAAATTAAAACTGCTGCTACTTTTTAATAATAAGCCTTTACATAGTTACATCATTTACTAATTTCGCACGTGCATTTTCAATAAAAAAAATGTAATGCTCTACTTATGATCACTAATTGAGTCCATATAAATGATTGGACAATATAGAGCTTACGAGTTACGACTAATTAATTAAGACCATAAAATAATGTCGATAAGCGTAGGCCATATTAGATTTGTCTCACCGAGATATTTGGTCAAAATAAATAATTCACATTAGTAAGTACGTTATTAATTTTAGAAATCACGTTTTGCACAAAACTTTGATGTGTTTGGTAATATTTCGTCATCATATTTCCCACGTGTTTATGCCTTTATGGCAACGGTGTCCCACGTCACTTAAGAGCGTCCACTATAACGTGGACGCGGCTATAGCCGCGAGCGGGGCGATGGCGGGGCGGAAGCGGGGCGGCTTATAGTGGGAAGGGTGTCCGCCGCGGGGGTGGACGCGGCGGGTGAGGGGAGGGACGGCGGACGCGGAATCGCCGCGTGCGGGGCGAGGACGCGGCTGAGGGTGGCAGAGAGAGAAGGAGTGGGGCTATAGCCGCGGCTGTCTATTGCAGTAGCCGCGGCTGACGCGGCGGCGCGGCGGTTCGAGAAGGGGGGCGGCGGTGGGAGGGGGCTGTCCGCCCCCTATAGTGGACACCCTAACACCAACCGACCATCGGTGTCCCACATCACTTAACACCAACCGACCATCTTAGATATATCATCAAGAAGTGATTAAGGCCATCCACAACGCTGTTCCTATACCGTTCCTTAAACCACTATTTGAGGGCCCCACTGTACTTTTTTACTCCATTCCTTAACTAAGGAACGGAACCTGCAACCCTCCGTTCCTTAACCGTTCCTTAACCGTTCCTTAAATTACTATTCATTCAATTTCATTTTTTTATTTCCAACTAAATTCAATTAAAAAACACACTTTATTAAAAAACAAACACACTTTATTAAAAAACACACAACATTAAAAAAATTACAACTTAAACTTAAAAAAATAAAAAGCACACAATTAAAATCCTAAAAAAATAAAAAGCACACAATTAAAATCCTAAAAAAATAAAAGTACACAATTTTAATAATTTCATCCGTCAAAATTTGCCCAAATGTGCTCAATTAGATCCTGTTGGAGTTGGGTGTGGGCACTAGAGTCGCGTGTCCTTGCACGAATAGACCGTTCTTGTATAGACGGATGCGCTCCACTTCGAGGCGGACTACTTGCGGTTGAGCTTCCGGGGGATTCGTCGTCGAACCAATTTCCCGCCTCGGGTCCTTCGTCTTGGACAATCATGTTGTGCAAGATTATACACGTATACATGATGTCGACCATGTTTTCCATGAACCACGTACGAGCCGGGGCTTTGATGATGTTGAAGCGCACTTGGAGAACCCCGAACGCCCTCTCCACATCCTTGCGAGCAGCCTCCTGCTTCTGCGCAAAACGAGCCTGCTTTGGGTTCGCAGACCCACTGCACGTCTTCACGAAGGTAGGCCACTTCGGGTAGATGCCATCGGCGAGATAGTACCCCATTTTATAAAGCCGGTTGTTGGCGACGAAGTTTATGGCCGACGCTTTACCATCCAAAACTTCGGTCAAGAGGTCGGACTGGTGGAGCACGTTTACGTCGTTGTTCGACCCGGGGACCCCGAAGTACGCGTGCCAGATCCAAAGGCGGTAGTCGGCAACGGCCTCAAGTATAACGGTTGGGTGGGTGCCTTTGTGGCCGCTCGTGTAGGACCCCTTCCACGCCACCGGGCAATTCTTCCATTGCCAGTGCATGCAATCGACGCTGCCGAGCATCCCGGGGAATCCGTGCACTGTTTCGTGAAGGTCGAGCAGGAACTGACAATCGGTCGCGCTTGGCCTCCGGAGAAATTCGTCGGTGAAGGCTGCCCGGACGTCTTTGCAGAATTTGAGCAAGCACATTCGCCCAGTGATGTCTCCGATGTGGAGGTATTCGTCTAACATGTCGGCCGTTTGTCCAGTCGCAAGCTGGCGGATTGCTGCAGTACATTTCTGCAGCGTCGTGTGGCTGGGACGGCCGACCGCGTCGTACCCTTCCTGGAAGAACTCTTCCCGGGCTGCCAAAGTATTCGCGATGTGGAGAAATAAAGGTTTCCCCATGCGGAAACGGCGACGGAAGTACGTATCTCCCCAAACCGGGTTATCGCAGAAGTAGTCGCGTACTAACCTTGCAGCGGCTTCCTCCCGGTTACGATGGATGTACGTACGGGAGCGTCGTTGGGGCGGCGCGGCTTCTTCGGCCTCCCGTCGTCGATCTTCTTCAAGTGATTGTTGCAATATTTGACGCATTTGTTCAAAAGGATCCATTAGTTTGATTAAATTTGGGAGAAGGAAAGCAGAGTTGATTTGAGATGAAAATTGGGGTGGAAATAGAGAGGAATAGATATGTGTTTGTGATTGAAATGAGTATGAAATTGGAGTATTTATAGAGTAAATAAATAAATAAAAAGTAAAAAAAAAATACAAAACGGATATAAAAAACAGTCACATTACCGTTGCAAATTTTTTTTTATTAAATTCGAATTTTTTTTAAAAAAATTGAATTATTGCATCACCGGGACGAAGCCCACTCGCGGGGCAGCGAGTGGGCTTCACGCGTCGAATGGGAGGCCGCCACGTCGCCTCGGCGCGTGGCGAAACGTTTCGTTCCGCGTTCCTCCGGAACGGAACGCGACACGGCATAGGAACGGCATGGGCACGGAATGGCGACGGAACGGAGCCTGCAACGCGTGCCGCCGAGGAACCGTGCCGCCGGAACGACATAGGAACCGCAACGGCACAGCGTTGCGGGTGCCCTAAGAGTAAGTTCAACTCCGAGAAGCTGATTATCTATGGAAGCTTCGAGATGATGATTGAAGTGAAGAGGTGATGATTGAAGTGAAGAACTGAGCTTAGCTCATCTTAGTTTGGATTAAGATATATCATCAAGAAGTGATCAAGAGCAAGTTCAACTCCGAGAAGCTGATCATCTATGGAAGCTTCGAGATGATGATTGAAGTGAAGAGGTGATGATTGAAGTGAAGAACTGAGCATAGCTCATCTTAGTACATAGTTATCCTAGCTGGCATTAGTTAGTTAGTTATCAGCTGGAGTTAGTTAGTTAGTTATCTTAGCTGGAATTAGTTAGTTAGTTTGATCTTCTATATCACTTAGTATATAAGGTGATTTACACACTTGTATTTGTAATTTTTGATTAAATCAATAAACAGATCAAGTTCTCTCTTCTCTTAGCATGATTATTGGAAGGGGCCTGATGAGAGCAAGCGCGGATTTAAGATTGGATCAAGCTATATGGAAGATAATTGAACAGGATGGATCTGTTAGCAAATGTCGTTGCCACTTGATCAAGTAGTTCACGCTCTCGCTAGCCAACCAATGTAATTTATATAACTCCCAATTTTGCACTACTTTAACAGTAAAGCAGCAAGTTCGGGGTCGATCCCATAGAGAAGCGGGTGTATCAACTGTGTGCGTAGTGAATAAGGTTCGGCTGCTGCCACGCTTTAATTTTGGGAGTTTTAACTACTGAGTTTACACTAGGAAAAAAGTAAACTATCTACTGGATCAAGTCTCTGATTACTACTGGATCAAGTAATGACAGGCTGAAAATAAGAACTCAACTAACTAAGCACGCTACGGAAAACATGAAGCATCTAGCCACTCAACATAATTGAACACTTGGTCAAAGAGTGAAAAGCTAAACTGAACTTGAAAACAATAAACGCGAGAAGGAAAACAAAACAACTCGATTTTATACTAAAAACTCATAACAGTACTGCGAACATGCGAATTAAACTAAGCTAACATTTGGGAGAATACGAAAGCAAGTAAAACCGAGAGGTCCTCGGCGGGAAACTTGAGATTACGCCGACAGATATCAAGAATTCTGTAGCGCTTCCTTCGGTCGCCCTTTTTAACTAAAAACTTCTCTATCTAAGCTATCTCTGGAACTGAGCTAAACTAAAACTAAAACTAAACTAAAAAAAGAACTATAAAAGGAACTCTCTAACTATGGTGGCACATCCTCTATTTATAGGCACTTCACGCAATCTCCAGTTGGATAACGATCTTGGCAGAGGATATTCGCTCACGCTGTGAGCGAACGACTCATCGATTGCTACGTGTTTTCCTTCTAGAATGACGACGCTTTTCAATAACAGATTGATGGCTCAGCTCCGTCCTTGCGTCTCATGTATCAGCACGTGTCCTCTTCTAGAACGTCTTCCTTGATTACTCCCCTTGATCAACTCCCCCTATTTTGACCTTTTTCCGTCTGTTGTACTTGCTTGATCAGTTTGGCCTTGTTGCCTTGGTCAAGCGGCATTCCTACACAATTAATACTTGCTTTTGCGCGATAAACCGATCAAGTAGTGTACCTTTTACCCCTAAACCGATGCATGAAATAGACCTTATCAAACTGCTTACACTTAAAACATACTTATCACCAAGTATAAAGAAAAAGAAAAGAAAAAGATAAGGCAGATTTCAGGCATGGTTTACTCATTTCAAGAAAGTAAAAGAAGACGACAAGAGAAAAACAGACTCAAAACAAAAACACATATTCACATAGATGCATTAGACCGAATAAACTTCCAACAATCATACACGAGGTCGAGGTCAATCCATTTGCCAACAGCTTATGTTTCTTCCCTTTCGCGTTCACTTGATCAAGGTGTCAGTTTATCAAGATTGCTCAATTTTTTAAACCACTGTTGGATTCACTCAGTCACTCATTTCTCACCAGAGATATTAGGACTGTTCACTCGGTATTGCCAAAAATTTAATACCTCGAATCAGAACGCACAAGATAGTTCCTTAAGGTCTTTGTTTCGGGTGTAATGGGGCTTAAGGGTAGTAGTGTATTAGGGTAAGGTCTTAGAGTTCTAAGTTTAAAATATATAAACTGTAAAAAAAAAGAAAAACACATGAGTCAAGAGACCAAAGATCTGAACTATTTATTTTGCCACTGGATAACTTACTTGGTTAAGTGGCGACTTCTAGCCTTTAATTTTTGGCTTTATTCTCTAACTTTCGATTTACTGGGTCAGGCTACAATATCCTCTTCCTGCCCTCTTTTTCTCAAACTTTTCTCAACTCTTTTTTTTCGACACACATTTTTTTTGTCTAACTTGATCAACTTGATTGACTAACTTGCTCAACCCGGCTACCCTTTTATTTTGACTTTCTATCGGTATCCCCCTTTTCTTTGAAATTGACTCATCTCTCTGACCCCTTTTTCTCATATGTTTATGTATAAAAAAAAGTATATGGAAGTTGGATTTGGTTTCAAAGGGACGGGTAAGAGTGTATATGGCTCAATTTGGTTAACTAGGGGGTGCCTTGTTTGACGAGGCGGGTTCGTGGAGCAAAAGAAGAAAAGGCTCAATTGGTTAAGTCCTAATGCCTTTAGTCCTTACTACTTGTGCAATTTTCATCTAAATATTAAAAAGTAGCCTCTCGTAAAAATTATTTCTTTGTAAAAATAGTAGAAAGTGTTCTACTTTTGGCTTATAACTCACATATAGAGAGGCTTCACAAATGATTTTAAAATTGAGCATTTCCATCATACTTGCGTCGTTCAAACTGATCAAGTTTTTGCAATCAAGTTTCTTCATGTAAGCATACATATTCATTTTTTCTAACTCTTCCCAAAACAATCAAGTCTTTCATTTATCCAATTTCATGCATACTGCCCTAATTATTACTAACTGATATTTGTATTTTTTTTTTCAAAACTTGACATGTATGATTTCAACTGGAACTAACCCTCCCCCCCTCCCACTGCATATGAACTCGTCCTCGAGGGACTGGATGCAGTGGAAAAAAGGTTAGGTACAGGCAACGACACTATAAACAAAACCAAGGAAAACTTCTCACATTTAGACCAGGCACTAGGCTAAGTGGGAGATAGTGCCAACAATCAAAACATGCCAACAAACACAGAAAAACAGAACCAAAACGTAAGGGTAGATAGAAACCAACAAAAGCATGCATAACTTCTCACACTTAGACCCAACACAGGGCTAAGTGTGAGATGGAGCAGAATATCAGTTATACAAACAAAAAAAAGTAAAATTGTTTGAGCTCGAAATAAACTGAGATGGGGGTTGTACTTAGTGCTTCATGGGAGGTTGACCGGGGGATGCTGAGGGTGGCCTGGAGGACGATGGGCGCCGGGTTGGAGGAGAGCTTATAGAGGGAGGTGGTGGTTGGCTGGCAGGGGGTTGATTGTGGGTGGTTCTCAGCAACCTGGCCAACAGAACCAATTGAGAATTTTGAATTCTCCACCAGCTGCGTCAATGTTTGCTCCACTCAGAGCTTCCATGCGGCGTCAGCATGTGCAACCTCCTCACGCTCCATCCCCGGAGTGGGCACCCATTGCGTACTTTTCTCTTCTTCTTCAGCAGGGGTTGCTGAGGTTTGCTCAGGCCTCGGTCTCCTTATGGGTTGGCCTCTCTGTTGCTCCCGCCGATGGGCTGCATAACACTGAAAACTCCCTCCTTTCGTCCTTTCGAGTACCTGAGTTCTAACAAAGAAATCTAGGTCAAATAATTCGGGACTGGGACAAAAGATGGGACGTCCGGCACACTTCACAATCCAGTTTCTCCTCAAATAGGCCCCGAGGAGGTGGCAGACGTTTAGATGGCGGGCAACGCGGGCAGCAATTTGATTTATGGAATGGGCCAACCAGAATCCCAGATGGACCTTTCTTTGCTCTCTCATACTCCACATAAAGTAGAGCTGGATAGGGTAATGATTGACAACGTATTGGCTTGTCCGAGGAGATTACAGGCTAGGTAGACCTGGGCTTGTCGGAGGGTAGGATCAGCAATGTGATGACCTCTGGATTCAGAGGTTGTAAAGGTAGGGGCGGATCCATTGCAAATGACCTTCCAGACGGTCTGCTGATCGAAATCGAGTTTCCTATGGGGGAGACCGATATCGCGCCCAACCCAGTCCCCGTTAGCCACTTGGCTTTGCTTCCCCGATACGCTTCTTCTCTCCAGTACTGTTTTGTCCAATGCATCAGTTGGCGCCTCCTGAAACCTCTTCAATGACTATGCACGTCCTATCATCACCTGCCCTGATCCATGTAAACACTATACCACCAATTAAATTCAAATTGCACTGATCAAGTGGACAATTAATTTCAGATGAAAACTCAAATAGTTCCACTTGATCAGTTCCCTTCTTCGCTTCCGACTTTTTAATTACCTAAGATTTAAAAAACTAACACATGAAAACTATTTACACTAATTACTAAGGACTTGACCGGGTTCCCCTAGGACGTCACTTGATCAGTTTAATAGTTTAAGAAATTGTCGCTTGATCAAGCAGACTACCCATGAGTACCCGATCACTCATTTTACCTGCTCACTGGAGAGAGTTAGGCATGAGTAGTGGAATGTCGTCCACCACAAATGCCTCCATTCCTTCTCTGTACAGTTTTACCCTGTGTCCATTCACTATAAAAGTAGGCGAGTCTGGATTGCCCCCCTGGAGTTCAACTGCTCCATTAGCTCTGATGGCGACAATGGTGTAGGGGTCGATCCACCTTGATCGTAGCTTCTCGGCCATCAATTTAAGTCTGGACTTGAAGAGAAACACTCTTTGGAGCACCTTGAGTTCCTTCTTGCGAAGGTTCTTGTCATGCCACATCTTGGTTTTCTCTTTGTACCACATGGCAGAATCATAGGCATCAAGGCGGAGCTCTTCAAGCTCATGCAGCTGCAACTTCCTCTCCTCAACGCCAGCCTTTGCATTCAAATTCATCTCTTTTACTGCCCAAAAGGCTTGGTGCTCCACTCCCACCGGCAGATGGCACATTTTTCTAAATACCAGCCGGTATGGGGACATTCCGATAGGCATTTTAAAAGCGGTTCTATAGGCCCAGAGTGCGTCCTCCAGACGACGGCTCCAGTCTTTCCTCGTAGGATTGACCGTCTTTGATAAGTCGTATTCTAGGCCTAGGTTACGGGTCAGTATGATATGCATAATTGAATTATATCTGCAAAACTAGTTGCTTAAGCGTGCAGGGTAAGCGTTCTAGCCAGTAGGCAGAGTTTCAGACACTTCAAGTGAAAAGGGCGTCAGGACGATTACGTACTGACCAATATACATGCAAAAATGGCTCGAGATGGAGAAGGAGGATAGCTGGGACTGCTCAATCACAATTAAGGGCAAAGAAGTCATTTCACCGCAAGGTCTTACCCTAAAAATCAAGGGTAAGCCTCCCTATAAAAGGAAGCCACTTGGAGAGAATTAAAAAAAAGATCGTTCATCATCATTACTTTTAGGAGAGTTCTCTCGGAGTTTAGTCTTTCAGCCCAGTCCAGAATCTCGTTCCTCGCCACTGTCATGGTCACTTGAAGATCTAGATGTTCCCGGAGTTCCAAATCGTCCGTTCCAGCCAGTAAGACCGTAGCTTAGAGATTTCATCGCCTGGAGTGGCAAAACACTTTTATTCGCTTTCGTAGTTTAATTTACTTGCTTTCCTTACGTTGGATCTTTGCTTGCTTTTGGATATTTTCTGCTTTTGAAGTACTTGTTGAAGATCCGAACGTGTTAATGCTAAGAAGTTGATTTCCGTTCAGTTATGGTGTTGATTTCTTTTCCTTCTTATTCCGCCTAGTTAGCTTAGATCTAAGGTTCCTTGGTGTTTTAAGTGCTGAATCTTTTCTTTCCTTGTTTCCGTCGCAATTTCCTTAGTTAAACGTGGAACTGTTCGATCGTGAGTGAATCGCTGCATGTGAAGTTTAGTTTGAGTGCGTTTCATTTCCTGTTGACCAGTACGCGGAGTTGCAGTTTCTGTGTTTTGATTTCAGATTTGGTGTTCTTATTTGTGGATCTGTGTTCGCGAATTGATAAACTGTGTTTCTGTGTTGAATCTGGAATTATTTTCTGATTTTAGTTTGTGTTGTTGAAGAAGATGATGTCCAAGTCTAATGTTGGGGACCACTTTGCTTTTTAGATGCTTTTTGCTTTTTGTCCTTTACTTTTAGTTATAACCTGCAGATCTGTCGGCCTAGTCACCATGACTACCACTACCCTCTGAATATTCTGTCTAGCCCAAAATAGAATCCCGTACCTTCCAAATATTTTCTGTTACAAAAATGTCTCCCCATTTCCACGTACACAGCTGCACCTCTACACTACTTTCCCCATTCTAGTCAGTAGGAAATTACCTTTAAGTTCTTGCCTAGGTAGAGACTCAACCCGAGCGTGGTAGCTAACCAAACCATCCAGAATATCACCACAATAGTTTTAACGCACCATCTCTGTGGGATTCGACCCTTACCACCACTATACTGATCAGTAGGAGTGGGTTGAGGAATTTTTGAAACCAGGGCCTAGGTTTAATTAGGATCTCTATCCTGACCAGTAGGATGTATCCTTACTTGAACGACACCTAAGCGCCCTGAACACCACCGTTTCAAATGGCGTCGTTGCCGGGGATGGATGGCGTTACTAGTTACTTTTGTGTGTGATACTTTGGCGTATATATTGTGCATAATCTTCTTTTTCTTTTCTTTTCATTTCAGTTTATGAGAAGCAGTTCGGCTCCTGACCAGGGGAGACCGAAGATATTTCAGCGAGGATCTATACTCGTAACCACTCGTTCTGGCCTGTCGACCACCTTGTCTGACCTAGGCACGAGTAGTGACGAAGAGAAGGGCACCATAGAGGGACCGATACCAGAAGAGATACCACGGTTGGAAGGCAACCCAAGGGAAATGGCCAACCAGGGAGATGAGGACCCGGAGATCGGGACGCTGAACGCGCATACTGAAGGAGAACCCCCCGCAAGCCATAGTCGTTACTCTAGGGCAAACCGCCTGCGATGTGAAGCCTCATGTGATCGCGATCCTTCCTACGTACTGCGGGAAGAGCTACGAAGGGCCGTATGAGTTTCTTCATGAGTTTTGCAAAATTTGTAGGGCGCAGAGGAGACCAGCAGGAGCAACTGAGGATGATTATAGGCTGAAGGCTTTGCCATTTGTGCTCATGGGGGAAGCTAACACCTGGTTCATGCGCCTGCCCCCCAACTCTATTGAGACTTGGGCCGATTTCAAGTCAGCATTTCTGGGTGAGTTTTTTCCGTCATCCAAGACGAGCGCACTGAAGAGGGAAATAACTAATGTGGAGCAAGGGTATGATGAGCCCTTGAGTGATTATTGGGCAAGATACATGGGTCTTTTGGAATCATGTCCCAACCATCGCATGGCGGACATTGAAGTACATCATACTTTCTACGAAGGCATGAACGCGGTAACCAAGGACCTGGCAAATTCATCGTCAGGGGGAAGCTTCACGCAATTGCGGGTTAGCGAAGCAAAGAGAGTCCTAAGAAAGCTGCTGAATGCAAAGAAAGAGTATGACCATTCAAGGGAATGATACAACCGAGAGCGGGCTGCTGTTGCCTCGGTTACTGATCAGGAAAATACACTGGAGCAGAAAATGGATTTGAAAATGGATGAGCTGAAGAAGTCACTTATGAGTGCGATCGAGAAGAGCACTCCACCACCTCCCCCAACTGGGAATTACAAGGGTGCAGAGCAGGGAAATCAAGGACCAAACTATGATCAGCCTACTGACTTCGGGAATATGGAGCAAGTTAATGCTGCGGGGTACTTCAATTCTAGTGGGCATTGGATTCAAGGTAGGCAACAGGATGCACCATGGAGGGATCATCCAAACTTCCGATGGACCAGTATAACCCTCATCTGAACCAAGGTCAGAACCAGTATAACCCTCATCTTAACCAAAACCCTAACCGTGGACCAGCAAACCCAGACTACCAGCCCAACTGGTCAGGAAGAAACCAACATTCCCAAAACCAAAACCCACAAAACCAGAACCCGAACCCTGTCTATGTGCCACCCCACCAGAGAAACTTCCAAAATTTCCAAAATCAGCCGAACCCAGGACCCCAAAACCATCAGAACCAAAATCAATTCCAAGGCCAGCACCAGAATCAATATCCTCAAGATCAGTACACCCCTCCTGCCCAGTATAACCAATACCCGCCTAATCAAGGCCAGCAAAACTCCCAGAACTATCAACACCAAGGGCCAAGTCATTTCCAAAACTCGAACAGGTCAAGGAGATCCGTTGAGGACATGATGGGTGAAATGCTAGCGTCACAACAGAGCATCAAATGAGAATTGCAATCCCATAATGAGGTCGTGCAGGGGATGCAAAACGCCCAGAAGGAACATAAGGCGAACATGGATATGATGAATAGGCAGTTAGCTCAACTGGCCAGTTCGGTGGGTGATTTGAAGGGAAATGCATGGAAACTCCCATCTACAGTCCAAATGCCCGAAAAGGCAAATGTGAGTAAGGTTACGTTGAGGTCAGGAACCACTTATGACGCGCCTCAACCGAAACAACCTGGTGGAGGATCCAATGGAACGAAGATAGGAGGTGATACCATTTCAGCGGAAGAATTAGGGAGAACTATGCCTCGGATGAAAGATCCATTCTTCTTGGATGATACACCAAGTGTACGAGGTGAACCCGACACCCTACTGACCAGGAAGGAACCTCCTCAAGAGGTAGAGCCCATAATGGAGGCTGAGACCCAGGAACTACCCAAGAAAAACTCCAAGAAGGTTGCTGAGGAACCAGTAGAGGAGGAAAAAGGGGAGAAACCATTCCCATTCCGATTTGTTACAAAGAGGAAGAAAGAGAACCCGGTTGACTACTTGTCGATTTTTGGGAAGTTGGAAGTCACCATACCATTCCTCCAAGCCGTGAAGCTACCCCCTCTTGGGAAATTCATAAAGGACTTCATAGCCGGGAGAGCCCAGAAGGATGGCAAGATTATGGTGGAAGGGATAGCGTCAGCAATAGTGCAAGAGAAGTTGCCACCCAAGAGAGCCGATCCAAGTATGTTCACTCTGCCTATAGCTATAGGAGATGTGAAGGTCAAACATGCAATGTGTGATTTGGGGGCATCCATAAATGTCATGCCATTGTCTATCTATAACCGATTGAAGGGAGTTAGATTGTCGAATACTAGGGTGTTGATCCAACTGGCTGATAGGTCGTGCATAAGTCCTGAGGGAGTTTTAGAAAACGTGTTAGTAAGAGTGCATGATTTTACCTATCCTGCTGATTTTTATGTGATCAAAATGAGTGAGCATGAAGCCAGGGAATCTAGTGGAGTGTTGTTAGGAAGGCCATTTTTGAGAACGGCTAAGACAATAGTGGACATGGCCGAGGGGACAATTTGCATTGATTTTCATGGAGAGAAATTCACTTTTGATATCAATGAAGCCATGAAGAAACCGATTGATTCTGAAAATTTGTGTTATGTTGATGTGATTGACCCCCTTGTCCAAGATTTTCTTGAGACCGAACTATTGCAGGAGAAACTCCAAGCGTTAGATGTTTATGAGCAGGCTGACATCGAAGCTGCTGCATGGTGCGATCTGATCAGTAGCCAAGGGTTAACTGATGAGGAAATAGAAGCAGCAATCAAGGAATTTTGTCAGAAATCGGAGTTCATTGGAGCCGCAGGGGTTCAGCTACCAGCCAGTATAGAAGAACCATCGGAGAGAGATTTAGAAAAAGAAGGAGAGATTGAGAAAAACCCTCTACTCGAAGACACACTTTCACCTCAAGTTGAGCTGAAGAAGTTACCACCAAATTTGAAGTATGCCTTCCTCGGAGAGGAGAACTCATATCCAGTGATCATCAGTAGCATCCGTACGAAGGAACAAGAGGCTAGGCTACTGACCGTGCTGAGCAAGAACAAGAAGGCGATTGGTTGGAGTCTTACAGATTTAGTGGGAATTAGCCCCTATGTCTGCATGCACCACATTAGGTTGGAGGAAGGAGCGAAGGCACATCGAGATGCTCAAAGGAAGGTAAACCCTAACATGCGAGAAGAGATATTGAAGGAGATCTTGAAGTTGTTGTCGCTAGGGATTATCTATTCAGTACCGGATAGTGAGTGGGTCAGCCCGATCCACATGGTCCCAAAGAAGTCAGGCATCCAAGTAGTTCAGAATGAGAGGAATGAACTGATCCCAACGAGGCTAGTCACGGGTTGGCGAATGTGCATCGATTACCGTAACCTGAACAATGCGACCAGGAAGGACCATTTTCCCCTGCCGTTCATCGACCAAATGTTGGAGAGATTAGCTGGGAAGAAGTTTTTCTGCTTTCTAGATGGGTACAGCGGGTATTTCCAAATTTACGTAGATCCTGAGGACCAGGACAAGACCACTTTCACTTGCCCGTTTGGAACCTATGCATACCGTCGCATGCCTTTCGGCCTGTGCAACGCTCCAGGTACGTTTCAACGATGTATGATGAGCATATTTTCCGATTTGATTGAGGATTGCATAGAGATATTCATGGATGATTTCACGGTTTACGGAGACTCGTTCGACTCTTGCCTTCACCATTTGGATATAGTTTTGGAAAGATGTCAAGCAAAAAGTTTGGTTTTGAACTTTGAAAAGTGCCATTTTATGGTCACCGAAGGGATAGTTTTAGGACACGTGGTCTCAGAAAGAGGTATCCAAGTGGATCGAGCCAAGGTAGATGTTATATCCAAATTACCATACCCTACTGATCAGAAGGGAATAAGGGATTTTCTGGGGCACGCCGGATTTTATCGAAGATTTATCAAGGATTTCTCCAAGATCGCCCAGCCCCTTACTAGATTACTTCAGAATGACGTGGAATTAATCTTTGATGAGCAATGCAAGGCTGCTTTCAACCTTCTCAAGGAAAAGTTGACATCCGCACCTATCATAAGGGCTCCTGACTGGAACCATCCTTTCGAAGTAATGTGCGACGCCAGCGATTTTGCGGTAGGAGCCGTGCTGGGTCAGAAGATCGACGGGAAGAGGTACGTAATTTTTTATGCGTCCAAGACTTTAAATCAAGCCCAGCGGAATTATGATACCACTGAAAAGGAGCTGCTGGCAGTGGTGTATTCTTTCGAGAAGTTCAGGCCATATTTGTTGGGATCCAAAGTCATAGTGTATACTGACCATGCGGCGATTAAGTATCTGATTGCCAAGAAGGAATCCAAACCACGCTTGATCCGATGGGTACTCTTGTTACAAGAATTTGACTGGGAGGTAGAAGATAAGCGAGGAGTCGAGAACAAGGTGGCAGACCATTTGAGCAGAATAGTGCAAGATGGAAACGGTGACGAAGTGCACGATAAATTTCCAGAGGAACATTTTTGTAAGGTGATTTTTGCGCCCAGAAGAATTGATTGGGAAGAAGTGTTCAAGCTTACTGGTCAGAATGATACAGCAAAAGGAAAAGAGAGGGTAGGGCAGGAACCATGGTATGCGGACCTGGCCAACTACCTAGTGACTGGAGAGCTTCCAGAAGTGCCGAGTGTTACCAAAGCCCAAAGAATGAAGACTAAGAGTGAAGCGAAATACTACTTTTTGGGACGACCCTTATTTGTGGAGGGTAGGGTCCGATCAAGTGATAAGGAGGTGCATTCCTGACTGGGAGCAGCGGGATGTTTTAACCCACTGCCATTCATTAGCATGCAGAGGACATTCTGGGTCCAAGAAGACGACAAGGAAGATTTTGGATAGCGGCTTTTATTGGCCAACCCTCAACAAAGATGCGTACGAGTTTGCAGAAGTTGTGAGCGTTGCCAACGGACCGGTGGAATATCTGCCCGGGATGAAATGCCGCAGGTACCCGTAATAGTTTGCGAGCTATTCGACATATGGGGAATGGATTTCATGGGGCCTTTTCCTTCATCCTATGGCAATCTGTATATCCTAGTTGCTGTAGACTACGTCTCCAAATGGGTAGAAGCCAAGGCCCACAGGCACGTGTGAAGCCAAGGAAGTGGCCAAGTTCTTAAAGAGTCATATCTTCAGCCGATTCGGTGTACCCAGGGCGATCATATCCGATGAAGGTACACACTTCTGTAATCGCACAATTGAAGCCTTAATGAAGAAATACGGTGTGCACCATAGACTATCCAGCCCTTACCATCCGCAAGCAAATGGTCAAGCAGAAATCTCTAACCGCGAGATAAAGAAAATTTTGGAGAAGACGGTGAACACTTCTAGGAAGGATTGGAGTGTAAGGTTAGAGGATGCTCTCTGGGCATATCGAACAGCCTACAAGACCCCCATAGGCATGTCCCCTTACCGGATTGTTTTTGGAAAGATGTGCCATTTACCAGTTGGAATCGAGCATCAAGCATACTGGGCAGTACAGAAAGTGAATATGGATGCTACAGCCTGTGAAGAGGAAAGGAAGCTGCAACTGCAGGAGCTTGAGGAACTTAGATTGGAGTCATTCGACTCCGCCATGTGGTACAAAGAACGAACTAAATTATGTCATGATCAAAATCTGAGAACTAAGGAGCTCCATGTTGGCCAGAAAGTACTACTCTTCCAGTCAAGATTGAAGCTTATGCCAGGGAAACTCAAGTCCAAGTGGACAGGACCTTACATCATAACTGCACTCCGATCTAATGGGGCAGTAGAAATTTCAGGGAGTTTCTCTAACTCTGAACCTTTCATAGGAAATGGGCATAGGTTGAAAATATTCAGGGATAATAGCGAGGTGGGTGTGGTGGGATGAATTCCACTACAGCCACTTACATCGGTTTCATACTGATCAGTAAGATAGGAATTTGGAGTTCCGCGCGGCCAGTTTCCCTTTGAAAATAGTTTGCATATACTGGCCAAGTTGAATTCCAAATTGCCTAAGGAAGTTGTAAATATTGTAAATACGTAATTAATCTTTGCACGCTAGATAATTCCTAAAAATCCAAAAATATTTTCGGGCCTTAATTTAATTTGAAGTGCACATTGACCAAGGGATTACTTATCGGTGCAGTTCAAAATTTTATTTAAGTGCCCCATTTGAATTAGTTTCTTTTTTAGGTAAGTATCGGAGAAATTATGGAGAGGACAAAAATTTGAATTAAAGCTTGTGCAGCTTTTGCAGGGTGACAGCAGGAAAAATGGCGCGTGAGCAGAGGAAAAGACGCGCGGACCAATCAGAGGCCAGAAACCGTCAACCGCCCTTCCCGTCTGAAACGTCGCGACCGACTTACCCCTGATAACCGGTTACAACCACCTGGAACTGCATTCTCTCTCCCACATAAACTTACCGTCCCAACACTTTCCCCTCACAAACCCTCATTTTCAATTCGCTTTCAAGAAATTCTTGTCCATCTCTCTTGCGGAAACATCATTCTCAACCCCAACTCTCAACCCTACCTTTTCACAACTAAATCGCAGATTTCCACTCATGGGTAAGAAGGCATTCGCCAAGAAAACAAACCCAGCCGCCGAGAAACCCCGGAGGCACGACCACAGCCAGCCCCACCAGCACCCGTCGCTCAACCATCGCCCATGGTTTCCTTGGATGCCATGATGGAATTTCTTCGCCAACAGGACCCAACTAGGGACTGGACGGCGGCATTGACTGGTTTGGTCAAACGGGGGGCGCCGGAACCACATCCAGCGAAGCTCCGCCTGCGTCGGTAAGTCATGCAGCAGATTCAGTACCGGAATCGGCAGAACTCGACGCTATCGCCGCACATTACGACTCCGACTCTGAGGAGCGTAAGAAAAAGTCGAGCCCAGGCAAGACGACTCTGGGGAGCGAAGGTACAAAGAGGACGCCCGAGGAGGAGCCGGTATTGCAAGCAGTGAGAAGGCCGAAATAGATTTGAATGAATCGGCCAGGAAAAAGGCCTCATGACAGACGAAGAATTTGACTCGATTCTGAACAGGGTCAACCGGAGAGAACAGGACACTGCACCAATGGCTGAGGGTCTAGACCTCGCATTGGGGCAGTAGGAAACAGGGAGAAAGCCACATCAGGAACCATACCGGAAGGCCGACCTTTCCCGTTGGTAGGAGGGAAGGAGAGGTACCGAGTAAAGAAAAAGAACCAGTAGACCCCCAAGTGAAAGCCGGGGATGATAGAGTACAAGTAGAAGAGGAAGGTACTGCGTCTACGGAAGCCAAGGATGCAGGAACAGAGACAGCAGAGCCGGAAGTAGAGGCACCCACCCCAGTGGCACCTCAGGTTGTAAAACCGATTCCGGTCAAGCAAAAACTGGTGGTGAAAGAAGACCCCAAGGCCGACTCACCCAAGCCGCAGAGGGTATCACAACGTTGTTTAGGTAAGTGGGCCTCCAACAGGGCCAAACCAAACACGGCGGAGGACCCCATAGAGATCGCAAGCGAGGAAGAGCGAGCCACTCCGAAAAAGGCTGAAGGTGAACTTGTTCAAGCTACTGATCAGGAAGACACAGGGGTGTCTCCAGTACAGAACAAACCGGGCACAACAACGGAAGGAATGGCTGGGGGACCGAACCTCACATCAGAGTCAGGAAGTCCTGCTGGATCTAAGAAGGACGAGGCCTTACTCCAAGCTGAGGAGGAATCCAGGTACCAGATAGAAAGAAAAAGGAAAGGAAAAGCCGTTGTGAAGAACAAGCCGAGTACCAAAAAACCGTGTACCATGAACACATGTATAGTGATCACTGAGGCTGACCAGAGGACCCCATCAACCCGGCAAACACAGAGTGGCAGTGAATATGAGATCAGTGAAGAATCTGAATCCGGTAGCGATACGACCATGGAAGATGAGGAGTACAAGGAGCAGCAACTCCCTAACGATCATCGGGAACTATTGCATCCACCTGCAGAACCGCTCCGATATAAGCGTTGGACGGTGGAGCTCACAGATGACGTGGTGGAGGGGATGCAATTTTTTGACTCCAAGGAGCTCCAATCCATCTATCGCACCAAGAACGCAAAAGGCAAGAAGGTTAAGTCTGGAAAGGTAATTCATCTCACCTCGTTAGATGAATTAAAGGTTCGGGAATCGTTTCTCGCCCTTTTCCATGAATTGGGTTTTGAATGGCTGTTAAGGAATGAGAGTTTGAATGTTCCGGTCGATTTGGCCAAAGAATTTTTCGCCACCTTTCGATTCAAGGTCACAACGGATTTGGATGTAGAGTGTATCAGTTTCAGAGTATTTGGAGGAGAGATTAGGATGAATTTGATTGAATGGACTGTTCGGCTAGGGATATGCAGTTTGGAGGAGGCCATAGGGCCCGAGTGGAGAGATAGGGAGAGGGGGATTCCCCGCAGGCATGTGGACTTTGAGCCCCAGGTAGCTTGGGACGAGCTTACTCACCCCGGGGCAGGACAGTTTCAGTCCACTATCTCCCGATCTATTCATCTCAACGATCCTAATCTACGCCTGGTTCAACTCTTCTTGGGTTACAACCTTTTAGGACAGTCGAATTCGGCAGTCCGAACATCAATGACAGAATTGTATCTTATGTGGTGTGCCAAGAGAGGCAAGAAGTTGCACTTAGGGTTCTGGACTGCATACACATGTCACCTCATTGCTACCCACCCAGCTCGGAATATTTCCCTTTGCCATATCTTGGGAGTCTTTGTGAGAAACAACATCACCATTTCAGAGGACGGAGACTTAACCCCCTTGACGATGGTAGACGCCCCAGGATTGTTTGATACCCCGCTATTCGTCCGGACGAATGCGGTATACATGAGGCAAGGCGTGCCACACTTCTACGCAATGGGAGAGGAAGCTACACCCACTGCTCGGTTGGCAGCAGCTCATGAAGCACAGGCACCGGACCAGGAACAACGTCAAGGGAAGATCAAGGAAGCGATGGAAGAGGTGAAGGAAGAAAATCAACAATTGAAAGCGGAAGTGATGAAATTGGCAGCAGTAATGGAAAGACTGTTGAAGGAATCTGTGGGGCAGACGAGACAGTGTCAGAGGCAAGAAGCCTTGGAGACGATTGTTACTAGGCTTGGAGATGAGAACCAGAAACTGATAACGGAGATGGGCAGAATGGCATCAGTGATGGATGAGTTATTGAATGAAGTCACAAGCCTGAGGAAGGAACAAGCTGTTGCACCAAGGGGCCATGGAGGCCGAGTTAAGGAACCACGAGTATCCGAGGAGGAATTACCCGAGACAAAGGAAGCAGAGAAGGAACACGAGGAAGGAGAAGCCGAAGAGTCGGCAGATTCTGGTAACCAGCAAGCCGAGAATGAGGAGGAGACACCGGTAGAACCACCTGCACCACAACCTGCCCCGCGAAGGAGCAGGAGGAACAAGTGACCACCACCCCCATCTGACCAGTTAGTTTTTCTTTCTATTTTCTTTTTTTTTAGCTTTTCGTTTTTAATTGTGTTTTGTGTGTCTAGGTAGTATACTTTCTGTTTGTGCGCAAACCCCATTCATAACACTTAGCCTATTATATAGTCTAAGTGTGAGAAGTTAAGGGTTTGTCTTTTGGCGCATGTGTTTATGTTTTCTGTTTTTCGTAAGCATGCCGGCTCACACTTAGCCCGTTGCACGGCCTAAGTGTGAGGAGTTTTGTATACCTGTGTGTTTTGTTGGTCTGTTTAGGTTTTCAAACTCTCCCACTTAGCCTATTCCATAGTCTAAGTGTGAGAAGTTTTAGTGTTAATTTGTTGTTTTTGTCTGTTTGTCTATGTGTCCATCATACTGGCCATTACCTTTTCCACTTCACAGCCCTATCTGAGGGCAGACACTTGTCAAGTGGGAGGGGGGACGCAATGACCAGTATGATGAGTATGTATATATGTGTAGTCTTTGTGCTTGTGTTAGTGTCCTGTTAAGTATAGTTTTTTTAATTTGTGTGTTAACTGGGCTTAAAACTCAACCGTCTTGAGCTGAAGGTGAAGGGAACTGAGGGAAATAAGACATGCTGGAAAACCAAAACCACCTTCCCTAGTACCTCCTAGTCAGGCAAGATGATGTGAGTATGAGAGAAAAGCCCATACTTAGAGCCAAACGCGAAAGCCTCTTAAAATGTGAGTTATAAGCTTAAAGTGGAACCACTTTCCACAAATATTGAAAAGAAAGAGAGGCTGCCACAAATTGCCTAGGATGAAGTGACCACGGGTAGCAAACACTGAAGGCAGTAGGAAAACCCCCCCACAAAAAAAAAAAAAAACCGCCCTTAGAACCTCTTTTCCCAACTCTGTTACCCAGATAAATACCCCTAGCCACTGGGGCTGTGTGTGTGCAAGGCGTGAGGCGAATGAAGCTCACTGGCCAGAAAGATGTACAAGAAAGCAGACTCCAGCTGGGCAAGAAGGTTCGGAAGAAAATCGACCAGGGAGTTATCCCGGGTCCAAAAAAAAAAAGAAGGTATAAGGGTAGAGAAGCCACAAAGGAAAAAGAGAAAGAAGAATGTGGAGAAAAATGGTCAGAAACATGACCACAGAAAAAAAGAGAAGGAATAAGGGTGGCAAAGCCACAAGATGATACTGACCAGTTGGAGACCCAAGCCAGAAGCGCCAGCTAAGAAGCAACTGATCAGAAGCCTAATGCATACAGTTCTCCCCCACATCAATAAAATAGGAATTTTGAAAACTTAGAGCCTTAGGAACATCCACCCCAAAACACTGCAACCCAATAGCCCCATTACAAGCCTTTAAGCCCTTCAGTAGCTGCACGTGAGATCCAAGTCCGAAGCAAGCGTGGTTGAGCATATTGAGAGAATGCGGTCCCAACATTCCTGGTGAGGTATGAGAGACCGAGTGAATCTAGTGTTTGGCCGAGGGTTTGGGCGATCTTGACAAACGGATGTACTGACCAGGAAGGAATGGGGGGTGGCAGAAGTTCAAGGCTGTCTAAGGCCGGATTGCACCAGATCCCGAGGTGAGGGATGGTTGAAAATATAGCCCAAATTTTTTTTTGTTTTGTTTTAGTGTTTATTCTTGTTTGTGTGTTTTTCTGTGTTTGACCAAGTGTTTTTCTTTGCGTCGTTGTAGTATAGAGTCTAGTTTAGGTAGAGTCGGTCAGGGGAGTAACCAGGCTAGAATTCGACTTATTCCTTTTTGTTTGTTCTTCACGCTTGAGGACAAGCATGTGGTAAGTGTGAGCAGTTGGATAAGTCATATTCTAGGCCTAGGTTACGGGTCAGTATGATGTGCATAATTGAATTATATCTGCAAAACTAGTTGCTTAAGCGTGCAGGGTAAGCGTTCTAGATAGTAGGCAGAGTTTCAGACACTTCAAGTGAAAAGGGCGTCAGGACGATTACGTACTGACCAGTATAAATGCAAAAATGGCTCGAGATGGAGAAGGAGGATAGCTGAGACTGCTCAATCACAATTAAGGGCAAAGAAGTCATATCACTGCAAGGTCTTACCTAAAAATCAAGGGAAAGCCTCCCTATAAAAGGAAGCCACTTGGAGAGAGAATGATAATCAACCAATTCATCTTCATCACTCTTAGATAGAATTCTCTCGGAGTTCAGTCCTTCAGCCCAGTCCAGAATCTCGTTCCTCGCCACTGCCATGGTCACTTGAAGATTTAGATGTTCCCGGAGTTCCAAACCTTCCTTCCAGCCAGCCAGATCTTGGTTTAGAAGTTTCATCGCCTGGAGTGGCAAAACAATCTTTTATTCGCTTTCGTAGTTTAATTTACTTACTTTCCTTACGTTGGATCTTTGTTTGCTTTTGGATATTTTCTGTTTTTGAAATACTTGTGGAAGATCTGAACGTGTTTATGATATGAAGTTGATTTCCGTTTCAGTTATGGTGTTGATTTCTTTTCCTTCTCATTCCGCCTAGTTAGCTTAGATCTAAGGTTCCTTTGTGTTTAAGTGCTGAAACTTTCCTTTCTTTGTTTCCGTAAAAATTCCTTTAGTTGAACGTGGAACTATTGATCGTGAGTGAATCGCTGCATGTGAAGTCTTGTTTGAGTTCGTTTTCGTTTTCCTGCTGACCAGTACGCGGAGTTGCATTTTCTGTGTTTTGATTTCAGATTTGGTGTTCTTATTTGTAGATCTGTGTTCGTGAATCGATAAATTGTGTTTCCGTATTGAATCTGGAATTATCTTCTGATTTTAGTTTGTGTTGTTGAAGAAGATGATGTCCATGTCTAATGTTGGGGACCACTTTGCTTTTTAGATGCTTTTTGCTTTTGTCCTTTACTTTTAGTTATAACCTGCAGATCTGTCAGCCTAGTCACCATGACTACCACTACCCTCTGAATATTCTGTCTAGCCCAAAATAGAATCTCGTACTTTCCAAATATTTTCTGTTATAAAAATGTCCCCCTATTTTCACGTACACAGCTGCACCCCTACACTTCTTCCCTCATTCTAGTCAGTAGGAAATTACCTCTAAGTTCTGGCCTAGGTAGAGACTCAACCCGTGCGTGGTAGCTAACCAAACCATCCAGAATATCACCACAATAGTTTTAACGCACCATCTCTGTGGGATTCGACCCTTACCACCACTATACTGATCAGTAGAAGTGGGTTGAGGAATTTTTGAAACCAAGGTCTAGGCTTAGTTAGGATCTCTATCCTGACCAATAGGATATATCCTTGCTTGAACGACACCTAAGCATCCTGTGAGCTAAACTCGTTTCGTGGGTCCTTAAAAGAAAGCTTATGGTCGATGGAACAGTGGACAAGTATAAAGCTAGAATGGTAGTTAAAGGCTTTAAACAAAAGGAAGGGTACGATTTCTTCGATACCTACTCACCTGTAACGAGGATTACATCAATTTGCTTCTCGCGATTGCTGCTGTACACAATCTTGAGATTCATCAAATGGATGTTAAGACCTCATTTCTAAACGGTGACCTTGAAGATGAAATCTATATGGAACAACCTGAAGGTTTTGTAGTACCTGGACAAGAGAAAAAGGTATGCAAACTGGTTAAATCCCGCTACGGATTGAAACAAGCGCCGTTGCAGTGGCACTTGAAATTTGATAACGTGATGTTATCAAATGGATTTGAAATCAACGAATGTGACAAATGTGTCTACATTAAGAACACTAATAATGGATACATTATAGTGTGTCTCTATGTTGATGATATGTTAATCATGGGTAGTAACACCCAAGTGATTAACGACACGAAAGCCATGTTAAAAAGAAACTTTGACATGAACGACATGGGTCTAACCGATGTAATTCTTGGAATGAAAATTCTAAGAACATCCGAAGGAATCACCTTAACACAATCTCATTATGTTGAGAAAGTACTAAAAAGATTCAACGCTTATGATAGCACGTCGACTAAGACACCTATAGAGCTAAATGTTCATTTAACCAAGAACAAAGGCGAACATGTCGCACAAGAAGACTATGCGAAGGTCATTGGGTGCATTATGTATCTGACTAATTGCACTCGGCCCGATATCGCTTGCGCTGTGAACAGATTAGCACGCTATACGAGCAATCCAAACAAAGAGCATTGGACTGCTCTTGTAAGGGTTTTGAGATATTTAAAATATACTCTAAATCATGGGCTACACTTAACGAGATACCCCCGGTACTTGAAGGGTACTGTGATGCAAACTGGATATCCGATAACAAAGACTCACTCTCTACAAGTGGATACGTCTTTATTATTGGGGGGGTGGTGTCTCGTGGAAATCCACAAAACAGACTTGTATAGCCCGATCAACAATGGAATCTGAATTAATAGCTTTAGATAAAGCTGGTGAAGAAGCTGAGTGGCTTAAGCATTGCCTAGAGGACATTCCTTGTTGGTCCAAGCCTGGGCCTCCAGTGTTAATTCACTGTGATAGATAGCCAAGCAGCTATTGGAAGAGCAAATAATGGCTTCTATAATGGTAAGTCTCGACACATTCGTCGAAGACACAACACTGTGAGGCATTTGATCACAACTGGTGTGATTACAATCGACTATGTGAAGTCAATAGATAATCTAGCGGATCCGCTAACCAAAGGGTTAAACCATGATCACATGAATAAACTGCTAGAGGGAATGGGTCTAAAATCCACAAACTAAAGGAATAATCATAGTGGTAACCCAACTATGATGACTGGATATCCCAAGAACTTGGTTCAATGGGAAAACTAAGCTATGAGAGTTCATGAGAAACACTCATCTACATCTATTCCCTAAAGAGCAATAGAGTGTTGAAAAACCTGCCTAAGCGGTAAGTCTAAGTCTATGACTTTTAATGGTTCTTAAGGATCTCAAAGAGACCAAGTAGGGCAAGGTACTTGACTAAGAATCACATATGTAAATGCGAAGTGTGGTCGCTTCACAAAATGCATTTATGAATCCAAAGTGGTGTCCAAGACCGTAATGAACACAAACCGTGAGAACGGAAGAGGTTGAGGTGTTTAAGTGTTAACATCACTGTCTCGGTACACGCCGTGGAAGAATAGTTCAAAGCACCGCACTACTAGTCCGCCTGTGTATCCTATTGTGCTATCTATGGATGGTTCAAAGCCAAAACCTACAAATCCTTATACTTATATACCTCGTGAGGGTTGAGCTTGGGTCTGCATGCATATGCATTTGGCTTTTTCCACTCATGTGGGGGATTATTGGAATCTTGAATTTAAGATACCCGGTCAACGAAGTTTGACCAATAATAAATGTGACGAGACATTTTTTTTGGAAATTAAATGATATAGCTTCGATCTACGTTCCGCATAGATGACCGTAGTATATTCACTTTCTCAAATCTGATTCCCAGTGAGTGAGAAAAAGTGGATTAAAGTTGGTCACATTGCAGCTTTTAATAAAGCTAAGCTTAGGGAGTAATTAACTAGTGTTAATTATCCCACGTAGGAGATGAGACACATCTTTTAATGTTTATTTATTAAGTGACTTTACTACACCTAATAATTATAGTGGACTAAGATGGGTTGAAGAAGCCCACACGCGCTCCGAGCCGAGCCGAGCCGAGCCGTGCCCGCGCCCGCACCCGCGCCAGCGCCTGAGCCCGTGCCCTTTTCCTTGGATCTTGGATCTTGGGTGTTCTTTGGGCTTGGTGCTTGGGCTTGTCCCTGGGCCCACACATCATCAACTATGACGCAGTCAAAGTCTACGAGGCTGCCACGTAACGAAGTCAACATGTGACGGATGAACTGGGCATGCATAGCGTCTAGATTCAACATCGACCACTCCAGCTTTCAAATTCGTAACGGCTGGCCGTTACAGCCACACCATGATGACAGCCATCAAGGCTGAGTTGACCCCTGCAGTGGACTAGGCCTATAAATAGGCTAGTCATTTCTTGCATCAATATAGAACATACACACAATCATTATACTCTCTCTGCATAGTCTTTCTTCTCGAAGCTCTGCCCTCTCATCTTCTAGTTCGCCGGAACTCTGCTGATAGCGGTGCTGCTTCACCAGAGACGTTGCCGTTTTATCTTTGGGGACGACACGCCAAACCGTGAGCACTACCGGGGCTTATCTCGTCTTTCCAACAGTGACTGTAGGACTTTCCTCGACTCGGCTAAGTTTGATTTCCAATTTACGGTTTCGTTTTTCATTGTATTTTCAGTTTCAGTTCTTCCTTCTTGGGTTGTATTACGCCCATTTTTTGTTCATCTCTTGTAATTCCAGTCATTCCTACAACACATGCAATATTACATGTTTCATGCTAAGACCGTCAAATAAGTCACGTAATATACATATGAAACCCTAGAACATGAATCGTATAGGGAGAGAGTTATATATTCTAGACTCTCCAAATAATCGAAGTTGCTTGTTGCTTCTGCATGATGATTAGAACTTGACCATGGATCCTTTAACTATTTCCTAAACTTCAATTTTTATCTTAGAGTGGAATGAGCTTATCAAAATTATCTACGATTTAATTAGAGAATGAACAAAATTCCTACTATAAGTTGAATACAAAATTTTGCCTATCTTTATAGAGGAAATCATACTAAACCCTCAATTAGCAAATGTACGAGCTTCAACCTCAATTTTAAGAAACAATCTTTTCATAAAATCTCAAGAACCCATAGTTTTAAATAAGAATCTACAAAATGCAATAAATTTTAAGCAATGTTTGATTTCACATATCACTCAAATGGTTCCGGTTTTGTGTTTTAAATAAAGTCGGTTTTATTTTAATACTCCACCCGTTTTTTTAAAATAACAACTATTTTCATATTGGGTTATTCCATAAAAATAGAAACTTTAGAATCTTTCTATTTTAGGACATGATCCCCACAATCTACTAACTCTACTTTTCCTACTTTTTCTCTTCCTCTCTCTTGCTTTACTCATTTTTTTCCTCTCTCTTACTTTACCAATTGTGCATTAAAACCCGTGTCGTTTCAAATGTTTTTATTTTTTAAATATAGGGGAGTAGATATTATTTTATTATTTAGATTTAAACTGCGATAAAATTTTAATCATGTTATAATAGGTTTTAATTGTACAATATCATACTCCTTCCATCCAAGGAAGATGAACCCTTCATTGGGTAGCACGGGATTTATGCAACTTTATTTTGTGTGTTGAGTGGAGAGAGTAAGAAAGTAAAGGGGAATAAAGTAGAGATAAATGAGTTTCCATTTTAAGCAATGAGTCATCTTGATTGGGACAAACCAAAAAGGAAAGTAAGTCATCTTCAGTAGGACTGAGGGAGTACTCTTTTATAGTGTAATATCATATTTAAATCATGTAATATCATGTTCTGATCGTTATAATGTCATTTCAAGGTAAATTGTATAGTAATTTACTAACTAACGGTAGGCTAACAATTTTTTATATGACATGAACGCGCACAAGTTAGTGGGTTGAGACAATAAGAATCCGATGGTTCTAGATTGAGTTATGGTTTGGCCTTATGGGGTTGGGTCGATATCAGGTTGACTCGATAACGACCCAATATGCACATTTTGCCAGCCATATTGATTTCAATTTCTAAACTGAGTAGTTTTATTTATTTCTTTATTTCTCTACTACTTTATTCTCTATTTGTTTTTCTACTCTATTTTGTTTGCATTTAACTATCTAAACATCATTTTTTAATCACGTGATTAAAATAATTTCGCTTATTGAGTACAATATAAGTAAGTTTTATAGCAATACCTTTTTTTTTATAAAATACTGCGAAATTTGAGCTTATATTAAATAAGTTTGTTTACAAACATATTTTGTTCATTACATCCTACCTTAGTTATTAATTATCTTATTTAATACATGCTTCCTTAGTTATTAATTATCTTATTTTATTATCATCCAGTATAGGTTATTACATTATATTTTATTGTTTATTATATTTTATAAATACCTCACACATTTCAATAACTCATTTCACTTATATTTATTAAAAAACTAATTTATAAAAATGAAACACATAATCTACTAACCTTTTTCGCAATCATATATTACTTTCGATTAATCTAATATATATTAACGTGACAACGTAGGTGATTAAACAACATCGTTTTAAACCTAAAAGGTTAATTTATAAAAATATAAAATAAAACATATTTTCAAAAATAGGATATTGAGATTTTTTAACACTTAGGTAATTAATTTGAAGCAAAACAAATCAAAATTGGGCAAACATCGTGATTTTATACATTAACCTTTTCAATTTTAAAGTGCTAAACATCGTGATTTTATATATTAACCCTTTAAAATAAGGAGTATTGAATATGATTAAATGTATGGTGGAAAATTAGGTGGTTGGTACTCTCGTTCCATATTAATTGGGTCATTTTTCTATTTCATGAAGTTTCAAATTAATTGAGTTATTTCTATTTTTGGCAAAAAGCAATTCTTCCTTTTACTATATTCTCTCTTCATATCTTTTACTTTATTCTCTCTTACTTTTTCACCATCTATTTAACACTATATTCTTAAACTTCGTGTCTAAAAGAAATGTCTCTATTACACAGGAACGGAGGTAGTAATCTGGAGTGGTGGTGTTGAAGTGAAGGGGACAACAGTTAGTGTTGGCATGTTCGGAGATGCATGTGAGGGGACATCAACGAATTTGCTGCCACTCTCCGGACATTTAATTTTTTTATATTGTTTATTAATATTATTATATGTTTAATTTTATCTTCATTGGAATTTGAAAAAAATTGAACTTTTCTTTGATCAATTATCTTCGTTTATTAGAGCATCCATAATGGCGGCGAGCGGACCGGCTAGCCGATCTCCAGCTCTCGCTGGTTCGATCGCCGAACCATTGTAATCGGCAAGCGTTATTTCGGTGAAAAAATCGGCTAGCGCACGCCGATCCGCGAGCGCTCGCCGGTCCGCTCGCCGCCATTGCAGGCTCCGGACCGGCGAGCGATTTTTTTTTTCTAAACACTATATATACGCGCTTTGCACATCATTTTCATTCGCACCACTTGTTTTAACGAGTACTTTCTCTAGCTTAATTTCTGTACAAGATCAACAACGGGAAATGAGCAACGTTGGTGGTAGTAGTGGTGGTAGTGGTGGGGATGCTGAGGAGTATGAACATCGAATGAACGAAGCATTAGAGCCCTATACGAACCGTGAGATTGATCGGCTGATGCAGAGGGCATTGCAGCCGGCGGTACCTCGACCGCGACCAGTTGTCCACTGCCGAACAGTGATTGATCGTGATCACGTAGCTGCACATCAGCGCTTATACGAAGACTACTTCGCACAGGAGCAACGGTTCAACGCCAACCTTTTTAGGCGCTGTTTTAGGATGAGCAGACCCCTGTTTATGCGTATTGTTAACGCCTTGGAGCATCGATATCTGTATTTCCGCTTCAGGCACGATGCGGCTGGCGAACCCGGCCACACACCTATTCAAAAGTGCACTGCGGCAATCAGGCAGTTGGCCTACGGAGGCGCGTCAGACATGTGGGACGAGTACCTCCACATCGGTGAGACAACTATCCTCGAATGTATGAAGTATTTCTGTCAGGGCGTGATTGAAATTTTCCGTGATCAGTACCTTCGAAGCCCTACCCCGAAGACTGTCAGGATCTGATGCAGATGCATGGGGAGAAGCATGGGTTCCCGAGTATGTTAGGCAGAGAGATTGTATGCATTGGAAGTGGAAGAACTGTCCCGCTGCCTGGAGGGGTTCTACACGACCGACTACAAGGGAAGAATCCCACGATGATCCTTGAGGCCGTATCTGACTACTGCTGTGGATTTGGCATGCGTATTTTGAGATAGCCGGGTCGAACAACGACCTCAACATCCTCAACTCGTCGCCCCTTTTCAACGAGCAGTGCTAGGGCGTCGGTCCGGCCATTAGTTTTGTCGCCAACGGTAATCGGCATGATATGAGCTACTACTTGGCGGATGGGATATACCCTAGGTGGCCCGTCTTTGTGAAGACGATTAGATGCGCATCAGATGAGAGGAAGGCCTACTTTGCGGAACATCAGACGATTTGGTGTGCTCCAGTCTCGATGGGCGGCAATTTGGGGTCCAACGCGTTTGTGGCATATCGACTGCATTGCTGATATAATGTACGCCTATATTATCATGCACAACATGATTGTCGAAGATGAAGGTGTACAACTGACTAGTTGGATGCACGAGATAATCAGTCGGTCGAAGACCGGTGGCTGCCAAAGTTCGCAGGGGGGTCCGCACGATGAAGCCGACCTTCCTCCAAGCAACATGTCAGACTAGTGCCAAAGGGTGCTTCAAGTCGACTCCAAAAGGTTAATTGAAGAGTTCGTGGTGCGGAATGGAATGCTGGCGTTAGTTTTTTTTTTATTACCCAGGAACTACCCAAGAAAAACTCCAAGGTTGCTGAGGAACCAGTAGAGGAGAAAAAGGGGAGAAACCATTCCCATTCCGATTTGTTACAAAGAGGAAGAAAGAGAACCCGTTTGACTACTTGTCGATTTTTGGGAAGTTGGATGTCACCATACCATCCTCCAAGCCGTGAAGCTACCCCCTCTTGGGAAATTCATAAGGACTTCATAGCCGGGAGAGCCCAGAAGGATGGCAAGATTATGGTGGAAGGGATAGCGTCAGCAATAGTGCAAGAGAAGTTGCCACCCAAGAGAGCCGATCCAAGTATGTTCACTCTGCCTATAGCTATAGGAGATGTGAAGGTCAACATGCAATGTGTGATTTGGGGGCATCCATAAATGTCATGCCATTGTCTATCTATAACCGATTGAAGGGAGTTAGATTGTCGAATACTAGGGTGTTGATCCAACTGGCTGATAGGTCGTGCATAAGTCCTGAAGGAGTTTTAGAAAACGTGTTAGTAGAGTGCATGATTTTACCTATCCTGCTGATTTTTATGTGATCAAAATGAGTGAGCATGAAGCCAGGGGAATCTAGTGGAGTGTTGTTAGGAAGGCCATTTTTGAGAACGGCTAAGACAATAGTGGACATGGCCGAGGGGGACAATTTGCATTGATTTTCATGGAGAGAAATTCACTTTTGATATCAATGAAGCCATGAAGAAACCGATTGATTCTGAAAATTTGTGTTATGTTGATGTGATTGACCCCCTTGTCCAAGATTTTCTTGAGACCGAACTATTGCAGGAGAAACTCCAAGCGTTAGATGTTTATGAGCAGGCTGACATCGAAGCTGCTGCATGGTGCGATCTGATCAGTAGCCAAGGGTTAACTGATGAGGAAATAGAAGCAGCAATCAAGGAATTTTGTCAGAAATCGGAGTTCATTGGAGCCGCAGGGGTTCAGCTACCAGCCAGTATAGAAGAACCATCGGAGAGAGATTTAGAAAAAGAAGGAGAGATTGAGAAAAACCCTCTACTCGAAGACACACTTTCACCTCAAGTTGAGCTGAAGAAGTTACCACCAAATTTGAAGTATGCCTTCCTCGGAGAGGAGAACTCATATCCAGTGATCATCAGTAGCATCCGTACGAAGGAACAAGAGGCTAGGCTACTGACCGTGCTGAGCAAGAACAAGAAGGCGATTGGTTGGAGTCTTACAGATTTAGTGGGAATTAGCCCCTATGTCTGCATGCACCACATTAGGTTGGAGGAAGGAGCGAAGGCACATCGAGATGCTCAAAGGAAGGTAAACCCTAACATGCGAGAAGAGATATTGAAGGAGATCTTGAAGTTGTTGTCGCTAGGGATTATCTATTCAGTACCGGATAGTGAGTGGGTCAGCCCGATCCACATGGTCCCAAAGAAGTCAGGCATCCAAGTAGTTCAGAATGAGAGGAATGAACTGATCCCAACGAGGCTAGTCACGGGTTGGCGAATGTGCATCGATTACCGTAACCTGAACAATGCGACCAGGAAGGACCATTTTCCCCTGCCGTTCATCGACCAAATGTTGGAGAGATTAGCTGGGAAGAAGTTTTTCTGCTTTCTAGATGGTACAGCGGGTATTTCCAAATTTACGTAGATCCTGAGGACCAGGACAAGACCACTTTCACTTGCCCGTTTGGAACCTATGCATACCGTCGCATGCCTTTCGGCCTGTGCAACGCTCCAGGTACGTTTCAACGATGTATGATGAGCATATTTCCGATTTGATTGAGGATTGCATAGAGATATTCATGGATGATTTCACGGTTTACGGAGACTCGTTCGACTCTTGCCTTCACCATTTGGATATAGTTTTGGAAAGATGTCAAGCAAAAAGTTTGGTTTTGAACTTTGAAAAGTGCCATTTTATGGTCACCGAAGGGATAGTTTTAGGACACGTGGTCTCAGAAAGAGGTATCCAAGTGGATCGAGCCAAGGTAGATGTTATATCCAAATTACCATACCCTACTGATCAGAAGGGAATAAGGGATTTTCTGGGGCACGCCGGATTTTATCGAAGATTTATCAAGGATTTCTCCAAGATCGCCCAGCCCCTTACTAGATTACTTCAGAATGACGTGGGAATTAATCTTTGATGAGCAATGCAAGGCTGCTTTCAACCTTCTCAAGGAAAAGTTGACATCCGCACCTATCATAAGGGCTCCTGACTGGAACCATCCTTTCGAAGTAATGTGCGACGCCAGCGATTTTGCGGTAGGAGCCGTGCTGGGTCAGAAGATCGACGGGAAGAGGTACGTAATTTTTTATGCGTCCAAGACTTTAAATCAAGCCCAGCGGAATTATGATACCACTGAAAAGGAGCTGCTGGCAGTGGTGTATTCTTTCGAGAAGTTCAGGCCATATTTGTTGGGATCCAAAGTCCTAGTGTATACTGACCATGCGGCGATTAAGTATCTGATTGCCAAGAAGGAATCCAAACCACGCTTGATCCGATGGGTACTCTTGTTACAAGAATTTGACTGGGAGGTAGAAGATAAGCGAGGAGTCGAGAACAAGGTGGCAGACCATTTGAGCAGAATAGTGCAAGATGGAAACGGTGACGAAGTGCACGATAAATTTCCAGAGGAACATTTTTGTAAGGTGATTTTTGCGCCCAGAAGAATTGATTGGGAAGAAGTGTTCAAGCTTACTGGTCAGAATGATACAGCAAAAGGAAAAGAGAGGGTAGGGCAGGAACCATGGTATGCGGACCTGGCCAACTACCTAGTGACTGGAGAGCTTCCAGAAGTGCCGAGTGTTACCAAAGCCCAAAGAATGAAGACTAAGAGTGAAGCGAAATACTACTTTTGGGACGACCCTTATTTGTGGAGGGTAGGGTCCGATCAAGTGATAAGGAGGTGCATTCCTGACTGGGAGCAGCGGGATGTTTTAACCCACTGCCATTCATTAGCATGCAGAGGACATTCTGGGTCCAAGAAGACGACAAGGAAGATTTTGGATAGCGGCTTTTATTGGCCAACCCTCAACAAAGATGCGTACGAGTTTTGCAGAAGTTGTGAGCGTTGCCAACGGACCGGTGGAATATCTGCCCGGGATGAAATGCCGCAGGTACCCGTAATAGTTTGCGAGCTATTCGACATATGGGGAATGGATTTCATGGGGCCTTTTCCTTCATCCTATGGGAATCTGTATATCCTAGTTGCTGTAGACTACGTCTCCAAATGGGTAGAAGCCAAGGCCACAGGCACGTGTGAAGCCAAGGAAGTGGCCAAGTTCTTAAAGAGTCATATCTTCAGCCGATTCGGTGTACCCAGGGCGATCATATCCGATCAAGGTACACACTTCTGTAATCGCACAATTGAAGCCTTGATGAAGAAATACGGTGTGCACCATAGACTATCCAGCCCTTACCATCCGCAAGCAAATGGTCAAGCAGAAATCTCTAACCGCGAGATAAAGAAAATTTTGGAGAAGACGGTGAACACTTCTAGGAAGGATTGGAGTGTAAGGTTAGAGGATGCTCTCTGGGCATATCGAACAGCCTACAAGACCCCCATAGGCATGTCCCCTTACCGGATTGTTTTTGGAAAGATGTGCCATTTACCAGTTGGAATCGAGCATCAAGCATACTGGGCAGTACAGAAAGTGAATATGGATGCTACAGCCTGTGAAGAGGAAAGGAAGCTGCAACTGCAGGAGCTTGAGGAACTTAGATTGGAGTCATTCGACTCCGCCATGTGGTACAAAGAACGAACTAAATTATGTCATGATCAAAATCTGAGAACTAAGGAGCTCCATGTTGGCCAGAAAGTACTACTCTTCCAGTCAAGATTGAAGCTTATGCCAGGGAAACTCAAGTCCAAGTGGACAGGACCTTACATCATAACTGCACTCCGATCTAATGGGGCAGTAGAAATTTCAGGGAGTTTCTCTAACTCTGAACCTTTCATAGGAAATGGGCATAGGTTGAAAATATTCAGGGATAATAGCGAGGTGGGTGTGGTGGATGAAATTCCACTACAGCCACTTACATCGGTTTCATACTGATCAGTAAGATAGGAATTTGGAGTTCCGCGCGGCCAGTTTCCCTTTGAAAATAGTTTGCATATACTGGCCAAGTTGAATTCCAAATTGCCTAAGGAAGTTGTAAATATTGTAAATACGTAATTAATCTTTGCACGCTAGATAATTCCTAAAAATCCAAAAATATTTTCGGGCCTTAATTTTAATTTGAAGTGCACATTGACCAAGGGATTACTTATCTGGTGCTATTTCAAAATTTTATTTAAGTGCCCATTTGAATTAGTTTCTTTTTTAGGTAAGTATCGGAGAAATTATGGAGAGGACAAAAATTTGAATTAAAGCTTGTGCAGCTTTTGCAGGGTGACAGCAGGAAAAATGGCGCGTGAGCAGAGGGAAAAGACGCGCGGACCAATCAGAGGCCAGAAACCTCAACCGCCCTTCCCGTCTGAAACGTCGCGACCGACTACCCCTGATAACCGGTTACAACCACCTGGAACTGCATTCTCTCTCCCACATAACCATACCGCTTTACCTTTTCCCCTCACAAACCCTTATTTTGCAATTACACTCTCTCTCGAAAAATTCCTCTTTCATCTCCGCCGACTCCCAACCCTAATTTCCAGATCGTAATTTCCGCTCATGGGTAAGAAAGCATTCGCCAAGAAAACCAAACCCAGCCGCCGAGAAACCCCGGAGGCACGACCACAGCCAACCCCACCAGCACCCGTCGCTCAGCCATCGCCCATGGTTTCCTTGGATGCCATGATGGCATTTCTTCGCCAACAGGACCCAACTAGGGACTGGACGATGGCTCTGACCAGTTTCTGTCAAACGGGGGGCGTCGGAACCACATCCAGCGAAGCTCCGTCTACGCCGGTCAGTCATGCAGTAGTTTCAGTACCGGATTCGGCAGAACTCGACGCTATCGCCGCACATTACGACTCCGACTCTGAGGAGCGTAAGAAAAAGTCGAGTCCAGGCAAGACAACTCCGGAGGGGAGCAAAGGAACAGAGAAAATGCCCGAAGTGGAACCGGTATTTCAAGAAGTGAGAAGGCCGGAAATAGATTTGAATGAATCGGCCAGAAAACAAGGCCTCATAACAGACGAAGAATTTGACTCGATTCTGAACAGGGTCAACCGGAGAGAAGAGGACACTGCACCAATGGCTGAGGGTCTAGACCTCGCATTGGGGGCAGTAGGAAACAGGGAGAAAGCCACATCAGGAAACATACCGGAAGGCCGACCTTTCCAGTTGGTAGGAGGGGAAGGAGAAGTACCGAGTAAAGAAAAAGAACCAGTAGACCCCCAAGTGAAAGCCGGGGATGATAGAATACAAGTAAGAGAGGAAGGTACTGCGTCTACGGAAGTCAAGGACACAGGAACAGAGACAGCGGAGCCAGAAGTAGAAGCACCCACCCCAGTGGCACCTCAGGTTGTAAAGCCGATTCCGGTCAGGCGAAAACTGGTGGTGAAAGCAGACCCCAAGGCAGACTCGCTCAAGCCGCAGAGGGTGTCGCAACGTTGTTTGGGTAAGTGGGCCTCCAGCAGGGCAAAACCGAACACGGCGGAGGACCCCATAGAGATCGCAAGCGAGGAAGAGCGAGCCACTCCGAAAAAGGCTGAAGGTGAACCTGTTCAAGCTACTGATCAGGAAGACACAGGGGTGTCTCCAGTACAGAACGAACCGGGCACGACAACGGAAGGAATGGCTGGGGGACCGAACCTCACATCAGAGTCAGGAAGGTCTGCTGGATCTGAGAAGGACGAGGCCTTACTCCAAGCTGAGGAGGAAGCCAGGTACCAGATAGAAAGGAAAAGGAAAGGAAAAGCCGTTGTGAAGAACAAGCCGAGTACCAAAAAACCGCGTACCGTGAACACAGACATAGTGATCACGGAGGCTGACCCGAGGACCCCATCAAACCGGTGAACACAGAGTGACAGTGAATACGAGATCAGTGAAGAATCTGAATCCGATAGCGATACGACCATGGAAGATGAGGAGTACAAGGAGCAGCAACTCCCTAACGATCATCGGGAATTATTACATCCACCTGCAGAACCACTCCGATATAAGCGTTGGACGGTGGAGCTCACAGATGACGTGGTGGAGGGGATGAAATTTTTTTACTCCAAGGAGCTCCAATCCATCTATCGCACCAAGAACGCAAAAGGCAAGAGGTTTAAGTGTGGAAAGGTAATTCATCTCCCCTCTTTAGATGAATTGAAGGTTCGGGAATCATTTCTCGCCCTTGTGCATGAGTTGGGTTTTGAATGGCTGTTAAGGAATGAGAATTTGAATGTTCCGGTCGATTTGGCCAAAGAATTTTTCGCGACCTTTCGATTCAAGGTCACAACCGATTTGGATGTAGAGTGTATCAGTTTCAGAGTATTTGGAGGTGAGATTAGGATGAATTTGATTGAATGGACTGTTCGGCTAGGAATATGCAGTTTGGAGGAGGCCATAGGGCCCGAGTGGAGAGATAGGGAGCGGGGGATTCCCCGCAGGCATGTGGAATTTGAGCCCCAGGTAGCTTGGGAAGAACTTACTCACTCCGGGGCAGGACAGTTTCAGTCCACTATCTCCCGATCTATCCATCTCAACGATCCTAATCTACGCCTGGTTCAACTCTTCTTGGATTACAACCTTTTAGGACAGTCCAATTCGGCAGTCCGGACATCGATGACGGAGTTGTATCTTATGTGGTGTGCCAAGAAGGGCAGGAAGTTGCACTTAGGGTTCTGGATTGCATACACATGTTACCTCATCGCTACCCACCCAGCACGGAATATTTCCCTCTGCCATATATTGGGAATCTTTGTGAGAAACAACATCACCGTTTCGGAGGACGAAGACTTAACCCCCTTGACGATGGTGGACGCCCCAGGATTGTTTGATACCCCCCTGTTCGTCCGGACGAATGCGGTATACATGAGGCAAGGCGTGCCACACTTCTATGCGATGGGAGAGGAAGCTATACCCACTGCTCGGTTAGCAGTAGCTCATGAAGCACCGGCACACGACCAAAGGCAAGAGGGGATGGAAAAAGCTGTGGAGGAAATAGCGGAGGAAAGCAGACAGATAAGGGCAGAAATGATCGGATTGGCATCAGACCAGGAACAGCGTCAAGCCAGAATGGAGAAGGCAATGGACGAAGTTAGAGAGGAGAATAAGCAGTTGAAGGCAGAGATGGTCAAGCTAGCGGGAGTAGTGGAACGGACGTTGGAAGGGTCTGCAGAGCAGAGGACATTGGCTCAGAGGCAAGATGCTATGGAGACGTTAGTGACTACTTTAGGAGAGGAGAACCATCGATTGATCACGGAGATGGGCCGAATGGCATCCGTGATAGATGAGTTGTTGAAGGAAGTGACCAGCCGGAAGAAGGAACCAGGTACAGGAACAAGCGGCCATGGAGGCCAGGACGATGAGACCCACCCACCAGAGACAATGATAGAAGAGCCCGAGGAAGAGAACGCCGAGGTGCCGGCAGAGGCCGAGGAACCGGCGAAGGAAAATGAGGATCACACTGGAACGGAAGAGGAACCCCTGGAAAAGCAGCCTACACCACCTGCCCCACGGAGGAGCAGGAGACTTCGCTAGACCACCCCCCACCCTGACAAGTTAGTTTTATTTTTAGCTTTCTGTTTGTTTTTAAGTTTTTGTTGGTGTTAGTTTTTGTTGTGATAGGTAAACTTCTGTGTTTGTTTCTGTGTAGCATGTTTTTGTTTTTTTTCTTTTTCTTGTTTCGTACGCATGTTGACTCACACTTAGTCCGTTGCACGGCCTAAGTGTAAGGAGTTTTATATATATGTGTGTTTTGTTGGTCTGTTTAGGTTTTCAAACTCTCCCACTTAGCCTATTCCATAGTCTAAGTGTGAGAAGTTTTAGTTTTAATTTGTTGTTTCTATATGTTTGTCTATGTGTCCATCATACTGGTCATTACCTTTTCCACTTCACAGCCTTATCTGAGGGCAGACACTTGTGAAGTGGGAGGGGGGACGCAATGACCAGTATGATGAGTATGTGTATATGTGTAGTTTTTGTGTTCGTGCTTGTGTTAGTGTCCTGTTAAGTTTAGTTTTTTTAATTTGTGTGTTGATTGGGCTTAAAACTCAACCGTCTTGAGCTGACGGTGAAGGGAACTGAGGGAAATAAGACATGCTGGAAAACCGAAACCACCCTCCCTAGTACCTTCTAGTCAGGATAGATGATGTGAGTATGAGAGAAAAGCCCATACTTAGAGCCAAACGCGAAAGCCCTCTTCAAATGTGAGTTATAAGCTTAAAGTGGAACCACTTTCCACAAATATTGAAAAGAAGGAGAGGCTGCCACAATTCGCCTAGGATGAAGTGACCACGGGTAGCAAACACTGAAGGCAGTAGGAAACCAGCTCCGTTAAAAAAAAAAAAAAAAACCCACCTTTAGAACCTTTTTCCTAACTCTTTTACCCAGATAAATACCCCTAGCCACTGGGGCTGTGTGTGTGCGAGACATGAGGCGAATGAAGCTTACTGGCCAGAAAGATGTGAAAGAGAGCAGACTCCAGCTGGGTAAGAAAGTTTGGAAGAAAATCGATCAGGGAGTTATCCCAGTTCCACACAAAAAGAAAAAAATGGGAGAAGAAGGTATAAGGGTGGCGAAGCCACAAAGGGAAAATAAAAGAGAGAAGAATAAAAAAAAAAAAGAAGAAGGAATAAGGGTGGCAAAGCCACAAGATGATACTAACCAGTTGGAAACCCAAGCCAGAAGCGCCAGCTATGAAGCAACTGATCAGGAGCCTAATGCACACAGTTCCCCCCCACATCAATACTATAGAAATTTTGAAGACTTAGAGCCTTAGGAACATCTACCCCAAAACACTGCAACCCAATAGCCCCATTACAAGCCTTTAAGCCCTTCAGTAGCTGCACGTGAGATCTAAGTCCGAAGCAAGTGTGGTTGAGCATATTGAGAGAATGCGGTCCTAACATTCCTGGTGAGGTATGAGAGACCGAGTGAATCTAGTGTTTGGCCGAGAGTTTGGGCGATCTTGACAAGCGGATATACTGACCAGGAAGGAATGGGGGGTGGCAGAAGTTCAAGGCTGTCTAAGGCCGGATTGCACCAGATCCCGAGGTAAGGGATGGTTGAAAATATAGCCCAATCTTTGTGTTTTAGTTTTATTTGTGTTTGTGTGTTTGTTGTTTTTTTTTCTGTGTCTGACCAAGTGTTTTTCTTTGCGTCGTTGTAGTATAGAGTCTAGTTTAGGTAGAGTCGGTCAGGGGAGTAACCAGGCTAGAATTCGACTTATTCCTTTTTGTTTGTTCTTCACGCTTGAGGACAAGCATGTGGTAAGTGTGAGCAGTTTGATAAGTCGTATTCTAGGCCTAGGTTACGGGTCAGTATGATGTGCATAATTGAATTATATCTGCAAAACTAGTTGCTTAAGCGTGCAGGGTAAGCGTTCTAGCCAGTAGGCAGAGTTTCAGACACTTCAAGTGAAAAGGGCGTCAGGACGATTACGTACTGACCAGTATACATGCAAAAATGGCTTGAGATGGAGAAGGAGGATAGCTGGGACTGCTCAATCACAATTAAGGGCAAAGAAGTCATTTCACCGCAAGGTCTTACCCTAAAAATCAAGGGTAAGCCTCCCTATAAAAGGAAGCCACTTGGAGAGAATTAAAAAAAAGATCGTTCATCATCATTACTTTTAGGAGAGTTCTCTCGGAGTTTAGTCTTTCAGCCCAGTCCAGAATCTCGTTCCTCGCCACTGCCATGGTCACTTGAAGATCTAGATGTTCCCGGAGTTCCAAATCGTCTGTTCCAGCCAGCAAGACCGTAGCTTAGAGATTTCATCGCCCGGAGTGGCAAAACACTTTTATTCGCTTTCGTAGTTTAATTTACTTGCTTTCCTTACGTTGGATCTTTGCTTGCTTTTGGATATTTTCTACTTTTGAAGTACTTGTTGAAGATCCGAACGTGTTAATGCTAAGAAGTTGATTTCCGTTCAGTTATGGTGTTGATTTCTTTTCCTTCCTATTCCGCCTAGTTAGCTTAGATCTAAGGTTCCTTGGTGTTTTAAGTGCTGAATCTTTTCTTTCCTTGTTTCCGTCGCAATTTCCTTAGTTAAACGTGGAACTGTTCGATCGTGAGTGAATCGCTGCATGTGAAGTTTAGTTTGAGTGCGTTTCGTTTCCTGTTGACCAGTACGCGGAGTTGCAGTTTCTGTGTTTTGATTTCAGATTTGGTGTTCTTATTTGTGGATCTGTGTTCGCGAATTGATAAACTGTGTTTCTGTGTTGAATCTGGAATTATTTTCTGATTTTAGTTTGTGTTGTTGAAGAAGATGATGTCCAAGTCTAATGTTGGGGACCACTTTGCTTTTTAGATGCTTTTTGCTTTTTGTCCTTTACTTTTAGTTATAACCTGCAGATCTGTCGGCCTAGTCACCATGACTACCACTACCCTCTAAATATTCTGTCTAGCCCAAAATAGAATCCCGTACCTTCCAAATATTTTCTGTTACAAAAATGTCTCCCCATTTCCACGTACACAGCTGCACCTCTACACTACTTTCCCCATTCTAGTCAGTAGGAAATTACCTTTAAGTTCTTGCCTAGGTAGAGACTCAACCCGAGCGTGGTAGCTAACCAAACCATCCAGAATATCACCACAATAGTTTTAACGCACCATCTCTGTGGGATTCGACCCTTACCACCACTATACTGATCAGTAGGAGTGGGTTGAGGAATTTTTGAAACCAGGGCCTAGGTTTAATTAGGATCTCTATCCTGACCAGTAGGATGTATCCTTACTTGAACGACACCTAAGCGCCCTGAACACCACCGTTTCAGTCTTCTCTAAAATTTCCTTGATTTCTCTGTTTGACACTTCGGCTTGGCCATTGGACTGCGGGTGGTAGGGTGTGGACAAGCGGTGGTGGACTCCATACTTCTGCATTAAGGCTTCTATGGTTCTGTTGGCAAAGTGCGTTCCTTGGTCACAGATTATGGCCCGTGGTACCCCATATCGGGTAATGATGTTTGACTTTAAGAATTTCGCCACATCTCTGGACTCACACGTCCTTGTCGCCTTTGCCTCAATCCACTTGGACACATAGTCCACCGCCACTAAGATGTAGAGATTGCCTTCAGAAGATGGGAAAGGTCCCATGAAGTGCATTCCCCATACATCAAATATCCCTCCAGTAAGTTGGCATCGAGGGCACCTCTTGCAGAATTCATAAGCATCTCTATGAATGGAGGGCCAGTAGAAACCGCTGTCAAGTATTTTCCTTGTTGTTTACTTTGGTCCGAAGTGACCTCCACAAGCTAGTGAGTGGCAGTGGACCAGTACGTCTTCTTGCTCCCATTCAGGTATACGGCATCGGATTACTTGATCCGCCCCCATCTTCCATAGGTAAGGATCTCGTAATCCCCTCGTAATCTCTTCACTACCGGGCAACTCGCCCGTCACCAAGTAGTTGGCCATGTCTGCAAACCATGGCTCTTTCCGCGTGTGCTGTCCCTTTCCTCCTTGATTAGCTTGACCAATCCCCTCTGCTTGGTTGATCCACTGAAGTTTAGATGTTGACTTGACCAGACAGAGATGCTCCTCAGGGAAGGCATCAGAGATAGATTCGCCATTATCTTCTTGTAAGATGCGGCTCAAATGATCCGCCACTCTGTTCTCGCATCCCTTCTTGTCGACTGCTTCCCAATCAAACTCTTGCAGGAGGAGGACCCATCTAATCAGTCGCGGCTTTGATTCCTTCTTTGCCCGTAAGTATTTAATGACCGCATGGTCAGTATAGACTATCACTTTGGACCCAAGCAGGTATGGCATGAACTTCTCAAAGGCGTAGACCACCGATAGCATCTCATTCGGTCATGTCGTAATTCTTCTGTGCTTGATTTAGAGTTTTGGAAGCATAGAAGATTACGTAACTTTTCCCTTCAATCTTTTGACCTAATACTGCCCCCACAGCATAGTCCTAGCATCGTACATCACCTCAAAAGGGTGACTCCAGTCGGGGACACGTATAATTGGTGAGCTTATCAGCCTGTCCTTCAGCAGTTGGAACGCGGCCTTGCATTCATCGGAGAATTCAAACTCCACATCATTCTTTAGTAGCCTCGTCAGGGACTGGGCTATCTTTGCAAAATCCTTGATAAATCTTCTATAAAACCCAGCGTGGCCCAAAAAGGCTCTGATCTCCTTCTGGTTGGTGGGATACGAGAGTTTTGCAATGCCCGCTATCTTCGCTTGGTCGACCTCTATTCCCCTGCTCGACACCACATGCCCTAGGACGATTCCTTCAGTAACCATAAAATGGCATTTCTCAAAGTTTAATACCAAGTCCTTTTGGCGGCATCTTTCCAGCACTCTGTTCAGGCTATGCAGCCCTTGATCGAATGTGTCTCCATAGACAGCGAAGTCGTCCATGAAGATCTCAATACAGTCTTCCAACAGGTCAGAGAAAATGCTCATCATGCATATTTGGAAAGTGCCTAGGGAATTGCAGACGCCAAACGACATCCTTCGATAAGCGTATGTGCCGAAGGGGCATGTGAATGTCGTCTTCTCTTGGTCTTCTGAATTAACCACTATCTGGAAGTAGCCACTATAACCATCCAGAAATCTGAAGTACTGCTTCCCTGCCAACTTCTCCAACATCTGATCAATGAATGGCAGAGGAAAGTGATCCTTCTTTGTTGCTGCGTTAAGCTTCCTATAGTCAATGCACATTCTCTACCCAGTAGCTGGCCTTGTCGGGATCAATTCGTTTTTCTCATTTTTCACTACTTGAATCCCCTCTTTGTTCGGCACCATGTGCACTGGGCTGACCCAGTTACTGTCTGGAATGGAGTAGATAATTCCAATTGAGACTAATTTGACAATTTCTTTGAGCACCTCTTCCCTCATGTTGGGGTTGAGCTTACGTTGTTGGTCGCGATGTGGTTTGGCTCATTCTTCCAGTCGGATGTGATGCATACATAAGTCTGGGCTGATGCCCACCAGGTCTGTTAGTTTCCAGCCAATAGCTTTTTTATTCTTTCTTAACGCCTCCAGCAATCTATCTTCCTGCTCCTTGGTCAACTGACTGTTGACGATGACGGGCTTCGTTTTTTCCTCTCTCAGGTAGGCGTACTTTAGATGTGCCGGAAGTGACTTCAATTCCTTTGCGGGCTTTGGCTCTTTAGTAGGCAGAGGGTTTTCTGCCGCTTCTCTCTCCAGTAGCTTTCCTTGATCAAGCCGCTTCTCTAGGCTGGATACTTGAGCTTTCCCACTTGACCCAGCTGGTCTCAGGTGCTCACAAAAATCTATTATTGCTTCCGCGATGGCTTGGTCGTCCATTTCTCTGACATTTATGGTCTCATACCACTCTGCAACTTCTTTCTCGACCTCTTCATCTTCAGCGGAGTCCGTGAACTGCCTTTTTAAGAATTCTTCCTCCAAAAATTTCTGTACTAAGGGCTCCGTCACATCTACTGAGTATATGTTCTCGCTGTCGGCTGGCCTCTTCATGGCTTCATCGATATTGAACGTGAACTGCTCTCCATTGAAGTCCAGGCTTATCGTCCCATTACGGACGTCTATTATGGTGCTGGTCGTAGACAAGAACGACCTCCCCAGTAGGACTCCACTTGATTCCCTTGCTGCTGGCTCCGTCATTTTGATTATGAAAAAATCAGCTGGGTACAGAAAGTTATTCACCCTAACGACCTGTCGACGAGCCAATTGGATCATGATGTCAGTGTCGATGAGCTTGGCCGCTTGGATCATGATGTCAGTGTCGACGAGCTTGGCCGCTCCCAGCTTCTTATAGATCGAGTATGGCAAAACATTGATCGACGCCCCTAGATCGCACATCGCGTGCTCCACTCGAATTTACCCAATCGAAATTGGGAGCGTGAACATTCCGGGATCAGTCTTCTTGAAAGGGAGGTCGCTTCTCTGGATCACGACAGATACATTCTCCTCTATAATCAGTCTACCTTCTTCGTTGATTTTTCCCGGCAGGTAGTCCTTGACGAATTTACTGATCGAGGGCATCTTTAAGGCCGTCAAGAGCGGCACCTTCACTTCCACTTCCTTGAACATATTAACCACGTCAATCGTGGCATCACCATTCCTCGGTAGGGGTATGGCTTTACTTTCTCTGCTTCTTCTTTCTGACTTCCTTCTGAGGATTTACCTCTCACTTTTGCTTTGCCTTTCTCACTTCCTTTTGCTTTATCCACCCCACTGGATTCTCCTTCCTCTTCACTCTGGCTCTGCTCGGGTACACACATCGGTGGCACTGCAGGTGGGCTAGGGTTTTGGTAAACCTTCCCTGACCGCAGGAACACTTCACTGATGTTTTCACGACCAGGGGGCTGTACAGTAGCAAGAATCTTTCCTTCATTGCCCTCTGCTCCGTGAGCATATCTAACGCGGCCCTCTGCTCCTGAGCCTCTTGAATTTCCCACATCGCATCATTTGGTTGATGTGGGACTATCATATCTCCTGGTCCTTCGTTGGGGTGCCGATTATACCGTTGGTTCAGCGGCCCCCTAGCGTGGTTGGGCTGTGAGTAGTCGGATTATCCGTAGTGCTCTTGCTGGTAATGCGGCTGGGTGTACTGTTGGTTGCCTCTCTGGTGTGGTGGGACATAACTTACCATCTGGTTGCCCGGTTGTCTGCCCTGGTTGCTTGACTGGGGGCCTTGTTGTGTGTACCCCCAGTTTCCTTCATTCTGTCAGCTTGACCAGTTTGGCTGCCCTCCACTGGACCAGTTTTGTTGAGGCCCTCCTGACCAACTGCCTTGACCTCCCTGCATTCTGTTTCCCCCATTGTTTGATCTTTCTGGATTTCGAGCGGCCCAGTTGGGTTGCCCTTCAGAGGGTTGTATCTGCTGTGTCGATGATTGAGGCGGGTTGCTTTGACTCTGATCAGTTCACCTAAAGTTGGGGTGGTCTCTCCATGGGGTGTCCCTTTGCTTCCCCTGGATCCAGTTACCATTTGCATTCCAGTGGCCGACAACATTCACCTGAGGTTGCGGTTCCACTTCAGGCGGCAGAGGCTCTCTAGACTTCTCGACTGCCTCCAGCAGCTTCTTTTCCATTTGCTCGAATCGAGCTTCTAACTTTTCATCACTGCGCGCCTCTGCTACGTGCACTGCACCTCTCCGGTACTGGCCACGGGACGTCTCGTACGACCTCTTGGCTTCAATTAGTCTTTCCAGGATGTTCTTGGCTTGGCTGAATGGGGTCTTTGAGAAATCCCCTTGGGCTGCTAGGTTTAGATCATTCTTGCTATCTACAGTGAGTCATCCGTAGAAGGTTGAGTAGATCTCATTTTCTCCCATTTTGTGGTTGGGGCATGCTTGAAGCAGCCCTTGGAATCTATCCCAGTATTGGCCGAGGGGTTCGTCATACTCCTGTCTAGCTTCTGTAATCTCTCTTTTGAGGGCACTTGTCTTCGACGCTGGGAAGAAGCGATCTAAAAAAAAATCATTCGGAACTCGGCCCAGGTCCTGATTGATCCCTCTGGCAACCTTGAAAGCCAGACTCTCACATCGCCCTTCAAGATGAAGGGGATAGCCTTCAGTCTATAGTCTTCATATGTAGATCCAGCCGGCACAGGTTGGATGTCGCAGTATATGCAGAATTCCTCCAAGAAGGCGTAAGGACACTCCTTCGAGAGGCCATAGAAATGGGACAAAACGGCCAGTACTCCTGACTTGATTGCGATGGTTCACATCCCAGGAGTAATGGCGATGGCATGGGTGGGCTCTTTTTCGTCATGAGCGTGCAGAGAGCCAATTCCTGAGTCGTTATCGACAAGGGCCGTCTCTAATTTTGCTTGTTCAAGTGGTGGTGGCTGGGGTGGTACGTTCTGCTCTCCTTCTTCTTCGCTCGTCAGTTGTTCAGCGGTTGCTGCTTCTATTGTAGCTTGGTATCGCGTGGTAACAACACCGGCTTCCTGGATTCTCCAAGGCGCGTTCGTATCTCTGTATACGAAGGGGTGATTCCAGTGTCCACCGCGTTGGTACCTTCTCATGAACAGAAAAAAAAACAAATGAGAAAAATAAGAAAACAAAACAATTTACACCTATGCGCTACACACAAACATAAAATAACACCATGTTTCCCCAGCAACAGCGCCATTTTGGAAGGGGCCTGACAAGAGCGAGTGCAAATTTAAGATTGGATCAAGCTATATGGAAGATAACTGAACCGGATGGATCAGTTAGCAAATGTCGTTGCCACTTGATCAAGTCGTTCACACTCTCGCTAGCCAACCAATGTAATTTATATAACTCCCAATTTTGCACTACTTTAACAGTAAAGCAGCAAGTTCGGGGTCGATCCCATAGAGAAGCGGGTGTATCAACTGTGTGCGTAGTGAATAAGGTTCGGCTGCTGCCACGCTTTAATTTTGGGAGTTTTAACTACTGAGTTTACACTAGGAAAAAAGTAAACTATCTACTGGATCAAGTCTCTGATTACTACTGGATCAAGTAATGACAGGCTGAAAATAAGAACTCAACTAACTAAGCACGCTACGGAAAACATGAAGCATCTAGCCACTCAACATAATTGAACACTTGGTCAAAGAGTGAAAAGCTAAACTGAACTTGAAAACAGTAAACGCGAGAACAAAAACAAAACAACTCGATTTTATGCTAAGAACTCAGAACTGTACAGCGAACATGCGAATTAAACTAAGCTAACATTTGGGAGAATACGAAAGCAAGTAAAACTAAGAGGTCCTGGGCGGGAAACTTGAGATTACGCCGACAGATATCGAAAATTCTGTAGTGCTTCCTTCGGTCGCCCTTTCTAACTAAAAACTTCTCTATCTAAGCTATCTCTGGAACTGAGCTAAACTAAAACTAAAACTAAACTAAAAGAAGAACTGTAAAAGGAACTCTCTAACTATGGTGGCACATCTTCCATTTATAGGCACTTCATGCAATCTCCAGCTGGATAACGATCTTGGCAGAGGATATTCGCTCATGCTTTGAGCGAACGACTCATCGATTGCTACGTGCTTTCCTTCTAGAATGACGACGCTTTTCAATAACAGATTGTTGACTTGCGTCTCATGTATCAGCACGTGTCCTCTTCTAAAACGTCGTCCTTGCTAACAGAATGATGCGCACCATCCAGCTCATTCGCCTCACGTGTCCTTCCTCTGGAAGCCAGTGGTCCCCTGCTTAACTGCTTGATTACTCCCCTGATTTTTTGGCCCTTTTTCACCTGTTGTACTTGCTTGATCAGTTTGGCCTTGTTGCATTGGTCAAGTGGCATTCCTGCACAATTAACACTTGCTTTTGCGCTATAAACCGATCAAGTAGTGTACTTTTAACCCCTAAACCGATGCATGAAATAGGCCTTATCAATTATGCTGAGATTACAAACTTATCATGGTATCACAACAAACTAAAATCTTCCGCTATTTTCTCTGATTTCTTTTCTTTACCATCTTTTCATCATGAATGGATGTAATCGTGCTCCGATTCCTCCTGCCGAGGACACTTCTAGTCCTTATTTTCTTCATCCTAGTGATAATCCTGGGGTAGTTCTCGTTCCACAGCTGTTGATTGGTTCCAATTACTCAACATGGAGTCGTTCCTTCATCACAGCTCTACTTGCTAAGAACAAATTTGTTTTTGTTGATGGATCTATTCTTCGTCCAAATGACGATGATCTTCTATATCAAGCATGAATCAGATGTAATAGCATGGTTGCGCAACTCAGTTTCTTCTCAGATTTGTTCGAGCATTATGTTTTTGGATAATTCATATGAGATCTGGTCAGATCTAAAGGATCGGTTCTCACTTGGTGATTCTGCTCGTTTGTATCAATTGAGGCAACCATTGATGACTCTCTATCAAGGAAACTCTGATGTTAGCAGCTATTTCACTAGTTTGAGAACGGTTTGGGATGAGTTCAAAAATTCTCAGCCTCTCTCTTGGTGCACCTGCAATCGTTGCACCTGCAATAGTGCAGCTCGATGGCATCAGCATCAGGAGGATGATTGTACAGTTCAATTTCTGATCGGTTTAAACTCTTCATTTTCGCAGATCAGATCCAATATTCTGGTTATTACTCATTTGCCTTCACTCTCTAAGGTGTTTTCCTTAGTTGTTCAGGAAGAAAGGCAACAACACATTGATGGAAATCTAATATCCTCAATCTACTCTCCAGCTCCTGCTCCAGTTACAAGTGAACAACCTTTTGCTAATGCTGCTTCAAACTTTGGCAGAGGCTTCAACAAGTTTCTATGCAGTCATTGTGGTAAAACTAACCATAATCTGGATAAATATTTTTTTCTACATGGCTTTCCCCCCAGGATATGGCCGAGACAAGCCTAAACCTAGTGGATTTACTTAGTCCAGCTCATACAAGCATAAATCTGTTAATTGTGTTGAAGATAATTCTGATTCTTCTCGTTGGAAAGGATCTCAGCTTGTTGCTGCAAATCTACCTAGTATGGATTAGTATCAGCAGCTTGTGAATCTCTTGCAAGGTCAATTCCACACTCAAAGCTCTCTCACTACTCCAGAACCAACACAACCTCCACAATCACTCACTCAGTCTCAGCCTACACAATCATATAATCCTTTTTCTGGTACGGTCTGCTTCTCCCCATCTGTTAACACTTTATCTTCATCATGCTCTAGTTTATCTACTTGAATTTTAGATACAGGTGCTACACACCATGTTTGCTATGATCCATCTCTGTTGTCATCTGCCTCTCCTATATCCAATGCTTCTGTAAACCTTCCCAATGGTCAAACAGCACCTATAACTCATATAGGTACTGTTAATCTTACTTCCAAAATCACTCTCACCTCAGTCTTACATGTTCCTTCTTTCTCGTTCAACCTGTTTTTTGTCAGTGCTTTAACCAAAAATGCCTCATGCACTGTCACTTTCACTCACAATCAATTCCATATTCAGGAAGCTTTACGGGGGACCACGATTGGGAGGGGTAAACGTGTTGGAAATCTCTACATGTTTGATTTTCCACAGTCTCAACACATTGATCCACGTATGATGAAATTTCACTTCCCTACTATTGTTCCCTAGTCTACTGTTGTTCCCCAGTCTACTGCCTTTGTGAATTCAGTAGTAAGTTTGGATGTCTGGCACTAACTTTTGGGCCACTCTTCTTTCAATAAACTGAAACTTTTATCTGGTACATTGTCTCCTTCTAATACTCAATTATCTTCCTGCCATATCTGTCCCATAGCAAAACAAAGAAAGTTACCTTTCTCTGCTTCTTCCCACAAATCTTCTGCCATCTTTGATTTGATCTATTGTGATGTATGGGGGGCATTCTATATTCCTACACACAATGGATTCAAATACTTTCTCACAATAGTTGATGATTTTTCTCGGTTTGTTTGGACTTTTTTGCTCACCCAAAACACAGAAGTCCCTACTGTGATGTCTCAGTTCTTCTCCACCATTCTTACTCGCTTCTCAAAGAAGATAAAAATGATGAGAAGTGATAATGCCCCCGAGTTCAACCTTACTTCTCTACTCTCTACACATGGAACTATGTCCCAACACTCATGTGTAGAAACACCCCAACAAAATGCCAGAGTGGAAAGGAAACACTAACACTTATTGAATGTTGCAAGAAGTCTCCTTTTTCAATCTCATCTTCATATAGAATTATGGGGAGAGTGCATCCTTACAACTTCTTTCCTCATCAACAGATTTCCCTCATACGTGCTACCCAATAAACTGACACCTTTTCAGCTATTGTTCAACATACTTCCAACATACTCAAGTCTGAAAGTGTTTAGGTGTCATTGCTTTGCTTCAACATTGGATAAAACCAGAAATAAGTTCTCACCAAGAGCTATAAAGTGCATATTTATTGGGTATCCCTCTGGATACAAGGGGTATAAAGTCATGGATTTGGAGAACAATAACATTTTCATTAGTAGAAATGTTATCTTCCATGAAACTGAGTTTCCACTTTCACATCAGAAACCATCATCCTTTCCAGATTTTCCAATTCCTGTTTGAGAAACCACACAGCCCCACATAAATACAAATCCTTCTCTTCCTCTTCTGCCGCAGCAAAATACTTCCCAGCCTAATAACACTAATGATGCATCGATTACAGTCCCTCACCATTCTGTGTCTAGGAGGATTATCAAAACACCAACACACCTCACTGATTATATATGTAACTCAGTGGTCTCTACTTCCAAATATCCCATTTTTTCTTATTTTTCTCTTGCTAAGTTGTCTCAGCCTTACCTCAAGTTCATCATCCTAAGAATTCCACCCTCACTGAGCCTAATTCCTAGAAACAAGCAGCACAACATCCTGAGTGGATATTGGCTATGCAAGAGGAGTTACATGCTCTGATAAGGACAGATACTTGGTTGATCACAGTGTTGCCTCCAGGCAAGATTCCTATATCTTGCAAATGGGTATACAAGATCAAGTTCAAGGATGATGCTACAGTAGAGAGATATAAAGCTCGTTTGGTTGCTAAAGGCTTCACACAACAAGCTGGAGTGGATTTTTATGACACATTCTCTCCTGTTGCTAAGCTTACTACTGTAAAATTGTTCTTGCTCTAGCTGCTATACATGGATGGAAGCTTGCTCATCTTGATATTAATAATGCTTTCTTATTTGGTGAACTTGATGAAGAAATATACATGACACTACCACCTGGTTTGGTTGTTCCAGAAGCTCCACCAGAATCTGGAATGCTTGTTTGCAAGCTGAAAAAGTCTCTTTATGGCCTTAAGCAAGCTTCTAGGCAATGGTATTTGAAGTTTTCATAAGTTCTGTCTGGTTTTGACTTATCTCAATCAGCATCAGACCACTCATATTTCTACAGACATTCCTCTGATGGTTCATTCTTTGGAGTTGTCATTTATGTAGATGATATACTTGTTGCCTCCAGTGATGATGCTCAGATAACAAGTTTCAAAGAGTTTCTCACTGACCACTTCAAATACAAGGATCTAGGCACACCTAAATACTTTTTGGGAATTGAAGTTGCTAGAAACCACAGTGGCATTTTCATTTCACAACATAAGTATGCGTTGGATCTGGTTTCTGATGCAGACCTCCTTGGCTGTAAACCCTCTGCTATCCCTTTGGATTCATCTAAAACACTGCAATAAGATGAGGGAGAGCCTCTTTCTGATCCTACTACCTATAGAAGACTCATTGGCCGTCTAGTGTATCTCTGTATAACTAGACCTGATATCACCTTTGCAGTGAATAAACTTAGCCAATTCTTGTCCAAACCTTGTTCGGGGCATATGCTAGCTGCTGAAAAAGTTCTTAAATGTTTGAAACGCACCCTAGGTCATGGTCTTTTTTACTCAGCTAAAGCAGATCTTTCCTTGAGCATTTTTTCTGATGCAGACTGGGCTGCATGTTCAGACACAAGAAGAAGCATATCTGGTTTCTGCTTGTTCTTGGGAAGCTCTCTGATTTCTTGGCGTTCAAAGAAGCAGCACACGGTTTCCAGATCCTCAGCTGAAGCAGAATATAGGGCAATGGCTTTGGCATGCTGTGAAGTGGTTTGGATTGTGGCTTTACTAAAGGATTTTGGTGTTCCTGTGAAGCAACCTGTTCCCCTTTATTGTGATAATCAAGCAGCAGTTTACATTAGCTCCAATCCGGTGTTTCATGAGCGTACTAAACACATTGAAATCGACTGCCACACTGTTCGAGAAAAGCTACTTGAAGGGGTTATCAAGCCTATACATGTCCATAATCACCTTCAGCTTGCTGATATATTCACCAAGCCTTTGGCATCAACTCCCTTTCATAATCTGTTGGCCAAGATGGATTTTACAACGGTGTATAGTCCATCTTGAGGGGGGCTCTTAGATATATCATCAAGAAGTGATAAAGAGAAAGTTCAACTCCGAAAAGCTAATCATCTATGGAAGCTTCGAGATGATGATTGAAGTGAAGAGATGATGATTGAAGTGAAGAACTGAGCTCAGCTCATCTTAGCTCATCTTAGTTTGGATTAGTTAGTTATCCTAGTTGGCGTTAGTTAGTTAGTTAGTTATCTTAGGTGGAGTTAGCTAGTTAGTTTGATCTTCTATATCACCGAGTATATAAGGTGATTTACGCACTTGTATTTGTAATTTTTGATTGAATCAATAAATAGATCAAGTTCTCTCTTCTCTTAGCATGATTATGCTGAGATTACAAACTTATCAGACCAACTCGGTATCCAACTTGAATATATAAAGAAAATGTGTTAAATTGAGATATTTTAAAAAAATATATTACCGAGAGTGAATTGTGGAGTAGTATATAAAACTTATAGATTTATATATATATAAAAACCATAAAACAAAACAAAAGTTGTAAGCTCTCCTTTCCTATGGTTTCCGTCACAATCCGTTTCCTTGGAACGTGGCAAGAGAAAACCGTTGTGCATGCTCTTAAATAGTATTAAATTTTTTTTAAAACTCATTTGTAAAATCTTTAAATTTGTCTACTTTTTTATATAAATTATCATGCAAAAGTCTTAAATATGGTCCATTTACGGGTTTTCTTATAAAATAGTACTACTATCTTACGTCCCACGTAATTTTCTTAGATTTGAGTAGGGAATCTACCGACACCTTATTATCTGTATCTTATTCATCACAGCATATGAATCATGCTATATTGCTGGCTCGATATTTATTTTCTCTAAATTTTTCGATCTTAAACTTTAAACCATAATCTTACACCCATGATATACGAAAAAGGATATATCGCGGACAGTTTTAGTGAAATCTTTTATAAAATGAGAACTTTAAAAACTAAACAAAGTATTAGATCTTTGATATTAGAGATATATTAATATCAGTTGATATCATAAAGCTTACTAGTTTTTCATAATTAGTTTTGAAACTAAAATTGAGTGAACTAATATTCACAAATCAAGACGGATAATAAATCAGAATTTTGTAATTTCAACTGATATTTATATATTTATAAATTGTATATGTAGTTTTATGTTTTGATTTAATTTTTTCTTAAATGAATCTTACATGATAGTGGTCTATATATGTTATTAATGTAAAACAAAAAAATGAGAACGTCCGACATATAAATAAAGTCAAGTCCCTATATATTTCTGACAATAAAATTATTTTTTGAGCAATAAAGAGATGCTTTGTATTGAAGATTAATCTACATTCCATTCCACCTCTTTTAAGGTGATAATGTAAGGTCCATACCACTTTTGATAATGAATCTTACATTTCATTAATTTATTTGTGCTATATTTTATTTGTACCACTTTAGAGCATCCTCATCCGTGCTCTTGCCAAAAAGCACGGATATGGGCCCGGACCCACTTTTATTACTTTTTTACTCCCTGCTCTTAGGCAAGAGCATTCGTGCTCTTCCAAGGACATGCTCAAGGGTCCCACCATTCTATTATTCAATTTAAATAAAAACATTTCCACAATATTAGAATGCATTAAAAATACCCGGAATACTATTACAAATTACTAAAAAATTAAAAATTACATAATTCAAATCCTAAAAATTAAAAATTACTTAATTAAAATCCTAAAAATTTAAAATTACATAATTAAATTCATAAAATTAAAAAAACCCACAACTCGTGGCCGAATTTCGCCCAAATGTGTTTGATTAGGTCTTCTTGTAGCTCAGTGTGGGTTCGGGTATCGCGCATTGTGTGTCTTGTTTCGATCCTCTCGCCCACCGTCGTATGCACACCTCGACGTGGGGGAGACCTCGCGGTAGAGCTTCCAGCTTCATCCTCGTCGTAAAATTTGGCCGCCCTCGGTCCTTCGTCAGCTATAATCATGTTGTGCAAGATAATACACGTGTACACGATGTCGGCGATATTGTTAACGTACCACAACCGAGACGCGGTCTTCACAATGTTGAATCGGCCTTGAAGGACTCCAAAAGCTCTTTCGACGTCTTTCCAAGCAGACTCTTGAAGCTACGCAAAAAGAACCCATCTCGGGTCTTGCAGATTACGTCTCTAGTTCATTGAAAGTATTCAACACGGGCGGACAATGTGACAATACGCATAAACAACCGTTTTGACATGCGAAAACGATGCCGGAAGTAACCCTCCAGAAACCGCGGCTGGTCGGAAAAATAGTTGGCAACGAGCCTTTCGTTGGCTCCCTCCCGGAGGATGTAGCGGCGAATTGATCTAGTTGGTCGAGGAGGAGGAGCGGGGGTAGTGGCGGCGACATAGGCGGCAGATATTGTTCATAGTATTCTTGTTCTTCGCGCTCCGCTTCAGCCATGATATCGATGAAATCCATTTTTAGAGAGAGATTGAGTAAGAGATGAAGATGTAGATGAGTTGTATGAAAAAATATGAATGAGAGATGAATGTGAGATGATTTGATGTGAAAAATGGATGATGAATGTGTGTATTTATAGATGATTTTGGGAATAAAAAATTATTAAAAAATCAAAAAAATTTTAAAAAAATGGTAATAAAACGGCCATATTTTTTGGAATCTAAAAATATATTTTTTAAATTTTTGGTATTATTTTCAATTTTTTTTTTAAAAAGAAAAAACGAAATTGCTAACGACATTGCCGTTGGCCAATCAGGAAATGCCACGTCAGCTGCTCGCTGGCACGGACGTGCTCGATGCATCGAGCAACGCCGTGCCAGCGGCAAGAGCGCAGCGGCGAGCAGGGCGGTGCCGCGCCAGCGGCACGGACGCCGTCCGTCGGTGCGAGCACCGCTGCGTATGCTCTTACATATTTTTCATTTTAGTTCATCCAACATTAAAAGTCTCAGTTAGAATCTTTTATAATGGTAATAGGTTCCACATTCCACCAACTTCATTCCACTCACATTTTATTATAAAACTATTATATAGAAATGAGACTCACATGCCACTAACTTTTTATACAAACTTTCATTTACATTTCTTAAAACTCACGTCCAACTCAACTGGGACTGCTAAAGTGGAATGAATGAAGTATATAAAAGTAGGATTCAAGTTTCATTGACTTTTTCAACTATTTTTTAGGAGTATTTCTTAAAATCTATATCGAATTAAAATGGGACACATATTTGAAAATGAGGAAATATAACTTATCCTATAATGTAAGTATCTCACGATCATTTTATTTAATGAAGCAAACACTAGTGTTCAGCCGGGTGGTAAGGGAGTTTGGTGTATATTTCATTGTATTATTGACATAGAGAATACATAGTTAAATAGGCTACAAACTCTACAAATAAGGAAAAACTAATTTACAATAATGGCTAGGATATATTTGTGGCATAATATATTCCCGCATTAATTCCTTGATTCCGTGTAATCTTCGGGTATCTTCGTGTATCTTCTAACACTCCCCCTCAAGCGAGGTAGTGGGGTTTCCAATACTTAGCTTGCCAAGTACTTCCCTAAACGACTTCGAGTTCACTGCCTTTGTCAGGATATCTGCCAGTTGATCTTCAGACTTGACATACGGCATTTCTACCACCTTAGCTTCAATATTTTCCTTGATAAAGTGTCTATCCACCTCCACATGTTTGGTTCTATCATGTTGTACCGGATTTCCAGAAATACTTATGGCCGCCTTATTATCACAAAACAATCTACACGGGAGAGTCGGCCGAAGATCCAATTCCGTCATCAGTTTCCGTAGCCATAGTATCTCTGTCAATCCACTCTTGATCCCTCTGAATTCTGCCTCTGCGCTGGATAAAGCTACCACTTTCTGCTTCTTACTTCTCCATGTTACTAGATTTCCCCCTACAAAGGTAAAATACCCCACAGTAGACTTTTTGTCATTTGGGTTTCCTGCCCAATCCGCATCAGTGAAGCCATGTATCTCCATGTGTCCGTGTTTCTCGAATATCAGTCCATGATCTGTAGTTCCCTTCAAGTATCGAACAATCCTCAAGACTGCTTCCCAATGTTCTTCTTGTGGTGCATGCATGAATTGACTCACTACTCCTACTGCATAAGCAATATCCGGTCTAGTGTGGGACAAATAAATAAGCTTACCCACTAATCTTTGGTATCTCCCCCTGTCGGTCAGTTTCGCCCCTTCCCTTATCTGTAGTCCGTGATTTTGCACCATCGGGGTGTCCACGGGTTTGCAGTCGAGCATCCCAACTTCTGCCAAAAGATCAAGTATATACTTCTTCTGATTTATGAAGATCCCCTTCTTTGACCTTAGCACTTCAATCCCCAAGAAATATTTAAGAAGGCCAAGATCTTTCATCTCAAACTCACGGAATAGATTCTTCCTTAGCTCGGCTATTTCTTCCTCATCATCACCGGTAATAATCATATCGTCCACGTATATAATTAAGCAGGTGATTTTGCAACCCTTTTTCTTGATGAATAGCGTATGGTCTGAGTTGCTCTGCTCATAGCCGTATTTCTTCATGACTTCCGTAAATCTTCCAAACCATGCTCTTGGAGATTGCTTCAGCCCATACAATGTCTTCTTTAGGTGGCATACTTCCCCATCCAAAAAATCATTAGAAAAACCTGGTGGAGGCTCCATGTAGACTGGTTTTGGTAACTCTCCGTGTAGAAATGCATTGGTCACATCAAACTGATGAAGTGGCCATTCCTTATTTGCAGCAACCGAGACCAGTACTCTGACAGTGTTGATTTTTGCCACTGGTGAGAAGGTCTCATCATAATCCACACCGTAAGTTTGGGTGTACCCCTTGGCTACGAGACGAGCTTTATACCTGTCTATTGTGCCATCCGGTTTCCTCTTTATCGTGAATACCCATCGGCATCCAACTGTCCTTACTCCTTTGGGTAGCTCGCTCCATACCCAAGTATTGTTCTTCATCAGCGCCTTCATCTCAACTATCATTGCTTCCTTCCATCGATCATGCTTCATTGCTTCTTCGGCCGTCTGTGGAATTTCTTCTTCTTCATATAGTGCTGCCTCAAACGCTCGAGCCATTTTGGTCAGATTTCCTTGGACAAAGTTTGCTACAGCATATCGGCTCTTTCTTCCGATCTTCTCTGGGGAGTATCGTTTTGGTGGTATTCCCCTGGTACTTCGATGCGGGAGTACATATCTCCCTGTGTCTCCATCAACTGTGTTGTCTTGAGTTTCTGTTTCAGCAGAGTCAGAGGTAACTGGATTCTCAACTATACTTGGGTCAGATATTACCTCGGATACCGTCAGAGAAGGATTGCTGGGGGGTTGAGAGGACTCTTGTGGTGAGACTTTCTCGGCAGAAGTGACAGCTGGATCTGTTGGTTCCTCAACCGGGAAACTTGGAACTGGCACAACCCAACTTAGATAGTCTGTAGTTCTATCTGGATCACTCTCCCCCTGACTACTAAGGTGGGTGTGGTAGAAGAATTCTGTTTCCAAAAAATTCCAATTCATAGTGGTAGTGATTTTTCGGGTGTTGGGATCATAGCACCTGTACCCCTTTTGGTTCACTCCATATCCCACAAAGACACACTTTATTGCACACGGAGAAAATTTCGTTCTTTCATGTTTAGGGACGTGAGTGTAAACAGTGCAACCGAAGATTTTTGGGGAAAGGCTGAGGTATTCTGGAATTCGGGCTTGTTTGGATAAGATATCAAGAGGAGTTTTCATATTCAAGGTTTTGGATGGGAGACGGTTGATGAGATATATGGATGTAGCGACGGCTTCGGGCCAGAAATGTTTGGGAACTTTGGATTCAATCATAAGGGCTCGAGTCATTTCTAGGATTACCCTATTCTTTCTTTCCGCTACCCCATTTTGTTCAGGTGTATAGGCACAAGAAGTCTGGTGAACTATCCCCTTATCATTGCAAAATTGGGCCATATCAGTGTTAACAAATTCCCTCCCGTTATCTGATCTAAGGGTTTGTATAGTGGTATGGAACTGTGTCTGGTTAAGTTTAAAGAAAGAGATAAATCTAGCAAAGACATCTGACTTGTGTTTCAAAAAATAAATCCACGTCATCCTAGTACAATCATCCACAAAAATCACAAAGTATCTAAAACCATTACCACCAACAAGAGGCGCGGGGCCCCACACATCAGAATGTACTAGAGAAAACATAGATTGCATACGAGTGTTTGTAGGTTTAAAAGTCTGTCTGTGGCTCTTGGCCAAAACACAAGTTTCACAAGTAAAATCAGAAGTAATAGAAAGGTTCGGGTAAAGCAGTTTAAAGTAACCAGGAGATGGGTGTCCTAGTCTTCGGTGCCAGAGCCAAGTTTCCTGTTTTGTGGATCCGTGAGCCAGCATCGCACTTCCAGTTTGAGCTATCTCATTCACGTAATAGAGCCCTTGCTTCTCAGTGCCACGCCCAAGAATCCTCCTCGTCTGGATATCCTGCAGAATACAAAAATCAGGGTGCATTAGGAGTGTGCAATTCAACTCCTTCGTCACATGGCTTATAGACATTAATCTCTGAGACAGTGTAGGGACATAAAGACAGTTCTTAAGTCGGAGTGTAGGTGATATTTCAATTGTACCCGAACCCACAACAGTAATTAATTCCCCATTTGCAGTTCGAATATATGATCTATCAGTGTCTTCACTAAAAGTAACAAAATCATTTCTATCCGGAGTCATCGTGTCGGTCGCCCCACAATCAAATATCCAACCCTTTGATTTACTATCGGTATAAACATGAAATGCAGCGGAAGAGTCTCGTAGGGGTGTAAATGGGTTTTTGGATATAAAATTAGGGCAGTTTTCGAATTTCTTCATGGCTGGGGGTACTTTTCTAAATTTTCGAAAATTTAGGGGCTCATGGGGTCTATTATCACATTTTCTAAACTTCATGGGGGGAGAACATAAATTAACGAAAATAGAGTTAGGGTTTGGATTATATCCAAACCCTTTACCTCCTCCATTTGCGCCGCCCCCCGTTTCGGTCCACTCCGCAAGGTTGCCGGGGCCCCTCACGTTGCCGCCGGCCGACGGAGACTCCCGTCGCATCCCTGGTCCAGGTTGGGTTGAATCCCCATGATTTCCAGCCTCCCCTCTCCTCTGAGTTCCTTCTTCGTTCACGCCGATTGCAATTTTCGCCTGGGCTTGAGCGGGATTTCTCGATTTCTGTCGTTCCTCCCACCAATCCGGGTAACCAACCCGCTTGAAACAGTTCTCCCAAGTGTGTTTCTGTTTGCCGCAGTGAGAGCACCATAATTTTGATGTATCGACTCTGTTTCCCGGCCGGCTGGTGGCTACGGGGCGCGGCGGTGGTGCGTGGTTCCTCTGTGGTGGCCGTTGGTTCTGCACGACAAATCCTTGCCCGATTCCTCCGCCAAATGATGATTCGGTTCCACCGTTGGCTTCGTCGGTGGGTGAGGACGACGCCGGTGGCATGATACGACGTCGAGCTGCCTCCGTCTTCACCCACCCATACGCCGCCTCCACTGATGGCACAGGCTCTTCCTTCAGAATCTCTCTCCGGATTGAGTCATATTCTTGGTTCAATCCGGTTAAGAATTTGATGAGCCGTTTGGAATTGGAGTAATTCCGGAACTGGTCGATCCCTTTATCACAGCAGCTGATCGGTTGTTTCTGACTCCTGTCTATATTGATCCATAAACCGTGAATCTTTCTGTAGTAGGTTTCGAGATCCATATTGCCTTGTTTGATATTGATTGCCTTTTCCTCCAGGTCGTAAATGAGGTATCGATCGGCCTTGCTTTCGAATGTCACCGCGAGATTGTCCCACAGGGCCTTCGAGGTCTGGTGATGGGCGAAATCCGCGATGATGTCGTTCTCAATATTGTCGACGATCCATGAGAATACCACGAGATCATTCTCTTCCCATTCGTCGTATCCTTTGCTCCCCGGTTCTGGAGGATCATTTTTGATGTGTCCGTAGGCACCCCTGCCTCCAATCTTCACTTTGATCAGCCGAGCCCAGAGTGGGTAGTTTCTACCATCCAGTTTGAACGGTATTGTGATGCTTTTGCTGTTCCTGAGGCTTGTTTCTGCCCCCTTCGTATCCTTTGTATCGTCGGTATTGTCTGACATTTTGGTGTAGGTTCTGTTTGTGATTTTGGTCGGAAAAAGGGTCGAGAAAAGGTATTGGCTATGATGATACTTTTCTGAGCCACGATCGCTTTGGCTCTGATGCCATGTTCAGCCGGGTGGTAAGGGAGTTTGGTGTATATTTCATTGTATTATTGACATAGAGAATACATAGTTAAATAGGCTACAAACTCTACAAATAAGGAAAAACTAATTTACAATAATGGCTAGGATATATTTGTGGCATAATATATTCCCGCATTAATTCCTTGATTCCGTGTAATCTTCGGGTATCTTCGTGTATCTTCTAACAACTAGTAATAGCGAAATAGATAATGATCTATCTCATCATGTACACTAAACTTGTGGCTCATGTGTGGATTTGCCTGGATAATGACATGTGCGTGAAAAATGTTGTGGCTCACCAAAAATCTTTTATTAAGCTATGTTACAACTCACTCCCGATTCCCACCCTTTTATTCTTTCTAACTTTGTAAATATTTCCTTCTTTGTTATGCACAATCATATATGATGGAAAACAAGGTGCTCTCCCTCCTCCAACCTCTACAAGCTAAACCCCTCTCAATCCTATGTATAATCCCTCTACTATTCCTCTTCATTTTATCAAGATTAAGACGAAAACCGTATCCACCCGGGCCGAAGGGATGGCCCGTGATAGGCAACATGGGCATGATGAGCCAACTGACCCACCGCTGCCTGGCCGAGCTGGCCAAGCAATACGGCGACATCGTCCACCTCCGAATGGGCTTCCTCCACATGTTCGCCATCTCCGGCCCGGGCCCGGCCCAGGAGGTGCTTCAGCTCCACGACAATATCTTCTCCGACCGGCCCGCAAACCACGCCATCACTTACCTCACCTACGACCGGGCCGACATGGCCTTCGCCAATTACGGGCCCTTCTGGCGCCAGATGCGCAAGCTCTGCGTCGTGAAGCTCTTCAGCCGCAAACGGGCCGAGTCATGGGACTCGGCCCGGGACGAGGTCGACCACATGGTCCGGGCCGTCGGGATAAGCGCGGGGGAGCCTGTAAACATTGGCGAGCTCGTGTTCAGGCTCACTAGGGACATCATCTACCGGGCTGCCTTCGGGTCGAGCTCGCACGAGGGGCAGGATGAGTTCATATCCATATTGCAAGAGTTCTCGAAGCTGTTTGGGACTTTCAATATAGCTGATTTTGTGCCTTGGTTGAATTGCATGGATATTCAGGGCCTTAATGCTAGGCTTGCCAAGGCCCGGGATTCACTTGATGGATTCATTGATGTGATTATTGATGAACATATACAGAATAAGAAGAAATTGAATGGATCAGATGATGAATCTGGAGATACGGATATGGTGGATGAATTGTTGGCTTTTTATAGTGAAGAAGAAAAGATTTCTGAGCCAGAGGATTTGCAGAGCTCCATCAAACTCACCAGGAACAACATCAAAGCTATTATCATGGTAACCTTTACTCACTCAATTTCCACTTTTAGCTCATGTCTTTTGATCAATCTTCTTATTACAGTCTAATGGTTAATTAAAGTTTTAAAAATATGTAGCCTAGGATTTGAATATTCATCCAAATAATATACTCCTCTGTCCCATATCAAGTGATTGACTGTTTTTCGGCATGTGTTGGGGAGAAATGATGCTACTAATAAATAATTAAAATGGAGAGAAAATAAAGTAAAGAAGAGAATATTATCTCTCTTCCTTTACTTTCTCTCAATTTTAACTAATATTTTTTTATCATCTTTGCAAAACAACGGCAAAAAGAAATTAATCACTTGAGTTGGAATGAATAGAGTATAATGAAATGAATTCACAAATAGACTGGCATTCAAAAAAAATATAAAATATAAATAGTTAAATAAAATATCAAAATAGAAATCAAGGATATGAAGTCATAAAAACAAAATAACAAAACGAATTGTCAAAGGCAAAGCTATCAAATCATATACTCTTTGCCCCTCCGTCCCATAATAGATGTCACACTTTCCTTTTTAGTTTGTCTCACAAAAGATGTCACATTTCCTTTTATGGAAAAAGTTTCCTTTCATATTAATATAAATATATTATTTTCTCTCTCCACCTAACACACAAAACAACATCTCCTAAAATCTCGTGGAATTCTCTAAGTGTGTTCATCTATTATGGAACGAAGGGAGTACTAGACAGCTGTTAGGAACATGAACGTGGTTGGTTATTAAATAAATGCGTATATAAATATTGCTCCCGTGAGGATGAACCCCACATTTAGAAAACATATTTTCATCATTTGTTATCAGGCAGCACCTAGGGTGAGCCGATATGGTATATCCTACTATAACATATACAGTACCAAAAGTTTGATATAAGTAAAAATAATAGTATATTTATATAAATCAAAATTTTTAGTAAAGTTTGATATAAGTAAAAATAATAGTATATTTATATAAATCAAAATTTTTAGTAAAGCGAGAGAGAAGATTAGAAAAGTAGGTAAAATAAAAGGGATAAAGAGAAAATGTGTGTAATGTATGAGAGCCAAGAGAGAAAGTGAAAAAAATATTAAAGATAAACTATCTATTTTAGAAATGAGACTATTTCTAAAATGATAAAATGAGACTATTATTCGTGGATGGAGAGAGCACTATTTTTCCATATGCCAATATTTCGGTATGTGAACACCATAGTGTATGAAAACCCATATCGTTGACGTACGAAAATATTTCGATAAGGTGTAATACCTTACCGAAAATCAAGGTATACCACAATTGAGTATTTTCAATATTTTAGCGGTATGATAAGCCGGGTGTATCGATATTTCGATATTTTTCACACTCCCTAAATACGACGATTAATACTACAAAATTAGTAAATTATCATAGATCATAGAAATAAAGAAAGAAAAAAAGGTTAGAATATTTTTTATTAGATACTACTGCTCATATTATTAAAGAAAGAAACTTATCGAAAATAGAAGAAGAACGGAGAATATTTGTCTACATATAAATATATTTAGTAGGTAACTTATGGTCAATAAGGTGCATAGTGAATTATTTAATTTTCATTATGATTGAAATTGTCTATCTTTGAGAAATCCAAAAATTCAGATATATTTAATAAATAAAAGATTAGTTTTTATGGAGTACTAATTTAATTTTATTCATCTAAATTAAATATTCAAGGTAATGATACATGTAGAGCGACTTAATAGTGTCACGTATGCACTTACGTACTAGTGATGAAAAAGTTTGTGGAATGAGACGGCAGTTCTAAACTCTAGCACAGTAATAATATCCGTGAAAAAAATAAAATATTTGTACATATTTTGACTCAATGTTCTACTGTGTGCACATAGAAAACAGTCAAAACACACTGACTCACATACACATTCCTTTCTTCCTTTACTCATATCATCATGCAACATGTTGTGCACAATATGAAATCATTGATGATAAGCGTGCCATAATATATACACTCTTTTGTTTTTAATTCATCCGTATTTTCTAAATTGGTAAGGTATTTTATCTCTAATGAGGTGGATTCATTTTTCACTAATAAAACTTTAATTACTTTTTTTAATCTCTCTAACTTAATCAATTATACATTAAAATTTATGGCCAACCAAAAATTCGTATTTTTGTGGGATGGAGAGAGAATTAATTATCGTGTAAACAAATCGATAATCTAATTATATCTGTCGATACATTTTTAGATATTAAAAACCTTATTCTTATGCATAATAGTAGTACTTAATAATGATCATACTCCCTCCATTCCATAGTACAATAATTTTTTTTTGTTATGGGCATTCTATAGTAGTGAGCCATTTCCTTTTTTTTTAGTAAAAGTAATAGTACATTTTTATCGCTTTTACTTTTTTTTCCTCTATTACTTTAATCTATCTATTATTCATCTATTCTACTTTATTAGTACTATCTTTTTATTTAATATATTACACATTTTTTTCTAAATTTTCGTGCTGAAAAGAAATGTTTCTACTACTATGGATGGAATGGAACGGAATGAGTATCTTTTACTAGGCTTCTTAAGGAATGAATGACCCATTTTCACATATGATATGCTAGCATAGACTCATATTGTTCTGATTAATCAGGACGTAATGTTTGGTGGCACCGAAACCGTGGCATCTGCCATAGAATGGGCCATGGCAGAGCTAATGAGAAGCCCGGAAGATCTCCAAAAAGTCCAAAAAGAGCTGAAAAACATAGTGGGCCTGGCCCGAAAAGTCGAAGAGCCCGATTTCGAGAAGCTAACGTACCTCCGATGCTGCCTGAAGGAGGTCCTCCGCCTCCACCCGCCGATCCCTCTCCTCCTCCACCAGACCTCCGAAGACGCCACAATCTCCGGCTACCACGTGCCGGCCAGATCACGCGTCATGATCAACGCGTGGGCAATCGGCCGTAACCCCGCCGCGTGGGATCACCCCGACGAGTTCAAACCGTCGCGGTTTCTCAATACCGGCGCGCCGGATTTCAAAGGGAGCAACTTCGAGTTCATTCCCTTCGGGTCGGGTCGGAGGTCTTGCCCCGGGATGCAGCTCGGGCTCTATGCGCTCGAGATGGCGGTGGCGCAGCTGCTGCATTGCTACACGTGGGAGCTGCAGGACGGCATGAAGCCGGCCGACTTGGATATGAGCGACGAGTTCGGGCTAACCGCGCCGCGGGCGGCTCGGTTGGTCGCGGTCCCGACCCCGCGGCTGAGCTGCCCGCTTTGAGCCTTTCATTTTGTGTGTTTATTGTATATTGTGTCTTTTTGCATGTGTTATTTGAGTTTATGTGTGTGTATATGAATTGCAAATTTTATTATTATTTATTGTGATTTTAGATAATAACAACTAACAAGCAATGATATATGTGGAAATGAAATGAATATATAGAAATCGATTTACAATCTGTGTTAAGATTTCTTCTTTACATCGATTAGTTCAAAACTATAGACTAACAAATTTTGCAACTTACACATAAATACGAAATGGACGCCGTAGCTAAAGTTCAGTTAATCTCAAATCATTAAACCCCTAACAATTTATTTAACTAAAGTTTTGTAATGACACCTGTAAATAGCAGCTCAACGCTATCAATTTCAGATCTCGAGCACAATCAAGATCAATACTTGAACGAATAAGAACAACACACGCAATGCTGATTGAAAATGAGTAACCAAGAATTTATGAACTCAAGGAGAAACGGTGAAGAACTTTTATTGAATCTCTGGAAGAATTCCAACTAACTCAAGATGAAGAACTCTCTTTTACTTTTGTTAGTTACACAGCTCGATCCCTGAAGCCGAGACTCTAACTCATTCCTCTCATTCTATATACAAAGTTTTGAAGGGAAAATTCAAACAGAAATTACAAGAATTTGCATATTAGACCCTGAGCTTTTACACATCAGTCCCTGAACACTTCATTAGTTGTCCACAACCCATAGAATGATAGCTTGAAACTCATAGAATGATAGTTTCCAACTACAAGAATGATAGTTTGTAGAACCAAGAATGATAGTCTGTCGAAGCAAGAATGATAGTTTGAAGAAGCAAGAATGATAGTTTAGTTTTGCCCCAAATTCCATAACAAATCTCCACCTTGGGACACAACTGAACAAACTTCCAAACACTTCCAACTTCTTTCATTCACTTTAGCTGGATTAGATTCACCAAATCCATACAATACTTCAGTTTTGAACCAGGTAACACTTTTGTAAGCATATCAGTTGCATTGTGTTCAGTAGCCACCTTCTCAATCCTCACTGAACCTCTTTCAACCTCATCTCTCACAAAATGCAGCTTGACATCCACATGTTTGCTCCTCTCATGAAATGTCTGATGTTTAGATAGACAAATAGCACTATTTGAATCACATAGCACTGTTACTGCTTCTTGATCAACACCAAAATCAGAGCAAATGCCTTTCAGCCAAATACTCTCTTTCACAGCCTCAGACATGGATATGTACTCAGCCTCGGTTGTTGAGAGTGCCACTACCGATTGCAGATTTGATCTCCAACTCACTGCAACACCAAACAAACAAAATATGTAGCCTGATTGGGACTTCCTTGTATCTATATTTGTTGCAAAATCATAATCACAATACCCCATGATAGGCTGCTTCTCAACTCCCTTACTTCCATCAAATAAAATTCCATAGTTCTGAGTTCCATTCAGATATCTGAGTATCCATTTTAAAGCATGCCAGTGATCTAGGCCAGGATCTGCCATGTACCTGCTAACAGCACTAACAGCATGGCTGATGTCTGGTCTTGTACACACCATGGTGTACATGATGCTCCCAACTATATTTGCATATGGGATCTTGTCCATTTGTCTCCTCTGTCCATCATTCTCAGGGCTCTGACTTGTGCTGAGCTTGAATTGCTGACTCAAGGGAATAGTCACTGGTCTACTGTTGTTCATTTGAAACTTATGAACAACATCCTTGATGTAGTCTTTCTGAGTCAGCCATATTTTCCTCTGATCTCTATCCCTCATGATCTCCATGCCCAGAATTTTCTTTGCCTTCCCAAGATCTTTCATATCAAATTCAGCCTTCAAATCTGCCTTCACTAACTCCACCTCTTCCTTATACTTGGCTGAGACTAGCATATCATCCACATACAACAACAGATATGCCACAGCAACTCCATCCCTTCTCTTAACATAAACACAATGATCATATAGGGATTTTTCAAAACCAATTTTCTGCATAAATGCATTAAATCTCAGATACCACTGTCTTGAGCTTTACTTGAGACCATATAAGCTTCTCTTCAACAAGCACACCATTCCTTCGTTTTCTGGTTGAATGAAACCAGGAGGCTGCTCCATGTAAATCTTTTCTTCAAGCTCTCCATGAAGAAAAGCGGTTTTAACATCAAGTTGCTCCAATTCCCAATCTCTGTGGGCAACTATAGCAAGAAGAACTCTAATGGAGCTGTGTTTAACCACGGGGGAGAATATTTCATTGTAATCCACTCCCTCCTTCTGTGTAAACCCCTTGGCTACCAACCTAGCCTTAAATCTGACTTGGTTGTTGTTGAAAGCTTCAATTTTCTTCTTAAAAATCCATTTACAACCTACTGTTTTCTGATCAGTGGGTCTTAATACCAAGATCCAGGTGTGGTTTTTGTACAGACTATCTATCTCCTCTTGCATAGCCAATAGCCACTGGTCCTTCTCTGGGCTTCTTATTGCTTCTTTGTAAGTTGAGGGCTCATGATACTCCATCTCCTCAGCTATAGCCAATGCATAATGCATCATATCAAAATCATTGAATCTTGAGGGCAGCTTTATATTTCTTCTGGCCCTGTCTCTAGCTATCAATCTTTCTGGAGTCTTGCTGTCAGTTTGAGGTTCAGGAGATCTGCTATTGTCTGATGTGTCTGATGAGGTTTTTTTTTTGACTCTCCACCTCAATCTGAATTCTCTGGACTTGTGAACTGAGGAAAGGCATCTCTGACTCCCTGAAGATGACATCTCTACTGATCACCACCTTCTTATTTCCTTCCTCACAACACCATAATCTGTAGCCCTTAACCCCCTTTTGATAGCCTATCATCACACATCTGAGAGCCCTTGGCTCTAACTTTCCTTGTTTAATATGGGCATATGCTCTACACCCAAATGGCCTTAATATGGAATAATCTCCATAAGAGCCATACCACCTACTATCTGGGGTTTGATTCTCAATAGCAGCTGATGGGCATTTGTTGATCAGGACAACAACAGTGGAGGCTGCTTCAGCCCAGAAAGGCTTTGACATTCCAGAGGCTATCAACATGCATCTGACTCTTTCAAGAATGGTCCTATTGATCCTCTCTGCAACCCCATTTTGTTGGGGGTTGTGTGGGACTGTTCTATGTCTCTTCACACCCTTGGCTCTGCAGAACTCATCAAATTCATGGGATAAGAACTCCAGCCCATTGTCAGTCCTTAGACATCTCAATGGCTTTCCTTTCTCCAACTCAACCTCAGTGCACCATTCTTTAAATCTTTGAAATGTCTCTGATTTATCTTTCATGATCACAATCCAAACCTTCCTTGAAAAATCATCCACAAAGGATAAGAAATACCTGCCTCCTCCAATGCTATTCACTGGTGCAGGGCCCCATATGTCACTGTGAACATATTGGAGAGGCTCTGTTGAGTTGTGTTTGCCTACTCCATATGGTAGCTTCTTGCTTTTTCCAAGAATGCACTCTTCACATGATCCAATGGCTCTCTGTATCCCAGATTCATCCATCTGAATAATGCCTTGCTTTACCAGCTGTGTCAGCCTGGTGTCTCCCACATGGCCCAGCCTAGCATGCCAATTGATGATCTGTGAAGTAGAGTTAGCCAAACCAGCCACTGCCTCAGCTTGTAGATAATAGAGCACATTGTTTCTGATAGCCTTCATGATCGTTTTCCCATTCTTTGTAACAAGCATCTCTCCACCAAAAAGAGTCAATCGATAGCCATTCTTCTCAAGAAGCCCCAAGGATATCAGGTTCCTTTTGATGGATGGGATGTACCTCACATCAGTGAGAGTTCTCATAGATCCATCATCCATCCTCAAACATATCTTCCCCACACCCTTAACATCACAAACGTGATCATCTCCCAGCAGCACCGAGCCATCAGATTCCTTGAAATCCATGAACCATTCAAGATTTGAGGACATATGGAAAATGCAGCCAGAATCCATGATCCATAACTTGGAAATAGGACTTCTCTGGACCACATTTAGAGCTCTAGCTTCTTCAATTTCTTCAGTGATTGCCGCAGTTCCTTCTTCCTTATGATTTTCAGCTTGCTTTTTCTTCCAAGCAAAGCAATTCTGCTTGATGTGTCCTGGTTTTTTACACTAGAAACAGCTTCTTGTTTCCTTTTGATCTCCATCTTTTGCAAACTTTGGCTTCCACTTATCAGATGATTGTTTCTTGAACTTGAACGGCTTCTTTGAGGTTGCTTTCACATTCAGACTTTCAGCTGCTTGATCAATCGGTTTGTTGATGGATTTCTGCATTCCTTTCAATTTTAATGCAGAATAAACTTCTTCCAAAGTCACCTTGGAATCTCTCCCTAGAAGTATGGAGTCCTTGAATTGTTCAAAATTCGGGGGCAGAGCATTGAGCAACATCAGTGCTTTATCTTCATCCTTCATAGGATCATCAACACCCTCAAGATCATCTATGCATTTTCGAAAATCTTCCAGCTGATCCGCCAGATTCTTGGAGTCCGAGAATCTAAAGTTGAACAATCTTTGCTTGAGATGCAACCTATTGGAGATCGACTTCTCCATGTAGATTTTCTCCAATTTTTCCCATACTCCTGCGGCATCATCTTCTTTCTGGACTTCCCTCAAAACCCTATCACTGAGGCATAATACGATTGAGCTATAAGCCTTATATTCCAGCTCCTGCGCTTTCCCCGCATCCACCCCCTGAAGTTCCTTCTTGTCCATCTTGGATTTGACATAATCCCAGACACCTTGCTGCATCAGAACAGCTTTCATTTTCAATCTCCAAAGGCCAAAATCATTTTCGCCGGTGAAACGCTCAACATCGAATTTTGCGGTAGGCATACTTGAATGCGTCGTCTTCTCTCGTTCCCACAGACGGCGCTAATTTGTAAACAGCAGCTCAACGCTATCAATTTCAGATCTCGAGCACAATCAAGATCAATACTTGAACGAATAAGAACAACACACGCAATGCTGATTGAAAATGAGTAACCAAGAATTTATGAACTCAAGGAGAAACGGTGAAGAACTTTTATTGAATCTCTGGAAGAATTCCAACTAACTCAAGATGAAGAACTCTCTTTTACTTTTGTTAGTTACACAGCTCGATCCCTGAAGCCGAGACTCTAACTCATTCCTCTCATTCTATATACAAAGTTTTGAAGGGAAAATTCAAACAGAAATTACAAGAATTTGCATATTAGACCCTGAGCTTTTACACATCAGTCCCTGAACACTTCATTAGTTGTCCACAACCCATAGAATGATAGCTTGAAACTCATAGAATGATAGTTTCCAACTACAAGAATGATAGTTTATAGAACCAAGAATGATAGTCTGTCGAAGCAAGAATGATAGTTTGAAGAAGCAAGAATGATAGTTTAGTTTTGCCCCAAATTCCATAACAACACCTGTATTAATACGCAATTGGAAAGTAAAAGAGTGAGTAGAAAAAATTATGGAGGTAATGTTAGTAGAGTTTGAAGTCTGCATGCATTATTAGTGAGTAGTATTTAATTGTTTAAAACTTTTCATATTTAAATATTGGCACTTAATATCATGGAACTTTCAAAAAGTTAGGTTTTTCCAACGAATTTTGAAATTGGCAAATAATATCACGAACTTTACTCTGAGTATATTATTTCCCACCAGTGAAAAAATTGCGGCTATATTAATAGATTGAAGAACAAATTTGGAGGGTGCACTTCAAGAAAAACTATTCTCAATTATTGAAAATCTTGAAACTCTCGAAGTTGTTGTCGAGAAATTATGAAAAAAAAATCTGTATCATGATATTATTTGCCGGGATTTTTTCGTTTGTGGGAAATAACAAATCCGGAGTAAAGCTTGTGATATTAGTTGCCAATTTCAAAGTTCGTGGGAAAAACCTAATTTTTTTAAAGTTAAATGACATTAGGTGACAATATCCCTATTTAGAAATGGGTATAATTAATTTGGCGGACGGTCCAAAATGGTAAAACTAATCTATTTATTGTGGATGGAGGGATTATAGTATATTTTGTACTTCCTCCTAGGGCTGGGAAAAAATACTGAAATACCGATATACCGGCCATCTCGTATCGAAAAAATATCGAAAATACTGAATTTTTGGTATACCGAGATTTTCTGTACGGTATGATACCTTACCGAAAGACTCCGGTAAGGTAACGATACGAATTTTCAAATACAGCGGTATACCGCAGCATACCAAAATTCGGTATATAACGTAAATTAAGGTATATACCGTAAAAATATAAATACAATTATATATAAAATATATTTTATATAATTTTTTTTATTATAAAATCTATTGTGCAATATAAATATAATTATGAATAAAATATATTCAATATAATTTTTAAATTCTAAAATATAAATAATATTCTAAAAACTCAAATTTTCTATTTTAATTGATGTTGAAAGTCAGGTATACCGCAAAAGTAAGGTATACCGAACTTCGGTACGGTATCGGTATGGAAATTCGCCAAATCGAAAATAAGGTATACCGAAATTCGGTATACGGAAAACTTTGGTAAGGTAAAGGTATGATTTTTTCGCATACCATATTTATGGTAAGGTATACGGTATAGTGGTTTCAGTAAGGTATACCGTACCTACCCACCCCTACTTCCTCCATCCCACTCCATCCCACCATAAGTTTATTTTCCGAAATTAATGAGAAAAAAGTATTTTCATCACATTATATATTTTTGTCACATTGTATTTTATAAGGTTCATCACATTATCACTAAAGGATCTCTTACCTGGTTCCTTGCAAAGGAGAGGAGAGAGCCAGAAATGGTGCACTAAAATATTCTTTGACAAAAAAATTGTTAAAAATTGAAAATAGTGAAAAGTAGTTTATTTTATCATATATCTTTGGTAATATTTAATTTTTTATAAGGAACAACAAATGTGCAAATGGCATTTATGGAGGCAAAAATGGAAATATTTTATGGTTGTAATAAACAAACAACTAAAACTAAAATGGACACAAGTCAACACAACAAATAATTATACTTTTCACTGTTGTATTTTGTTTTTCTCTTAGACGAATTTTAAGTTTGCATTAAAAATAAAAGAATTCAATACCCTGAGTTACCCAAATATGTAAGAAAGGAGTTAAAAAAATTCCAAAATCGCCCACCGTGGTCCGTGGGGCTCGAACCGACCACAAAATTAAGAGCCTAGCGCTATACCAACTAAGCTAGACAGGCTTGTTGAACGAATGTAAAATTTTATATATCACACTTGATTTTCTGTTTTGGTCATATCCGGATGCCAAATTGATATCCAAGTAAATAAAAGTTATTGCGAGGATTAAATAAAAAATCAGGTTCAGCATCCAAAAATTTAGCTTTATTTAGCTAATAAAATAAACTCTTGTAGTAAACAAGGTGACGTTTCAATAGCCCACTAGTAGTTATGACTAATTTACAACACTTTAAGTATACGATCAAAGTCGAAATGTAAAAATTACTAGTAGTTCTGTTTGAATTTGTTATGAATTTTTCAAAATCAAATTAAATCTAGTTCAGCCTCACTTGTTAAAGCTTTGAAATAAAATATTTTACTTAATTATAATACTACATTTAAATAAAAAATTTATTTAATTATAATACTCCATTTAAATAATTTTTAATATGTTATAGTAGTATATAATTCAAAATTTGGGTTTTATATTTACAAAATTAATCCGTACAGAATTGAAGATTTGAAGTAGAAAAATCAGATCCAATCATAAATTCAGAAAAGTCCAAACTATATAAACATTTTTTTAAAGCACACACATAACCACTTGTGCATGTTTAAAAAGAAAAAACTTTCGAATAAACGAACCTCAAATTTGGATTACATATGGCCAAAGTGTTTGTTGAAATTAGACATTTTCTTGTCCTATATCTTGCCTTAATGTGCACATAAAAAAGAAATATGCATTGCATGAGTAATAACAAGTGTCATCCATCAAATTAGTATTTATTGATCGTAAACTGCTATAGTGGCAACTCAATGGTGCCATTATAAAGCCCAAATTGTGAGCGCTAATTGCTCTAGCCGTTGTTTACTAAGTACTAGGAAATTCAAAGTGAGAAAGAAAGAAAGCTTTATTCAGCTCACTTAACCTGTGAGGAGCTTCAGGGACCGTTCGATGTTTTACTTGGATAGATTAGATCCTGACCGTTAGATTGAGTATCTGTTAGTTTGTTACTTTACAAACAGTGTTTAAATGAGTGTGTCTCGTTTCAGCTCATTAGTTAGCTTTCCTCCATTTGTTTTGTAATTCTCTCTCAACTCAATACAACCTGCATTCGATTCCCATTTCATCTTCTCCAATCATCATCTTCCATCTCCGATTAAATCCAACAAGTGGTGTCGTCTGTGGGAAGTGTTGAAGGAGGTGGCGTTCTTTTTTGGATCGATTGAGCCCTAGGTCGACTACAATGGCTTCAAGATTTGAAGCTGAGAAATTTGCCGGTAAGAACGACTTCGGTCTGTGGAGGATGAAGATTCAAGCGATGCTCATTCAGCAAGGTTTGGCGGATGCGCTAAATAAAGACGATCCAAGGTGGTTCTCGACGACAAAGCCAAGATTAAGCGAGCGGAGGTTCTCGCTAAAATGCATAGCGTGGTGGTTCTAAGTCTTGGTGATAAGGTTATGCGAGAGGTGTCTAAAGAGACCACAACAATTGGTATTATTGAGAAATGCGAGGAACTGTATATGACTAAATCGCTTGCAAACCGGTTATTCATGAAGCAGCGATTGTATTCATATCGTTTCACGGAGGAGAGGAATATTTTGGAGGAGTTGGAGGATTTCAGCAAAGCAATAGATGACCTCGAGAATATCGATGTTAAGCTCGAGGAAGAAGATAAAGTGTAGGGATAAAACCACCATGGATTCACTAATTACCGGGACCTCTTTTGTTACACTGCTTACTGAGATGGCTAATCTCAGAAGATACAAGCCAAATACAAAAGAGGATACAGGAAATATGAATACTAAGTACAAGAAATGACAATCGAAACCATTCAAGTCTTCTACCACACTTGGACCTTAAGCTCCCGCCAATTAAACCCTGCACACTAAGTACCAGAATCAGAACAACAAGGAATCTCTCCAGAAGGATCTAAACCAGAAATTGAAAGACAAAAGGAAGAAGTCAAAGATGCATGGATGTGGCTCATGTCGCAACAGCGACTACACAGGGCCAAGAACCTCCCCGCACGCTTCAACCAAGAGTCGCCGAAGGAGAACCGTTAAACTTAGCAGTCAGTAGCCACTACCTCACCGATCGCCACCCGCTCCGGCCTTCTCAACACGAGGATCTTCACCAAACTCACGGATCTCACACTTACAACACATGATCTCTCACAACCAGCACCAAACACAAGCCGATCTAACCACAAGGTCAGATCCAACACCAGATCTCGGAAGGAAACCGAAGTAGTGACCTAACTCAAGATCTTCACAGATAGATCTCACTAAAATAGAGAATCATCAGAGGAAACTGAAGATCGAAGAAGATGACCGGCGGTAACCGCCTCAGGTGTCGAGAAAGAGTGTAGAGAGAAGGAATAACATATCATCGCCAAAAGAGAGAAAGGGATGAGTAAATAGAATGAGAGTCAAGGAAAAGACAGATACACTTAACTCACACAACAAACACAACCCTAGAACCAACGGCTGGTGTTAGTGATCCAGGTGGATCAGCCACATGACAGGCATCGGAATAGGCAGGTAAGTGACGGGCTGGACAGGGCAGTGGGGCTGCCCTCACCAAGGATTGGGCCAACACATTTAAATAAATTAGTGCAAGCCCAATTCGATTAAATGTAAGTCCTAGACCAATTAGGTCCACTAATATTCAACATTCTCCACCTTGGACCTCATTAGGAGCACATGGAGAGAGCCTTAGTCAGCTGTTGCATCATCATCGCCTACAAGACATCCCTAATCACCAAAGAACACAAAGTTCATTAGATAGGGAATACCAAGTTGCCTCAAAACCCAAATGGCTTGCACCACTTAGTTAAGTAGACTTAATTTTCCTTTAGACACCAGATGGCCATGGCCAATTAGTCTATAAGGACTTTTAACCTCGGGACATGCACATAGGCATGCACAAGGGTCGAAAACCGCCGGTCCAGGGTCATGAACCGGCGGTTCAAGGGTCGGGGAATGTATTAACCTCAACCGGCCCGCCTAGCTCCCGGCGGTTCCGGTTCCGGTTCAAAAAACTGGCGGGTTACGGGGCGGTTCAAAACCGCCGGTTTTCGGCTTGAACCGCCGGTTCCGGGCCGGTTCGACGGTTCGACGATTTTTTTTTTTTTTGCATTTTTCAACTTTTCAATTTTAATCAACTTACATTACACTTTTCAAGTTTGTTTTTTTATGAAATGTGAGTAAATAAAATTGAAAAAAATACGGATAAAGTTGCAATTTTATTGAAATTGCATGTTTACAAATTACACGTTACAAGTTACAACAATTACAAATTGAAAACATATGGCGGTCTTGAAGTCTTAAACAAAATTTAAATACAAATGAGACTACTAGTGAAGAACTAATTACAAATGACAAGAAACGATGTTGAAGTTCTTAAACGTATAAGTGTATTATATATATACTCTTAACCGGCGAAGAAGATCTTTCTACATAACTAAATTAAGGACACCTTTAGCAATTCAACTTTAAATGTTGAGTTTCGTCTAACAATCAACAAATATAGTAGAATTGTCAAAAGTTTCCCTCATTTAGCCGTATAGAGAAATATACTTCATCGACTAGAGTATATACAAATACAATTATGTAATTGTTTTTGCATATACAAAAATATATTTGCGGTTCAACCCTAAACCGGCGGGTTGTCCACGGTTTCCGTCAGAAAACCGCCGGTTTCTGACCGAAAACCGGCGGTTTCTGACCGGTTTTGCAGGCCTACACACTGACCCTACGGCCTAGCCTCTGAAAAGTTGCCGGAACCGTCAGAAACCGGCTCCCGAACCGGCGGTTTACCCCGACAAACCGGCGGTTTACCCCTCAAATCGGCGGTTTACCCCGCGAACCGCCGGTTCCAACGGCTATACTAAACCCCTACGCGAACCCTACGAACCCCTAACCTACGAAACACTATTTAATCCTTTGAACCGGCGGTTCGAACCGCCGAACCGCCGGTTTTGAACCGCCGGTTCAGGTTCAATATATTGCCGAACCTGAACCGGCCCTTCCGACCCTTCAACCCTTCTGCCGGTTCAACCCGCCGGTTCCGGGCCCGGTTCCGGTTCATGAACCGGCGGGCCCGAACCGACGGTTAACCGCCGGGCCGGGTCGGTTTGTGCATGCCTACATGCACATGCTCAACCAAAATCAAAATGTAACCTTTTAATGCATGAAAGCAATTTTTCCACTGAGTTTGAGGTGTAAAGTCAGAAACCAAGTGATGATGTGATAATGGTTTAGTCTGATGATGAGGTTGACAATGAGCCTTTGCAGCCTGATATCAGAGACTACCATCTGGCTCGGGATAGAGTCAGAAGAAAGAATATTAAGCCACCAGCCAAGTATGCAGACTTAGAAATGTTATACTTTGCCTTATGTGTGGCAGAAGAGATAGAGTTCTCAGAACCTATCTCATACAAGGACGCTATGAACTGCAAGGAAAGAGATAGATGGTTGAAAGGAATGATTGATGAAATTGATTCTCTCATCAAAAATGGTACCTGGATTCTGGTGGATAAAGTGGAGGGCAGAAAGTTGGTGAGCTGCAAATGGATATTCAAGAAGAAAATTGAATCAGCTGAAAATGAACATATCAGATTTAAGGCCAGATTGGTGGCTAGAGGGTTCACACAGGAGCATGGAGTTGACTATAATGAAGTTTTTCTCACATGTGGTGAAGCACACTTCAATTAGAATTCTTTTGGCTGTGGATGCAAGGATGGATTTGGAAGTTGAGTAGTTGGATGTAAAAACTGCCTGGAGATTTAGAGGAGACAATTTATACTTGTGCCAGAAGGGTATGTCAAGCCAGGGATGGAGGATAAGGTTTGCCTGCTCAAGAAAAGTTTATATGGTCTTAAGCAAGCTAGTAGACAATGGCATAGAAAATTTGATGATCATGTGTTGAGAAATGGATTTGTGAGAGCCAAATGTGATGGATGTGTGTATATCAAGAAGAAAATGGGAGTTGTTTGTCACGACCACATCTCCCTAGTCAAAGAAAGTGTAGCTTTACCGCGACTAAAACATACTGAAACTGTCTCAACTCATCATAAGATGCTTAAATCAAAAGAAACATTGTCTGAAGTGTGTTGAGGGTACAAATCATGCTGAATCAGAGTAGTTATGAGAAATTGTCTTTGTTAAATGAATGTTCTGAATTTGCGCAACGGAAGAGTACCAAGACAGATGTAGTATGTATGAAGACACACTACACCCGCTACCTTCCTACTTATTTGGTCTTCTGTCCCAACACCTCCTCGGCTTTGACAACAATCAACCTGCACATTAAGGAAAACAATATGCAGGGCTGAGTACTTGATGCACTCAGTGGGCTCATGCCGAAAATATTTTCTTTTAGTTGTCAGCCAAGCTGAGTGAACGCGGGGTTTTACTGAAAATCTATCCCGGTCACTAAAATCTATTATTTCTTTCTGAAAATAGACTGCAGTCTCTTAAACTTCTGATGATATGCCACATCAGTTGCGTGAATCGGGAATGTGGCCACATTCCACGACCACTGGGCCGGCCAACCTGGCGCTAGCTCACGACCCACGGACCGGCCAACCTAGCGCTAGCTCACGGTCCCTATGTGTACACTAGTCCGAGTAGGATTTACTGACCTACTGGGACCCGAATTCGATTTAACTGGGTTGGCATAGCCAACAGATAGGCAATCATAAAATAAAACATGGCATGACAACTCATTCAAATAATCATATTTTCACATAAAGCATGCTTTAAAAGAAGGAAGAGAAACCCCACCTCAATTGCTTAACTCTTGCAAAAACGGGTGCTTTTCTGTCCTGGGATTACGCGTCGAATGACGACGTTCCTTTACAAAGTTGAATATACTTAAATTAGGCTTTTTAAAGAAAATGCTTATCTTGCATGAATGCATGCCTAAGCGTGTGCTGTTTTATTTTATCTCTTTCTTTCAAAAATTAGAGATCTAAATTCTTTAATTAAAACTGTGACTATTAAAGTCCGCTTTAATTATTTTATCGAAAACTATTTCATCACGGCTCATAAATCCTCTTCTTCCGCAGCTTAGGAAACTAAATTAATTAAGCTCCAAGCCCAATTCCTTAACTCAATTCCTTCCTGACACAAATTTATTTTCAAGCTCGTCGATTGAATCTCGGTCCAGTTTAAATGATTGGTCTTTTCCCCTTAATTAATTCAGGCCCAAAACAAAAGAAATAAAGTGGCCCAAACTATACTCCTCTCTCCATTTATTTCTATTTACAGGCCCATCCCCTTTTTTTAATTAATTATCAGCCCCAAAGAAATCAAGCCCAAACCTCCTTATTCCTCCAATGCATCGGCCCCCATTCCCCATTCTTCCTCATTCTCCCCCAATTCACAAACAAAAGAAGAAGAAAAAGAAATCGGGAACCCTGGCCCCCTTCCTCTCATCTCTCGCCTTCCGTCGCCGGCGTTTCCCTCTACGCCGTCGCCATCTCCTGCCCACCCCTCTCAACTTCCGGCTTGCTGCGAGCTGTCACCACCACCGTGTTCGCGAAACGCCGTCGGGTAGACCCTCTGCCCCCTAGCCGACGCTGCGGCGATGCCCCATGGTTTCAGCAGCAAATGCTCCTCCGCCGAGCATCGGGCCGAACCCCGACGGTCCAGCTGCCCAGCAGCTCCTCCGTCGCCAACCCCTCCCAAAGCTAAGTTTCTTCTTTATTCCTTTTAGTGGTGTGAAAAGGAGCCGGCAAATTCCTATGTTTCTGTGACTTAGCATTGGGGATTTTCTTAGATTCTGTTATGGAGGATTGAATCTCATGGAGGGGTTGAGCTTGTGGTAATTGTTTCTTAAATCCAACGAAGCTTGTAGTAATGAGGCTATACTGTGGTATCATCTTGTTAGCTATTTCCTATCATGTTTATTGAAGGGCTAAGAGATCTAAGCATGATTTCTATGTCCTTCTAAGTTCTTATTCTGTGCTACCTACTGTGTTTGCGTAAAAAGATGCACAAAGGGTGTTGAGGATTTACCTCTTGTGACTGAAGAGGAGCTACTCTTACTCTTGCTCGATTCCTCACTGCCTCGGTTCTCCCTCTTTCTCCTTAACTCGTTTCCTTGCTGCTCAAACTGATATGAGGCTGAGCAAATTTTGTGGTGGTGGAAGGAAAGATAGAACCGAGGGGTGTGGCATATTTATGCACAGCTGGTAACTGAAAGCTGCACAATGGTTGCTGTACTTGACTGAAAAAAAGCTTAGGCAGCTGGCTGCTCTCTTGCAGCTCTGCAGAACACTGTACCCTGAGCCCCTTTTGTAAACAATTTCTAGTGTTTCATGGTAGTGGCTGTTCTGTGCTGTATGGTACCTTGGCTCATTCATAAGTTATCTCCTTTTTGCAGGTGCACAAAGAATGGCAGGGATTTGCTAGGGGATTTCTTGACAATGGCAGGCAGGAAGGGAGTACAAGCTGTCCAACACAGTCTCCCTGAGCCCCTGCAGGTGCTGGAAGAAGGTGCCGGCTGGAATTGCTCCTTTTAGCCCAAACACTTCCTCATTTTTGAAAAGGTAAGGCTACACATTCTCCTTTTAAATACCTCTTTTAGTTGTCTTTAATTTATGCAACTAATTCTCTTTTTTTGTGTGCTTTGGCAAGAGCTGCGGCTGCTACGGGGCTGCCCTCTCTCGTGGCTTCTCGGACTCGTCGCTGCTTTGCCGAGACGGTTCGGCGATGGAGGTCGATATAGATGCTAGGGACTCGAATTGTAATAGTGTAGCTCGGTTTATATTTTTTTTTGTGTCGACAAGGATTGTGAAATTGTTAGTTTGAGATTAAATGACATTGGAAAATTCATTAGCTTTAATTCTTTTCTGAAATTTGTACTATTTCTTTTATTCAAGAAATAAAATTATGCATTCATTAATTGTATAACACTTCTAGTATTTGTTTCGAAAATTCTCGAGATCTTAGTCCCGGCTATTACATTGTTGTTGCTTACTTACTACTATATGTTGATGATATGTTGGTAACAGGAGCATCAAAAGCTGGAAGTTCAAGAGGTGAAAGATGATTTGAGCTCAGTTTTGATATGAAGGATTTAGGAGGAGCCAAACGAATTCTGGGCATGAACATTGTTGGAAACAGGGAAATGAAGAAGTTATGGTTGAACCGATATGACTATATTTCCAGAGTCGTCAAGAAGTTCAGAACTGAAGACTTAAAGGTGACAAGAACTCTTATGGCTCAATATTTCAGATTGACTGTGGAGCAAACTCCAAAGAATTAGGAAGAAAGGTTGGAGATGCAGGCCATTCCTTATGCAAATATTGTAGGGAGTGTGATGTATGTCATGATTGGACCAGACCTGATGTTGCCCAGGCATTTAACACTACAAGCAGGTTCATGAGCAATCATGGCAGAGACCATTGGTTGGCTCTAAGATGGATTCTTAGATATCTTAAGGGAGCTAGAAATCTAGGGATTTTATTAAAAGCTGGTGTTGGTGGTGAGAAAGATGCCCTAGTGGGATCTGTGATAGTGATTTAGTAGGAAGAAAATATCAGTCTCGTTACATCTTCACCATGTATGGGACAACAGTGAGTTGGAAGTCAAGCTTACAGAATGTGGTGGCCCTATCCACAACTGAAGCTGAGTATATTGCATTAACATCAGCAGTAAAAGAAAGCTTTTAGTTAAAGGGCATTGTTGTAGACTTTGAGGTGGAGCAAAAGACCATTGCCATAGGCTGTGACAATAATGGTGCTTTGAGTTTAGCGAGGCACTAAGTTTTCCATGAGCGTAGCAAGCACATTGATGTGCGACTACATTTTGTGAGGGAAGAAGTGGAGAATGGGAGGGTGAAGCTATTCAAAGTTGAAACGGCTGAGAACCCTGCAAATATGATGACCAAGCTACTGCAAAAAGAAAAGTTTGTTTTTTGTCTATGGCTGGTTAGTTTTTGCAGTCAATGATACATTCACCTAAGAAATGAAGGTGGAGATTTGTGAGTGTTAATTGCTTAGTTGTGAAAAATAAGAGTGAGAAAGAAGGAGAGCTTTATTCAGCTTGTGAGGAGCTTCAGGGACCGTTCAATGTTTTACTTGGATAGATTAGATCCTGACAGTAGGATTGAGTAGCTATTAGTTTGTTACTTTACAAACAGTGTTTAAATGAGTGTGTCGTTTCAGCTCATTAGTTAGCTTTCCCCAATTAGTTTTGTAATGCTCTCTCAACTCAATACAAGCTGCATTCGATTCCCATTTCATCTTCTCCAATCATCATCGACCATCTCCGATTAAGTCCAACACAAATAATTAAATAAATTTTTTAACATATAAATTGATCGTAAAATTCAGCAAAATTGGTCGTAAACTGCTATAGTGGCAACTCGATGGTTATTCATTATTTATTCGAGTAGCAATTTAATATATATGTATTTTTATCAAAATCCCGCAACATCCCCTGACCCTTGAGTTATGTCAAAAGAAATAAATAAATGCTTCAAATTACTAAAAATCAACATTAATAATTAAAAATTAAGTTTTGTAATACAAATTAACCAATATTCAAATACACAATTAAAAATAAAATCTTTCAAAGCTTTCTAATCCCAATTATTAAGTTCTATTGAACCTTAGTTCACTATGAGAGGTTGCTTTTATATATATATATATATATATATATATATATATATATATATATATATATATATATAGAGTTGCGATCAATGTCGAACCAATTTTAAAGACCGAACTAGAGATCAAATCTGGGCCATTAGATCAAGTTTATTTGATGAGATGTGCTGCTGTGTAAATTTTCCGGTCTTCATTACAAGCCCATTTTACTTCATTGTATAGGTTTATTACTTCATTCCGTACGTAATACCTTGAAACTACAACATGTTTTTACTTTCTTCCAGTAAGTTTTGAAATGATTCAACATATGTTTCATTTGAATTCATTGACCTGAATTTTTACTTTATTTACATTAAAAAATGCAATTTATTCAAGTGCGTTTATTACTTCATTCAGAAACGTTATTACTTCATTGGATAAGGTTTATACTTCATTCCGGTAGGACTTCAAATGCTTCTACACATACTTCATTCTAATAATTTATTACATCATTCCATGTGTTTATTACATCATATCAGCGTTGTGGCGGTGGTGATAGATATTGTAGAGAGAAAGAACGGCACGCGACGGCAAAAACGCATTTACGTACTGGAATGAAGTAATAATCATACTAGAATGAAGTAAAAACCTACTGGAATTAAGTAAAAACCTACTGGAATGGAGTTAAATCTTCGTAACATGTTAGTATAACTTATTTACCTTCGGACGAATTAAAATAGGCTCGTAATGAAGACGAAAATAATTGATAAATTTGTGTCTCTCATCCATAAAAAACTAGATCTAAAAACCCTAATTTGGTATGGTTCGGTGGTTCGGTCTTTAAGAGTGGATTTGTGAATAATGGAACTCTATATAGATATATATATATATATATATATATATATATATATATATATAGTAGTGATCTAGGGAAAGAGCCTCTTAAACCTATAACTAGAGAACAAATCATAGCCACAAGATCAAGAAAATCAAGGGCTAGTATTAATACATGTAATTTTTAAATTTAAGGAGAAATTAATTCTCTCAATCACAAATTTACTCCACAATAACAAGGCGGGGGTATAATTGTCATTGCTCATTGGCAAATTCACAAATTCAATTCGTTTGAGAACGAATTCTTGGTTGAGCTCCGAGAATCCAAGCTAGCGGAAGCAAACGGCGGAGAAGAAGCCATACCGCGGGATTCGGATGCGCAAGTGGGGGAAATGGGTGGCGGAGATCAGGGAGCCCAACAAGCGCTCCAGAATCTGGCTGGGCTCCTACTCCTCCCCCGTCGCCGCCGCCCGCGCATACTACACCGCCTTCTTCCTCCTCCGCGGCCCCACCACCCGCCTCAACTTCCCCGACTGCGTCCCCGAGTACGGCCACCAGGACCTCTCCGCCGCCGCCATCAGGAAGAAGGCCACCGTGGTTGGCGCTAGAGTCGACGCGACCCATTGAGAAAATAAGGGTGAAGAAATTCGAAATTTGAGATTTCGGTGAGCTCAAAAGTGTAGAGACGGTTTGGTTTGGTTTGAATAATTTGAGCTTCTATTGATTGCATTTGCGAATCACACATTCAGAGGCTAATTGAACAGTTTCCAACAGAGCTGCATTTTTTTGTTCAATACAGACTACAGAGGAAATACTTGTAGAAGTTATTTTGTTAGTAACAATATCTATTTCTGATGCAAGTTATTTTGAAACAGATGTTTTATAAGCATGCGAAGAAGACTAATCAATGTTGTACTGTACTGTAAATGCTTCAGAAAGAAGGGGATTATCTCATACATGGCCAAGTTGTGTTGATGAATTGATAAAATGTGAAGTTTGGTCATGCTTATATTGCTTGTATAATGTTTTGAGGCTCAAATCTTTGGTTGCTCCTCCTCTTTGTAAAAAGCAAGTAATTTGCAGAATGAATAAGGAAGGGTACTTGTGGCTGTGATTTTACTTCACTGTTTTGTGAACAGTAAAATCAAAATAAGAGTAATGTCTTTTGTGAACAAGAGTGAAGTAAAATCAGAATAAGAGTGATGTGTTTTGTGAACAAGAGTGAAGTAAAATCAGAATAAGAGTGATGTGTTTTGTGAACAAGAGTGAAGTAAAATCAGAATAAGAGTGATGTGTTTTGTGAACAAGAGTGAAGTAAAATCAGAATAAGAGTGATGTGTTTTGTGAACAATGGTGAAGTAAAGTCAGAGTAAGAGTGACGGGTTTTGTGAACAATGGTGAAGTAAAATCAGAGTAAGAGTGATGTGTTTTGTGAACAAGAGTGAAGTAAAATCAGAGTAAGAGTGATGTGTTTTATGAACAAGAGTGAAGTAAAATTAGAGTAAGAGTGATGTGTTTTGTGAACAAGAGTGAAGTAAAATCAGAATAAGAGTGATGTGTTTTGTGAACAAGAGTGAAGTAAAATCAGAATAAGAGTGATGTGTTTTGTGAACAAGAGTGAAGTAAAATCAGAATAAGAGTGATGTGTTTTGTGAACAATGGTGAAGTAAAATCAGAGTAAGAGTGATGGGTTTTGTGAACAATGGTGAAGTAAAATCAGAGTAAGAGTGATGTGTTTTGTGAACAAGAGTAAAGTAAAATCAGAGTAAGAGTGATGTGTTTTATGAACAAGAGTGAAGTAAAATTAGAGTAAGAGTGATGCGTTTTGTGAACAAGAGTGAAGTAAAATCAGAATAAGAGTGATGTGTTTTGTGAACAAGAGTGAAGTAAAATCATAGTAAGAGTGATGGGTTTTGTGAACAATGGTGAAGTAGAATCAGAGTAAGAGTGATGTGTTTTGTGAACAAGAGTGAAGTAAAATCAGAGTAAGAGTGATGTGTTTTATGAACAAGAGTGAAGTAAAATTAGAGTAAGAGTGATGTGTTTTGTGAACAAGAGTGAAGTAAAATCAGAATAAGAGTGATATGTTTTGCGAACACGAGCGAAGTAAAATCAGAATAAGAGTGATGTCTTTTGTGAACAAGAATGAAGTAAAATCAGAATAAGAGTGATGTGTTTTGTGAACACGAGCGAAGTAAAATCAGAATAAGAGTGATGTGTTTTGTAAACAAGAGTGAAGTAAAATCATGCTAAGAGTGATGTGTTTTGTAAACAAGAGTGAAGTAAAATCATGCTAAGAGTGATGTGTTTTGTAAACAAGAGTGAAGTAAAATCTTGCTAAGAGTGATGTGTCCTCCAAAAACTCTTTATACAACTGGAACCTGCTCCTCTCCTCAGACTTCTTACTTCATTTAAGTCTCCCATCATCAGAAAAGAATAGGACAAGTTTGTTCTGATACCAAATACTTCCTTATGCTTCGATTCAACCAGAACCAGGAAACAACGCTTTTGATCAATACGTACGCTAAATATACACTTTTTACAACACTCGACATATACACTCTTTTTCATTATACCGAATATCTAGTCCATACCGTAAATTTAACAAAAAAAACACTTTATCATTTATCAAGCAAAACAAAAAGACTAAAACCAGGACAATAACTCTGTATAAAGTAAAATATCACGAAGAGTATTAATACATCTCATCATTTAAATATCTATACAAAACGCAGCATTCAATGGGATTAGTGAGCTTGTGGAAATGATAATAGACATATGTCCTTGGGCTATTTTTTATCACGATACTAACGGCAGGGATATGTTTATGCTGGCAGCGACCTATCGCTTTGAAAATGTTATCAACCTCTTATATAATATGAACGACCGCAAATATTTATTTTGGAGCAGCACATACAAACTGAAAAACAATTTTCAATCCCGACCAATGCGACGCCATCAACCGCTTCAACTGCTACTTCATCATCCCCTTCTTCACCTTCCAGTTCATCTCCGGCGTCGACCCCTACGCCATGAACTTCCGCTTCCCCCCGGAGACGTCGTCGCCAAAGCCATCGCCGCCACCGCGGAACCCTAACCTCTCCAAATTCCCCGAGCTCGAGCTCCCCGACTTGGCCGGCGAAGGTCTGCATGAGGGAAGAGGTGGAGATGCTGAGAGAAGGCACGAGCTTTGCTGTCGCTACGGCGGTGGGGAGAGAGAGTGGGAGGCGGTGGTGGATGATGTTGTGCATTACAGCAATGGAATAGCAATTGGTCTGAAGCATGATCGCAGAATTGGAAGGAGAAAGAAAGGATCGCAGATTTGGAAGGAGAGAATGAAAACCGCCATATTTAAATTTCATAATATAATTTCCAAAAATACCCTTGGCCTATTTTGTATTATTAAAATAAATAATATTTATTTCATTAAATGTGTGGCTGAGATTTGTTCTCTAGTTATACACTTAAGATTGGTTATATCTTGATCACTAACCTATATATATATATATATATATAGGGTTGTGATCAATGTCGAACCTTTTTTAAAGACCGAACTAGAGACCAAATATTGTCCATCCATTTTCTTAATCTTGTGGTTAGGATTAATTTACCATTATTTCATTATTTTATCCCAAAAAAACTTGCTGAAGGGTATTTTGGGAAATCAATATATTATGAAACATAAAATATGTGTTTACTCCTATCTCTCAATTCTTCAATCGCCGATCTCTCATTCAATCTTCATCGATCTCCTTCTTGCAATCTCCTTCGTCTTCACCGATCTCCTTCTCGTAATCTTCTTCAATCTTCATTGATCTCCATCACCAGACAATTTTGTTGCCTCAATTGCCTCAATCGCGATCTGCCTGAATCGGAGTCACTAGTGTCGTCATCAATTGCCCCGTCGTCTCCATCGATTGCCCTTTTGTCGCCATAATCGAAGTCATTGGTGTTGTCAGCCAAGAGTTTCTCTCCGTCATTCCAGACAGAGACTACCCCTACCAATCCCTTAATTTGCTCGCCTCCAAGCGCTTCGCCGAAAATCAGATTGTTTGTGAAAAATTAGTAATGATGTGATTGTTTGTGATAATAAGTAATATGAGAAAAATTGGCATCGGTGCTTGTAAAATTAGTAATGATGTGATTGTTTGTACAATTTGTAGAAACCGCATCGGATTTCAATTACTCTGTACTGCTTCTGGCTTCGATCTGGTCGAATTTGGGGATTGTGTTGTTGATTTGTTGTTTATTGTGTTTATGTGTTTGTTTGTGGATAATGAGCTGCGTGTGTACTTCAATTTGCAGATCTAGCTAGTTCATGCATGACTTGTGCATTTTTTTTACTGCTGAATTTGGAAATCTTTTGTTTTGATTAAGAGCTGAACCTTTATGCAACCAAATCTGACTTATTAAAGGCATCATCTTCTTCTTTTTTTTACTGATACAACAGCTATGTAAATTGCACTTGGAACACGGACACACACACACACAAGCACGATACATACAAAACTGAGAAGAGGAAGAAGCTGCAAAGCAGCGTTGTCTTCCTCAATCGTCGCGGTTGATTGAAGGCATTTCGAATTGGAGAAGAACAAGTGTGGAAATCGCCAATAGTTAGATTTCTATATTACTTCATTCAACTAGGATATTTCCAATATTTAGATTTCTATATTACTTCATTCAACTAGGATATTACTTCTTTCCGTTAGATTATTACTTCATTCAACGAGGATATTACTTCTTTCAGTTAGATTATTACTTCATTCAGTTAGATTATTACTTCATTCAACTAGGATATTACTTCTTGCAGTTAGATTATTACTTCATTCAGTTAGATTATTACTTCATTCAACTAGGATATTACTTCTTTCAGTTAGATTATTACTTCATTCAGTTAGATTATTAAGTACTTCATTATTTAACTTTCTTATTACTTCATTGACTAAGTTATTACTTCATTTTCTGTTTTACTACTTCATTCAAATAGTTCAATCACTTCATTCGACTAGGTTATTACTCTAAAGGATTTTGGAGCAGATAAGAAAGAGTGATCACTACTTCATTCATACGTGCAATTAATTCATTCAAAATGTATTTCACTTCATCAAAATAGGTTTTTACTTCATTGAACTTCAAGTGAGGTTATAACTTGTTAAATGTCAAAATGTATATCACTTCATCAAAATAGGTTTTTACTTCATTGAACTTCAAGTGAGGTTATAACTTGTTAAATGAGGTTATAACTATAGGAATGAAGTAATTAATCTACTCGATGAAGTAATAAACTGAAAACACTTCACACAGTCTATTCGCTTTAAATTTTGTAAAAAGGTTAAACAAATTCAAATTCAAAGTGGAATGAAGTAATAATCTATTGAAATGAAGTAATTAACTATTAGAATGAAGTAATTAACTATAGTAATTAACTATTAGAATGAAGTAATTAACTATTAAAATGAAGTAATTAACTATTGGAATGAAGTAATTAATCTACTGGATGAAGTAATAAACTGAAAAACACTTCACACAGTCTATTCGCTTTAAATTTTGTAAAAAAGTTAAACAAATTCAAATTCAAAGTGGAATGAAGTAATAATCTACTGGAATGAAGTAATTAATCTACTGGATGAAGTAATAAACTGAAAACACTTCAAACAGTCTATTCGCTTTAAATTTTGTAAAAATGTTAAACAAACTCAAATTCAAAGTGGAATGAAGTAATAATCTATTGGAATGAAGTAATTAACTATTGGAATGAAGTCATTCAAATTTTGTAAAAAGGTTTCGTACTTCATTACTGTATTTATTTACTTTATTCCATGTGTTTTATTACTTCATTACACTCTGAATTTGAATTTGTTTAAATTTTTGACAAACTTTAAATTGAATAGATTGTGTGAAGTGTTTTAGTAATCAAATATTTATTAGTATTTATTGTTCATCCCATGAGATTCATTACATCATTGTAGTAGTTTATTATTCCTTAAACTACTGTGCATGAATAAAATCGTTTGAATTTTCTCCAAAATAGTCAACTATTTCCACTGTAGGAGAAAGTTGGTAAACCACACCATCCTCATTGTATAAACCCCATAACCAAATACAAACTCTCCATTTTAAAAAAGAAAAAAATTACAAACTTGTCCAATACAAGAAATCATCCAAATTTGACACACCAACCCATCTCAATGGGCTGAGCCGTGATTCTGGGCACCGGCCATTTGTTAGGGCGTGGGGACGGCCCATCAAGTGATTGCACAAATGTCCTCATCACCATGTCACCATGCCTCAACTACATCTTCCGAAACTCTTAATCCCTCTCCTCCCATTTGATTTTTCACCCCGTTGTGAGTTAGAGGATTTTCTCCTGTGTCATCTTCACCTATATATAAGAAACACATAACCACAATTCAACATTCGAAACATAGTTTATATCATCATTAAAATAGTTTGTAACATTGTCATTAGGTTCTTTAGTTCATTACAAGTATACTTCCCAGCTAAATGTACATACAAAACATGTCAGTTTATATTACTTCATTTCATGTGGTTATTACTTCATGAAATAAGTTATTTAGTTCATTCAATGTAATTATAAAGCAAAATATGCATACAAAACAAGTCAGTTTATATTACTTCATTTCATTAGGTTATTACTTCATCAAATTGGTTAGTTAGTTCATTCAATCTTATTTCCTAGCAAAATATGCATACAAAACACGTTAGTTTATATTACTTCATTTCCTGAGGTTATTACTTCATCAAATAGGTTAGTTAGTTCATTCAACTGTTATTTCTTCACAAAATATGCATATAACACAGTTAATAAAATTCATACAACACAGTTAACTTCATCTCATGAATTAGGACTAGGTCATAAATTTATTTTTACCTTCTGGCATATGGATTTATTTGGCTTGCAGTACTGAACATCAAACGGACTTTTCTTGTGTTTTGATTTATCCACCGGTTGTGATTTAGCTACTGACCTACGAGTATATTTGACGCCTACGTTGACCTTCCTCCGCTCTGCTTTATGAAATAATTGGACGAAAATCAGAAACCAAATTAAAAACAGATGAAATAAATTAGAATTTCAAAAACTATAAAGCTTCAAAAGAGTGTATTATTTGAGGCAGACGTTCTGCCAGAACGCAATCACCGTCGTTCATCTTCCATCAACGATTTTTTTTGTGTCAACCATTAAAATCAGCGGCTAAAGTATTGTGCTTTGAAATCTGAATTATGAAGCAATGTTTCCAAATTATAAAGTAATAAATCACATTTAGAAGATGCATATCATTTTATGCCACATAATTCAAATGAGTCCAGAAATGAGCCAGAAGCAGACATTAACCACATAAATTCGAAAAAAATGAAAAATCAAACACTAAATTAATAGCCTCATGAAATGATGTAATAACCTCATGAAATGAAATAATATCCTCATGAAATGAACTAAATCGATGATTTCTGTAGCCATACTTTTTGATATATTTCTCTTAAATATCAGAGAAGTAATGTGAAGTAATCTATCCTAAAATAATCGATTTATGCAACAATCAAATGTTGAAGTAATCTCTCCTAAAAAAAATCAAAGCCAAAAAATCAAATGTGTATTACCTGAACCAGACGTACGGCCAAAATGTAATAGGCGTCCTTCACCTTCGGTCGACGATTTGCGTGTGTCAACCATTTCGAGCGACACAGTGAGCAGAGCTAGCGCGAAGGAGATGACTATGATGTAGCTTCGAGCGGACATAGACAGCGATGGAGTAAGAAAACTCTGAGCACAAATCGACGGTGGCAGCGACGACAAATCTGCAACAATGGTTCACTGACAGCGGCTATGGTGAGGTGATGGCGTTGAAGGGGTGTGACAGCCGTGAGAGTCTGGCGACAGCACATGCTGTCTCATGCCGGCGACGACGTCTGTACCGCGAAGATGAAGATGCTGAATCGGCGGATTTAGATGCTGAATCGGCGGATTTAGATGTTGAATCGACCGATGGAGATGTTGAATTGGGGATGATTGTCGTTGATTTCAGTTGAATCGGCCGGAGATGATGGATGAAGATGAAGAATCGTTGCTTTTTCAGAGAGGTTTTTAGAGAAGAAGGGGGAGGAGGTGGAATGTGAATGAGTTAATTTTTTGTAATCTGTGAACTCAAATTTTTTACCCTAATTACAAAATGACGTAAATACCCCCGCGTTGAAGTAAATTATGTATGCAATGAACTACGAAAAATAACTCTTAATTGTCTAATCTTATCCATCAAATTTAAGATCTAAGGGCCCAAATTTGGTCTCTAGTTCGGTCTTTAAGACTGGATTTGTGAATAATGGGACTCTATATATATATATATATATATATATATATATATATATATATATATATATAGGGTCCTGTTAGGTTGAGATTATTTACCTAAATTGAGAAATGAGATGCAATATCAGCCCCTAATCCACAAGATTAACTAAATGTCAACAGCTATCACATTATGTCAACACGGGGGTATAAGTGTCATTTCATTTCAATAGTCAGAATATCAAATGTCAACAGCTCGTATTAAAATGTCAACAAATAAAAGATAACACTTACAATTCACATATCAATACCGAGAATATCAAATGTCAACAACTAAAAAATAACATTTACAATTCACATTTGAATACCGAGAATATCAAATGTCAACAACTCGTATTAAAATGTCAACAACTAAAAAATAACACTTACAATTCACATATCAATACCGAGAATATCAAATGTCAACAACTCGTATTAAAATGTCAACAACTAAAAAATAACACTTATAATTCACATTTGAATACCGAGAATATCAAATGTCAACAACTAAAAAATAACACTTACAATTCACATTTGAATACCGAGAATATCAAATGTCAACAACTCGTATTAAAATGTCAACAACTAAAAATAACACTTATAATTCACATATCAATTACGAGAATATCAAATGTCAACAACTCGTATTAAAATGTCAACAACTAAAAAATAACACTTATAAGGATTCACCGAATGCTTCGATCTGATCCACACAAGCAACAACGTCACCAAATGCTTCGATCTGATCCACACAAGCAACAACGCTTTTGCGGAGCTTCAATTCCAAATCGGAGCTTCAATTCCAAATCTATTTGAATTTCTTACAATTCAATTACCATTCCCAAACGTATGATGAAAATTTTCAATTTTAAAATTACCAATTCAAATTTGTTTATCTTTAATAAACAACAGCTTTTGTTTATAGCACAGTGCAAAACAAATTTTTCGATAGTGGGAATTGAAATAGAAAATTGAGCTCAATTGAATCACAAATTCAGATTATGAACTGCATCTACTCATCTATTTGCAAATTCAGACGAAATCGACCAGAAATCAAAATTCATTTACCGCACAAAATTAGTCGATCGAAATTTCCTCTGCATCGAGCTAAAATGGAGATCTTCGCGCCGGCATCCTCGAGCTGCTTCTTCGCCTCCTCCGCCTCCTCCTTCGTCACTCTTTCCTTGAATTTCTTCGGCAATCCTTCAATCAATTTCTTCACCTCCTTCAGCGCCAGGCTCGTCAGAGCCCTAACCACCTTAATCGTCGCGATCCTTGAGTTGCTTGGCACGTCGTCGATCACCACGTCGAAGGGGGCGAAGGAGGCGGCGGAGACACCGAGCTTGTCCTGGAGGTACTCGACGAGCTTCTGAGTGTCGGCGAGGGTGAGGTTCGAGATCTGGTCGCCGAGCTCGACGACTTTCTCCGGAGCATCGACGGCAGCGAAGGGTGGAGGTGTGTGCTGCGGCGGCGGAGGGGGAGGTTTTGAGGGGAAATTCGATGGTGTGGCAGGGAATGTGGGGGTGGGTGAGCGGTAATCTTAAAAAAATATAGAATTACTATTCTGCCCTTTCACAATTAATTAATGTAAAAATATTTTCTATGTGGCAAATTCTTGACCACTCATTTAATAAAAATGAGTGGCTGAGATTGCATCTCATTTCTCAATTAGTTTATATATATATATATATATATATATATATATATATATATATATATATATATATATATATATAAACTAATCCCAATTTCTTAAGAGCATCTCCAATGACGGACGTCCGGTCGGACATCCGCGACAGGCGACCGGGACGTCCGCCATTGTAACGAAGCAACTCGGATACGGACGTCCCGTAAGGACGTCGGATGTCCTCGGACGTCCGAGCGACGGGCGGGCGGACGTCCGCCATTGTGGCGTGGGTCGGACGTCCGGGTCGGACGTCCGGTATTAATTTTTTTAACTCTATATATACGGCTCGTTGAACTTCATTTTATATCCGGTATTAATTTTTTTTTTGAATCATGTATGTTTTTTTTAATGAAGTTGTTAATTTTTCCCGTTCGTATTCGTGTTGAAATTTTATTTCCGTAAACGTAAATTGCTTTATTTGTAAATTTGTGATTTTTTTTATTGCGGGAAGTCCTAGTGGGAAGGGCGATGGGAAGGGCGGATTGTGCAGGGGAAGTCCTAGTGACGTGGCAGTGGGATGGGAAGTCCTAGTAAGAGCATCTCCAATGGCGGACGTCCGGTCGGACATCCGCGACGGGCGACCGGGACGTCCGCCATTGTGGCATGGAAGGTAGGATACGGACGTCCCGTAAGGACGTTGGATGTCCTCGAACGTGCGGGCGACGGGCGGGCGGGCGGACGTCCGCCATTGTGGTGTGGGTCTGACGTCCGGATCGGACGTCCGGTATTAAATTTTTTTAAAAAAAAAAAACTCTATATATACGGCTCGTTGCCCGTCATTTCATTCACACCACTTGTATTAACAAGTTTCTCTCTTCTTTTACTACAAATTTCATTTCTACTTAATGGAGAACGACAGAACCTCCCCCGGCACGAGCGAGTCGCTGACTCCGACGTTTCCCGCCGAACTGGAGGGAAACCCTAGCGGAAATGAGCCAATGGTTCCGGCAATGTCGGGGATGGGTGGTATGGGTGGTATGATGTCCCCTTACTTCGGTATGTACAATTGGATGGGTGGTATGATGCCCAGGGCAGCGGTGATGGGGGGCATGACCCCAAATATGATGGGGATGGGGATGGGGATGGGGGCATGACCCCAAATACGATGGGGATGGGTGGTATGATGCCGGGGATGATGCCGGGGATGATGCAGACCATGCCTGGTGGAGGGGGTGGCAGGGGCCCTGTACCACTAGCGGACGATGTCTATCGCCCGATTATCGATATGCTGTCTACTGATACCCCCTCCAGTTTTGTTCCGGAGACTCAGTTCACCGGCATGGAAACTTTCTCTTTTGAGGAGTTGGGGCTATCTCCAATCAGGGAGACTCCCGATGATGTGGGGACAGCGGCAAGGGGCAGGGGCAAGGGCCGTGGCAGGGGCAAGGGCAAGGGGAAAGCCACGGGCTCTTCCTCGCGAATGGTGGCTGAGGAGGAGGATGATGAGGAGACGGGAAAGCGGACGGTCTGGAGCGTGTGGGAAAACGTCGCGCTTTCGAAGGCTTGGGTTTCAATAGTCGAGGATCCCTATGTGGGTGCTAACCAGCATATTGACAGACTGTGACATCGCGTCGCTGAAGCCTACCTCACACACAAACCGGCTGGGGCGAAGAGTCGCGTTCACTTTTCTTTACATTTCTTAAACTCGTGTCAAGTCAAGTGTGGACAATTTCGCTGGTGGAGGGAGTATTAGATAAAATAAAATGGATAAATAGTGAGAGAATAAAATAGGAGAGAATAGTAAATTAAAAAATAGAATAATGTAATAGAGAAATTAAGTGTGTTGGAATTTTTAAAAAAGTTATTTGAAATTCGCACGATGACTTGACAACGTTTTTTATGAAGTTTAAGTAGTGTGTCTGATCTTGATGTTCTCAACGATAAGTAGTTAATTTATGTTGTACATGTCTCTCTAAAGAAGAGAAGATTCTTGTTGGTTAAATCAATCCAAAACTTGAGATCAAATTGATGAGTATGCTAGAGAAAATCGACGTACTCCTCTTTGCTAACACCATGCTAGTTACTAGGAAAACCGAATAGAATCCCTCTCTACAGACTCTCTACAAGTCTAACTAATATTATGCTTTCGAGATCCGACCTACAATGGGATCCACTAGAATTTCTGGGCCGACTTCCAAAACTCACGATTCTATGACTCTTCGGCTAGTTTGTGGGGTTGAGTGAGATGCATTGCTCCAAAAGAGCTTTCCCAAAACTTAAATTTCTTTGGATTTGGAAGGTAGAGAAACTCGAGGTATTCAAAGTTGAGCAAGGATCAATGCTTTATTTGTAATTGTCATAAATCAGAATATTAAAAAGGTTCAAATCACCGTGCGAATTTCAAGTCATTTTTTACACATAATACGTTTTCGGCGTGTTTTTCAAAATGACTTGAAATTCGTACAGTTACTTAAATATGTGTTCACAAAACTAGTTTAAACACATAAATTAGTTAGACATAGCTCTAAATAGCCATCTACTATCATTTATCTTGTATTTGTAGAAGGCACAATCTTCTCATAACCTATCAATCTTAAGGGGGTGTTTAGTGAGTGGTTAGGATATGGCATGATAAGTGGGCATCAAGATACAAATTAGTACTATTTCATCACGTGTTGGAAATTTTGTGTGGGTGAGTCCAACCACTCCTTTATCTTGGAAATTGTGTTTGGTATAAACTTGTTTACAAAAATAGAATACAAATGGACCCATTTGCCCCTGACAACTTAGTAAAAGCCATCGTGTATTCTTAATTAGGGGTATATTGGTAAACTAGTTGCTTAACTGGGTAGATTCTAAAGCATACAAGCTATCTTAAAAAATTTTGAAGATACAAAACAAAGAAGAACAGTGAAATTTCTACATAATGGGGTCTTAGCCAGGTCCATTTCAAATATTTCAATTTACTACCAAACAATTGGAAAAATCCAGATAAAAAGACATTTCTGTGCATCTGGAGGCCACCAAACACCGCCTAAATATCACAAAAGAAGTTAGTAGCCTTATATATAGACCACGATTATTGCTAGTTTCCGATTGACACAAAAATTACATACTAAGATAAAAATATTAAATAAAACAACATTATGTAAAACTAAGCATGATGGACCTACATATATAGTAAAAAAAAACTAAGAGAGATATGGTTGTAAAATAATGAGAATTAATGTATACATGAGAAAGAAACGTCATTCAAAGATGTGTGATTTTTTCCATTTGCTTCCTTTGTAGTAGTATTTCTTAGTATAGATTGACGTGCATCTTGGTCTATACAAGGGCCACATAGTGTTTGAAATGTGCCTAGGGTGACCTTTGACGACAGGTCGGGAAATCTTGTGCGGTAAGTCTCACTCAAGTATAGAAGCCAACGATACTCCATTCTCCATGTCGACCTGGGAAGAGCAATGATGTACATATGCTTCACGTCGAACACTTGTTGGTTGAGTAATTTGCCAACTGAATTTGGTAGTTGTAGGAAAAAAATGTCCACTACAATCCAAGATACTTTGATACGGTGAGCTTTTGAAGTGTGCCATGCAGTTTTGGCCAAAATAGTCGTCCTTCAAAATCCAACATATTCATCCAGATGAAGTAGCCTACTGAGATGCAACAACCGAGGAAATTGCTTACATCCTCTAGTAGTTTCCTTTCTTCTTGAGTATTGGATTACATGAAGGAGATCACATTTCACAGTGAGACGGGTAAGAAAAGGTTCCCCACTGATTTGATTGAAGTTGGCATTATCACATCATTTTGATCAACCACCCACCTTATTAGGCCACAGTTTTCTTGGAAAAAATTGACCTTGGTAGTAGCAACTTCCTTATCTTCAGCTAACAGTATGCTTCGATTGGTGATGTTCATACAACATGCCTTCACCTTCTCATTGCGATTTCGTCTGACATTAACAAAGTTTAGATCTATGAGTTCATTTATATGGCGTTTAGAAATGTATTCCACTAATTGGTATTTCTGCCCATGTGAATGAACTACGCAATCCAAAAGGCTGTCAATCATCTTGTCGGTACTTGGGGTTGGGAGGAAAGAGAATAAAGTATTACATGCCACGCCTCAAGATTTCCCAACCTGTCGTCAAAGGTCACCCTTGGCGCACTTCAAACACTATGGGGCGCTTGTATAGACAAAGATACACATGACATGCGAGGTTTAGAGGAATCCATAAGCATTCGAAAGCCAGGATTGTTGCCAAAGAGATCCAACAGTGTGCAAATGGTTGGCTAGTTGCACGTGATCAACACATGGATCTCCAATTGATAAATCTTAAGTGTTGTTTAAGGATGAAATCATGGGATGAGAACAACGAAGTTGTCAGTCTACATTTGACTTCACTGTTGGGGAACCAAAAACTCTTATTAGTCGATTTGGCTGGAAAATTGGATAATTCAATCCTCAACCAACTGTCGGTTAGTCTCACCTTGTTAGGGTTTGAGCTAAACGTGGGCATGATGATATTTCTCGAAAGGATAGTCCATGGTGAAGAACGATAGGATGTATTGCTATAAAAGAGGATTTTATAAATTAAAAAATAAATGAATTTGGAACATAGAAAGCCTCACTAAATTGTCAGGAAGAACTGGAGATAAGATCGTGCAAGAAGTTGGAAAAGCTTCCAGTTTGGTAGAGGGAACTGGACAACCTAGAGGGCAAATTGACTACTATGCTATAATAATTTGTGGACAGAGAACAGTTCAACCATGCATCATGCATCATTTTTAAAGATGATTAGTGTGTATTAAGATATGCAATGGATGGAAGGGGTAAAAGCTCAACTTTTAAATGGGTTTATTTCACTTGTATGCATTTTTGTTACTGTGTCATAATTCTCATTATTTTCAAACCATATTACAATAGGCCATCCTTCGAAAAGGCCACAACTAAGTAGTTGAACTAAACGTTTCCGGCGCGTTCTCCAGAATTACTTTAAATTCGTACGGTGACTGAATTTTTTTGTTTAGTGTTATGTTACTTTTTGAAATTTGCACGATGATTTTAGATGACTTTTCTCAACAGAATAATAGTAAACAAACATACATAGTCTTAGTCAGAATGAATAAAGTCTTCGTAATTAGACTTGTCATGTGGGTCGGGATGACTGACCACAAGTTGGGTTGGCTGCAACTATATTTGTCGAGTGAGTCGTGGATTGGATTGGTCCGACCACAAGCCCGATTTGAGCCAGCCATAGAAAGATAACAGATTTGGGACGTTCCACGGATCGGTTGTCGTGTTTCTTGGAATGAAACAAGTCATCTACAACTAAATTTGTTAAATGGTGAGAATGACCCGATTCCGTCCCTCCTTGTTTAGAAGAAATCTATAAATTTGAGTATTTTTTACTGTATAAATTATTTTTTTTTGGAGTAGACTATTTGTTATTTATGATGAGACAATTCAAAGTGATACATAAATTCTAAAGAGAATTGAAATAATTGCATTGCAATATGGATCTTCCTATAATGAAAAAAATTGACATTTGCTCAATATAAATATATTTTTTTGCCTCAATAAATATTATATGATTTCATCATCCCAAAGTGAGAAAATCCACATTCTCCAATGCATACAAACAAAATTGAACAAAGTCCCCCTGCCACCTCTAATAAATAATTGTAGTGTATGTAGGCTTGAGCCATTTAATGACCATATAAAATAATTACAAATAATATTCTTTATTAATTTCTCATAAAACATGTCTAGAGATGCAGGAACTATTATTGCATAGAATCATATTCTAATTATGATCAAGTTGATAATACGGTGTTTAAAACTAAATTTTTATTGTATACAAAAAATGGTTAGTTCAAATTTAATTTCAAAACAATAAATAAATATCTTGAACTAGACAACATTTGGTAAAATAAGTTAATTAAATTAAACCAGCAATAAGTTTAATTAATTAATGAATATTAAATATATTAAACACGAACAAATAATTGATCAAATGGTACCCTGATTATTCGTAATTTTGAAAGTAATATAAGTTAACAATATTAGGTTGAACTACAATTAAATTATGCCTCAATATAATTTATTGTTAGCTCAACAGGTAAATCCGAGCTCAAGCCTCTTTATTCTCTTAACTTAATCCGATAATTATTAGTTAAATGAAAAGGTAAATTACTTTATATGAAAATACCAAGTTTGAACGAACCTAAAGACAAAAGAAAATTGCTTCAAAAAAGCTTGAGGAAAAAGTGATGGTTTTCACACCGCTTAATCTCATTTAATTGTAATGTTTGAATCCTATCTTTTTCCATTAATTAGGTTATATTTCTGCTTGATCTATTATCCTTTCTTATATTTCTTGTCATCTATTCATGAATTCTAGCAAGTAGGATTTAAATAGGAATTGCATGTTCGAAAATTTTCTACAACACCTTAAGGTGGACGAATTTCTCTTCAAAACTTACATATAACTATATAAGGTTAATTAATATTGTAGATAAATTATCTTGCTCAAAAAATCATTTTGCCAAAAATAATGTACCAATACAATAATATATTTAAAAATAAAAATAATTTCCGTTGCCGGGACTTGAACCCGGGTCTCTCGGGTGAGAGCCGAGTATCCTAACCAACTAGACTACAACGGATTTATGATTTGTTTAAACATTCATTTATAAAGAACAATAACACCTACCATAAAGCCTTCTCAGTTTCAATCCTAGTCTTCATGTATCTTCCTCTCTTTTTTTCCAAACTCTTCTATCCAAAGCGGCTTGTTTTCTTCCAGGTTCTTCTCTGATTTGTTCGTTAATGTTATGTTTTTCCTTTAATTGTTCTTTGTTTAACGGTATGTGGTTCATTTCCAGTTTAATTGCTCATTTTATTTGGCTGAAGTTAAGGTTGCACACAGTTCGATTACCAACGCTGTTTAAGAAATCGTAAAATTTAATTAATTGATAATTAAACCTAAGAAATTGAGTTCTGGTTGTGAAAAAGTTTGGGGAGAAACAAGGTATTAGAGAGTGCAAGCTACGGTTTCACGAACAATCAGTTTTTATTTGTAGAGTTTGGGAAGAAACAATATGTATTTGATAGTGTGGGGGAAAAGTTGCGATCGCTGTGGTTAAAGGAGTTGGGATGCAGTGGTTTGCATTTTTTGTATTGGGATTTTGTTTTTGATGTGTAAAAGGGATTAGATGTTACTTTAGGCTCATTGCTTTGCTGATCGACAGGACTTGTTTTAATTTGCTTTTGTCACATTATTGGCTGTATGTTATTATGTGTTAATCAGTATAAGGGCATGGCGTCCCACCCTCGTCATTGACAACATGTCTATGTTTTTCCTCTAAACTGAGCTGGTGAACCTGAGGCTCTTTAACCAATCATTTACTTCGTTTCTGGGTGCGCTGTGCAACCTCTCATTTCCTGCATAAATTTGCAACAGCTTACAGTTTCCAGGAGCGAATAGCGATGTCATCCGGGTTAACTTGTGGCCCCTTGAAATATAGCATGGGCTTACCAGCAAGGGGGCTAGGATCACATAAGAAGCAGTTCTCTGTTGTGCTGAATTTCGGGTTATCTACAAATTTTCTTTTGTGGGAAAGGTGAAATTGCCTCAGTTCACATAGAGAGTTCATATCCATAACTTGTCACTAATATCTTGTATTTTCAATCATGTAGAAATGGTTTAGCTGCATCAACTTGTAGATATAAACAGAGAGTGCCTTCTGTAAAGTGTGCAATGGATGCTACCTTTGGAGATTCTAGCAATGACTCAACTGGTAAAATTTGTGATTTTTTCTTGGCTCATCATTAAAATAGATTTTTTGATAACCTTCTTGATCCTGCGCTCCTCCTTGAAAGAGGTTTGTTTGATGAAAATTGCACAAACGTATTTGAACCTCTCATTGAATCAAGCAGAGGAAAACCTCAGTAGGTGTTTAACCTTTAAGGTCTATGGTAAATTTGGACTCATGTCTATATTGCTAGCCCCATTTGATATATGTCAAAACATCTTAAAAATTTCTTAATTATTGAATAGAAACGATAGCCTGTACAGGATTCTTCTAGGGTTCTAGCTATGTTCATACAAAAATTTGTAAATATTGGATGTGGAGGTCCAGATTTTATATTTGGCATGCTCTTTAAATTCATGGCTTCATGATATAGTTTCTGAGTTCGATCACATGTTTTGCATTTTACTTATGCATCACTGCTTGTTTCACTTACTATATAGTCACGTTAGCATTAATTCATCACCAATACCCCTTCAGTCTCCTGCAGTATCAACTTTGGATGTCGAGTTCTGTCTTTCTGAATCTTCATCCTGTATTTTCCGTCTTGGTGCAGTGATATTTCCTAGAATTAATGTCAAGGATCCTTACAAGCGACTAGGAATCAGCAAGGAAGCTTCAGAAGATGAAATTCTAGCTGCTCGTAACTTCTTAATACAAACATACGGAGGACACAAGGCCAGCGTGGATGCAATTGAAGCAGCACACGATAAAATCATAATGCAAAAATTTTACGAAAGGAAGAACCCTAAGATCAACGTCAAGAAAAAGGTCAGGGAAGTAACCCAGCATAAATATGTCCAGGCTGTCACGAGCAGGTTTAGAATCCCATCCACAAGGGGCATTGTAAAAACTTCTGTAGCTTTCTTGGTACTCGGAGTGCTAACTGTACTCTTTCCAACGGAAGAAGGCCCAACACTTCAAGTTGCTATCTCTCTGATACTCACAATGTACTTCATTCATGACCGCCTCAAGGCCAAATTGCGTGCTTTTCTCTATGGGTAAGAAGTCCTCACTTTTTTCAAATTGAAAGAACGATAGTCTCTGACATCAATTACACAGTAGAAGAAAAAGTATCAAATCCCTATTGAGAACTGTTTTGTAGTTTTAAGAAAACTTAAAACCGTTAGAAACTAATACTTGGTCTCATGGTGACAATTGTTGCTATATTTGTTCAGAGCTGGGAGTTTTGCTTTTTCGTGGCTTCTAGGAACGTTCTTGATGGTTTCTGTGATGCCACCTATACTCAAAGGGCCAAGGAGCTTAGAAGTGACGACGTCGTTGATAAGCTACATTATCCTTTGGGTTTCATCTACCTATCTTCGATAGTCGCTACTTTTATGCATAACCAAAGTTTTCCAGATTAATGGTAGCTTCTTGTCGCAGTTGCTATTCTTGCGGTTACAAAATGTGGGTACAGATTGATCGATATGTAGCGAGAACAGGTTTCCATAGATGAGGCTAGAAGGTTTAGTGGAGATGGCTTTGAATGAAACCTTTTGAGAGTAGTATTATGAGTTAATCTTACTTATCTGAGTTGCAAAATATACCAAAGGGCTGATTCACTGTTTTGTAATTGCAGTAGTTTTAACAAAGTACATGACTCTTTTGCAGGATTGTTCATTTGAGCATCTTTTGCTATAAGAATATGGGGTTAGTGCCCAAAGAGGCAAGATATGTTTGAAAACTTTCCCAACTTTATAAGTATGTATTTCTAATTAAAAAATGTCGTTCCGATCATGACTCGTGGCGAATGAGGGTTGTTGTGGACCATTAAATAGTGATTTTACTTCAATTATCCACTCACTTTTTGTACTAACAAGATTTCAAAAAGTGATTTGGCTTATGTTATACTCCCTCCGTCCCTCATTGTCCACTTTGGTTCCTGCACTGGTTTTAAAAAATGTAAAGAAAAGTGGGTTAAAAAGTAAATGAAATATATGTTCCACTTTTATTTATTGATTTTATAATAAAATGCGAGTGAAATAAGTTAGTGAAATGTGAGGCCTACTTACCATTGATGGTAAAAGTGAAAGTGGACAATTAATGGAGGATGAACGAAAATGGCAAAAATGGATAGTTAATGGGGGACGGAGTGAAAGTGGACAATTAATGGGTGACGGATGAAAATGGCAAAAGTGGACAATTAATGGAGGACGAAGGGAGTAGTGTAAATCTAACTAATATATATTTTCAAAATCCAAAATGGGATGGGTTTTGAGGTACCATTGAAGTTATTTTCTTACTCTATTTGAGATTTTGGAGTACCATTGCATTATTTGCATATGGTCTTATATTTTTTTCACATGCTAGTAGATCCGAAAATTTTGATTTTAACAGTCCTGCTACTTAAACTAATGTGAAAAACCCAATTATCTGCTGCTTAAAATTTTGATCCGAAAATTTTGATTTTGATTTCGGACCAGGAAAGAGAGAAACATCACAAATTTACATATATTTTGTATGCTTAACCTTGTCTGCATGGAGCAGGAAATAGACAATGGAATGAAGAAAAATAATATCAAAAAAATCAAAATGTATATCTACGTTACACACATAGAACTTGGAGTCTCAAAACATGATTTAACTAATTCAAAAGCCGTTGCTGATTCTAGATAGGTATTGTGGCATTCCTCAATTACTTTGCCTTCGCTTCTTAGCATCCACAACCGTGTTCTTGCCAGCGGCACGGTTGTGGACCCGGACCCACTTTTTCTGCCTGCTCTCTGGCAAGAGCACAACACCCACAGCTGTGCTCTTCCGCAAGAACGAGCACAATTAATATAAAATTCAATTAAACAAAAACATTTCCATAATACTAAAATTCATTAAAAAACCTAAATAATATTACAAATGACAAATAAAATAAAAACGACATAATTAAAATCCTAAAAATTAAAGTAGTCGGTAACGAGCCTTTCGTGGGCTCCCTCCCGGTCACGATGGATGTAGCGGCGAGTTGATCTAGTTCGTTGAGGAGGAGGAGGAGCGGGGGTATTCGCCGCGACATATGCTTCGTAAGGGGCACGATGTTGTTCGTAGTATTCTTGTTCTTCGCGCTCCGCTTCCGCCATAAGATGGGTGAAATCCATTTGAGGTTTTGAGTGAGGGATGAATGTGTTGATAGTTTGTATGAGAATTATGAATGAGAGATGAATGAGAGATGATTTGATGTGATAAATGGATGATGAATGTGTGTATTTATAAATGATTTTGGGGAAAAAAAATAAAAATGAATTCAAAAAAATTCAGAAAAACGGGCAAAAAAACGGGCATATTTTTGGGATTTGGAAAATATTTTTTTTATTTTTTATCATTATTTAAAATTAAATAACGAATTTTAAATAAAAAAATATTCAAAGGCAACGGTTATGCCGTTGCCCAATCGCGTGCCGTCACGTCGCCTGCTCGCTGGCACGGCGCTGCTCGATGCATCGAGCAGCGCCGTGCCAGCGGCGGCGAGCCTCGTCCTTGCCGTTGGCACGGACGGATGCGGGGCCGGCGTCCACCGTTGTGCATGCTCTTAAGCTCAAGCGTTTTTTTAATAAAAAAACACCCATTGTGGGCTGGGGTTAGGCGGACCCCGACCTGTAAATAATATAAAAAATGCATCATTCCAAAACACGATCAAAACCCAAAAGTGACTAGGATCCAAATATAGAACAAGAGCAACTAAGCAGGTACCTCCATGCTATCAAAACTAAACTAGAACTATGCGGGACAAGTGGAAGAACAAAGAGCAAAATAACAAAAACTAACATAAAAGTGAACCCAATCCACATCTCGACGTCGGAAGCGAAAGTTAGGATATCCCAGGTGGTCCATCCTAACAAGCGCCTTCAGGTACCGAGACGCAGAGACTAAATCATAGAAGGACAGGGCAAGGGTACGGCCCCCCTCCCTGCAAGGAAGTCTGCAGCACGGTTTCCCTCTCTGTAGATGTGTGAGAATCGAACCTGTCACTGAGATCATACTCCGAATCAAAGCCATATGATGTCTAAGATCCGCAGAGTCAAGCTCCAGATGACAGTAAAGTAACCAAAGCCGATGAGTCCAGCTCTATCCAGATATGCGTAGAGAACTCCATAGCCATAGATAAACCTCGAAGGAGAGCCATAAGCTCTGCCTCAAAGCTCGACGACGCAGCAACAAGAGAACAAATGGCCCGAAGAAGACATCCATTAGAACCACGAACCAAGCCTCCACCTCCCGCCTCCAGTGTCGATGTAGAGAAGGCTCCATTAGTGTTTAGCTTCACATAGGGGGTATTAGGGGGATGCCAAAGGACCATGAGGGAACGCAGAACACGTTGTTTGGGAGATGGAAGCATGAAATCCACCGACGGCGAGCATCCTCTCTAGTGAATCGGGGAAAGCTTACCGGCCAGCACATAGGTGTGCAGATGATGAGTAACCTGTCAAATAACATGAGAGTGATGGAAAGGACGACCGCCATGCTTGCGGTCGTTCCTCTCCGTCCAAATAAACAAAACAATCAAACAGAGAAGTATAAACCTAATATGCATGACGGGAGCCTTAGTGAAGGACCTCCGCTAGTGACCTAGTCTAAGTGCAATATCAATGCTCGTTTGAATCGGTGTGTGTGAGCAAGGGGACCAGGCATCGAAATACTCCCACATAGAAATCGTTGACTGACACAAAATAAACACATGACCAAAGGACTCGACAGACGGGGACCGACAACACTGACACCTAGAAGCTAAGGAAATACCCCGTGCCTGCAGCTTCTCATCCACCGGCAATCTACCAAACAACAGTCTCCAAAGGAACACAGAGATGGTGGGGTCACTCCTCCATTTCAAATCAATCCAAAAATCTGGCGCTTCGGCGGTCTCGTCCGGATGCTCTCCCAAGCTGAGGTCACAGAGAACCCGCCATGGCCAGTCAGACTCCTAGAATTCACATCCTTCGCCCCCAACTCGATTGGCATGGCTCTGATCTGGTCGATCGTGTCGAGAGGTAAGCCAAACCTGAAAAACAAACTATGCAACATATCCTCACCCCATGCATGCTCATGTCAATATGATGCAACGGCCTGGGGTTGAGGAGGATCATATCCTGGGACGCACGGACTCTGGTTGGGGCAAACCCCAAACCAGGCGTCATTCCAGAAGCTGATCGTCCCCTCACCCAAGGACCAACAGATATAATCTTGCATGAAAGACCAAATACGACGGAGACGATGGTTTATGCTCCTCACCCAAACACATCTCCGTTGCTCTCAAAGAAATCAAAACCACAATCACAGTTGAATTTAGAGAGAGATAAAATACACTTGTGAAATTAACAAGATCGTGGCGCCATGCTTCATTCACTGTATTCTATATTCAATGATGACTGATGAGTATTCACTTGTTCGTTGCATACGAATTTGTTGCGATAAATCATCTCCAAAACAAGCAATAATTTTCAGTTGTTGCAAGAGATACAAAAACAATCAAATCACAAGGTCAATTAATCGACTTGTTTCAGTCGTGTGTGAAGGCAAACAATGCAGTAGATAAAGTGCGAAAAATTCTATTCAACTTGAAAGTTGAAAAGCCGCATAAAATCACTTTTGAATCGGATTGGATATATGGATTCTCGTGTTAATTGGACATATGCTAATATGGAATTATTTATTAGGATCGATATGTATATTTGTTAAATGATGTGTAGAATAATACTCTAACAAAAAAATTACTAGGATTTAGATACGACCATCAAATTTTGATAGATTTCTTGATTCAATAACTTAAAATAAAAAAATTACTAGGATTTAGATACTGCTACCAAATTTTGTTAGATTTCTTGATTCAATATCTTAGTATCAGGATCCTCGGCCAAAGCACAACCTGCTGTGGTTACAAAACGGTGCCGTTTTGTTTGGTATCCATCTCCTATTTTTAATTCTTTCCTTTCCATTCCATTCCTTCAACTGCTGGAGCACATTCCAATATGCAAATAAATTTCTTAAAAACTCTTTCTTACAAATCTTTTGATATATGCTAATGTAAATATTATAATTAATTCAAACTTAGGGGAAACGTTAATTAACTATTATCAGAAATTCAGAATATACTCATTATAAATAAACAGGAATGTGAAAAGAAAGAGAAAAAAAGCTAGGAACACTACACACACGTCTTATTTTTAATTCGCTCTTCCCATTTCTTTTATTAATATAGCATGCCAATTTTTTTTAAACTTTTGCAATTTTTTTATTTAAATACTAAAATAAACATAAAACTAATTAAATTTATAAGTTTCTGGTCTTAATTTATCATTATTAAAATGTATAAATATGTCAATGAATAAATTTAATTAATTTATTTTATTTTAGTATTTAAAAATAATTGACGTACTATGTGCTCCCTCTGTCCCATTAAATATGAAATATTTGGATTTCAACATGGAATTTTATGTAAAGTTGTTTTGTAAGTTAATAAAAAGAGAATAAAGTAAGAGAGATGAAAAGTAGAAAGAGTGTTGTTTCTATTTTTAGAAACATTTTATTTTTAATGAGACAATTTAAAAATGATCGTATCAGAAAATAGTTCATTTTTAATGGGAAAGAGTGTATAGTAAATAGAAGAAATGAGAAGAGTGATGAGAAATATGACATGTGTGGAGTGTTCTTAGCTGTTTGTCTCCTCATTTTTTCATATTTCAGAAAAAGTTTTTCATGTTTAAATAATCTAATAGGTAGGAGTACTAGTTAATTAATGTTTCCTCAAAGATCGAATTAATTATGTTATGTATCGAAAGATTTGTAAGAAAGAGTTTTTTAATAATCTACTCCCTATTTTGCATATTGGAATGTGCTCCAGTAGTTGAAGGAATAGAAAGAAAAGAATTAAAGAAAAGGAGATGGATATTAAACAAGACGGTTGAAGGAATGGAAAGAAAAGAATTAAAAAAAGGAGATGGATACAAAACAAAACGGCGCAGTTTGTAACCACGGCAGAGGATCCGGATCCAATAACTTGTAATAATATTTCATTCGTCCCACAAAAATATGCATTTTCTAATTTTGGAAAACTCTTTTCTCTAATGAGGTAGGACTTATTCTACATTAACAATACTCTAATTACTTTTTATATCTACCTCTCTCTTACATTATCAATTTTCCATTAAAATCTGCGCCGAACCCAAAGTGCATATTCTTTTGGAACGGAGGGAGTATCATGATAATCCGACACGAACATATACGAAATTAATGATTGTGGGTCAAATCTTATTGAGTTTAGGTTATTATTAAAATTTAAGTCGTTATAAAATTTTAATCATATTATAACAAATTTTTATTATGTGATATCGTATTATATCATATAATATCATATCTTGATTGTGTAATATCATGTTCAGGTTGTTATCGTGTTGTATCAAGCAAAATTTTATAGTAGTATAAGTTACTAACATTAACGGTAGGTCTGACAATTTTTTTAGGGTTTAGACATATAATCCGCACAAACATGCACGAAGTTATTGGATTGGAGTATCATGTTATTTCATTGACAGGGCCCAACGATGAAGAAGGTCAACTAGTTGATGGAATTAATGATGGAGGATACGTCGTTGGTGTTGGAGATGCAACATGAAATGCATAATGGCAACGACATGATCACTGCACTCTACACTAACTTAAGGTTGAATAATTAGTTGTCCGGAGCTATTGTCCTAACGGCAAGGAGCTTAGACATTAATTTATGAGGCGTTGAGCATGGGTTCAAATCCCACTACTGTCGTGTATTTGCTTCTATCTCTCAAGCACAAGTGTGAGGCCTTGAGAGAGGAACTTCTGGCAGCTAGTAGGTTAAGGCCTCACCCTTAACGGGCTGATGCGTATCCTGATTGAACCCCCTCGCATGATGCTGGGCCGGAGTACATCATTGGTAATTTCATCTTTTATATATAGGAGTTAATTTTAAAAAAAGAAAAAAAGAAAGGTTGAATAATTAGTTTTCTATTTCTATCTCTCTCAAGCACAAGTGTGAGGCCTTGGGAGAGGAGCTTCTGGCAGCTAGTAGGTTAAGACCTCCCCTTAACGGGCTACTGTGTACCCTGATTGAACCCTCTCACATGATGTCGGGCCGGAGTACATCATTTGTAATATCATCCTCTACATAGGAGTTAATTTTAAAAAAAGAAAGGTTGAATAATTAGTTTTCTATTTGCCCGCATGGGCAGCGCAGTTGGCAACGAAGGGGCAGATCTTGTTGCAAGCGCAGTTGGCAACGAAGGGGAAGATCTTGTTGCAATGAGTCTGGATTCAAATCCTACTGCTGTCGTGTATTTGCTTCTATCTCTCAGGCACAAGTGTGGGGCCTTGGGAGAGGAGCTTCTGACAGCTAGTGGGTTAAGGCCTCCCCTTAACGGGCTACTGCGTACCCTGATTGAACCCCCTCACATGATGTCGGGCCGGAGTGTGGGTGCCGCCTAGGCGACAAAATCACTTTTTTTTGCAATAATTAGTTTTCTATTTTTTAAAACGATAATTTTTTAGAATTTTTAATGATTTTAGAATGAAGTAATTTTAAATAGTTTTAAATGAAACAATTTTACTATATGTATATATTATTAATTTGTATTTTAATTTTATAATGAGTTGAAATTAAAATACAATATAATAATATAAATTAATTAAAAATGTACTATCTACGTCCCAACTAAGTTGAGTCGTATTTCTCTTTGGGATGTATTAACTAAGTTGAGTCATTTCTTTTTTTTTTAAAAACAAAATATCCAATCAGTCTTACTTAATTCCATCATCTATTTACTCGTTCTTTATCTTTCTTACTTTATTCTTCTCTTCTACTTTTCAACATAATTTCTTAATCTTTGTGTGTAAATATTTTATCTTAATTTAGTTGAGACGAATGGAGTATAAGTAGAGTAATGATAAATAGTTAGAATGGTAATGTGATGGAGAGAGCCTACGGTAAGAGGATCTCCAGTAAGACTGGACGTCAAATAGCCCTCACATAGCCTTCACACTGCCACATCATCAGCACTACAATTCTCCTGCCACATCAGCTTGCCACATCAACTGGACATCAAATAGCCCTCACATAGCCTTCACACTACCTATCAACATCACTAATAACAATACGCATAAACAAGTCCCGCCTCATCCTAAAACGCCTCCTGAAATGGTTGGCGTTATAACGCGGCTCCTCTGCGAAGTAATCTGTAAACAGGCGCTGATGTGCAGCTTCATGATCACGATCAACCACTTGTCGACGGTGGACAACTGGTCGTGGGCGAGGTGCCGCCGGCTGCATATAACTCTGCATCCATCGATCAACCTCACGGCTCGTATAGGCATCTAGCTCTTCGTTCATCATACGCTCGTACTCATCCGCATCCCCACCACTACCACCGACATTACTCATTTCTTAAATTGATCTTGTACAGAAAGTAAGGTAGAGAGAGAGTACTCGTTAAAACAAGTGGTGCGAATGAAAATGACGTTTAAAGCGCGTATATATAGTGTTTCAAAAGAAAAAAAAAATCTGACGCCGGTTTGACGCCAATCCAGGAACCACAATGGCGCCGTGAGGATCGGCGTCGGAACCGGCGTCATCCCGCGAATCGGCATGGCCACGCCGATTTTGACGCCGATTTCGCCGACGCCGGTTCCAATGGTTAGGCGTCAGAATCGGCTTCGGCGAAAAATCGGCGTCGCGATTTTGACGCCGGCATTGGAGATGCTCTAAGAAATAGTGGAGCCACAAATTAGTTGCATCACAGCTCAGCTACACACATTTCCCACTTAATAAATATTCGCTCCAAATTTAAACGGGAAAATGAAAAGCACGAGATCAAGATTTTCACAGTTAATGCCCTTTTGAATACAATTAATCCCAACGAAGCACAAAGAGAAAAAACAAATAAAACTAAAATCATAATTTTGTAACCTTCCTGGATTCGGAATTCTCCTCCTCGCATTCACTGAATCCGCTCACCGAAATCTGATACTGCGTTGTTTGAACGCACAATAGATCCACTGATGTGATTAACCTTTCGCTGTCTCCTATTCTTCGCTCATATTCCCAATTCCTTTTCCACCTTTTTTTATTACTTTTTTCACCAAACGGAATTATACGGCATGAATCCGGAGGAATTTCGGGCGATTTTGTCGAGATCGGGGACCGAAATCTGGGCGTTGATTAGGGCGGCGATTTGCGTGGCTGGCTCGGATTACGGCGATGAGCTGCGCCGCCGCCGGGATGAACTCGTTGAGTTGCTTTACGCGCCGGAGGCGCAGATGTGCCGCAACTGTAGCGGCGATATCCGCCGCCGTGTAGTTGATCACGAGCCTTATTTTCCAGAGAATATTTGTATTAATAATTTTAATAGCAGTGATAACGTAGATAATAGTAGTATTAAGTTCGATGTAGATGATGAACATAAGAAATTCAGCAAAATCGTTAGGGACTCAAATGATGATTTTGCTAAGAGTCCATTGACTCCGGAGTCGAATCTCAGCGGCGGAGAAGAGGAGGATGGGGATGCGTATGGTGGCTTGTTTGATGACGAACAGACTAAAATCTTCAGTATTAAAGAGCAGCTTGAAGATCTAAACCAGGTTTTTGATTTGTTTCGATTACGAGGCTTGTGCTGGTTGAGTGTATTTGTTTAATTGTTTTTGCGTAATTTGATTTTTTTTCAGAGTGAAGATACTGTGGTGGATTTGCTGCAAAACCTTGCAGATATGGATATCACATTTCACGCTCTCAAGGTAAAACTTGTATATTAATGGAAAAAATAAACTTATTTATTTTATTTTTTTCTGAATGAAATTGTGGAGGTTATTGTGTAGGATACTGATATAGGAAGGCATGTGAATCGATTGAGGAAGCATTCATCAAATGAAGTGCGCAGATTGGTGAAGCAGCTTGTCAGGTTTTCAGATTCTTCTCTTTGCTAATTGTGGATTTACTATTCTTCTCTTGATTTGTATGATTGAGTAGTTAGTAATTGATTTCTGTTATTGTTTTTGGGTATGTAGAAAATGGAAGGAAACTGTTGATGAATGGGTAAAGGTGAACCAACCACAAGCAACTTCAAACCTTATAGGTAGTAAGTTGTTTCGGAATTAAAAGAGTGCTGTTTTTGCAATAGCTTGATAGACATGATAAAGAGTAGTTTCTGTGAAAAATGAATGTGTTAATACTGGGTGGTGATGGTGGTGGCAGCTGATGGGGATTCACCTCAGCAAAGCATACCCAGAAATCAACAAAATGGCCATCACCAGGTGATTCGAATGTTGATTTATTTAGTCAGCTATGTTTATGCTAAAAGATGAAAGAACTGAAGAAAAAGCTTAATAAATACTCGCTTTTCGTTTAAGAAGTATTGTTGCAAATCTGAAGTTTCAGTTTCCACAGGTTCCAGATTTTGGGTACTCCCCGAATCCACGAAGTGAGCTTTAAATTATGTCCTATATTTTCAGTTGGATTTCTTGATTTAGTTCTTTGCATTAGTAGATTGACATTGTGAATCTTTAGATGAACCAAAGCCTAAACCACCACAGTCCGGAGCTCGAAGAGAAGCTCCGTTAAGGCCGCCTCAATCAGTTCCTAAGTCTACTTCAGCTCCTCCTATTGTACTTGACTGCTCTGCTAAAAGTTTTTAACATTCATACATGTCTTGCTCTATCTACTTGAATGAGTTTGATGCGGGCGTTCCAAAGTTGATTATGTTTCTTAATAGGAAATTGTGCCTTCATTGATAAACTATCCTATTTTACTTACCTATCACGTATATATGATTGATGAGTATTGTCAAACCTTCTGAATTTAACAACATTGTTACCTCCGATTTTGTTGTAATGTCAAGTAATATAATGACATTTCTTTGTAACATGATCTTGTAGAGAGCGCAAAGGGAACCAGTCATGGATGACGAGAAGCTAAACTCAGCAAGAAAGCGTCTTCAGGAGAACTACCAAGAAGCTAAGAATGGTCTGCTTTCAATCTTTGGGATATGTTTCTATAACCTTTTTCTTGTCTGAAAACTGATTACTCATATATGTTGGTGTATATTGCGTCTATGAAGCCAAGAAGCAGAGAACGATTCAAGTAATGGATATTCATGATATTCCCAAACCAAAGAATGGCTTCATTGCCAAGAACAAAGGCAGCCTTGCGGGGAGGCATAATCGGTGATTCTGCCTAAATTAATCTTTCATAGGTTTCATTGCACAACTTTGTTTCTGTGTAAAGAAAGAAGTTGGTGTGACAACCTTTATCACATTTTGAGTTGGGGTACAAATTGAAGTATTAGTATAGAAGTTTTCTTGATCTGTGCTTTAAAATTTTGTACTACCAATGATGCCTCTCTAACTTGATTGTTTACTTCGGAGGTGATTATTCTTGCTGCGTATGGGATAAATTTTAATACAAACTTTTAAAAAAACCTGCGAATGATCAAGATCTAGTTGTGTATCATTCCAGTAGGTTTGTGTGTGTAGTGTAGGTGACGCATAAACTTGTAAGGTGGAGTATTTAATTTGGTGTAACATCTGTTTTAATATGGAGTTATGATGAATGGAGATGGTTTATGTTTCTGACTGTTAAGAGTGTCCACTATAAGGCGGACAACTCCAATAGTCCTGCCTAGGGGTGTGCATTGGGGTTTCGGTTCGGTTTTTTGCCCAAACCGAACCGGAACCGAAAAACTGAATTTAGGCTAAAATAAAAACCGAACCGAAACCGAAAACCGAAAAATCGAAATCCGAACTAAAAATCGAACTAAAACCATGAAAAACCGATAACCAAACTGCAATCATACAATTTGACACAACATTTATCAAAGAAATCATCAATTTTACTAACTGAATAATGAAATCATAGCATTTTATATTACAGTGAACATACAATTCCTAATTTCCTATCAAACAACAATCATACAATTTTGCATTACAATGAACATTCAATTTCATCAAATACAGAAACATACAATTCCTAATTTCCAAGCTCGACGACGGTACCTCCGAAACGGCGAAGCCCTTCCGCTGCTCCGATGGCAGTGGGACGGCGAGGGAGGCGGCTACACAGCCTCGGCGCCGACTGGGGACGAGGTGAACGGCGGCCAGTGGATCGACTCGTTTAGAGGAAGAGAGAGAAGTTAGGGTTATTCGTTTCAACCGAGACTTTGATTTGTGAGGGAGAAATGAAGGAGGGGTGAAGTAGACGGAGGGAGGTGGGGAGAAGGCGGTGTCAGAGGTTGCGGGGCGCCGCCGCGAGGCGCGGGAAGGGCGGCTGCCCTGCGGCGTCGACGAGAAGGATGAGAGAGATGTAGGAGATCTAGGGTTTGAGATGATTTGGGGATTTTTGGAGTGGTAGGGAGGGAGTAGGCCGACGGATGGGAGTATAGTAGAAGATTGGGCCATTTTTAAAAAATTGAATTGAGACACTGAAAATAATTAATTTGGGCCCGGTTTTAAATAAATTCGGTTATTCGGTTTTCCGATTTTTTTCTTCGCTCGAACCGAACCGAACCGAAAAACCGAAATTTTTGTATTTTCAAAACCGAACCGAACCGAAAAACTGAAATAACCGAACCGAATTTCAAAATTTCGGTTTGGTTCGGTTCGGATATTCGGTTTCCGGTTTTTTTGCCCACCCCTAGTCCCACCCCTTTTTTGTCCACAGTCTCAGTTTTTTTGTCCGCGCCCAAAAAAAGGTTTCCGTCACTATAGGCGGACACTTCCAACAGCCCCATTTTTTTCGTTTATTTTAATTTAATTATAATTAAAATTATCGGACTATACGTAATTAGAAAAAAACGGCTATAAGTGAAGAAATTAAAATTAAACACTACATTTTTGTCGTATTAAAGTACTGGAAAAATTATACAACGAAATATTAATCTATTGAACATCACGATGGTGTTCACACTGCGCCGCCACCTCCCCTACGTGCCCAAACTTCTTCAATCAAATCGGCCTGAAGTGCGGTATGTGTTGTGCTCTTGCACATATCAGTGAAACGTTGGATCAAATATTCATTGCTCCGTGGTCGCCCATCTGGATCGGCACGGAGGCAACACCGTTACTTGTACTTGCTCCATCTTCCGGTGTCCAACGCTCTGCAGCAAATCCTTCATCTTCTATAATCATATTATGCAATATGATAAATGCTAACATAATATTCGCAACATCATCTTCGTGCCAAACTCGTGTCGGGCACCGTATAATGGCTCATCGTGCTTAGAGGACACCAAAAGCTCGCTCAACATCCTTCCTAGCAGTCTCTTGTTTTCGCGCAAAATATTGTTTCTTCGGTCCAACCGGTTGGCGAACTGTCTTGATGAATACGAGCCACCGAGGATATATCCCATCTGCCAAATAGTATCCCCTACTGTACTGCGTGCCGTTGGCTACGAAGCTGATTTCGGAACCCTCCCCCCGGTACTCATCATTGAATAGAGGCGATGACTGAAGAACATTGATGTCGTTGTTTGAACCTGCAACATCGAAATATGCATGCCAGATCCGCAAACGGTAGTCAGCAACGGCTTCCAGGATCATCGAGGGATGTCTGCCTTTGAAACCAGTAGTGAACAGGCCTTTCCACGCCACCGGGCAGTTTCTCCACTCCCAATGCATGCAATCGATGCTTCCTAACATTCCTGGGAAACCGTGAACCGCACCGTGCATATCTAGCAGTCTCTGGCACTCATCAGGGGTGGGCTTTCGTAGGAAATCCCCACCAAATATTTCCCGGATCCCCTTACAAAACTGCCTGAGCACCGTTAGGCTAGTCGTCTCACCCATCTGTAGGTATTCGTCGAACATATCAGCCGGTCCGGCGTAGGCAAGCTGCCGGATTGCAGTGGTGCACTTCTGAAGAGTAGACAGCCCGATCCGGCCAGTGCAATCACTTCGGAGGGTGAAGCACCGGTACCGCTCCGCCAAATTCGTCGCTATATGGTTGAAGAGCCGTTGCGACATTCTGAATCGCCGACGGAAAATCTCGGGTGGATTACGGGGGTTATCCACAGAGTAGTCTCGTTGGATGGTCCGACGACGAGTAATCGCACGAGGGATCGTGGACTCCGCGATCTCCGCCGCGCGCGCCGCATCCTCCACGTCGGCGTCGTTCTGCACCTCTTGAATCAGAGAATTCCACGCCTCGTTCCACAAATCGTCCATTTTAAATACCAATGGAATCCACAAATTTTAGTGAGAGAAAGTATGAGTGAAGAATAGGAATGGTGTAAAAATAATGAGTGAAATGAGGTGTATTTATAGGTAAATTAAATTGAATTAAAAAAAATAAAAAATAAACAATAAAAAATCGTCCGCCTCGCCGCAAACCGCCCCCACTATAGGCCGGCGCACCGGCCGCTCAGCCGCACGGCGACCGGCGTGTCCTCGCACATTTCTCGGCGGAAAGCCTTTCGGCCCTTTTTTTTGTCCACTTCGGGGCGGACGTCCCGCCCACTATAGACCGCCCCGCCTATACTATAGTGGACACTCTAATACTCCCACGTTTAAAATCTCGAGTAATATTTATGAGCCAACATTTAAAACCTTCTTCATCATACTTAAGTAATGTTATTCGAAAACATCATTTTTATTGACTTCCATCAAACCTTTTATTTTGTACTATTTTTTATTTTACGAATTTCTTATACAACTACTATAATTTTTATTAATTGCATTTTAAGTTTAACTTGGACAAAATAAACGCAAAGTGAAATGAAATCAATTCCATAATGTTATCATGTTTCCAATCACAACGTGGACAACATTTCCCATTTTCAAGTTTCTTTGAAAATATAAAATCAAGAACAAATTTTCTCATCTGTAGGAGTTTGGACTAAATAGTGGACATGACACTCAACCTATCTATGTCACTGCATAAGTAGTGGTGAATTCGAATTTTGAGTTCAAACAGTTATAGCGAATTGGAGCGCCCTCATTACTTCAATTTTTTTACAACCAAATGAATACTCTCTCCACCCCCAAAAAATTTGTACAGGTTAATGGTACGAGAATTAATTAACAAATCATAACTAATAAAGTAAGATAGATGAGTAGAAAGATACTTAAAGTACTAATATTATGAGTGTATAGTGAGACTCACATTATTATTAGTGTTTGATGAGTTGTAATAGTGGACCACAATGATACAAGAGCATATCTAACCATTTACACTAAACTCAAATATATTTTAGTGTAAATGTTCTATCAAGATATGATTTTACCCTAATCATTTACACTAAAATCAAACTTAAAAGAAAATTCTCTATATATTCATTTTTACTCACAAAATTTGAAAAAGTTATTGGTTTTGTTTGAGTGTAAACCTAAAAATATGTACTCTTTTTTACTCTAAAACAAAAAATGAGATTTGTTTTGGAGTACCATTGGAGCCAATTGTCTATCCCATTCATTTTTATTTTTATAAAAAAAAAATACTATTCCCTCCATCCCACAAGTGTCATTTTTGGTTGAACATGAGTTTTAATGCACAATTGATAAACCAAGAGAGAGATAAAAAATAATTAAAGCATGAATCTCTATTTCAGTAGAGTTTCCAAAATTAGAATTTATAGGCTATAAAATTAGAATGAGTTCCACCTGAATAGGAAAGAAAAAATATTTTCACATAGCTTAATTTTTTTTATCTCTCCATTTTATTTTATTTTCTACACCTTATTCTGTTTTGGTGGTACTCAGAGCATCCTTAACGCCGCGGGCCGGACCGCACATGGGTCCCGGCCCGCGGCCCCGCGCGATGGAGGTGATGAATTTGCGGCCCAGGCCGGTACCGGGGACTCAGTCGCGGCCCAGGGATGCGCCTGGGGTCCGGCCTGCATGCGTTAAACCGTGTCGTGCCGCACGAGATGAGTCCCGGCCCGACGTTGGATGTCTTCTGGGCCGGGCCGCAAATCCCCAACATTTGATTTTTTTTTCGTTTTGTTGCCTATATGTACTCCATTTGTGCACCATTTTTTCCACACTTTCTCAATTTCAATCCTCTTGTATTACAATATTTTCGGCTCTATGCATTGGTTTAACAACGATCAACGACAGATGGATGATTTTATCAACGCCAACAACTGGTACGTGCCGCCGTCGCCCGACCCTAATGCAACGCCTAGTCCGAGTTGCCTACCAACATGGAAATAACATCGCCAGTTAGCACTGATGAATGTATTTTTCCGGTTTGAATTGTTCAACGTATTGCATTTACGAGTAAAATAGGTTGAAGTTGTGAATAGTACAATTTATTAGTTATGGCCCGGGTTGGGGCAGGTAGGCTTAGAACAATTATGGTCTGGGACTCAAATTTAAAGGAATGATGAGAACTTGAGGTCTGAATCCAGGGTAGGGTTCAAGAGTTATTAAGGCCATCCACAACGCTGTTTCTATAACGTTCCTAAACCGTTCCTTAAACTACTATTTGTGGCCCCATTGTACTTTTTTACTCCATTCCTTAACTAAGGAACGGAACCTGCAACCCTCCGTTACTTAACCGTTCCTTAAATTACTATTCATTCAATTTCATTTTTTTTATTTCCAACTCAATTCAATTAAAAAACACACTTTAATAAAAAACAAACACACTTTATTAAAAAACACACAACATTAAAACAAAGTTACAACTTAAACTTAAAAAAATAAAAAGCACACACTTAAAATCCTAAAAAAATTAAAGTACACAATTTTAATAATTTCATCCGCCAAAGTTTGCCCAAATGTGCTCAATTAGATCCTGTTGGAGTTGGGTGTGGGCGCTAGAGTCGCATGTCCTTGCACGAATAGATAACCGTTCTTGTATAGACGGATGCGCTCCACTTCGAGGCAGAGTACTTGCGGTTGAGCTTCCGGGGGATTCGAGGTCGAACCAATTTCCCGCCTCAGGTCCTTCGTCTTGGACAATCATATTGTGCAAGATTATGCACGTATACATGATGTCGACCATGTTCTCCATGAACCACGTACGAGCCGGGTTTTGATGATGTTGAAGCGCGCTTGGAGAACCCCGAACGCCCTCTCCACATCCTTGCGAGCAGCCTCCTGCTTCTGTGCAAAAAGAGCCTGCTTTGGGTTCGCAGACCCATTGCACGTCTTCACGATGGTAGGCCACTTCGGGTAGATGCAAGATAGTACCCCATTTTAAAAAGCCGGTTGTTGGCGACGAAGTTGATGGCCGACGCTTTACCATCCAAAACTTCGGTCAAGAGGTTGGACTGGTGGAGCACGTTTACGTCGTTGTTCGACCCGGGGACCCCGAAGTACGCGTGCCAGATCCAAAGGCGGTAGTCGGCAACGGCCTCGAGTATAACGGTTGGGTGGGTGCCTTTGTGGCCGCTCGTGTAGGACCCCTTCCACGCCACCGGGCAATTCTTCCATTGCCAGTGCATGCAATCGACGCTGCCGAGCATCCCGGGGAATCCGTGCACTGTTTCGTGAAGGTCGAGCAGGAACTGACAATAGGTCGTGCTTGGCCGCCGGAGAAATTCGTCGGTGAAGGCTGCCCGGACGCCTTTACAGAATTTGAGCAAGCACATTCGCCCAGTGCTGTCTCCGATGTGGAGGTATTCGTCGAACATGTCGGCCGTTTGTCCAGTCGCAAGCTGACGGATTGCTGCAGTACATTTCTGCAGCGTCGTGTGGCTGGGACGGCCGACCGCGTCGAACCCTTCCTAGAAGAACTCTTCCTGGGCTGCCAAAGTATTCGCGATGTGGAGAAATAACGGTTTCCCCATGTGGAAACGGCGACGGAAGTACGTATCTCCCCAAACCGGGTTATCGCAGAAGTAGTCGCGTACTAACCTTGCGGCGGCTTCCTCCCGGTTACGATGGATGTACGTACGGGGAGCGTCGTTGGGGCGGCGCGGCTTCTTCCGCCTCCCGTCGTCGATCTTCTTCAAGTGATTGTTCCAATATTTGACGCATTTGTTCAAAAGGATCTATTAGTTTGATTAAATTTGAGAGAAGAAAAACAAAGTTGATTTGAGATGAAAATTGGGGTGGAAATAGAGAAGATTTGAGAGGAATAGATGTGTGTTTGTGAGTGAAATGAATATGAAATAGGAGTATTTATAGAGTAAATAAATTTTAAAAAAATAAAAAAATTACAAAACGGATAAAAATAAACGGTCATATTATCGTTGCAATTTTTTTTTATTAAATTCGATTTTTTTTTTTAAAAAAAATGAATTATTGCGTCACCGTGACGAAGCCCACTCGCGGGGCAGCGAGTGGGCGTCACGCGTGCGCTGAGAACCCGCCACGTCGCCTCGGCGCGTGGCGGAACGTGTCGTGCCGCGTGCCGACGCAACGACACCCGGAACGGCATAGGCACGGAACCGCGACGACACGAAGGCTGCAACGCGTGCCGCCGCGGAACCGTTCCTCCGGAACGGCAGAGGCCCCGCAACGGCACAGCGTTGTTGGTGCTCTAATGATAGTAGTACTACGGAGTATATTTAATTATTATTATTATTATTATTATTATTATTAATATTATTATTGTACAAAATAGAGTTGTTCAGTTGTCTTTCTCGGCAACCCGCCTTAGTCCTTGTCTTCACTATAAGACTGATGCGAGAGAAAAGATTCTGAGCACAGAGAGAGAGCAGAGAAGGACACCAATGGCGGAATTCCAACACAAAGCTTTTGGTTTGGCCGCGACCGATACCTCCGGCGTCCTCTCACCCTTTCATTTCTCTCGCAGGTACGCACAATTATATATCCCTCTGTGTGTTTATTCACATTTGCAAACCAATCGCCGCTTCTGTTGCTACAGATTTAGATACACCATTTTTATCCGTACATATACAAAGCCACTTTTATGCATGATGCTTCAATTTGCTTGAGTTTTGTTTTCCCCTCTCGATTTGTTGTGTTTTTTTATCCGTTTATTGTCGATTTTTTGTAATCATTTATTGATTCAAAATTCGGAATGAGTATCAGCATCTAGATAGATCATGAATCGCTAATTGAAAAATCTACTCAGTAAGTAGCTTGTGGACAATTGTTGGTGTTCTTGTGTTATTTGTTAATGAAAGGCTCACTTGTGGATATCTCTGGGGTAGTGCTATGTGATGTGCTCCACTCATGATCTTTTAAAAAGTTAGCACTATGTGGAATGTGAAGTGAGATATTTTCATGTTATGGTTGACAGGGAAAATGGAGATGACGATGTAACAATCAAGATACTCTACTGTGGTGTTTGCCATTCTGATTTGCACACTGTGAAGAATGAATGGGGATTCACACAGTATCCTGTTGTGCCCGGGTATTCTTATATTTTGCCCAACTTTGTGAATTCAGTATTTTGGGGAAACCTTGTTTGTCATCTAGTTTATTGGCATCTAAATACAGATAAATCTCTTAAACAGTTCTAGCTTCACACCAACTTTAGCAATAACTTTGATGGATTTAAACTACTTATGAAGTTACTTTTGAGTTTAATTTTATGATGAGCTCTAGATTGAATGGTGAAAATTGTTCTGCAGGCATGAAATTGCGGGTGTCGTGACCAAAGTTGGGAACAATGTCGAGAAATTCAAGGCCGGTGACAGAGTCGGGGTTGGGGTGATAGTAAACTCATGTAGGACATGTGATGTCTGCCAACAAGATCTAGAGAGCTACTGTGCCAAAATGATATTCACCTACAATTCCACCGACAAAGATGGCACGAGGACGTACGGTGGTTATTCAGACACGGTTGTTGTCGACCAGCATTTTGTGCTTCGTTTCCCCGATAACGTGCCATCTGATGCTGGTGCTCCGCTGCTGTGTGCTGGAATCACTGTCTACAGCCCAATGAAATACTACGGAATGACTGAGGCTGGAAAGCATTTGGGTGTTGCTGGTCTTGGAGGGCTTGGCCATGTTGCAGTCAAGTTTGGGAAGGCTTTTGGGCTCAAAGTCACTGTTATCAGTACCTCCCCGAAAAAGAAAGCTGAAGCCTTAAACAAGCTCGGTGCTGATGCTTTCGTTGTTAGTACTGATGCTGCTGCGTTGGAGGTATATGGCACTAGTATTAAATACATTGAAATTGGTATTGTATAATTCATCATTGAATACTCGAGTAACGGTTTATGAGAGAATTAGTGGAGTACTTATTAGTAAATGAGGTCCATATTTGTTGGTATTTACGTATTTTTTGACATGGAGCTCTATTGTTGCAGGCTGCAACGGGCACAATGGATTTCATCATTGACACCATCGCTGCAGTGCATCAGTTGGCTCCATTGCTAAGCCTGTTGAAGATGAACGGGAGACTTGTAACAGTGGGATTGCCGGATAAACCCCTTGACCTTCCTATTTTCCCTCTAGTTGCCGGTAACATATGACGTTGTAGTCCTTTCTTGTGCTCAGATTATAGGCTACATCACATTAATATGTGTAAGCTGAGCTTTCGATTTGGGTTTGTATTTTCAGGTCGAAAGATGATTGGTGGAAGTGATTTCGGTGGTATAAAAGAGACGCAGGAAATGTTGGACTTCTGTGGAAAGCATGGCATAGCAGCGGACATTGAGCTGATTCGCGCGGACGAAATAAACGCTGCTATGGAACGACTTGCCAAATCTGATGTTAGGTACCGTTTTGTGATTGACGTTGGAAACTCCCTCGCCAAACTCTGAGCCCTGGTGTGTGTCTGACTAAAAACAGTTCTAACGTTTCTGAACTATCAAAACAGTTTCGACAATAATCATGTTCATGAACTTAAACAATGCTTTGAGTCTGAGATTTGTTCCTGTACCAATGCTATGAAATCCATCATATGTCGTTCCTATGTTGCGTTATTGTGTCACGTCGTATGATATTGCAGTAGTGAAGCTCGACATAAATTGGAGTGTTGATGAAATGCAGAGTCATCAATTTAGGCGGAAACTACAACATCCATTTCATCTTATTTTTAATGTGATGCTCATCATCTTATTTTTAATGTGATGCTCATCATTTTTAATGTACTCCGTCCGTCTTATCATAAATTAATCGTATTTCCCCATCCACAAAAAATAATCTCATTTGCGATAACATAGATTTTAGTGAGAAATTGGTAAACTAAGAGAGAGGGGAGAAAAAATGGATAAAGTATGAGAGACAAACTTTTCATTTAAAAAATAAGACTATTTTTTGTGGACATCCTAAAATGATAAAATGAGGCTATTTTTCGTGTGTGGATGAAGTATTTTTATAGGACTTGCCACAAATTATATCGCCTTTTAGAAAAGAAAAAAAACACATTTACTCCTCTTACTTATATTCTCTCTAATAAGATGTGCATCATTCTCCATTAATAATGCTCTAATCACTTTTTCTTTCTATCTTTGTTTTAATTTATCAATTGGCATTAAAATTTTACCATTTCAGAAGTACATATTTTTATGGGATGAATGAAGTATATATTTTAGGTTTATTCTCTAGGTTTGTGTAAATCAAGTTGAAAAATAAGGTTTTGATCGTGTAATATCAAGTTTTAATCATGTAAATTAAGTTTTTATCGTGCAATATCAAATTTTAATCATGTAAATCAGATTTGGGTTGTAACACCCCTTATCCAATTAATTTAATAATCAAATAAGTGATGTCACATTTTATTACGAATCCCTAATTAGCATAAAATCCTTAATTTTTTTTTTCTTTTTCTTTAATCTATTCTTTTTATTCCTTGTCTTATTTCCATTTTATTTCAAATTACTTTTATTTCTAAAATCCTACTCCTAAAATTTTGAATTAACATATACACGATTCCAATCATTTTAATTTCGTAGTAACATGATACACTAATTTTCAGACTTCTAATTTAATTTAATTATCAATTTCTAACACATTTTAAACTAGTTTCTGAGTTATAAAATTTCGGGTCGTTATCGTGTTGTACCAACCCATATTATTTCATGTTATTAACGTATTCGTGTTGTGTACGGGTCAAGTTCGGGCATGAATGTAGCAGGTCAGATTTGTGTTTGGACTGAGAGTTTCCATATGGAAAATTCCATATCATTTTTCATCCGCCTCTTCCTCGACACACCTTCGTCGACCTCAAAAACCTCTCTGCCCCTTCCTCGACACCCTCCTCTTCGACTACGCCGTCCTCATCAGAAAATTCCGCGACGTCCACGTCTCCACCGATCGGGCCTCAATCGGCCTGATTGTCGACGGCATCCGAGTCACCTACCCTGATCTATTCGTCGGATCTAGAATGGCGGTTCACGGAATTCTGCTCACCGGCCTCAATCTCAGCCGCTATCTCGGCGCTGATTAAATTCTGCCGCCGCCTCCAGGAGCTCCGACGGCTGCTTTGGATGGGAATGATGTTCCTGGTGCTACGTGAAAGAAAGCTGCGGAAGCCATGAACACACACACACTGGAGATATATTTGGAGAGTTCTCTCAAATCAACATTTTTCATTACTTCAAATGTGACCAGAGGCAATACATATATACTACATTCAAACGACCTAAAGCATTGTACTAATCTACTTTAACAGACTCTGCAAGACATGTTTCCTATTTAAACCGCGCAACACCACGTCGCGCCAAGTACACAAGTGGTTCTCCATCTTAGCTGGCTTATCCGCGGTTTCAACACGTGGGAGGTTGATCATTGGCTCCTTTTGTGCCGCACACTCCTTACTCTTCTTTGTCTCATTCTCAGCTTCAGCTCTCATGGAGTTCGTGGTTGTTCTGGCTTGCGCACAACGCACTGCAACTTGATCAGCTTGATTAGCAGCGGCTTGATCAACTTGGCTAGCAGCGGCTTGACCAACTTTGTTATCTCTTTCAACTTGATCAACTTGGCATGCAGCGGCTTGACCAATAGCTTGATCAACTTGGCATGCAGCGGCTTGACCAACTTTGTTATCTCTTTCAACACGCCCCCTCAATCCGAGTGAGGCTAGAGATATTATTCCCAACCCTTCTCTTAGCTTCACGAAGGGTTGATGACTCAAGGGTTTAGTGAATATATCTGCTATTTGATCCCCCGTTGGGACATGCCTCAGCTCAATCTCCCTGCTCAGAATCTTATCTCGAACAAAGTGGATATCTATCCCAATGTGCTTAATTCTTGCATGTAAGACAGGGTTAAAAGCCAGTGCAATTGCACTCAAGTTGTCCACCCAAATCACTGGACTCCCTTTCTTCTTAATCTTCAATTCACTAAGCATAGAAAACAACCAACTCACTTCAGCAGCTGCTTGAGCTAGGCTCCTATACTCAGCTTCTGTGCTGGATCTAGCAACCACAGTTTGCTTTTTAACACACCATGAGACAAGGTTCCTTCCATGATAGGCACACACTCCTGTGGTGAATCTCCTATCATCTTGGTCTGCTGCCCAATCTGAGTCAGAGAACGCACAAACCTCACCAGTAGACTTTCTAATTTGAATTCCATAATCTAAAGTCCCTGAAAGATATCTTAAGATCCTCTTCTTCACAGCCCTCCAATGTGTGTCTAATGGTTCAACCATGTACTGACTCACCTTGTTGACAGCAAAATTGATGTCTGGTCTATGGAAGCATATTGCAGAGCTCCTACAATGCTTCGGTAGAGTTTTGCATCAGAAACTGGTTCTCCAGAGTTTTTGCTCGATTCTGAGGTGGAAATCATTGGAGTTGGACAGCCTTTAGCTCCTGTCATGTTAGCTTTCTTTAAAAGATCTTTGATGTAGTTGGATTGGCAAAGATGTAGACCTCCATCGGTAGTCTTGACAACTTCAACTCCCAAGAACAGGCTCACCTCCCCAAGATCTTTTAATGAAAAACAAGAGTTAAGCTGAAATATCACCTTCTAAATGGAGTCTTGAGAAGTCCATGTGATGAGCATATCATCTACATATATAAGCAAGTAGATAACCTCCCCACATCTCTGTCTAATGAACATGGAAGCATCGGATTTACTCTGGGAGAAGCCAAGATTGATCAGGACAGAATGAACTGTGAAGAACCATGCTCTGGAAGCTTGTTTTAGTCCATAGATTGCTTTGTTGAGTTAGCATACCAAGTGAGGACCCCCTTGTTCAAAACCAACTGGTTGCTTCATGTAGATGTCCTCCTTAAGCTCACCATTAAGAAAGACATTATTCATATCAAGGTGAGTAACTGTCCAGCCGAGAGACACAGCAAGACTAAGGATAATTCCGATTGTAGTAGGCTTCACCACAGGGCTGAAAGTCTCATTAAAATCAAAACCAGGCTGTTGAGAGAAGCATTGAGCCACTAATCTCGCTTTATATCTAGCAATAACACCAGACAAGTGAAGCTTAATCTTGAAAACCCAAGTGCAGCCTATAATATTCTTGCCTGGAGGAAGTGTTGTTAATATCCAAGTTTTATTGTTAAGAAGTGCATTAAATTCACTCAACATAGCAGATTTCCAGCAGGGAATGAGTAAGACTTCTAGAGCTGATTTAGGAAGATGAGATGACACAGAAAGAGTGAAGACTCTGGGCTTAAAGATTCCAGATTTTGATCTGGTTGTCATTGAGTGAGTTGCCTGAGTGACTACTGGAATGATTGGAGGGACATCATGAGGTGAGGAATCAGGTGACTGAACATCAGGTGATAACAGTGGTGAGGGACTACTGACAAAATCCGTACCAGATGAGTGATGTGGTGCAGTATTTTCTCTATGAGGGGAAACAATAGGTGCAAGGATTGGAGACAAGGAAGAAGAATGATCACATGATGATGGTGGTGGAGCAACAGTGGCAGTAGGGGATGGAGAATTTTGAAATGGAAAAACAGTTTCATCAAAGATGACATCTCTAGTCACCATGACATTCCCTTCAGGCAGAAGAACTTTGTATTCTTTATGAGAGGAGCTATATCCTAGGAAAATCCCTTTAACAGACCTAAATTGAAGTTTGTGATTGTTATACGGTCTAATATAAGGAAAATACAAACAACCAAAGACTTTGAGTGCTGAGTAGTCAGGTTTGGAGTGAAAAAGAGCCCCATATGGGGAAATGTTATTGATGATTTTGGATGGCATAAGATTAATGAGATAAACAGCTGTGACAAAGGAATCATCCCAGAATCTCTGTGGAAGATAAGATTGAGCTAACAAGGCTAGACCAGTTTCCACAATGTGTCTGTGCTTTCTCTCAGCCAAACCGTTTTGATGTGGTGTGTATGGACAGGATACTCTATGAACTACCCCACTCTCTTTCAGAAAAGGAACTAATCCCTGATACTCACCTCCCCAGTCTGATTGAAGAATCTTAATTCTTGATCCTAGGAGGTTTTCACTCATAAGCTTGAACTGTTTGAAAACAGCAGTGAGATCACTTTTATTTTTGAGTAAGTAAATCCAGGTGAATCTAGAAAAATGGTCAACAAATGAGACATAGTAAGAATATCCATTTCTAGATTTAACTGGAGAAGGCCCCCAAAGATCACTATGGACAAGTTCCAGAGGTGCATTGTGTTGTAAGGCAGAGTGTGGATATGGTAATCTATGAGCTTTAGACACACAACAAGGATAGCAAAGTGAAGTAGTTTCCATTGAATTATAAGGAATATTACAGCTGTTGAGAGCATGTTTAACAACATCTAGAGTAGGATGTCCTAGTCTACTATGCCATAAAGAAAAGACTGAACTAGAAACTTGACTGGAACTACTGCTGGATTGTTTGCTCAAGCTCAAGGAATGCACAACTGGACTCTCTGGAGTGGAGGAAGAAAAGGGGACATGGCCACGCTTGATTGAAGTATGTTCTATTAGGAAATGATATAGGCCCCTTTCAAGAGTTCCTTTGAGCACTACCTCCGTGGTGCTCAGGTCCTTGACAAAACAGAAACTTGGATGAAATTAAAAAAAAGATAGAATTGTCTTGAGCAAATTTGGAAACACTCAGTAGATTCTTGGTGATATTAGGTACATGCAAAAGATTTTTGAGATGAAGCTTTCTAGAGAATTTAATTGAGTGAGATTTAAATGCACTTTCTCCAATATTTGCAATATTAACAAAAGATCCATTACCAAGCAAGAGATCCTTACCTCCTGTGTATTCAGTGCGTATGTTGAGATTGCTCAAGTCATTGGATACATGGTGCGTTGCTCTTGAGTCTGGATACCAGCTGGATGACGCATTTGATCCATAGCTGAACTCTGATGGAGTCCCAACAGAGAATGATGCTGAAGGAGACCTAGGCACTGACTGCACAAGATAAGCTGAAGGATTGAAGAATCCTTGATTGTGTTGTTGTGGAGAACTTCCTCTGAACTGGATTTGAGGTGGTGTGAAGTTTTACTCGAACCTATGCCAACATTTTGCTGCTGAATGGTCAGGTTTCTCACATAGCTGACAGAAAATCTTGTTGTTTCCTCGGCCAAAACCTCTGCCACCTCTTCCCCCTCTCTGAAATCTTCCTCCAAAACATGTTCCATTCGTTGCTTCAAATCTGTTGTTGTTGAAATTTAGAGACTCCCTCTTCTGCCCAGACTGTTGCTGGGCAAGATTCAATGATGGTTGTGATCCATCTGAGCTAACGGAATTCGCTCTAGTTGACTCCATTCTTTACTCAAAGCTGAGCAGAAATGCACTAACGTCTCCAAGACTCCAAGGATCTGATATGGAAGTCACTGCACATACAGCATGATCATAATCCTGCCCAAGTCCTCCAAGTATGTGGAGCACTTGTTCAGCTTCTGAGATTCTACACCCCACTGAACCAAGCAAATCAAAATATGTTCTCATCTTGCCTAGATAGTCAGTCATTGACATTCCATCTTTATTCAAATTCTGCATTTGTTGTCGATATTGCATCACCTTAGCCGTGGAGCGGCTTGCAAAGTTTGTCTCTAGAGCACACCATATTTCTCTAGCAGATCTGAGCCCTACCACCAAGGTTAGAGCATTTTTGGATAAGGAAGACGAGAGCCATCGAGCCACTCTCCTATCTTGTCTTTGCCAACTTATGTAAGCTGGATTTGAAACCATAGACTCTCCATCTCGGTCTGGAATCAATTGTGGAGGGGGATCAGTGTCCCCTGTTATAAATCCTTCAAGGCCGTAGCAATACACCGCAACATCAACTTGTTGCTGCCACATAAGAAAATTTCCATCAGTTAGTTTAACCGAGATAGGGGCAACTGAGAGAAGATTGGTGGCAGTGTTGCCACCGGAATAGTTTCATTGGCTTCTGCCATTTTTGAGTAGTAAAGAAAAAGGAACAAAAACAGGATCAAGAGCCAGGATCAGTGAGATCCTGCTCTGATACCATGAAAGAAAGTTGCGGAAGCCATGAACACACACACACTGGAGATATATTTGGAGAGTTCTCTCAAATCGGCATTTTTCATTACTTTAAATGTGACCAGATGCAATACATATATACTACATTCAAACGACCTAAAACATTGTACTAATCTACTTTAACAAACTCTGCAAGACATGTTTCCTATTTAAACCGCGCAACACCACGTCGCGCCAAGTACACATGTGGTCCTCCATCTTAGCTGGCTTGTCCGCGGTTTCAACACGTGCGAGGTTGATCATTGGCTCCTTTTGTGCCGCACACTCCTTACTCTTCTTTGTCTCATTCTCAGCTTCAGCTCTCATGGAGTTCGTGGTTGTTTTGGCTTGCGCACAACGCACTGCAACTTGATCAACTTGGCTAGCAGCGGCTTGGCCAACTTTGTTATCTCTTTCAACTTGATCAACTTGGCATGCAGCGGCTTGACCAATAGCTTGATCAACTTGACATGCAGCGCCTTGATCAACTTTGTTATCTCTTTCAACACTACGGTGGAATCTTATTTTGGCTGGGATGCGACTCCGCCTCCGGAAAGAGGTCTGAGGAAGGGGCGGCGCCGCTACCGGAGGCGTATGGCGCTTGGTCGTCTCTATTCTGCGTTTGGGTCTATATTGGAATATTCCAGACTGTTTGGGGTAAATGTGTCATTTCTACTCTACATTGAATATATCTGAATGTGAATTTTGACCTTGAGGATATTGATTTAGCAAATGCAGATTCATCACTCTATTAATCTTAAATGTTCCAAATTCTTTTTAGAGTCATTACACAACTTTATTTCTCATATTACGCGGATATTAAAATGTATGGATTGAGTTTTGATAATTTGTTAATTTGGCATATATATAATGTACTGAAATGATGAGAAACTAGAATAGCACCAACAATTTCAAGTATGTCAAAGAAAAACATGTATATTTGTGGAGGACATATGAAAACGAATTATGAAAGAAATTAAGCGGTGAATAGAGGGTGAAGGAATGATTAGATAGGTCTCCCCGTTGAGAGAAAATAGATGAAGACTGCAGTTGAGACATACACTCCCAACAACTTAATCCCTACTAACTTTCCATTCAGGCATGTGAATGTAGATATAGTAGAGTTGCTGTTCTTGGAGTTTAAGCTTGATCGATGCAGTTTGATCAGGTAGTACAAGTGAAAGAAAATTTTCATTTTGTCAAATTGAATAATATAGAATTGATCTACCGCTTTCCAATGGGTGAAATAATGGATTAGCTTGAATTTTGCATATATCGCAACTTTATATTCCTCGATTGATTGCGGAATGAGGAATGGTACCCCTTGAATGAGTTGATCATGTCGCCTAGGTTCTACCTATTAACAAATAACCACTACAGGATGAATTGTAGGTTGTGGATTAATTTCTACTCTCGCCGTCCTTCAAAAGTATGAACTCTTTCCTTTTTAATCTGTCCCTCAAAAGTATGAATTTTCTACTTTTGGAAGCTCCTTTCTCTATAATGAGGTGTGACTCATTCTCCACTAATAATACTTTAAAATTTTTTTCTTTCTATCTCTCTTACTTTATCAATTATGCATTAAAACTCGTGTCGAACCAAATGTTCATACTTTTCAAGGATGGAGAGAGCATTAGACCTAGAATTTATGATTTATGTTTGTTTTTATTTAATAGTAAAAAGAGACAGAGATAAGGCAAAAACTATTTTATAAAGTTTCATGCAAAATATAACACATAAAAACAAGCACCACAAATAAAAATTAAATTTCTAGAAATTGAAAATCCATTGTCGAAAAAATAAAGTTCAAAACAATTATAAGATAATAATAATCTGGAAAATCCTCTGTTGTGTAGATCCCTAAGGTTTTCTATGTAACGGACACTGGAAAGGCAGAGATTTGCGTATAGTCGATCAAGTAATATAAAAATATAACCGATCGGGTGGATCAGTTTGCAATTGTCGTTGCAACTTGATCAAGGCGCCCCTCTCTCTTTCAAAACTATTTATAACTCCCTAACATGCAACCTACTTTAAACAATAAGCAGCAAGTACTAGGTCGATTCTCAGAGAAGTTGGTGCGTTGAGTGTGTGTTTAGTGAACAGGGTTTTGGCTGCGGCCACACTTTAAGTTGGGAGTTTTTTTTTCTTTTTTAAAACCACTGGATTAAGCTAGACAGAATGTAAACTATCTACTTGATCAAGTTACATATCATGCTGGAAACAGTGAACTGATCAGGTAAGCGACAAACTGAAATAAATGACTTAACTACTTAAGCATGCTACGAATCTATGAATTACTTTGCCATTCAACATTATGCAAGTTCAAACATTGGATCTGGGAATTTAAAACTGAAACTGAGCTAGAACAGTCGACGAGATTTCCTAAAACAAATATCTTTGATTCTAAACAGTATTCAGAACAGAACTTGGAAAGTGTAGAATACAAAATAGGAACGATTTTTCAACTACGTAGCAAACACGAAATTTAACTAAGTGACTAGATCTGAAATGTAAGAAAGCGATAAACCTAAAAAGTCCTCGGTCGGAAACTGAAACTGCGCCGAACAGATCTAGGTGTCTCTATCGCGCTCCCTTTTGTCGCACTCCTTCTTACTCTCTAGCTAACCATTGCTAACTCTCTAAACGAAACTGGAACGTAACTCCTAAAATGTAAAGGAAAAAAAATAAAAAAACAGAACTAAAAAGAAGATAAAAGGAACGAAGATGATCTTCTATGGCGATGCGTCCTCTATTTATAGACTCTTCATAACAACTTCCAGCTGTGATAACAACTTTGGCAAAGAATCTTAGTCCTTGCTGGAATTGCGCGTCTTATCCGTCGAGTCAGCTTATACGTGTCCCCTTTTTGTTTCGCAGTGGTCCTTGATAATCGATTGAGGATCGCTTTCCAGCGCATCAGCTATACGTGTCCTTTTCTGCAATGTAGTGGTCCCCGGCTAACTGCTTGCACATCACCTTGATCAACTCACACTGTTTTGGGCCTTTTTCGCCTTCTGCGCCAACATGATCAGTTTGGTCTTGCTGTCTTTGGTCAAGCGTCATTCCTGCACAATTAACACTCAATTTCCACGTAAAACTGATCAAGTAGCCTACATTTTACCCTCTAAACCGATGCATGAAATAGGCCTTATCAAACTGCGCACACTTAAAACATACTTGTCCTCAAGTATAAAGAAAAAGAAAAGAAAAAGAGAATAAGGCAAATTTCAGGCATGGTTTCTCGTTTCAAGAAAGTAAAAGAAGAAGAATCAAAACAAAAGACTCAAAACATAGACACATATTCAGATAGATGCATAAAACCGAATAAACTTCCAACAATCATACCCGAGGTTGAGGTCAATCCATTTGCCAGCAGCTTTTGTTTCCACCCTTTCACGTTCACTTGATCAAGGTGTCAGTTCGTCAAGATAGCTCAAATTTAAACCAAATGTTGGATTCACTCAGTCACTCATTTCTCACCAGAGATGTTAGGACTGTTTACTCAATAATTGTTGCGCATTTAATACCTCGAGTCTGACTGCAAAGATAGTTCTTTAAGGTCTTTGTTTTGGTTGTAATGGGGCTTAGGGTAGTAAAGTGTTTAGGTAAAGTCCTAGGGGTTCTAGGTTAAAATTTAAAAATATAAACTGGAAAAAGAAAAATGAAAAGCACATGAGTCAAGAGACCAAGATCTGAACAACTTTACAGGATCAAGCTGGGTTCACTTCTTTGCCACTTGGCAGCTCACTTGGTCTAGCTACGACCTTAGCCTTTAACTTCCTGGCTTATTTCTTAACTATCGACTTACTGGGTCAGGTTACGAACTTCTTTCAACTTTTTTTTACTTGATCAACCTAACTGATTAACTTGATCAACCTGGCTACCCATTTATTTCGACCCCTCTATCGCTATTCCCTTTCCTTTTGAAATAGTCTATCTCTCGACCCCTTTTTCTCATGTGGTTATGAAATGTAAAAATGTGGGTTTTAGGTTTCAAAAGACGGGTAAAAGTATATACAGGCTCAACTTGGTTTACTAGGGGGTGCCTTGTTTGATGAGGCGGGTTTGAGAAACGAAGGAAAAAGTGGCTCAAATGGTTAAGTCCTAATGCCTTTTGTCCTTACTACTTGTGCAATTTTCATCTAAATATCAAAAGGTATCCTCTTTATTTTAGTAAAAAGTAGTAGAAAGTGTTCTACTTTGGCTTATAACTCACATTTTAGAGAGGCTTTACAGAAGGATTTAAATTGAGCATTTTCATCATACTTACGTCATCCAAACTGATCAAGTTGAGAACAATTAAGTTTTCACATGTAAACATGCTGTATCCTTTTTCTAACTCTTCCTCAGGCATTCATATCTTTCATTTACTCAATCTCATGCATACTACCCTAATTAAGCCTATCTGTTTGTTTGGTTTTTAAATCTGACATGTGTGATTTCAATTAGGCTAATTCTCCCCTCTCCCACTGCATTATAGCTCGTCCTCGAGCAGCTTGATGAAGAGGAAAAAGGGTTAGGCAATGACACAGGTATATCAAAAACCAAGTAAAACTTATCACATTTAGACCAGACACTGGGCTAAGTGGGAGATAGTGCCCAAATCAAAATCATGCCGAAAAGAAGAAAAACAATAGTAAAATAAAAACACTCAGTCAAGAAAAAGAACAAGAAATCCATAAACTTCTCACACTTAAACCAGACACTGAGCTAAGTGTGAAATGGATAAAAACATGGTAATTACAGACCAAAAAAATAAAAATAAAAACAAAGATTGTTTTAAAAATTGAATTGAGCCGAGGTAAGATGTTACTGCTACATTTTCCTTGGTGGCTGGGCAGCTTGAGTAGAGGTGGGCTTGGTTGGAGTAGTGGCATGCCTTGCTTGAGGGGAGCCAGTAGAGGGAGGTGGTGGGTGCCTTGCGCTGGGTTGTCGCACTAAGGAACTGGCTGGATCACGCACTTACTCCAGCAGCCTTTCCATGACAGTGCCAATCCTGGTCATCTGAACCAGGTGGGCTTGGGAGTTTTCCACCAACTGCGCCATCATCTGCTCAATGCGCAGCTTTCAGTCGGCGTCTTTCTGAGTGGCCTCCTCTGTTTGCTCGACCCTTGGGGTGGCCACTATCGCCAGTTGGGGCCCTTGATGCTTGCTTGGGCTGGTTGGGCGTTCAGTAAGCCTCTGCTTTGTTTCCAGCTGGCCTCTTGATTGCTCACGCTGGCCGAGAGTGAAGAAATAGAATCTCCCCTGTCTTCCCTTCTCTAACACCTGTATTCTGAAAAAATAGTCGATGTCAAAAAGTTCAGGAGGAGGGCAACGAAGGGGGCGCCTGACACTCTTTTGGTTTTCCAAGTTCCAGTTCCTCCGTAGGTAGGCGCCAAGGAGATGGCACACATTCAGGTGGCGTGCCGGGCGTGTAGCGATCTGATTTATCGAGTAGGCTAGCCAGAACCCTAGATGGACATTCCGCTGCTCCGTCATACACCATGAAAGAGCAGGTTTGTGCAGGTGTCGTTAAAGCAAGGATGTATCCTACTGATCAGTATGGAAGTCCCTGCTAATCCTGAACCTGGTATCAATAATCCTCAACCCACTTCTACTGGTTAGTATAGTGGACGTAAGGGTCGAATCCCACAGAGATGAATGCGTTTTGGGAATTGTGGTGATATTCTGGAAATGTTTGGTTAGCTACCACGCTTTGGGTTGAGACTTATCTAGGCTGGAATTTAAGGTGGTACTCTACTGACTAGGAGGTGGGAAAGGTGTTGGACAGGCGGCTGTGTACGTGGAAAGTGGGGAACATGGTTTTCAGGAAGTATATGGAAAGTACTAGTTTACTATAAAAGGCTAAACGGAATATCAGAGGAAAAAGAGGTAGTTAGGTGACTAGGCCTACAGGTCTGAAAAGTAACAGCTGAAAAGTAAGGAAAAGTAAAGGACAAAAGCAAAAAGTAACTAAAAAGTAAATGTGGTCCCAAATTTGGATGTGGACATTGTCTTCTCCAACAACTCAGGTTCCATGAACGAGAAATGCAGATTAACAACTTCACAAAAAACAGATCTACAATCTAAACTCCAAATCAAAAGATTAAACTAACGAAACTGAAATTACGCTTACTGGGTAACATGCAAGGTGGCAGAATAACGTAAACTCGGATTTCACACTAAGACACTTCTTGAAAATAAATCTAAACAGCCACTGAACAAACAAATCACAGATCGAACAACTCCAAATGAAATCATGCTTCCAACACTTAGAAATTACTGCAACAATTAGATCTAAGCTACCTAGGCAGAATGAAACAGATTTGAACAGAAAGAGATGCATAAAAACAACTTCATTGCATAAAACGTTTGGATCTCAACAAAACACTTCAAAGGATGTTAAGTACTGAAAATGCAGTAGATCCAACGAAAGAAAACAAGTAAAGGTTAACTAAGAAAACGAATAAAGATTGTTTTGCCACTCCGGGTGATGAAACTGCTACGACTACGGAATAAACTGGCTGGAACGGTGGAAGGCGAATCTCCGGCGGACTTCTGGAACTTCAGGTGACCATGGTTGTGGCGAGGAACGAGAATATGAAAGACTAGGCTGAAGGACTGATCTGCCGAGAGAGAACTACACTAACTAAGAGTGTTTTTCCTAAAGTTCCATCTCCTTTCTCTCTCTAAGTGGCTTCCTTTTATAGGGAGGCTTGCCCTTGATTTTTAGGGTAGACTCTCTTCGTGAAATGACCCTTTTGCCCTTACTTGTGGCTGATCTTCCCAGCAATCCTTCTTCTCCATCTCGAGCCTTTTTGGCATGCATACTGGTCAGGATAACAACATCCCGACGCCCTTTTCACCTGAATTCTCCGAACATTCCCCGTACTGGCTAGAACACTTCCCTGCACACTTTAGCAACTGTTTTGCAGAATATATTCCAATTATGCACATTATACTGACCAGTAACCAATGCCTAGAATACGACTTATCAAACTACTCACACTTACCACATGCTTGTCCTCAAGCGTGAATAACAAACATACAGAAATAAGTCGAATTCTAGCCTGGTTACACCCCTGATCGACTCTATTCTAACCTAGACTCTAACTATGACGCAAAGAAAAACACATAACAAAGACAAACACATAAAAGAAAACTAAAAACACTTAGATACATTAACACAGTAATTGGGCTATATTTTCAACCATCCCTCCCCTCGGGATCAGGTGCAATCCGGCCTTAGACAACCTTGAACTTCCGCCGCCCCCCTTTTCTCTCCCAGTCAGTATATCCGCTCGTCAAGATCACCCAAACTTTCGGCCAAACACTAGGTTCACTCAGTCACTCATACCTTTCCGGGAATGTTAGGACTGTTCTCTCTAAATGCTAGACCACAGATGCTTCGGACTTAGATCTCACGTGCAGCTACTGAAGGGCTTTAAGGTTTGTAACGGGGCTATTGGTTGTAGTGTTTGGGGTGGATGTTCCTAAGGCTCTAAGGTTCAAAAATTTCCACTTTATTTGGTGCGTGGGAACTGTGTGTACTTGGGCTCTTGGTTGTTGCTTCTTTCGGCCTGTGTTTCTGACATTAACCTCCAACTGGTCAGTAGCTCCTTGTGGCTTCGCCACCCTTATTCCCTCTTTTTTGTGGTCAAGTATTTCTGACCATTTTTCTTCATATTCTTTCTTCTTCTCTCTTTTTTTTTTCTTTTGTGGCTTCGCCACCCTTATTTCCTCTTTTTTTGTGGTCAAGTATTTCTGACCATTTTTTTCTTCTCGAGCTTCCCAATCTTCCCTCCAGTTGAATTCTTCTTTCTTGCACACCTTTCTGGCTAGTTGCTTTCCATGCCTTGCATACATACAGTCCCAGTGGCTAGAGGTGTATATCTGGGTATATATGGTTAGGAAAAGGGGTAGTTTTTTTCTTTCTTTTTAAGGGGGGGGAGTTTCCTACTGCCTTCAGTGTTGCCACACGCGGTCACTTCGCCCTAATCATTCTGTGGCAGCCACTCTTTTTCTTTTCTGGATATTGTGGAGAGTGGTTCCACTTTAAGCTTATAACTCACATTTTAAGAGGTCTTTCGTGTTTGGCTCTAAGGATGGGCTTTTCTCTCATACTTGCATCGTCTATCCTGACTAGGAGTTACTAAAGGGGGTGGTTTCTGTTTTCCAGCATGTCGTATCTCCCTCAATTCCCCTTACCGTCAGCTCAAGACAATTGAGTTTTAAGCCCAATCAACACATCAAAGAAAAAAAACTAGACATAACAAAACACTAACACAAACACAACCCACGCATGTACACATACGTCGTACTGGCCATTGCATCCCCCTCCCACTTCACAAGTGTCTGCCCTCAGATAAGGCTGTGAAGTGGAAAAGGTAATGCCCAGTACGGTGGACACACAAACATGACAAACAAAACGACATGCTAAAAACTAAAACTTCTCACACTTAGACTATTAAATAGGCTAAGTGGGAGAGTTTAAAACCTAAGCAGAATCCAACAATTACAAAACACATATATACATAAACTTCTCACACTTAGACCACGTCGTGGGCTAAGTGTGAGTTAACATGCTTATGAAAACATAAAAACAACAGAACATGCGTCACAGTAGCAAGCCCTTTACTTCTCACACTTAGACTATAGAATAGGCTAAGTGTTGTGAATGGGGTTTGCGCACATACAAAAATTATACTACCTAAACAAACAGCAAAACACAATTAAAATACGAAAAACTAAAAACTGAAAATAAAAAGAAAACTAACTGGTCAGGTGGGGTGGTGGTCACTTGTTCCTCCTGCTCCTTCGCGGGGCAGATTGTGGTGCAGGTGGTTCTTCCGGTTGTTCCTCCTCATTCTCAGACTGCTTGTTCCCAGATTCTGCCGACTCTTCGGCATCTCCTTCATCTTGTTCCGCTTCTTCTTTCTGCTCTGCTTCTTTCGTCTCGAGTATTACTTCCTCTGATACTTGTGGTTCATTAGTTCGGCCTCCGTGGCCACTCGGTCCAGATTCACGGACCAACTTCCCGGTTCCCAACTCGTTTAAGATTCCTTCCATCACAGTTGCCAAACGGTTCAACTCCGCCCTTGCTTTCCTATTTTCATCGGCTAACTCCGCCACTGCTTTTTCCAACCTCTCCTACCTCTGCTCCTACGCTGGTGTTCCCTGGGCTGCCGTCGCTCTCCCGGCTGGTATAACTTCATCCCCCATCGCGTAGAAACGTGGTATGCCCTGCCTCATGTAAATGGTGTTCGTTCGGACGAGCAATGGTGTATCAAAGAGGCCAGGAGGGTCGACCATCGTCAAGGGGGATAAGTCCTCTCCCTCCGAGATAGCTATGTTGTTCCTGACAAAAACTTCCAATATATGGCAGAGGGAGAGGTTTCTCGCTGGGTGACAGCCAAGCGAGGTGACAGCCAAGGGGAGGGACTTCCATACTGACCAGTTGGGAAGCAACTTCAGAAAAAGTCCAGCCAAGCCGAGGTGACAGCCAAGAGCCCGAGTACACACAGTTCCCACGCACCAAATAAAGTGGAAATTTTTGAACCTTAGAGCCTTAGGAACATCCACCCCAAACACTACAACCAATAGCCCCGTTACAAACCTTAAAGCCCTTCAGTGGCTGCACGTGAGATCTAAGTCCGAAGCATCTGTGGTCTAGCGTTTAGAGAGAACAGTCCTAACATTCCCGGAGAGGTATGAGTGACTGAGTGAACCTAGTGTTTGGCCAAAAGTTTGGGCAATCTTGACGAGCGGATATACTGAATGGGAGAGAAAAGGGGGCGGCGGAAGTTCAAGGCCGTCTAAGGCCGGATTGCACCTAATCCCGAGGGGAGGGATGGTTGAAAATATAGCCCAATTACTATGCTAATGTGTCTAAGTGTTTTTAGTTTTCTTTTATGTGTTTTTCTTTGTTATGTGTTTTCTTTGCGTCATAGTTAGAGTCTAGGGTAGGATAGAGTCGGTCAGGGGAGTAACTAGGCTAGAGTTCGACTTACTTCTTTTTGTTTGTTCTTCACGCTTGAGGACAAGCATGTGGTAAGTGTGAGTAGTTTGATAAGTCGTATTCTAGGCATTGGTTACTGGTCAGTATAATGTACATAATTGGAATATATTCTGCAAAACAGTTGCTAAAGTGTGCAGGGAAGTGTTCTAGCCAGTACGGGGAATGTTCGGAGAATTCAGGTGAAAAGGGCGTCGGGATGTTGTTATCCTGACCAGTATGCATGCCAAAAAGGCTCGAGATGGAGAAGAAGGATTGCTGGGAAGATCAACCACAAGTAAGGGCAAAAGGGTCATTTCGCGAAGAGAGTCTACCCTAAAAATCAAGGGCAAGCCTCCCTATAAAAGGAAGCCACTTAGAGAGAGAAAGGAGATGGAACTTTAGGAAAAACACTCTTAGTTAGAGTAGTTCTCTCTCGGTAGATCAGTCCTTCAGCCTAGTCTTTCATATTCTCGTTCCTCGCCACAACCATGGTCACCTGAAGTTCCAGAAGTCCGCCGGAGATTCGCCTTCCACCGTTCCAGCCAGTTTATTCCGTAGTCGTAGCAGTTTCATCGCCCGGAGTGGCAAAACAATCTTTATTCGCTTTCTTAGTTAACCTTTACTTGTTTTCTTTCGTTGGATCTGCTGCATTTTCAGTACTTATCATCCTTTGAAGTGTTTTGTTGAGATCCAAACGTTTTATGCAATGAAGTTGTTTTTATGCATCTCTTTCTGTTCAAATCTGTTTCATTCTGCCTAGGTAGCTTAGATCTAGTTGTTGCAGTAATTTCTAAGTAGTGGAAGCATGATTTCATTTGGAGTTGTTCGATCTGTGATTTGTTAGTTCAGTGGCTGTTTAGATTTATTTTCAAGAAGTGTCTTAGTGTGAAATCCGAGTTTACGTTATTCTGCCACCTTGCATGTTACCCAATAAGCGTAATTTCAGTTTCGTTAGTTTAATCTTTTGATTTGGAGTTTAGATTGTAGATCTGTTTTTTGTGAAGTTGTTAATCTGCATTTCTCGTTCATGGAACCTGAGTTGTTTGATTTGTGTTCAGACTTGTTGGAGAAGACAATGTCCACATCCAAATTTGGGACCACATTTACTTTTTTGTTACTTTTTGCTTTTGTCCTTTACTTTTCCTTACTTTTCAGCTGTTACTTTTCAGACGTGTAGGCCTAGTCACCTAACTACCTCTTTTTCCTCTGATATTCCGTTTAGCCTTTTTTAGTAAACTAGTACTTTCCATATACTTCCTGAAAACCATGTTCCCCACTTTCCACGTACACAGCCGCCTGTCCAACACCTTTCGCACCGCCTAGTCAGAAGAGTACCACCTTAAATTCCAGCCTAGATAAGTCTCAACCCAAAGCGTGGTAGCTAACCAAAGCTTTGCAGAATATCACCACAATTCCCAAAACGCATTCATCTCTGTGGGATTCGACCCTTACGTCCACTATACTAGCCAGTACAAGCGGGTTGAGGATTATTGATACCAGGTTCAGGATTAGTAGGGACTTCCATATTGATCAGTAGGATACATCCTTGCTTTAACGACACCTGCACAAACCTGCTCTTTCAAATGGCGCCGTTGCCGGGGATGAATGACGTTATTTATTGTTATTGTGTGTGATACTTTGGCATATATATTGTGGATAATTTTTCTCTTTCTTTATTTCAGTTTATGAGAAGCAGTTCGGCTCCTGACCAGTGGAGACCGAAGATACTTCAACGAGGATCTATACTCGTAACCACTCGATCCGGCCTGTCGACGGCTTTGTCTGACTTAGGTTCGAGTAGTGACGAGGAGCAATACACCATAGAAGGACCAATACCGGAAGGGATGCCAAGGATAGAGAGAAACTCGAGAAGGATGGCCGCTCAAGGAGAAGAAGATCCTGAGATCGGGATGCTGAACGCATACACCGAGGGAAAACCACCTCAAGCCATAGTTGTGACCCCAGAGCAAACTGCCTGTGATGTGAAGCCTCATGTGATCGCAATTCTGCCAACATACTGCGGGAAGAGTTACGAAGGGCCGTATGAGTTCCTTCATGAGTTTTGTAAAATTTGTAGGGCACAGAGAAGGCCAGCAGGAGCGACTGAGGATGATTATAGACTGAAGGCCTTGCCGTTCGTTTTGAAAGGGGAGGCAAACACGTGGTTCATGCGCCTGCCCCCCGACTCCATTGAGAGTTGGGCTGATTTCAAGTCAGTATTCCTAGGCGAGTTTTTCCCGTCATCCAAGACAAGCGCGCAGAAAAGGGAAATAACTAGTGTGAAGCAAGGGTACGATGAACCTTTGAGCGATTATTGGGCGAGGTATATGGTCCTTTTAGATGCATGTCCCAATCATCGCATGACAGACATTGAGATACATCATACCTTCTATGAGGGGATGAACATAACAACCAAGGACCTGGCCAATTCGACGTCGGGAGGAAACTTCACGCAGCTACGGGTCAGCGAAGCGAAGAGGGTCCTAAGGAAACTACTGAGTGCGAAGAAGGAGTATGACCATTCAAGGGATGGATACAACCGAGAAAGGGTTGCAAGTGCCTCGTCTACTGACCAGGAGCAGAAGCTTGAACAGAAGATGGATTTGAAGATGGATGAGCTGAAGAAGTCACTCCTGAGCGCAATCGAGAAGAATACACCGCCGACTTCCCCAGTTAGGAACTACGAGGGTGCAGAACAGGGAAACCAAGAACCGAGCTATGATTAGCCAAACGACTCGGTCAGTATGGAGCAGGCTAATGCTGCCGGGTATTTTAACTCAAATGTGAATTGGATCCAGGGGAGACAACGGGACGCACCATGGAGGGATCACCTAAATTTTCGATGGGGAGATGGGAACCAAAATCAAAACCAAGGTCAAGGTCAGAACCAATATAACCCCCACTCGAACCAAAACCCCAACCGTGGGCCCGCAAACCCGGACCACCAGTTCAACTGGTCAGGAAGGAACCAACAATCCCAAAACCAAAACCCACAATACCAAAACCCAAACCCTGCCTACATACCACCCCACAGAGAAACTTCCAAAATTACCAAAATCAGCCGAATCAAGCACCCCAACACCATCAGAACCAAAATCATTTCCAAAACTAGAACCAGAACCAATATCACCAAGACCAGTATAATCCTCCTGGCCAGTATAACCAATACCCACCTAACCAGAACCAGCAAAACTTCCAAAATTTCCAGCCCAACCAAAGTTCCCAGTATAACCAGCACCAAGGCCCAAATCAGTCACAATATTCTAACAGGACCAGACGATCCATGAAGGACATGATGGGAGAATTGCTCGCGTCGCAGCAAGGTATCAAGGGCGAGTTGCAATCCCACAACGAAGTAGTGCAGGGGATGCAAAATGCCCAGAAGGAACATAAAGCGAACATGGATATGATGAATAGACAGTTGGCCCAGCTGGCCAGTTCGGTGGGTGATTTGAAAGGAAATGCAGGGAAACTCTCGTCTACAGTCCAAATACCCGAAAAGTGAATGTGAGTAAGGTTACATTGAGGTCAGGAACTACTTATAATGGACCCCAACCGAAAAAAGCCAATGGAGAACCGAGTGGGATGAAAAAAATGGGCGATACCATTTCGTTGGAAGAGCTAAAGAAACCCATGCCTCGGATGCAGGATCCGTTTTTCTTGGATGAAGAACCATCGAGGAACAGTGAAACCGGAGGCATGCAGCCCAAGGTGGACTTATCTAAGGAGAAGGAACTGACGAAGGAAACTCCAGCCCAGAATGAGCCCGAGAAAGACTCCGGGAAGGCTGTTAAGGGACCGACGGAAGGAACTAAAGGGGGGAGGCCATTCCCTTTCCGTTTTGTTACCAAGAGAAAGAAAGAAAACCCAGTGGACTACATGTCAATTTTTGGGAAGCTGGATGTCACCATACCATTCCTCCAAGCCGTGAAGCTACCCCCTCTTGGGAAGTTCATCAAAGAGTTCATAGATGGGAAGGCCCGGGAGAATGGAAAGATCATGGTGGAAGGGATAGCGTCGGCGATTGTGTAGGAAAAACTACCACCTAAGAGAGCCGACCCAGGTATGTTCACTCTACCCATAACTGTAGGAGATGTAAAAGTCGATCATGCAATGTGTGATCTGGGAGCGTCTATAAATGTCATGCCATTGTCAATCTATAGCCGGTTGAAAGGAGTGAAGTTGACAAGCACTAGGGTATTAATCCAACTGGCTGATAGGTCATGCATAAATCCTGAGGGTGTGTTAGAAAACGTGTTGGTGAGAGTGCATGATTTTACTTATCCTGCTGACTTTTATGTGATCAAGATGAGTGAGTCTGAAGCTAGGGAGTCTAGCGGTATATTGTTAGGGAGACCGTTTTTTAGGACAACTAAGACAATCGTGGACATGGCTGAGGGGACGATTTGCATAGATTTCCATGGGGAGAAATTTACTTTTGATATCAATGAGGCCATGAAGAAGCCTATCGATTCTGAAAATCTATGCTATGTTGATGTAATTGACCCCCTAGTCTAAGATTTTCTTGAGACCAAATTATTGTAGGAAAAACTCCAAGCGTTGGATGTGTATGGACAAGCTGATGTAGAAACAGCTGCACGGTGCGATCTGATCAGCAGCCAAGGGTTGACTGATGAAGAGCTAGAAAAAGCAATTATGAACTTTTGTCAGAAATCAGAATTTATTGGAGCCGCATGGGCTCAACTACCAGCCAGTACAGAGGAATTCTCAGATGGTGAATTAGAAAAAGAGGGGGATGCTGCAAAAAACCTTCCACCCGCAGACACACTTCCCCAACAAGTTGATTTAAAGAAAGCGGCCAACAAACAAGCCTCGGTGAGACCCTCTTCAAACCTCCGAGATGAAATCCCAGAAATACAACCGCCGACTGAAGAGTGGCCTCCAAACCCACAACCACAACCACAAGAGTCGATTCCTCAGGCTCCGGCGATGATTCCCTTGAACGAACTGGCGGAGTTCCTCACGCAGCAGGACCCAAATAAAGATTGGGCGGCTGTGTTGGCGAGTTTTAGCCAAATCGGAGGTGGATCAAGCATGACCGGAGGAACCCCGATAGTACTTACCCTAGAAACAAATGTTCAACCCACAGTGCACCCACCGACTTCCATTCCAACTTCCTCAACAATCCCACCAGAAAAGAAATCTCCCTTGACGACCGCACCATCAGAATCCTCAAAACCCTCCCCGACTCGCCAACAAATCGAACCAATGGATGTTGACCCTCTTTCTGGCTATTATGACTCTGACCTAGGGGAAGGCGAATGGAAAGCAAGCGAGGAGCAGAAGAGCCGGGAGGAAGATGATGAATCGGAGAGAACACCGGTAGCGGAACTCGTTCCCCAAGAAATAGAAAGGGAGAGGATAGATCTGAACGAAACGGCCAGAAAGAAAGTCCTTATGACTGATGAGGAGCTTGAGGAGCTTTTGAACGAGGTAACCAGGATGGAAGATGGCACTGCCAAGATGGCTAAGGGTCTGGACCTCGTATCGGAGGCAGTATGAGAGAGTGAAGAAGCTGGTACAAGGAACGACCCAGAAGGCCTAGCCCACCAGCCAATAGACAAGGTTGAAGAGAAACAGACCGAAGAGGAAGAGCCGAAGTCGGTGACTCCCCAGCCAGAAGCAGAGGAGAGTGATACACAAATCGAGGAGATGGATACCGAGGTACAACCAGCGGAACCAGAGCAGGTGGTACCACCAGTATTGAAACCGAAAGCAGTTAAAAGAAAATTGGTGTTGAAAGGTGATCCAAAGGCAGAACGGCTGAAGCCAAAGAGAGTATCGCAAAGATGCCTCGGGAAATGGACATCCAGCAAGGCAGGAGCAAACACGGCAGCAAGTGCGTTGGAAATCTCTAGTGAAGAAGACAGGGCTACTCCTACAAAACCTGGGGAGGAATCCTTGTCGGCTACCAACTTTAAAGATGCCTCGACAGCAACCGAGGTGGTCTCACCCACGCCGAGTGACCAGAGAGAAGAAACTGACACGATGGACCTCGCATCGGAGTCAGTAGGTCACCCAGAGCCAGGAGATGACAATACCCATATCCGTTTGGAGACCCAGTCTACTGCCCAGAAGGAGCCTTCAACACCAACAGAGGAGAGACCGGAGGAAAATGAAGACGGAGATGAGGACAGATACCGCAAGGAGAGGAAAATGAAGGGGAAAGCCCCTGTTAAGAAGAAACCAAGCAGCAAGAAGCAACGCACGGTCAACACCGGCATCGCCATCACAGAGTCAGATCAGAGAGCCCCACCGCGTCGAAAGGAGCCGAGTGACAGTGAGTATACCACAAGTGAAGAATCGGGGTCAGAAAGCGACGTCTCCCTAGAGGACGAGGAGTATGGCGAGAAGCAGCTCCCACACAACCATCGAGAGTTGATGCATCCTCCCGTGGAAAGATTGAAGTACCGGCGTTGGAAGGTGGAGCTCACTGACGAGCTAATAGAAGACATGAAGCACTTTAGCACTAAAAAGCTTCAGGATGCGTTTGATGACAAGGACGACGACAGCAAGCGGATTAAGAGTGGAAAGGTACTTTTTTTCCCAGCAAGCCGATTAAGAGTGGGAATTGAATTCCCGTGAGCCTCTCTTGTGGCATTTGCGTGCGTTGGGTTTTGATTGGTTGTTGGAGAATGGGGATCTGAGTATACCTATAAGGCTGGCAAATGAGTTTTTCACTACCTTTAGATTCAAGGTCACTACGGATCAGGATGAAGAGTCCATAACCTTTAGGGTATTCAGAAGAGAGGTGAGCATGAGCTTGATTGAGTGGACGGTCAGATGGGGAATGTGTAGTTTAGAAGAGGCCATAGGGCCAGAATGGAGAAGTAGGGAGAGGGGAATTCCCCGGAGGCACATCGAATTTGAGCCCCAGGAAGCCTGGGAGGAACTTACTCACCCTGACGCAGGGCAGTTCCAGTCCATGATTTCCCGCTCCGTCCATTTCAACAACCCGATTTTGCGTCTGGTACAGCTTTACCTGGATTTTAATTTGTTGGGGCAATCAAATTCCGCCGTCCGAACTTCAATGACCGAACTGTACCTCCTCTGGTTATGCACGTTATACTGACCAGTAACCAAGGCCTAGAATACGACTTATCACACCACATAAAGTAAAGTTCAGCCAAAGTAATCATTGCGGTGGTGTTGGCTTGGCCAAATAAATTACAGCCAAGATAGACTTGAGCAAGGCGGAGGGCAGGGTCTGCAATGTGGTTCCCCCGGGACTCAGATGCCTTGAAAGCTAGAGCACGGTCGTGGTTGATTGCTTGCCAGAGTGCCTGCTGGTCAAAGTCAGCCTTCTTGCTTGGGAGGCCTATGTCGCGCCCAAATACCCTAAATGTGATGCTCCTAGCATCGAGGTTGGTCTCTCCAGTGAACCGGAAGGAGGTAAAGAACTCCTTGGCTAGAGCCTCGGGAATAGGGGTTGCATCGATATCCAGCAACCACTCAAAGCCTATCCCGGTGATATACTCGATAAATTTCTCCTCTACCTCTATATTCTCCAAGGTGGGCTGGTGGAGCTTCTTCCCGGACTTGAGCCGTTTCTGCTTGGTAACCCTCTGATTAACCTCCTCTTGCCATTTCGGGTTGTCGAATTCAAGCATTCGCTTGAGGAGATTCGCGGTCAGAACCATAGATTGTTTGGAGTAGTTTACAGCAGCGGCTGGCTCAGGCCTCCTATCCATGCTTCGCTTGGGGGTCCTGGTCCAGCGTAGTTCAGGCTCTCCAGTCTCACTGCCTTCGTCATTATCGCGCGGCAGTGGGGCAGCTGCTTGGTCAGCTTCCAGAATGAATATCCCCTGGTTGACAGGGCGCGTTCTCTTGGGGGAAGGCTGGGCTAGCTCCTTCCCCTTCCTCTTTTTCTCCATCCTTAATTGGCTGTCATCCACAGCATCTTCTTCGTCTATAAGGGTCCGCACACGGCGCGGCCTTCTGTGTAATTGTTCCTCCTCCCTCTCGAGGATGGGTTCATCATCGAACGTCTGCAGGAGGTTCCAGTCTGCCCCCTGCTCTGAAGCAAGATGTCGCTGGGAAGGGGTTGACGGACCTCCATGATGTGGTCGGAGTTAGAGCCTCCGCCACTCGGTGGTGATGGGATATTGAAGGCATGGGCGCCTTCTTCTTGCCTAGGGCTAGGTCTACCAGTCCCTTCGACTGGCAGCTCGACTTCTGCCCCCTCCAGCCTTGAGGTAGGTCTAGCAGTGTCCTCCGGTTGGGTGAGCAATAGGCTGTTCAACATCCTAAGGTGGGCAAAAGCCGTTGCGGCGTGCGTCCATATGGGCAGGCTGTCTAGGAGCCTCTCCAGTTGCTCTGACAACCGTGGATCTACTATTGGAAGTGGGGGAAGTGGAGCGGCGGTGCTAGGGTTTGCAGGCGGCGCCACTAAGGCTGGGACGGAAGTCCGTCGTCCACTGCCGCTGCTACCGGAAACGACGTTCCTTGAGGAGGTGGCTTGGTCGCGTGCTCCGTTCTTCTTCATTTGGACGGTATTTGGTGGATTCTTAGTTGAAAGTTGTGGCGATTTTGGCTAGGGTTCCTATGATTTGAGAGAGAAAAGATGAGAGCGAAATCTGGGTACGGTTAACGCATAAGGGAGAAAGTGAGTGATATTTTAGATGAAATCCCTTTTATTTGAAAGAGCAACGGTTGGCTTCCCCTCGACGCTTCATCAATTAAGCGCGCCTTTTCATCCATTTTTTTGAAAGAGCAACGGTTGGCTTCCCCTCGACGCTTCATCAATTAAGCGCGCCTTTTCATCCCCCTTTTTTTTTAAATTTTTATACTTTTTAGTTGTTTAACTTTAATAAAGAGAAACACATATTTACACTAAGTTACCAAGGAGTCGACTGAGTTCCCTTAGGAGGTCATTTTGAAATCACCATTTAGCTCGATCAAGCAGACTACCCAAAGGTACCCAGTTAACTCCTTTTACCGTCGATCAGTGGAAAGATTCAGGTATGAGTAGTGGAATTTCTTCCACCACGCACACCTCCTTCCCGTGTCTGTATGGCTTTACCCGTTGACCATTTACCAAGAAGGGAGACGAATCAGAGTCGCTTCCTTGGAGTTCGATTGCTCCATTCGCGTGTATGGCAACTATGGTATAAGGGTCTGCCCACTTTGATCTCAGCTTTCCCAGCATTAGTTTAAGTCTGGACTGGAAGAGTAACCTTTTCTGCCCCACCTTGAGCTCTTTCCTCCAGAGATTCTTGTCGTGCCACATCTTTGTTCTCTCCTTGTACCACATGGCCGAATCTCCTCTCTCCAGTGCAGCTGTAATCTCCGAAGCTCTTCAAACTCCTGCAGCTGTAATCTCCTCTCTCCAGTGCAAGCCTCGGTAGATGGCAAATCTTCCCAAACACCAGTCGGTAGATGGCAAATCTCCTTTATAGCCCATAAGGCTTGATGCTCAATCCCCACTGGTAGATGGAAAATCTTCCCAAACACCAGTCGGTAGGGGAACATTCCACTCGGAGTTTTGAAAGCGGTCAGGTATGCCCAGAGCGCGTCCTCCAGTCGGCGGCTCCAGTCCTTCCTTGTCGGGTTTACTTTCTTCTCTATGATCGCCTTGATCTCTCAGTTCGACACCTCTGCTTGACCATTCGCCTGGGGGGTAGGGTGTAGACAGTCGGTGGTGGACTCCATATTTTTCATCAGCGCTTCGATGGTCCGGTTGACGAAGTGAGTGCCTTGATCGGAGATGACGGCCCGCGGTACTCCGTACCGGGTAAAGATATTTGACTTCAAGAATTTGGCCACCTCCCTGGACTCACAAGTCCTGGTTGCAGTGTGTGGCAGTGGACTAGTACGTCCTCTTGTTTCCTCTTGTCATCCGCCACAAGCTAGCGGATGACTTGATCAGCTCCCATTTTCCACAAGTATGGATCGTCCCAGTAGAAGTAGTGGGAGTCGCTCTTGATTTTCTGCTTCTGTGCTCTTGTGAGCTCAACATTCGTTGGAAGTTCACCTGTTACCAAATAGTTGGCCATATCAGCAAACCATGGCTCTCCCTTCTGCTGGATCTCCTTCCTTTGATCAGCTCGGTTTATCCTATCAGCCTGGTTGATCAACTCAAGGCTAGACTTAGAGCTGGACTTGATCAGGTACAGATGATCTTTAGGGAATACGTCAGAGATGGCTTCCCTGTTATCCTCTTGCATAATTCGGCTCAGGTGATCGGCCACCTTATTCTCCGTGCCTTTCTTGTCTACTGCCTCCCAGTCAAATTCTTGCAGCAGGAGCACCTATCTAATCAAGCGCGGCTTCGACTCTTTCTTGGTTAGGAGGTATTTGATAGCCGCGTAATCAGTGTAAACAATCACCCTTGAACCCAGCATGTAGGGTTTGAATTTTTCGAAGGCGTAGACCACTGATAGCATTTCCTTCTCTGTAGTATCATAGTTTTTCTGCGCTTGGTTGAGAGTCTTCGAAGCGTAGAATATGACGTAGCTTTTTCCATTGAATTTTTGGCCCAGAACCACTCCTACAGCGTAGTCGCTTGCGTCGCACATCACCTCGAAGGGGTGACTCCAGTTGGGGGCGCGGATAATCGCCGCACTGATCAATTTGTCCTTCAAGATCTGAAAGGCGGCGGAAAACTCAAACTCCACTTCATTTTGGAGCAGACTCGTCAAGAGCTGGGCAATCTTCGCAAAGTCTTTGATGAAGCGTCTGTAAAAGCCCACATTGCCCAAGAAAGCCCTGATTTCTTTCTGATTGGTGTGGTATGGAAGCTTCGCAATAACAGCCACCTTGGCTTGATCAACTTCAATCCCCCTACTTGACACAATATGGCCCAGTACGATGCCCTCAGTCACCATGAAATGGCACTTCTCAAAATTCAAGACCAGGTCCTTCTGTCGGCATCTCTTTAGCACTCTGTTCAGGCTATGGAGCCCTTGCTCAAACGTGTCCCCATAGACGGTAAAGTCATCCATGAAGATCTCGATGCAATCTTCTAACAAGTCAGAGAAGATGCTCATCATGCATCTCTGGAAGGTACCCGGGGCATTGCAGAGTCCGAACGACATTGTTCTATAAGCGTAGGTGCCGAAGAGGCATGTGAATGTGGTCTTTTGATCATCTGGGTTCACAGCAATTTGGAAGTGGCCGCTATACACGTCAAGGAAGCTGAAGTATTGCTTCCCGGCTAATCTCTCGAGCATTTGGTCAATGAACGGCAGCGGGAAATGATCCTTCTTAGTGGCAGCATTCAGCTTTCTGTAGTCTATGCACATTCTCCATCCAGTGACAGGCCTCGTTTGAACTAGCTAGTTTTTCTCATTTTTTACCACTTGGATTCCACCCTTCTTTGGCGCCATGTGAACTAGACTGACCCAGTTGCTATCCGAAATGGAGTAAATAATTCCGATGGAGACCAGCTTCACTATCTTCTTGAGCACTTCCTCCCCCTATTGGGGTTGAGTTTGCGCTGCTGATCACGGTGGGGCTTTGCTCCTTCCTCTAACCGGAAGTGGTGCATGCATAGATCTGGGCTAATTCCCACCAAGTGCGTCAATTTCCACCCGATTGCCTTCTGATTGCGCCTCAGCACCTCCAGCAATTGCTCTTCTTGCCTCAGGGTCAACTGTTTGTTGATGATTACTGGCAACGTTTCATTCTCTCCCAGGTAGGCGTAGTTCAAATGCGCTGGAAGCGGCTTCAATTCATTCGCGGGCGTGGGTACTTCAGTCGGCAGAGGATTCTCGTCTGCTTCTCTTCTCAGTGGAGTGCTTTGATCAGGCAGTTTCTCGATGCTTGACAGTTGAGCGATCCCGCTTGACCCAGCTGGCCGCGGTCTCTCGCAGAAGTCCAATACTGCTTTCATGATGGCATGATAATCCATCTCGCCAACTTTCATAGCCTCGTACCAGTCAGCGACTTCTTTCTCAATCTCTTCGTCTGCTGCGAAGTCTGTGAATTGTCTCTGTAGGAACTCCTCTTCTAGATACTCTTGCACCAGAGGCTCGGTTATGTCCACCGAGTGCACGTTCTCACTGTCTCTCGGCCTTTTCATTGCTTCGTCGATGTTGAAAGTGAATTGTTCTCTATTGAAGTCCAGACTGATCGTCCCATTGCGGACGTCGATTATTGTGCTGGCTGTAGACAGGAACGGTCTTCCCAATAGGACTCCACTAGACTCCTTCGCTGCTGGCTCTGTCATTTTGATGACGAAGAAGTCTGCTGGGTACAGGAAATAGTTCACCTTTACTATCACATCTTCAAGAATTCCCTCGGGGTGAATGCAAGACCTGTCGGCTAGCTGTATCATGATGTCGGTGTCGGCTAGCTTAGCCTCTCCCAGCTTCTTGTATATAGAATATGGCAGTACATTGATAGAAGCCCCTAGATCGCACATTGCGTGCTCCACGTGAATGTCTCCAATTGAGATTGGGAGTGTGAACATCCCTGGGTCGGTCTTCTTTGATGGAAGGTCACTCCGCTGGATCACTGCAAAGACATTCTCCTCTATAACCATCCTTCCTTCTTCAGTGACCTTTCCTGCCAGGTAGTCTTTGACAAATTTACTGATAGGGGGCATCTTCAATGCCGTTAGGAGTGGCACTTTGACTTCCACGTCCTTGAATAAATTGGCCACATCAATCGTGGCATCTCTCATCCTTATAATCATGTCGCGGTAGGGGTAGGGCTTGGCCTTCTCAGTTCCTTCGCCTTGACCTTCTCCTGAGGTCTCACCGCATACTTTCGCTTTTCCCTTATCTCTTCCTCCGGAGGCTTGATCAAGGGAACAGGACTCTGCTCGGCTCTGTCCAGATGTAGATGCTGGGGAACTTGCAGGTGGAGGGAGGCTTTGATATACCTTCCCTGACCTCAGGGAGACTTCGTTGATGTTATCTCACCCAGTAGGCTGCACCGTAGCAGGGATCTTTCCTTCATTCCCTCTCAGTTCCCCTAGTGACATGGCAACTTGAGAAAGTTGCTTTGTAAGCATGTCCAGAGCTGCCCTCTGTTCCTTCTGTGCCTCCTGGATTTCACGCATTATCACTTGGATGGTGCGTAGCCATAACCTCTATTGGACCTTCATTGGTGTGCCTGTTATATCTCTTATTTGAAGGTCCTCCACCGTAGCTGGGCTGAGGATAGTCTGACTGCCCATAGTGCTCGGATTGATACTGGGGCTGATGGTATGGTTGGTTCCCTTGGTGTTGTTGGTTTCCTCTTTGATGTGGCGGAATATAGCTCACCACCTGGTTGTTTGGTTGTCTCCCGGAGTTGTATCCCCAGTTCCCTTCTTGTTGTCTTCCCGACCAGTTGGACTGACTTCCGCTGGAACAGTTACCCTGGGGTCCGTCTGACCAGTTCCCTTGACCACTCTGCACTATGTTTCCTCCAATGTACAGTCTTTCTTGAATTCGAACTGGCCAATTGGGCTGCCCTTCGGAGGGTTGTGTCTGCTGTGTAGATGGTTGAGGTGGTTGTCTTGGGCTCTGATCATTCCACTTGAAATTTGGATGATCTCTCCATGGAGCATCCATCTGTTTCCCTTTGACCCAGTTGCCATCCGGGTTCCAATGGCCGACAGCGTTTACTTGATTCGGAGCTTCTGCTTCAGGAGGAAACTCGTAGTAGTAATAATGTGGTTCCTCTGGAGATGGTGGCACATACTTCTTTTCTTTAGGAGATGGAGGTGGAGGCGCTCTGGTCTTTTCCACTGCTTCTAGCAGCCTTTTCTCCATTTGCTCAAATTGAGCCTCCAACTTCTCATTGCTTCGTGCTTCTGCTGCGTGCACCACTCCTCTTCTCTACTGGCCTCGAGAGGTCTCATATGATCTCTTTGCTTCGATCAATCTCTCCAGAATGCTCTTTGCTTGGCTGAATGGGGTTTTGGAGAAATCCCCTTTGGCAGCTAGATTGAGATCATTCTTGCTGTCCATTGTCAACCCACCATAAAAGGTTGAATAGACCTCCCGCTCTCCCATTTTGTGATTAGGACACGCTTGCAGCAGTCCCTGGAATCTGTCTCAATACTGCCCAAGAGGCTCATCGTATTCCTGCCTCGCCTCTGTAATTTCTCTCTTCAGGGCACTTGTCTTTGATGTTGGGAAGAAGCGGTCCACAAAGATCATGCAAAACTCGGCCCAGGTTCTAATCGAGCTTTCTGGCAGCCTTGATAACCAGATTTCTGCATCACCCTTCAAAACGAAGGGTGTCACCTTGAGCTTGTAATTTTCTGACGTGGATCCAGCTGGTACTGGTTAAATGTCACAATATCTGTAAAATTCCTCCAAAACGGCATAAGGGCATTCCTTCGAGAGTCCATAGAAATTTGACAACACTGCGAGCACCCCCGATTTGATTGTGATTGCCCGCATTCCTCGGGTAACTGCGATGGCGTGAGTGGGCTCCTTCTCTTCATGGGCGTGTAGGGAGCCAATTCCCCAATCGTTGCCTACGACGCCTATGTGTGTTTCTGCTTCCTCTAGTAGTGGTTCGTCCTGTTTAGGTGGCGTGGACAACTCTCATTCCTCCTCACTGGTCAGTTGCTCAGCAGTAGATAATGATGCGGCTGCTGCTAACGCGGCTCTGTAGCAAGTGGTTACTACACCGGCCTCCTGGACTCGCCACTAAGCGTTTGTATTTCTGTAAATGAGAGGTTGATTCCAGTGTCCTCCGCGGTGGTACCTTCTCATAAAGGGAAACAAAAACAGATTTAAAAAAAGAAATAAAACTATTACACCTATGCATTAAACACATCTTTGTAATAGCACCATGCATCCCCGGCAACGGCGCCATTTGGAAAGGCAAAGATTTGCGTGTAGTCAATCAAGTAATATAAAAATATAACCGATCGGGTGGATCAGTTTGCAATTGTCGTTGCAACATGATCAAGACGCCCCTCTCTCTTTCAAAACTATTTATAACTCCCTAACATGCAACCTACTTTAAACAGTAAGCGGCAAGTACGGGGTCGATCCCACAGAGAAGCTGGTGCGTTGAGTGTGTGTTTAGTGAACAGGGTTTTGGCTGCGGCCACGCTTTAAGTTAGGAGTTTTTTTCTTTTTTAAAACCATTGGATTAAGCTAGGCAGAATGTAAACTATCTACTTGATCGAGTGACATATCATGCTGGAAATAGTGAACTGATCAGGTAAGCGACAAACTGAAATAAATGACTTAACTACTTAAGCATGCTACGAATCTACGAATTACTTTGCCATTCAACATTATGCAAGTTCAAACATTGGATCTGGGAATTTAAAACTGAAACCGAGCTAGAACAGTCGACGAGATTTCCTAAAACAAATATCTTTGATTCTAAACAGTATTCAGAACAGAACATGGAAAGTGCAGAATACAAAATAGGAACGATTTTTCAACTACGTAGCAAACACGGAATTTAACTAAGTGACTAGATCTGAAATGTAAGAAAGCGATAAACCTAAAAAGTCCTCGGTCGGAAACTGAAACTGCGCCGAACAGATCTAGGTGTCTCTATCGCGCTCCCTTTTGTCGCACTCCTTCTTACTCTCTAGCTAACCATTGCTAACTCTCTAAACGAAACTGGAACGTAACTCCTAAAATGTAAAGGAAAGAAAAATAAAAAACGGAACTATAAAGAAGATAAAAGGAACGAAGATGATCTTCTATGGCGATGCGTCCTCTATTTATAGACTCTTCATAACAACTTCCAGCTGTGATAACAACTTTGACAGAGAATCTTAGTCCTTGCTGGAATTGAGCGTCTTATCCATCGAGTCAGCTTATACGTGTCCCCTTTCTGTTTCGCAGTGGTCCTTGATAACCGATTGAGGATCGTTTTCCAGCGCATCGGCTATACGTGTCCTTTTCTGCAATGTAGTGGTCCCCGGCTAACTGCTTGCACATCACCTTGATCAACTCACACTGTTTTGGGCCTTTTTCGCCTTCTGCGCCAACATGATCAGTTTGGTCTTGCTGTCTTTGGTCAAGCGGCATTCCTGCATAATTAACACTCGATTTCCGCGTAAAATTGATCAAGTAGTCTACATTTTACCCTCTAAACCGGTGCATGAAATAGGCCTTATCAAACTCCAAGATAGAAGTAAAGATAAGAGATCAAATAAAAGATTATTAGCCAAATTGATGTTCGGATTTGAATTATGTATGAGGTATATACGAAGTGGGGAAGAGATTGGGTTTTAAAAAGGCAAAAATACTTCAAGGGGTCAGGTCATTGGGTCGGTCATTAAGTGCATCTTGCCAACTGGTCTATGTCAGCAGGTTGCCGAGTTCACAAAAGCTCGCTGGTTTCGAGCAGTGGTGCACAAATTTCATAAAGCAGCAATGATTTTCTCGACTCTGATTGAGGCGCGCAAGACAAAGCACTATCGAATATAAAAACATTAGTCGTCTTGTCTTGTAAGAGAGTTTGAAAATTATGATTGTAGGTCAATTACTACTTATATTCCTAACTTTCTTCATTTCCGTTTGCCCTTGCATTACTAATTACTACCTATAGACAGTGGCGGATCCAGGATTTTCGATTCGGGGGTGCAATAAATTTGTATAGTTACTCGGAACTTCAAACTCCGACTTTAGCATAAATTAAGATTAACATAATATTATCTTAATGCTTCATATATAACACTAAAGTAACGTTTATTGTATAGAAGAAAAATATACTATGTTAATTTACTTTAATTTTTATATATATTTTTTAAAATAAAGTATTTATTTGAAATACTATTACTCTAAGATAGTGTTTATTGTAGAAAAAATTATATATGAACCACTGGTTTAGAATAATTAACACAGAAATATAAAATACTCCTACTAGACTAGTGTAATGTTTATTTATTGGAGTATATTTGCCAATTAAATAGTGTATAAAAATTAATTAAAACAATAATAACGCTGCCAAAAAGGATCGAACTCAGGCATCCTGATCATGTAAAGTATTACTAGGGGTGGGTCGGTACGGTATACCGTACCGACCGTGCCATACCGCATACCGTACCGGAAAGTACGGTATGACAAAATTCAATACCGATACCGTACCGAATTTTCGGTATACCAGAATTCCGGTATACCGGAAATTCGGTATGATATTTTTTGATACCGTTACCATACCGTTATTACGGTATACCGTACCGTGTTTCGGTATACCGTTAAACGGTATACCGAAACACGGTACGGTACACCGTAATAATGGTATGGTAACGGTAACGGTATACCGAAAAAAAACCTATTGTGTACAAAATATTTAAAATAACAATTCAAGTGTTCAACTATTTAAAAAAGCCCAAAATAATAAAACTTCATCACAATCAAATCTTGTTCATAGCATTCAAATTAATAAACCTTCAGCATTCAAATCTAAAACAATTTATGAAGTCATGATCAACAACATTATCTTCATTTCTTGCAACCACGTTGTCTTCATTTCTCAAAATTCCACAAAAAATCGTTGAAGATGACCCTGCATTTGATAACCTTTATTAATAGTCGAGCATAATCACAATACACAAACAACCAAACCAAAAGAAATGTATGGAGTGTAACATCCATATATCAAAACACCTAATTATTGCAACGTAAACTTGCTCCTGCAGTTATAACTCAACGGTTAATTCATATTTTCACATATTTAAAATGCTTTTTAATTTTAAGTCTGATATTTAAATGTCAAGACAATTTATTAAAATGTCAACACAAATATGTGTTGAAATTTTAATGTGATCGTATTGACATTTTTAAGAAAAGGTGGCATTTAAACGCACTCTTGTGGCTATGTGGGGTTAATGTGATTGAAAAAGTATAATCCAAAGTAAGAGGATGTCGAATATTCTTTTGTTTATCATTTCACAACTTTTATTTCGCATAATGAAATAAATATGAAGAAATTAAAATGACCCGTGCATCACACGGGAGCGACACTAGTTAGTAATTTAAATTGGACATTTATTTCTCTTTAAGAATTAAGAATGACTGATCAGTATCCTATTTATTCATCCTTCAATTTAAGTAGTATATAAAATAAGATAGCATACAATGAATTAAACACTAATTAAACGATTTGATTCATTTTCAGCTGCACATATTTTTAATTGACATTTTATGAAGTGGGACGAAGAATAAAACAAAAATTTTAATTACTTTGTATATTTGGAATATGACATTACACAGAGAATCATATACTAAATGGTGTGAATTAATACAAATTCTTTAAAATGTGCTCTGTTGAAACATATTCCCGATATCGTATTTCCAATCTTCTTTCGGTGTTATGTGCTATTGTGTTTATTATATTTAATAGGATGAGTTGATAAAAAAATAATTCAGGTTAATTTTGAATTTGTTTGATTAAATTATCATTTGAATGTTTAATTTTATTGTATTAATTGATGTATTAAATTTTTTTTAATATAATATATATAACTGTAATATATATATTATAACACATTTAATATTAATATATATATAATAATCTATCGGTATACCGATATACCACGGTATACTGGTATACCGAGGATTCAGTATACCGCGGTATACCCGGTATAGAAAAATTGATACCGTTACCGTACCGAAACACTGCGGTACAGTATCATACCGTACCGGAAACTGCGGTATACCGAAAAATCGGTATTTACGGTATTTTTTCAGTACGATATTACGGTATTTCGGTATAATTTCCCACCCCTAAGTATTACAGCAACTTACCGCTGCACCACCACCACTGTTTAATTATTAGCACATATAAATACATAATTAGCATGACATTTGGGGGTACAGTGGTACCCCTTGTTCCAATGTGGCTCCGCCACTGCCTATAGAGCATATGTAATGAGCCTATAAAACACTTAAAAGAGTGTATAAAACCAAGGGGAAAAAATCACACAAAATTCACGTCACATTGTTTTCCACAATCCTTCACTAGCGAAGAACAACCAAATCAAGTTTCTTCACACAATTCACGAACAAATTTTTCAATTAAATTACGAGTCAGGACCTTGAACAGTTGGCTTACAAAAATGTGAACTATTTGAGCAAATAACAGTTACAACTATAATGAGAGTGTTAACTGTAAATCTTAGTCGACTAGACGAATGAGCAACTCTCTCCCAATATCAATGTGTCGAGAAGGACTTGCCATATCAAAACCAAATGATGGAGAAAGCAGGGCGATGCAGGTCCTCCACGGTTATGATCACAGACGTTATATAAAGGGAACGAAAAGAATTCCACTATAAACTGCTTCTGGAATGCCAAAAAGCAGCAGCCAATAACAATGAACCTCTCCACTTCAGAAGCAAATTTTCAAGCTCTAAGTGCAGCTTTGTGAACCATCGTCTCCTTGTGAATTTGATGACAACTCTTCTCTACGAGCTCGAGCAGCTTCTCCAAGTTTGTTGCCCATGAATTCATGATCTCATTGCGGTCCTTAGCTGTCTGGAAACATACCACGCCCATAGGTCTGTCGATCTTTGCTACTAGCGCTTTGGTGACAACCATGTCAGAGAGATGTTTCTCGGCTTCCTGCATTATGAAAGATCATATTGTGACCACATACAAAATGCAACCATTATGCCAGAACAATATCATACTGTTGGTAAGAAGTAGAAACGATAATTAGATAAAAATTAAGGTAGCAGACGTATATTATATCTGTCCAAGATACTTCCATGGCATGGAGGTAAATGTGGACGATTATTGATCATCTTTAATTAAAAAAAATAAAAGGATACCTCAAGAATTGAAGATTAAAACATCAAAAGTGACATTCATTTCTTTCCATGGAAAAATTAGACTCCAAAATATAACAAGAGGCAAAATTAGCATATGCAGGCGTATAACTAATCTAGACCCTAAAGATGAAGATTTTCACAAAGAGAGAATCTGATACAATAAATAAATTATTTAGATAATGTGCTCAAAAGTCTACTCTGACTCAGTATATCAGTTTTATTATCAAAGGAAATTATTGATAAACATATTCAATATTTAAGAGAAACCAAAGTAAAACTAAAGTTACATAATAAAATTTGCAGGTTAGGAAGTAAAATTTTGTTATAGAGAATGAGACAGACCTGGAGAGTGAGGCACAATAAATCTGCAAGTCTTTTCAAAGTTACCAGGGAGTAATATCTTGAAACAACGTGGATATTCTTCAAGAAAACAACAAAAATTATTATACGGAAGCTGTACAGGCAGCCTAATAATACTATCGTAAGAGTCGGTAGCAGAAAAACTGAAAAAGAACTCCACAAACACCATATATTGGTTCTCAAGAGTATTACATGTTCAATCACTCTAAGTCGAAGATCTTCAGCAGCCTTTTCACCCAGTGAACCGCCAAGCATATTTTTCTCATTCTCAAACTCATCTTTGAACATGGTCCATAGAGCTGTCCACATAATGACCTCCATGGTAACTAATTGTTTCAATAGCAACCTAGTAACAGGGTGAGTAAACAATAAACTGGTCCATACTCCATGTGGTAAAATTAAAATGAAACTGAAAGGAATAACAATACACTGTTATCCTAACCTGAAATGTGGAATTTCAGAAAGGTTCTTATCCTCCAGGGTTGAATTGAGGAGGCTAGACTGCATGGGGTCATGAGGTGAGAGCACCAGATACCAGCATATTTTTCTCAGCACCTTCATGAAAAGCAATAGACCCAAATCATTTAACACCACACATAGGAAAACATCAATCAGAAGCAAATATCAACCGTACATATGTTATGATAACTGATAAGTGATAACATGGGATAACATGTGAGTGCTTGGCAATGAACAACCAAAAAGTAGAGGTTTTACCAGTATCCACTGGGCTGGGTCCCCTTTCACGGATGGAATCTCATATATTGATTTATAACACCAGCATATTTCAAGGTAATCACTGTTGTGAGAGTAATACCTACACAATCGTACTTAAAAGTAAGATTTAAGAGCACATACCAAGACTTTCGATATCTGTAGCCAAGAGTATTTGACATCACAGGTCAACACAAACAAGGATAGGAAGCAGGATCAGCATCACTGGCGGATGGCCAGATGCATAATCTAATTCAATAACTATAAACCATACACTGACATTGCAACACCAGAGATGCAACAGCTTAGAATTGCATACATCCAAAATAGTGTATACTCACATTAATAGGTACATATGCTAGTGTATTCATCAACATATGTATGAGGAGATCAATGATTGTTACACGCTGTTCATGACAATGATAATCATTCAAAATTATACACTCTGTATTGGAGGACCCTTACACAAAAGTTCTGAAATATAGGGAAAATGACCAGGGAAAAAACAATACCGGATCATTAATTGGTAATATATCCGCTTTAACTCCAGCAATGATGGAATATCAGCAGGAGCCTCTTCAACGATACTATCGCCTTCTTTGAGCTTCTTTTCTTTTGAAGGATCAGCGTCAAAAACTCTAGGACTTATCTTCCTCGCAAGTATTTGTGCACGTACATGATCCTGGCAATCTAAGCACAAACGGACCTGCATCATTGGAAAAATCAGACATATAATCAAGACATGCATCCATTCCAGAAAAGTTTCAACTAGAGACAGAAATAAGAGAAACCACTTACTTGCTAGAGTATGAAAGCTATTTTTTCAGTTTTTGCCATTGCGCCAAATGTCTCCACCTGTAGTTCAAATTGACAAAAACAATATGAAATGACAAAAATCAAGTATGTCGGGTGAAATCAGCTAAGGTGTTGTTTGAGATATAATGTAAATTATCCACCTACTACAATTTCATGCATCAAATCTGCAGCTTCAGCTATCTTCCCTTGTTCTTCCTTGATCTTTGCAAGCTTCTTGATCAACCTAGCCCTCTCGATCTCAAGATATATCTGAATAGTGAGATAAGAACTTTCAACTTAGAACTAAAGCTTAGAACTAGAGAGACAAGGAAGATTTAGAACAATTCAAAAATCACCTTCCCAGCAGATACGTCATTAAGTGTCTTTATAAGCTCTATTTTAGAATCAAGATCCGGTGTCTTATCTATATATTGCATAGCTTGTTGGACCATTGTTTGTACAGCGCCTGCATCAAAATAGAGAACAAATAATTATTCTCCAAAACTCAAGAGTCAAAACACAACTGTAAATACAAGAATCTATATCTTTTTGATAACTTTGATATGACTCAGCATTTTGGATGTGTTCGAGATTGTGGTGGTTGGAAGAACTTTGTGCAATAAAATCTACGTGTGCGCTTCTTTATTCAATCTATGTGTATATCCATATTTTAAAATGAAAAATGGCACTGCGCTGTAATTGGCAACAGATGAGAGCAACAAGAGGCTGAGATTTGTTTAATATTCCAGTCAGCAAAGAGGCAGTACAAAACGTAAACCTGCTTTATCCTTTGAACTGGCTTTTCCTACTAGATGAGTGTCTCCAGAAAGTTCAAAAAGCAGAAAACTAAGTTAAATTAGTTTATAAAAGTTATGAGTGTTTTCAAGTTTTAAGGGTCTACTTGTAAAGAAATGTATATATAAGTGTTTTTCCAGCTGTTAGTTTTCTATAACTGAATACGACTTACACTCTATTATCGTAATGCCCAACCATTTTAGTACTTAGCAGCAGATTTCGTACTGGTTTCTAAACTGTTTAATGCACACATTAGAACAGAGGCTAAATTGTCATTCACATACAAGAGTGATGTTTTGCAAAAATTCTATTCGAATTTTTAAGCTTTTTTGCTTGGTTTAAAATGGCTAGTTATGCATTTAAGCAATAATTACAAACTCTACACATGTGATCACTAAACCAAAAATAGATCATTCAGCAAACAGCCAAACACTCGTTTGTTATCTTGAACCTAACAACATCAAACACTCAATTTATTGTTTATGATAGAAATCCGTGGGTTCCATCCTAAAACCAATTGGTGATAGGAGGAGGGGCCCATGAGACTTATATACTAGTTTCAGTTTTATCTTGACACCGATGTGGGACAGTTATATATTATATTTTTAGTTTCAATTGCCAACACCCTCCCTCAAACCCTTCAAGGTTCACCTTGGAGGGGTTGGACTTTTTTTTCTAATCGATTGGACAATCGGTCCAATTTTTTTCGATCGGTTGGGACCACTTGGCCCAAATTTTCAACCCAGTTATACTGCTGGGTCAGTCATTTTTTTTTTCGGTTTCAGCCCAGATATACTGCTGGGTCAGTTAAATATGACCCACAGTCGGCGACCCGCTCTGATACCATGGTTCCTTGTTTGATCGTATTTGCTTTATCTTCCAGGTCGTATACGAGGTATAGATCGGCTTCACTCTCGTATGTGGTAGCAAGACTGTCCCAAATTGCCTTGGCCGATTGGTGATGAGCGAAATCGGCAATGATATTGTAATAATGGAGTGCTCATTTCAGTTGGAAGAAGAAGGCAGAAGTCGGTAAGCTCGGCTAGAAAGGAGTTCGGTAAGCTCGGCTAGAAGGGAGCTCGGTAAGGAAGCTCGGTAAGGAAGCTCGGTAAGGAAGCTCGGCTTTGAGCTGGAATGAGCCGAGAAGAGAGTTCGGTCTTGAGCCGAGAAGGGAGTTCGGTATTGAGCCGAGAAGGAAGAAGCAACCAGTTCGGTCTGAGCCGAGAAGGAAGAAGTAGTTAGTTAGCCGAGGTGTAGCGGTTATTCTTCTTGTTTTCTTGATCCTTGTTGTAGTTAGTTAGTAGCAGTTGCTACTTGTTTGTAGAGCTTTAAATAGCTCATAACCGTGTATGTAGTTTAGAGTAGTTTTATCAATAAAGAGTTTTCCAGTTTCTCTCCAAGATTATCATCTTCAATACTCAAAGTGTGAGTGTGTGTGTTTCTGCAGTGTGTGATCTCATACAACAGTGAGTGTGTGTGTGATCTTCTTGAGTGTGTGAAAGCTTTGTGTGCGTAAATCCCAACAAGTGGCGCCGTCTGTGGGAAAGGGATATTGAAGCTGATTTGCAGAGGATCAAACGGTTTCAGAGATGGCAGCAAGGCTTGATGCAGAAAAGTTCACAGGCAAGAATGATTATAGCCTGTGGAAGATGAAGATGAAGGCGGTTTTGATTCAACAAGGCTTGGCCGCAGTTCTTGCAAAACCAGAGGAGAAAGGAAAGGCTCCAGTGCTTGATGATAAAGCTCAGGCAAAGATGGAGGAGATGCAGCTCAAGGCACATTCTGCAGTGATTCTGTGCCTTGGAGATAAGGTCTTGAGGGAAGTTCAAGAAGCCAAGACTGCGGTGGAGATCTTGGACAAGTTAGATGAAGTTTACTTGGCCAAATCCTTGGCTAACCGGCTGTATCTCAAGAAGAGGCTGTATGCCTATAGTTTTTCTGGAGATAGGTCCATCATTGAGCAGCTAGAGGAGTTCAACAAGATCATTGATGACCTGGGATCTGTTGATGTCAAGATTTCAGATGAGGATAAGGCCATTCTCACATTGAATGCCTTGCCTAGCTCGTATGACCAGCTAAGTGATGCGATTATCTATGGAAGAGATAAACCTATCACCTATGCAGAACTCTATTCAGCCTTGATGGCCAAAGAACTCCAGAAGACAGCCAACAGAGGCTCTGCAAGCTCCAATGTTCAAGCTGCAGAGGCCTTGAATGTGAAGAAGTTCAAGAAGCAGAACTTCAAGAAGAAGTTTGAGGGCTCTAAACCCTCAAGTTCTGATGCTCAGAAGGAAACCAGAGCTTGCTATTGGTGCAAGAAACCTGGACATTTGAAGAAAGATTGTCATGCATGGAAGAGAAAGATAGCCTCTGAGGGACACAACCAATCTGATTGTGTGGAGAGTGCTGATCCCCCGGCTCAACTCATGAATATTAGTGACAGTGGGGTCAGTCATAGGTGGATTATGGACTCAGGGTGCAGCTTCCATATGTGCCCAAATAGGAGCTGGTTTCATGACCTTCAAGAAGCAGCCGGCACTGTGGTGCTGGGTAATAATCACATTTGTCAGATCAGAGGAATAGGGAAGGTAAAGCTAAGCCTACAAGATGGCTCTATAAAGATCCTAACTGGGGTGAGGTATATTCCAGAAGTGAAGAGGAATCTCATCTCATTGGGAATGCTGGAGCAGAAAGGGTTTACCATATTGATGAGTCAAGGAAAATTGTTTGTTAAATCTGGAGATGCAGTGATGATGGAGGCTGACAGAGAGCATATTCTCTATTATCTGAAGGCTAAGGCTGTTGATGGAGAAAGCAATGCAGTGTCAGATGATTCCATAATGCTATGGCACAAGAGATTGGGCCACCCAGCTGAAGGAAGCTTGAAAGAACTCATCAAGAAGGGTCTGATCTCTGGAGATTTCAACAAGATGAACCCCTGTGAGCAGTGTATACTTGGAAAGGCTAAGAAGGCACCCTATCCTACAGGTATTCACTCTTCTACAGCCCCTTTAGACTACATACATAGTGATCTTTGGGGGCCTTCACCGGTGTGTTCAATTGGTGGAGGAAAGTATTATCTAGCTATCATTGATGACTATACAAGGAAGTTGTGGGTATATATTCTTAAAGAAAAATCTGAAACACTCACAAAGTTCAAGATATGGTGTAAGGAGGTTGAGCTAGAGAAGGGTAGAAGTGTTAAATGCTTAAGAACAGACAATGGCCTAGAGTTCTTGTCTGCGGAGTTTGATCTGTTTTGTAAAGAGAAGGGTATGAAGAGGCATAGGACTGTTCCTGGTAATCCTCAGCAAAATGGTGTTGTGGAGAGGATGAATAGGACAATCCTAGAGAGGGTGAGGTGCCTACTTCTTGGTTCTGGTTTGAGCAGCAGGTTCTGGGGTGAGGCTGTGTATACAGCAGCCTATCTCATCAATAAATGCCCATCTACTGCCCTGAAATCTGAAACTCCTGATTACATGTGGAATGGAGCTCATAGTGACTACTCAAAGTACAAGGTGTTTGGGTGTGTGGCATATGCTCATGCTAGGCAAAGCAAGCTTGAAGCTAGGGCTCTGAAATGTATTATGTTGGGGTATCAGAGGGGTGTTAAGGGGTATAGGCTCTGGTGTATTGAGCCCGGTAAGCAGAAGGTCTTGGTGAGTAGGGATGTGGTGTTCTTGGAGGATCAGATGCCATACCTGAAAGATAAGCTGGACTCCAGTGAAGATGAGGGTGATTTCTTCAAGGTGGAGCCTGTGGGGGTTGGCCTAGGAGCAGGTGGAGTTATTGACTCAGGGAGTGAGTCTGATTCAGATAAAGAAGAGGCTCCAACTCAGGGCAACCAGGCTGGTGAGTCTATATCAGACTCTATCAGAGACTATCAGCTTGCAAGGGACAGAGTTAGAAGAGAAACAAGGCCACCAACAAAGTTCTCTGATGTTGTGTATTATGCTCTGTGTGCAGCTGAAAGTATTGATGGCGCAGATCCACTCACATATAAAGAAGCTATGCAGAGTAAAGATAGAGAAAGATGGATTGAAGCCATGAATGAGGAAATAGAGTCTTTACTCAAGAACAAAACATGGATTTTGGTGGAGAAATCCAAGCTGAGTACAGATGGTAAGGAAAGGAGGCTGGTAAGCTGTAAGTGGTTGTTTAAAAGAAAGATTGAGACCACTGATAAGGATAGAGACAAGTTTGATCATTGCAAGAAGTTGATCAATGTTTGTGCAAGAACTGAGATGAGCCCTCAGGTGGAGAATTGTAATAATGGAGTGCTCATTTCAGTTGGAAGAAGAAGGCAGAAGTCGGTAAGCTCGGCTAGAAAGGAGTTCGGTAAGCTCGGCTAGAAGGGAGCTCGGTAAGGAAGCTCGGTAAGGAAGCTCGGTAAGGAAGCTCGGCTTTGAGCTGGAATGAGCCGAGAAGAGAGTTCGGTCTTGAGCCGAGAAGGGAGTTCGGTATTGAGCCGAGAAGGAAGAAGCAACCAGTTCGGTCTGAGCCGAGAAGGAAGAAGCAGTTAGTTAGCCGAGGTGTAGCGGTTATTCTTCTTGTTTTCTTGATCCTTGTTGTAGTTAGTTAGTAGCAGTTGCTACTTGTTTGTAGAGCTTTAAATAGCTCATAACCGTGTATGTAGTTTAGAGTAGTTTTATCAATAAAGAGTTTTCCAGTTTCTCTCCAAGATTATCATCTTCAATACTCAAAGTGTGAGTGTGTGTGTTTCTGCAGTGTGTGATCTCATACAACAGTGAGTGTGTGTGTGATCTTACTTTGAGTGTGTGTGTTTCTGCAGTGTGTGATCTCATACAACAGTGAGTGTGTGTGTGATCTTCTTGAGTGTGTGAAAGCTTTGTGTGCGTAAATCCCAACAGATATCGTTCTCGATATTATCAACAATCCAGGAGAAAACGATTAAATCCGTTTCCTCCCAATCATCGTACTCATTGCTCCCTGGCAGTGGCGAAGTTGGTTTTCCGGTAATATGGGAGTAGCCTCCCCTGCTCCCAATCGCAACTTTCATTAGCCGCGACCATAGAGGGTAATTTCCTCCATTGAGTTTAAACGCAACAGTTACGTTTTTACTCGCTCGTATCTTGCTGCTTGATGATTCTGAGTCTGATTCGGTTGGTTTCTTTTCGTCTGACATTGTTGGGATATTGATTTGAGTTTGTTTGCTCTCTGATTTTGTGAATTGGCCGAGATTGGTATGGGGTGGGCAGTGATGAGTTTTGTAAAATCTGAGCCCTAGTTCGACTCCTGCTCTGAAGCCATGATAAAATAGGTTAAAAGATGGGTTTTGGAGAATAATTTCATTCGATTCTGTTCATCATTGGAGCAGCTATACATGCCTTCTTATAGGCTACCAACAAGAATACACATAAGGTAAGATCTTCCTAATTTCATATATATGGAAAATATAAAATACTAATCTTCCTATTAATTGTGATTGTAGGAAAATCAGCCTCTTGATTCTCCAAGATCTTCTCCTTCCAACACTCCCCCTCAAGTGATGGGATCCCCAATGCTTAACTTCTTCAATACACCTCGAAAAGAAATTGAGTTCACTGCCTTTGTCAGGATGTCCGCCAATTGATCTTCGGACTTGACATAGGGTAATTCCACTATCTTTGCATCAATGGTATCTTTTATGAAGTGTCGATCCACCTCCACGTGCTTCGTCCGATCATGTTGGACTGGGTTCTCTGAGATGCTAATGGCAGCCTTGTTGTCGCACAACAATCGACATGGTTGTGTGGATTTGAGTTCGAGTTCGGTCATCAATCTCCTGAGCCATAGCACTTCTGTTAATCCACTCTTAATTCCCCGAAATTCAGCCTCTGCACTCGACAATGCCACTACCTTTTGTTTCTTGCTTCTCCATGTCACCAAGTTTCCCCCTACAAAGGTGAAGTATCCTGCTGTCGACTTCCTGTCATTCGGATTTCCTGCCCAATCTGCATCAGTATAGCCGTGTATTTCCAAATGCCCATGTTTCTTGAACAATACTCCATGACCCGGGGTACTCTTCAAGTACCGTATTATTCTCATTACTGCCTCCCAATGTTCTTCCTGTGGAGCATGCATAAATTGACTTACTACTCCAACGGCATATGCAAGATCTGGTCTGGTGTGGGATAGGTAAATGAGTTTCCCAACCAACCGTTGATACTTCCCTCGATCAGCGAGTTTGGCTCCTTCTCGAATCTGTAGTCCATGATTCTGAACCATTGGAATGTCTACTGGTCTGCAATCTAGCATTCCAGTTTCTGCCAGGATGTCGAGTACGTATTTCCTCTGGTTGATGAAGATCCCTTGTTTTGATCTAAGCACTTCTATTCCCAGAAAATACTTCAAGTGACCAAGGTCTTTCATCTCGAATTCCTTGGACAAGTTCTTCCTTAGCTGCTCTATTTCTTCCTCATCATCACTAGTGATAATCATATCATCAACGTAAATAATGAGACATGTGATCTTACCATTCTTCTTCTTGAGGAACAAGGTGTGATCCGAGTTGCTCTGGCAATACTCATACTTCTTCATCACTTCAGTGAACCTCCCAAACCAAGCTCTGGGAGATTGCTTGAGGCCATATAACGTTTTCTTGAGTTTGCACACGTCCCTAGTTTTGAAGTCACCAGTAAATCCAGGTGGAGGGACCATATAGACCGGCTTGGTCAATTCTCCATGCAGAAAAGCATTTGTCACATCGAACTGGTGCAGCGGCCAGTCCCGGTTGGCGGCTATCGAAAATAGTACCCTCACTGTATTGATCTTCGCTACTGGCGAGAAGGTCTCTGCATAATCGACACCATAAGTCTGGGTGTATCCCTTTGCAACTAGCCTTGCCTTATATCGGTCAATGGATCCGTCAGGCCTCCTTTTTATTGTAAACACCCATCTGCATCCCACTGTAGTAGCTCCTTCAGGCAGTGGGCTGACTTCCCAAGTTTTGTTCTTTAGTAATGCATCCATCTCTACAAACATAGCGTCCCTCCAATGTTTAATTTTACATGCCTCTTCTGTGGTATAAGGGATTTCTTCTTCCTCGTAAAGAGCAGCCTCAAACGCCCTAGCCATTTTGGCCAAATTTTCTTTCACAAAGTTAGCCACCGCATACTGATTTTTCCTGCCTATCTTTTCTGGGGAGAATCTTTTTGGAGGAATTCCACGATTACTTCGTGGTGGAAGGATGTATCGTCCTGTACTCTCATCAAGGGTCGTGCTTTCATCGACAGTTTCTGTATCAATAGGGTCAGCAGTAGTACTATCTTCGTGAGGTGGATTAGGAGTTACCTCGGGTGTTTCGGATATCGGTTGAGGCGAGACACTTGGTTGCGGTTGAGAGTACTCTGGAGTGGTCGAGATCTGCTCGGTGGTGGTGCTAACTGACTCTGTTAGGTTGCTATTGGAGTGATTTGACTCGGGCACAAACCAACTTAGGTAGTCTATTGAGTTATTCGACTCACTCTCCCCCTGGCTACTAAGTTGGGTGTGGTAAAAGAACTCTGTTTCTAGGAAATTGCAATTCATGGTGGTGGTTACCCGTTTTGTGGTTGGATCATAACATCGATATCCCTTTTGGTGAATCCCGTAGCCCACGAACACACATTTGGTAGCACAAGGTGATAATTTTGTTCTCTCATGTTTCGGGATATGGACATAAACAGTGCATCCAAAAACTCTTGGTTGGAGGTTACGGTGTTTGGGTATTTTGGTTATTTTGGAAAGGGTGTCGAGGGGTGTTTTCTTGTTTAAGATTTTAGTGGGAAGTCGGTTTATAAGGTAGATAGAGGTAGCAACTGCTTCGGGCCAGAAGTGTGTGGGAACCTTAGACTCAAACATCAAGGCTCGGGTTATCTCGAGGATGGTTCTATTTTTTCTTTCGGCTATCCCATTTTGTTCTGGTGTGTAAGGGCAAGAAATTTGGTGGATCAGGCCTTTTTCGGTGAAAAAATTTGTCATTCTTTGGTTCACAAATTCCCTCCCATTGTCAGATCGAAGGGTTTTTATCGTGGTTTGGAACTGGGTTTGGATAAGATTAAAGAAAAGGATAAATTTATCAACCACCTCAGATTTGTGTTTTAGAAGATATATCCATGTCATCCTAGTGCAATCATCTATGAAAATCACAAAGTATCTCAAACCATTCCCCCCAATAACAGGTGCAGGACCCCACACATCAGCATGAACAAGGGAAAAAAAGAATGCATACGAGTAATTGAAGGTTTAAATGATTGTCTATGGCTCTTGGCCAAAACACAAGTCTCACAACTAAAATCTTTCGGAATAGAAAGTTTAGGAAAAATCAAACTAAAATAACCAGGAGATGGGTGTCCCAGTCGTTGGTGCCAAAGCCAAATCTCCCTTTTCGTGGACCCGTGAGCCAGCATCGCACTGCCTTGTTGAGCTATCTCATCCACGTAGTAGAGTCTTTGGCTCTCAGTGCCACGCCCAAGTATCTTCCTCGTCCGAATATCCTGCAAAATACAGAAATCCGGATGCATCAGCAACGTACAGTTCAATTCTTTTGTTACATGGCTTATGGACATCAATCTCTGAGACAAAGTAGGAACATAGAGGCAGTTTGATAATCTTAACGTCGGGGATATCTCAATAGTACCCGCCCCAGCCACAGTAATTAATTCTCCACTGGCAGTTTGGATGTAGGTCTTAGTGATATCACTAAAATAAATGAAATCATTTTTATTTGGAGTCATGGTGTCGGTTGCCCCACAATCAAATATCCACCCCTTTTTTTCATCCCAGTTATCCCGTTTTACTGTAAATGCAGCGAAAATATGGTTCAAGGGCTCAAATTGATTTCTAAGTGGGATAGGGCTAAATTGTCTATTTTCTAAACAATCTGGGGGGTTTTCACGAAATTCAACAGTCTGGGGTCCAGGGTGTAACACATCATAAGTTTGGGAACTATTATGCAAAAAACGGGGTATATTCTGTAATTTAGGGAAATCTAGGGGAGGCAAGGATGGCGGTTGGAGTAACCACCGGAGATGAGTCACACAAATCAGTGGCTGGAAACCGAGATTGGTATGGGGTGGGCAGTGATGAGTTTTGTAAAATCTAAGCCCTAGTTCGACTCCTGCTCTGAAGCCATGATAAAATAGGTTAAAAGATGGGTTTTGGAGAATAATTTCATTCGATTCTGTTCATCATTGGAGCAGCTATACATGTCTTCTTATAGGCTACCAACAAGAATACACATAAGGTAAGATCTTCCTAATTTCATATACATGGAAAATATAAAATACTAATCTTCCTATTAATTGTGATTGTAGGAAAATCAGCCTCTTGATTCTCCAAGATCTTCTCCTTCCAACACTCCCCCTCAAGTCAAGTCCGAAGATCAATTGGCGGACATCCTGACAAAGGCAGTGAACTCAATTTCTTTTCGAGGTGTATTGAACAAGTTAAGCCCTCCTCCTATAACCAATTGGTTTTAGGATGTAACCCATGCATTTCTATCAGTTTATACTGTTAAAAGTTAAAATCAGCACTTAAAAATCAGCTATTTCAAATCATTCAACTTAACTAGTACATCATAAAAATCAATACGAACGCAATAACAATAAACAAAAACACGAGAAATTTAAAAATTGACCTGCTTCAACTGTCCCCGGCGCTTAGAGATAAGCAGAATCTGCTCGTTTAGCGTCGCCCACGCGCCGGCATCGAGGCATAGTTGAACAATATCGGTGACAGCCTTACTTGTTCCCGCCACGTCACCGAGTTGTCTTATCTGTTTCTCCACATTCAGCAACGCCTCTATTTTCGCCTCCAAACTGGAACCTCCATTTTCCTACCAAAATTGAATCACAGTAATTCGAAAGTCACGCCGCGAGATCTAAATCGAGAGATAAATGTTGCATTGAAACTCGTTGAGTAAGAATAGCTCACCATTTTGAGTGAATTGCAATCAAGGATCAGGGAAGATTGTTGCGATAAATTGGAGATTGAAATCGAAGAGAGAGGAAAGAGGTGAATGGTTCTTTCTGATTTTTACTTATATTTTTTCCTTTCACTTGAATTGGATCAAATATCTTAGACATTTCTTAAAAATTTGAACAAATGGATCTCATTTTATAGAAATAAAAATAAAAGTTATTGCATTCCATGTGGATTTTCTTTACAATAAAAAATAAGGACTTCAATTCCAACTTTCATAATATATCTTCTACTAAACTAATACAAAAATAATAAAAAAAATTCAACTTTCCCAAATTTCATTAATTTTTAAAATTAAAATATAATAGAAATAAAATAAATAATAATAATAAAATTATCGCCAAGTCGTATAAGATAGGATGTGCCTAGTATTTAACATTTAAAGTTATTTTCTACTCATTACAATATGTGCATTTTATAAATTAAGCTTGTATAAGTATCAATTTTATTATAACGAATCATCAAAATATTAGTAATTTAGTATTATTAATTTATGCAAAACTTGTATCAATTTTATTAAAATGAATCATCAAAATATTAGTGCTATTAATTTACACAAAACTTGTGTCATCGTGCATATGGCCTTTATAAACAATTTTATTAGTATTCATTTTATTCAACGAATATTATTATTTCAGTTAATTATTAATACTTTTTAAATAATTTTTTTAAAGATGGTAATTGCTCACAATTTTTATTACTACAACAGTATAAAATAGACATATGAGCAGTTTTTATAAAAATAAAAAGGACTAAAATTTCAATATTCTTATATTAATAAAATATGTTTAGTTCTTTATTTTCAATATAAAAACAATGAAATTTTAAAAAATTGAAATTTTGTTTTAGATTAGTGTAGTAGATGATGTATTAGGAAATTGAAATCTTATTGTTTATTGATAAAGAATATCCATGTGGAATGCAATAACTTTTATTTCTATAAAATGAGATCCATTTTTCAATTTTTTAATAGTGTATTAAGAAATGTAGTATACTATGTATGAGGTGATCCTTTCTGAGAAACTCCAGATGCTCAGCCGATTCAATATTACGTGAGAGTAATACAAATAAAATAGTAGTAATTAAATATAGATGAAAGAAATAATATTTGTAATGAAAACGATTAAATATCGACAAAACTTAGGTTAAAAACAAACTTTTATTAATTTACAATTATAAATTTTATAAGGAAATTACTAAACAAATTAAAATTAAATTACTTGTACCCTTTGTCTTGCACCAAAAAATAAGCAAAAGGGGCGAAATAAGGAAAATGGATTATGCTCGATTTTTATCTTCAAACTCCAGCAATTAAAACAAGTTGCATATGATCTCCATTTGAGGATCAAAGCTTGCATTGTTCTCTTACCTTAATTTTAATAGTTGTTAGCATTTTTCTTACTAGCTACAAAATTCAACTATATTCAAATGAGATGGATAATCATATATGGCTTCTACGAACTTTGTAGTCACATTATATCATTTTTTTAGTGTAACCATATCTTATGTGGTACAATAACAAATGAAATATAGCTGGATTTTACTATTGGTGGGAAAAATTAACAACTATTTAAGTTTATGAAATTATACGTAAAAATTTAAAATTTGTGGAAGTAACAAAATTTTAAAAGTTTTTGTAATATTAGGCGTCCTTTGTTTCAATGTTTAGGACAATTACTTGATTCTGTCCTATCTTTTAAGGCGTTAACTCAAATTTGGAGAAATAACAAATTTTTGAAATGTTTTGTAATATTAGGCGTCTTTTGTTTCAATGTTTAGGACAATTACTTAATTCTGTCCTATCTTTAAGGCGTTAACTCGATTTTTTCTTATTAGAAATTATTGAATCAGAAGTCTCATGCAACAACATTACCGAGTCTATTGAAATTATTGACATCTAAAAATTTTGATAGCCTTCATTAGTTTTATGTAATTGAGCTTTCTTATTGATGTTTCTAAAAAAATGAATGTTGCAAAAATCTAACAGATAAAAAATATAGAAAAAATATGTTTTCAATCTTCAAGATGTTTCTTTTATAGGGCAAAACTATAGCAAAAAATCACACGTTACTCCTAATAAAAAATACGCGAGTCAAATACGAATAAAAAATATAATAATTTCATTAAAACAACTAAAAATAACAAAAAAAAAATCTTAAGTTAACTTTAAAAATTATTAGAAAATTTGAAGTACAAAATTGTAGAAAGTGAGTGAACCGGAATGGATATTTTGCACACATACAATGTGCTAAGGCACGGGCATCGCGCGCGTGCTTAGGGCATTGCAGTGGTGTACTTAATACCTTAAGTACGCTCATACATGCTTTTCCATATCCCTAAACACGTAGATGGGAATGCCCTTAAAAGGTCTCAGTTTCGTGGCTCACGGAGCTTCTCATGCATATCTTGACATTTAAACATCTTAAGCTAATGCATATTGCAAAATACAAATTTAAAATGAATTCATTTGCAGCCATAAACTTTGCTTACATTTGCCTATTACATTAATGATAGGACAAATCCGAGTAAACACCTCATAACGATGAGACAAAATTGAGAAAATGCCCTAAACGATGGAGCAAAGTTGAGCAAACGCCCTAAATGATGAGACAAAATCAAGTAAACTAACAGTACCACATATTATACATCAGATGTGTAAATCAACAACCAAAGAAAACCGCCGATGAAGAACACACCAAGCAAACGATTTTGTGGAATACACTCAATGTAGCAAGATTGAAACGAAAGAAGCAGAGGCACAAGCAGTTTACGTGGTTCGGATCTTTCGAACCTACGTCCACGGGAGAATCACGAATCACTTTTATTCCACTCCACTGAATTACAAATACAAAGAATGAAATCAAACTCTCAAACAAGAAGCTATACACTCTGGAATTATTAGCTCATCTCTCTATGAACTCTTGGATCAAAACATGTATGATCTTTCTAATTCCTCATAGTGTATCTCTCTCTCTTGATTGTGTTGAATCTGTTATTGAGTTATTAAACGCAGCTCCAACTCCTTTTGAATCAGCTCAACCGAGCTCAACCGAGCTCAACAGAAAGTAGTCGTTGCAACTGATTTTTAAACCTATTCTTCTTGTTTTGCAAATCAGTCCCTGATCTTCTTTGAGTCTTCATTTAAGTATCCACACTTAACAAATCTCCACCTTGGATCATGAATGAAATAGCACTCGATCATCTTCTCCAACCTTGCAAACCTCAGTATCTAACCAACTTCACTAGTTCCAAACAATGCTTGAGTTTGGAAATAGGTATAGCTTTTGTCAACATGTCTGCCGCATTCTCCTCAGTGGAGACTTTCTCAATTCTCACCTTCCCTTTATTCACCTCATCCCTTATGAAGTGCTGCTTCACATCCACATGCTTAGATCTTTCATTGTATACTTGATGTTTAGACAAACATATTGCATTATTACTGTCACACATGATTGTAATAGCATCCTGATCTATTCCAAAATCTGACAACATGCCTCTCAACCAGAAGCTTTCTTTTACTGCTTCTGCCATGGCAATATACTCAGCCTCTGTTGTGGAGAGTGCCACAACTGATTGCAAGTTTGATTTCCTACTTACAGTCGATCCATAGAGACAAAACACATATCCTGACTGAGATTTCCTTGTGTCCTGACTCACTGCAAAATCTGAGTCACAATATCCCATTATAGCTTCATTATCAGAATTCTGACCACCATCAAATAGAATGGCATAATCATATGTGCCCCTGAGGTACTTCAAAATACACTTTAAACCATGCCAATGCTCCATACCAGGATCTGCCATGAACCTACTGGTCACACTGATGGCATGACTAACATCTGCCCTTGAGCACACCATTGTATACATGATGCTTCCAACAATACTAGCATAGGGTATTTTGAGCATCTCCTCCCTTTGCTCATCTGGTTTTGGAGATTGATCAGATGACAACTTAAATTGTTGTGACAGTAGTATTGTCACTGATCTACTGTTCTTCATCTGAAATCTCTCCAATAGCTTGTTGATGTATTCCTTCTGAGTAAGCCACAACTTCCTTTCCTTTCTATTTCTGATGATGTCCATGCCTAGGATCCTCTTTGCATCTCCTAAATCCTTCATGTCAAACTTTGACTCTAGCTGATTCTTGATCTCTTGAATTTCTTGCATTGTTGCTGCTGCAATTAGCCTATCATCTACATATAGCAACAAATAGGCTGTGGATGTCCCCTTGCTCTTCTTAATGAAGACACAACTGTCATATAGAGATTTCTCAAATCCCACTCTCTGCATGAATTCATCAAATCTGATGTACCACTGCATGGAGCTTTGTCTCAAACCATACAAGCTTCTTTTTAGCTGACAACCCTTATCTTCTTCTCATTTCTTCACAAAACCCTCTGGCTGCTCCATATATATCCTTTCTTCCAATTCTCCATTCAAGAAAGCTGTCTTTACATCCATCTGTTGAAGCTCCCAATCTTTGTGAGCAACAATGGCTAGCAGAATCCTTATGGAGTTGTACTTAACAACAAGAGAGAAGATTTCATTATAGTATATTCCTTCCCTTTGTGTGAAGCCTTTGACCACCAGCCTTGCCTTATATCTCACCTCATTGTTCTTGAAGGCCTCTATTTTCTTCTTATACACCCATTTGCATCCTACGCATTTATGATGTCTTGGCCTCAAAACCAGTATCCAAGTGTAATTCTTATAGAGTGAGTCAATCTCCTCCTGCATTGCTCTAAGCCACCTGTCTTTCTCAAGACTCCTCACTGCTTCTCTATAGGTTGAGGGCTCATGGTACTCAATCTCTTCTGAAACTGTGAGTGCATAATAGAGCATGTCATAATCACTGAATCTTGAAGGGAGCTTGATCTGCCTTTTCGGCTTGTCTCTTGCTATGATGTGAGATCTCTGTATCTCACTTGCTTCTTCTGCCTGTGTCATTTGTGGATTCTCTTCATCAGATGTTTCATCATGAGCATTCCCTGTCTCATTCCCAACAAGCTCCACCTCAAATTGTGTACTATCTGATTTTTGCTGTAAGTATGGCATCTCATCATCTCTGAATACCACATCCCTACTAATCACCACTTGTCCCATCCCATTCTCTGTACACCATAGGCTATATCCTTTTACACCTTTCTGATATCCCAGCATAACACATTTGAGGGCTCTAGGATCTAGCTTTGTTCTTTTAGCATGTGCATATGCCCTGCAGTCAAAACTCCTCAGCTTTTTGTAGTCACCTGCAGATCCATACCACCTCATATCTGGTGTATCATTATCTATTGAACTGGATGGATATTTATTGATAAGCATCACAACAGTTGCAGCAGCCTCGGCCCAGAAGTGCTTGGGCATGCCTGATGAAATGAGCATGCACCTTAGTCTCTCCAAGATTGTTCTGTTAGCTCTCTCGGCCACTCCATTTTGTAGGGGGTTGTGAGGAGCGGTTCTATGCCTCTTGATTCCCTTACTCTTACAGAAACTATCAAACTTTGATGAAAGGAACTCAAGACCATTGTCTGTCCTAAGACACTTTAAGACACCACTCTTTTCAGTCTCAACCTCATTGCACCATTCTTGAAATTTAGTGAAAGCTTCAGATTTCTCCTTCATCACATAGAGCTAAATTTTTCTAGAGAAATCATCTATTATTGAAAGGAAATACTTGCCTCCACCCATGCTAAGAATTGGTGATGGCCCCCAGATATCAGCATGAGCATACTCCAGTGGCCTTGTTGAGGTGTGCTTGCCAGTAACATATGGCATCTTCTTGCTCTTTCCAAGTATACACTCCTCACAAGATCCTGAGTTCTCCCTCATCTGAATTCCGTTCAAGTGCTATTAAACCTTTCTTGGCAAGTTCTTTCAATCCACCATAGCCCAGATGTCCAAGTCTGTGATGCCAATTAATCAGCTTCAATTTCATCACAGCATTTATTTGATCTGCATTAAGGGCTTCGGCTCTGAGATAATACAAGTTATTCACTCTCTCAGCCACCATAAGAATGTTAGTGCTCCTCAAAAGTTTCATGAAACCATCAGCAAGTATGGTTGTGAAACCCTTTCTTTCCAGCATTCCAAGAGATATCAGATTTCTTTTAATTGATGGAATGTATCTAACTTCTGATAGGATTTTCTGAGATCCATCTTCCATTAGCATTCTCACACTCCCTATGCCCTTTACCTGACATACTTGATTATTCCCCAACATCACAGAACCAGTGGCTTCTTGCAGATCCAGAAGCCATCTTTTCTTGGAAGTCATGTGGAAACTGCAACCAGGGTCCATTACCCACACACCTGGAGCCTCATCTTCTGTCACATTCATCACCTGAGCAACTTCCACTTCGTGGGTAATATCAGCAGTATCTTGTGCTTCATCACCCTCAGCTTGTTTTCTCTTCCAAGAATAACAATTCTTCTTAATGTGTCCAGGTTTCTTACAATAATGACAGGATCTTGTTTATTTCTCAGCTCCTGATTTCTCCTTCCTTGGCTTTGGCTTATTCTGGAACTTCTTCTTTCCATTTTTCTTAGGATCAAATCTGACATTCACGCTTTTATTTGTTGGATCAGTAACTCTCTCAGCCACCTTCTGAAATTCTTTCATTTTTAGTGCAGAATGCATTTCTTCATAAGTGACGTTGGAATCTCTTCCGAGCAATATTGCATCCTTGAATTGCTCGAAGCTCTTAGGCAAAATGTTTAGGAGCATCAATGCCTTATCCTCATCCTTGATAACCTCTTCAATGTTTTCAAGGTCATCAACACATTTAGCAAACTCCTCAAGCTGCTCTCCAATGTTTCTCGACTCTGAAAACTTGAATGTGAACAGCTTCTGCTTGAGCAAGAGCCTACTGGTGAGGAACTTAGTCATATATAATGACTCTAGCTTGTTCCAAACTCCAGCTGCGGTTTCCTCCTTTGAAACCTCCCTCAACACCCGATCACTGAGGCTCAAGATGAGGGTGCTGCATGCTTTATCATGGAGCTCCTGAGCCTTGACATCGCCCTTCTCACCATCAGCATCAGCCTTGGCCTTCAACACATCCCACAATCCTTGTTGCATTAGGACGACCTTCATCTTCAACCGCCACAATCCAAAATCATTCTTGCCCGTGAACTTCTACAAATCAAACTTCGCAGTCGTCATCTCGTAGGTCTGCACTTTCCCTCAAGCTGCTCTCCAATGTTTCTCGACTCTGAAAACTTGAATGTGAACAGCTTCTGCTTGAGCAAGAGCCTACTGGTGAGGAACTTAGTCATATATAATGACTCTAGCTTGTTCCAAACTCCAGCTGCGGTTTCCTCCTTTGAAACCTCCCTCAACACCCGATCACTGAGGCTCAAGATGAGGGTGCTGCATGCTTTATCATGGAGCTCCTGAGCCTTGACATCGCCCTTCTCACCATCAGCATCAGCCTTGGCCTTCAACACATCCCACAATCCTTGTTGCATTAGGACGACCTTCATCTTCAACCGCCACAATCCAAAATCATTCTTGCCCGTGAACTTCTACAAATCAAACTTCGTAGTCGTCATCTCGTAGGTCTGCACTTTCCCACAGACGGCGCCAATTTGTAAATCAACAACCAAAGAAAACTGCCGATGAAGAACACACCAAGCAAACGATTTTGTGGAATACACTCAATGTAGCAAGATTGAAACGAAAGAAGCAGAGACACAAGGAGTTTACGTGGTTCGGCTCTTTTGAACCTACGTCCACGGGAGAATCACGAATCACTTTTATTCCACTCCACTGAATTACAAATACAAAGAATGAAATCAAACTCTCAAACAAGAAGCTATACACTCTGGAATTATTAGCTCATCTCTCTATGAACTCTTGGATCAAAACATGTATGATCTTTCTAATTCCTCACAAAGATAGTGTATCTCTCTCTCTTGATTGTGTTGAATCTGTTATTGAGCTATTAAACGCAGCTCCAACTCCTTTTGAATCAGCTCAACCGAGCTCAACCTCTCTCAACAGAAAGTAGCCGTTGCAACTGATTTTCAAACCTATTCTTCTTGTTTTGCAAATCAGTCCCTAATCTTCTTTGAGTCTTCATTTAAGTATCCACACTTAACAAGATGCTCATTGCCACATAAAAAAGTTATGTGTAACTTTTGCAGTTCGGCTGCCACACCAATATTCATATGGTTGAAAACATTATTGACGGATATTGTATTTCCAAAAATGATACAATGGGCACCAATCGATAATCACGTAAACAATGAGACATTTTCAAGTACACATCTTAAATGATTGGACAAAATTGATCATTTACCATATTAACTACTCTAGTTAGTAAAAACAAGAAAAAATGAGCTATGCCCTCATAACCCTGCACATTTTCACTTCTTTTTTAGTTCATACACGTATAGATATCCAGAATCATATTTCAAAATTTTTAGTGCTTGATCGGGAGAGTTTCAATCTTTAGTGTATGAATATGACAAATTAACTATATTAGGGTTGAACAGTACTTATATACTGCTTTCAACTTTCCTACTCATCCGATGTGGGCTGAATTTGTAACCCAACAGTGTAACACACGCACACAATTCTTGAACTTCTATTAGCTCCTTCAAGAAAGTTGTACAATATGTTATTCATAATCTCAAACTTAAAAGTTAAAATACCGGTAAGATACTATAAGAAAACATCAAATTACAAGGCTATAATAACAATATTCACATATTTTAACCAAATCCTTTCCAAATTCGAATCCTTATTTCACCTCCAAACCCTAGATGGCAATCAAGCTTACCTATATACAAACTCTTTTCTTTTTTAAATCTCAGCTCTATCTATATTATTATAAAAGTACGTACACAGAGCCTCATGAACAAAGCACACAGTCTTAATTAGTGATATATACACATAGAATTACGTGAATATATATGTATTTATATGCATAGGTGTGTGTATAGGTGTATCAAATTCAAACAAGTAGCTTTAGTTGTGAATGGGAGTCTTCTTCCTTACTGGAGTATAATCAATGTTAACCAACTCTTCATTGTCTTGCAACACTTCTTCTCTTGCAACGCCGTCATTCCCCTTTAGACTTTCAAGATTCGGGGATTGAGCAATGCCTAGCTTTCTCTCTACAGAAGGGGAAGAAGAATCCATGAAAGTCAAAACCTAGCTAATTAAAGTTAACTATAAAACCTAAATTTCAAAGAAATTTGATAATAGATCATAGATACCTCGAGAACTCGTTGAGATGAAGCAAAGCAAGAATAGAGCCACAAGAAGCAGATGTTTGGTTGTAAAACTAAACATTATCTAAATCTAAGATCAAGTGATTGCATGTATTCGAATTGTGTTGAGACAAAATAGAGATGGATCTATCGTATTTATAGACGAACAGACTTGAAGAAGAGGTTGGATATCTTATTGAGATGTCAATTTCATTGCAACAAAAATTTCTATCATAAACTAGGTTGAGAACAAGGGCCCTTAAACTAGGTCCAGGGAGTCACCATCAATGTCTAGAGACAACTTTCTAATTTCCAATCACATTTAGGTTTATTATATTTATGCACATTCATTAATATTGCATATGCATCTGCTTCATTAGATTTAGAATAATTCAGGAATTAAGTTTATATACGTATATCAATTTTACATGATTTTGATTGATATATTTATTCCATTATTGTCAAAAGATTGAAGATCTCAGGTTACGTACGTACATATTTGTTGGCTTATGTAATTTAGTTAGTTTGATATTTTTTTTAAAACAAAGTTTTCACTCAAGGGGAATTATATAGTGTAACTTCTTTATTTTTGGCACATATATTTACTATTACTAATTACCACTACAACTTTACACTTTAAGAACAATTTTCTCTGTCTTTTCCGAAGGGGTGGATGGAAATTTCACCTTTTATTCTGGTAACAAAAATTAGTTCTATCTTGTAAGTTTCTCTCGTTATAATGAGATAAAACTTATTTTTCGCCAATTTTTTTTCTCTATCTTCTTACTTGATCAACTTTGATTTGAAACTCGTGTAATCCACTGTTAAGACTATTTTTTATTATGGATGTAGCATCTTGGATGAATGAGAAAATGGTCAATCCAGAAATTGTTGATGAAATGACTGTTTTGATCAATTGTGAATAAGAACTCCAGTACCAAGAATTTTGGCTCCCGGTAATAAAAATAAATAAATAAATACTCCTTCTGTCCGATAAAAATAATCTTCTTTTTTTCATTTTGCTCCGTCTCACAAAAATAGTCAATTTCTATTTTTGGTAAGTCTTTTCTCTCTTATAAGGTGAACTTCATTTTTTACTAACAATACTTCAATCACTTTTTCTTTCTATATCTCTCATACTTTACCAATTTCACATTAAACTAGTATCGTCCCCAAAGTCTCTATTTTTATGAGAAGAAGGGAGTTATATTATCAATCATAAAAATATGAAGAGACACGTAGTAATTTTCATTCATTTTCATCTCATGTGTTATATATGCACTTGTAATTCTTACATGCGAGTCCATAAATTTATATCAAAATAATAAACGGAGGTAAGAAATTAATTTATGCCACTGTTTATTGCTTAGATGCATGCACAAAACAAAGGAGTTCCGACAACAATTGAAATTAAATCAAGCAATAAAGTGCCAATACATGAAGGGATGCAAGATGGTGAGACGAAGAGGAATTGTTGTCCAAAGAGAGGAGAACAAGTCAGAGCACCAATACATGGTTTATCACGTGCATTGCATACTTTTTTTACAATATTCGTAGTGAAGATCGCATGTCCTGTCATCAAATGTCTTACGATAGGTTTCATATTTTTCATGTTTAAAATTACAAAATACAATTTCTTAAATATCAGTACTTCCTTCATTTCATAACAATATACACTTTTTTTTCATTTTAGTTCGTTTCCTAAAACTATATACTTTCTATTTTACTTCTTTCTCTTTATAAGGTGGCATTTTTCACTACCACACTTTTTCTTTCTATCATTTTTTTTTATCAATTTTGCATGTCAGGTCATTTAAAAGTTTTTATTTTTAGAAAATATATGGAGTATATAAAATGAGAAAAAAAACAATGCTAACGTCTACAAACTAATGTTCACAAAAAATGATTAGCATTTTCACACCTAGGGATGTTAATCAGGTTAATCTAGCATATTTTTTATTAATCCTACTTGAATTGTGGATTACTCGGATACGAGATAATTGAGTTGAAATTTTATTATATTACGGAGTCATTAATTGCATAAGAAATTTAATTTATGTATCTGGGACATGATTTAAAAGAATGTGTAACAGTCCAAAATTCATGTACACTTACTTTATGATAATTATCCATATATATAAGATTCTTCTGAAATGCGATATTAATAAAGAATAGTACCAAACTTTGACTACATAAAAAATATCTTAGCGTGTACGTTAAAATATCCTAATATAGCCTAATTTTTAGTTGAGAGAAAGTATTTTAGCATTTATAAAATAGAGTAGTTCAAATTTTTTATTTATATAATCCAAACAAATGAGGTTAATTTTGACATTGAAAATGTCATTAATTTCCAATTTTTCACTTCTAAGAGTGACGAGGAGATTTTTTTTTTCAAAAGCGTATGTATTGAAATTAATGATGGGACATATATCTTCTCATAAAAGGAAGATTAAATGATAGGGAACACACATATACATATACATGGTCATCACATGCATGTGTCGCCAATCCCCAATCCTTGGCCGGTGAAAAAAACCTCTAGTCGACCATCATATCAAATAATATTGAAACTCACAATCTCTACAACCCATGTCCAATAGTGGCATAGGGAAACTCCGGAAATAGACGGCCTAATATTTTTTAGGTAAATTGTCAAAAAAATCTAACTCCTTCCATACCTTAAAACTAAGCATTTAAAACGACACGAAAATTAATTCACAATTGGTAAAGTAAGAAAGATTATGAGAATGGTAGTTAAAGATGTTAGTAGATAATGAGACCCACATTATTATTAGTGTTTAATGAGTTGTAATGATGGACAATGATGATTCATGTATATGAATAATGAGTCGGGACAATATTCCATAACTGGAAATGCTCATATTTTTATGGGACGGACAAAAATGGAATGTGCACATATTTTTATGGGACGGAGGGAGTACGAAGTTTTATCAAATTTTGAGTTTTTCTGCAATTTTGTAAATTACCTTGAAAAACAATGAAGTTTGAATTTGTTCTCAATTATCTCATTGTGAAAAATTCTAGTTGCTTGCAAAAAATATACTCCTCCGTTAGAGTCATTTTGTACGTTCCATAGTAATAGAGTCATTTCTCTTTTTAGTAAAAGTCAACACATTTTTCCACACCTACTTTACTCTCTCTTACTTTATTCACTCTTCATCTCTCTACCTTTTTCATTTCCCACTTTACTCTCCCTTTACTTAACTCACCTAACACAATTTTTCTAATCTTCGTGCCGAAAATAAACGCCTCCATTACTATGGAACGAAGGGAGTAGTTTATATTTTACAACCAACCGATTTTGTTTTCGATATGGCTACAAGATATTGTTATATCCATCAGCAAGAATGTGTATGTGTTAGATAATCTTGCTTGTATACGGAAAACTCTACAATCCACTTTTAACCCGATTCAATATTATTCGAGCAATTTGCACGAATAGAATCAGTATATTATTACATTGTGTTTGCTTGTGCGTTTATAAGATGTTTTATAAACATTTAAATGCATAAGAAGTAAACAAAGCCTAAGTCTTTTGCTTAGTAGACTGGTTGTGGGCGTCGTCCACTTTAAGGTAACTACTGTCGGTTCTATGCAATGCTTTGCAAAAGAAAAAGAAGAATTTCACGACCTAGATAGGCTTTGGCTACCTATCGTGAAAGGTTGCAATGTCAGTCCGATTATTTCTAAGCCTTATTGAAATAAGATGATGTTGGTGTGGTATAACACTGAATGGATCTAACAGCAAGACGTGTCTTTATGCTATCTACTGAAAGACTAGGTCTTGATAAAATACTATTTCTTAATCTACATACGTTAGCATTGAGCATACGGTATTGATTATGCACTACTTTGACTTATCAAAAGGTCCGGGTTTTTCGCAACCCAATAATCATGATATATTGGGTAGTGGTGATTAATATCTAGCGGTGCTAGGATTGCTATTATGTTGAATCGTGCGCGAGGTGAGTCTCGTTTGATAATGTCCTCAAGAGGAGCTTGAACAATGTTTTATTATTCGGAAACTGGCCAGTTGGAATTTAATTATTCCATGAATAATAAATAAGTGTTTCTTGCTAAGTCCACTCTTGGAATTGATAAGATGTTAATTAATTAAGTCCATAGCAGACTTTAATTAATTAATGGACATTTATATCCACTCTTGGAATTGATAAGATGTTAATTAATTAAGTCCATAGCAGACTTTAGTTAATTAATGGACATTTATATCTTAAGCGCGGGAAATAAATAATAAACAAAATAGAAACTCAGATTACTTGTAATTTCGGATTTGGATGGGGAGGTCAATATTACTTCTGTAGTGGCTGCTCGTAATATTCTAATATAAGCTTGTGTTAAATTGTGGGTTCAATTTAATTAGTAAAAAGATAATTGGGGGTGCCCATATCCAAAACCTTCCATAGATCCCTGACTGAGGCCAATATGAACTTAATATAAGGCCATCTGCAACGCTGTCTCTTATCCGTCCCTTAACAGTCTCTTAAATTACTATTCATGGGTACCACTGTACTTTTTTACTCCATCTCTTAACTAAGGGACGGAACCTGCAACCCTCCATCTCTTATTCGTCCCTTAACCGTCTCTTAAATTACTATTCATTCAATTTCATTTTTTATTTTTATTTCCAACAAATTTAATTAATAAAAAACACACATCATTAAATAAAATAAAAATACAACTTAAAATCCTTAAAAAATACATAATTAAATTCGTGGCAAAATAAATAAAAAAAAAGACACAATTTAAAATATTATAAATTAAAATGCAAATTATTGACCATAAAAAATCCACGGACGGAAGCAAATCTTAGTCAAACCAAATTTATAATAGATGCGTATGAGAAAAAGCAAACGTCATCGATCGCTGTTTGATGAAGTCCACGTCAGGTCATTCAACTCTGTATATTTTGATGCTCTAAATTCATTTTCATTTTTTTTTATTTCCAACAAATTCAATTAATAAAAACACATTTCATTAAATAAAATAAAATTACAACAGTACATAATTAAAAATCCTAAAAAATGAAAAATACATAATTTAATTTCTACCGGCGATGATGTGCGTCTACTGGTTGCCAAAGTTTGCCCGAATGTGCTCAATTAGATCATCTTGGAGTTGGGCGTGGGTGGTAGAGTCACGTGTCCTTTCCCGAATAGACAACTGTTCTTGTATTGACGGATGCACTCCACTTCGAGTGGGAATACTTGCGATGGAGTTGTCCCGGTTACGATTGATGTAAGTCCTGGAGCGTCTTTGGGGCGGCACGGCTTCCTCCGCCTCCCGGCGTCGATCTTCTTCAAGTAATTCTTCCATTATTCGACGCATTTGCTCAAATAGATCCATTAGATCGATTAACTTTGAGAGACGAATAAAAGAGATTATTTGAGATGAAAATTGGAGTGGAAAGAGAGATGATTTGAGAGGATTAGATGTGTGTTTGTGTGTGAAATGAGGATGAAATATGAGTATTTATAGAGTAAAAAAATATAAAAAATAAAAAAAGGGAAAACGGTCAAAACGGTAATATTACCGTTTTCGAATTTTAAATTTTTTTTAATTGAATTCGAATTTTTTTTAAAAATAATTTATTGCGCCAGCGTGACGAAACCCATTCGCGGGCCGGCGAGTGGGCGTCACACATCGCCCCGGAGCGCGCCACGTCGCGCAAGCGCGTGGCGAGACAGCTCGCGCGCTGTCTTGGCGTGACGGGGGTCTCGGCGGGATGGTGACGGGACGGGACGGGACGCTGCAACGCATCCCGCGCCCGTCTCGTCACGGAGGGACGGGACTCGAGCCACCCGCGTAACGCGTTGCGGGTGGCCTAAATAGGAGAATAAATGAGACAGAAAACATAATTTTTAAAGATGAAATTTTCGTCCCTTCTCGTTTTGAAGGAGGACGAAATTTTCTAATTTTCTCCTCCGTGGGTTTTTCAGCTCCTCCTCCGTGAGAAAGTTCTGTCTCTTTATTCGAGTCCTAGTATTTTGATAAGATCAGCCCGCCCTGATATCGAGATACAGTTCGGGAACCAGTCAGAAGAATTGTGGTCTAGTATTGAAGATCATCGCGGAGAAGGCGCGAGCAATCGACGATTCTTTGGAGAATCAAATCGGTAACTCTAAACCGTAGAATTCATGTTTTAGGATTTATATTCTTTAAGCATGAATTGTTTGCGTTCTAGCATGCAATTCTGTGTTAACATGTGAATAGATTAATCTCATAATCTGTCAAATAGATCCTATGTCTGATTTATTTGTTTTGTACAAGTCTTCCGCTGTGCAAGGGGCTCCAAACCCCAATAGTATGTATGCTTTTTTAATTGTTCAAATACAATTTCATGCTAAAATTTATCATGGGATGGTTATGAACAAATTCAAAGTTCATGGTTTTTCTAGTTAATTTTGAAAGTTGTGGGATGGACCATTATTGATGAAATGCTAGTGCGGTCCTTGGAATTGGGATTACATGCACAAGTGTGTCTACCAATCCATTGGCCGATTTCCCATAGGCTGTCGTACTTCCTTTTGGGTATTTGTATTCCACTTTTCACTTTGTTGGTTTTCTTTCCACCACTTTTTATTGTTTTTAGTATATGATTTTAAATGCCACAAAGTAACAGCAGTCTTCAACTGTAGCTTGCTATCAAATTTAGTTCCTAACCTAATCCGTGCAAGATTTTTCTAATCCTAAAACTGACTGCTAGATTCAAAATCACCATAGTTACTTTCATAGTAATTATCATATGTCGTCATTAGAGTACGAAAGTAAGGTAGCCCTAAATGCTCATACTCTGGCTCACATCGCTTTGCAAGGACTACTGGGACATACCCACGAAGCACATTCAATGTCTCACCATCAAATGAGTCTTGGATGATTCTTCACTAAATTCATATGGAGTTGTTGATTTCTCTTAAATAGATTGCATGTCTTGTTCATTGGATTCAAAACCGTCACTAAGTTTGTTCTGTCTTGATATTCCACCATCCCAAAAATCAGGCTCACTATCCCAAAAATTAACCTGCTCATCATTAACTTCATATGGTGGTACAGATGACCCAACATCATATGTTATTGTATCTTGGATTTTCCGTTGTGCCCTTTGAACAACAACCGTCTGTTGAGTGCGTTGTTGTGCCAACTGAGGTTGATAGTCAATAAATAACTCAATTTGACCTAATTGAAAAGTTGTTGCAAACATATCACTCATATATGTTTCGCAAAGTCATTGCCCACAAAGTTATATCCAATACACATTTGAGTAGCACGCTTCCATGTCAAAGAAATCCTATATTAATTCATTAACATTGATTGTGATATAATCACAAATTCTGTTAACCAACTCATCGTACGAAACAAAGTTATCCAACACAAGGTATGCATTTGCCCCGGATGGCTCATAAGACAAACCAATTTCACCAGTTTGTACGATTCTTCCATCCTAATATAAACGTACAGACACAGATTCTGTAACGCCCCACTTTTCTAACCTAATTTTGGAACCCTAAGACGTTGTATTTATTGCTTTGATTGTCGCAATTAAATGGCGAATCGTTATGTGATTGATTCGATGACCTACTTTTGATTTGACCTAGTCAATTTCGTTGATTTTATGACGTGGCTTAAATTAATTGATGTGGAATGAAATATATTGCGGTAACTTATATTTTAAGGGGAGTGAGATTTAATTAGGATCATAAGTAATTACCTTGCCCTTTTGTGGAGAAAATTTCGACCATTATTATTATTTGGAGAGGAATTATTTTTCTTGGATTTAATTATTTATTTTAGGATAATTATCCAAATTAAATCCTAAAGCCTAATTATCTTATTTCTTCATGATAAAAAATCGGCCCTATTATTTTTTCCTATGGGAGATTTCGAAATCTCCTAGTTTGTGGGAGAAGGAAATTATTCATTATTTATTTTGATCACTTAATTATTTCTTTCCATGTTTTAATTGGAATATCATAGCAAATCTTGCCTTATCTATTTTATTAAAGATTTGGAAATTATTCCTTGTGGAAGAAATAATTTCACACGCCTATTTCCTAGTTCATGGGAGGATTTTTATTTATTTTTCTGCTCCGTATTATATTTTATTCTGCTCCGTGAAAATACCAAATTAAATCATGGCTAATTAAATAACCATGATTTTCGAATATCCTACTTATTCTCCCTCAATTTACACGCCAATCATCCCTCCCCAAATCTCTCAAATCTTTATTTGATTTATTCTCCATATCTTCATGCAATTAATTGGAGATTTCATCTTAACTCTATAAATAAAACAAAACCTAACCCTAGCCCCCACCAAAAAATCGCCCCCTCCCGTGAAGTACACGCTCATTCCCTCTTCTCCACTCTCCCACACTTGTTCATCCATTCTACTCAAGATCCCCTCAATTTCCCAAGAGATTATTGAAGAACCAAGGTTTTATTCGCTTTCTACCGATTGTTTCGTCCAAGAAAGGTAAATTCAAACCTATATTCTTCACTCCTCTCCACCTAAACCTTCTTTGACTCCGTCATGCATGTAGAGAGTGTATGGAATGCGGATCTAAGGGTTTAATCGGTGGGAATGTGTAATCGTATGTGTGAATGCATTTTGATTTCAATTGGTTGATGATTTAATGAATCCTCAGTGAATGATATGTGATTTCATGAAAATATGTGTCTATGGACCCTTTTGAGCATGCTTGTATGTTAAAACCAGGAAAAGGTTGATTTTGAATAAGTGGGGGTAAACCCTAATTCGGATTTCCTAAAAGCATGAGAAACTGTGATTCCGAACAGTAAGTTCCGACTCGTTTTTTGACCAACCAAATGAACTCCGATTTGACTCATTCTTATTCCTGAGTAAACTTCATGATTTCTTCTATGTTGTGTGTAAATTTCAACCCATTTGGATAAAAGATGGAGTTTTGGTGAATTTTTAAAGTTGACTGCGCATTTCTGACAGAAACTGTTTTCTCGACCAGTAGGTTAAGTCTTTGATTTGACCGTCTTAAAAGGGGTATTTTGACATGAAATTTAAACTGGAAGTTATTTGATGAGTCTACTGCCTTTTCGTAAAGTTTTAGCCCCAACGGAAGTCGGATGATTTTTAAATGATTTTTATAAAATAGTTGCGCAGTGCTGCCAGATTTCTACCTTTGCAAAATAACTATGTTTTGAATGGCATACATGAATTATATATGTGACGAGATGATGTGATATGCAAAGATGTTATGCTATGATGTGATTTCCATTTGTTGTTGGGAAAAGGGAAAAATTAAGGACATGCATAATACTAAGTCCATGTTAGTGACTAATTGGGAATACCTTATCCAAAGGTGAAAATTCGTGCGTAAAGCGTGATATCAAAGGAAAAGCGAAACTTGAAATCTAAAGAATCGAGGTGGGCTTCTTTTCAAACCTCTTTATTTTTCCGAAAATATTACGTGGTGTTATAAGGGTGGTTTAAAGCGATTATCATGCTGTGATTTGTTTTAACATGCCTATCTGATGTGGCTGTTGCCACTGTTATATAAATCGAATTCGGGTCCTCGTAGGGCCGCAAACCCTACTTGGATTAGTGTACACCTATGGTAGACTGTGTGCTAGCGTACGGGCTGGCCGGTCTAGTGACCTGGTTTGCGGCCGCATTCCTTGTCATGTATTGGCAGATATGGTTGATGACGATGGGGAAAAATGACTGCGCAGTCGCTATTTTTGAACAATGGAAAATATTTTGGTGCCTCGGGCCTTTATAAAGCTCAAACCCCGATGGTTACCTACGTATGGCATGATAATATGTACTCTTATTTAAAATGTTTTCGGGTATGAGCCACTGAGTATTTTCAAAAGTACTCAGCCCTGCATATGTTTTCTCTATGTGCAGGTTGACCAGCGACGAGCGGTTGGTGGTGTTGAGCAGGAATTAATAATAAACTATGGTCGTTTTGAAACTCCGAGTGTCGTCGTGTCTTCACACATGACGTCACTCTTCTCTTGGATGCTTCCGCTGTGATGTTTTCTTTACATACTTTTATTTAAATTAAAACTGTTTTATGTGGGATATTTGAAAACTCGTTACTTTTGAATAAATGCTAAACCCTTAGTCCTTTATTTATTAAACGTAATTACTCTTGGTCGTTTTATTTATTAAACCTAAATTTTGGTCACACTTTTATTGAAAACCCTAGCCTTCTTTGAATGTCCTTTAAAAACCTCATTTAAGTCGCCATCGCCCGCTTTTATTAACCTTAGGGGGCGGTCGTGACAGATTCTATATCCACAATCCTACAATATATATACACATATTTGTTCCAATATTAATAAACTATGCACCAAACCCTAAACACTAAATAACACAATTCAAAATACACAATATATACCAAAACCTAGAAATTAAGTTACTTCAATTGCACTATACCAAACACTGGAAATTAAGTAACACCATTTAAAATACACTACATACATGATCCTAGTAGTTACTAACACGCATTAAACATACCTTGATGTTTTGTTGGAAGATTCATCAAGATTTCCTTTGTTTTCGTCCAAAATAGGTGAAATTTCTTTGTGTTTTCACGAAATGGAAGATGATTCTGCCTTTAACACGCTACTTCTGTTTTAATCTATTTAAGGGTGTCAAGCATTTCAGATACAAGATACAAAAAAAAAACTGGCCCATTTCTAGAATTTTGCCATACAAATTACTTGTTTTATACTGTTCTTTGGTATGTACTACTATTGAATTATAAATGTACTTAGTTCCATGTTAATTAATATGTTAGTACATTACTGATGCACTGTTTGTTATTCATTTATGTTTCAAAATCTTTAATAACAATCTCGATTTTGAAGATGTACAACATGCTCTTAATCTTACGTTGTTTTTATTAAGTGCATATTATGACGCAACTTTCAGTCTTATAATTTCAACTCATCTCAATCTCCTTTAGTATTTACATCAGTTGAGGTTCGTATATTATGTGGTTTAAATATCGAATCAACCCTATGTTCAATGTTCTTTAACATATTGTGGAGACTCACTCAATGTCAGCTCTACACTAAACACTTAGAGCATCCACAGTGGGGCGGACGATAGCGTGCCCGACTCTATGTTCAATGTTCTTTAACATATTGTGGAGACTCACTCAATGTCAGCTCTACACTAAACACTTAGAGCATCCATAGTGGGCCGGACGATAGCGCGCCCAATGCACTGTGGCTCCACGGACGACGGACGATGCGTCGTCTGCACCCTACGCTTAGTCCGCGGACGAAGCGCGGACGATAGGACATCGTCCGCTCCATCGTCCGCCCACTGTGGGCGCTGCGGACGATGGCGCGGATGATACAACTCATTTTTATTTTATTTTTTTAAATTCGAAAAATTTGTTTATATATATACCCCAGCTTCACCATTCCTTTGTAACTTATTGATTAACTTTTAAACTCTCAAATTACGCTATAAAATGGATTCCGGTGGATACTCAAGTCCTAGTAGATGGCGCACGGTGGCCGGGTACACAACCTGGCGAATATCGGTTGTTCGACGTCAACGCGCAGTACGATCCGGAGTTCAGTACGGATTCGTACGGTCTCTCCGACATGGAGCGGTCTCCAACTCGCCCTGCCGCCGCCCCCGCCACCGCCAGAAAGAAACGGACCAAGCACCGGGCGCACAAGTTGCCACCTCCGACAACTTGTGAAGAGTACGCCCCCAACCGTACGAACTATCAGCCGGATGAAACCCTCGTCTTGGTGAGGTGTTGGGTGGATATATCGGAGGACTCGATATTCGCGAACAACCAAAGGCAGCTCGCGTACTGGCAACGCATCACCGAGCGCTACAATGAGCCAACGGGAGCAGCTCCACAAGCACTGGGATTAGGTGAAGAAGCAAGTCAACCTGTTCGCGGCGGAGTACGAGAAGTTCTGGAGGGATCAGGGAAGCGGCGAGAGCTTGAGCGGCGTGCGCGATAGAGCGCTGTTGTCGTACCAGTCCATGTTTGGCTACTTCAAGCATTTCAACATCTGAGCGCTCTTGAGGGACAAGCAGAAGTTCCAAGGCGGGATTCTGCACACCGGTGCGGTGAAGAGGATGAAGACCACCGACACTGGTGGTTACACGACCAGCGAAAGCGGAACTCGTCCGGTGGACCTCAACCAGACGTGCACGGAGGAAGAGACTTCCGGCACACCGATGTCCTCCCGGCAGCGTCAAGGCTGCGAAGAACAAGGGGAAGGAGAAGGCGACATCCTCCTCGGCCACCGCCTCCCATCGCCGATCCCGGCCCCAACAACACTTGCCTATGAGGATTTGGCAACGGCCTCGATGGCACGGACGTTGTTGGATACGCACAACGCCCTTATGAAGTGTACGGATCCAGCCAGAGCCGAATTCCTCTAGAGGTTGATCGATGAGTTGAGCCGGAAGTTGGGGCTTTTGTAGGATAGTCAATTTTTTTTATTTCTAACCCGTGTAACTTTTTTTTTATAATTAATGAATTTTTTGCCGTTCTTAGTTAATCATTGTGTTTTTTCTAAATTTGCATTTATATATTTGAAAACATTTAAATTAATTAACAAAACAATAGTAAAATGCTTAGGGCGCCCCACTGCAGGTGGAAGGGGAGGAGGATAAAATGTTGACGTGGCGGTGCATAGGGCGGGCTTTAGGGGGCCCTTAGGGCGCCCCACTGTGGATGCTCCATTCTTGGTATTATTGAATTAGTCATAATACTAGAAATTTAAATAAATCGGTGCTGAAACATAAAAATATAATAATAATAATAATAATAATAATAATAATAATAATAATATTAATAATAATAATATCAATATTATTATTTTAATGTATAGTGTTCTTAGAGCATGAATAACCCTGTCCCCAGTTTCGGCCCCAAGTCCCCTCCACGTCATCATTCCTCTACAGTTGCGGTCCAGGCCCCAACTGCTCTAACCCTGCAGGCAGCAACTCGGGCCGCAACTAATAAATGACACTATTCACAACTTCAACATATGTAACTCGTAAATGCAATTCGTTGAAAAATTGAAACCTGGAAAATGCATTGTTCATTAGAAATTAACATTACATTACTAGACGAAGGAAATTTAGAATACTAGAAACCCGGGCCACGACTACTACTTCTTCATTTGGGCGCGAAGGTAGGCGATCATCTCACGGTGCAACTCGAGATCGAACTCTGACATCGTCGAAGTATCCCTCGATGTCAACTCCGTCAGCTGGCTCTTCCACCATGTAACACTCATCTCCGACAAAGATTCAGACATCTTATCCAGAGACGGATTGATCGGCTGTGGCACCATAGCGGAGTTGCTCGCAGTTGCCTTCCCCTTTGCTTTCCTCTTGGCCGCCTTTGTCCCCATCGGGCGGCTCTGAATGTTAGGAGAGGAGCAGAAGGCGTCGTCGTCCGTCACGTTGAGGTCGATCGCCGGACCTCCTTCGCTCGAAGAGTAGTTTCCGGAGGCGGAAACTTTGGTTCTCTTCGCCGCCCCAGTTGCCGTCGGCTCGGCACCGCTAGTGTACTTCGGGCTCTTCTCGACGAGCTTCCAAACCTCGAAGTACTTGAAGGCCTTCTTCCCGTCAGTGAAGAACGCATCCTTCGCCTTCTCGACGAGGTCCGTCTCGCTGTGCCCGCTCGGCCACATCCGGACTACGTTGGCCCACTTTCCATTCCACTTGTTCATATCCGCCTGGACCCGGCCCCAATGTTTGCGCAACTTCACGTAGCTACGCTCGATCGACCCTTTAGGACGGCCAGCGTTATACTTCACGGCAATCCGCTCCCAGAAAGCATTGTCGGTCTGCTGGTTGCCGATGATAGGATCCTCGGCGACGTCGACGTATTTCCTCGCAAGCCACATTGTCTCTTCCGGACTGTACTTCTTCGGCCCATCCTCCTCGCCGACCTTGCCCTTGCCCCGCTCTTGGGCGGCCTCCATCTCACTGAGCTCGAACTCTTCGATGTTGACCGGCGATGTTACGTCGACGTTGCTACCGACTCCCGGACTAGGCGTCAGCTGCGATGGTGGCGACCCCGGTATGTACCAATTCTGCGAGTTAACGAACTCGTCCATCTGACGTTCATCGCTGTTGAACCAATCCATTGACGCCGAAACAAATGGTATAATAGAGGATTGAAATGGAATGCACGTAAGAGTGATGCACAAAAGGCTCGTATTTATAGACACAAAATTTTGAATTAAAAAAAAGGTTGCGTCACGTCCCGGGCCGTGTAACGCGCGCCCAGGCCGGGCCACGGGACGGTCACCAGGCCGGGAACGAGGCCCGGGACCGGCCCAGGCCGTGCCGCTTCTCCGTGTAATGCGTGGGACAGGCCGGGACTCGCGATTTGCGGCCCGGCCCGTAGCGTTATTCATGCTCTTATAGTTTTTACCAGCAGCTAGATGATATCTATTTTCGACTGATCTATTCACTTGAACGACATAGTATCAAATATTCACAAATTTTTTAATAGTGTATAATCACGTATTCATAGTTAAAACTTTACTACATATTTACAAAAATTGATTCACAAATTACAATCTAAATTCTGAGTTCCCAAAACAATTATGCTATTGTTAATGCTTCCATTCTGCCTATTATTAAATTGAGAAAGATATGTAATTGGGTTGAGAACATGGACTCATACTATTAGATACAAACCAAAACTTAATATCCTAGCCGCCCAACAACTAAAAGTACATGGGAAAGTCCAATAGATGTTCATTTTTTTTCATTTAAGATCTCCACTCACAAACTAACACTGTCACACACGACAGCATGGCCCACAAGAGTTATGTCGCTTGATAGAATAAATGGGAAGGAAAGACAGCTTGGCCCACAGTAGTTATGTCGTTGGATAGAATGAAGGTCAGATGAGGAAATAAATGGTGATTGTTCCTCCTATTTCATTCTTTGCTTATACTAACATTTTTTTAGGAATTCATTTCATCTAGTATAACCATTTCATTCTCCATGCTAATAAGCATTCCTTCCATCTATTATGTAAATGATCATTTCATTCTATTTTTATTCCTTCTTATGTTATATTTTGATAAAATTATACTCCTTCTCCTCCATTAGTGTTGGAATATATATTCCTTTTTGGTTATTCAGGCCATTAGCAATAGGGCACTCTAAGGCGCGGCCTATGGCGCGCCACGTCATCAGTTTTATCCTCCTACCCCCCACCTGCAATGGGGCGCCCTAAGGCGCGCCCTATGAATTTTCATTTCATTTCATTTATAGAAAATTTAAATAACACACAAAATTGGAAAAAAACTTCAATTCATTTATAGAAATTAATACAATACAATACGAATTAAAAAAATACGCAAACTCAGCGACGGCGGTTACGGGCTCACACTTCTTCAATCATGTCGTTCATGAGCTGAACATGGTCTTATTGGTTGCGCATTGAGACCTGGCTAGCTAGAACCTCATTGAAGCCCAGCGGTATTCCTCTAGCAGGGGGCTCGGTCGCCGTGCTGGACGAGTTAGATGCACCGTCATCATCGTTCCAGTCGGTGATGCTCCCACCCTCATGCTCGACTATCATGTTGTGCATGATTATGCACGCGTACATGACATCGGCGATGACTTTCTTGAACCAGAGACGAGCCGGCCCTTTCACAATTGCCCACCGTGCTTGAAGCACACCAAATGCCCGCTCGACATCCTTCCGCGCCGACTCCTGCTTTTGGGCAAATAAAGCCCTCTTTTCACCAATTGGGCAGATGATCGTCTTCAGAAAAACAGGCCACCGTGGGTATATGCCATCGGCCAAGTAGTACCCCATGTGGTGTTGGCGCATGTTGGCAGTGAACTCGATGGCCGGGCCTTTGTCATTGCATTGCTCAGTGAAGAGGGTGGATGAGTTGAGGACGTTAATGTCGTTGTTCGACCCAGCTACGCCGAAGTAAGCATGCCAGATCCAGAGCCGAAGGTCAGCGACGGCTTCGAGGATCATCGTCGGGTGGCTGCCCTTGTATCCACTTGTGAATTGGCCTCTCCACGCCGTCGGACAATTCTTCCACTGCCAGTGCATACAGTCGATGCTCCCTAGCATCCCAGGAAAGTCGTGCGCAGTCTCGTGCATCTTCATCAGGCCCTGGCAATCAGCAGCAGCCGGCTTGCGCAAATATGTGTCGCCGTAGGCCTCCACAACTCCCCTACAAAATCTCTTCAGGCACTCCCGGCCTGTTGTCTCCCCGACGTGGAGGTACTCGTCGAAAATGTCCGTCGTGGTGTTGTAGGCCAACTGACGGAGTGCAAACGTACACTTTTGCAACGGTGAAGGGCCGGGTCTGCCGATGTCGTCTTCCCGATACGTGAAGTATTCATCACGTGATGACAACGTCCGGACAATGCTGAGAAAAAGGTAACGCGGCATTCTAAACCGACGGCGGAAAACAGTCTCTCCCCACTGTGGTTGATCGGCAAAATAGTCTGCAATCAGACGCTCGTGAGTTGCAGCGCGGTCGCGTCGGAAAGAATTTCGACGTCGAATAGGCCTGTGGATCTGCTCCGCCGCCGCCGCTGCCGCTGTCGCATCGCGCTGCATTTGGGCTAAGCATTCCGCCATGGCCTCTTCAAATGTTACATCTAAGGCTTCCGAGGTGAACGAGGTCGAACTACCTGACTCCGAGGAGCTAGAACTAGTGGCGTCATCGTCGTTGTTCATTTTGGTATTTGTGAGAGGTAGAAATGTGAGAGATGAGCGAAATGATAGAGGTGAGATGTTCGTACGAACAAGTGAATGAGAAACAAGGTTTAAATAGCCATAAAAAACGCGTGCCATCGTCCGCGACCATCATCAGCCGATCCCGCAATGGGTCGCCCGACGGCGCGGACGATGGCCTATCATCCTCGCCATCGTCCGCCGATCCCACAATGGCGCGGACGATAGTCATCGTCCGCGCCATAGGGCACGCCCTATGGATCGGCCGCGGACTAAGGGGACGGACGATGGCGGGCACCCACAATGGAGGCATCGTCTGCGCCCGAGGACGATGGACGCAATAGGGCGTGCCATCGGGCGCCCCATTGCGGGTGCCCTCAATTTCAATTTGTGGTCAAGTCATTTTCATTTTTAGCAAAATACATCATATTTTCCTTTTACTTTATTTCCTCTCTTATTTTACCTCTTCAACTTTATCTCTCTCTTACTTTGTTCTCTCACAACTTTCCTATTCCACTTTCTCTCCTACTATATTTTCACTACATTCAACTCATCAAATATTTATTTCTTACTCTCCGTGTCCAAAAGAAATGCTCCAACACTAATGGAACGGAGGGAGTATTATACTAACTCTATCCCACAAACAAATGACATGTGTTTTCCATTTTAAGTAGTCTCGTGAAAAATGACACATTTCCTAAAATGAAAACTACATCATTTATGTTTTATTCTCTCTCCACTTAACTCAAATAATAACACTATATTAACTTTCATACCAAAAGGCAAATACTTCAAGTTTAATGGGATACGGGGAGTAAGTATTATACTCCATCTGTCCATTAAAAATGAAATGTTTTTCATTCTCTCTCTACTTTTTTATGGGACGGACAAAAATGGAATGTGCACATATTTTTATGGGACGGAGGGAGTACGAAGTTTTATCAAATTTTGAGTTGTTCTGCAATTTTGTAAATTACCTTGAAAAACAATGAAGTTTGAATTTGTTCTCAATTATCTCATTGTGAAAAATTCTAGTTGCTTGCAAAAAATATACTCCTCCGTTAGAGTCATTTTGTACGTTCCATAGTAATAGAGTCATTTCTCTTTTTAGTAAAAGTCAACACATTTTTCCACACCTACTTTACTCTCTCTTACTTTATTCACTCTTCATCTCTCTACATTTTTCATTTCCCACTTTACTCTCCCTTTACTTAACTCACCTAACACAATTTTTCTAATCTTCGTGCCGAAAATAAACGCCTCCATTACTATGGAACGAAGGGAGTAGTTTATATTTTACAACCAACCGATTTTGTTTTCGATATGGCTACAAGATATTGTTATATCCATCAGCAAGAATGTGTATGTGTTAGATAATCTTGCTTGTATACGGAAAACTCTACAATCCACTTTTAACCCGATTCAATATTATTCGAGCAATTTGCACGAATAGAATCAGTATATTATTACATTGTGTTTGCTTGTGCGTTTATAAGATGTTTTATAAATATTTAAATGCATAAGAAGTAAACAAAGCCTAAGTCTTTTGCTTAGTAGACTGGTTGTGGGCGTCGTCCACTTTAAGGTAACTACTGTCGGTTCTATGCAATGCTTTGCAAAAGAAAAAGAAGAATTTCACGACCTAGATAGGCTTTGGCTACCTATCGTGAAAGGTTGCAATGTCAGTCCGATTATTTCTAAGCCTTATTGAAATAAGATGATGTTGGTGTGGTATAACACTGAATGGATCTAACAGCAAGACGTGTCTTTATGCTATCTACTGAAAGACTAGGTCTTGATAAAATACTATTTCTTAATCTACATACGTTAGCACTGAGCATACGGTATTGATTATGCACTACTTTGACTTATCAAAAGGTCCGGGTTTTTCGCAACCCAATAATCATGATATATTGGGTAGTGGTGATTAATATCTAGCGGTGCTAGGATTGCTATTATGTTGAATCGTGCGCGAGGTGAGTCTCGTTTGATAATGTCCTCAAGAGGAGCTTGAACAATGTTTTATTATTCGGAAACTGGCCAGTTGGAATTTAATTATTCCATGAATAATAAATAAGTGTTTCTTGCTAAGTCCACTCTTGGAATTGATAAGATGTTAATTAATTAAGTCCATAGCAGACTTTAATTAATTAATGGACATTTATATCCACTCTTGGAATTGATAAGATGTTAATTAATTAAGTCCATAGCAGACTTTAATTAATTAATGGACATTTATATCTTAAGCGCGGGAAATAAATAATAAACAAAATAGAAACTCAGATTACTTGTAATTTCGGATTTGGATGGGGAGGTCAATATTACTTCTGTAGTGGCTGCTCGTAATATTCTAATATAAGCTTGTGTTAAATTGTGGGTTCAATTTAATTAGTAAAAAGATAATTGGGGGTGCCCATATCCAAAACCTTCCATAGATCCCTGACTGAGGCCAATATGAACTTAATATAAGGCCATCTGCAACGCTGTCTCTTATCCGTCCCTTAACAGTCTCTTAAATTACTATTCATGGGTACCACTGTACTTTTTTACTCCATCTCTTAACTAAGGGACGGAACCTGCAACCCTCCATCTCTTATTCGTCCCTTAACCGTCTCTTAAATTACTATTCATTCAATTTCATTTTTTATTTTTATTTCCAACAAATTTAATTAATAAAAAACACACATCATTAAATAAAATAAAAATACAACTTAAAATCCTTAAAAAATACATAATTAAATTCGTGGCAAAATAAATAAAAAAAAGACACAATTTAAAATATTATAAATTAAAATGCAAATTATTGACCATAAAAAATCCACGGACGGAAGCAAATCTTAGTCAAACCAAATTTATAATAGATGCGTATGAGAAAAAGCAAACGTCATCGATCGCTGTTTGATGAAGTCCACGTCAGGTCATTCAACTCTGTATATTTTGATGCTCTAAATTCATTTTCATTTTTTTTTATTTCCAACAAATTCAATTAATAAAAACACATTTCATTAAATAAAATAAAATTACAACAGTACATAATTAAAAATCCTAAAAAATGAAAAATACATAATTTAATTTCTACCGGCGATGATGTGCGTCTACTGGTTGCCAAAGTTTGCCCGAATGTGCTCAATTAGATCATCTTGGAGTTGGGCGTGGGTGGTAGAGTCACGTGTCCTTTCCCGAATAGACAACTGTTCTTGTATTGACGGATGCACTCCACTTCGAGTGGGAATACTTGCGATGGAGTTGTCCCGGTTACGATTGATGTAAGTCCTGGAGCGTCTTTGGGGCGGCACGGCTTCCTCCGCCTCCCGGCGTCGATCTTCTTCAAGTAATTCTTCCATTATTCGACGCATTTGCTCAAATAGATCCATTAGATCGATTAACTTTGAGAGACGAATAAAAGAGATTATTTGAGATGAAAATTGGAGTGGAAAGAGAGATGATTTGAGAGGATTAGATGTGTGTTTGTGTGTGAAATGAGGATGAAATATGAGTATTTATAGAGTAAAAAAATATAAAAAATAAAAAAAGGGAAAACGGTCAAAACGGTAATATTACCGTTTTCGAATTTTAAATTTTTTTTAATTGAATTCGAATTTTTTTAAAAATAATTTATTGCGCCAGCGTGACGAAACCCATTCGCGGGCCGGCGAGTGGGCGTCACACATCGCCCCGGAGCGCGCCACGTCGCGCAAGCGCGTGGCGAGACAGCTCGCGCGCTGTCTTGGCGTGACGGGGGTCTCGGCGGGATGGTGACGGGACGGGACGGGACGCTGCAACGCATCCCGCGCCCGTCTCGTCACGGAGGGACGGGACTCGAGCCACCCGCGTAACGCGTTGCGGGTGGCCTAAATAGGAGAATAAATGAGACAGAAAACATAATTTTTAAAGATGAAATTTTCGTCCCTTCTCGTTTTGAAGGAGGACGAAATTTTCTAATTTTCTCCTCCGTGGGTTTTTCAGCTCCTCCTCCGTGAGAAAGTTCTGTCTCTTTATTCGAGTCCTAGTATTTTGATAAGATCAGCCCGCCCTGATATCGAGATACAGTTCGGGAACCAGTCAGAAGAATTGTGGTCTAGTATTGAAGATCATCGCGGAGAAGGCGCGAGCAATCGACGATTCTTTGGAGAATCAAATCGGTAACTCTAAACCGTAGAATTCATGTTTTAGGATTTATATTCTTTAAGCATGAATTGTTTGCGTTCTAGCATGCAATTCTGTGTTAACATGTGAATAGATTAATCTCATAATCTGTCAAATAGATCCTATGTCTGATTTATTTGTTTTGTACAAGTCTTCCGCTGTGCAAGGGGCTCCAAACCCCAATAGTATGTATGCTTTTTTAATTGTTCAAATACAATTTCATGCTAAAATTTATCATGGGATGGTTATGAACAAATTCAAAGTTCATGGTTTTTCTAGTTAATTTTGAAAGTTGTGGGATGGACCATTATTGATGAAATGCTAGTGCGGTCCTTGGAATTGGGATTACATGCACAAGTGTGTCTACCAATCCATTGGCCGATTTCCCATAGGCTGTCGTACTTCCTTTTGGGTATTTGTATTCCACTTTTCACTTTGTTGGTTTTCTTTCCACCACTTTTTATTGTTTTTAGTATATGATTTTAAATGCCACAAAGTAACAGCAGTCTTCAACTGTAGCTTGCTATCAAATTTAGTTCCTAACCTAATCCGTGCAAGATTTTTCTAATCCTAAAACTGACTGCTAGATTCAAAATCACCATAGTTACTTTCATAGTAATTATCATATGTCGTCATTAGAGTACGAAAGTAAGGTAGCCCTAAATGCTCATACTCTGGCTCACATCGCTTTGCAGGGACTACTGGGACATACCCACGAAGCACATTCAATGTCTCACCATCAAATGAGTCTTGGATGATTCTTCACTAAATTCATATGGAGTTGTTGATTTCTCTTAAATAGATTGCATGTCTTGTTCATTGGATTCAAAACCGTCACTAAGTTTGTTCTGTCTTGATATTCCACCATCCCAAAAATCAGGCTCACTATCCCAAAAATTAACCTGCTCATCATTAACTTCATATGGTGGTACAGATGACCCAACATCATATGTTATTGTATCTTGGATTTTCCGTTGTGCCCTTTGAACAACAACCGTCTGTTGAGTGCGTTGTTGTGCCAACTGAGGTTGATAGTCAATAAATAACTCAATTTGACCTAATTGAAAAGTTGTTGCAAACATATCACTCATATATGTTTCGCAAAGTCATTGCCCACAAAGTTATATCCAATACACATTTGAGTAGCACGCTTCCATGTCAAAGAAATCCTATATTAATTCATTAACATTGATTGTGATATAATCACAAATTCTGTTAACCAACTCATCGTACGAAACAAAGTTATCCAACACAAGGTATGCATTTGCCCCGGATGGCTCATAAGACAAACCAATTTCACCAGTTTGTACGATTCTTCCATCCTAATATAAACGTACAGACACAGATTCTGTAACGCCCCACTTTTCGAACCTAATTTTGGAACCCTAAGACGTTGTATTTATTGCTTTGATTGTCGCAATTAAATGGCGAATCGTTATGTGATTGATTCGATGACCTACTTTTGATTTGACCTAGTCAATTTCGTTGATTTTATGACGTGGCTTAAATTAATTGATGTGGAATGAAATATATTGCGGTAACTTATATTTTAAGGGGAGTGAGATTTAATTAGGATCATAAGTAATTACCTTGCCCTTTTGTGGAGAAAATTTCGACCATTATTATTATTTGGAGAGGAATTATTTTTCTTGGATTTAATTATTTATTTTAGGATAATTATCCAAATTAAATCCTAAAGCCTAATTATCTTATTTCTTCATGATAAAAAATCGGCCCTATTATTTTTCCTAAGGGAGATTTCGAAATCTCCTAGTTTGTGGGAGAAGGAAATTATTCATTATTTATTTTGATCCCTTAATTATTTCTTTCCATGTTTTAATTGGAATATCCTAGCAAATCTTGCCTTATCTATTTTATTAAAGATTTGGAAATTATTCCTTGTGGAAGAAATAATTTCACACGCCTATTTCCTAGTTCATGGGAGGATTTTTATTTATTTTTCTGCTCCGTATTATATTTTATTCTGCTCCGTGAAAATACCAAATTAAATCATGGCTAATTAAATAACCATGATTTTCGAATATCCTACTTATTCTCCCTCAATTTACACGCCAATCATCCCTCCCCAAATCTCTCAAATCTTTATTTGATTTATTCTCCATATCTTCATGCAATTAATTGGAGATTTCATCTTAACTCTATAAATAAAACAAAACCTAACCCTAGCCCCCACCAAAAAATCGCCCCCTCCCGTGAAGTACACGCTCATTCCCTCTTCTCCACTCTCCCACACTTGTTCATCCATTCTACTCAAGATCCCCTCAATTTCCCAAGAGATTATTGAAGAACCAAGGTTTTATTCGCTTTCTACCGATTGTTTCGTCCAAGAAAGGTAAATTCAAACCTATATTCTTCACTCCTCTCCACCTAAACCTTCTTTGACTCCGTCATGCATGTAGAGAGTGTATGGAATGCGGATCTAAGGGTTTAATCGGTGGGAATGTGTAATCGTATGTGTGAATGCATTTTGATTTCAATTGGTTGATGATTTAATGAATCCTCAGTGAATGATATGTGATTTCATGAAAATATGTGTCTAAGGACCCTTTTGAGCATGCTTGTATGTTAAAACCATGAAAAGGTTGATTTTGAATAAGTGGGGGTAAACCCTAATTCGGATTTCCTAAAAGCATGAGAAACTGTGATTCCGAACAGTAAGTTCCGACTCATTTTTTGACCAACCAAATGAACTCCGATTTGACTCATTCTTATTCCTGAGTAAACTTCATGATTTCTTCTATGTTGTGTGTAAATTTCAACCCATTTGGATAAAAGATGGAGTTTTGGTGAATTTTTAAAGTTGACTGCGCATTTCTGATAGAAACTGTTTTCTCGACCAGTAGGTTAAGTCTTTGATTTGACCGTCTTAAAAGGGGTATTTTGACATGAAATTTAAACTGGAAGTTATTTGATGAGTCTACTGCCTTTTCGTAAAGTTTTAGCCCCAACGGAAGTCGGATGATTTTTAAATGATTTTTATAAAATAGTTGCGCAGTGCTGCCAGATTTCTACCTTTGCAAAATAACTATGTTTTGAATGGCATACATGAATTATATATGTGACGAGATGATGTGATATGCAAAGATGTTATGCTATGATGTGATTTCCATTTGTTGTTGGGAAAAGGGAAAAATTAAGGACATGCATAATACTAAGTCCATGTTAGTGACTAATTGGGAATACCTTATCCAAAGGTGAAAATTCGTGCGTAAAGCGTGATATCAAAGGAAAAGCGAAACTTGAAATCTAAAGAATCGAGGTGGGCTTCTTTTCAAACCTCTTTATTTTTCCGAAAATATTACGTGGTGTTATAAGGGTGGTTTAAAGCGATTATCATGCTGTGATTTGTTTTAACATGCCTATCTGATGTGGCTGTTGCCACTGTTATATAAATCGAATTCGGGTCCTCGTAGGGCCGCAAACCCTACTTGGATTAGTGTACACCTATGGTAGACTGTGTGCTAGCGTACGGGCTGGCCGGTCTAGTGACCTGGTTTGCGGCCGCATTCCTTGTCATGTATTGGCAGATATGGTTGATGACGATGGGGAAAAATGACTGCGCAGTCGCTATTTTTGAACAATGGAAAATATTTTGGTGCCTCGGGCCTTTATAAAGCTCAAACCCCGATGGTTACCTACGTATGGCATGATAATATGTACTCTTATTTAAAATGTTTTCGGGTATGAGCCACTGAGTATTTTCAAAAGTACTCAGCCCTGCATATGTTTTCTCTATGTGCAGGTTGACCAGCGACGAGCGGTTGGTGGTGTTGAGCAGGAATTAATAATAAACTATGGTCGTTTTGAAACTCCGAGTGTCGTCGTGTCTTCACACATGACGTCACTCTTCTCTTGGATGCTTCCGCTGTGATGTTTTCTTTACATACTTTTATTTAAATTAAAACTGTTTTATGTGGGATATTTGAAAACTCGTTACTTTTGAATAAATGCTAAACCCTTAGTCCTTTATTTATTAAACGTAATTACTCTTGGTCGTTTTATTTATTAAACCTAAATTTTGGTCACACTTTTATTGAAAACCCTAGCCTTCTTTGAATGTCCTTTAAAAACCTCATTTAAGTCGCCATCGCCCGCTTTTATTAACCTTAGGGGGCGGTCGTGACAGATTCTATATCCACAATCCTACAATATATATACACATATTTGTTCCAATATTAATAAACTATGCACCAAACCCTAAACACTAAATAACACAATTCAAAATACACAATATATACCAAAACCTAGAAATTAAGTTACTTCAATTGCACTATACCAAACACTGGAAATTAAGTAACACCATTTAAAATACACTACATACATGATCCTAGTAGTTACTAACACGCATTAAACATACCTTGATGTTTTGTTGGAAGATTCATCAAGATTTCCTTTGTTTTCGTCCAAAATAGGTGAAATTTCTTTGTGTTTTCACGAAATGGAAGATGATTCTGCCTTTAACACGCTACTTCTGTTTTAATCTATTTAAGGGTGTCAAGCATTTCAGATACAAGATACAAAAAAAAAACTGGCCCATTTCTAGAATTTTGCCATACAAATTACTTGTTTTATACTGTTCTTTGGTATGTACTACTATTGAATTATAAATGTACTTAGTTCCATGTTAATTAATATGTTAGTACATTACTGATGCACTGTTTGTTATTCATTTATGTTTCAAAATCTTTAATAACAATCTCGATTTTGAAGATGTACAACATGCTCTTAATCTTACGTTGTTTTTATTAAGTGCATATTATGACGCAACTTTCAGTCTTATAATTTCAACTCATCTCAATCTCCTTTAGTATTTACATCAGTTGAGGTTCGTATATTATGTGGTTTAAATATCGAATCAACCCTATGTTCAATGTTCTTTAACATATTGTGGAGACTCACTCAATGTCAGCTCTACACTAAACACTTAGAGCATCCACAGTGGGGCGGACGATAGCGTGCCCGACTCTATGTTCAATGTTCTTTAACATATTGTGGAGACTCACTCAATGTCAGCTCTACACTAAACACTTAGAGCATCCATAGTGGGCCGGACGATAGCGCGCCCAATGCACTGTGGCTCCACGGACGACGGACGATGCGTCGTCTGCACCCTACGCTTAGTCCGCGGACGAAGCGCGGACGATAGGACATCGTCCGCTCCATCGTCCGCCCACTGTGGGCGCTGCGGACGATGGCGCGGATGATACAACTCATTTTTATTTTATTTTTTTAAATTCGAAAAATTTGTTTATATATATACCCCAGCTTCACCATTCCTTTGTAACTTATTGATTAACTTTTAAACTCTCAAATTACGCTATAAAATGGATTCCGGTGGATACTCAAGTCCTAGTAGATGGCGCACGGTGGCCGGGTACACAACCTGGCGAATATCGGTCGTTCGACGTCAACGCGCAATACGATCCGGAGTTCAGTACGGATTCGTACGGTCTCTCCGACATGGAGCGGTCTCCAACTCGCCCTGCCGCCGCCCCCGCCACCGCCAGAAAGAAACGGACCAAGCACCGGGCGCACAAGTTGCCACCTCCGACAACTTGTGAAGAGTACGCCCCCAACCGTACGAACTATCAGCCGGATGAAACCCTCGTCTTGGTGAGGTGTTGGGTGGATATATCGGAGGACTCGATATTCGCGAACAACCAAAGGCAGCTCGCGTACTGGCAACGCATCACCGAGCGCTACAATGAGCCAACGGGAGCAGCTCCACAAGCACTGGGATTAGGTGAAGAAGCAAGTCAACCTGTTCGCGGCGGAGTACGAGAAGTTCTGGAGGGATCAGGGAAGCGGCGAGAGCTTGAGCGGCGTGCGCGATAGAGCGCTGTTGTCGTACCAGTCCATGTTTGGCTACTTCAAGCATTTCAACATCTGAGCGCTCTTGAGGGACAAGCAGAAGTTCCAAGGCGGGATTCTGCACACCGGTGCGGTGAAGAGGACGAAGACCACCGACACTGGTGGTTACACGACCAGCGAAAGCGGAACTCGTCCGGTGGACCTCAACCAGACGTGCACGGAGGAAGAGACTTCCGGCACACCGATGTCCTCCCGGCAGCGTCAAGGCTGCGAAGAACAAGGGGAAGGAGAAGGCGACATCCTCCTCGGCCACCGCCTCCCATCGCCGATCCCGGCCCCAACAACACTTGCCTATGAGGATTTGGCAACGGCCTCGATGGCACGGACGTTGTTGGATACGCACAACGCCCTTATGAAGTGTACGGATCCAGCCAGAGCCGAATTCCTCTAGAGGTTGATCGATGAGTTGAGCCGGAAGTTGGGGCTTTTGTAGGATAGTCAATTTTTTTTATTTCTAACCCGTGTAACTTTTTTTTTATAATTAATGAATTTTTTGCCGTTCTTAGTTAATCATTGTGTTTTTTCTAAGTTTTCATTTATATATTTGAAAACATTTAAATTAATTAACAAAACAATAGTAAAATGCTTAGGGCGCCCCACTGCAGGTGGAAGGGGAGGAGGATAAAATGTTGACGTGGCGGTGCATAGGGCGGGCTTTAGGGGGCCCTTAGGGCGCCCCACTGTGGATGCTCCATTCTTGGTATTATTGAATTAGTCATAATACTAGAAATTTAAATAAATCGGTGCTGAAACATAAAAATATAATAATAATAATAATAATAATAATAATAATAATAATAATAATAATAATATTAATAATAATAATATCAATATTATTATTTTAATGTATAGTGTTCTTAGAGCATGAATAACCCTGTCCCCAGTTTCGGCCCCAAGTCCCCTCCACGTCATCATTCCTCTACAGTTGCGGTCCAGGCCCCAACTGCTCTAACCCTGCAGGCAGCAACTCGGGCCGCAACTAATAAATGACACTATTCACAACTTCAACATATGTAACTCGTAAATGCAATTCGTTGAAAAATTGAAACCTGGAAAATGCATTGTTCATTAGAAATTAACATTACATTACTAGACGAAGGAAATTTAGAATACTAGAAACCCGGGCCACGACTACTACTTCTTCATTTGGGCGCGAAGGTAGGCGATCATCTCACGGTGCAACTCGAGATCGAACTCTGACATCGTCGAAGTATCCCTCGATGTCAACTCCGTCAGCTGGCTCTTCCACCATGTAACACTCATCTCCGACAAAGATTCAGACATCTTATCCAGAGACGGATTGATCGGCTGTGGCACCATAGCGGAGTTGCTCGCAGTTGCCTTCCCCTTTGCTTTCCTCTTGGCCGCCTTTGTCCCCATCGGGCGGCTCTGAATGTTAGGAGAGGAGCAGAAGGCGTCGTCGTCCGTCACGTTGAGGTCGATCGCCGGACCTCCTTCGCTCGAAGAATAGTTTCCGGAGGCGGAAACTTTGGTTCTCTTCGCCGCCCCAGTTGCCGTCGGCTCGGCACCGCTAGTGTACTTCGGGCTCTTCTCGACGAGCTTCCAAACCTCGAAGTACTTGAAGGCCTTCTTCCCGTCAGTGAAGAACGCATCCTTCGCCTTCTCGACGAGGTCCGTCTCGCTGTGCCCGCTCGGCCACATCCGGACTACGTTGGCCCACTTTCCATTCCACTTGTTCATATCCGCCTGGACCCGGCCCCAATGTTTGCGCAACTTCACGTAGCTACGCTCGATCGACCCTTTAGGACGGCCAGCGTTATACTTCACGGCAATCCGCTCCCAGAAAGCATTGTCGGTCTGCTGGTTGCCGATGATAGGATCCTCGGCGACGTCGACGTATTTCCTCGCAAGCCACATTGTCTCTTCCGGACTGTACTTCTTCGGCCCATCCTCCTCGCCGACCTTGCCCTTGCCCCGCTCTTGGGCGGCCTCCATCTCACTGAGCTCGAACTCTTCGATGTTGACCGGCGATGTTACGTCGACGTTGCTACCGACTCCCGGACTAGGCGTCAGCTGCGATGGTGGCGACCCCGGTATGTACCAATTCTGCGAGTTAACGAACTCGTCCATCTGACGTTCATCGCTGTTGAACCAATCCATTGACGCCGAAACAAATGGTATAATAGAGGATTGAAATGGAATGCACGTAAGAGTGATGCACAAAAGGCTCGTATTTATAGACACAAAATTTTGAATTAAAAAAAAGGTTGCGTCACGTCCCGGGCCGTGTAACGCGCGCCCAGGCCGGGCCACGGGACGGTCACCAGGCCGGGAACGAGGCCCCGGGACCGGCCCAGGTCGTGCCGCTTCTCCGTGTAATGCGTGGGATAGGCCGGGACTCGCGATTTGCGGCCCGGCCCGTAGCGTTATTCATGCTCTTATAGTTTTTACCAGCAGCTAGATGATATCTATTTTCGACTGATCTATTCACTTGAACGACATAGTATCAAATATTCACAAATTTTTTAATAGTGTATAATCACGTATTCATAGTTAAAACTTTACTACATATTTACAAAAATTGATTCACAAATTACAATCTAAATTCTGAGTTCCCAAAACAATTATGCTATTGTTAATGCTTCCATTCTGCCTATTATTAAATTGAGAAAGATATGTAATTGGGTTGAGAACATGGACTCATACTATTAGATACAAACCAAAACTTAATATCCTAGCCGCCCAACAACTAAAAGTACATGGGAAAGTCCAATAGATGTTCATTTTTTTTCATTTAAGATCTCCACTCACAAACTCACACTGTCACACACGACAGCATGGCCCACAAGAGTTATGTCGCTTGATAGAATAAATGGGAAGGAAAGACAGCTTGGCCCACAGTAGTTATGTCGTTGGATAGAATGAAGGTCAGATGAGGAAATAAATGGTGATTGTTCCTCCTATTTCATTCTTTGCTTATACTAACATTTTTTTAGGAATTCATTTCATCTAGTATAACCATTTCATTCTCCATGCTAATAAGCATTCCTTCCATCTATTATGTAAATGATCATTTCATTCTATTTTTATTCCTTCTTATGTTATATTTTGATAAAATTATACTCCTTCTCCTCCATTAGTGTTGGAATATATATTCCTTTTTGGTTATTCAGGCCATTAGCAATAGGGCACTCTAAGGCGCGGCCTATGGCGCGCCACGTCATCAGTTTTATCCTCCTACCTCCCACCTGCAATGGGGCGCCCTAAGGCGCGCCCTATGAATTTTCATTTCATTTCATTTATAGAAAATTTAAATAACACACAAAATTGGAAAAAAACTTCATTTCATTTATAGAAATTAATACATTACAATACGAATTAAAAAAATACGCAAACTCAGCGACGGCGGTTACGGGCTCACACTTCTTCAATCATGTCGTTCATGAGCTGAACATGGTCTTATTGGTTGCGCATTGAGACCTGGCTAGCTAGAACCTCATTGAAGCCCAGCGGTATTCCTCTAGCAGGGGGCTCGGTCGCCGTGCTGGACGAGTTAGATGCACCGTCATCATCGTTCCAGTCGGTGATGCTCCCACCCTCATGCTCGACTATCATGTTGTGCATGATTATGCACGCGTACATGACATCGGCGATGACTTTCTTGAACCAGAGACGAGCCGGCCCTTTCACAATTGCCCACCGTGCTTGAAGCACACCAAATGCCCGCTCGACATCCTTCCGCGCCGACTCCTGCTTTTGGGCAAATAAAGCCCTCTTTTCACCAATTGGGCAGATGATCGTCTTCAGAAAAACAGGCCACCGTGGGTATATGCCATCGGCCAAGTAGTACCCCATGTGGTGTTGGCGCATGTTGGCAGTGAACTCGATGGCCGGGCCGTTGTCATTGCATTGCTCAGTGAAGAGGGTGGATGAGTTGAGGACGTTAATGTCGTTGTTCGACCCAGCTACGCCGAAGTAAGCATGCCAGATCCAGAGCCGAAGGTCAGCGACGGCTTCGAGGATCATCGTCGGGTGGCTGCCCTTGTATCCACTTGTGAATTGGCCTCTCCACGCCGTCGGACAATTCTTCCACTGCCAGTGCATACAGTCGATGCTCCCTAGCATCCCAGGAAAGTCGTGCGCAGTCTCGTGCATCTTCATCAGGCCCTGGCAATCAGCAGCAGTCGGCTTGCGCAAATATGTGTCGCCGTAGGCCTCCACAACTCCCCTACAAAATCTCTTCAGGCACTCCCGGCCTGTTGTCTCCCCGACGTGGAGGTACTCGTCGAAAATGTCCGTCGTGGTGTTGTAGGCCAACTGACGGAGTGCAAACGTACACTTTTGCAACGGTGAAGGGCCGGGTCTGCCGATGTCGTCTTCCCGATACGTGAAGTATTCATCACGTGATGACAACGTCCGGACAATGCTGAGAAAAAGGTAACGCGGCATTCTAAACCGACGGCGGAAAACAGTCTCTCCCCACTGTGGTTGATCGGCAAAATAGTCTGCAATCAGACGCTCGTGAGTTGCAGCGCGGTCGCGTCGGAAAGAATTTCGACGTCGAATAGGCCTGTGGATCTGCTCCGCCGCCGCCGCTGCCGCTGTCGCATCGCGCTGCATTTGGGCTAAGCATTCCGCCATGGCCTCTTCAAATGTTACATCTAAGGCTTCCGAGGTGAACGAGGTCGAACTACCTGACTCCGAGGAGCTAGAACTAGTGGCGTCATCGTCGTTGTTCATTTTGGTATTTGTGAGAGGTAGAAATGTGAGAGATGAGCAAAATGAGAGAGGTGAGATGTTCGTACGAACAAGTGAATGAGAAACAAGGTTTAAATAGCCATAAAAAACGCGTGCCATCGTCCGCGACCATCGTCAGCCGATCCCGCAATGGGTCGCCCGACGGCGCGGACGATGGCCTATCATCCTCGCCATCGTCCGCCGATCCCACAATGGCGCGGACGATAGTCATCGTCCGCGCCATAGGGCACGCCCTATGGATCGGCCGCGGACTAAGGGGACGGACGATGGCGGGCACCCACAATGGAGGCATCGTCTGCGCCCGAGGACGATGGACGCAATAGGGCGTGCCATCGGGCGCCCCATTGCGGGTGCCCTCAATTTCAATTTGTGGTCAAGTCATTTTCATTTTTAGCAAAATACATCATATTTTCCTTTTACTTTATTTCCTCTCTTATTTTACCTCTTCAACTTTATCTCTCTCTCTTACTTTGTTCTCTCACAACTTTCCTATTCCACTTTCTCTCCTACTATATTTTCACTACATTCAACTCATCAAATATTTATTTCTTACTCTCCGTGTCCAAAAGAAATGCTCCAACACTAATGGAATGGAGGGAGTATTATACTAACTCTATCCCACAAACAAATGACATGTGTTTTCCATTTTAAGTAGTCTCGTGAAAAATGACACATTTCCTAAAATGAAAACTACATCATTTATGTTTTATTCTCTCTCCACTTAACTCAAATAATAACACTATATTAACTTTCATACCAAAAGGCAAATACTTCAAGTTTAATGGGATACGAGGAGTAAGTATTATACTCCATCTGTCCATTAAAAATGAAATGTTTTCATTTTAAGACAAATTTCCTACCTTTTCTTTCATTTCGAGAGTTGTTTCATTAAAATGAAATGTTTCTAAAAATGGAAACAACACTCTCTCTACTTTTTTATTTCTCTTACTTTACTCTATCTTCATTAACTCACAAAACAACAATACATAAAATCTCGTGATGAAAATTAAATGTTTCATATTTAATGGGACGAATGGAGTATTATACTACATTCGTCCCAAAGTAGATGTCACACTTGGGTGATGATATAAGATTTTAGAAGATATCGTTTCGTGTGTTAAGTGGAGTAATTGATAGAAAACACATCTTTTGTAGGACAAGCTAAAAAGAAAATTGTGACATTTACTTTGTGACCGATGGAGTATTTATTTTATATTTTCTATTATATAATTTGAATTCTATAACCATAGTAGTAATTTAAAATTTAAAATAGTAAAATTGGACATATCCCAACATATTGCACACACACTTGATACACACAATACATGACATGTTACATGCGCACACCCGTGCACACCGAACACACACACAACATTGCATACAATATACACAAACTTGTATACTCTATTCTTTTTGTTACATTTTATGTGTACTCGAGTGTGTTATATTGTTAATTCACCATTAAATTACTAACTACAATTAAATGATAGGTATTGGGTCATTAAATCAAGGCACAAGATCATTTTGCCACGAGTATCAAAAATGTCAATTAATGGTATTAATATCAATTAATAAAAAGTTAGTTATAACTAACTTTTAAAAATATTTCAAAACTTTAAATAGTTATAACTATCTCAATTTGAATTATTGTTTACACAATATATATCAAATTAAAGATAATTTTATAAGGATTCTAACGAGATCGCACTTGCATATGTTGCGATGTCAAAATTTGAAAAAAATTCTAGAATTTTCATATTTTTAAAGAATCAGTTTAATGCGAACATATCTATCATAATATGTCAATATAATACATATACAATGTCAATGCTAAATTGTGTTGACATATTCAATTAATTGTATTGACCTGTTTAATACAATATATTAACATGTTGATCCAAAACCCTAATTTTGATAGTTTTCTTGTCTTTTTAAACTTAAATAATAATAAATAAAACTACCCAAGACAATTTATAGACTAATAAATCTCTATAAATCTCATGATTTTAAATTAGTTATAGTAAGTAATTAAAGATTGAGTTAGCAATTGATCTCATCTATTATATACTCAAACTTGAGAGTGATAGTAAACATATTCCATGAGAATTTACGAAAATTTTTAAATTTTAGCTGGAATTCGTTGTAGCAATTTATTTATTTAGACATTCATTGTAGAAGTATTTAATAACGTTATATCATAAAAATTCTTCCCAACCCAACTGTAATGAACTTTTAATAGGACCACAATTAGGTCTCGAGTTTAATTTTTTGTCCATTGCAGTAAAATAATGAAATAATTATGAGTACTCGATTAGTTAGCCAAGGAGTTGCAGTAATTAAGAATGAAATTACTAAAATATTTAGTTCTTGTGCTAATTTCAAAGAAATAATGCCCCACACGCATAATGAAGAAATTAAGGAGTCCAATTATAAATAAATACTTCATCCATCAATGAAAAATAGTCTCATTTTGCCAAATATTATCTGGATGTCTATAGAAAATAATCTCAATTCTATAAATTGAAAGTCATTCTCTCATATTTTACCTACTTTTTCCTTTATCTCTTACTTTACTTACATTTTCTCCTTATCTCTTTTACTTTAACTACTTTTTCTCCTTTCTCTTATTTTACCAAATTTTTCATTAAAACTCGTGCCATTTACAAATGAAACTATTTTTTGTGGACGGAGAGAGTACGAGATACTTATGATATTGATAGCCATTAGTTATACAAATATAGCATATGGTGTGTGATTATCGTCATAAATAATTGTTGATTAAATGGCAGAAAACAGCCCCATTTGCATGCTTTAAAATGGAGGTCTATGGTTGTCTCAATATTAAAAGCATGTTGGGCCCTAAACTTATCCTAACCTTACCTTTCTGTGGCCCACTATCCCCAGTTACATAAGCAATCGAGTGTCTATATATTATTCATTAAATACTTCAAATTTGGGAGGAATTTAATGTGCAACTCAATTATATAAATGTAGGTCGTCCATTTCATCATTTAGGATAGAATTTAGATCATTCATAACCCTTAAACACTACTCACATACCTATATTTAAGCATTATCTACAATTATCAGCACTTAGAAGTTCAGACTGCTTTCTTATTTTTTTTAAAAAAAATTAAAAATTCATTAAATACAAAAATTTAAATGATTAAAAAAATCATATAATGAAAATAACATGATTAAAAAATATAAATTAAGATTAAATTTTACTTAATTATTAAAACAACAAAAATAATGACACATGGAAGATTCTGATTGAGTAGCAAAAGTTATGCTCGACACAATATCGGAGTGGTGGCATGGAAAAGGAGTAAACCGTGACCAACGAGAATGTTGTCATTAAGAAAGGAAAATTGTTACAGACTTAAGTGCAAAGAATGTTCTCACTTTGGTTGTGTAAAATCACAAATGCAAGCCAAATGAATTCTTTAAGAGGTCGTCAGTTTGCAAAATTATATCTCATGATTAAAAATGTATATTTGGTTCACGAGGTTGAATCTCACAACTTAATCCTAAATGAATAATCATGTGATAATAAGTCATAGTCACCTCACTCCAACTAAAATAATCTCACAAATCACTTAGTATGATATACTATGTCAAATTAAATAACATTTCAAGGGCCCATGCACTAACGTACGCATTTGTCTCTCCATATATGAATGCACTTGCTTCAATTCCTCTCCCAAACACTAGTAAAATCCTTTGGCTATTTTTGAGCATTACTCCCACACACAAATTTCATGGAGAAGAGTAAATCATTCCCATATTACTCTTCTTCACATGCTGAAGCAAGATTTGGCTTTGAAGATGTGGCCAAACCGTACAGCTTCAACGGGCCGCCCGACAACCCGGAGGTGAAGAGGAGGAAGAGGGTGGCTGGATACAATATGTATGCTGTCGAAGGCAAGCTCAAATCATCTCTCAGAAGTAGCTTTAAGTGGATCAAGAGCAAATTCATAGAAAACTACTATGAGTATTGAAGATAAGGAGAATTTACTTTCTACATAGCTAGAGTTGTACGTTTGAAGATGTTATATTTCAAGTTGTTGTGACAAGGTGTTCTTAATTTCCTTTCCTTCATTGTTAAAAATGGTAAAGAATCCTGCTACTCTTGGGGGTTGTGTTTGTGTACATATCCTATTCTCCTCTATATGAAAGAATGTGTTCACTGCTATATGCTGAAATAGAATTATAGATCAAAGCACAATGCTGATGGTCAAAATTTTTGAAGTTACGTGACAAAGATAGAAATCGAAGATATACAAATTTTTTGTAAGGTACTCAAAAAGGGCAGGGCAGAGCCATAGAAGTTTTTTATTCGCATCCAACATAGTTAAATATATTTGAAGGCTTTATTTTTGTAATAACAAGTTATATCAATTGATAAAATAAAATAAAATAAAATAAAAAAGAATGGATAAAGAAAAAAATATATTTTTTGCATTAAGGACTACAATATACACTCTCCTTGTAGTGAATATATTTTTTGCATTGAGGACTACAATATACAATCTCCATGTTTCAAGTGATTGTTTTCTTTTTTTAAGTTGTTTCACTATAAGAGGCTGATTTTTATTTTTAGCAAAATACAATTCATTTGCTTTTTTTTCTCTCTCTTACTTTTTTTCTCCACTCAACTCAATAAATACTACTCTATCTGTCCTAACTAAGTTAAGTCGTATTTCTTTTTGGGACGTCCCAACAAAGTTTAGTAATTTCTTTTTTTATAAAAAACAAAACATCTAATCACTTTTACTTTATTTCATCACCTATTTTATTTTGTTTTATCTCTTCTACTTTTTTTCCTCTCTCTTATTTTACTTTATTTTCATTTAATCTATTCAATACTATTTTTTAATCTTCGTGTCCAAAAATTTTGACTCAACTTAGTTGGGACAGATGGGGTACTATCATTTCCCTAAATCTTGCGCTCAATAGATAGCTAGATTATCAAAATAATTAGTTAAGCAAACCCAAGGAGCGTGGTCGAGTGGTGTGGGACTCATCTTCCTTAACCAAATGGTCAGAGATCGATCCCTTCCTTTGGGAATGGAGTAGCTTCAAATACCTTGGCTAGTTGTCCATCCATTGAGGTGCTTACAAATCAACGTGGGAAATAGTCACAGGGTCCGTCGATGATACCCGTGGTAATTACAAAAAAAATATTTAGTTAAACTTGTATAGAAGTAATTACGTCTTTTTGTATAAACTATGTTGATTTCCTGATGGAATCGACATAGGAAAAGAGGGATATATATCCAAGATTTGTAATCAACAGCCAAACACGATCATCATGACTAGTTAGAAGCAGACTTAGGATTTTGAAACTTGGTTAGAAATGAGGTTGGATGGCCCACCTAATTAAAACGCTGACCTAGGCATGCACAAGGGTCGAAAACCGCCGGTTCAGGGTCATGAACCGGCGGTTCAAGGGTCGGGGAATGTATGAACCTGAACCGGCCCGCCTAGCTCCCGGCGGTTCCGGTTCCGGTTCAAAAAACCGGCGGGTTACGGGGCGGTTCAAAACCGCCGGTTTTCGGCTTGAACCGCCGGTTCCGGGCCGGTTCGACGGTTCGACGAATTTTTTTTTTTTTTTTTGCATTTTTCAACTTTTCAATTTTAATCAACTTACATTACACTTTTCAAGTTTGTTTTTTTATGAAATGTGAGTAAATAAAATTGAAAAAAATACGGATAAAGTTGCAATTTTATTGAAATTGCATGTTTACAAATTACACATTACAAGTTACAACAATTACAAATTGAAAACATATGGCGGTCTTGAAGTCTTAAACAAAATTTAAATACAAATGAGACTACTAGTGAAGAACTAATTACAAATGACAAGAAACGATGTTGAAGTTCTTAAACGTATAAGTGTATTATATATATACTCTTAACCGGCGAAGAAGATCTTTCTACATAACTAAATTAAGGACACCTTTAGCAATTCAACTTTAAATGTTGAGTTTCGTCTAACAATCAACTAATATAGTAGAATTGTCAAAAGTTTCCCTCATTTAGCCGTATAGAGAAATATACTTCATCGACTAGAGTATATACAAATACAATTATGTAATTGTTTTTGCATATACAAAAACATATGGCGGTTCAACCCTAAACCGGCGGGTTGTCCACGGTTTCCGTCAGAAAACCGCCGGTTTCTGACTGAAAACCGGCGGTTTCTGACCGGTTTTGCAGGCCTACACACTGACCCTACGGCCTAGCCTCTGAAAAGTTGCCGGAACCGTCAGAAACCGGCTCCCGAACCGGCGGTTTACCCCGACAAACCGGCGGTTTACCCCGCGAACCGCCGGTTCCAACGGCTATACTAAACCCCTACGCGAACCCTACGAACCCCTAACCTACGAAACACTATTTAACCCTTTGAACCGGCGGTTCGAACCGCCGGTTTTGAACCGCCGGTTCAGGTTCAATATATTGCCGAACCTGAACCGGCCCTTCCGACCCTTCAACCCTTCTGCCGGTTCAACCCGCCGGTTCCGGGCCCGGTTCCGGTTCATGAACCGACGGGCCCGAACCGGCGGTTAACCGCCGGGCCGGGTCGGTTTGTGCATGCCTACGCTGACCCATCCTTCAGTGTACAAGAAATAGGGTTGTTTTCCTCCATTTATTTATTTATTTATTTTGGGAGCCCCGAATTAGGAATGGGTTCTGGTTTGACGAAATTGCCCCCTAATTGAGTGTAGTCGTGCGAGGCAATTTGGGGTGGATATTAAAAAAGCAAGGGTAAAAATAGTATTTTCTCTTCATATCTTGATTCAACTTCCGATGCAGATTCAATTCTTACCTTTTTTTTAAGAATTGAAATTGGTCCATTTCTTCAAGTAACAGTGCGGGCCGAGGTGAATTACAGGGCCATCAAGAACTATGTTTAATATAGTGAACACTCGTTTTTAACAAGAATTGACCCACTATCTGCCTATAACCGATAAGGTGAACACGTTCTAAAACTATAGTTAACAATTGGTGCATATTTTTGGTGTCAATAACAGCAGAAACAATTGTAACATGAATAATATAGAGCCAAGAAAATAGATAATATGAGATAAATAATTTCAAAATGAGCAATATAAATTAAAGATACATACTGACAGTATCACTGTCGAAATAATTGAAGAATGGATTTTTTCAAATAATAACATAACTTTAAATTATATTTACTAATATTAGTATAAGATATCTATACATATTTATGTGGCTAAATAATTTTTTTTAGATTACAAAAATATTACTTTGTGATCTTATAATAATAATATTTATACAGATAAGAAAATAAACAAAATTATACTACAAAATTACTAGTTTGAGAAAAAAAATAAACAAAAATTATCTACAAAATTACTAGTGTAAGAAAAAAACATAAATTATTAATTATTGACTACTGAATTAACTATGAGAATTCGAAAAATAAATTATAAATTAATCTAGCTATGAAAAAAAACATAAATAGAAATCTAAAAATGACTACTCCCTCCATCCACAAAAAATAGACAAAGTTATAAATGACGAGTTTTAATGTGCAACTGGTAAGAGAGAGGTAGGGGAAAAGTGGTGAAAGTAGTGTTAGTTGATTGTGGGGGTCTATATTTAGAATAATGTGTAGGATTATTACTTGTTTAAAATTTTCCAAATTTAGATTTTGTCTAATTTTGGTGGAATGAGGGAGTATGATTTAATCTAGCAGTTAGAAAAACAAAAAATCTACTTATATATATAAAAAAAAATAGAGTATAGATAGAAAATCCACAAAAATGATCAAATGAAAACATATAGCAATTAGTAAAACACTACAATGACGCCAACTAGATCCAAACCTCAAATCTCTCACACACTAGCCGCACTCAGAAACCAAATGCACCATATAGGTAAACCTGAATGGCTGGGGGAACTATGGAAACTCATGCTCAAACTAAATAAGACTCCTATTGTAGAACCGAACTCCTATTGTAGAACCGAAAGAGTATTATTTTATACTTCCTTCATCTCCCAAAGTTTGTCCCAATTTGATCCGGCGCGGGTTTTAAGAAATTGTTTGACTTTGTATTAAATGGAGGTATGTAGTGGAACAAGGGTTCCATATTGAGGAGATTGATGGTGTATTTAATGTCTATTTTTAGTAAGATTCCAAATGAGACAAATTTTATGAGACGCACGAAAGTGATATAATGGGACAAACTTTGAGGGACGGGGAGAGTAATTTTTTTTAGTTTCTCATGTTACTTCAACATAAGTTGTTTAGCTAAATTCATAGATAAGACTTTGAATTTTATCAAACTCACAATATGTCAAAAACGTGTTCCAGCAAACTTTAAACAAACAATCCATATCAGATCAAGCACATCAATTCAATGTCGATTAAATTTAACTTCAAATGTAATCATGTATAGAATTCTCATTACCTAAAGGCTAAACAGCAAAGATTCAGTAAGCCCAAAATCAGTAAACACATGCTTGCTTGTTGCATCCAATCTATGAGAAGAAAATCTAAATGAATATATCTATATATAAGATATTTCGACACATTCGATGTTTCAAAAACGCAAGAAACTGAGAATCATCAGGACAATACTAGACAAACATAAACATGAGGAGAATCATCATCCTTTTCAACTGGGACCTATGCAGTATGCACTTCCAATTTGCTTCTTTTACACTTTCCCCTTCTCAATTTGCTTCTTTCAGTACCACCACCGTCGTCACCACCACCACCAACACCATAATTCCATCGCTTTCTCATCACCAGAAGGGATTCTCCGACTGCATAACATACATTTGACTTCTTCAGTAGGGAGAGTCATGACCTGGACTGTCGGAATGCATATCCATCGATGTGTCATTGGAACTAGGGTTGGTGTCTCTGTTTTGATTGGTGCTGTTCTCATTATTCCGTATGGCATTGTTCGAGGAGAAACCTCCCTGTGATAAGTGATAGTGCTGGAGAGTCCGACGCACTGGACTAGAGAGAGCATTTGAAAACACAGAATTCTTACTTTGATCTGAATTTCCTACGCGAAGTCCTTGTCCAACAGTTGCAGGACCAAATGAATTAGAAGATACGGGAAGTCCTGTTTGAGGTAACTGCATTAAATTATTAGTCTGTGGTTGCTGCAGGGGGAGCCTTGGGGATGGGGGAGGTTCTTCTGTTCCATAATCAAGTTCGTTCTGCATATGTTGAAAATAATAGAACAGCATCACAATGTTAGTCCATCCTAATTTGCCATATTAGAACTTTGGCCAATACAGAAATTGCAGAGAACATAGAAAAGAAGGAATCAAAGCTTCATGTGGTTCAATGGAAATTAAATAAACTCTGAGCCATCTACCAGCAATAAGACTTCATGGTAAGATCAGTGAGGTCAGAGCCTTCTTTCATGCGGTCATTCATGCCACAATCATATTTATTTCAACCATGAATCTGTGAAAGAAAATGATCGACCAGAGCCAACTATGAACCATGACAGATGTACAACACTATTGACTGTTAGCCAAAAGAACAGCATCTGAATTTGTTTTGCAATCTTTACCATAGACATACTCACATGTGACAAATAAACAATGCATATCGAGTAAATACGCCCATCAACATAGTACAGATCTGTATGCGTTAAAAGTTACTCTCTGTACCATACAACAGACCAGTACCACCACAATTGAAAACAAATGTTTTTTTTATTTAGACTACCAATTAAAAGTATACACCAACACAGAAGAAAATGGTTGACAGTAGACTGCGTCTCAGTAGCAACAAATATCATGAGAAACTTCAATACTTCAGAAACGACCACCCATAGTCCTTAGACAAAACTCAAAACACATGAAGATCAAATTATGATATAATGTTTGAAAATTTATATCTCTCACATCGTATTGAATTGCTTCAAACATAAGAATTAGCAAAGTGAAAAAGAAAAGATAAAAAACAATGTATTTACATATGCACGTGTTTCTAAATTCTAATTGAATTTAAAGTAATCCGCAAGCTCACAGGCTTTGAACTAAAATAGTATGAAAACCATCCAGATCCAATGCTGATTGCTGAGTAAGAGACTACTTTCATAATCACATTCTACATTTATCCAGCTTTGTTGTGCCAGAATTCAACAACAAAGACACAATTACACCTCATATAACTGAATTTAGATACACTATAAAATTCTAATTAAGAATGGAAGTAAAGAAAAAGTAACACAGAGATAAATATTGATAGCAATCCCAAGCCACATATCAATGTGTGAAGAACACAAAGAAAATATTCCATAAGCACCAAGAATTGATGAATAAAGTACTACACTAGTACTAATTAACTAGTGTTGAACACATTTAGCAATTTATTGAGATGAAGAATAAACCTGCAGATATGCGAGTATGTCGCCACTCGTTACTCTAATTCCGTGCTCTTGCTGTCTTAATATCCAATTGTAAAGCTTATCCTACATCGGTAAAGAACAAGAAATAATGAGCATTCCAACAAGTATATAAACTTTTAAAGCAGAAAACCTATTATTATCAGTGCTCAATTACTACTACGATAATCAATAAACCTAAAGACCAATCACATTTGGGGCAATCCCCCCAAACCCTCAAAAAAGTAAAATCAGAACCCCTTGATCAAATTCACATACATCTAAGGCGTACCAGCAATTTTTCTTAACAAAATTCACACGGATTCATCAGCCCAAAATTGTAAATGACACAGCCTGTGCATTATCGAGGCGGTATAACTCTCAATTTGCATAAAATCATGCATATGAAAACAGAATACGGAGAGTAGCATCAAAATATAGCGCAGAGACCATCGAGTGGCGTTCACCCGCTTGGAAGGAGAGGCGCTGCTGGTGCATCGCGTGCGTGTAGAGGTGGGAGAGGGAGTTGGCCGCGCTGCAGAAAGTGGTGTACATCCCTCGATCGACCTCATCGAGGCGCGTGGCTTCGGATTTCCTCTTCTTGGCCATTAATTTGGGGGAATTTAAATTAGGAACAAAAACCCTAGTTGGATATACAGAAAAGAGGAGAAATTACGATGACAAAGAAAACAATTATACAGAGGAGATAGATAGAGAGGTTGGAGACACGGCCGTGGAACTTTTCATGGCCCACGTGGATTCACAGCTGGCATTTTTTTCAATTAATTTTTCTAGTCTAAATAATTTAATTAAGTTCACTAAAATACTACTCCCTCCGCCCATGATATTCCTCAATAAGGCCGCATTTTGAGACCGCTACAGGCTCGCGGCCTTATTGCATGCCGCCGGAAAAATAGTTGAAGTCGTGGCAGTCTGCTAGGGTTTTGCGGGTGGTTTTACGGTCTTATTGCAAGCCTCCCCGTTGCGTCGCTTGTCGGATTTGTAATTTTTATTATTTAAATTATAATTAATTTTTTTTAACTTTTTATCTATAAATACCACCATTTCACGCCTCATTTCACCATCCTTTCATTTTGTCCGCCAGTACTTGTCACCAGTTTCCTTTCGGCTCATCGGTCAATGTTTCTCACACTTACTTTTTGCTATTTTCGATAATGGACCTACATTCTATTAACTCATCATTTCACTCACAATTTATTACTCCCTTCATCCCATAATAGATGACATACTTGAGTAATGACACGAGATTTTATAAGATGTTATTTTGTGTGTTAAGTGGAGGAAGAAGATAGTATATTTATATTGATGTGAGAGAGAGTTGTTTTTCTAAAAAAGAAGATATGACATCTTTTATGGGACCAACTAAAGAAATGTGCGACATCTATAATAGGACGAAGGGATTATAAAACCAATACTTCATTCGTCCCATAAAAATAATTCTTTCCAATTTGGTCATTCTCATAAAAGTAGTCCACTTCTATTTTTGATAATTTCTTCCTCTCTAATTAGATGGTCTCATTCACCACTAACATACCCCAATAACTATTTTTTATATCTTTCTCCTACTTTACAAATTATTATGCATTAAGACTTGTATCGTCCCAAATGCCTATATTTTTATGAGGCGGGTGGAGTATATAAAATTATGACTCACATTTCACCAACTTTTTTCACCCACTTTCATTTATATTTCTTAAAACCCAAGCCGAGTTAACTTGTGTCAATTAATGGCGGATGAAGAGAGTATAATGTATCCTGGTGATCCCTCGATGTATATCGATGGTACGCAAATGAGAGTATGACTTTGGCAGCTAACCTTCTACATTTTTTGTCAATAAGCGAGATGGAATCCCAATGATTGCAACTCGTTGATCAAGGAGAGGGATACCAATCGACAGTGCAACCGATACCCAGAACACACAGCTTCGGAAGCAACACAGTTGACAATTTTCCAGTCAACACGATAACTATGAGATTCGGACATGGAGTCATCAACCGATATAGCGCTAGCATCCCCTTCGAAGGTCGGTTCTGGTTCGTGAGTTAAGGGGAAAGGAAAAGCCAAAGAAAAAGTATGCCATGGATGGGGGAAGAAGTTCATAATTGAGGAGACGATCGTGGTGGCTAAGTGTTACATTAACGTGTGTGAGGATTTGGTGGCAGGAGGTCAACAAATTCTGGATGCGGATTTGTCAGACATTCAACAAGATCAAGCCCAAATGTGCATGACCTCGCGAATGAGATCACCTCTGCCAGCATTGGGCCAGGTTCAAGTAGAGATGTCCAAATTTGCCACCATCTACTACAACGTTCAAAAGACATAGGCAGCGGACAAAATTTGGACGATATCTGATACTGACCAAATAAGAGAACTCATCCCAAAAGACTAGCCTGTTAGGAGAGAGAGCCCATTTAGCCTATATACCACACATCGTGGGAATTGAGTCCGTAACATTCGACCCTCCTTTAAGGGCCAACGTCCTCGTTGGTCACGGCTACGTTGGTCACAAGTGGTTCTTTGCCAGGCCACCACTCCGTGGGCCACCACTCCGAGTTCTCGTTGGTCACTGCCTCGTTGGTCACGTCGGATTCTTTGCCCGGCCACCATTCCGTGGATCACCACTCCGAGCGGTCCCAAACGCACTCGTTGGTCACGACACTCCGAGCCGTTTGGGCTCTCAATGAAACCACCAATTGATACAGACCAAACAGGAGAACTCATCCCAAAAGACTAGCCTGTTAGGAGAGAGAGCTCATTTAGTCTATATACCCCACATCAGTTGTTCTCACAACCGATATGGGAATTGAGTCCGTAACATTCGACCCTCCTTTAAGGGCCAACGTACTCGTTGGTCACGGCCACGTTGGTCACGGCTGGTTCTTTGCCAGGCCACCACTCCGAGTTCTCGTTGGTCACGGCCACGTTGGTCACGGCGAGTTCGTTGCCCGGCCACCACTCCGAGCCGTTTGGGCTCTCAATGAAAGCACCAATTGATACAGACCAAATAGGAGAACTCATCCCAAAAGACTAATCTTATAGGAGAGAGAGCGCATTTAGTCTATATACCCCACATCGTGGGAATTGAGTTCGTAACAATATCCCTCGCAAGGCTTTCAAGACATTCGTCAAGGGTCACCTAAAACTACTCCAGTAACGGGGTGATTCCTTCGACTTAAACCCCTTGTGGAGGAGAGTGTTGCAAACAGATGCCAACCGAAAATCGTCCCATGGACCAAAAAGCTGCCAATTGGAAGGGCATCTCTGCAAGCGGTACGCCCGAGCCAAGCCAAGCGGAGTGCATATATCCCAACGTGAAGCAGATGGCCTTTGTGTCGAAGATGACGAAATGAAAGTCCACAATGAAACTATAGACAGGGGCACAAAACGAGGAAGAGAGCCAAATGCACTACAACGTGATTCAACTTCTTCACTCCAATTTGGGACTTAGGCGTGTTATTTTCTAGTTTAAGTTTTATTAATCTATTTACTATTCATTTATGTTTTTTATTTTATATAGTTTTTATTATTGTGTTTTTTAATCTATATTATTTTCTAACTCAAAAATTACAAGAAAAAAATATTAAGAAGGTAAAAATTAGTGAAATAAGACTAACAATGGAACTAACTTATTACATGTGTTTTGGCTGAAATAAAAAATGCTGACGTGGTAGAGGAAACTTGCATTGTGCTTGAAAATGAAGACATTATTATGGATGCCCTAAAGGACCATTTTGATTCAATACGAATTTTAAGAAATTATTTAACTTTGTGAAGAAAAGTGAGTCATAAAATTAATGGAATATGCAGTATTTGTTTTATAATAGATTGTAAGTGGAAAATGTTAGTGGAATGTAGGTCCACATATCGAAAGTGAAAAAAAAGTCAATAGATCTTTTTAATCACAGACATGCCGAAATTAGAGGGGTATAGTTAGAAAGATTGTGCACATCTTGAGTGTAACAGAAGGAGAGTTAGAAAGAAAATGTAATTAAAGTATTATTATTGGGGAATGGTTCCCACGGTCCAACCTCAATAGAGAGGAAGAGTATTCAAAATTAGAAAGTGCACACTTTTGTGCGACAGACTAAAAAGTAAAGAGTGCATGCTCATGTAGGACGGAGAGAGTACGATAGAATGAAAGAAATAAAATATAACGGAAAAAAAAGTTATGAACGAAAATAAAATAAACCTACTAGTGCTTTTAAATTGAAATAAACATATTTGTGATGTTTTTGATAATTATTTTCTTCAACAATTATTAATAAATAATGATCAAATACAACTGTAACAAGTAAAGGAATTAGATTAAAAATGAAAGAGTTCAACAAAAAGCCTCGGACTAAATGTCACGGATTTAGATTAAAACTGAAAGAGTTCAACAAAAAGCCTCGGACTAAATGTCACAACCCGTTGTTTGTGAACATAGGGCTGGTTTGATAGCCTATAATAGAAATGCTGAAGTCAGAATATAAATTTGAATAGAATCCATATTTTAGGAAAAATAAGTTTATATCCATACGTTTGATACTCTCTGAATATATTTCAGAATAACTACACATGTGTTTGATACAATTGGAGTATTATTTCATGGAAGTATATTCCCAAATTTACCCTTCAAAACCCTAGCAGCAATAAGGCTCTACATCACGCTTCAGACAAATTATGCGCAGCCCACACTCCTCTTCTCTTCTTCACTGAAGCGGCGGACATAGACGGAGGAATCATGAGTTTGAACAACTGGTATTTCACTCTGATTTTCTTCTTCCTACAAGTTTTGTTGAATATTTTCTTGAATATTGAAGTTACTCGACTAAACTAGAAGTCACAAATTGGTTAGGGAAAAAATGGGATGTATGAAGAAATTTTAGAGTCTCGATACAGTGTACTTGTTTTCTAAGCTTGATGTCACTTGAGTAAAATGTGAAATGGTTTTGTGTATAGTTTGTCAAGCCAACACACCCTGCAATATTTTGGTTGAATGCTGCCTGACTTAATGGAGTTCGATTTAACTGGACTTGTATGTCTCCTCTCGTTGTGATGGTGTTTCAAACTTTATTTTGATTGCCATATTGTATTTTTCTCAAAATATATCAGGGAAAATAAATATGCTTGAATTTAGGCAGAATAAAGGACATTATTCCCAACTCAATTAATCTCTCAACAGTTGTTCTGTTTCCAACCAATGACTAATTACCTTTGATGTAATTTTAGATTTAATTAAAACCAAATATCTCATGAATAAATATTCTGATTCTATCATATTACTGTCATATTATGAAGAATGTATACATTATTTCATCCATCTCAAAGAGTCACATTATAACAATAAAAAGTTTAGTGCAATAAAATAAAACCATGTTTGACCCTCAACATTTTCACTTCTTATAGGTACGCTAACCATGGAAGACTCCTACCTATCCCGTGACAATGACGATCCAGATCAGACTCAAAATGGTTAGAGTATTGAACTTCTCTTTTATACTATATGATATGATTTGGTTAGTAGCATGAATATGGCTTGGATGTGTTATGATTATAATTGATGCAGATCTAAACAAGGGGAGGGTGGCACGCAAAATGAAGATTGATCGTACTCGTAGAAGTTGGTCTCCTCGTGAAGAGGAGGTGCTGCTGTCAACCATGAAGGGCCTCATTGTCACTGGATGGAAAGCGGATAACGGTTTCCGTGGCGGCTACCTGTCTCGTATTATGGAGGCGTTGAAGCGTGAATTCCCTCGTACTGACTTGAAGACAAGCCCCCATATCACATCCAAGATTTCCCAATGGAAAAAAAGTTACAACTCTCTTTGTGGAATCCTCGGACGAAGCGGTGTAGGCTTCAACCTGCATAATGACTACAAGATTGACTATGACGACGACCAGTGGGAACAAATCATTAAGGTATGCATCGTGATGGTTATGTGAATGCTATATTTTTTCATTGAATTTATAACATGGGCAGTTAATACTCATTTGTTCAAATTACATTGTTTACTACTGTGGTGTTAGGCGGATAAGGAAGCCCGCAACATGCGTTTCAAGTCATGGCCTATGTGGGATGCATGGAAGGAGATATTTGGAAAAGATCGTGCTGTAGGCACTACTGCTGCGGATCTGGGTGAAATGTCTAAAGAAGTTTGTTCAACTGGTGTCCCATTCCTTGAAAATAGAGACAGTGAGTATGTTGCAAGTACTGGTGCACCTTTTGGTGCCAATCCACAGAATACTAAGAGCTCTCCTCAAGGCTTGGATCAAACTGCAAGTGACAATGATAATGAAACTCAGTCAGCTCAGAAAAAGAATAAGAAGCGTAAGGTTGTTGATAGGTCTGATATCCTTCTGGAGATGCTTGCTAAAAGCAATGAAGACATTAACTCAAGGCTTGATAAGTTGACCAATAGGATTGGCTATGAGTTTGATGTTAGCAAAGCAAGGAATGAAGTTTTTCCAATTCTCGGAGATATTCAAGGCCTCACTATTGGGCAGCAGCTTGATGCCGCTAGGATAATTCTTGAGAAGGTGCAGCGCTTGGACTTGTTCATGTCTCTTCCGGAAGCTTTTCGTCATACGTACGTGGTGCGTATGTTGGAGAAGCACACCTGATGCAAGGATGTAGGTGATGACCTACTGTGTTTTTTGTGTAACCTGAATATGTACTCTTGTTGGTAATTTACTTTTGGTATGTAAGCCTAAAACATTGGCACTCTAGTAATCTGTAATCATCCAACTCCATTGTTGCTTTTGGTGTGTAAGCCTAAAACATTGGCATTCTAGTTTTGTTGGAGTTGATGTAATTACAGAATTTAGAAAATGTCAACATCGTTTGATAATATCTGATCTGCATGTAGCATCTACTATTATTTTGATAATCATGATCTTGATTCTGTGTCCTTATTTTTGGATTTGAGAGATATAGGCAGGACATAGATAATGGTGAATTGGAGGATTCATAACAAATTTGTTCGCCATCATCGAAAATATGGGTTTGTAACAAAAGGGGAACTGAAGGTGAACTCAACTCAAGTTGCTACAAGAGCAGAAATGATAATAAGCTTACATACTACTTGATAATCATGATCTTGATTCTGTGTCCTTATTTTTGGATTTGAGAGATATAGGCAGGACATAGATAATGGTGAATTGGAGGATTCATAACAAATTTGTTCACCATCATCGAAAATATGGGTTTGTAACAAAAGGGGAACTGAAGGTGAACTCAACTCAAGTTGCTACAAGAGCAGAAATGATAATAAGCTTACATACTACTTAATGAGGTTCATGAGTCTAGAAATCTTACATTCAAACATGAGTACATATCTTACACAATCCAAACTACAGACAAATGCAAAAGAAAATAGCATGTCACAGGTGACTTATTATCCAAATAGATATCCTAATATTACTTATGGATATCCTAATATTACTTGTGGAACGTTGCATGTTGGGACTTAATTTCATTCGTACGGACGCCACCACCATGCATTCGGGCTAGATGAAGCACAAGAAGTATCATTTGATGATATAGTTCCTTTACCATTCGTAGATTCGTGGTCAGAGGCATTTCCGACATCATCGAAAAGTTTGCGTGGATTCATCTTACCCTTTTGTTTACCAGCTGCTGCAGAAGATTGCCCAGTGACATATGTTTTTCCCGAACGCATTGTGTCATCAAATTCTGCTTCCAAAGTGGTTTCGGAAATGGTGATGACCTCTTCATTATTTTCCAGTTGTAAACCTTCACCACCAAACATCATTTGCATTTGCTTGTATTCGGGTTCGCCATCAACAATATATGCTCCAAGAAATTCAGAAGCATGAAGAGATAACAAGAAACATATGAAAAAAATACCTTCTACCGTGAGAGGGTTCAAACTCAAAAAGTTAATAATAGCACCTTCAAAAGAGCAACCCATGTTTTCTCTGAAGCAAAGACCTTGTTCGATGGTTTATCCCACCTCGTACCTGCATGCTCGACTAGTCCTTTGAAGGACCGATAACGACGTTCCAGAAATAGCAAACGATTGTAGATGTCATCCCTATTGACTCGCACACCAATATCCTCTTCGAGAGTTGCCTCAGCCTCATACAAGAACTCCACCGGGATGACGATGCCGTCAAAATTATGCGCCTTCTTCTCTCTCAAAAGACTGCTGAGTATTATGCTATCCATTTCAGGTGTCCACCCATCATGGTAGAAATACTCATGTTGAGCTTTGAAGTTGGGATTCATGATGGGTGGTAGAAATACTCATGTTGAGCTTTGAAGTTGGGATTCATATCAGGTGGGAGCTAAGATTTTTTTGAATTTGGATGAGTGTATACGAACAATTGAATAGCATTACTCCATATTTATATTATCTAAAAGTCTGACATCAAATATTGTGGCATGGAGAAATATTGTACTTCAATGAGAAATATTTTGCTTCAAATCCATGTATAGTACAATGAAAATATTTTGCTTCAAATCCATGTCTAAGGATTGTCTGACACCTAGCTATAGAAAAGCCAAGTATGAAAGTGGTAAAATTTCTTTAACTTTACTGCCTTTACTTAAAAAATATTACAATACTCTACAACATACAATGATCCATGAAAGCTTATTAAATTTGTTAATAAACACTTTACTAATAAAGCTCCCAAAACAACACATGATCTTAGAATTTGCATTTATTGACTACCTCTGCACATTGAGAGTTTACAAACATGATACATGTGGATTAAAGCTATGCAACATGCTATGACATAAAATCCCTGCAAAAAGCAATCAAATTTCCATATGCCATAACTAACCAGAACTATAAAGCTTCTATGAATTTTCACTTTTCACTGTAAAAAGTAAATCTATTGTCACTACCCAATAAGTGTAGAGTAAAGTTGCACTGATATTCTTATAATTCAACATAGGCATCAACGATAAACTTCAGATTGAGAGACAACTCTATGAAGTTGTTGCGACCGACTTGACGAATCAATGCAATTTTTTTGAAATACGACTTGTCTAACTTTGGATGTATTCATAGAGTAGTCTTTAACTTGATAAGGCTTCACAATTTCAGGAAAAAGACACCACACAGTCAATACTCATATTAGTTCCATGTGCTAAGAAATGACAAGTCATGAATGAGCAAAAGGCTACATAGCTGATAATTCAAGCCAAAGTGACAATTGTAGTCTTCTAAGTGACAACAAAACTAATAGATATATAAATATGATAAATCAAGCTGCTAAATCAGTCAACAATAGGTGTAATGTATGTGGATCAACATCACTTAGGTACATAAGTTAGGAGAAACAAAGCATCCAAAAGGCAAAATGCAAAGGGCTGCATAACTGATAATTCAAGCCAAGATGACCACTGTATTCTTATATATGACAACAAAACTAATAGCAATATAAATATGATAAACAAGCTCCTAATTCAGTCAACAATAGGTCCAATGTATGTGGATCAACATCACTTAGGTACATAAGTTAGGAGAAACTAAAATACAAAAGGCAAAATGCAAAGTCTACAACATCTTTCCAAGGATAACACCAAGCAAAACAAGAACCATGCTCATGCACTTTGGGGCATCATCGTCATCATGAACTTCGCGGGACTTCATCCTGTATCAAATAGGGTATACAATATATTAGCCACGAAGTGATTGAAAGATTGAGATGAGCAACAAATGTGTATATATTGTGCATGTAAAAAAACAGGGAATGTGCTTATCAACACTTCAAATATATGCCTCACGCACCCACATATCAGCAGCCATTTGATCCCGTAGGTCATTCCATTGAGGCGTTGGTTCAATAACATCTACATACACTGAATTGTCATGATCTTCTTGCAATCCAATGTCGTCTACATTATTATCCACTAACTCCTCAATTGGATCTACAATCATCTCACCTCGAATGTAATTATGTAACAGAAAACAAGCCATAATCAACCTGATTTGTATTTTTATCGGGTAGAATGATGGGCTACGGAGAATGCTCCAACGCATTTTAAGTACCGCAAATGCCCTTTCAATACATTTCTCGCACTAGTATGCCACATGTTAAATATTTCACAAGGATTCTTGGGCCTCTCAGTGTTTGGACCCCATTCTTTTAGGTGGTATCTAACTCATTTATAAGGTGTTAAAAATCCTTCACTATTTGCATATCCATTGTCACATAGATAATAGTGACCTACGAGTAAATTTCAAATGGTCAGTAGAATGTATACCCTTGCATAGGGAGAAATATGTAATAAACACAGGTGAAATCTAGAAATATTTTGAACAAATTAGAAGTGATACCTCTAGGCACTTTAAGTCCAAATTCGCTTGTCACGGCGTCCCGTAGGACTCGTGCATCACCAACCGACCCTTCCCACCCAGGCAACACATATGTAAAACACATGTCTCTAGTGCATGCAGCCAGAGTGTTTGTCGCTATATGCCCCTTCCTAGTTCGATATCTTGGTTTGTCAACCATGTCTACTCGCACAGTGATGTAGGTGCCATCTAAAGCACCCAAACAACTCTATAAGACAAACAAAACAACACATAGTAAGGATTAATGCTATTCTAAAGGTGGGTATGTGCAAGAATATTCTTCGCTCAAGAAAAAAACCTAACTGTATGTGCCTTAAACCATTTCCACCTATTGTCGACACAATCATCTGGTACTGGAGTAGGCTTCACAACAAACAGAGCATGAAGTTTTATTAGGGCATTGAGGACTACATGTACATAGTGTGAAACCGTATGCTTGGAGCGAAAAAATTCAAAGCTAACTATCCTGTTTTTTTATGGTGTGCCAGTACACATAAGAAAATTGCTACTTGTTCTTCCACTTTAACAAACGCTCCATCGACCAACCCAGCTAGTTCTCTAAAAAGTATACAAAGCCTCCCAAAACAATTACGATCCATACGCAGATTATCTAAGCAAGATCGGTCAGAGACACCTACTAATCTATTTAAACGCCTCACTTGGGTGGGGATGCGGGCTAAACGACGAAATAAACATCGTGGATTGTTTGCTCTCGACCGCCTACCAACATTGTTCAGTTGGAAAAACTCATGGAGAATGACAGAGGTTTGTTGTTGGTGTGTGTGAATGATGTCCTGAATTAGCAAAAATAATTCCTCATTCGGCAGGAACTGTGTACTCATTCTAAGTAACTAAAATTCTTTTCAGATGACCGCTATTCCAAACTCAGCTGCAAAAATGGAAGAAACATTCATATTCGGGAAAGATGGTACATCATGTAAGGTTGCCAAGCATAACCAGAACATAAACAAAAAGCAATCAAATTTCCTAATGCCAAAACCAACCACAACAGCCACTTGATTTCATGATTACAGAACAGCATTCCATCCCCAATTCCATTTTGAGAAATTTCTTATGCCTAAAAAAGAGAAACAAACAAAAAAACAATTGCGAAGTTTGCAAAAAAAAATGAGAAAAAAAAATTCGAAACAATTGAAGGACATAACTCTCTTCTGGAGATAGAAGTTTGAAAGTCGCTCTATTATTTTGAATATGGTGTTTATAGAAGTTTGAATTTGGACAACAAGATTTCAAAAACAACATATCAGCCAACAACAATTGTAAACTAGTGAAGAATTGTAAGAATTGTCACTAAGTGAAGCTTTTACCTATGGAACCTAGAAAGTGGCAGAAGGCCAAGAAGAAAGAAACTTCTTCCAACTTCTAGCTTCGTCCTTGAAAATTAGCACTGGGGTTGATTTCCCCTCAGATCTGTGTGCTATGGTGTAAATCTGCTAAACAAAAAGTAGGGCAAGAAGCTTCGCATCAAATCTCTCGTGCAAAAATTGACCACCAACAAAGATGAATTGAGACAGAATCCAACCTCGTGTTGCTTGTCCAGGGTCGTTTGTAGCTTTCATCCAAAACAAGAGCTTCAATTTTTCGAACCAGAAGCAGTGGGGGAGGAGAAGAATATAGCGTTAGAAGACGAGGGTTTTTTTTGAAAATATGTTTTTTTTTCTGGCAAATACCATGAAGTCAGAATATAATTTCCCCATTTCTTTTGGAAAAGTTAACGGGTGAGGAGTACTATAGTTCATCGGGCTTTTTGCGAGCTGAGTGTAGTTTAATGGGCTTTGAGAAAAATCAAATGAGTATCAAACATTCGAATAATTAAGAAATGAGGCTCTTTTCTGGGTTATTGAATGGTATCAAACCAGCCCTGACTGGAAATCATCGTTCACAAAAGCACAACAACTATAAACTGAAAGTATAACTGAAATTGTAGCTAATCCTATATAGGTCGCGACATTAAGCCTTCCATAGATGCTTCATTCCTCATATCCCCACTCTCAAACTACACTGAAATATTAATAATCATCTCATACAAAACCTTATATTGATTCCATCGTTTGAATTTCAAGTTATTTTGGGATCGTTTTTTTTTTGGCGATGTTGGCTTGATTACTCCCTCCGTTTTTTAAAAATAGCAACTATTTTCATTTTTGGTCGTTCCTTAAAAATAGAAACTTTAGAATATTTCTATTTTAGGACATGGACCCCACAATCCACTAACTCTACTTTCGCTACTTTTTTTCTTCATCTCTCTTACTTTACTCATTTTTCTTTTCCTCTCTCTCACTTTACCAATTCTTCTCACTTACTTTACCAATTGTGCATTAAAACTCATGCCGTTTCAAATGTTTCTCTTTTTTTAATACGGAGTGAGTATTTTATATAGATTCATAGTATAATAATCAAACATGTTATTACTACAAATTTGGTATAATTATATATTTTGACCTTTTTATGTACACATACAGATTTTGTTTGTTCATACCTAGATTTTCGCATTTTGTATAAAAACTTTGTCTGAACATATAAGGATTTCGTTATAATCCTTCTAAAGTCATTTCTAATTTAATAAATGGTACGTGAAAATATTATGTAAATCGAAGAAATCATGAGGATTTTAATATTATAAGGTATTTTATGAGAGAAATTAACCCTTATGCCTTTGTCTTCTTATATTTGGAACATCAAACATGTGGTGGCCCAAATTCTTAGCCGCACGAATTAATATATATATATAATATTATTATATATATATATATATATGGATGTATTCATTTCCTTTTTTATCTTTTGTTCTATTGTTCTTTTTAATCTCAGCCCCACGATTTTGTCATCCGACGGTTAGATTGATGCCACGTGTCATTTAATAATGCAGATTTTCAGTTGAATAATGCACACCGACTAATAATGCACCATTATAGTATAATAATGCAGATTTTCAGTTGAATAATGCACACCGACTAATAATGCAAATTTTTCGTCAAATAATGCAGATCATCACAACCATCCAATTCAAGGATCCAAGGGCTGTGATTAAAAAAGAATATTGGAATGAAAAGCTGCGAAGGACCTTAACACACCCATATATATATATATATATATATATATATATATATATATATATATATGGATTGTGATCAAGATAGAACCATTCTTAAACATAGAACCATTCTTAAACGTAGAACAAATGCCAAACGGAGGTCGTTAGATCTTTTAATCCAATGGTGTTGATTTGCACAGCAACTTCCCATTACAACCAAAACTATTATTAATGGGTGAATGCAGAGAAGTGAAAAAATAAAGCATGCATGGACTCTTCTTCGTTTCATTCATTCTTCCATCAACGTGTGAGTTTTTTCACATGTGGAGTCCGGAATGTCGTGAAAACATAGTCTAATATGTATGATTTTTAATCTTGACCGTCATTTTTTCCTCATCCAATGAATAAAATATGTAGAGTTCTAGGTTCTACACTTAAGAATGGTTCTATCTTTAACGCAACCCTATATATATATATATATAGGGGTGCATTATAATGATAACCCCAATTTCCGTAATAACCCTATAACTAAATCTGGACCACACATTTTTAAAATCACGTGGTCTAGATTCAAACTCAGCTTTCCTTCATAAAAAAGGCGTAGAGGGTAAATATGTCATTTTGCTTATTTAATTTCTGAATTTCGCTCATGATAAAATTACGTATCCAAATTTCGCTCATTTAAATACGTAAAATCTTATTTCCCATGATATACAGATGTATGAGGTTCAGTTACACGTATGTATGAGGTTCAGTTATACGTAAAATCTTATTTCCCATGATATACAAATTTCGCTCATTTAAATACGTAAAATCTTATTTAAGTATCATTTTATCATTTTATCAGTCAAAAGTATCATTTTATCAACTCAGAGTATCATTCTATCCGGCAAAACTATCATTCTATGCAATAAACCTAACATATATCATTTTATCATTTTATCAGTCAAAAGTATCATTTTATCAACTCAGAGTATCATTCTATCCGGCAAAACTATCATTCTATGCAATAAACCTAACATATATCATTTTATCATTTTATCAGTCAATCAAAAGTATCATTTTATCAACTCAGAGTATCATTCTATCCGTCAAAACTATCATTCTATGCAATAAACCTAACATATATCATTTTATCATTTTATCAGTCAATCAAAAGTATCATTTTATCAACTCAGGGTATCATTCTATCCGGAAAAACTATCATTCTATGCAATAAACCTAACATTTATCATTTTATCATTTTATCAGTCAGTCAAAAGTATCATTTTATTAATTCAGAGTATCATTCTATCCGGCAAAAACGATCATTCTATGCAATAAACCTAACATATATCATGTTATCATTTTATCATTTTATCAGTCAGTCAAAAGTATCATTTTATCAACTCAGAGTATCATTCTATCCGGCAAAACTATCATTCTATGCAATAAACCTAACATATATCATTTTATCAGTCAGTCAAAAGTATCATTTTATCAACTCAGAGTATCATTCTATCCGGCAAAACTATCATTCTACGCAATAAACCTAACATATATCATTTTATCAGTCAGTCAAAAGTATCATTTTATCAACCCAGAGTATCATTCTATCCGGAAAAACTATCATTCTATGCAATAAACCTAACATATATTATTTTATCATTTTATCAGTCAGTCAAAAGTATCATTTTATGAACTCAGAGTATCATTCTATCCGGCAAAACTATCATTCTATGCAATAAACCTAACATATATCATTTTATCATTTTATCAGTCAAAAATATCATTTTATCAACTCAGAGTATCATTCTATCCGGCAAAACTATCATTCTATGCAATAAACCTAACATATATCATTTTATCAGTCAGTCAAAAGTATCATTTTATCAACTCAGCGTATCATTATATCCGGCAAAACTATCATTCTATGCAATAAACCTAACATATATCATTTTATCATTTTACGCGATATTTTGCGAAATTTAGAAATTAAATGAGGGAAATGACATATTATCATTTTATCAACTCAGAGTATCATTCTATCCGGCAAAACTATCATTCTATGCAATAAACCTAACATATATCATTTTATCATTTTACGTGATATTTGGCGAAATTCAGAAATTAAATGAGGGATATGACATATTTACCCCCGCGTTTTTTTTTATGAAGTAAATCTAAGTTTGAATCTCAACCACAAGATAAGAAAATATGTGTGGTTCAGATTTGGTTATATGGTTATTACGTGATTTAGGGGTTATCATATGATCACAACTCTATATAGGATTGTATTCAAATCCTTTTCACCTATTTAATCCAATCTCCTTCTTAATCTCCACCGTGTATTTAAGCTGATCCAATGGACTAAATAATTTATTATAATTATCAGATTGCATGCTTTGTGTCACGATCGCCCTCACTAAGGATAGTAAAGACGGGGAAATCGTGACTAGGGAAGGGACTAAGGAGCGGGGAAGAAGAAGGGGAAAACAATGAGAGACAACATCTTAAACAAAGCTTCAAAAGAAGAGTTTTAATCGATTAAACAATTAAGGAGCGGGTTAATATCTCAAGGTAAATAATGTTAAAAAGTAGTGTGGGGCAAAACGAAAGACTTTAACAAGAACGATTCGAAACACGGCAGCGGAAAAACAAGTATCAGAGGAGAGTCATAGGATGACGCCCATGTTTGAAGACACGACGCATCCGGGAATTCCTAAAGCTCACTCAACATCCGCCGCAACATCACCCCTCAACCTGCACATAAAGAAAAAGGATATGCAGGGCTGAGTACTTGTTGTACTCAATGGGCTCATGCCGAAAACATTTTATTACAGTTATGTCATCCATACCGGTGAACTCGAGTTTTTACGTTTATTTAAGAAATATCACGAGTATCACAAAAACACTTTTCACAGACCGGCCGGTCAAAACAATCTTCCCACTTTCTCATCAATCAATCAATCACATCCTCTTACCATAGTGCGACGAAAGTGTGGCCACACTATTCGCCCACGAGACCGGCCGACTAGCAAGGACGGCTCACGATCCCCTCTGTGTACACAGCCTGATAGGGTTTGCGGCCCTGCTCAGACCCGAATTCTTTTATCATAGCCCTATAGCCTAATGGAGCGAACTCACAAACTAGGCATCAAGCACAATCTCAACATAGCCCTATAGCCTAACGGAGCAAGCTCAAACGAACTAGGCATCAGGCAAAAATCTCAACATCAAAACTGTAACATCCCAAACTTTTGTGACTCCTTTTTATATGTTATTTGATTTTTGAATCTTGGAAGTTATGAAACTTTTGTTTCTATGTGATTAAAGTGCCTTGCGTGAAATAAATTGTCGTGGTTATTGAGGGTATTCGTGAACTCGAGGATCGAGAGTTGCTAAGTTGGGTTGTGAATTGCTAAGAGAACGAGGTGGGCTTTCTTTTCAAACCTCTTTACTTTTCCGAAAATGCTATGTGGCGTTATAAGGGTGGTTTAACTATTATGTCATGCCATGTTGTTTTGTTATGAGATTGTGTGCCTGATGCCTAGTTCGTATGAGTTTACTCCGTTAGGCTATATGGTTGTATTGTGAAACGAATTCGGGTCCGAGTAGGGCCGTAAACCCTATCGGGCTGTGTACACTGGTGGGATCGTGAGCCGTCCTTGCTAGTCGGCCGGTCTCGTGGGCGAATAGTGTGGCCACACTTTCGTCGCACTGTGATTGTGATTGTTGGTTTGATGTGAAAAGTGGGGAGATTATTTGACTGGCCAGTCTATGAAACATTTTTGTGTTCTCGTGATATTTTCTTTACTACGTATAAAACTCGAGATCACTGGTATGGATGACATAACTCTATAAATGTTTTCGGCATGAGCCCATTGAGTACAACAAGTACTCAGCCCTGCATATTATTTTTCTTATGTGCAGGTTGAGCGGGATGTTGCGGTGGATGTTGAGTTGGCTTAAGACCCTAGGATACGTTGTATCGTCATACATAGGCGTGATCCTTGACCCTCCTTGAACCTTATTTATCCGCTGCTATGTTTTAAATTATGTCTTAAGACCTTAATCTTTTCGTATTGTGTGTGGAACATGTATGGTGGTGTTAGGTTTAAACGAGTATTTACGTTGTCTTTCTGAAAATGATGTTTTCCGGGATTTAAGTTAAATGTTTGTTTTACCTTCGTTTTATTAGTCGAATCTCTTAGGTCTATTTTCTCCGTTGTCCTTTCTAAAGGAATTTTAATTTATGTCTTTTCAAAAAAAAATTACGACCTTAAACTTCTTTAAACTAAGTTCTTCTCTTTCTTTAAGTTTTTAAGTTGTTCTTTTAAATTGTTGTCCATGCATGTCGGTCACGATCGCCGCGTTGTGGTACCCCTTGTATGGGCGGTCGTGACAGAGTGGTATCAGAGCTTCGTTCTTTCGCTCTGGTCCGAGAGTCTTCTTTCACTTTAAGTCTAGAATAGTAGACCATAAACTAAAAGTATCATGAAGGCTCAACATCCAAAGCATCACGCTCAACCAAGGAAAGTGAGGTATGTTTTAAGTTGTTGATGAAATATGAGAACGATTTATAAGATTGATGATATGATGAGGATGGTTTGGGCAAAAGAATGCATGAGCAAGTAATTACTTGATGATGTGATTTTCATAATTGAAATTCGTGAATAAATGATGTGATGACATAAAGAAGTTGAATGTGAGCATGATTGACATGATGATCTAAACACGTGTATTATGTGAAAACAATATCGTGATAGTATGAATATGTGGAATATGACAATATAATTTAAGCACGTGTTGTATGTACGAACATGATATTGGTATGGTATGAGTATGTGAGATATGAGCAAGATTGGCATGATGACCTAAGTATGTGTTATGTGTGTGTAAGTGATATGACAAAAGCATGTGAGCATAGGATGATGGAGTGTTTTACATGAAGGATGAAGGTTGATGAGTTGTTTTGAGCATGTTGAATTTTTGAGAAAAAAAAAGCAACTTTAAAAAAAATTGTTGTTTCAAACGTATATGTGAAGTGCATGAGTGTTTTGTTTGGAATACAAATGTGTTATGAGTTTTGAAAGATTTGCATGGTTTGATATGTAAAAGAGAAAAATGGAAAAATGATTTTGTGGTTGATGTTTTGTAATATTAATGACTAGTTGTTCTAGTGGAGTTTGATTGAGGAAAAATGTTATGTTGTGAAAGTTCTTTCTTTTGGGAAAATTAATTGATCAATGGAAAATGTTGTGTTTATGAATTGTTTAAAAAAAATTAAAATTACCTTTTCATTTGAAAAATTGAGCCATGGAAGTGTGACGTTATGTATGTTATGAGGTGCGAAAGTGTAAGGAAATTTTGTTTCAAAAGTTTTGAATATAATTGTGAAGTTCGAAAGTGTTTTGTTATGGGATGTGAAAATGTGGTGTGTTTATCTTGAGGTATGAATTACGTTAGATGATGATCTAGGAGATGATGAATCGTATGGTGAGTACCTAAAATATAAGCCTAGTTGACCGTGTGGATCGTAGTTCTAAGTTGAAAACTTAACTATTGCTTTTCCGAGCAATGGAACGTACGAGAATATGAGAGTTGAGGCAAACGCTTAAGTCAAGGTGCGAGACACGAAGAACCGATGCTAAGAGATATTTTCATGCAACGAAAAGCGATCATACTTGCGATTTAAATTAGTATAGTTTAATCTTGTGTAAGTGGAAGCACGATGGAGATGATCTCCATACCCTGCTAAGGAGCACGAGGATGATAACCATGTCCTACGAGGATAGTCATTATGACAGGCAAAGAATTTTATGAAGATATGGATTTCAACTATCGTTATTAGTGGCAATGACACGAAGAATCTCAGCGTGGGATCCACAGTTCTTAGAGCGATGTTACCAGTTTCGGCATGCGAAAGATGAACAAGGAGGTGCGACTTTAATAGCTGGAACAAACTATTCTAATCAACAGTTCTTACTTGGATTATAAGAAGTTACCTTTCAGGACCTTTCAAATAGCCGTGAGCCATTGTCTATTTAACAGCTTGTTTCATTCACCCCTTGCAAGTGATGCATATTGTTTCTTTTCCTCCATTGAGTCATAACTCACTCTCAGTTCTTGGAAAGTGGTGTTGCCTTCATAACTTTGGACACTTGGATTGATTGTAGTCTTCTTTGACCTATTATTTATACGGACCATACTTTGACTCTGTGAGCCTTTGCTATTGAGCTTCATTCCTAAGGCCGCTTGTTGCAGTTTCGTCCTTCAATATAATCATGTTTCACAGACATGTTTTCCTATGGGATATTCTTCTTCGAACTTTTGTTCAGCCTTTTATTTTGTCATCATGTCTGTGTCAAGTTCTTTCTTACAGAGTGAAATTCTTTTTGGTTCAGTTCATATATCCTTTCCATAATAGAACCTTTCTTTCTACAAAATGAAGTTAAGGCCTACATTTTGTTCCTTGCCTCAACAAACTTAATCCACTTGATTTTTGTTTTCAATAGCCCCTTTGACTTAGATTGCCTTTCACAAACTTATGAACCCATTGATGTGATTCTGTTAGTCCATATTATGATTTTCCTTGAACCATGATCAGTACCGCTTTGTGACAACTATCTGCATTTCTCAATCCTCATGCAACTGATCATTTCTTTTCCTCAACCCTTTAAGTCATTATCCGTGTGGACTTTTCAAATTTGGTCATCTTTTTGGTAGCCAACTATGAGAATTGACATTTATTTGATTTCATTCCATATTCATGACCTATCTTATGTTCTTCCAAGCTCTGTGGGGATGATCATAACCAATTGTTATATTTCAAAATCGGTTCATATCCAAGTTAAGACCGTTTGACTAAAGTTTGTGTTGGGAGAGTTAGGAGTAGTAGCTCGACTTTTACACGTCATGCCTTTGGAGAACGTTGACATAATTTTGGGAATGGATTTGCTTACCGAGAACCACGCAATGATTCACTGTAAAGAGACACAGATTTCTTTTCAAACCCCTGGTGACGAGCCGACCATCTTGTATGGAATCTCCATGAACCGACGAACCTCCATAATCTCTGCTATGCAAGCAACCACGATGATAAGAAAAAGGCGTACGGCATATCTTGTGTATTTGAACGGAGAGGAGAAGAAAGAGTTGAAAGTGGAAGACGTGGCAGTAGTATGAGACTTTCCCAATGTGTTCCCTGAAACCTTACATGGACCATCGCCCGACAGACAAGTGGAGTTTACCATCGACTTAGAACCCGGATCTGCGCCAGTGTCAAAGGCACCATATCGAATGACCCCTAAGGAGTTGGCCGAGTTAAAGATTCAGTTGCAAGAACTGTTAGACTTGGGTTTTATTCGACCCAGTGTGTCACCGTGGGGAGCGCCAGTTTTGTTCGTTAAGAAGAAGGATGGGACGATGAGGATGTGCATCGACTATCGTGAGCCCAACAAGATGACCTTGAAGAATAAGTACCCACTGCCAAGGATTGATGATTTGTTTGACCAACTTCGAGGAGAGGGCGTATTCTCGAAAATGGATTTGAGATCAGGGTATCATCAACTAAAGGTCCGACGAGAGGATGTGCCTAAGACTGCTTTTCGCACTCGTTATGGCCATTATGAATTCGTCGTGATGCCATTTGGGCTGACCAACGCCCCAGCCGTTTTCATGGACTTGATGAACCGAGTTTTCCACGAGTATCTTGACAAGTTTGTGTTAGTCTTCATCGACGACGTGTTGGTATACTCGAAGAACGAGGAAGAACATAGATGGCATCTACAAACAGTGTTGGAAACGTTGTGAAAGGAGAAGCTTTATGCTTAGTTCAGTAAGTGCGAGTTTTGGTTGACTCGAGTGAACTTTCTTGTTTATATTGTGACGGCAAATGGAATTCAAGTAGACCCAGCCAAGGTTGAGGCGGTGCAAAATTGGAAATCGCTGAAAATGCCAAGTGAAATCCGTAGTTTCTTGGGATTGGCAGGATATTATCGACGCTTCATCGAGGGATTCTCTAAGATTGCGAGACCGGTGACGCAACTGTTAAAGAAAGGAATCAAGGTGGTTTGGACGCCAGAGTGCGAGACGAGTTTCCAACTGTTGAAAGAGAGATTGACTACAACACCAGTCGTAGCGGTACCAGAACCCGACAAGGACTTCGCCGTCTATACTGACGCGTCGAAAGTAGGACTAGGGTGCGTGTTGATGCAGGACGAGAAGGTGATAGCATATAAATTTCTGACTCATGATTTGGAGTTAGCAGCAGTGGTGCATGCACTGAAAATTTGGAGACACCATCTCAATGGAGTGAGATGCGTGATATATACAGATCACAAGAGTCTCAAGTATTTCTTCAAACAGAAGGAGCTAAACATGCGACAACTATGTTGGTTAGAGATCGTGAAGGATTATGATTGTGGTATTCACTACCACCCGTGCAAGGCAAACGTAGTAGCCGATGCTTTGAGTAGGAAGAACCAACTGCATTTGGCTTATCTCCTAACACAAGAGGAAGCGTTGATTCGCGAATTCGACAGAATGAGATTGGAGATAGTGAAAGCGCCCGAGACAGTAGGAGGAAGAATCGCGACGCTAGTGATTGAGCCAGATTTGAGAACCAAGCTCATAGAAGCCCAACGACGTGATGAGAAGTTGGAAGAATTACGTGTGAAGGTGAGAACCGAGAATTACAGTGAGGAGGCGGATAATGCTTTGACGTATGATGGACGATTGTGTGTGCCGAGCGACGAGGCGCTAAAAGATGAGATTTTGAGTAAAGCGCACGCCACGCCTTACACTGCTGACCCCGCCCGGAAGTACGAAGATGTATCGAGATTTGAAGCAACGTTTTTGGTGGAATGGAATGAAAGGAGACGTAGCGTCGTATATGGAGCGATGTCTAGCATGTCAACAAGTGAAGGCCTTACGCCTACGGCCATATGGGAAGTTGCAACCACTCGAAATTCCCGAATGGAAATGGGAGCATCTAGCTATGGATTTCGTGACGGGTTTGCCAAAGTCACAAAAGGGCAACACTGAGATATGGGTAATTATCGACCGACTTACTAAAAGCATGCACTTCTTACCGATTAAGATTACTTATGGCGCGGACAAGTTAGCAAAGCTGTACGTGAATGAGATTGTGCGTTTGCATGGAGTGCCAAAGACTATTGTGTCCGACCGTGATACGAAGTTCACATCGAAGTTTTGGATGAGTTTGCAACGAGAATTGGGCACACAATTGAACTTCAGCACTGCTTATCACCCGCAATCGGACGGGCAGTCAGAGAGGACGATTCAGACGCTTGAGGATATGTTGCGAGCCGTTGTCCTAGATCGAGGGGAAAGTTGGGAAACTGTTCTACCGTTGGTTGAATTCGCTTACAACAACAGCTACCAAGCAATGATCGATATGACTCAGTATGAAGCCTTGTATGGTAGGAAGTGTCAACCTCCACTTTATTGGGATGAAGTTGGTGAGAGAAGATGTTAGGACCCGACGCTATAAAGGAGATGACCGAAATTGTGCATCAAATCCGCGCAAGGATCAAGGAAGCTCAAGATAGGCAGTAGTCGTATGCTGACGTCCGTCAAACGGAAATCAAATTCGACGTTGGTGACAAAGTGTTCTTGAAAGTATTCCCGACGAAAGGAGTTGTGAGGTTTGTAGTAAAGGGCAAGCTGAAATCGCGTTTTGTAGGGCCGTACAAGATTATCGACGAAGTAGGTCCTGTAGCGTACCGTTTGGCGTTACCTCCCAGTTTTGGGAATGTGCACAACGTGTTCCACGTGTCTCAGTTGCGCAAGTACGTGTTCGACCCCAAACATGTGATTCACCAAGAGGAAGTGATCCTAACCCCCGACATGAGCTACGAGGAAAGGCCCGAAGCAATCCTAGATCGGAAGGTACAAGAGTTACGAAACAAGTCGATAGCTTCCGTGAAGGTGTTGTGGAAGCACCATGGCCCCGAGGAAGCTACGTGGGAGTTAGAAGATAAAATGAAAGAAAGGTTTCCCGAGTTGTTTATGTGAGACGATCAAATTTCGGGACGAAATTTCTGTTTAGAGGGGAAGGATGTAACATCCCAAACTTTTGTGACTCCTTTTTATATGTTATTTGATTTTTGAATCTTGGAAGTTATGAAACTTTTGTTTTTATGTGATTAAAGTGCCTTGCGTGAAATAAATTGTCGTGGTTATTGAGGAATGATGAGTTTGAGATTTTATATTTTTCCAGTGAGGGGAAAAGATTAATAGGATCATGCATTTATTCTTTCGCGAGTCAATTCATTGATAAATTCGGCCCTTCCTAATTATTGAAGTAGTATTTCATTTCTTGGATTTAATCGATTGTTTTCAGATATTTATTCAAATTAAATCCAAACCAAATGATCCCAAAATTGTACAACATGAACTTCGAACTCCATTCTATTTTCCTTGGGAGTTTCGAAAATCTCCAATAGGAGAATGAATTAATTGCCTTTGATTTAATTGGTGCTTTATTGACCCCATTCTTTTGAATTTAATCCAATTAAATCATGTTATATTTTATTTCTTCACCCAAAAATAAATAGAGAGTTGGGATTTTGCCTTGGCTATTTGAGCCTAGTATTTTCGGCCCCTCCAATAAATTTTGGAGGATATTTTATTTGTTTTCTATCTTGTGGAATCCCTTTTTATTCAAATAAATACCTATGCCTAATTAATTGGGGATGTGAATATTTTCCTTCTACTTTTCCTCCATGTCACACGCCTCCTATGCTTATTTTTCCTTGAGGGAATTTAAATATTTGCTACCTATTTTATGGGAGCCTTTTTCCTAAAGAAATTACCTAATTTAAATCATATTCTATTTAATGGAGGATTTAAATAATTCCTTGTGCAAAGTCCTCAAATTTTCGGCCCCCACCATAAATTTCCTACTTGGAGATTTAATTTATTTGTTTCCCTGTATTCATTATTTTTATATACCAAATTGTGGATTTATTTCTCTCCAAGTAAATATCAAATGATCCCTTGTTAATTTTCAACCATAATTTTCGAAAACTTGGCTCCTTATAATTGTGGGATTTTTATTCATTAGCCTATATTTTAATTCCCCACAATTCATTTATTTAATTTACCCATGGATTAAACCTAGCAAATAAATAGCAATTAAACAAACCCTAGCCCCCATTTCCTCCTACAATATTCGCCACTCACCCTCTCTCTCCCTCTCCCACACGGTTTTGTCTCCTCTCCCACTCTCCCATCTCCAAAAATCCTCCATCCAACCCTTGTTCTTGCAATCCGTTGAAGTTATCTTCAAGAGTCTCCGAAGAATCGTTTCGTTCTTTGCTTCTACCGATTTATTTTTGTCAAAGAAGGTATATTTTGCTCACTTTTCCTCCTCCTTTTCCGTTTGAACCATGTTCTTGAGTCCTACATGCATGTAGTGGTTGTGGGTTTGATAGATCGCAAGATTTAACGGGGGGAAAGTGTGTTTTCGTAAGAACTTGGATGATATTGTGTTTTGATTGAAATCATGTGTTGTTGGATTGGAATATTTGGTGAATAATATGAGCTTATGTGCAAATATATGTATGAGGAGCTCGTAAGCATGATTATGTGTTTTCGAGCATGAGAAATCGGTGTTTGTGTGATGGAAGATGAAAACCCTATTTTCGAACTTGAACCAGAAATCTGTGATGCACGACCAGTGGCTTACGATCTGTGATTGGCCCATCAAACGAACGAATTTTGCTATAAAATTTTTACTGAGTAAACTTCAAGGTGTTTTCTGTGTTTCGTGTGAATTTCAGCCCTTTTTATCGAAAAATGAATTTTTAATAATTTTTTGAAGTTGACTGCGTGCCATGAACGTTTCGTTTTCTGTTTGACTGACCAAAGGACCTCCGATTGATGTGATTCTTGAACTATATGAAAATATAAAGTGTCTTCTTAGTCGTGTTAAATTTTCAGCCTTTTGGCGCATTGGATGAATTTATGGTGAATTTTTCAAATGAACTGCGCAATACTGTCAGAAATTGTATGTTCCGATCAGAGAGTTTAATATATGATATGACTGACTAAATGACGTGATTTCGGTGTGAAACTTTTCATGGATGAAATTGAATGTGTCCTCTGTATTGTGACCAAAATTTAGCATCTTTTGAGGTGGGGTGAATTTATAGTGATTTTTACAAAACGGTCGCACAGTTCTGCCAGTTTTCTGCCTTGTTAAAATGACACTTATTTTCATGTTTAAAAGTATTATATGATACATGTATATCCAAGGAACGCATTTAAATGATGTGATCACGTGTGATAAATTGAAATGTGTTACGATGTGTTCTCCCATCTTTGTGACGTATGTTGGGTCGGGAATTTGAGAAAAACGACAAGAGAATCGATAGGACATGCATAGTAATATGTTGTTGTAGAAAGCTAACTGTGTTGTCATTGACAAGGGTGTTGTGTATTCGTGAACTCGAGGATCGAGAGTTGCTAAGTTGGGTTGTGAATTGCTAAGAGAACGAGGTGGGCTTTCTTTTCAAACCTCTTTACTTTTCCGAAAATGCTATGTGGCGTTATAAGGGTGGTTTAACTATTATGTCATGCCATGTTGTTTTGTTATGAGATTGTGTGCCTGATGCCTAGTTCGTATGAGTTTACTCCGTTAGGCTATATGGCTGTATTGTGAAACGAATTCGGGTCCGAGTAGGGCCGTAAACCCTATCGGGCTGTGTACACTGGTGGGATCGTGAGCCGTCCTTGCTAGTCGGCCGGTCTCGTGGGCGAATAGTGTGGCCACACTTTCGTCGCACTGTGATTGTGATTGTTGGTTTGATGTGAAAAGTGGGGAGATTATTTGACTGGCCAGTCTATGAAACATTTTTGTGTTCTCGTGATATTTTCTTTACTACGTATAAAACTCGAGATCACTGGTATGGATGACATAACTCTATAAATGTTTTCGGCATGAGCCCATTGAGTACAACAAGTACTCAGCCCTGCATATTATTTTTCTTATGTGCAGGTTGAGCGGGATGTTGCGGTGGATGTTGAGCTGGCTTAAGACCCTAGGATACGTTGTATCGTCATACATAGGCGTGATCCTTGACCCTCCTTGAACCTTATTTATCCGCTGCTATGTTTTAAATTATGTCTTAAGACCTTAATCTTTTCGTATTGTGTGTGGAACATCTATGGTGGTGTTAGGTTTAAACGAGTATTTACGTTGTCTTTCTGAAAATGATGTTTTCCGGGATTTAAGTTAAATGTTTGTTTTACCTTCGTTTTATTAGTCGAATCTCTTAGGTCTATTTTCTCCGTTGTCCTTTCTAAAGGAATTTTAATTTATGTCTTTTCAAAAAAAATTACGACCTTAAACTTCTTTAAACTAAGTTCTTCTCTTTCTTTAAGTTTTTAAGTTGTTCTTTTAAATTGTTGTCCATGCATGTCGGTCACGATCGCCGCGTTGTGGTACCCCTTGTATGGGCGGTCGTGACAAAAACAATCACGACATGACATAACACTTTAAACCACCCTTATAACACCACATCATATTTTCGAAAAAATAAAGAGGTTTGAAAAGAAAGCCCACCTCGATCGCTTAGCAAATTCACAACCCAACTTATAGCAACTCATGATCCTCGAGTTCACGAGTACACAACACCCTTGTCAATGACAACACAAGTCAGCCTTCCACATCAACATTTTACTATGCATGTCCTATCGTTTTCTCTCTCATCGTTTTTCTCACATTCCCCAACCCAACATACGTCAAAAGGGTGTAAAGACACACGTAACACATTCCAACTTATCACAAGTGATTTCAGCATTTAAACACGTTCCTTGGACATACATGCATCATATAATACTTTGAAACTTGAAACTAGGTGTCATTTTAACAAGGCGGAAAACTGGCAGAACTGCGCGACCGTTTTGTAATAATCACTATAAATTCACCTGACCTCATATGAAGCTAAATTTTGGTCACAATACAGAGGACACATTCAAGTTCATACATGAAAATTTTAACACCGAAATCACGTCATTTAGTCAGTCATATCACATATTAAACTCTCTGGTCGGAACATACAATTTCTGACAGCACTGCGCAGTTTATTTGAAAAAATTTACCATAAATTCACCCAATGCCCAAAAAGGCTGAAAATTTTACACGACTTAGAAGATACTTCAAATTTTCATCTAGTTCAAGAATCACATCAATCGGAGGTCATTTGGTCAGTCAAACAGAAAACGAAACATTCTTGGCTAGAACACGAGTTTCTGGCAGATTTGCGCAGTCAACTTCAAGAATTTATTAAAAATTCATTTTTCGATAAAAGGGCTGAAATTCACACGAGACACAGGTAACACCTTGAAGTTTACTCAGTAAAATTTTCATATCAAAATTCGGCCGTTTGATAGGTCAATTACTCATCAGAAGCTACTGGTCGAACATCACAGATAACAGATACACAATTTCTAAATTAGGGTTTCCTTCTCAATCATCCAAACACCAATTCTCATGCTTATAACACACAATCATGCTTGATAAGACTCTCTTAATCATGTTTGCACATAAACTTACATCATTCACCAAAGATTCCAATCAAACTTCACACAATTCAATTGAAACGCATATTTATCAAGGTTTTCAAGCAAACTCACTTTCCCTCCCCGATTAAACTTGCGATCTACGATTCCTACACCCACTACATGCATGTAGGATTCAAGAGCATGGTTCAAATGAAAAGATCGAGTAAAAGTGAAGCCAATATACCTTCTTTGACAAAACGAATCGGTAGAACCAAGAAACGAGGTGATTCGTCGGAGATTCTTGAAAATAAACTTCAATGGATGCAAGAAACAATGGTGGAAGAAGTTTTTTTGGAGAGAATGTGGAGAGGGAGGAGGGAGGCACGAAAATTGAGGGAGAATGGGGGCTAGGGTTTAGTTTAGTTGTTTTTATAGGATTAGAGTTAGGTTTAAAATCAATTAATTAATTAATTGTGGGGAAAAATACAATTAAATAAATCCCACAATTAAAAGAATAAAATAAGCATGTGGGAAGGGGAGGAAATTTTCGAAAATTCCATGTAGGAATAGCAAGGAATTTATTTGGTATTTACTTGGAGAGGATATATTCACAACTTAGGAAATAAAAGTGAATATTTCATAAACAAGGGAACAAAATAAATTAAATCTCCAAGTATGAAAATAATGGTGGGGGCCGAAAATTTCCATAAGGAATTTGCACCAGGAAATTATTTAAATCCCCAATTAAAAGAATAGGATTTAAATTAGGCAATTTATTTATAGGAAAAAGGCTCTCATAAAATAGGCAACAATTAATTAAATTCCCACAAGGAAAATATTGCATAGGGGGCGTGTGATATGGGAGAAAAGTAGGAGAAAAAAATATTCACATCCCCAATTAATTAGACATAGGAATTTATTTGAATAAAAAGGGATTCCACAAATTAGGAAACAAATAAAATATCCTCCAAAATTTAGTGGAGGGGCCGAAAATTGCTAACCAAGGAATGTCCCAACTCTCTATTTATTTTAGGTGAAGAAATAAATTATAACATGATTTAATTGGATTAAATTCAAAGGAAGAGAGTCAATAAAGCACCAATTAAATCAAATAAAAATAATTCTTTCTCCTATAGGAGATTTTCGAAAACTCCCAAGGAAAATAAAAATGGAGTTCGAATTCCATGTAGTACCATTTAGGGTCATTTGGTTTGGATTTAATTTGGATAAGTATCCCAAGACAATTAATTAAATCCAAGAAATGAAATACTATTTCAATAATTAGGAAGGGCCGAAAATTCCAATGAATTGGCTCGAAAAAAATAAATGCATGATCCTATTAATTATTTCCCCACATTGGAAAATATAAAACATCAAGCTCATCATTCCACATTAACCACGAAAATTTATTTCACGCAAAACACTTAATCACATAGAAACGAAAGTTTCATAATTCCAAGAATCCAAAATTCGAATAACATATAAGAAGAGTCACAAAAATTTGGGATGTTACATCCTTCCCCTCTTAATAGAAATTTCGTCCCGAAATTTGATCGTCTCACAAAAATAACTCGGGAAACTTTTCTTTCATTTTATCTTCTAACTCCCATGTGGCTTCCTCGGGACCATGGTGCTTCCACAACACCTTCACGGACGCTATCGATTTGTTTCGTAACTCTTGTACCTTCCGATCTAGAATTGCCTCAGGCCTTTCCTCGTAGCTCATGTCGGGGTTAAGACCACTTCCTCTTGATGAATTACATGTTTGGGGTCGAACACGTATTTGCGCAACTGCGACACATGGAACACGGTGTGCACGTTCCCAAAGTTGGGAGGTAACGCCAAACGATACGCTACAGGGCCTACTTCATCGATAATCTCATACGGTCCTACGAAACGCGGTTTCAGCTTGCCTTTCACTCCAAACCTCACAACTCCTCTCGTCGGGGACGCTTTCAAGAACACTTTGTCACCGACGTCGAATTTGATTTCCGTTGGACGCACGTCGGCATACGACTACTGCCTATCTTGAGCTTCCTTGATCCTTGCGCGGATTTGATGCACAATTTCGGTCATCTCCTTTATCGCATCGGGGCCTAACATCTTCCTCTCGCCAACTTCATCCCAAAAAAGTGGGGATTGACACTTCCTTCCATACAAGGCTTCATACGGAGCCATATCGATCGTCGCTTGGTAGCTATTGTTGTAGGCGAATTCAACCAACGGTAGAACAGTTTCCCAACCTTCCCCTCGATCTAGAACAACAGCTCGCAGCATATCCTCAAGTGTTTGAATCGTCCTCTCTGACTGCCCGTCCGATTGCGGGTGATAAGCGGTGCTGAAATTTAGTTGCGTGCCCAATTCACGCTGCAAACTCATCCAAAACTTCGATGTGAACTTCGTATCGCGGTCGGACACAATAGTCTTTGGCACTCCATGCAAACGCACAATCTCATTCACGTAGAGCCTAGCTAACTTGTCTGCGCCATAAGTAATCTTAATCGGTAAGAAGTGCGCGCTCTTTGTAAGTCGATCAATGGTCACCCAAATCGCAGTGTTGCCCTTCTGTGACTTTGGCAAACCCGTCACGAAATCCATAGCTAGATGCTCCCACTTCCATTCTGAAATTTCAAGCGGTTGTAACTTCCCATATGGTTTTTGGTGTAAGGCCTTCACTTGTTGGCATGCTAGACATCGTTCCACATATGACGCTACGTCCCCTTTCATTCCATTCCACCAAAACTGTTGCTTCAAATCTCGATACATCTTCGTGCTTCCACTTACGCAAGATTAAACTATACTAATTTAAATCGCGAGTATGATCGCTCGTCGTTGCATGAAAATATCTCTTAGCATCGGTTCTTCTTGTCTCGCACCTTGACTTAAGCGTTTGCCTAAACTCTCATATTCTCGTACGTTTCATTGCTCGGAAAAGCAATTGTTAAGTTTTCAACTTAGAACTACGATTCAGGCGGTCAACTAGGCTTATATTTTAGGCACTCTAAGTTCACAACACAATTCATCATCTCATAGATCATCATCTACTTCAATTTACGTAATTCATATATCAAGATAAACACACCACATTTTCACATCCCATAGCAAAACACTTTCGAACTTCACATTATATTCGAAACTTTTGAAATAATTTTCTTTACACCTTCACACTTTCCTAAAAATTTTCCACATCTCACTTTTAAAAATAAAAGTTTTGACTCAAACTAAAACGTACTTTCACATCAACTTTCATCATCCGTATAAAACACTCAATAGAATAACGCATCATACTTCGCACCTCATAACATACATAACATCACACTTCTACACTATCACAATATTGTTTTCACCCATAATACACGCGTTTAAATCATCATGCTCACATTCAACATATGTGTGTCATCATATCATTTATTCTCGAATTTCAACATGAAAATAACATCACATCATCATGTAATTACATGCTCATGCATTCTTTTGCCCAAAACATCCTCATCATATCGTGAATTTTATACATCGTTCACACATTTCATCAACAACTTAAAACATACCTCACTTTCCTTGGTTGAGCGTGATGCTTTGGATGTTGAGCCTTCGTGACACTTCTAGTCAATAAGGGTTCACTAACTTAGACTCAAAGTAAAAGAAGACTCTCGGACCAGAGCAAAAGAACAAAGCTCTGATACCACTTTGTCACGACCGCCCTCACTAAGGATAGTAAAGACGGGGAAATCGTGACTAGGGAAGGGACTAAGGAGCGGGGAAGAAGAAGGGGAAAACAATGAGAGACAACATCTTAAACAAAGCTTCAAAAGAAGAGTTTTAATCGATTAAACAATTAAGGAGCGGGTTAATATCTCAAGGTAAATAATGTTAAAAAGTAGTGTGGGGCAAAACGAAAGACTTTAACAAGAACGATTCGAAACACGGCAGCGGAAAAACAAGTATCAGAGGAGAGTCATAGGATGACGCCCATGTTTGAAGACACGACGCATCCGGGAATTCCTAAAGCTCACTCAACATCCGCCGCAACATCACCCCTCAACCTGCACATAAAGAAAAAGGATATGCAGGGCTGAGTACTTGTTGTACTCAATGGGCTCATGCCGAAAACGTTTTATTACAGTTATGTCATCCATACAGGTGAACTCGAGGTTTTACGTTTATTTAAGAAATATCACGAGTATCACAAAAGCACTTTTCACAGACCGGCCGGTCAAAACAATCTTCCCACTTTCTCATCAATCAATCAATCACATCCTCTTACCATAGTGCGACGAAAGTGTGGCCACACTATTCGCCCACGAGACCGGCCGACTAGCAAGGACGGCTCACGATCCCCTCTGTGTACACAGCCTGATAGAGTTTGCGGCCCTACTCAGACCCGAATTCGTTTATCATAGCCCTATAGCCTAATGGAGCGAACTCACAAACTAGGCATCAAGCACAATCTCAACATAGCCCTATAGCCTAACGGAGCAAGCTCAAACGAACTAGGCATCAGGCAAAAATCTCAACATCAAAACAATCACGACATGACATAACACTTTAAACCACCCTTATAACACCACATCATATTTTCAGAAAAATAAAGAGGTTTGAAAAGAAAGTCCACCTCGATCGCTTAGCAAATTCATAACCCAACTTATAGCAACTCACGATCCTCGAGTTCACGAGTACACAACACCCTTGTCAATGACAACACAAGTCAGCCTTCCACATCAACATTTTACTATGCATGTCCTATCGTTTTCTCTCTCATCGTTTTTCTCACATTCCCCAACCCAACGTACGTCAAAAGGGTGTAAAGACACACGTAACACATTCCAACTTATCACAAGTGATTTCAACATTTAAACACGTTCCTTGGACATACATGCATCATATAATACTTTGAAACTTGAAACTAGGTGTCATTTTAACAAGGCAGAAAACTGGCAGAACTGCGCGACCGTTTTGTAATAATCACTATAAATTCACCTGACCTCATATGAAGCTAAATTTTGGTCACAATACAGAGGACACATTCAAGTTCATACATGAAAATTTTAACACCGAAATCACGTCATTTATTCAGTCATATCACATATTAAACTCTCTGGTCGGAACATACAATTTCTGACAGCACTGCGCAGTTTATTTGAAAAAATTTACCATAAATTCACCCAATGCCCAAAAAGGCTGAAAATTTTACACGACTTAGAAGATACTTCAAATTGTCATCTAGTTCAAGAATCACATCAATCGGAGGTCATTTGGTCAGTCAAACAGAAAACGAAACATTCTTGGCGAGAACACGAGTTTCTGGCAGATTTGCGCAGTCAACTTCAAGAATTTATTAAAAATTCATTTTTCGATAAAAGGGCTGAAATTCACACGAGACACAGGTAACACCTTGAAGTTTACTCAGTAAAATTTTCATATCAAAATTCGGCCGTTTGATAGGTCAATTACTCATCAGAAGCTACTGGTCGAACATCACAGATAACAGATACACAATTTCTAAATTAGGGTTTCCTTCTCAATCATCCAAACACCAATTCTCATGCTTATAACACACAATCATGCTTGATAAGACTCTCTTAATCATGTTTGCACATAAACTTACATCATTCACCAAAGATTCCAATCAAACTTCACACAATTCAATTGAAACGCATATTTATCAAGGTTTTCAAGCAAACTCACTTTCCCTCCCCGATTAAACTTGCGATCTACGATTCCTACACCCACTACATGCATGTAGGATTCAAGAGCATGGTTCAAATGAAAAGATCGAGTAAAAGTGAAGCCAATATACCTTCTTTGACAAAACGAATCGGTAGAACCAAGAAACGAGGTGATTCGTCGGAGATTCTTGAAAATAAACTTCAATGGATGCAAGAAACAATTGTGGAAGAAGTTTTTTTGGAGAGAATGTGGAGAGGGAGGAGGGAGGCACGAAAATTGAGGGAGAATGTGGGCTAGGGTTTAGTTTAGGTGTTTTTATAGGATTAGGGTTAGGTTTAAAATCAATTAATTAATTAATTGTGGGGAAAAATACAATTAAATAAATCCCACAATTAAAAGAATAAAATAAGCATGTGGGAAGGGGAGGAAATTTTTGAAAATTCCATGTAGGAATAGCAAGGAATTTATTTGGTATTTACTTGGAGAGAATATATTCACAACTTAGGAAATAAAAGTGAATATTTCATAAACAAGGGAACAAAATAAATTAAATCTCCAAGTATGAAAATAATGGTGGGGGACGAAAATTTCCATAAGGAATTTGCACAAGGAAATTATTTAAATCCCCAATTAAAAGAATAGGATTTAAATTAGGCAATTTATTTATAGGAAAAAGGCTCTCATAAAATAGGCAACAATTAATTAAATTCCCACAAGGAAAATATTGCATAGGGGTCGTGTGATATGGGAGAAAAGTAGGAGAAAAAAATATTCACATCCCCAATTAATTAGACATAGGAATTTATTTGAATAAAAAAGGATTCCACAAATTAGGAAACAAATAAAATATCCTCCAAAATTTAGTGGAGGGGCCGAAAATTGCTAACCAAGGAATGTCCCAACTCTCTATTTATTTTAGGTGAAGAAATAAATTATAACATGATTTAATTGGATTAAATTCAAAGGAAGAGAGTCAATAAAGCACCAATTAAATCAAATGAAAATAATTCTTTCTCCTATAGGAGATTTTCGAAAACTCCCAAGGAAAATAAAAATGGAGTTCGAATTCCATGTAGTACCATTTAGGGTCATTTGGTTTGGATTTAATTTGGATAAGTATCCCAAGATAATTAATTAAATCCAAGAAATGAAATACTATTTCAATAATTAGGAAGGGCCGAAAATTCCAATGAATTGGCTCGAAAAAAATAAATGCATGATCCTATTAATTATTTCCCCACATTGGAAAATATAAAACATCAAGCTCATCATTCCACATTAACCACGAAAATTTATTTCACATAAAACACTTAATCACATAGAAACGAAAGTTTCATAATTCCAAGAATCCAAAATTCGAATAACATATAAGAAGAGTCACAAAATTTTGGGATGTTACACTTTGTTAACGCGAGAAGGTTAAAATAGAGATTCTCTATTGTAGTTAGTTATGGAATGAGGCGTGATTTCCTCCGTCGAGGATTATTGCAGTTTCTCAGCAAATTTGTTCTTGATTTAGTTTAATTCTTTCTCCTTAATCCCTTGTTTTATCAGCATACTGCAAATTGACAATTAATTGGTGTTTAACAGCTTTATTGTATCTAAATCTTATGCATACGGTTCCTCCCCGGTATTTCGATTAACAATGGAAGAAGGTAATACTGCAATTGTCACCTAAGTGTATTGATTTGGTTGCTGTCAATTTTTATTTGTAATTCAGTCGAATGACCCAATCTTCTTAGATCAGCAAAATCGTGTTTCATGTTGGTGTGCTTCTGTATTGGTTTATTGAAACATTTTTTACGTTTAATGGTTTCGTTGTTGCTACGGTTCATTCACGCTTATAGGTTTTGTTATTTCATGTGACATAGGCTTTCAATCATTCCCCTAGGGCTGCCGATTTCTGGGCTCAGGAGTGTTGTATAATATGAGTTTCAAAACATGTACGTATGTCCGCGAATTGGAGCCATCCGTATAGTGTTTGGTTTAATATTGAATGAGTAGTTGGACGAAATTATACATTTAATATAGAATTATGCTTATATAATGCACTCTTGTATGTTCTGTAATGTATAGTATATATCATACAATGCTACTGTAGCTTAACATGTACATTGTTTCGTGTTTGTAAACAGTACGGGTTGTACCTGCATGTTCTGAGCAATTAAAGCCTGTAGTTGGTCAGAGGTTCGAATCATTAGAGTTTGCACTCGCGTTTTATGATGTGTATGCTAGGGCCGTTGGGTTTGACACGCACAAACAAGGTGTGAGGAAGGTGGATGAAGTTACAACGTGGTATTATGTCGTATGCAATAGGGAGGGCCATAAGAAGTCCATCGACGATGACCAGTTGAATGCACGTTCCGGTTTCTCATTGAAGCGCCGACGCTTATCGAAGAGATGTGGTTGTAACGCTAGTATTTCCTTCAAGTATTTCTCTGATAATGGACATCCAGGTTATATGGTACAGGATTTCAACGAGGTTCATAACCATGATATGGTTGAGTCAAAGCATCAGCAGTTTATGTCTGTGAACCGTCATTTGGATGACGTTCATCAGAAATTCATACTTGATTGTTCAAAAGCGAATATTGGACCCACATTGACGTTTAAGGTTTTGACATCAGGAATGCTTCACGCGACATCAGGAATGCTTCACGCGACATTAAAGCATATGCGCATGGTTTCGATGTGCAAATGGTATTGGACGACATGGCTAAAAAGAAGGAGATGTCTGAGTCGTACACATATCATTATGAGGTTAACGAAAACAACCAGTTGGTTGCGTTATTTTGGTGTGACGGCTTAATGAAAAGGAATTACCATATGTTTGGTGACATTGTAGCCTTTGACACCACCTATAACACAAACAGGTATATATGTTTCTGCAATAGTATGTGCATTATAGTTACGTTTGCATTCATTAAATTAGTAAAACAGTTGCATTATACAGATTAGAGTTCATGTTAATTGTTAATTATATCAAGTGCATTATAAGTACATATTCGTACATTACGATTCCGTTTTTGATTCATTATATTTTCGTTTGATTAATTTGATGACACGCAATCGATTGTTTATGTAGGTATTGCATGATATTCTTTCCTTTCACGGGGAAGGACAATCATGGAAGCCCTGTAACCTTTCCGGCTGGCTTGGTATGCAATGAGAAAACATGGGCGTTTGGATGGTTGTTTAGACATTTTGTTGAATGCATGGGCATAGCACCGAAGATGATCTTGACAGATCAAGACAATGGAATGAGATCAGCCATTGAAGAGGTTCTGGTTGGCACGCAACACCGATGGTGTATGTGGCACATAATGCACAAATTGTCCACCAAGGTCTCAAATAGGTTGCTCAGGGATGAAGCTTTCAAGAAGGAATTCAGTGCATGCGTTTGGTCTGATCTGCTTGAGCCTGACGAATTTGAAGAGGAGTGGAAAAGAGTTATGGAAAGTCATGGGTTGGAAGACTTTGACTGGTTTAACTCATTGTACGAACACAGGCATGTCTGGATACCGGCATATTTTAGAGATTTTCCACTGGGTTCGATGATTAGGACAACATCCATTTCTGAATTGGAGAACAGTTTCTACAAAAGATTTTTGAAGCCCCGTGCGAACATAGCCGAGTTCTACTTGAATTTCAACCATTCTTTTGAGTTTCAGCGTAACAGTAGGACGCCGTTAGACTACCATGATGCCACTGTTTTTCCCATTTTGGCCACTACCTTGCCGTTTGAGAAACATGCTTCGACGCTTTACACCGATACGATGTTCAGGAAAATATAGGAAAAAATCGTTGATGGTAATGATAGATGTCGCGTGCTAGGATTTTCTTCGACTGAATTTGTTGACACATACAAGCTTGGGGATAGCAATCGCAAATCGTATTTGGTGACTCATGATAGGAGTGATGAGTCATATTATTGCGAACGCAAACTCTTTGGTAGGCATGGATATTTGTGCAGACATATTGTTTTCATTTTCAGGAACCATGAGTTGAAGAAAATACTAGAAAAATACTGCCAAAGTAGATGGATGAAGACTCCGCTAGCCAAGGCGGTCAATGGGGAAATTCATGATGAAATTCCTACCAGGTCTGTTGTTGATGATAGGCAAGCAGTGTCAAAGCAAGGCATTTCTATGTTCTATGGTTTCCTCCGGCGGTTCGAGGGAGACATTGAATTGCTAAGGGCATTTGTAGGTGGTGTGGAAGACCTTGGTAATTCTCTACAAGCTGGGAATCCGACAATGTCAGCAACTGAAAAAAGGCGAATGATTGAAGAGTTCTAAGGCATGGTGCGGCCTGAAGTTGTTGAGGTTCATCCTCCAGATGTTGTCAAGACCAAGGGGCATGCTAACAGCTCAAAGAGCCGACTGATTTCGAAAAGGGAAAAGGCTCTAAAGGATGCTAGTCGGCCTCTAAGACGGTGTAAGGCTTGCGATGAGATGGGCCACCATGACTCCAGAAATTGTCCTATGCTTAAAGAGATGGAGATGGAGAAAGAGTTGGGGAAGGGCAAGAGCACGTTGTGATGTATTCTATGGATTTATGTAGCCGGATAAATTTTTTTATATGCGTCTGTTTTCTTATTCTTTTGGTTTGTTACGGTTTTTTGTTTCATCAAAATTAACTAAACTCAGGAATTACAATTTTATTGAAAGACAATGTTGCACATTATCCGTTTGCAATTTGATCTTAGGCCAATCACAAACAAATGTAATTTTGGTTCCAAATAATGTTGTAATATTAAACACATGATGAACCAACATAACATAATAATGCATATGATAAGTACTTATATTCAGTACTGAGTACAGAATACCCGTTATGAAAAAAAAACATAATGCATTTAAAAGTGCCTCTAATGTAAATATTAAACCTAATAATGAACACAAAATAATGCATGACAAATGGATAATAATGCACATAGTAAAACAAATAATGCACAACCGAATATTTCGTGAAGAATGCAGAATATTATTCATGATGTTTGGTTTTCTTTGACGTCCATACATTGCGTATATATGGAATGCTTGGTTGTTATTTACCAAGTAAATCATCTTGTAACTTAGGTATATTATATTCCAATTATTGTTCATTTAAAAAAAAATGACGAATGTGAATGCATTAATATGTACTTATTTGATATTATTATGCAGTGATGTCTTGTTATTTTTTACAAGATTTAAAAAACACATAACACTGGCACATGCCTTTTGGTCCCAAGATTCATACTAATAGATGTTCGAAGAACTGTACTTTACAAAAAAGAGGATAACCATAAAATTCAATAGTTTGCTTAAACGCTGCCATTACTTTTCCCATCACCAATTGTATAATGCATACCACACATCACTCAAGACCGTATAGGCCGACCCAATTCTCAAAGTTGAATTTTGCCGATTTCTCTTTCCAAAAACGCGTCGCCTTCTTCTGGTTGTCACCACCTCTAGTGTTGTAAACACACGTCAGGAGGGTCCTTGCATATTTGATGCGGAACATCTCCACGCTTTTAGTTCCACTCGCATTGAGTCCACATTCCCAGTCCTTCTCCCTTTCACCAAAATAGGTTTCCATGTGCCGCATGACGTAGATCACTCCCTCGTCAATGACGTTGTTGTTCTTCCAAGGCATGGTGACCACATGTGTTCTGCACTTTCGCACCTGGGTTGCCATCTTAGGAACTTTGCACCTCGTGAGTGCTTCAGCAAAGAATTTTTTTTGGACCACCAAACAAAATTGTTACGTTCTTCATTCTACTATGAATGATTTCTACCATAAGGCAGCCTATTGTAGTAAACTTATTACTTACCAGAAGATATGGTGTCATGCCGTACTTGGCTTCGAAGGAGGCGTGCGGTTCTGCCAAACTGTGGTCTATGATATTCATTTTCCCGTCTGGCAAATCAAAACATATCACATATTTCTGCGCTGCACCCCATATGGGGAAAAAGATCTGCACAACGACGGATTATTTTCATTACAAATGATTCAGAATGTGTCAGTTTGATTCAATCAATAATGAACCAATATTGATACCGTAATGTGTATATTCAGCCAAATAATGCACAGTTTCAGCCGAATAATGCACAAAGCAACACACAACTGTTTCCTTCTGGAAATATTTTGGTAAACTAGTTACTTATTTAAAATTATTTCAATAGGTTGCACATGAGATTAAAACGTAGATCACTCACGCAAGGATTCGTGGAGAAGAATAGCCTAGACACTATCTCTGGCGCTTTTAGCTGCTCCATGTTGTTCAAATAAGAAGCCCAGGTGTCTACAATTGCAGGGCTGATCCTCTTGAATGGAGCTAATGATTGGAACTCAGCATGCAATGTTTCCCTGAAGCTATCCTTGTAGACAACGTCGTCCCTGAGAGGCAACAAATAATTTAACAACAACTAATTATTTGTTAAACAGCAAGTGAGCAAAATTTCCAAACTTACTTATTTGTGGCTACCTTGCTTAGCACCCAGTAATACAACTCACTGTCCACAATGTTGGCTTTGGCTGTAAGTCTAACAGCCCTCTCATTGAACGGCGACCTTGCAGCCAGAGTTGGCTTTTTGATTCTAGCCACCGCCCCGTTGGCTTTTTTGATTCTAGCACCCAGTAATACAACTCTCTGTCCACAATGTTGGCTTTTCGATATGTAAATTACAGATGTAACACCCGTTGAGCATACGAGCAGTCACCTACCTCTTTGAATTAGGTATAACATCAGCATCATGATGCATGAAAGCATATTTTTAATGCATCTCAATAGATCAATAATGAACGGGTTATATAAAATGATGAACATACATGTATTACATTCACTCCCTGACCAATTGTCTGTCACACTACCATAAATTCACAATACAATTTAAACAATGTACTCATTCGGTCAATTAATGCAGCCATTAATTTTGCAATCACATATTTATATGTTACAAACTATGTTTTCAAAAGGAAATTAACTTTTCCTTACCACATCTCCAGTCTGCTGTTGTATCGCCTTTCCCTTTCCTTTGTCTTGCGGAACCACAGTTGGCATGACCATTTCCATCAAAGTAACACCCGTTCTAGAATCGTCAAGAATCGGTCCCTTACCCTTAGACTGGGGTGGAATCTTTTAATGAACAACGAAGCACAAAAAATGCATGTTAATAAGTTTATAATGTAAAATTAGTTGGATATAATTCCATTTTACACTTATACCTTATGTGCCAACGGCTCTTTCCCCTTCTTTCCCTTTGCTGCGCCCCCCTTACTTTTTGGTTGTGTGTTGTTGCCCTTTACATAAAAATAAGAAGTTAGTGAGAACGTTATGCTAATGAAATTAAACACTACAATTTTTTTTTAAGAAGCACAAACCTTGGCACTGTCCATTACAGCTCCACCCTTCTGAACCAATGCTCCTATCTTTAGACCCTTTGTTGATGTCTTGCCTTTTTTTGTTTGGCCGCCAACGCCAGCGTCTGCCCCTCCCTCAACTGCCTCGCGGACAGGTTCTCCTACGGAAGCATTCACCTGTGCCTATCAATCACACAATTAAAATGAGTTAATATCGGAAACCATTGACAGTGCTCCACGATATGTATCTGGATGCCTACCTCAGTGGTGCTCCTCAATCCCCCGCCAACCGCTAAGTCTGCTGGCTGGAGTTGTTGTTCGTTAACGCCTGCGCAAGTGTGTATGATATCCGGGATATTGTAAACAAACGGCTCGGGAATGCCAACATCTCCTTCGACATCTTCACCTCCCGGCTGCCCAATGATAGGGGCTTCCGGTGCAATGTCAACAGTTGGAGTCTGTTTGCCGGCAGTACCACTCCCCCCAGCCCCATCTGATGGTTGGGTTGCAAAAGGATCAGGGCAATCGAAGCCATCAAGGACGAAAGACGGCCTTGTTGTGCTCTTGTTCATTGTCTTTTTCTTATCATAAGCAGCCATCATTGTTTCTAATTCAGCGATCCACTCTGGACTGAATTCTTCCTCGTCAAAGCGTGCCTGGGTGAGTCTGGTGACAATTTCCTCATCCGCCACCACATTCTGATCTTCCATTCCCAGCAACTTTTTCCCAATTTGGCTTCCAACACGGAAGCACTCATCATCCAGCAAATCCTCTGAGATTCGGTTGAAATCATCTACCCAAGCAGAAATAGCGCGTGCCATCTGTGCGCTTGAGGCAGCAAATTGTTTTCTTAAACTGTAAGCTCTGTGTCGGCCTGGTGCTGCAGGCTCTCCCTTGGTATTCATTTCAAGCTTTCTGACTTCTTCTTCTTCCAGCCACTTTTGCTTATCGATCCGGGCTTCCAGCCTCCCTGTTCCGTACTGGCCGTGCTCTACGTCATCCCTCTACTTCAAATCCTCGGTTGTCCAACCCTTGATCGTTGGCCATGAACGGATCACCCTCCTTCGGCAATGAACAACACGATCCACGTATGCGCCCTGAAAACAACAACAGCAAATTAAGCAGATCAGTAATGCAGATTACAGAGGAAATATAAAAATCAACAAGATTTGTAGAAGATAATAAGTGTAATGCAATACCTACACCTATATGATGTAATTGTAGTCCTGTATAATGTAGGAAAATGGCATCTAATGCATATTTAAAAATACATACCACCAAGAAGTAGATTGGACCGCTAAAATTGACACTCTGGCGATTTGCCCAGCTTGGGTACGTAGCCTTGAGCACAGAAAGGACGTAACCACACCAGTTCAAGTGTCTAATTTAGTCGACATCATCGATGAAATTCAGAATCTTTGGTATGCAGTGGCCATCAGCAGGGGTCTCTATTAACGCATTTTCCACCATGAACATAAATAACTTCTTGAAAACTTCTCCGCCATTCACCTCCTGCATCATCAGGTGGGAGATGTCCTTTGGGGTCATTTTAAAACGACCCTTCCCACAACGAGCAGCAATCATATCATTGAAAGCGAAGTTGCTTTGATGTTCCATTGGCCTTGAAATAGCTCTTCGCCCTCGAGGAAATCCCAACGTCAAATGGACGTCTTCCTCATCTAAATCAAGGTTTACCCCTCCCGACAAAGCAATCTGGCAAAGCGCAAGATTAAACGAGCTGAGCACCCAATGGGCCAGGTGACCTGGAATCTCCTTCGCCTCAAAGCACAAGACGGCCTCAAACCCAAGTTCGGCCACAGCTGCCTTTTGCTGCGGCGTTAGACTCTTCAAGCATGCCAAGAACTCGGCAGGTGTACGCCGGCAGTATAAATAGTCATCCTTTCTTCCTTTATTCTTTTTGTCGTCAAACTCGGTTTGCGCACTACTTGTTGATGCCTCCGTTAGTCGCTCCCGGAATTTTTGTGCAATTCCAACGGGGAGTAAATCATCTACCGCCTCCTCTATGGTCATTCTCAGTTACTTAGTCCCTATCAAGCAGCAGCAACATGCATCATGAAATAGAAACATAATTCAAGGATATAGGAAAATAATGCATTGACATATGAACATAATGCAGAGATTATATGAATTAATGAATATACAAATATTACATATGTTATCTGAAAATTTAAAACAGAAATGACCATAATGCATTAACATATTAAAATAATGTAGACACATTGGCAAATAATGAAGAGATTTTAACAAGTAATGAACAAACAGATTTTCAATTTACTCTTTCAAAATCTATAACCACACCAACAACATTCATAATGTACTCATATAGGTAAATAATGCAGTGATATACAGTTTTAATACAAAGAATGTAACAATACATACCTTTCTGCTTTTACTGTATAAAACAGAATTACACATAATTCAAGTATATAGGAAAATAATGCATTGACATATGAACATAATGCAGAGATTATATGAATAAATGAATATACAAATATTACATTTGTTATCTGACAATTTAAATCAGGAATGATCATAATGTATTCACATATTGGAATAATGTAGTCATAGTGGAAAATAATGAAGAGCTTTTAACAATAATGAACAAACAAATTTATGATTCATATATTATAACAGGTAATGCACATACACATATTACATCTACTCTTCGACAATTACAAACTCCAGTTTTATGATGCATGATACATGATATTTTGATGCATATAAAAATACACATATAATGTGCAGATCCATCACAGTAATGAACACACCAACATTGAAATATTTAATACAAATAAAACAAACCAACATACGGATAATGGATACATTAGTTAAATTATTTCACACAATTATGAAAATAATGTACAAATTATGTTAAACCATGTGGGATTAAAATCCAAATATAAAAAGCAATTCGAATTGAAAATAAAAACAAAAGCTCACCCTCTTGCTGGGATTATTGTGAATTTGTTGGTCGTCCTCTTTTTGTCATTTTAAGAACTGCGAAGGAATCCAACCAAACAAAAGGGAGTTAGACTGTATTAACAAATACGGCCGGTTGGTGGTCATCGGGTGAATTGTGGTGTGGGTGGTGTGTTACTGGCGAAACTTGGAGAAAGTGTTGTTGAAACTCGAAAATTAAACTAGTACAATAACATTCGAAAAACCCTACCTCTTCTTAGAACGCGGTGGAGTATTGTTCAGAACAGAACGGATGACTGAAAATCGATTGTAACACAGGTTGAATTTCAGCTTTATCGGCGAAAACTTTGGTGGTGGCGGCTAGGGTTGTGCTAATTGGCTGGAATTTGAGAAGACGAATATGGAGAGAGAAGCGGGAGAGAGAAGGGGGAGTAAATACGTCTGATGATGAATGAGGCGTTGAGTAGATGGAAAGTAGTTGGTGTATCCCGCTTAAATCTCGGCTCCTCATTTTCTTCAGATTTGAGAACATATAATTACTAATTCACCCTCATAATGCACGAAATAAACGTAATAATGAACTACGGAATGCTTATCTAAGATTTAAATCCGGATCGTTCATCCTCAAGATCCAACGATCCAAATCAAAAAAGGAACTTAAATCAAAGGGGAGAAAAGGAGTTTAAAATCACGTGGTCTAGATTCAAACTTAGCTTTCCTTCATAAAAAAGGCGTAGAGGGTAAATATGTCATTTTGCTTATTTAATTTCTGAATTTCGCTCATGATAAAATTTACGTATCCAAATTTTGCTCATTTAAATACGTAAAATCTTATTTCCCATGATATACAGATGTATGAGGTTCAGTTACACGTATGTATGAGGTTCAGTTATACGTAAAATCTTATTTCCCATGATATACAAATTTCGCTCATTTAAATACGTAAAATCTTATTTAAGTATCATTTTATCATTTTATCAGTCAAAAGTATCATTTTATCAACTCAGAGTATCATTCTATCCGGCAAAACTATCATTCTATGCAATAAACCTAACATATATCATTTTATCATTTTACGTGATATTTGGCGAAATTCAGAAATTAAATGAGGGAAATGACATATTTACCCCCGCGCTTTTTTTTATGAAGTAAATCTAAGTTTGAATCTCAACCACAAGATTAGAAAATATGTGTGGTTCAGATTTGGTTATATGGTTATTACGTGATTTAGGGGTTATCATATGATCACAACTCTCTCTATATATATATATATATATATATATATATATATAAGGATGTATATATATATATATATATATATGGATGTATTCATTTCCTTTTTTGTATCTTTTGTTCTCTGTTCTTTTTAATCTCAGCCCCACGATTTTGTCATCCGACGGTTAGATTGATGTCACGTGTCATTTAATAATGCAGATTTTCAGTTGAATAATGCACACCGACTAATAATGCACCATTATAGTGTAATAATTCAGATTTTCAATTGAATAATGCACACCGACTAATAATGCACCATTACAGTGTAATAATGCAGATCATCTGGACCGTTGATGAATGAGATCTAACGGCCCATATTAAGATGAATAAAGGATCTAAGGGATGAATCGGAGAATAACGCTCCCCTATATATATATATATTCTAATTTAGTTACTATTAGTTAACATATACTAAGATATAATTATTATTTTAATATAAATATATATACTTCCTCTACCCCATTAGAAGTGAGACGTATTCCTTTTTAGGTCGTCCCACTATAAGCGACACATTTTCTTTTATGACAAAAAGCAACATTCTATTTCTCTCTTACTTTATCTTCTCTTCTACTTTCTTTCCCTATTTTTGCTCACTCCTACTTATTCTTTCTTCAATTAACCACTAAACACCACTACCTAAAAACCCTTGTCCAAAAAAATGCGTAATGAGACAGAGAGAATCTAAGATAAATGATCAAAATAAAACTAATTCCTATTGCAAAACTGGCCATATCTATATAAATTCTATATAAATATATAAATCCACAGTTTTTTTTTAGGGAAATCAGCCAAGTTTTTTTAGGGGGGGGGGGGGGGGAAATCATAGGGAATTGGTGCCAATCTTAGCATTTTTTCTTTTAATTTATAGTGGAAGTTTTTGATCTAATGGTTAATACAATTAACTGTTAAAATGTTGTCTTTATCCAAAAGAAAAAGCTTTGAATGCTAAAGGTCATTAATCAATCAATCAAGAAATATCAAATCAAATTGTAAATGCATGCAAAAAAAATTGAGGTAAATATTAAATAATGATGTGGAAATTAGATAGAAACATCTTTTTTAATATCCATTCATTTAGTTAATTTTATTATATTGTTAATAAATATTAAATAATGATGTAGAAATTAATTAATGAATTTATTAACTATAATAAAAAGCAAAAAAAAATAGGTAATTCTGGGTTTAGGTCATTTTTGTTTTCACACTTAGTTTCATGAATTCTTTTGAGTATATTGTATAAATCTTTTAGCATTTATTATAGAAATTTAATGTAAGATGCATGATATGATAGGTTGTCATTGAATAAAGCACCATTATACATTGGATAATAGTACTAAATGAAAATGAGAAAGAGTGTTATTGATGTGATTAATAAGATGCTACTCCAAAAACCAATGGTTAACAAATAAATCAATGTATCAAATGGCACAATCTCATTGGTTGATGAATATTTTTTTAAAAATTTATATATCTTTTATTTACTCCCTCCGTCATGTGCTACTCGCACGTTTACTTTTCGGCTCGTCACAAAGTCCTTACACTATTTATAATTTAAGTTAGAATTAATGCATTTAATTAATATGTTAGTTTAAGTTAAGAGCTCTTTTATTAAGTGATGTCTCATTACACCTAAAATTCTTTTTTAATTACACAAAAAAATCAATCCTAAATTTACGGCCTAAAATGAAAAGTGCGAGTAGCATGGGACGGAGGGAGTATTATATTAAATAATTACAAAAATTATACCAAAATTCATAATTTTTCATCCTTTATAAATAGAGACCACATTTGCTATATTAGTTTATCATAAAAATAATATCATTTTCTGTCCTCATATAATCCTTCTTCTTAGGTAGTATCTATCTATACATATATAAAAGCGGAATACCAAACAATCCATTTTCCCTCTCACTTTCATGAAATATTGATAAGTATATTATAAAATTGTATTAGCATATAATATACAATATTAATATATAATTGATTTGATATAGAGAATAAATGAATGTCAATTAGTCAAATCGTATTCTTTTTTACCATTGGGTAAAAATGAGATCAAGTGGTCTCTCTCTCAATTTATTTTATTGACCAATAAGATTATGCCATTTGTTACAATCTCATAGGTCAATAAATATTTTATTTATTATTCAAATATCTTTTATATATTAAATTAAATATATAAAAAAATTATACCAAAATTCATATTTATTCATCCTCTACAAATTGAGATCACATTTGCTATAGTTCTATTCACAGAAAAAATCTCTATTTCTCCCTACATGTAATCTTTCTTCAATTTTATTATTTCTCATTTTTTTTTAAATTTATACTTTGAAATCATGTGTAGTTTTGGGGGAAAATCATAGAGAATATTCTTCCAATTTGCTATAGATGAAGTTTGCAGGATTTATTTCTGCAAAAATTAGAGTTATATTTTTCAAACCATTGGTTAATAGAATTTTCTTAAAAAGCTGCTTTACATCTTTCGAACCAGCGATTTATAGGGAGTGGATCCCCTACGCAAGGTTTTAGGCCATCCACAACGCTGTTCCTATACCGTTCCTATACCATTCCTTAAACCACTATTTGAGGGCCCCACTGTACTTTTTTACTCCATTCCTTAACTAAGGAACGGAACCTGCAACCCTTCGTTCCTTAACCGTTCCTTAAATTACTATTCATTCAATTTTATTTTTTTTTATTTCCAACCCAATTCAATTTAAATAAACACACTTTATTAAAAACAAACACACTTTATTAAAAAACACACAACATTAAAAAAAATTACAACTTAAACTTAAAAAAATAAAAAGCACACAACTAAAATCCTAAAAAAATAAAAAGCACACAATTAAAATCCTAAAAAAATAAAGTACACAATTTTAATAATTTCATCCGCCAAAATTTGCCCAAATGTGCTCAATTAGATCCTGTTGGAGTTGGGTGTGGGCACTAGAGTCGCGTGTCCTTGCACGAATAGATAACCGTTCTTGTATAGACGGATGCGCTCCACTTCGAGGCGGACTACTTGCGGTTGAGCTTCCGGGGGATTCGTCGTCGAACCAATTTCCCGCCTCGGGTCCTTCGTCTTGGACAATCATGTTGTGCAAGATTATGCACGTATACATGATGTCGACCATGTTTTCCATGAACCACGTACGAGCTGGGGCTTTGATGATGTTGAAGCGCGCTTGGAGAACCCCGAACGCCCTCTCCACATCCTTGCGAGCAGCCTCCTGCTTCTGCGCAAAAAGAGCCTGCTTTGGGTTCGCAGACCCACTGCACGTCTTCACGAAGGTAGGCCACTTCGGGTAGATGCCATCGGCGAGATAGTACCCCATTTTATAAAGCCGGTTGTTGGCGACGAAGTTGATGGCCGGCGCTTTACCATCCAAAACTTCGGTCAAGAGGTCGGACTGGTGGAGCACGTTTACGTCGTTGTTCGACCCGGGGACCCCGAAGTACGCGTGCCAGATCCAAAGGCGGTAGTCGGCAACGGCCTCAAGTATAACGGTTGGGTGGGTGCCTTTGTGGCCGCTCGTGTAGGACCCCTTCCATGCCACCGGGCAATTCTTCCATTGCCAGTGCATGCAATCGACGCTGCCGAGCATCCCGGGGAATCCGTGCACTGTTTCGTGAAGGTCGAGCAGGAACTGACAATCGGTCATGCTTGGCCTCCGGAGAAATTCGTCGGTGAAGGCTGCCCGGACGCCTTTGCAGAATTTGAGCAAGCACATTCGCCCAGTGCTGTCTCCGATGTGGAGGTATTCGTCGAACATGTCGGCCGTTTATCCAATGGCAAGCTGGCGGATTGCTGCAGTACATTTCTGCAACGTCGTGTGGCTGGGACGGCCGACCGCGTCGTACCTTCCTGGAAGAACTCTTCCCGGGCTGCCAAAGTATTCGCGATGTGGAGAAATAAAGGTTTCCCCATGCGGAAACGGCGACGGAAGTACGTATCTCTCCAAACCGGGTTATCGCAGAAGTAGTCGCGTACTAACCTTGCAGCGGCTTCCTCCCGGTTACGATGGATGTACGTACGGGAGCGTCGTTGGGGCGGCGCGGCTTCTTCGGCCTCCCGTCGTCGATCTTCTTCAAGTGATTGTTGCAATAATTGACGCATTTGTTCAAAAGGATCCATTAGTTTGATTAAATTTGGGAGAAGGAAACGAGAGTTGATTTGAGATGAAAATTGGGGTGGAAATAGAGAGGAATAGATGTGTGTTTGTGATTGAAATGAGTATGAAATAGGAGTATTTATAGAGTAAATAAATAAATAAAAAATAAAAAAATATATAAAACGGATATGAAAAAACGGTCACATTACCGTTGCAAAAAAAAAAATTATTAAATTCGTATTTTTAAAAAAAAAATTGAATTATTGCGTCACCGGGACGAAGCCCACTCGCGGGGCAGCGAGTGGGCTTCACGCGTCGAATGGGAGGCCGCCACGTCGCCTAGGCGCTTGGCGGAACGTTTCGTTCCGCGTTCCTCCGGAACGGAACGCGGCACGGCATAGGAACGGTGGCGGCACGGAATGGCGACGGAACGTAGGCTGCAACGCATGCCGCCGCAGAACCGTTCTGCCGGAACGGCATAGGAACCGCAACGGCACAGCGTTGCGGGTGCCCTTAGGCATCAAACTCAGCCATCTACTACCATATATTCTCTCTCTCAATCTTTGTGTATATTTACTACCATATATTCTTTCTCTCAATCTTTGTGTATATTATAAAATAGTAAAAAATATTTTATAATCTTAGAATATTAATTATAGTTTTATTATAATATTAACTATTCAAATCATCAAAAAAATATTTAATGAAACGCAGCCATCTATTTCTCTCCCTTCTATTAAATAGAGAAAATTTCAGGTGTAAGGGGAATTTTGCAAATGCTATCAGCCAAGTCACACTTTCATGCTTTGACCAATAGTTAAAATGATCCTATCACCTTGATGCATTAAAACCAACAGTTAATAGCATCATTTTAGTGGTAAAGCCGATTAAACATCACATTATTTATATATATAGTAGTGATCTAGGGCAAGTGCCTACTAACTATAGAGAACAAGTCATAGCCACAAGATCAAGAAAATCAAGGGCTAGTATTAATACATGTGATTTTTGAATTTAAGGAGAAATTAGTTCTCTCAATTACAAATTTACTCCACAATAACAAGTCGGGGGTATAATAGTCATTGCATCCAAAAATACGTTCTTCAATGGCTGGAGCTCAGGTCCGTTTCATCTCAACTTTCCGATTTCTCATTTCAATAGGCTTTATTGACGGTCCAAAAAGTAACGAAGCACCTTACCGCAGGTTCTTCTGTCTCGAGTCTACTTCTTCGGGTCAAAGGACGTCTCCAATTCCAACGTCCTCGACAAGCATAGAGAGTCGGCAGAAGCAGTCATGTGTAGTTTATTACCCAAATCGCCAACTGCTACCACTAGCAGAACACACAATAATTTTCCTTCTGATCATATGCTTGTTTTTTTATTGAAATCGTTTCATTGATGAGTCTCGAGCAAATACAAACTTGTGTGAGCTTATAATGTTAAATTCAATCTTATCTATGCAGGTGGATTAGTATGGATAAGTCAATGGATTAGTATGGATAAATTCTAACTTGTGCGACTCCTGCACGATTATGTGAATTGAGGGATATTAGTGATGTATTTTGTTATAGTGATGTAGTTTGTTAACAAAAGTGAAGTAATATCATGCTAATAGTGATGTATTTTGTTAACAACAGTGAAGTAAAATCATTCTAATAGTGATGTGTTTTGTTAACAATAATGAAGTAAAATCATGCTAATAGTGATATATTTTATTAACAACAGTGAAGTAAAATAATTCTAATAGTGATGTGTTTTGTTAACAAAAGTGAAGTAAAATCATGCTAATAGTGATGTATTTTGTTAACAACAGTGAAGTAAAAATCATGCTAATAGTGATGTGTTTTATTAACAACAGTGAAGTAAAAATCATGCTAATAGTGATGTGTTTTGTTAACAAAAGTGAAGTAAAATCATGCTAATAGTGATGTATTTTGTTAACAACAGTGAAGTAAAATAATGCTAAGAGTGATGTGTTTTGTAAACAACAGTGAAATAAGATCATGCTAAGAGTGATGTGTTTTGTAAACAACAGTGAAGTAAAATCATGCTAAAAGTATTGTGTTTTGTAAACAACAGTGAAGTAAAATCATGCTAATAGTGATGTGTTTTGTTAACAACAGTGAAGTAAGATAATGCTAAGAGTGATGTGTTTTGTTAACAACCTCGCCGCTCTCCTCCGCCTTCTTCGCGTAGTCCCCAACCTCGCCGCTCTCATCCGACTTCTTCAGGTCGCCGCCCGAAGGAATTTCGGTCTCAGCCGCAGGTTTGTCTTCAGCGGCGGCGGCGGGGGTGGATTTGGGGGCGCCGTACTGGCGGAGGTAGCCATCGGCTTGGTCGACGTACTTTCCGACGCCCTGGGTGGAGTCGAGCTTGCCGTACTCGGAGGCGGCGCCGAGGAGGTCGGCGGAGGAGCTGGCAGCCTTGGCCTTGTCGCACTTCTCCGGCTCGTTGCTGAATTGGGCTGCGTAATTTGATTTAAATTTCATAATATAATTTTCAAAAATACCCTTGGTCTATTTTATATTATTAAAATAATCATATTTATTCCATTTATTTGTGTGGCTGAGATTTATTCTCTAGTTATACACTTAAAATTAGTTATATCTTGATCAATAACCCCTATATATATATATAGGAATGTATATATATATATATAAATATGGTTATGATCAATTGAGATTTTTTAGCCTAATTGAGAATTGAGATGCATTATAAGCCACTCATTTTTATTAAATGAGTGGTCCAGAATTTGCCACATGGAAAATATTTTTACATTAATTAATTGTGAAAGGGCATATTTGTAATTTCATCATATATTTTATTTAATAAATATTTTTTTTATTTTTTTTAAAAAAATTTATTTTTTTTTTCGATTTTTTATTTTTTTATTTTTTTTATTTATTTTTTTATTTTTTGTCAACTACATATACAATTCATGTCAACTACACACATGTAATGTCAACTACATATACAATTCATGTCAACTACACACATATAATGTCAACTACACATATATAATGTCAATTATAAGCTATTGACATTTGATGTGCAGAGCTATTGACATTTGATGTGCAGACTACACATCGTAGTTGACATAATGTCTCAGTAGTTGACATCGAGCGAAAATTTAAAAAAATTTAAAAAAAATTAAAAAAAATTAAAAAAAAATAAAAAAAATTAAAAAAATTAATTTTTTTTTAGTTGTTGACATTTTAATACGAGTTGTTGACATTTGATATTCTGGCTATTGAAATGAAATGACGATAATACCCCTTAGTTGACATAATCTACTTGCAGTTGACATTTCAAAATGAGTGGTTGAAAATGCATCTCAATTCTCAATTAAGCTAAAAAATCTCAACCTAACAAGACCCTATATAAATTTTTATATATATATATATAAATATATAATACATTTTGTATGCATATGAACTCATGGCATAACAAGGTTTTCCCATCAAAATAAAAAATAGGTTTTCCCTCCCATAAAAAAAAGTGGGTTTTCCCTCTGCAAATGGAGGGATTTCTTGAAGCTGGGGGGCAAAAAAATTGAAATTTGAAATGTAAAACTAAGAGTTATTTAGAAAGTTGCTCTATAAATATCAATTGCAACAACACACATTCATAAATTACAGGTTCTTATCTCTCTCTTTACATTTATTTTCATATCTTTCTTCATCTTTGTATTTTTTTTATTTTAATATTTCGCTGCTTATCTTGACAATTTATATTTTTGCAAACATTTAAAGTATGTGAACATTATCTTACATTTTTCTGTTTTACATAGCTTAACTCTTTATTGATTTATAGTTTGTGTTTATTTTACGTATCATTAAGGTTTGTTAGCTCTACCTAACATTTTTCTTTTTTACATGGCTTCACTTTGTATTTTTTAGTTAGTTGTTTGTGTTTATTATTGTATTTATTTATGATTCTAACTATTACATTTACACAACATAAATCAACAGAAAATAGAATCAGATTTCATCCAAGATCTTTTGCACCCTGCACAACAAAGAAAAAATGGGGTTAAGATTCAGAATAAGAAGAAGAGAACAATTCATGCTCTAACTGCAATGTTATACCTTATATCAAAGTTCACAATTTTTTCTCCAAATATTTTCTAGGCTTTGCAGATACTAACAAGCAATGGAAAAGAAAATGAACAACAGTGAAGATCCATAAAAGGAAAAGCATTAAACACAAGAATAGATGAAGAAGAAAGTATGAACAGTAAAAATGACTCGATTGACTGACGGTACCAGCGTAGGCCAAGCCCCCACTGGCCCTGGAGAGGAGGCTCTCCGACGCCAGCTTCAGTTCCCCGCCATGACAGCCCAGAAATGTGTATGTGACAAGAAATGTCTATGTGAGGATGAAGAGAGAAGAAGGGAAGGTTTAGAGCATCCAATATAGGGGCGGCGCGCCGGCCACCCCGGAAACGCCGAGGACGCGGCTATCTATAGTGGGCGGGGTGTCCGCCCCGTAGCGGACAAAATTTTCGGGGCGGTAGGGCGATCGGCGACTAGGCACCAAGGACGCACCGGCGCGCTGGTTAGGGGCGGACGATTTTTTTTTTCATTTTTTAAAAAAATTCAATTTAATTTACCTATAAATACACCACATTCCTCTCATTATTTTCACACCATTCCAACTCTTCACTCATACTTTCTCTTACTAAAATTTGTGAATTCCATTGGTATTAAAAATAGACGATTTGTGGAATGACGCGTGGAATTCTCTGATTCAAGAGGTGCAGAACCAAGCTGACGAGGAGGAAGCAGCGCGCACGGCGGAATTGGCGGACTACTTTGTGGATAACCCCCGTTACCCACCCGAGATTTTCCGTCGGCGTTTCAGAATGTCGCAACGGCTCTTCACCCATATAGCGACGAATTTGGCTGAGCGGTACAGGTGCTTCACCCTCCGGAGTGAATGCACTAGCCGGATCGGGCAGTCTACTTTTCAGAAATGCACCGCTGCAATTAGGCAACTTGCCTATGCCGGACCGGCTGATATGTTCGACGAATACCTACAGATGGGTGAGACGACTAGCCTAAGGGTGCTCAGATAGTTTTGTAAGTGGATCCGGGAAATCTTTGGTTCGGAGTTCCTATGAAAGCCAACCTCTGATGAGTGCCAGAGACTACTAGATATGCACGGTTCGGTGCACGGTTTCCCACGGATGTTAGGGAGCATCGATTGCATACATTGGGAGTGGAAAAACTGCTCGGTGGCGTGGAAAGGCCAGTTCACTACTGGTTTCAAAAGCAAAGGTCCATCGATGATTCTGGAAGCCATTTTTGACTACCGCTTGCGGATATGACATGCGTATTTCGATGTTGCAGGTTCTAACAACGAAATCAACGTTCTGCAGTCATCGCCCGGCACAAGTTTGGCACGAAGATGATGTCGCGAATATTATGTTAGCATGTATCATATTGCACAATATGATAATAGAAGATGAAGGCTTTGCTGCGGAGCGCTGGGCATCGGAAGATGTTGCAAGTTCAAGTCACGGTGTTGCCTCCGTGCCGATACAGACGGGTGTACCACGTAGTAATGAATATTTGCTCCAACGTTTCGTTGATATGCGCAGGAGCACAGCACATACCACACTCCAGGCCGGTTTGATTGAAGTGGTATGAGCACATAGAGGAGGGGGCGCAGCGTGAAGAAGTGGTGTGATTTTCTGTAGATTAAAATTTCGTTGTATAGTTTTTGCAATACTTTAATGCGATGACAATTTAGTATTCAACTTTAATTTATTTTATTATAGCCATTTTTTTTCTAATTATGTGTAGTCTGATAATTTTTATTATAATTGAATTAAAATATACAAAAAATAAAATAAAATGAAAATTGGATTAAAAAAAGTGTCCACTATAGCTGCGGATACGTTTTTTTGTGGGCGCGGACAAATAAGAAGTGGCTATAGACAAAAAAAGTGGTGAGGCTATTGAAAGTGTCTACCTTATACTGGATGCTCTTACCAATGTGAAGAAATTTTAAAAAGCAAATAAGTAGAACTATAGCTAGGGTCTATGGACCTATAAGTAAATCATTTTATTCGATCATTATTAATATTGTTGTCAGATTCTCTACTACTATTGATTCATATTTAAATGAAAAAATACCTTTAGTTACGAATCAAAATTATTCAGATATATTTAAGTATATTGTGATCTTCCGCGCACTGGTTGTCAAAGTTTGCCCAAATATGTTATATTAGATCATCTATGAGTTGGGCGTGGGCGGTAGAATCACATGTCCTTGCCCGAATAGACAACCGATCTTGCATAAACGAATGCACTCCACTGCGAGGCGGACTACTTGCGGTAGAGCTTCCCTTGGGTTTCAGGGTCGAACCAATTTCCCGCTGCAGGTCCTTCGTCGACGACAATCATGTTGTGCAAGATTATGCACGTATACATGATGTCGACCATATTCTCCATAAACCACGTACGAGCCGGGGCTTTGATAATGTTGAAGCGAGCTTTGAGAACCCCGAACGCTCTCTCCACATCCTTGCGAGCATCCTCTTGCTTCTGCGCAAAGAGAGCCTGTTTTTCATTCACCGGCCTGTTGAACGTCTTCACGAAGGTTGGTCACTTCGGATTGATGTCGTCGGCAAGATAGTACCGCATTTTATACTGCCGGTTGTTAGCGATGAAGTTGATGGCCGGCGCTTTACCATTCAAAACTTCGGTGAAGAGGTCGGATTGGTTGAGCACGTTGACGTCATTGTTCGATCCGGGAACCCCAAAATAAGCATGCCAAATCCATAGCCGGTAGTAGGCAACGGCCTTGAGTATAATGGTGGGGTGGGTGCCTTTGTGGTCGCTCGTGTATGACCCCCTCCACGCCACAGGGCAATTCTTCCATTGCCAATGCATGCAATCGACGCTGCCAAGCATCCCGAGGAATCCATGCACTTCTTCGTGAAGTCGGAGCAGAAACTGACAATCTGTCGTGCTTGGATTCTGGAGAAATTCATCGGTGAAGGCTGTCCGAACGGCTTTGCAGAAGTTTATCAAACACATTCTCCCAGTACTTTTCCCAATGTGCAGGTATTCGTCGAACACATCCGCCGTTTGTCCAGTAGCAAGCTGACGGATTGCTGCAATATATTTCTGTAGCGTTGTGTGACTGAGACGACCAACGACGTCGAACTCTTCTTGGAAGAACTCTTCCCGGGCTGCCAATGTATATTCGATGTGCATAAATAACCGTTTCCGCATGCGAAAACGGCGACGGAAGTAGGTCTCTCCCCATACCAGGTTGTCACAAAAGTAGTCGCGATGTAAGTCCGAGATCGCCTTTGAGGCGCCGCGACTTCCTCCTCCTCCCGACGTCGATCTTCTGCTAGCGATTCTTCCATTCTCAAATGGATCCATGAATGGATTAAATTTGAGAGAAGAATATTGTTTTGAGATGAAAATGTAGAGTGTTTGAGAGTGTTTGAGTGAGAATAGAGAGTTTTTTTTGTGAATTTATTTGTGAGAATGATTTGATATTTATAGAAGTGATTGTGGCTTAAAAAAATTAAAAAAAAATAAAAAAATTGTAAAAAACGGCTATAAACGGCTAGTATAATTTTGGAATTTTTTTTATTTTTCGAATTTTTTCTGAATTTAAAAAAAATAATAAAAAATACATTTTCTACGGAAATAAACGACGCCCACTTGCGGGCCGGCGAGTGGGCGTCACGGACAAACCGCAGCTCGCCACATCGCCAACACGCATGGCTAGACAGCTCGCCGAGTGTCTCTCCGAGACGAGTTACGGGACGAGATGAGGACGAGACGGAGCCTGCAACGCTGTCTCGCTGTTGTCTCGTCTCGGAGAGACAAGATAGGTACCGCAACGAGACGCATTGCGGATGCCCTTGTGGATAAATAATACATCTTCACAGCACAATAGTAGAGACAACACAATAGTAAAGACGCAGAGTATTATTTATATCTCTAGCATTCCTCAATCTTCCATTCCTCATTTTATTGATTCAAGTAAAATTGGTATAGAATAAAAATCATGATAAAAAATAACGAGATAAACACACAATACAACACAACCAAGGTATTAAAGATGTATAAAAAGCATTAGTAATAACAAAGACTAATTTTAGCCAACATAATCATGTTTGCTTTTGTAAACGAAAAAAATAGAAAGGACCACTTCAAATAATAAATGATTTCGATCATACTGCACATAAATACATCATGCGGTTTATGAAAATGAATCACACTTTTTAGAAACAGCTTCACCCGAAACATGGACTGTATACATAGTAACTTTCCAAGTAAATTTTTTTTAGTTGAAAAAAATAAATGTTATGTTGCAGAAAATATAGATGACATACTATCCAGATGTGAAATAAAATAAATTGATAATTAAATGTTCCAACTAACCTAAAAAACTGTGCTACTACTCTCCAAGATAAAACTCAGAACACAATATCAAGTCCTATAGATAACAACATAAATAAATTTAGATAATGTAAAATAATCGAATACTTTAGAATTATCAAAAGTTATGATACATATACAAATTCGTGTGCGTACCAACATAAGTTTTGAGTGCTAATAGTTGGGAGCTAAAAACATTCATTTGTTGGTATTTCATAATTTCATGAAATTAAATCATTAGGATTAAAGATTTGAGATGCTGAAATAAATTGATAATAAGCAATAAGTAATGTATAGTATGTGAATATGACAATATGAGATCAAAATTATGAATATGACAATATGAGATCAATATGAAAAGACAATACGGGAAGTTGGCCATTTTATAAAGTAAATATTTTCGCATGCCAAAATTGCACAAGAGAAATGGCTACAGCTACCATCACTGATTAAAGATTTTTCTATATGAAGGATAAAAGCCTCACAATAATCTTTCTAGAAAAGCAATTTTTTTACCTTTCCGAGCAAGCAAATAACCAGTGGTATATCGGCTCCTTCATGAAATGATGATGGTCCGTCCATTATTCTGAAAAATAAAGATATTGTAGAGGATTGAGAGGAGAAGAAGAGTGATGTTTTGGAAGAAAAAAATAAGAGATTGAAAGTTAAAGATTTTGTAGAAGATTGAGGAGGCACAAGGTGATATTTTGGAAGAAAAAATAAGAGATTGAAAAATACAAATTTTGTAGATGATTGAGAGGAGGTGCCTTGTGATGTTTTGGAAGAAGAAATAAGAGGTACTTATATAGGTTGTTGGATAGAAACCCTAATGAAATTAGAGGAAGGCGCCGCACCTTTCATGAATGGGCTCTTTTACAAATTAGGGTTTATATGGCAGCTCTTGGAAAAGACAAAATTTTACTCCCTCCGTCCCACTTAAAATGAAACATTTGGGAATCGGTATGGGCATTTTATATAGTATTGTTTTGTGAGTCTGGGAAGAGATAGTAAAGTAAGAAAGATGAAAATGTAGAGATATAGTTATTTCCATTTTAAAAAAATCAGAATTGAAAATCAAAGGGGCAATTACGGCGGATTGACGCACAACGGCCCTTCCCCTTTTTCCGTTTCTTTTAATTTTCTTATGGTATCTTTTAAAAGCTTTATGACGTGTTTGATACTGTCGTGAGGAAGCAAAATAAGAATTTGACCAAGAAAACAAAGAAAATGAATTCATATATTTGAGTTTGATACACCCAAGAATTGTTGGATGAAAAACTTCCCAATGCTTGACACGTATTTTATTGATATTGTATTAAATGCTATTTAACACTTTTATCCCTAAAATCAATGAGCATACTTAACACTTTATATCATTGTTATATTGTAGGGTAAGTGCATTTGAATGGCCAAAATATTGGTCTATTAAAATGGCTCTGACTTCCAACTTGTTTGTAGAGATAAGGGTGGAAGGAGGCCCCCGAGCACACATTATATCATACAAGTAAATTGATTGATAAAATAAAAATGACCAGATATGATGGCAACTGAAATTTGAGAGGAATTCAAAATATAGCTTTAATCAACAAAAATTTTAACTATTAAGGATAATTCTTTGGGACCGTGAGTAATTCCATGATGGGCCAATGAATTGAATAAATTAGGGTTGACTTTAAGTGGGCTATATTTAAATAATTCTTTAAATTGGCTGATTAATTAATTCTTTGGTCTAAATTGATTTAGTTAATGGTGGCTAATATGTTGGATTATTTTAGTAACTTCGACACGAATTAATATCCAGATTTATTTAATTCTTCAACATATTCAAGTTAAAGGCAGGAATTGCTAGTTTAAGTTCATGCAAAATAATGTTGTAAAGGCAGGAAATAAAATTAACATGCATGCATTCTAATTAAGTTTGAATATTTTATTGAGTCTAGTCAGTATGTTATTCTTATTTTAGAAGGAACTATACCGGCAAGAAAGTTAAGACTGAAGTGAGAATTTCAATTAATAATCTAAGCAAACGTGGTGGATTTTCTATCCTACATTATTGTTATTGTGTGGTTTTTCTTCCTAAATACTCCCTCCATCCATGGAAAATAATCTTATGATGATGTCATTATGGGATTTTCATAAAAAATAGTATCATTTCTAAAAAAATAGAAAGTTTCACTCATATTTTATCTATTTTTTTATCTTTCTCTCTTACTCTATCAATTTCTTATTAGAACACGTGTCGTCCACAAATGAGACTATTTTTTATAACGGAGGGAGTATAAGTTAGTTTCATGTATGTTTTATGAGAAAATGATGTTATGTATGTTATGTAATGCCATGTTTTGTTTTGATCATTTTCTATTTATTTGACTAGCACGGGGGAGCATACCTATTTGGCTTTACAAAACTTCTTTTCCGAAAAAAAAATACTTTGGCACTACCAATCTACTAAACAAATAACGTTGACTTATTTGTTTATTATACATTTAAATATGTAAAACAACCATTAACTGTAAAAATAAAACACATATGAAAAAATAATTTGTTTAATTCCTTGAAAAATCGAAGAATTTTTACAATATTCAAGCACTCGAAAAATATTTTACAGTACACGAAATACTAATAAAGAAAATATGAGATAATTATTTATAGATGAAGTGAGAAAGTATTAATTATGTGTAGTGTGAGACCATTTACTTAAAAAGTAAATTGAACTCAGAATTGAATAATAACAGTACTCTCCCTCTGTAGCCATTAGGAGTCTCATTTGAGTTTGGCACGAGTTTTAAGAAATATAAAGGAATGTGGGTGAGTAAAAATAGTGGAATGTGGAACCCATTTTTTATACATATTAGGTTTATAATAGAATGTGAGTGGATATGATTACTTCTTCTTTAAGAAATATAGTAGTCTAATTTATGTAGTATTGGTACAATTGTATTACTTCTCCTTTATTTACTACTAATTTGTATATTTTTCATAAATTATGAATTACTAGATATTAAATAAAAGCAGAGGGTGGATATGATTACTCGCTGAGAAGGACATTCATGCATCTTTTTATTCTAGTTTCATTTAAAGTAAAGTTTGGTTTTTGAAAATTCATACATAATATTGCATTAATTGTGGTAATGAATCATTGGGTAATGATAAAATGCAAACTCTTATATATTCTAATAAAATGCAAACTCTTTATATATTATACAAACTTTAAACTATGATATAATTGTATCACTTCTTCTTTATTTACTGCTAATTTGTATTTTTTACATAAATTATGAATTACTAGATACTAAATAAAAGCAGAGAGTGGACATTCGTGCATTTTTTATTCTAATTTCATTTAAAGTAGAGTTTGGTTTTTGAAAATTCATACATAATATTGCATTAATTGTGGTAATGAATCATTGGATAATGATAAAATGCAAACTCTATATATCGTACAAACTCTAAACTATGGTCAAGGTCGTTAGAAAATATCAATAAATGACCAAATAACAGCAACAAAAATGTCAACATAACCGTTGACACTGTGTTGACAATCTTTGTTGTTGTTATTTTTTATAACGGAAGACTTGTACAAAACAAATAAACCAGACAAAGGATCTATTTGACAGATTATGGGATTAATAACATGTTAACACAGAATTGCATGTTAGAATGCAAATAATTCATGCTTAAAGAAAATAAATCCTAAACATGAATACTACGGTTTAGAGTTACCGATTTGATTCTCCAAAGAATCATCGATTACTTGCACCTTCTCCACGTGATGACCTTTAATACGAGACCACGGATCTTCTAATCTATTCTTGAACTCAAGTTGTGACCTTTGGGTGGGCAAAGCTTGTCAAAACCGAAAGGACTCGACTAGAAAGTGTCGGGGTTTGGTGCCCCTTGCACAGCGGAAGACTTGGATAAAATAAATTAATCAGATAAGGATCTATTTGATCGATTATGCAATTAATCAATTCACATGTTAAACAAATAATTGCATGCTAGAACGTAAATAATTCATGCTTAGAAAATAAAAATCCTAAAACATGAATACTACGGTTTAGATACATATTTGATTCTCCAAAGAATCGTCGATTGCTGGTTCCAGAACTGTATTCCGAAATCCGTGTGGACTAATCTTATCAAAATACTATGACTCGAATAAACAAGACAGAAATTCCTCACGGAGGAGAGCTGAAGAAAAAATCATCTCATCCAATCAAGAGAGGGACAAAAATTTCATAGTAAATAAAATTATATTTTATATCTAATTTATTCTCCTATTTATATTAAGTTCATATTGGGCCCAGTCATGGATCTATGGAAGGTTTTGGATATGGCCTCACCCAATTAGCTTTTTACTAATTAAATTGAACCCACAATTTAATACAAGCTTATGTTGGAATATTATTAGCAGCCACCACAGAATTAATATTGCACTGCTGATGAGGCTAGTTTCATGCATGTGTTCCATGATAATATTCTACTATCTAACGTGCGAGTATGAGCCAGGTGTGTGTGAAAGTCCGCCATATTCCAAGGATGTTCTGATCAACTAGGCGGACAGATGAATCGAGAAAAAGGAGTGAAACTGTTGCGTGAACGGATCAAGTCAGATCAACCGGAGCTAACAGGAGTTCCCGCATAGAAGATGGAGCTAAAAACCCTACCAAAATCCAAAGGCATGAATGACATTTCGAGAGGACGGTACCCTAGGGATCAGAGCCCTACACCTCTCTATAAATAACAAGCCAAGCGCGAGTAGGAGATGGGGGCGCACATAGAGAGAAACTCATTCCTGATTTCAGCTCTCTTCAAGGGCTGAAATGGGAGCTCCCAACACTCAACACTCCTGAATTCTGCCACTCACACACTTGGTCTTAGTTTAGTTTAGTTTAGCAGCGTGGTGGTGTTAGTTTTACCGGCTCTATCTTTTGGTTATGTAATTCCGCTTCGAGACGAAGCGATGAAACAATTTCTACTTTTAGTTCTATTTACTTTTAGTTTATGCTTGACGTTCAGACTTGGATTTCAGTTTATTGATCAATGTTTTGTGGAAGTTTGTTATTATGCATGAACTCTCTGATCGATGTTTGATTTCCGATTTATGAAGTGTATCTTAGCTCAAATGTTTAGCTGTTGTTTATTCCATTGGATGTGCTCTGTTGTCTATGAATTTTACTCAGTTATGAAGTGATCATGGATGGGATGCGTTAGGACGTTTAGATCTGCTAATTGGTAACATGGTAGTGTAGATCTGAGTATGTTTGCATTGATCGAAGATGCGATCGTGTTTGATTCGTTTTGGCAGTCGTAGATCTGAAGTTTCATTTTATTATTTTCATGAGCATGAGTAGGTCAGTTTGTTTATGTCTTAACAGTAGTTGTTCTCTGCTTGATTTGGAAGTTATGCGTTAGATTTATAAGTTTGTGCTTTCTTGCCAAGTTTGTTCTGATGGAAGTCTCTGCACATCTGATTTACTCTGTTCCTTGATTTGGTTGTAGAAGAAGATGAGTTTGTTAGTAAAGTTTTGCTTATCGTACACTTTTCAGATTTCAGGAAATTACATGATGAGTTGATCAAGTAGATTTTATTCCATTTAGCAGGTGGATTAGTTTAGTTAGTTTAGTCTCTCAAGTCAAGTAGTTTAACTTAACCCACCGTAGTAAAGCGTGGCAGCAGTCATTCTCATTCGTGTCCGCAACCAATGTAAAACAAATCATCTATGTGGGATCGATCTGTACTTGACTATACTAGTTAATAGTATTGTGGGTTAAGGTTTTGAAAGCACTTTTGAGCTCTCACTCAAGTCGGATCTAAGTCAAGTTGACAAGTCTAAATCTCCACTGGATCCACTCGCCGGCATTTTGCAGGTAGAAGACATACAACTGGCCGGCTGGATCAGTTTGACGGTTTAACTTGAGTAATCTAAAACATCAGAAGACAAAGAGGAGAGAGACCACAACAGCAGAACAAAAGCGAACCTTTCAACTGCCCATCCAAATCCGAAATTACAAGTAATCCTGGTTTCCGTTTTGTTTGTTGTTTATTTCCCTCGCTTAAGATATAAATGTCCATTAATTAAGTAATGTCTGCTATGGACTTAATTAATTAACATATTATTTATTCCAAGAGTGGACTCAACAAAAACACTTATTTATTATTCATGGAACAATTAAATTCCAACATGTCAGTTTCCGAATAATAAAACCTTGTTCGAGCTCCTCTTGAGGACATTATCAAACGAGACTCACCTCGTGCATGATTCAACATAATAGCAATCCTAGCACCGCTATATATTAATCAGTACTACCCAATATATCAGGATTATTGGGTTGCGAAAAACCCGCACCATTTGATAAGTCGAAGTAGTGCATAATCAATACCGTATGCTCAATGCTAATGTATGTAGATTAAGAAATAATTATTTATCATGACCTAGTCTTTCAGTAGATAGCATAAAAACACGACTTGTTGTTAGATCCATTCAGTGCTATATCACACCAACGTCATCTTATTTCAGTAAGGCTTAGAAATAATCAGACTGACATTGCAACCTTTCATGATAGGTAGTCTAAGCCTACCTGGGTTGTGAAATTCTTTTTTTTCTTTTGCAAAGCATTGCATAGAACCGACTGTGTTACCTTAAAGTGGACGTCGCCCACAACCAATCTACTAAGCAAAAGACTTAGACTTTGTTTGCTTCTTATACATTTAAATGTTTAAAAAACACCTTATAAATGCACAAGCAAACACAATGTAATAATATATTGATTCTATTCGTGCAAACTGCTCGAATAATACTGAATCGAGTTAAAAGTGGTTTGTAGAGTTTTTCGTATACAAGCAAGATTCTATTCGTGCTCGAAACATGCTTTTCAGTATACCAAACCTAGCAATCTCCCACTTATACTCAAAACATGCTTTCGAGTATACCACTGCCAAAAACTCTCCCACTTATACTCAAAGCAGGTCTTGGTGCTAGATATATCGAACCACCATTCATTTCACATCATGTTCGAAACATGTTGCCACAAAGGTATTTTCTATGAAATAATCTGCTTGGTTGTTCTCTGATTATATCTTTGCCACCATAATGCCTTGTTGCGTACTTGATCTTTAAGTAATTTCATCTCTTTATGTGATTTCTTAGCTTTATTAGCTCGTGTGTCTCTTGAGTTAGCCTTCACTAGAGTAATCATAACAAAATATAATACTCATAGGCATACTCAATATTACGATTAAAGTTATTAGGAAGATACTCCTAAGCTAAACACATATTCAGAGGATGACTCACTCGATCACTGATCAGTCATAAAACTTAGTCAGTGTAACCTCAAGGACATTACATGAATAACTGGTAAACTAGAATATAGCGATTAGTCTTTCTCAAGCACTATATTTTATTCTTTACCTCAATCAAAGTCATTTGCCATGGTTAATATGATATATACTTGCTATGCAAAAGCACAACTAATATCAAACTTAGTACACATCATAGCATACATGAGACATCTATCTTCAAAACTAGTCTCGTAATTCTTGATCTCACCCAGCGTCAAACGACACTTGACTAGAGACAAGACAATTCCATCTTAAATGGTAAAAACTTTTTCATGGGATTTCTAATGCTAAAATGTTCCAAGCAATGTATAGATATAGAATTCCTAAGAGAATCTCAACATTCTTTCTAGCAATTTTAAAGACTTAGATGCTCCGAATGTAATTAGTTTCTCTTAAATTGGGTAGACAACCAGTTTCCTACGCCAGATGCCAATCTTAGTTGTTTGCAACTTTTGTAGATTTCATCATCGTAGAGTACAAATAATACCATATTTAATGCACTTTCAACTTCCTTGTGCTTACAGCACGGTTAATGGCACATGTCAAATTCCAAACATTTGACAATTTTGATAAAACACATATACTCTGATTTAGATGCTTGCCTAAGACCATGAAGATCTTCATAAGCTTCCAATCATGTGTTTCTGACCCTTCATTACATACCCATTAGGATGTTCTATGCAGATCATCTCCTTAATACTTATATTTATTGCAGGCTGTCTTGACAATCATAATACATACATTCTAATTTATGTAAATTCTAATAGACAATAGGATCAAATAAATTCTGGCACAACGACAGACGAGAAGATTCTTCTCTTTGGGCATAACCCTTTGTCATTGTCTAGCCTTTTGAGATCCACATTTACACTTGCAACTCTACTAGCTCCCACTGATAGGTATTATTGTAAATCTTATAAAACATGTTGTCTATCTTAGATTGTAGTTTGGAATCTATCACATTTTCAAGGATGAATGTCCAAATGAACCGACGGTACATTGTAGTTAAAGGGATTATGTTCAAGTTAATCTAAGACTGAGTCTTGCGACACTCTTAGACCCATAAACTTGTTATGTTCCTAAGGAACGCTCCCACTACGACATGGTTCTCACAATCTTAGGTACTAAGTTGATTTTATTAGTGCAATTTCACCAACTTCATACCGTTCTCTCATCGTTGTGCCGAGGTAAACCACCAAATTATTTCCGCCTCATCACACTCAAATCTTTGTAATCTTTTATGATGGCGGAATACTTAAGGTGATAGGACAGGTATAACACCAAGGCCATTTCCATCACTTCACCAAATTGTTACCCAAATACAAAGGTATACTCCATACCCAACTTCAACGCACTTTCAACTTTTGTATCAAACTTTGCATCCCATGAGAATAGGTAATTAAATCAAAGCAAAACGAGTAAAAGAACAAACTTTTAAAGATCGTGGGAGAGGGAGAAGAGAATTAGGATTTTCCTATTTGTTCAACTTTTGAAATTGAGTGAGAATTTTCAGTAGAGAGAGAAAGAGGGAGCCGACGGTATTTTGAAGTGAGAGTTTTCTTTTGATTATTTCTTTATACTAATGAGTTACTATTTCAAAAAAGAGTATACATGTTCTGTGTTTTGAAAAAGGGAGTATTTTAATTTTATTTGTTATACTCCTTTAAAATTTTGATGTTTATTTTAAAGTGGAGGGGAGTTTGTGTACGTGTATTATTTTGGAATGGAAGTGTATCTCTTGACTTTTCTGTCTCTTGTTGCTGTACAACTATTCCAATCCCTCCTGGTTTTAATTCTCTGGACCAAATAAGTATAAGTGAGGGACTTGTTCTTGGAATTGTGCTGATGTGATAAATTCCTAGGGTTGTTTATTCTGTTTTTAACCAAATAATTATTTGGGAAAAATTCATAATCGTAAATCGAATCCTTAAGGTGCATGCATCCTAATTATTGATTGATTCCGTGTGTTTATCTATGTGTGATTTTAAATTCTAAAGGTGGTATCTCGCAAGTGAATCGTGATCGCATGTAAAAGAATATAATTTCGGATTAAGCACTCGTGGTGGGCTTTATTTCTTAAACTCTTTTATGTTTCAAAATCATGATTATGGAGTTATAAGGGTGGTTTAAAATGTTATGTCATGCCTGTGATTGTTTTGATTATGTTGTGTGCCTGATGCCTAGTTTGTGAGTTCGCTCCATTAGGCTATAGGGCTATGTTGTCTGATGCCTAGTTTGTGAGTTCGCCCCATCAGGCTATAGGACTATATAAACGAATTTGGGTCTGAGTAGGGCCGAAAACCCTATCAGGCTAGTGTACACAGTTGGGATCGAGAGCCGTCCTTGCTAGTCGGCCGGTCTCGTGGGCGAATAGTGTGCCCACACTTTCGTCGCACTATGGAAATGTTGTGATTGATGGATTGTTGAGAAAGTGGGGAGATTGTTTTGATTGGTCAGTCTATGAAATTATTTTGTGATACCCGATGATATTCTTTTCTTAATGTAAAAAAAAACTCGAGTTCACTATGGTATGGATCGCATAACTATAAAAATGTTTTCAGCATAAGTCCACTGAGTATTTTATAGTACTCGGCCCTGCATGTGTTTTTTTTATGTGCAGGTTGAGCGGCGACGAGCTTGGGTGGTGTTGAGTCGAACCTTAATTTTTGTTGGATTTATTTTGAACTCCGAGGGGCGTCGTGTCTTCATTCATGGTGTCACTCTTACTCTTGAATGCTTCCGATGAATTATGACTATTTTTCACCATTATGTTTTTTTGAACTCCTTTTTGCTCTTGGATTATAAATTATGATAATTGTTGACTTTGGATTTAAAACCAAAGCTTTTACTCTGATTTTCCCTCGTCATTTGAATATTAATTATCTTTGTCAAACTCTTTATTGAAACCCTAGAAAATTATCTTTCTTAAAGTCCCATTAGTCGCGACCACCAACATTTATTAACCCTAAATAGGGCGGTCGTGACAACACAACTCTCACTCACCACCAGAGCATGACACGTGTAGGGTTCATTTAGTGAAGTAGGCTCGGGCCTTTAACTACAACAGGCTGTCATTCTTGGGCTGGTTGCAAGTGAATCAGACCGGCCCAATTTAATAGGCCTACTATATCACATTACCATTTATGGAATATTCCGACCGAGACTCCTAAAGTGGGGCACCCAAAAATGGTAAACTGTGACTCCTAAAATGGGACGGAGGTAACACAAAACAATGGTGGATGTAGAATTTTTTATTTGAGAGTACGATAAACAATCTAGGAGCTTAACGCTTCAAAATTGAACCAATCTTTTAATATCTTCTTCTTAATACAAATTTTTCAAACATAATCTATTTATTTTTTATTAAAAATATTTATTGTATATAAAAGTAAGTTAACTTCCACTATTTAAAAATAAGAGATACAAATTTTAAAATCATTAATCACTGAAAAGATAAAAAAAATTAAATGCATTAGACGATAATTAAAATCCTTCACAAAAGAAATTGAGGAATGAAACAAATATGAAATGAATTAATTAGATGAAAATTACCAAAAATGGTTTACAAGTAAAATTCAAATATAGTACTCCCTCCAAGTGGCGAAGCCAGGATTATAATATTGGGGCCTAAATTATTCTTAACCTTTGTGAATATTTTTAGAGTCGTTGTCATTGTGATGAGCAATTATTTTTTCCTTACAATATTATTTTACTTTAATTCTTTGTTATTTATAATGAGAGAACAGAAAGCAACAGTTTAAATAGTAGTACTATATTAAAGATACCAATATTTAGAAATTTATGAAGCTAAAAAGAATTACCAAAACTTAACAACAGAGTAAGCAAATGAGAAGCAGTAAAAATAATGAAAACTTAACAATCAGAACTTGAGGAAGTTAGGCAAACATGTCAACCATGTGCACTAGTGTAACAATAAGGCCTTACTTGGTACGGTGGAATGGAATGTCATTCCTACCTCCATTCTATTCATTTGCTTAGTAAATTTTATTCTTAGAAATCACCATTCCATTTGGAATGACCATTCCATTCCATTTCATTTTCATTTATTCTTATTTTAAATTTTAACAAAATTATATAAATATTATTTAATATTATATTTAAATTAAATATCATCTCCATTTTATAATAAAATTAAAATTATTAAAATTTTAATAATTTCTCTCTCACACACACACACGCGAAAAATATTTGGCAAAAATATCTTTGAATAAATATTTTTTTTGGTATAATCAACATATTAATTATTCATATTTCATTTCATTCCATTTTTATATTATTTGTAGTTATCAAATATAGAAATGGAATCAATCAAGGAATAACAATTTCATTCCCTTTATATTCCTTGTGTTTACCAAGCACAAGAATGAAATGGAATTGTCATTCCATTCCCATCTCCATTCCATTCTCTCTACACAAAAATAAAAACTTTAAACTATAGACAAAATACACAGACAACACAAAATACACAATACACACACTATACATGCACACACTTTAAACACATAAATATAAAACAAACAATACAAATATTATAAAACATACTATACATACTCGACACATACTACGAATATTACACACACTATAAATAAAATATACAAAACACATGCACAACATAAATATACATACACACATTGTGCACACACTACAGATACTAATACAAAATAAACTATTTATACATACTACAACAAATGCACAAATAAAATACACAATTAATACACACGTGGTACATACTACAAACATTAAGCACGTTATAAATAAAATACACAAACACAATATAAATAAAAAACACACACACTATACTCAAATAAGCATACTACGCACTATATAAAAACTAACAAACACCGCGCACCATATACATACTATACATCATAGCACACACTACAAATTGCACACAAAGTATATACACCACACAAATACATGCACTTTACACACATATATTAAACAAACAGTACACATTGTACACGAGATACATACAGAAAATACAAACATTATAAAAACCCAACACTCGGTACATACTACAAACATTAAACATGCTATAAGTAAAATATACAAACGTACACGAAACACATGTATTGTAAAAATACATACATACATTACACAAGCTAAAAATAGTAACACAAAATACACTACTTATATACTATACAACAAATGTATACATAAAATACAACATAAAATACACAATTTAGACATACATGGCACATATACTATACACATTAAACACAATATAAATAAAATTCACAAAGACAGAAAATATAAACATACTAAATACGCTATAAAAAAATAACACACTTTACGCACATTGTATAGACAAAATACACACACTGTACGCACAAACTACACAATACACACACTACACAACACACACTATACATACTACACTCATATACATATGCGATACATACCACAAATATTAAACACACTATAAATAAAATACAAAATACATGTATTGCAAACATACATACCTACATTGCACACACTACATATACTAATGCAAAATACACAATTTATATACTACACAACAAATATATACATAAAATACACAATTTATACACACCTGGCATATCTACAAATATTAAACACAACATAAATAAAATACACAAACACTAAATGGATTGCACATCCTTCACATATTATACACAAAATACACATACTAAAGATGAAATAAAATACACAAACATGATATAAATAAAATACACAAACACTAAATCTAATGCACATACTACACACTTTATACATAAAACGCTACACAAAAATAACACACTTTACGCACATTGTACAAACAAAATACACACAATTTATACATACGTGGTACATCTACAAATATTAAACACAACATAAATAAAATACACAAACACTAAATGAATTGCCAATAATACACACATTACACACAAAATACGCGTATAAAGTCACAACACAAAAATAAAACACTTTAAGTACACTGTATAGACAAAATACACATACAATCTGCATAAAGTACACAATACACACAGTGGTGCACCACGCACACTATACTAGTATTCATACGCGGTACATACCACAAATATTAAATACACTATAAATAGAATACACATATATACACAATTTATACATACGTGGCACATATTACAAATATTAAACACGATATAAATAAAATACACAAACATTAAAAGGACTGCACACGCTACACCCATTATATATAAAATACACACTAGTACACAATTCACAAAATAAACATACTAAACACCACTACACAAAAATAAAAACTTTACAGACAAAATACACACACTAATATACAATACACACTATGCACAAGATACAATATCATAACTACATAAATACACACACTTTAAACACATACATATAAAACAAACAATATAATGCACATACTACACACACTATATACAAAATACAAGCTAGTAAACAATTCACAAAATAAACATAGTCCACACAAAATACACAATACACACACTATACACAAGATACATACACTACCATAACTACATAAATACACACACTTTAAACACATAAATATAAAACAAACAATACACACAATATTATAAAACATACAATACATACGCGGCACATACTACGAACATTACACACACTATAAATAAAATACATAAAACACAAGCACAACATAAATACATACACACATTGCACATACTACAAATACTAATACAAAATACACTACTTATACCCTATACAACAAATGCACAAATAAAATACATAATTTCTCACATGGTACATACTTCAAACATTAAACACGATATAAATAAAATACACAAAACACATTATAAATAAAACACACACACACCATACACAAATAAACATATGACGCACTATAAAAATAATGAATAACTCTGCGTACGTACTATGTACTATACATCATAGCACACAATACACATTGCACACCTCTATACACCACACAAATACGCACACTTACACATACATTATAAAAAACACTACACAAATTACATACAGAAAATACAAACACTATAAACACACTTCATGATGAATGACCAAAAATTTGAAGCATCTGAGACGACATCTGTCAGAAAGTTAAAAGAGGAGAAATTGGAGAAAGATGAAAACCCTTGACTTGCTTCAGTATGCTGTCGAGGGAGATTAACGACGCTAGCCTTGCATCTTCAACAACAGTGGAAGGATTCCGAATAGGTGCAACACCACTTTCTAAATTTAACATCTCCGCGTCGTTTTTCATTTGTTGTAAAATCTAATTCGAGTAAACGGTGTTTGCGGAATTTCAGTATTTGAGAAGTGAGGCAACCAAGATAAAGAGAGCCAGCGCGCTATGATACAAACCTTTCTTCTCTTGTGATCAACAATATTCAAGAGTTGAACTTAGCTTAGCTACTTGAGCAGAGTCTTCCGCTGCTTCAGTCGCCAAAGTACCAGCAATATCCTTATGGACCAATATAACCATAAATATCAGTATGCGAACCATAACAAACCACATTACTATAAACAATATAAAAAACATACAGCAAAAGAACTAGATAATGGCAATCTGTCCGTAGCTGCAAAAAGATGGGAATCTAAAGAAAATGGTAAGAACATACCTACAAATGTTGCAGCTGTGAAGTATAAAGATATCTGGCATATTCAGACAGCTGTCCAAGAGCATCGGTAGTCGGAGGCTGGGCTGCACCAAGTCCAGCCATCCAACCATCCATTATTGCTGTAGAGAGAATTTCCAGCTGACCAGCTGCTCCTGCAGCCATGTCATCAGCAATGGAAAGGAAATCGAAGTTCTCTACAAGCCAATTTCGAATTTGACGCTGGAGCGCGCCAGCAGGGGTATGAACAAAAAGGGCCGCAAGAGCCTTTTTTCCAATTGAATAAATTTTTGCTTCTTCGGTTATTTCCTTGAGCTTTCCACCTGCAATATGCTGTCGCCAGGTCTCCTATTTTAATAAATGAGATGAATCAAACACACTGCTCAGCATCATTGATCTCACTTATTCGAGTATCATTGATCTCACTTATTCATTGTAAAAAATCAGCAAAAGACCTGAGATAATGCTTTTATAATGGAAATAGAAAGCAAACATAATAGACATCACCAACTGAAGAAACACAATAATAGCTAAATCCTCTTCGATGAACAAAAAGATAAGAAGGAGGAGGTAACTTAAGGGCATATTCTTCCCATTTTTTCCCTTTTTACGTTTATGCAGTTTATCTTAAGGTCAGGCTTGAACTTTGAAATGCTATATATTTTTAAAAAGTGTACGAAAGAATAATACAAAACTAACAATCTCGAGGTACCAAAACCACTCCCTGAATAAAAAAATCATTGATTGTTGCTTTGCTTCTGAAATGACAAGGTTAGAACAGCCCGCCCATCCACTGTGTGTGGATTTGTTGCTTTGCTAATGAAATTATAAGGAAATCGTTTCAATTTAGTAGCGTATTCAGGCTTCAGTTGTTCGAGAGGTGTAACTCATCTATACAGAAATAAAGAATAACATAAACATGCTAGAATGGAAAAGACATTAAATCTAGTGATGAGTACAAATAAAGAATAACATAAACATGCTAGAATGGAAAAGACATTAAATCTAGTGATGAGTACAAATGGAATCAAGAAGGAAAACATTACTAATTTACCTGATCAATTCCACGTATCTTCAGAACTACTGATGACAACTTTGACTTCTTTTCTGGTTTTATATTTACTTTGAACCTTAAATTTGGTCCCCAACCAGCATATTCCTTGAACTAGAATCGTAATGAACTGGAGATCTTCCAAGGCTGCTACCACGGCTAGAGCTTCTACTACGTCCATTATTTGGCTTCTCAAGAAAGCGCTCAACCGGAGAAACCTTACATCACAAAAGACATTTTCACTTTTACACTCAATGCCTTATCATATTAAAAGAATTCATGTTTCACTCAAGTAGAAAAATTTGTCTATTCAACTAGTAGATCGACACGTGACAGGGAGGGCACCTTAATTGATTGTAGCTCTGGTGATCGAGCAAGCAGTGACATTATATAGAAAATCCTAACACGAGAGACAAGCATCGGATCCATCACTCTTCTGGGCTCCATTTTGCGAATGAAAGAAAAAACATCTCATATTTCAGCCAGGATTTCATGCTCTCTAGAAACACCTGCCTTAATGACTGCAGCCAGTACCTGCACATAGGAAACCAAGCAGTTATCAGTCCATGAAAGATGATAGAATTTAAATCTTTAACAATCGAGTTTTTCTCACTGAGACACATACATAACCATGTATGATAACACCAGAAGGATGCAAATGCACACAAAACAAATCTTATTGATTAACCTAGGCGATAGATCCAAATGTATTGAACACCCTAAACCATAGAAGGAAAAGGTAAATCTTAACAAATACTTCAGAGCTTTGTTATTAACAAATGCTCTGGAACCAAGCTAATTTTCTTAATCTTCTCAGATGCCAGAATGTTTCTGAAGGCAACTTATTTTGCAGACTGAACTTGCTGTGCAGATGCAATCATGTCATTCTTCAGCACAATGAATTTCAGCTTTCTCATCATCAGGATACCAAAAACTATATGTTGCCGATTGTATTCATAAGAGGAGGTAGAAGGTGCTGAACACATAATACTAAGGACAGCGCAGAAAAATGCAAGTAACCAAAGGGTTTCCTCAAGGAGATCCAATCCCCAAAAAAATTATAGAATGATCAAATTTATAAAATGATGAGAAAGCTAAAATTTGAATGGCCAAAAAATTTGAATCATCTGAGACGACATCTGCCAAGCGGTTTATATTAAGTTCCAGTCTGGTAACTTGCCTCGGAGGGAGCATATAACTGTCTTGAATCTATACCAAGCTTTTACCAGCAATGCAAGAACCTATACAAAACAAATGCCCATGAAAGCACCAAGTAAGGAAAAATGAAAAATTTGATAACTACATATGTATAGAAGGCAAAATCTTCTCATAGTGCAGATATTGCAATGCTTATTGTACAGTAAATACTATAAATATTTGTTATAGACCCAATTGCGACTAGGCATTACTAATAAGTAGTTAAACATCACAAGAAAAAGTTGGAAATGTGTCGTATTTGGATTTTCTCGATGTGTTAAATTTCTGCAGTACATTTAAGATTATTTCAGTTCATTTTTAGAGTACAAAACTTGCTGGATTATCAATGTAATTGTAACAATAGATCTAAAGGGTCTGGGAAATCTCTTTTATTATAAATGCAATGAATATGTATCTCTCTCAGAGTTATGACAGAAATTGCATGATGCTTTGATTTTAGAAACCAATACCTCGAGTCCAACTTTGTCATATTATGAGTTGTTGTGTTGCTAGCCACCTCATCTAGGTATGATACACTTTCAGCTTCACAGAGTTTCAAAAGCTGCAGCAAAAAAAATCACACTTACTTTAAAGAATTAAGCGCATGTTCACACAACCACACCAAGCACAAGTACAAGCACAAGCACATAAAATTTTTAAGGTGTGCTAACTTTACCAACAGTTGTAAGATTTAAAGACATATATCAATTTATCTTAATTGGAAAGTGCACTCACAATAGATAAAGCTTTAGATTTTAGGCGGGAGATAGCAGCCATGTATGAGGAAATATTGTCTGAGCCCGATAACTTTAAGTTCATGACGGCCTGAACCAGAATCAGAACGCCTCCATTGCCCCACTACTCCTGAATTAAAACAAATAATAAAGAAACAAAGGGGGGGAAAGGAAAACGAGAAAGTAATCAGAAATGAAGAAAGAATTCAGAAGTGTGAGATTTTAGTTAACCAATGGGATAAAGTTATATATGCTATTAATAGAACTTGTAATATACTAAGTCATAACAAGGGAGAAAATTCTCTTCTCATAGTTGTAACACCGGTCCCAATGTTAATGTAATCCATAAAGCGCACAATGAGAGAAAGTAGCACAGTTAAACGTCATAATTTACTTACTGAGGTTGATCTAGAAGACCGTGGTAAATCCGACGAGGCAGATTGTATTGACAGCAAAGCACCACTGAGTGACTGCATTGTGGGTTTGAGTAGATTAGCTCTCAAAAATAAAGCCAAAAACAAGGTAAAAATAGAAAAAAGTATCAAGTGAACTACATCAAAGAAGACAAAGACCCTATTACTTGCCTTAGGAAGGGTAGGTGTGTTGTGATGGCTTCATGTAATTAGGAGTCAACTCTCATCTAGAGAACTTGGTGGTCTCTGTTGTAGTGAGATCGAAGAGGGAATTGCTAATCCACACAATATGCTGCCGGGTCCGATCAGAGAAAATGGTGGGCCTGCAATCTGAAACCAAAATAACCGCGTCGGTGATCAGTATTGGCACTATGGCCAACATCAGGTTCAGTATAAGCCGCTGAAATACTGTTAGTTCCCTCTCTATAAATGCTGCAAAGTATAGGATATGATGGCAGTACTGTGGCCACTCAATAAGACGGTCCACAGACTGCTCCAATGCCTTACTCCCAAATGAAAACATCATAATGTCATAAATCCAAGGTCAGACTATAATTCACAATAATAACATTCACTGATAACCTAAGAAGGAACAAACTTCTGAATCTGCAGGCTTCCACTAAGCATCTAAAACAGCTCGTAAAGCAATACCCAGCGTAAGGCGAGTCACGCGTTGATGCTTAATGACTGATCTGAAGTAGAAGCATTCACAAAGGATAAACATTATAGGCAAGCTGAAAATTTTACAACAGGGTAACATTACAATTAACATAGTTAGGTTGAAGAGTATTTTACAATATTATTTATCCGGGACCATGTTCACTATGTAAACCAATAATTTGATTTATCAATCATAATCATCAAACGGACATGTAAAGATAAAAAACTCAAACACAGTAGACTATGTATAAAACTACCTAGCTGGCATATAAGAGATGTTAGGTCAAAATAAATTGTTGAGGAACTTGACCAAACAGATCACTTCAACGGAAAAAATCATGCCATCAAATATATAGAGATCAGAGTAGTCTAGATTCCATACATTGTCATTAAATCCGGCATTGCAAAAATATTAAAATCATGAGAAAGATCAGTCAGCCTGCCACAGTAGTGGCAACACAGCAAACCGAATGCCAAAGTAAAAGGAAATGTGTCTCATAAGTACTTGGGAAAGAGATTGTAAAAACATTAACCGATATTAATATGCCAAGAGTTAACAATAAATGAGGTTTATATATCAAAGAAACACTAATATAGCACATATTTGTACACGGCATATGAGACGAAGAAAAATAGGAAACTACGTATGCCTTAATTATAAAGCTGCAAGGTACCAAAGAGTGGATTAAAAAATGCTGAAAAATATCAGGCACAGTATAATAACACACAAAAATATAATATATGTAACAGATTAATTATAAAGCTGCAAAAGGCAGCAAATAATGAATTAAATAAGTAGAAAAATATAGACGCAACAACAGAGAAGCAGAAGATCAAGCAAAGCAAGCTCAAAAAGCAAAAAATAGACTTGTGCCTTCTGTCTTCAGCCCTTCCCCCCGCTTCTTTTAAGTTAAGAAGTCAGTCAACCCCTACCACCCTCGACCTTCAGATCGACTAAGTACAATCTAGTCTATTTATGCAGTAGGATCTATCAAGGAAAACACATTAGTAGTTGAACAATAGATAACATTTGCAAGAATGAATCTAAATGCTCAGAGAAGCTTTCAAATTGACTAAGAGTAACATGAGAATATGCTGAATTATCTCGGTAGCCTCAAGTGCAACAGGATTGGCACACACCTCTGTAATCTGACTCAAAAAGAATTTCTTTTCTGCATACAGACAAGAAAAGGGTTACATGTTTAGTGCAACACGTAGAAGAATTCCAAAGACATAAAAATAATAAACTGTTGTATGTATTCCACTTCCTACAACTAAACAAAAAATTATATCTAAATGTATGTATAAAGAAGAGAATAACTAACCACAGATCCTGGTATCGTGTTCTTCAGAATTAGACAAAGCTAGACCAACTTCAATTTTATCAGGTACAAACAAGTGTAGAGCATCAGACTGATTATGCAGAAGTTCTTCATTGATGGCTTTAGTATGAAATGACACACTTAATATCGAACTAAAGTTAGGTTTAACAAATAAATGTTTGAATATTGAAGCAAGTATTGGTTGCAGCTTTATACCCTTCAACTCGCTGGAATAAATAGTGAGGTGGTCAAAAAAGAGCAGTGATACTGAATGAGATGGTCCAGAAACTGCTCTAATGCCTTTCTCCCGAAGGAAAACATTGGAATGTCATAAATCCAAGGTTAGACTGAAATTCACAATAATAACATTAACCAATAACCTAGGAAGGAACAAACACTTGAATTTGCAAGCTTCCCTAAAGCATCTAAAGCAGCTCGTAGAGCAATACACAGCATATGGTGAGTCACAAGTTGACGCTTATTGACTGATCCTGAAGCAGAAACATTCACAAAGGATAAACATTACAGGCAAGCTGAAAATTTTAGAACGGGGTAACATTACAATTCATAGTTAAGTTGAATAGTATATTACAACACTATTAATCTGTTCTTATGTTCACTCAGTAAACCAAAATTTGTTGTATCAATCATAATCATCAAACGGACAGGTAAAGAAAACAAACTCAAACACAGTAGACTATGTACAAACTACTGAACTGGCATATAAGAGATGTTAAGTTAAATTAAATTGTTGAGGAACTTGACCAAATATACAGAAATCGAAGTAGTCTAGATTCCATGTATTGTACATAGTGGCAACAAGCTGCAGTTTCCATTCCTGCATTGCAAAAATATTAAAATCATGAGAAAGGTCAGTCACTCTGCTACAGTAGTGGCAACACTAACCTCATAGAAAGTATCTTTACTTGACACTAATTGAGTGCCCAACCAGCTTCCATGGCCCACGGTTTCTTTTTTAGATGCAATTACAGCAAACCGAATGCCAAAGTAAAAAGGAAATGTGTGTAGTAAGTAACTAGGAAAGAGCCTATAAAAACATTTAACATATATATTAAGAATCCAAGATTTGACAATCAATGGGGTTTACATATCAAAGAAACACTTATATAGCACATATTTGTACAGGACATATGAGACAAAGAAAAATAGGATGCTATGTATGTATTAATTAATTATGGTGCAAGGTAGCAAAAAGTGGATTAGAAAAAGTAGAAAAAAGTCAGGCACAGTATAACAAACAAAAATAAAATGTATGTAACAGATCAATTATAACAAACAAAAATATAATATGTGTAACAGATCAATTATAAAACTGCAAAATGCAGCAAAGAATGAATTAAATAAGTAGGAAAAATATAGGCGCAACAACCAAGAAACAAAAGATCACAAAGCAAGCTCATCAATAAATAGACTTGTGCCTTCAGTTTTCCACCCCTTCAGTTTTCCACCCTTTCCCCCTCATCTTTTAAGTTAAGAACTCAGTCGCCCCCTACCACCCTCGACCTTCGGATCGACTAAGTACTTTCTAGTCTATTTATGCAGTAGGAACTATCACGGAAAACACTTTAGTTCCACGAGAGATAACATTTGCAAGAACGAGAGGCCTTCAAATCGACTAAGAGTAGCACAAGAATATGCTGAATTATCTCAGTAGCCTCAAACGCAACAGGATTGGTACACAGCAGCTCTGCAATCTGACTCAAACAGAAAGTCTTTCCTAAATACAGCCAAGAAAAGGGTTAAGGTTTAGTGCAACAAGTTGAAGAATTCCAAGGAGATAAAAATAATAAACTGTTGTATGTATTCCACTTCCTACAACAAACAAAAAATTATGTCTAAATGTATGTACAAAGAAGAGAATAACTAACCACACATCCTGGTATCGTGGTGATATTGTGTTCTTCAGAATTAGACAAAGCAAGTCCAACCCCAATTTTATCAGGTACCAACAAGTGTAGAGCATCATAAAGATTTGGCAGTAGTTTTTCATTGATGGCTTTAGTATGAAATGACACACTAAATATCGAACTAAAGTAAATAAATGTTTGAATATTGAAGCAAATATTGGTTGCAACTTTATACCCTTCAACTCGCTGGAATAAATAGTGAGGTGGTCAAAATTGAACCGGAGCAGTAGTACACTGCCCGCCATTCCATCCATTATGTAATAACAAGTTAAACAATTACCCACACACATCAAATACTTCCCAAACAATTACCCACACACATCAAATACTTCCCAAACATAAGTCTTGCTCGCCCTCAAGCAAGTTAGATAAATAAGCACATTCACAAGAAATTAGATAATCCTCTACTTCAACTCACGTCAAATCACACGAATCATTTAGAGAAATTAGGTTGAGCCCGAATTCACTCGCGAGTAAAACTTTTAGAACATGAATTGTACACGAACTAATTCCCTAAGAGCTAGGCATCCAATGCTTCAATGTTAGTTCGATTTATGTCTTGGGAGTCTCAAACCATCGTCGCTAATTCATAAAGAGAAGTTCTTCCAGCTATTCTTTATTTTAAGCACATAAGATCTTTCTCCCAAAATCAAGCAAAATTCATCGCTCACAAGTCAATATGATGCCTAAATCAAAAGGTCTTTTCATTTGGATGTAACGGGGCTTTTGGTAAAGGTGTGATCATATTTGGATAAGTAGCTTATCACCATTCTTAAAATACTAGCACATCCCTCACAACATCCTTCCCATCTCACTAAAATACAAAATTCTGACAGCTCAACACCCCAAACTGGAGATTTTTCTACCTTCTAAACCAAGTGATCTTATTCTTTTGAGCATATTTCTGTTTTTCGCTCGATATTCTTTTTTCTGGCCTTGGCTTTTTTAACTCATGAAAGGCTGCCATTTTATTTTATTTTTTTACTTGCCTTGGCTTTTTATTTTACACATGAAAGGCTGCCTTTTTATTTTATTTTTTTTCTAGCCCTGGCTTTTTTTACACGTAAAAAGGCTGCCTTTTTATTTTTTATTTTTTCAAGCCTTGGCTTTTTTTTACACATTAAAGGCTGCCTTTTTATTTTACTTTTGTTTGAAGAGAGAGTTTTTTCATTTGTATCTCAATATAAATGAATACCACCTAATGAATGTTCCATGACTTCCATCTTTTCCTTGCCACCATAAATACCCTCCCAATAATGTGCTAGCACTTTAATTTTAGTGACTAGGGTAGAAAATATAGGCCAACAAACGGATATAATAAGTAGGCTAATATAGTGACTTCAAAATTTTCAACAAAGAAAATAGGCTTTTGGGGCTCAAACCGGCTCACTAGTGGTTTATGTAGGGTTAGGCATGTGATAATTTGGATATGAGGCTTTTAGTCCTATTGCCTAAATCATTTTTATGCACCAATATCAACAAGATTGCAACTCATAAAGCTCTCATTCAGTTGATCGGCCCTATGGCTTTTTGAATTAATTTTTCAAAACCGGAATAGTTCTCTCTCCTTAGCTCAAGAAATCGGGCACCAAAGAACATTATTGTCACTGTATCTGAAGCACGGGAAACCTAGTTCTCCAGAAGTTAGTAAGCAACAAGAAGTTTATAGACCAACCCTCGAGAGAAACGAAGTCTACACTAATAACCCATAAAAAAGTGGTGAAAGTAGTGACAATCAATAGAGAGAAAATCTAGCATGCACACACAAATAACAAGTGGTGAAACACTGTTCGTGGAAGCTTTTCGTCCTCACTACAAAGTAGAATAGTACTAGGGCAATTTTTGGATATTTATGAAGCTAATATCCTTTGTTTATCGACTGGTGATGTGTATGAAATCATTAAAAACTAGGGAGATGCACAGATTAGAGAGTTGTGAGACAACCTCTCGGAAATTTACTCTTAATCATAACATGTCAATTAACATTTAAATTCTCTATAAAAATCAACATATCAGGCATGAATGAAAATAAATAGCAGCTAGGCACTCATGTATAAGTAGGAAGCATCCCAAGTTGAGTATATACGGGCTCGAACAACACCTGAAAAAGATTAGAAGTAGAGTTACCAGAATCCTCAAAGACCATGATTTTGACGACTACAAAGATGAGAAGTAGAGCTACTCCTTTTTTCATCAGGGCCGAGTCCAACACAGGAAGCTAGTTGCTCCTGCAATCCACCGCTTCCCAAGCTCCTGCAAGAAGAAACAAACTTCATTAAAATCTTATCAAGAACACAACAGATATATTATGATAAAAACAGATGCACTTAACATTTTATGGAAAAGGATGAATGATATCCACAGGCTAAGCAAGAGAGGTTTTACATGGAATAAATTATCTTCTGATGCAGCACGAACGATTCGGGACTCAAATTGACTTATAAATAACCTACAAAGAAGATTGTCAATCTTAGATAGCCTTAAAAATACATTAAGTACAGAATGCACGCATGCACATAATGATAAATGTGGTGAGTGAAGCAGGTTTATTAAAGAAATGTCAATGCTTTCAGGCAGTAAAATCTCTAATCAGATGACTAGGTAAAATCTAGAAAAACCTGTTTGTTAACAATGCATTCCCGAAATAACTTTTGCTGACACAGAGACTGTAGAAATTGAAGAGAAGAATCACACTGCAGCCGAGGTGATTCAAGGTCTCTTCAGTAGTAGGGGATACACTTCTAGATGAATCGTTGGTCCGCAGATACTTGACATCTACACAAACCGCAGCAAATGCTGCCTCTTTGCATATGTACACCTGCCACCAACTCCACTTACTCAGCCACAACATAATTTGATAACACTTTGAAATAACAACAATCAAGAAGATGAAGTGGGAAGATTTATAACATTAAACTAGTAATTTAATGTTCTCAGTTCTCACCAAATCCTGGATTGCTACCTTGTAATATGCAGTCAATGCTAGAGCAACCTCTTGGTACTGTGAAGAAACAATGACCGTCAACAATTGTAGACTGCAATCTATGAGAGACGCATGAAAAAGAATCATGTCATTGGGAATGGTGTGATATTCCTAGATACGAAGTAGTAAGTACATATCTACAAACAACGGATAAGGAAATGAATATTGACTTGTATGTATGCTCCAAGTAGAACTAGCAGATAAAAGACCAGGTCAATCAGTTGTTCTTCCGATATCTTCACATCATCAAGCAATATCAGAAGAAAACATATGATGATATATGAATTAAGGGACATACTGATGATGTATACACATATAACCACATCATAACACACGTAACAAATATGTTGCCAGAAGTTGAGAATGACTATATTTTCAAGTACATAAACAGGGAAGATAAATTAAGAAAGAGCTAGGATCAATGTGAAGATAAGGAGCTGTGAATCAAAGTTATTAAAGTTAAAGGCTAAAAGGGCTCAGGAGAGGTGGAACTAAAAAACCTATAAAGCATTAAGTACCTCATATCATACAAATGATGGGTGAGTTTATGATCTTAGGAAGTTGTGGTTTATGCAAAAACATTAGCAACTGCAGTTAAAGAAGACTAGAGGAAATTAAGCAGAAAGGTTGTCAGGATAACTAGAAAAAAACATGTTAAAATACTTTTAAACCTCCATGTATTACAATAGTTTCTTGACTGCAAATCTCATAATATTGAGAATGAAAAATGAGAAGCAACCTAAAGCAAAAAAAGGAAAGCGAAAACAAGCAGACTGTTACATGATGTAGTGGAAAAAAACCAGTGAAGGAATACAGGTCGCTAGTAAAGCAACCAAGTCAAAATAAAGATTTTCTATCCATCCGTTTATGTTTGTTGTCTTGCGTCAATCAGCACACAAATCCAATTATAAGTGTAATATAGGTCTTTTGAAAATCAACAAAAAAATAGAGCATTGCCATCTGCTTGATATGATGATAGATAGCTCAGTATCACTTCCGATAACCTGTTCAATTTTGGGCACCCGGGAGGCAAGATCACACATGGAATGCAACAGAAGAATTCCACATAGCAAATACTTGAACGTGGATTTTTCCTTTTCCCAAACCATAATCGCTGCGATAAGGTGAAGAGGAAGATTCCTTGCAAATTTTTCCAAGTCAACCTGCAATAATCATGTGATTCCAACATGTGCATTCTGACGTGTAAATAGCAATAACAATATCTATAACATAAATAACAACTTTTGCAACAACCCTATTAGTTTCTATGAGTACATCCCAGATACAACAAGCCAAGAAATTGCAGATTTAACCTCTGCCGAAAATCCCAACAAACTACAGTTCTAGTATATATATAGATAGATAGATACATATGCACCTATTCCCAATCAGTTTCACTATCACACAATTGTTTCACCACCAAAACCGAGAGAGAAATAGAGAGTCAGTGGGTCTAGCTTTCACAATGGCTGAGCCCAAATTTTAAGATAAATGCTCAAAGGGATAACACCAATCTACAAATAAACAAGCGATATCAACCCAAGAATGTTTGGACATCACAACAAGTTTATTAGCTTCACAAATCAAGAAGAAAACCCAATATCATGAACCCAAATCTAACTCCCTAACATATCTAGCCAAACAAGAAGATAAAATTTGTAAACTGAAAAATTAATGGAAACTTACCTAAGCCGAGAAGTCCACGGCAGTCCAACGAAATTGACAGTGCAGCCGATATGGCTGGAGAATGACACCGACCGAAGTGAGACCCCGACGGCAGCGACTGCTCGGTGGATTCTCGAGTGCCTCTCACCGCTCGGCGGCACCTGATATCCGACGGATGGACTGATGGCATGACAGCCTTGCGACGCGGCGGCTGGTGTGCGCGACGTCAGCATTCCAGACCGAGGAGAGTGCAACTGGAACGGAGGGAGCGGCTCCGGAGCGACGGAGGCCGCTGTCTGCAAGCGAGTCCAGCGAGTGTATGCGCAAAGGAGAGTCGGTGCCGGCTGCTATTGACCGACGGCAGTAGCGGTGGGCGGTCATGGTCAGGCGGAATTGAAATTTGGGAGGAATTCAAAATAGCTTTAATCGACCGAACAGAGGCTGCGTCGAATTGTTTGGGGAGAAAATCGGACCGGTGATGGAGTGTAGTCACCGGCGTGAGAAAGGCGGAAGGGTGCCGACGGGAATTGGTTCCTTCATTTGGGGATCTATGATTTGGGGAAAGTAAATTCAAATTGAATAACGGCAATTGAAATTTTTGAGGAATTCTATATATAGACGTGTTTGATACTGTCGTGAGGAAGCAAAATAAGAATTTGACCAAGAAAACAAAGAATGAATTCATATATTTGAGTTTGATACACCCAAGAATTGTTGGATGAAAAACTTCCCAATGCTTGACACGTATTTTATTGATATTGTATTAAATGCTATTTAACACTTTTATCCCTAAAATTAATGAGCATACTTAACACTTTATATCATTGTTATTGTAGGGTAAATGCATTTGAATGGCCAAAATATTGGTCTATTAAAATGGCTCTGACTTCCAACTTGTTTGTAGAGATAAGGGTGGAAGGAGGCCCCCGAGCACACATTATATCATACAAGTAAATTGATTGATAAAATAAAAATGACCAGATATAATGGCAACTGAAATTTGAGAGGAATTCAAATATAGCTTTAATCAACAAAAATTTTAACTATTAAGGATAATTCTTTGGGACCGTGAGTAATTCCATGATGGGCCAATGAATTGAATAAATTAGGGCTGACTTTAAGTGGGCTATATTTAAATAATTCTTTAAATTGGCTGATTAATTAATTCTTTGGTCTAAATTGATTTAGTTAATGGTGGCTAATATGTTGGATTATTTTAGTAACTTCGACACGAATTAATATCCAGATTTATTTAATTCTTCAACATATTCAAGTTAAAGGCAGGAATTGCTAGTTTAAGTTCATGCAAAATAATGTTGTAAAGGCAGGAAATAAAATTAACATGCATGCATTCTAATTAAGTTTGAATATTTTATTGAGTCTAGTCAGTATGTTATTCTTATTTTAGAAGGAACTATACCGGCAAGAAAGTTAAGACTGAAGTGAGAATTTCAATTAATAATCTAAGCAAACGTGGTGGATTTTCTATCCTACATTATTGTTATTGTGTGGTTTTTCTTCCTAAATACATCCTCCATCCATGGAAAATAATCTTATGATGTCATTATGGGATTTTCATAAAAAATAGTCATCATTTCTAAAAAAATAGAAAGTTTCACTCATATTTTATCTATTTTTTTATCTTTCTCTCTTACTCTATCAATTTCTTATTAGAACACGTGTCGTCCACAAATGAGACTATTTTTTATAACGGAGGGAGTATAAGTTAGTTTCATGTATGTTTTATGAGAAAATGATGTTATGTATGTTATGTAATGCCATGTTTTGTTTTGATCATTTTCTATTTATTTGACTAGCACGGGGGAGCATACCTATTTGGCTTTACAAAACTTCTTTTCCGAAAAAAAAATACTTTGGCACTACCAATCTACTAAACAAATAACGTTGACTTATTTGTTTATTATACATTTAAATATGTAAAACAACCATTAAATGTAAAAATAAAACACATATGAAAAAATAATTTGTTTAATTCCTTGAAAAATAATCGAAGAATTTTTACAATATTCAAGCACTCGAAAAAATATTTTACAGTACACGAAATACTAATAAAGAAAATATGAGATAATTATTTATAGATGAAGTGAGAAAGTATTAATTATGTGTAGTGTGAGACCATTTACTTAAAAAGTAAATTGAACTCAGAATTGAATAATAACAGTACTCTCCCTTTGTAGCCATTAGGAGTCTCATTTGAGTTTGGCACGAGTTTTAAGAAATATAAAGGAATGTGAGTGAGTAAAAATAGTGGAATGTGGAACCCATTTTTTATACATATTAGGTTTATAATAGAATGTGAGTGGATATGATTACTTCTTCTTTAAGAAATATAGTAGTCTAATTTATGTAGTATTGGTACAATTGTATTACTTCTCCTTTATTTACTACTAATTTGTATATTTTTCATAAATTATGAATTACTAGATATTAAATAAAAGCAGATGGTGGATATGATTACTCGCTGAGAAGGACATTCATGCATCTTTTTATTCTAGTTTCATTTAAAGTAAAGTTTGGTTTTTGAAAATTCATACATAATATTGCATTAATTGTGGTAATGAATCATTGGGTAATGATAAAATGCAAACTCTTATATATTCTAATAAAATGCAAACTCTTTATATATTATACAAACTTTAAACTATGATATAATTGTATCACTTCTTCTTTATTTACTGCTAATTTGTATTTTTTACATAAATTATGAATTACTAGATACTAAATAAAGCAGAGAGTGGACATTCGTGCATTTTTTATTCTAATTTCATTTAAAGTAGAGTTTGGTTTTTGAAAATTCATACATAATATTGCATTAATTGTGGTAATGAATCATTGGATAATGATAAAATGCAAACTCTATATACCGTACAAACTCTAAACTATGGTCAAGCTCGTTAGAAAATATCAATAAATGACCAAATAACAGCAACAAAATGTCAACATAACCGTTGACACTGTGTTGACAATCTTTGTTGTTGTTATTTTTTATAACTGGAAGACTTGTACAAAACAAATAAACCAGGACAAAGGATCTATTTGACAGATTATGGGATAATAACATGTTAACACAGAATTGCATGTTAGAATGCAAATACTTCATGCTTAAAGAAAATAAATCCTAAACATGAATACTACGGTTTAGAGTTACCGATTTGATTCTCCAAAGAATCATCGATTACTTGCAACCTTCTCCACGTGATGACCTTTAATACGAGACCACGGATCTTCTAATCTGTTCTTGAACTCAAGTTGTGACCTTTGGGTGGGCAAAGCTTGTCAAATCGAAAGGACTCGACTAGAAAGTGTCGGGGTTTGGTGCCCCTTGCACAGCGGAAGACTTGGATAAATAAATTAATCAGATAATGATCTATTTGATCGATTATGCAATTAATCAATTCACATGTAAACAAATAATTGCATGCTAGAACGTAAATAATTCATGCTTAGAAAATAAAATCCTAAAACATGAATACTACGGTTTAGATACAGATTTGATTCCTCCAAAGAATCGTCGATTGCTGGTTCCAGAACTGTATTCCGAAATCCGTGTGGACTAATCTTATCAAAATACTATGACTCGAATAACAGACAGAAATTCCTCACGGAGGAGAGCTGAAGAAAAAATCATCTCATCCAATCAAGAGAGGGACAAAATTTCATAGTAAATAAATTATATTTTATATCTAATTTATTCTCCTATTTATATTAAGTTCATATTGGGCCCAGTCATGGATCTATGGAAGGTTTTGGATATGGCCTCACCCAATTAGCTTTTTACTAATTAAATTGAACCCACAATTTAATACAAGCTTATATTGAAATATTATTAGCAGCCACCACAGAATTAATATTGCACTGCTGATGAGGCTAGTTTCATGCATGTGTTCCATGATAATATTCTACTATCTAACGTGCGAATATGAGCCAGGTGTGTGTGAAAGTCCGCCATATTCCAAGGATGTTCTGATCAACTAGGCGGACAGACGAATCGAGAAAAAGAAGTGAAACTGCTGCGTGAACGGATCAAGTCAGATCAACCGGAGCCAACAAGAGTTCCCGCATAGAAGATGGAGCTAAAAACCCCTACCAAAATCCAAAGGCATGAATGACATTTCGAGAGGACGGTACCCTAGGGATCAGAGCCCTACGCCTCTCTATAAATAACAAGCCAAGCGCGAGTAGGAGAGGGGGGCGCACATAGAGAGAAACTCATTCCTGATTTCAGCTCTCTTCAAGGGCTGAAATGGGAGCTCCCAACACTCAACACTCCTGAATTCTGCCACTCACACACTTGGTCTTAGTTTAGTTTAGTTTAGCAGCGTGGTGGTGTTAGTTTTACCGGCTCTATCTTTTGGTTATGTAATTCCGCTTCGAGACGAAGCGATGAAACAATTTCTACTTTTAGTTCTGTTTACTTTTAGTTTATGCTTGACGTTCAGACTTGGATTTCAGTTTATTGATCAATGTTTTGTGGAAGTTTGTTATTATGCATTAACTCTCTGATCGATGTTTGATTTCCGATTTATGAAGTGTATCTTAGCTCAAATGTTTAGCTGTTGTTTATTCCATTGGATGTGCTCTGTTGTCTATGAATTTTACTCAGTTATGAAGTGATCATGGATGGGATGCGTTAGGACGTTTAGATCTGCTAATTGGTAACATGGTAGTGTAGATCTGAGTATGTTTGCATTGATTGAAGATGCGATCGTGTTTGATTCGTTTTGGCAGTCGTAGATCTGAAGTTTCATTTTATTATTTTCATGAGCATGAGTAGGTCAGTTTGTTTATGTCTTAACAGTAGTTGTTCTCTGCTTGATTTGGAAGTTATGCGTCAGATTTATAAGTTTGTGCTTTCTTGCCAAGTTTGTTCTGATGGAAGTCTCTGCACATCTGATTTACTCTGTTCCTTGATTTGGTTGTAGAAGAAGATGAGTTTGTTAGTAAAGTTTTGCTTATCGTACACTTTTCAGATTTCAGGAAATTACATGATGAGTTGATCAAGTAGATTTTATTCCATTTAGCAAGTGGATTAGTTTAGTTAGTTTAGTCTCTCAAGTCAAGTAGTTTAACTTAACCCACCGTAGTAAAGCGTGGCAGCAGTCATTCTCATTCGTGTCCGCAACCAATGTAAAACAAATCATCTATGTGGGATCGATCTGTACTTGACTATACTAGTTAATAGTATTGTGGGTTAAGGTTTTGAAAGCACTTTTGAGCTCTCACTCAAGTCGGATCTAAGTCAAGTTGACAAGTCTAAATCTCCACTGGATCCACTCGCCGGCATTTTGCAGGTAGAAGACATACAACTGGCCGGCTGGATCAGTTTGACGGTTTAACTTGAGTAATCTAAAACATCAGAAGACAAAGAGGAGAGAGACAACAACAGCAGAACAAAAGCGAACCTTACAACTGCCCATCCAAATCCGAAATTACAAGTAATCCCGGTTTCCGTTTTGTTTATTGTTTATTTCCCTCGCTTAAGATATAAATGTCCATTAATTAAGTAATGTCTGCTATGGACTTAATTAATTAACATATTATTTATTCCAAGAGTGGACTCAACAAAAACACTTATTTATTATTCATGGAACAATTAAATTCCAACATGTCAGTTTCCGAATAATAAAACCTTGTTCGAGCTCCTCTTGAGGACATTATCAAACGAGACTCACCTCGCGCATGATTCAACATAATAGCAATCCTAGCACCGCTATATATTAATCACTACTACCCAATATATCAGGATTATTGGGTTGCGAAAAACCCGCACCATTTGATAAGTCGAAGTAGTGCATAATCAATACCGTATGCTCAATGCTAATGTATGTAGATTAAGAAATAATTATTTATCATGACCTAGTCTTTCAGTAGATAGCATAAAAACACGACTTGTTGTTAGATCCATTCAGTGCTATATCACAGCAACAACGTCATCTTATTTCAGTAAGGCTTAGAAATAATCAGACTGACATTGCAACCTTTCATGATAGGTAGTCTAAGCCTACCTGGGTTGTGAAATTCTTTTTTTTCTTTTGCAAAGCATTGCATAGAACATTAGTAGAAGAACGAGGAGAAGGTTAGGGTAGAAAGGACTGTGTTACCTTAAAGTGGACGTCGCCACAACCAATCTACTAAGGAAAGACTTAGACTTTTGTTTGCTTCTACACAGTAGCTGGCATATAAGAGATGTTAGGTCAAAATAAATTGTTGAGGAACTTGACCAAACAGATCACTTCAACAGAAAAAATCATGCCATCAAATATATAGAGATCAGAGTAGTCTAGATTCCATACATTGTCATTAAATCCGGCATTGCAAAAATATTAAAATCATGAGAAAGATCAGTCAGCCTGCCACAGTAGTGGCAACACAGCAAACCGAATGCCAAAGTAAAAGGAAATGTGTCTCATAAGTACTTGGGAAAGAGATTGTAAAAACATTAACCGATATTAATATGCCAAGAGTTAACAATAAATGAGGTTTATATATCAAAGAAACACTAATATAGCACATATTTGTACACGGCATATGAGACGAAGAAAAATAGGAAACTACGTATGCCTTAATTATAAAGCTGCAAGGTACCAAAGAGTGGATTAAAAATGCTGAAAAATATCAGGCACAGTATAATAACACACAAAAATATAATATATGTAACAGATTAATTATAAAGCTGCAAAAGGCAGCAAATAATGAATTAAATAAGTAGAAAAATATAGACGCAACAACAGAGAAGCAGAAGATCAAGCAAAGCAAGCTCAAAAAGCAAAAAATAGACTTGTGCCTTCTGTCTTCAGCCCTTCCCCGCTTCTTTTTTAAGTTAAGAAGTCAGTCAACCCCTACCACCCTCGACCTTCAGATCGACTAAGTACAATCTAGTCTATTTATGCAGTAGGATCTATCAAGGAAAACACATTAGTAGTTGAACAATAGATAACATTTGCAAGAATGAATCTAAATGCTCAGAGAAGCTTTCAAATTGACTAAGAGTAACACGAGAATATGCTGAATTATCTCGGTAGCCTCAAGTGCAACAGGATTGGCACACACCTCTGTAATCTGACTCAAAAAGAATTTCTTTTCTGCATACAGACAAGAAAAGGGTTACATGTTTAGTGCAACACGTAGAAGAATTCCAAAGACATAAAAATAATAAACTGTTGTATGTATTCCACGTCCTACAACTAAACAAAAAATTATATCTAATGTATGTATAAAGAAGAGAATACTAACCACAGATCCTGGTATCGTGTTCTTCAGAATTAGACAAAGCTAGACCAACTTCATTTTATCAGGTACAAACAAGTGTAGAGCATCAGACTGATTATGCAGAAGTTCTTCATTGATGGCTTTAGTATGAAATGACACACTTAATATCGAACTAAAGTTAGGTTTAACAAATAAATGTTGAATATTGAAGCAAGTATTGGTTGCAGCTTTATACACCTTCAACTCCGCTGGAAATAAATAGTGAGGTGGTCAAAAAAGAGCAGTGATACTGAATGAGATGGTCCAGAAACTGCTCTAATGCCTTTCTCCCGAAGGAAAACATTGGAATGTCATAAATTCCAAGGTTAGACTGAAATTCACAATAATAACATTAACCAATAACCTAGGAAGGAACAAACACTTGAATTTGCAAGCTTCCCTAAAGCATCTAAAGCAGCTCGTAGAGCAATACACATCATATGGTGAGTCACAAGTTGACGCTTATTGACTGATTCCTGAAGCAGAAACATTCACAAAGGATAAACATTACAGGCAAGCTGAAAATTTAGAACGGGGTACATTACAATTCATAGTTAAGTTGAATAGTATATTACAACACTAATTAATCTGTTCTTATGTTCACTCAGTAAACCAAAATTTGTTGTATCAATCAGAATCATCAAACGGACAGGTAAAGAAAACAAACTCAAACACAGTAGACTATGTACAAACTACTGAACTGGCATATAAGAGATGTTAAGTTAAATTAAATTGTTGAGGAACTTGACCAAATATACAGAAATCGAAGTAGTCTAGATTCCATGTATTGTACACAATAGTGGCAACAAGCTGCAGTTTCCATTCCTGCATTGCAAAAAATATTAAAATCATGAGAAAGGTCCAGTCACTCTGCTACAGTAGTGGCAACACTAACCTCATAGAAAGTATCTTTACTTGACACTAATTGAGTGCCCAACCAGCTTCCATGGCCCACGGTTTCTTTTTTAGATGCAATTACAGCAAACCGAATGCCAAAGTTAAAGGAAAATGTGTGTAGTAAGTAACTAGGAAAGAGGCTATAAAAACATTTACATATATATTAAGAATCCAAGATTGGACAATCAATGGGGTTTACATATCAAAGAAACACTTTTATAGCACATATTTGTACAGGGCATATGAGACAAAGAAAAATAGGATGCTATGTATGTATTAATTAATTATGGTGCAAGGTAGCAAAAAGTGGATTAGAAAAAGTAGAAAAAGTCAGGCCACAGTATAACAAACAAAAATAAAATGTATGTAACAGATCAATTATAACAAACAAAAATATAATATGTGTAACAGATCAATTATAAACGGCAAAATGCAGCAAAGAATGAATTAAATAAGTAGGAAAAATATAGGCGCAACAACCAAGAAACAAAAGATCACAAAGCAAGCTCAAAAATCAATAAATAGACTTGTGCCTTCAGTTTTCCACCCCTTCAGTTTTCCACCCTTTCCCCCCTCATCTTTTAAGTTAAGAACTCAGTCGCCCCCTACCACCCTCGACCTTCGGATCGACTAAGTACTTTCTAGTCTATTTATGCAGTAGGAACTATCACGGAAAACACTTTAGTTCCACGAGAGATAACATTTGCAAGAACGAGAGGCCTTCAAATCGACTAAGAGTAGCACAAGAATATGCTGAATTATCTCAGTAGCCTCAAAACGCAACAGGATTGGTACACAGCAGCTCTGCAATCTGACTCAAACAGAAAGTCTTTCCTAAATACAGCCAAGAAAAGGGTTAAGGTTTAGTGCAACAGTTGAAGAATTCCAAGGAGATAAAAATAATAAACTGTTGTATGTATTCCACTTCCTACAACAAACAAAAAATTATGTCTAAATGTATGTACAAAGAAGAGAATAACTAACCACACATCCTGGTATCGTGGTGATATTGTGTTCTTCAGAATTAGACAAAGCAAGTCCAACCCCAATTTTATCAGGTACCAACAAGTGTAGAGCATCATAAAGATTTGGCAGTAGTTTTTCATTGATGGCTTTAGTATGAAATGACACACTAAATATCGAACTAAAGTAAATAAATGTTTGAATATTGAAGCAAATATTGGTTGCAACTTTATACCCTTCAACCTCGCTGGAATAAATAGTGAGGTGGTCAAAATTGAACCGGAGCAGTAGTACACTGCCCGCCATTTCCATCCATTATGTAATAACAAGTTAAACAATTACCCACACATCAAATACTTCCCAAACAATTACCCACACACATCAATACTTCCCAAACATAAGTCTTGCTCGCCCTCAAGCAAGTTAGATAAATAAGCACATTCACAAGAAATTAGATATCCTCTACTTCAAGTCACGTCAAATCACACACGAATCATTTAGAGAAATTAGGTTGAGCCCGAATTCACCTCGCGAGTAAAAACTTTTAGAACATGAATTGTACACGAACTATTCCCTAAGAGCTAGGCATCCAATGCTTCAATGTTAGTTCGATTTATGTCTTGGGAGTCTCAAACCATCGTCGCTAATTCATAAAGAGAAGTTCTTCCAGCTATTCTTTATTTTAAGCACATAAGATCTTTCTCCCAAAAATCAAGCAAAATTCATCGCTCACAGTCAATATGATGCCTAAATCAAAAGGTCTTTTCATTTGGATGTAACGGGGCTTTTGGTAAAGGTGTGATCATATTTGGATAAGTAGCTTATCACCATTCTTAAAATACTAGCACATCCCTCACAACATCCTTCCCATCTCACTAAAATACAAAATTCTGACAGCTCAACACCCCAAACTGGAGATTTTTCTACCTTCTAAACCAGTGATCTTATTCTTTTGAGCATATTTCTGTTTTTTTCCGCTCGATATTCTTTTTTCTGGCCTTGGCTTTTTTTAACTCATGAAAGGCTGCCATTTTATTTTATTTTTTTACTTGCCTTGGCTTTTTATTTTACACATGAAAGGCTGCCTTTTTATTTTATTTTTTTCTAGCCCTGGCTTTTTTTACACGTAAAAAGGCTGCCTTTTTATTTTTTATTTTTTCAAGCCTTGGCTTTTTTTTACACATTAAAGGCTGCCTTTTTATTTTACTTTTGTTTGAAGAGAGAGTTTTTTCATTTGTATCTCAATATAAATGAATACCACCTAATGAATGTTCCATGACTTCCATCTTTTCCTTGCCACCATAAATACCCTCCCAATAATGTGCTAGCACTTTAATTTTAGTGACTAGGGTAGAAAATATAGGCCAACAAACGGATATAATAAGTAGGCTAATATAGTGACTTCAAAATTTTCAACAAAGAAAATAGGCTTTTGGGGCTCAAACCGGCTCACTAGTGGTTTATGTAGGGTTAGGCATGTGATAATTTGGATATGAGGCTTTTAGTCCTATTGCCTAAATCATTTTTATGCACCAATATCAACAAGATTGCAACTCATAAAGCTCTCATTCAGTTGATCGGCCCTATGGCTTTTTGAATTAATTTTTCAAAACCGGAATAGTTCTCTCTCCTTAGCTCAAGAAATCTGGCACCAAAGAACATTATTGTCACTGTATCTGAAGCACGGGAAACCTAGTTCTCCAGAAGTTAGTAAGCAACAAGAAGTTTATAGACCAACCCTCGAGAGAAACGAAGTCTACACTAATAACCCATAAAAAAGTGGTGAAAGTAGTGACAATCAATAGAGAGAAAATCTAGCATGCACACACAAATAACAAGTGGTGAAACACTGTTCGTGGAAGCTTTTCGTCCTCACTACAAAGTAGAATAGTACTAGGGCAATTTTTGGATATTTATGAAGCTAATATCCTTTGTTTATCGACTGGTGATGTGTATGAAATCATTAAAAACTAGGGAGATGCACAGATTAGAGAGTTGTGAGACAACCTCTCGGAAATTTACTCTTAATCATAACATGTCAATTAACATTTAAATTCTCTATAAAAATCAACATATCAGGCATGAATGAAAATAAATAGCAGCTAGGCACTCATGTATAAGTAGGAAGCATCCCAAGTTGAGTATATACGGGCTCGAACAACACCTGAAAAAGATTAGAAGTAGAGTTACCAGAATCCTCAAAGACCATGATTTTGACGACTACAAAGATGAGAAGTAGAGCTACTCCTTTTTTCATCAGGGCCGAGTCCAACACAGGAAGCTAGTTGCTCCTGCAATCCACCGCTTCCCAAGCTCCTGCAAGAAGAAACAAACTTCATTAAAATCTTATCAAGAACACAACAGATATATTATGATAAAAACAGATGCACTTAACATTTTATGGAAAAGGATGAATGATATCCACAGGCTAAGCAAGAGAGGTTTTACATGGAATAAATTATCTTCTGATGCAGCACGAACGATTCGGGACTCAAATTGACTTATAAATAACCTACAAAGAAGATTGTCAATCTTAGATAGCCTTAAAAATACATTAAGTACAGAATGCACGCATGCACATAATGATAAATGTGGTGAGTGAAGCAGGTTTATTAAAGAAATGTCAATGCTTTCAGGCAGTAAAATCTCTAATCAGATGACTAGGTAAAATCTAGAAAAACCTGTTTGTTAACAATGCATTCCCGAAATAACTTTTGCTGACACAGAGACTGTAGAAATTGAAGAGAAGAATCACACTGCAGCCGAGGTGATTCAAGGTCTCTTCAGTAGTAGGGGATACACTTCTAGATGAATCGTTGGTCCGCAGATACTTGACATCTACACAAACCGCAGCAAATGCTGCCTCTTTGCATATGTACACCTGCCACCAACTCCACTTACTCAGCCACAACATAATTTGATAACACTTTGAAATAACAACAATCAAGAAGATGAAGTGGGAAGATTTATAACATTAAACTAGTAATTTAATGTTCTCAGTTCTCACCAAATCCTGGATTGCTACCTTGTAATATGCAGTCAATGCTAGAGCAACCTCTTGGTACTGTGAAGAAACAATGACCGTCAACAATTGTAGACTGCAATCTATGAGAGACGCATGAAAAAGAATCATGTCATTGGGAATGGTGTGATATTCCTAGATACGAAGTAGTAAGTACATATCTACAAACAACGGATAAGGAAATGAATATTGACTTGTATGTATGCTCCAAGTAGAACTAGCAGATAAAAGACCAGGTCAATCAGTTGTTCTTCCGATATCTTCACATCATCAAGCAATATCAGAAGAAAACATATGATGATATATGAATTAAGGGACATACTGATGATGTATACACATATAACCACATCATAACACACGTAACAAATATGTTGCCAGAAGTTGAGAATGACTATATTTTCAAGTACATAAACAGGGAAGATAAATTAAGAAAGAGCTAGGATCAATGTGAAGATAAGGAGCTGTGAATCAAAGTTATTAAAGTTAAAGGCTAAAAGGGCTCAGGAGAGGTGGAACTAAAAAACCTATAAAGCATTAAGTACCTCATATCATACAAATGATGGGTGAGTTTATGATCTTAGGAAGTTGTGGTTTATGCAAAAACATTAGCAACTGCAGTTAAAGAAGACTAGAGGAAATTAAGCAGAAAGGTTGTCAGGATAACTAGAAAAAAACATGTTAAAATACTTTTAAACCTCCATGTATTACAATAGTTTCTTGACTGCAAATCTCATAATATTGAGAATGAAAAATGAGAAGCAACCTAAAGCAAAAAAAGGAAAGCGAAAACAAGCAGACTGTTACATGATGTAGTGGAAAAAAAACCAGTGAAGGAATACAGGTCGCTAGTAAAGCAACCAAGTCAAAATAAAGATTTTCTATCCATCCGTTTATGTTTGTTGTCTTGCGTCAATCAGCACACAAATCCAATTATAAGTGTAATATAGGTCTTTTGAAAATCAACAAAAAAATAGAGCATTGCCATCTGCTTGATATGATGATAGATAGCTCAGTATCACTTCCGATAACCTGTTCAATTTTGGGCACCCGGGAGGCAAGATCACACATGGAATGCAACCGAAGAATTCCACATAGCAAATACTTGAACGTGGATTTTTCCTTTTCCCAAACCATAATCGCTGCGATAAGGTGAAGAGGAAGATTCCTTGCAAATTTTTCCAAGTCAACCTGCAATAATCATGTGATTCCAACATGTGCATTCTGACGTGTAAATAGCAATAACAATATCTATAACATAAATAACAACTTTTGCAACAACCCTATTAGTTTCTATGAGTACATCCCAGATACAACAAGCCAAGAAATTGCAGATTTAACCTCTACCGAAAATCCCAACAAACTACAGTTCTAGTATATATATAGATAGATAGATCAATGTTTGTAAGTCGTCCGATATATCGCGATATATCGCGATATATCGCCTGTATCGGTAGGCCAAGGGTCGATACACACCCAGATGCGACTTAGGCGACTAACATTCGAGTCGTCCGATATATCGCGCGACTCGACCGATTAGTCGCCTGATCGAGTCGAGGACGACTTAATGGGCTTCACTCCAGATTGGGCCAGGCGGACAGGTAGGTGTCTATTCAGCCCATTAGGGTTTCTTTATACATCCCCCACACCCCCTCCCCACGTCCTCCTCCTCCAGAACTGCAGCCGCCGCCGACGCTCCCTCCACCTCCAGAAACTGAAGAACGCCGCCGCCTCTCCTGGACACGCCTCCGGCCTGCCTCATCCGCCGCCTCTCCTCATTCAGGATGAACTCTAGTTCCGGTAATGCTCCAGTTCCTCTTCCTCTCTTATGTCGCTCCTCTCTCGTCTATTATTTGAGTTCCTCAAGCGCTGCATCTGATTACGAAGATGATGAAGAGGGTGGTGGAGGTTCAGCTGCAGGGGCTTTCCAAGTGGATGATGTTGTGCTTTGAGTTTGCTTAATTGCTTGTTAGTTGTTATCATGCAAATCGTTGAACATGACTAAATCATTGAACAATATGATGCTGTGTTTTTTCCTGTTGTAATTTGAAGTATATATTGCATATTTTACATGTGTAAAAGGGCAAGTCGCCCGATATATCGATATATATCGGTCTTGAGGGACCTGGACGACTTGTCTGGTGAGTCGCCCGACTTACTATCGATATATCGACTAAGTCGACCGATATATCGACTGAGTCGATATATCGGTCCTATGGCGACGCGGTTCGATTCACCGACTTAAAAACATTGAGATAGATACATATGCACCTATTCCCAATCAGTTTCACTATCACACAATTGTTTCACCACCAAAACCGAGAGAGAAATAGAGAGTCAGTGGGTCTAGCTTTCACAATGGCTGAGCCCAAATTTTAAGATAAATGCTCAAAGGGATAACACCAATCTACAAATAAGCAAGCGATATCAACCCAAGAATGTTTGGACATCACAACAAGTTTATTAGCTTCACAAATCAAGAAGAAAACCCAATATCATGAACCCAAATCTAACTCCCTAACATATCTAGCCAAACAAGAAGATAAAATTTGTAAACTGAAAAATTAATGGAAACTTACCTAAGCCGAGAAGTCCACGGCAGTCCAACGAAATTGACAGTGCAGCCGATATGGCTGGAGAATGACACCGACCGAAGTGAGACCCCGACGGCAGCGACTGCTCGGTGGATTCTCGAGTGCCTCTCACCGCTCGGCGGCACCTGATATCCGACGGATGGACTGATGGCATGACAGCCTTGCGACGCGGCGGCTGGTGTGCGCGACGTCAGCAATTCCAGACCGAGGAGAGTGCAACTGGAACGGAGGGAGCGGCTCCGGAGCGACGGAGGCCGCTGTCTGCAAGCGAGTCCAGCGAGTGTATGCGCAAAGGAGAGTCGGTGCCGGCTGCTATTGACCGACGGCAGTAGCGGTGGGCGGTCATGGTCAGGCGGAATTGAAATTTGGGAGGAATTCAAAATAGCTTTAATCGACCGAACAGAGGCTGCGTCGAATTGTTTGGGGAGAAATCGGACCGGTGATGGAGTGTAGTCACCGGCGTGAGAAAGGCGGAAGGGTGCCGACGGGAATTGGTTCCTTCATTTGGGGATCTATGATTTGGGGAAAGTAAATTCAAATTGAATAACGGCAATTGAAATTTTTGAGGAATTCAATATATAGACGTGTTTGATACTGTCGTGAGGAAGCAAAATAAGAATTTGACCAAGAAAACAAAGAATGAATTCATATATTTGAGTTTGATACACCCAAGAATTGTTGGATGAAAAACTTCCAATGCTTGACACGTATTTTATTGATATTGTATTAAATGCTATTTAACACTTTTATCCCTAAAATTAATGAGCATACTTAACACTTTATATCATTGTTATATTGTAGGGTAAATGCATTTGAATGGCCAAAATATTGGTCTATTAAAATGGCTCTGACTTCCAACTTGTTTGTAGAGATAAGGGTGGAAGGAGGCCCCCGAGCACACATTATATCATACAAGTAAATTGATTGATAAAATAAAAATGACCAGATATAATGGCAACTGAAATTTGAGAGGAATTCAAAATATAGCTTTAATCAACAAAAATTTTAACTATTAAGGATAATTCTTTGGGACCGTGAGTAATTCCATGATGGGCCAATGAATTGAATAAATTAGGGCTGACTTTAAGTGGGCTATATTTAAATAATTCTTTAAATTGGCTGATTAATTAATTCTTTGGTCTAAATTGATTTAGTTAATGGTGGCTAATATGTTGGATTATTTTAGTAACTTCGACACGAATTAATATCCAGATTTATTTAATTCTTCAACATATTCAAGTTAAAGGCAGGAATTGCTAGTTTAAGTTCATGCAAAATAATGTTGTAAAGGCAGGAAATAAAATTAACATGCATGCATTCTAATTAAGTTTGAATATTTTATTGAGTCTAGTCAGTATGTTATTCTTATTTTAGAAGGAACTATACCGGCAAGAAAGTTAAGACTGAAGTGAGAATTTCAATTAATAATCTAAGCAAACGTGGTGGATTTTCTATCCTACATTATTGTTATTGTGTGGTTTTTCTTCCTAAATACTCCCTCCATCCATGGAAAATAATCTTATGATGTCATTATGGGATTTTCATAAAAAATAGTATCATTTCTAAAAAAATAGAAAGTTTCACTCATATTTTATCTATTTTTTTATCTTTCTCTCTTACTCTATCAATTTCTTATTAGAACACGTGTCGTCCACAAATGAGACTATTTTTTATAACGGAGGGAGTATAAGTTAGTTTCATGTATGTTTTATGAGAAAATGATGTTATGTATGTTATGTAATGCCATGTTTTGTTTTGATCATTTTCTATTTATTTGACTAGCACGGGGGAGCATACCTATTTGGCTTTACAAAACTTCTTTTCCGAAAAAAAAATACTTTGGCACTACCAATCTACTAAACAAATAACGTTGACTTATTTGTTTATTATACATTTAAATATGTAAAACAACCATTAAATGTAAAAATAAAACACATATGAAAAAATAATTTGTTTAATTCCTTGAAAAATAATCGAAGAATTTTTACAATATTCAAGCACTCGAAAAATATTTTACAGTACACGAAATACTAATAAAGAAAATATGAGATAATTATTTATAGATGAAGTGAGAAAGTATTAATTATGTGTAGTGTGAGACCATTTACTTAAAAAGTAAATTGAACTCAGAATTGAATAATAACAGTACTCTCCCTTTGTAGCCATTAGGAGTCTCATTTGAGTTTGGCACGAGTTTTAAGAAATATAAAGGAATGTGAGTGAGTAAAAATAGTGGAATGTGGAACCCATTTTTTATACATATTAGGTTTATAATAGAATGTGAGTGGATATGATTACTTCTTCTTTAAGAAATATAGTAGTCTAATTTATGTAGTATTGGTACAATTGTATTACTTCTCCTTTATTTACTACTAATTTGTATATTTTTCATAAATTATGAATTACTAGATATTAAATAAAAGCAGAGGGTGGATATGATTACTCGCTGAGAAGGACATTCATGCATCTTTTTATTCTAGTTTCATTTAAAGTAAAGTTTGGTTTTTGAAAATTCATACATAATATTGCATTAATTGTGGTAATGAATCATTGGGTAATGATAAAATGCAAACTCTTATATATTCTAATAAAATGCAAACTCTTTATATATTATACAAACTTTAAACTATGATATAATTGTATCACTTCTTCTTTATTTACTGCTAATTTGTATTTTTTACATAAATTATGAATTACTAGATACTAAATAAAAGCAGAGAGTGGACATTCGTGCATTTTTTATTCTAATTTCATTTAAAGTAGAGTTTGGTTTTTGAAAATTCATACATAATATTGCATTAATTGTGGTAATGAATCATTGGATAATGATAAAATGCAAACTCTATATACCGTACAAACTCTAAACTATGGTCAAGGTCGTTAGAAAATATCAATAAATGACCAAATAACAGCAACAAAAATGTCAACATAACCGTTGACACTGTGTTGACAATCTTTGTTGTTGTTATTTTTTATAACGGAAGACTTGTACAAAACAAATAAACCAGACAAAGGATCTATTTGACAGATTATGGGATTAATAACATGTTAACACAGAATTGCATGTTAGAATGCAAATAATTCATGCTTAAAGAAAATAAATCCTAAACATGAATACTACGGTTTAGAGTTACCGATTTGATTCTCCAAAGAATCATCGATTACTTGCACCTTCTCCACGTGATGACCTTTAATACGAGACCACGGATCTTCTAATCTGTTCTTGAACTCAAGTTGTGACCTTTGGGTGGGCAAAGCTTGTCAAAATCGAAAGGACTCGACTAGAAAGTGTCGGGGTTTGGTGCCCCTTGCACAGCGGAAGACTTGGATAAAATAAATTAATCAGATAATGATCTATTTGATCGATTATGCAATTAATCAATTCACATGTTAAACAAATAATTGCATGCTAGAACGTAAATAATTCATGCTTAGAAAATAAAAATCCTAAAACATGAATACTACGGTTTAGATACAGATTTGATTCTCCAAAGAATCGTCGATTGCTGGTTCCAGAACTGTATTCCGAAATCCGTGTGGACTAATCTTATCAAAATACTATGACTCGAATAAACAAGACAGAAATTCCTCACGGAGGAGAGCTGAAGAAAAAATCATCTCATCCAATCAAGAGAGGGACAAAAATTTCATAGTAAATAAAATTATATTTTATATCTAATTTATTCTCCTATTTATATTAAGTTCATATTGGGCCCAGTCATGGATCTATGGAAGGTTTTGGATATGGCCTCACCCAATTAGCTTTTTACTAATTAAATTGAACCCACAATTTAATACAAGCTTATATTGGAATATTATTAGCAGCCACCACAGAATTAATATTGCACTGCTGATGAGTCTAGTTTCATGCATGTGTTCCATGATAATATTCTACTATCTAACGTGCGAATATGAGCCAGGTGTGTGTGAAAGTCCGCCATATTCCAAGGATGTTCTGATCAACTAGGCGGACAGACGAATCGAGAAAAATGAGTGAAACTGTTGCGTGAACGGATCAAGTCAGATCAACCGGAGCCAACAGGAGTTCCCGCATAGAAGATGGAGCTAAAAACCCTACCAAAATCCAAAGGCATGAATGACATTTCGAGAGGACGGTACCCTAGGGATCAGAGCCCTACACCTCTCTATAAATAACAAGCCAAGCGCGAGTAGGAGAGGGGGGCGCACATAGAGAGAAACTCATTCCTGATTTCAGCTCTCTTCAAGGGCTGAAATGGGAGCTCCCAACACTCAACACTCCTGAATTCTGCCACTCACACACTTGGTCTTAGTTTAGTTTAGTTTAGCAGCGTGGTGGTGTTAGTTTTACCGGCTCTATCTTTTGGTTATGTAATTCCGCTTCGAGACGAAGCGATGAAACAATTTCTACTTTTAGTTCTATTTACTTTTAGTTTATGCTTGACGTTCAGACTTGGATTTCAGTTTATTGATCAATGTTTTGTGGAAGTTTGTTATTATGCATGAACTCTCTGATCGATGTTTGATTTCCGATTTATGAAGTGTATCTTAGCTCAAATGTTTAGCTGTTGTTTATTCCATTGGATGTGCTCTGTTGTCTATGAATTTTACTCAGTTATGAAGTGATCATGGATGGGATGCGTTAGGACGTTTAGATCTGCTAATTGGTAACATGGTAGTGTAGATCTGAGTATGTTTGCATTGATCGAAGATGCGATCGTGTTTGATTCGTTTTGGCAGTCGTAGATCTGAAGTTTCATTTTATTATTTTCATGAGCATGAGTAGGTCAGTTTGTTTATGTCTTAACAGTAGTTGTTCTCTGCTTGATTTGGAAGTTATGCGTCAGATTTATAAGTTTGTGCTTTCTTGCCAAGTTTGTTCTGATGGAAGTCTCTGCACATCTGATTTACTCTGTTCCTTGATTTGGTTGTAGAAGAAGATGAGTTTGTTAGTAAAGTTTTGCTTATCGTACACTTTTCAGATTTCAGGAAATTACATGATGAGTTGATCAAGTAGATTTTATTCCATTTAGCAGGTGGATTAGTTTAGTTAGTTTAGTCTCTCAAGTCAAGTAGTTTAACTTAACCCACCGTAGTAAAGCGTGGCAGCAGTCATTCTCATTCGTGTCCGCAACCAATGTAAAACAAATCATCTATGTGGGATCGATCTGTACTTGACTATACTAGTTAATAGTTGTAATAGCCGAGACTTAGGTTTCTCGGGAGTTATGAAATAAAATACTAGAACTTTTATTGACAAATGAAAGAGTATTTTTATTTCTTGAAAAAGGGTACAATTACAATTTTCAGAAACCTCAAACTAAATTACAATCTTTGACAATGAAAATAAAAGTCGAGCTACACTACTACATTTAGAAATCCCTAAGGGCTACTTTGGCCTTCGTCATCGGGCCGTCTCGGCCCCAGATTTTTCAAACGAGCCGGGAGGGCGAGACCACGAGGGAAGACAGCCTCGTTGGCCAGTCGCAACTCCTGCCAAAGCACACGAAAGAGAACTAGTTGCATGAATAGAGACTGTTGGTGGATTGTGATAGCTCGGCACCAAGCTCAGCAGTTCGCCACCAAGCTCGGCAGTTCGGCAGGGAGCTCAGCAGTTCGGTACCAAGCTCGGCAGTTCGGCACCAAGCTCGGCAACTCCGTGATCTGGAGAGAAAGATCAAAACATGAAGAAGAGCTCGGCTGTTATGACAACTCGTTTCAACAGCCGTTAGATCTCCTCAATTGTTTACAGAGACAACAAGAGAAGTGTATTAAGAAAGGGAAGGGGAAACAATACCTTTCAGAAAGGTGAGTGAGTGTTGGACCGAAAGAGGCAAACTCCAGCCAGCAGGCTCCCCTCCAGCTAATACTCTGCAAAGCTGCGGGTAACAGCCCTTGCTTCCCCTACCCAAACCGGTTATAGTCCGGAAATCAGCCCCCACAATGCCACCTCTAGTGTGCACCTGCAAAAGAAGACAAAATTCATGAATGAATCAGAGTACAAGGCAGCACAAAACACCAAAATCAGTTAAAGGATGCTGCAAGGTCAGCCAACACTCAGCCTCTGCAGCTTTCAGTTACAAGATATGTGTTTTTATACACATTCTAAGCCCCTCGGTTACTATACCACACCACAACACCTTCCACTTAGTAGCAAAGTAACAAGCTAAAGAGAGGGAGGGAGAACCGAGAGAAAGCGGAAGGAATCGAGCAAGAGTAAGAGCAGCCTCACTCAGCAATCACAAGAGGTAAATCCTCCAAACCATACTAGCATCATGTAGTACACAGTAGATAGCCAAGAATGAGAACTTAGGAACACATGAGCTCAAGAACATAGGAGTATGCCTTAGAACCCCACATCAGAACATAATCAGTAACATAGAAACGGCTACCACGGGCTCAACCCCTCCATGAAATCAAATCAATCATAGCAGAATGTAAGAAAATCCCCTAATGCTCAAGTCACAGTATCTTTTTCGCAAGCTTCACTTAACAACACTAGAAAGATTTAAACAAGAAACTTAGCTTTGGAGGGAGAATGGCTCTGGCCGAGGTGCCGTGCTGCCAGAGGCGGAAACGCTAGACGAGAGGCAGCGACCCGACGGCGGGGTGTCAAGAGCGGTGGCTTAGACCTATAAATTCAACTGTCTTAATACGCGAAATTGAGATGATCAGATTATCCTTAGGAATAACCCTAGTCAAAGAAACGTTGGAATTCAGGTTTGGCAAACTTGTAAGACGGTTGGTAAGCCTTAAGTTTAGGTGTTCCACGCATAGTGTTCCCCTGCGACCAGTTTCTTAGATCTAGACCACCTCCTAATCTTAATCTATCCCTCCTTTCGTCTATGGCCAGTAAATTTAGAAGTCTTTTAGTACCCAAAACCAAAAATAAAATGGATAAAAGCATTGTTCCAAGTAGGGAAACTCATGCCCCTATAGATTATTCTAATTGGAGCATCCCTAATGAAAAAATAGAAAACTACTATGATATAGGACTTATTGATTTCAAAACTGCCTTTTCTATAAGGACTCATGAAGAAACTAGAAGCATATTGCAAAAATCGGAAAGCTTTCCTCTTCTTAATGGAGAATCCCTAAAAAAATATAGGGAACAGAAATATAGATATGCACATTTTGGTCTTGCCCAAATTGCTGTCAAACCCTTAGTCCACATAGGAGTTGATGCCCCTATTTTGCTTGTTCTAAGAGATAAAAGACTCAAAGATTACAAAACTTCTATTTTAGCCATGGTTCAAACAAACATATGTAATGGTCCCATCTACTTCAACTGCTGTCCAAATTTCTCTGTCGATCTCACTGACCCCATGATCCTTGAATCTCTCATCCTTGATGTTCAAATCCAAGGGGATAAGTTTCATGTATGTAAAAACTTTGCTGTCATGTTTAGGGTCTATCTTAGACTAATGACGTCCAATCTGAATCCCAAATTCATGAATGAATCAGAGTACAAGGCAGCACAAAACACCAAAATCAGTTAAAGGATGCTGCAAGGTCAGCCAACACTCAGCCTCTGCAGCTTTCAGTTACAAGATATGTGTTTTTATACACATTCTAAGCCCCTCGGTTACTATACCACACCACAACACCTTCCACTTAGTAGCAAAGTAACAAGCTAAAGAGAGGGAGGGAGAACCGAGAGAAAGCGGAAGGAATCGAGCAAGAGTAAGAGCAGCCTCACTCAGCAATCACAAGAGGTAAATCCTCCAAACCATACTAGCATCATGTAGTACACAGTAGATAGCCAAGAATGAGAACTTAGGAACACATGAGCTCAAGAACATAGGAGTATGCCTTAGAACCCCACATCAGAACATAATCAGTAACATAGAAACGGCTACCACGGGCTCAACCCCTCCATGAAATCAAATCAATCATAGCAGAATGTAAGAAAATCCCCTAATGCTCAAGTCACAGTATCTTTTTCGCAAGCTTCACTTAACAACACTAGAAAGATTTAAACAAGAAACTTAGCTTTGGAGGGAGAATGGCTCTGGCCGAGGTGCCGTGCTGCCAGAGGCGGAAACGCTAGACGAGAGGCAGCGACCCGACGGCGGGGTGTCAAGAGCGGTGGCTTAGACCTATAAATTCAACTGTCTTAATACGCGAAATTGAGATGATCAGATTATCCTTAGGAATAACCCTAGTCAAAGAAACGTTGGAATTCAGGTTTGGCAAACTTGTAAGACGGTTGGTAAGCCTTAAGTTTAGGTGTTCCACGCATAGTGTTCCCCTGCGACCAGTTTCTTAGATCTAGACCACCTCCTAATCTTAATCTATCCCTCCTTTCGTCTATGGCCAGTAAATTTAGAAGTCTTTTAGTACCCAAAACCAAAAATAAAATGGATAAAAGCATTGTTCCAAGTAGGGAAACTCATGCCCCTATAGATTATTCTAATTGGAGCATCCCTAATGAAAAAATAGAAAACTACTATGATATAGGACTTATTGATTTCAAAACTGCCTTTTCTATAAGGACTCATGAAGAAACTAGAAGCATATTGCAAAAATCGGAAAGCTTTCCTCTTCTTAATGGAGAATCCCTAAAAAAATATAGGGAACAGAAATATAGATATGCACATTTTGGTCTTGCCCAAATTGCTGTCAAACCCTTAGTCCACATAGGAGTTGATGCCCCTATTTTGCTTGTTCTAAGAGATAAAAGACTCAAAGATTACAAAACTTCTATTTTAGCCATGGTTCAAACAAACATATGTAATGGTCCCATCTACTTCAACTGCTGTCCAAATTTCTCTGTCGATCTCACTGACCCCATGATCCTTGAATCTCTCATCCTTGATGTTCAAATCCAAGGGGATAAGTTTCATGTATGTAAAAACTTTGCTGTCATGTTTAGGGTCTATCTTAGACTAATGACGTCCAATCTGAATCCCAAATTCAGCAAGAATCCCTTTTCAAAAGGAGAAACTATCCTTCTTCAGGTTGATGCTGAGCAATCCTCAACCTATACTCCTAAAAGATTAAAATGGGATGAAATTACTATCCCAAGCCAGTTTACTATAATGGAGCCTCAGGCTCCTAGAAACTTAGAAAGAACGGAACCTTCTCAGATCATTGAAGAACCAAATGGCACTATAACTGTCAAATTTGATAGAACAAATTCTTTCTCAACCTTTAGAAACAATAGGAGTTTCAACTACGAAAGTAGTAGAGCCTCCTGTTCTGACATGCCTAGCACATCTGAAAGAAATTGGACTTTCAAAACACCCATACCTCGACCAAATTCCCCTACGGAACAAAACATGGATGACTCTTACTCTCCTACCAGAAGTACCATGGTCATAATTACTAACAAAGAATTTGAACCTGACATGGATTATCTTAAGAAAGAATTAAGCAATCCCATCTACAAAGAAAAAGAAAGATGGTTCAATGAATTAAATGATAAAATTAAGAGCGAAATAAAAGAGAAATGGATGAGAGAAATGAAAAAGATCAAGTCAAATTTCCTTTTTTATGATTTCATAGCAATTCATCTATCCTCGGAAGGATGGTATAATTGTTTCAAAAAACCCGCCATAGAAGTTGGTTCAAGCCTTATGAAAAGATGGTATTCTTCTGAAAAGGATATAGTTATTTCAGCTGTCCATCCCCCTCTTCAAGCTCTAAAAATTCAAACTGCTAAAGGAGAAATTATTGTTGACCCTTTCAAACGAACCAATGTTACTGACCCTGAGGAAAACAGAGAGTTCCGAAAAATTATCCAACAAAGTAATTTTTCAAACCAAATCCTTGGTACCATTGCTGAACAACTAGATACTATTTCATCAAAGTTATTTACTGTTAATAAACAAAGCATCCTCAATGATACTTCCAAACCTTTTTTCAAAAGCAATGATAGTTTGAAAAATAAGAATATTTCCTTCAATTCAAAAACAGAGGAAATTCTTAACAAAATCTCTGGAAATCTTGCTGGTCCAAGCAAGTCAACTACGAATGTTATTCAACATTTCCACGGGTCTAGTTCTGAACAGTCAAGTCACTCTTCCTCTGAAGAAGAGGATAATTTTGTTGAAAAACTAGAAGATGTTTTCAAAGAGTCTAGTAACTCCCCTCTTAAAATAAACAAAATTTTCAAAGGAAAAAAATTTAACAGTAATAAACCTTATTATAGTAGGCCTTCGCCAGCAGATCTGCTGTACGAAGAAAGAGGTCAATTTCATAGGTCCAGTTATGATGGAACCTCAATTACTGAATGGAATATTGATGGAAAACCTGAATATGAAATTCTCAATACTTTACAAGAAATGGGAATGGCAAAAATGGCATTTAGATATGCTGGTATTTCTGAAAAAGAAGCTTGTGTCCTCCTTGTTAATGGTTTTACGGGCCAACTTAAAAATTGGTGGGATAATGCGTTAAGCCTTGAAAGCAAGGAAGAAATTCTTAATCATATTGTTAATACCGAAGATCAAGATGGTGAAATACATGAAACAAGCGATGCTTGTGATTTCCTTATTATTACCATCTCTATGTATTTTGTCGGAAACCCTAGGGAAGAATATAATAGCTCCTCTATGGTTTTAAATAACCTTAGATGCCCTTCCTTATCCGATTACAGATGGTATAAAGATGTCTTCATAACTCATGTCCTCAAAAGAAATGATTGTAATCAAGCCTTTTGGAAAGAAAGATTCATAGCAGGATTACCCAAATTGTTTAGTGAAAGAATAATACAAAAACTTAAAGATGATATTGATTCTGAAAATATCCCTTTTGAAAATATAACTTTTGGTCAATTATTTGCTTTTATCAAAAAAGAAGGATTAGCCCTTTGTATGGAGATAAAAATACAAAACAAATATAGGAAGGACAAACAAAATGCCAAAAACGAATTAGGGTGTTTCTGTGAAATGTTTGGAATAGAAAAAATTGAGGCTCCCTCGTCTAAAAGCAAAAGAAAGATCAGAAAATTCAAGAAAGATACTCAAAAGCATGATTATTATAAAACGTCACGAAGTAATTTTACAAGACCAAAAAGAAAATTCAAACCAACTAAGGAAAAGGACAGAGATAAGATAAAATGCGAATATTGCAAAAAGATGGGTCACACCGAAGAACGATGTTGGAAGAAAAGAAATAAAAACATTAGACTACTAAGTAAACAGATTAATAACCTTCTAAGAGAAGAAAACAGTTCCTCCAATTCTGAAAGTGAGTCAGAAATTGAAGAAATTCAAAACACCTCTGGAAGTAGTAATTACCATAGTAGTAATGAAAATGAAAAAGATATTTGCAAAATTTGCATCAATACCATTTCCAAAGAAAAGAAGGAAGTTATTCTTGATCTCCTTCACCAAATCCCTGACACTGAAACTAGGGATGAGTATCTTAACAAGTTAAAAGACTTAATTCTTGAAGAGCCATCTACTTCTAAGAAGGTTAATATAAAAGAAGATTTCAGCCTAAACAAACTATGGGATAAATATCCTTATCAAAGTATATCAAAACAAATAACTACAAAAGACCTTCAGAGTGAAATTAATAATCTTAAAAAACAAATTAATGAAGAATTTTATAGACTTAAAGAAAAGGATTTTGAATTAGAAACAAGACTTTCTATCATGGAAAGAAATACAGAAGTTAACAACTGGGAAAATCCGGAACAGAATTCAGAAAATAATTCCATAAAAGTCATCCAAGAAATGAATTATCAAAAATGGCATGTTAATGTAACTCTGGTTATCGGTAACTTCAAAACCAACATAATGGCGTTAGTTGATTCGGGTGCTGACCAGAACATTATTAGAGAAGGAGTTGTTCCTACTAAATATTGTGACAAAACAAAAGAGAAACTTTACACAGCCAATAATAACCCTTTAAGAATCAGATACAAACTCTCCAAAGCTCATATCTGCAATAATGGTTATTGTTTCCGGAATATTTTTACAATTGTTGAAGATATCACCTACAATATGATTCTGGGAACACCTTTCTTAACTCAAATCTATCCTTTTAGTGTCGATGATAGTGGCATTACTACCAATATCCAAGGAAGAGAATTAAAATTTAATTTCATCTCCCCCATTTTGAAACAAGAAATCCTTAACCTTCAAAGAAGTTCTATCTTTAAACAAATCAATAAGATAACCCAAAAACAAAAACAAATAAGTTATCTTAAAGAAGAAATTCCTTTCCAAAAAATTGAAGAACAACTCAAAAATCCTAGATTTGTTTCAAAAATCAAAGAAATAGAAAATAGTTTTATCAAAAGGGTTTGTAATGAAGTCCCCAATGCTTTCTGGGAAAGAAAGCATCATGTGATTAATCTACCTTATGAGGAAGATTTCCACGAAAGTAAAATCCCTACGAAGTCAAGACCCATTCAAATGAATCAAGAACTTCTTGAAGTGTGTAAAAAAGAAGTTAAAGACTTACTTAATAAAAAGCTTATTAGACCCTCAAATTCTCCCTGGAGCTGTTCTGCTTTCAACGTCATGAAACAAGCAGAATTAGAAAGGGGAACTCCCCGACTTGTTATTAATTATAAGCCTCTCAATAATGTTTTACAATGGATTAGGCATCCAATTCCTAATAAAAGAGATCTGATAAACAGGCTTTATAATGCAAAAATATTTTCCAAATTCGATCTTAAATCTGGATTTTGGCAAATTCAAATCGCTGAGAAGGATAGGTATAAAACAGCCTTCACAGTTCCCTTTGGACATTACGAATGGAATGTAATGCCTTTCGGTCTAAAAAATGCTCCTTCGGAGTTTCAAAAAATTATGAATGATATCTTAAACCCTCATAGCCAATTTAGCATTGTCTACATAGATGATGTTTTGATCTTTTCCCAAGATCTTGATCAACATATAAAACATTTAGGAATCTTCTTAAGAACCATTGAGAGAAACGGATTAGTTATTTCTACTCCAAAAATGAAACTTTTCCAAACTAATATAAGATTCTTAGGGCATGAGATTGGAAAGGGAGCTTTTAGACCCATTAGTAGATCCATATCCTTTACAGACAAATTTCCTGATAAGATAAAAGAAAAGAATCAATTACAAAGATTTTTAGGATGTCTAAATTACATCTCAGATTTCTTTCCCAACCTTAGGGAAACTTGTAAACCTCTCTATCAAAGACTTAGGAAAAATCCTTCAAATTGGACAGAAGAACATACCAATGTGGTTAAGATCATAAAACAGCAGGTCAAAACTCTACCTTGTTTAGGTATTCCTAATCCAAAAGCCTTCATGATTATTGAAACGGATGCTTCAAACATAGGCTATGGGGGGATATTAAAACAAAAGCTGAATTCAAAAGAGCAACTGGTAAGATACCATTCTGGTATCTGGAACAATGCGCAAATGAATTATTCTGTTATCAAAAAAGAAATTTTGTCCATAGTTTTATGCATTCAAAAATTTCAAGACGACCTTTATAACAAAAGATTTTTAATCAGAATTGATTGCAAATCTGCAAAAGAAGTCCTCACAAAAGATGTTGAAAATATTGTCTCAAAACAAATATTTGCCAGATGGCAAGCCATTTTATCTGTCTTTGATTTTGAAATTGAGTTCATAAAAGGAGAAAATAATTCTCTACCTGATTTCCTAACCAGAGAATTTTTACAAGGTCGCAATGACGGACTCTAGGATGTCCAAGAAACAAAGTGTCAAAGATTATGAAATCTTCCCCTCAAACAAAACCTCAAAGGCCTTGGTCTCATCCTCGGCTCCCCTCACTCCTCAAAAACCCAATCAAAGACACCTTTCAAATCAAATCATTTCAAACAGATTTTCCCCACTTCAAAATACTCCCGAAATCCCTTATAATACTGTCCTTACCTCAAATATTCCAAAGGCCGCTAATATTCAAATCCCTAATGCTCCTGAAGAATTCAAATATTTTCCAAAAGAGTGGCATGAAGATTGTGGGATGACCCCTTTCACTGATTTTCCAGCCAAACTCTCTCAAACTGATTTCATTAGAAACCGTTTTCCAAATCCTTCCCAACTCTGGGAATCAGATGATTGCCTAAAGGACCAAAAGTATTATGAGTTTATTCTTATTGATTCTGATTCAGTGGAAATAACTCATAATTACAACAGATCCAAAGAGATTGAGTATTCAAAATGCATTATCAAAAAAGTCCATACCACAACCACCTTTGGTGGCCTTAGTGAATTCAAAACCTTCAATCACCCAGCTCAGGGGTATAATTATATCGACTATAAGAATGCTTGGTTCAGAGCTTTCTTATTAAGATATTATAACCACTCCTGGTTCATGGCCTTTCACCATAACTGTGAGAAGCAATTTCCAATCTGGTTTTCTGATTGGTGGAGGAAAATAGGATCTTCCATCCATATTCTTCCTTCTGAAGTTCAAAAGGGTTTTCACGCCTTTGCGGAATACTCTACCCTCAAAAATTTTCAAAAATTTGTCATGTTCCATGCTGAGTTCAAAGTACCTTGGATCTTTTCCTGGGATTTTAACTTTGAAAAAATCTATCCGGATCCTTCTCCTTACTCTTTAACAAGAGTCTTCAGAATCAAATGGTGGGCTAGGTTTCAAAATCATATTGGAACTGAACCGGCTGTCAAAAAATTCTTTACCACTGGTGAAAAGGCGGTTTTCCAAAGAGATCAAAAAGGGAAAGACAAAGCAGAAAAACCAGAAAAATCTAGCAAAACAGAATCAAAACCTGGAAGTTTCATGGATAATCTCCCAGAACTTCTCAAAAGGGATTTCTTTGAATTTTTGGCTCAAAAGTCTGTCTCTTCAAAGTCCAGGTCTGAAGAATCGGTCTCTTCTGACCCTATCGGGGGTCAAGACCCCTTTGATTTCTGATGACAGGTTACTTCAGAAGAAAGAATACTGAAGCCTATTCTAGGTTTCTTGTTGACAATATCAAAATTGATACCGATATGGTTACCTCTCTCTCAGAAATAGTAAAAATTGTTCTTGAAAACCCTCCTGAAGAAGTGGATTTTCCTTTTGTTAGAGAAACCATTGATGACATTTTCCATAGAGTCAATAGGATCAAAAGGATGAAAAGAACTCTCAAAATTATCTCCATTATGACTGCAGCCTGAAAGATGCATCCCTTCCAACGGTTCGATTTTAGATCAGAGCTCAGATGGCTCCAGGCGGCAATTATTAATGAAGAAAGATGTCTTGAAGAAATGTATGAGTACCGCTTCAGAAGAAGTCATCATATGGACTACTACTATGATGATGAAGAATGGAGACGTTGTCAGTACATCAAACGTTGCAAAAACAGGATTCGGCTTATCAATATCATATTGGCAGCATAATTGCTTCATGGGTCACCCTCGTCAAAGGCTCTCTTCTCAAATGTCAAAAGTTACGGCTATCTTTCAAAAGATGTTTCAAAAGCTTCTCAAAAGTCAGGAATGACGGCTACTTTCTATTATAGTTATGTAAAAATCGTGTGAATAGTGAATAGTAACTTTTGTAATAGTACTATGTAAATTAGTGTGATTTTCGTCACTGCTTACGTATTTGTAAGATACTGTACTCCTATGTAGCCAGGGTTGTTGGCTATAAATAAGAGGTCTGGAATGTAGAAAAGCACACCGAGTTCTGATCTCAGACTCATTGCTCTTCTCCCTCCTTCCCTCTGCTACCTTTTCAAGTTTTAATCCAAAGTGAGTTTTCAATTTCATATCTTCTTACTGCAATTTATCTTCATACAAGTTTTAAATCTGTATTTTCCTTTTCAAATGTGTTTTCATCTGTGTTTTCTTAATCAAATGACTTCCAATAACAGAATAATTCATAATAACTCCATCATAAACAATATGATGTTAACCAATACGTTATTACACAACACGGCCACGGCCAATACGTGTTCTAACAACAAGGTTATAATCATAATGTTCATGTTCAAACTAAACTTCAAAATAAATCTGGGACAAGATGGTATCAGAGCCATTTTAATGGCGGTAATGGATGTTATTAGACCTATAAATTCAACTGTCTTAATACGCGAAATTGAGATGATCAGATTATCCGTAGGAATAACCCTAGTCAAAGAAACGTTGGAATTCAGGTTTGGCAAACTTGTAAGACGGTTGGTAAGCCTTAAGTTTAGGTGTTCCACGCATAGTGTTCCCCTGCGACCAGTTTCTTAGATCTAGACCACCTCCTAATCTTAATCTATCCCTCCTTTCGTCTATGGCCAGTAAATTTAGAAGTCTTTTAGTACCCAAAACCAAAAATAAAATGGATAAAAGCATTGTTCCAAGTAGGGAAACTCATGCCCCTATAGATTATTCTAATTGGAGCATCCCTAATGAAAAAATAGAAAACTACTATGATATAGGACTTATTGATTTCAAAACTGCCTTTTCTATAAGGACTCATGAAGAAACTAGAAGCATATTGCAAAAATCGGAAAGCTTTCCTCTTCTTAATGGAGAATCCCTAAAAAAATATAGGGAACAGAAATATAGATATGCACATTTTGGTCTTGCCCAAATTGCTGTCAAACCCTTAGTCCACATAGGAGTTGATGCCCCTATTTTGCTTGTTCTAAGAGATAAAAGACTCAAAGATTACAAAACTTCTATTTTAGCCATGGTTCAAACAAACATATGTAATGGTCCCATCTACTTCAACTGCTGTCCAAATTTCTCTGTCGATCTCACTGACCCCATGATCCTTGAATCTCTCATCCTTGATGTTCAAATCCAAGGGGATAAGTTTCATGTATGTAAAAACTTTGCTGTCATGTTTAGGGTCTATCTTAGACTAATGACGTCCAATCTGAATCCCAAATTCAGCAAGAATCCCTTTTCAAAAGGAGAAACTATCCTTCTTCAGGTTGATGCTGAGCAATCCTCAACCTATACTCCTAAAAGATTAAAATGGGATGAAATTACTATCCCAAGCCAGTTTACTATAATGGAGCCTCAGGCTCCTAGAAACTTAGAAAGAACGGAACCTTCTCAGATCATTGAAGAACCAAATGGCACTATAACTGTCAAATTTGATAGAACAAATTCTTTCTCAACCTTTAGAAACAATAGGAGTTTCAACTACGAAAGTAGTAGAGCCTCCTGTTCTGACATGCCTAGCACATCTGAAAGAAATTGGACTTTCAAAACACCCATACCTCGACCAAATTCCCCTACGGAACAAAACATGGATGACTCTTACTCTCCTACCAGAAGTACCATGGTCATAATTACTAACAAAGAATTTGAACCTGACATGGATTATCTTAAGAAAGAATTAAGCAATCCCATCTACAAAGAAAAAGAAAGATGGTTCAATGAATTAAATGATAAAATTAAGAGCGAAATAAAAGAGAAATGGATGAGAGAAATGAAAAAGATCAAGTCAAATTTCCTTTTTTATGATTTCATAGCAATTCATCTATCCTCGGAAGGATGGTATAATTGTTTCAAAAAACCCGCCATAGAAGTTGGTTCAAGCCTTATGAAAAGATGGTATTCTTCTGAAAAGGATATAGTTATTTCAGCTGTCCATCCCCCTCTTCAAGCTCTAAAAATTCAAACTGCTAAAGGAGAAATTATTGCTGACCCTTTCAAACGAACCAATGTTACTGACCCTGAGGAAAACAGAGAGTTCCGAAAAATTATCCAACAAAGTAATTTTTCAAACCAAATCCTTGGTACCATTGCTGAACAACTAGATACTATTTCATCAAAGTTATTTACTGTTAATAAACAAAGCATCCTCAATGATACTTCCAAACCTTTTTTCAAAAGCAATGATAGTTTGAAAAATAAGAATATTTCCTTCAATTCAAAAACAGAGGAAATTCTTAACAAAATCTCTGGAAATCTTGCTGGTCCAAGCAAGTCAACTACGAATGTTATTCAACATTTCCACGGGTCTAGTTCTGAACAGTCAAGTCACTCTTCCTCTGAAGAAGAGGATAATTTTGTTGAAAAACTAGAAGATGTTTTCAAAGAGTCTAGTAACTCCCCTCTTAAAATAAACAAAATTTTCAAAGGAAAAAAATTTAACAGTAATAAACCTTATTATAGTAGGCCTTCGCCAGCAGATCTGCTGTACGAAGAAAGAGGTCAATTTCATAGGTCCAGTTATGATGGAACCTCAATTACTGAAGGGAATATTGATGGAAAACTTGAATATGAAATTCTCAATACTTTACAAGAAATGGGAATGGCAAAAATGGCATTTAGATATGCTGGTATTTCTGAAAAAGAAGCTTGTGTCCTCCTTGTTAATGGTTTTACGGGCCAACTTAAAAATTGGTGGGATAATGCGTTAAGCCTTGAAAGCAAGGAAGAAATTCTTAATCATATTGTTAATACCGAAGATCAAGATGGTGAAATACATGAAACAAGCGATGCTTGTGATTTCCTTATTATTACCATCTCTATGTATTTTGTCGGAAACCCTAGGGAAGAATATAATAGCTCCTCTATGGTTTTAAATAACCTTAGATGCCCTTCCTTATCCGATTACAGATGGTATAAAGATGTCTTCATAACTCATGTCCTCAAAAGAAATGATTGTAATCAAGCCTTTTGGAAAGAAAGATTCATAGCAGGATTACCCAAATTGTTTAGTGAAAGAATAATACAAAAACTTAAAGATGATATTGATTCTGAAAATATCCCTTTTGAAAATATAACTTTTGGTCAATTATTTGCTTTTATCAAAAAAGAAGGATTAGCCCTTTGTATGGAGATAAAAATACAAAACAAATATAGGAAGGACAAACAAAATGCCAAAAACGAATTAGGGTGTTTCTGTGAAATGTTTGGAATAGAAAAAATTGAGGCTCCCTCGTCTAAAAGCAAAAGAAAGATCAGAAAATTCAAGAAAGATACTCAAAAGCATGATTATTATAAAACGTCACGAAGTAATTTTACAAGACCAAAAAGAAAATTCAAACCAACTAAGGAAAAGGACAGAGATAAGATAAAATGCGAATATTGCAAAAAGATGGGTCACACCGAAGAACGATGTTGGAAGAAAAGAAATAAAAACATTAGACTACTAAGTAAACAGATTAATAACCTTCTAAGAGAAGAAAACAGTTCCTCCAATTCTGAAAGTGAGTCAGAAATTGAAGAAATTCAAAACACCTCTGGAAGTAGTAATTACCATAGTAGTAATGAAAATGAAAAAGATATTTGCAAAATTTGCATCAATACCATTTCCAAAGAAAAGAAGGAAGTTATTCTTGATCTCCTTCACCAAATCCCTGACACTGAAACTAGGGATGAGTATCTTAACAAGTTAAAAGACTTAATTCTTGAAGAGCCATCTACTTCTAAGAAGGTTAATATAAAAGAAGATTTCAGCCTAAACAAACTATGGGATAAATATCCTTATCAAAGTATATCAAAACAAATAACTACAAAAGACCTTCAGAGTGAAATTAATAATCTTAAAAAACAAATTAATGAAGAATTTTATAGACTTAAAGAAAAGGATTTTGAATTAGAAACAAGACTTTCTATCATGGAAAGAAATACAGAAGTTAACAACTGGGAAAATCCGGAACAGAATTCAGAAAATAATTCCATAAAAGTCATCCAAGAAATGAATTATCAAAAATGGCATGTTAATGTAACTCTGGTTATCGGTAACTTCAAAACCAACATAATGGCGTTAGTTGATTCGGGTGCTGACCAGAACATTATTAGAGAAGGAGTTGTTCCTACTAAATATTGTGACAAAACAAAAGAGAAACTTTACACAGCCAATAATAACCCTTTAAGAATCAGATACAAACTCTCCAAAGCTCATATCTGCAATAATGGTTATTGTTTCCGGAATATTTTTACAATTGTTGAAGATATCACCTACAATATGATTCTGGGAACACCTTTCTTAACTCAAATCTATCCTTTTAGTGTCGATGATAGTGGCATTACTACCAATATCCAAGGAAGAGAATTAAAATTTAATTTCATCTCCCCCATTTTGAAACAAGAAATCCTTAACCTTCAAAGAAGTTCTATCTTTAAACAAATCAATAAGATAACCCAAAAACAAAAACAAATAAGTTATCTTAAAGAAGAAATTCCTTTCCAAAAAATTGAAGAACAACTCAAAAATCCTAGATTTGTTTCAAAAATCAAAGAAATAGAAAATAGTTTTATCAAAAGGGTTTGTAATGAAGTCCCCAATGCTTTCTGGGAAAGAAAGCATCATGTGATTAATCTACCTTATGAGGAAGATTTCCACGAAAGTAAAATCCCTACGAAGTCAAGACCCATTCAAATGAATCAAGAACTTCTTGAAGTGTGTAAAAAAGAAGTTAAAGACTTACTTAATAAAAAGCTTATTAGACCCTCAAATTCTCCCTGGAGCTGTTCTGCTTTCTACGTCATGAAACAAGCAGAATTAGAAAGGGGAACTCCCCGACTTGTTATTAATTATAAGCCTCTCAATAATGTTTTACAATGGATTAGGCATCCAATTCCTAATAAAAGAGATCTGATAAACAGGCTTTATAATGCAAAAATATTTTCCAAATTCGATCTTAAATCTGGATTTTGGCAAATTCAAATCGCTGAGAAGGATAGGTATAAAACAGCCTTCACAGTTCCCTTTGGACATTACGAATGGAATGTAATGCCTTTCGGTCTAAAAAATGCTCCTTCGGAGTTTCAAAAAATTATGAATGATATCTTAAACCCTCATAGCCAATTTAGCATTGTCTACATAGATGATGTTTTGATCTTTTCCCAAGATCTTGATCAACATATAAAACATTTAGGAATCTTCTTAAGAACCATTGAGAGAAACGGATTAGTTATTTCTACTCCAAAAATGAAACTTTTCCAAACTAATATAAGATTCTTAGGGCATGAGATTGGAAAGGGAGCTTTTAGACCCATTAGTAGATCCATATCATTTACACACAAATTTCCTGATGAGATAAAAGAAAAGAATCAATTACAAAGATTTTTAGGATGTCTAAATTACATCTCAGATTTCTTTCCCAACCTTAGGGAAACTTGTAAACCTCTCTATCAAAGACTTAGGAAAAATCCTTCAAATTGGACAGAAGAACATACCAATGTGGTTAAGATCATAAAACAGCAGGTCAAAACTCTACCTTGTTTAGGTATTCCTAATCCAAAAGCCTTCATGATTATTGAAACGGATGCTTCAAACATAGGCTATGGGGGGATATTAAAACAAAAGCTGAATTCAAAAGAGCAACTGGTAAGATACCATTCTGGTATCTGGAACAATGCGCAAATGAATTATTCTGTTATCAAAAAAGAAATTTTGTCCATAGTTTTATGCATTCAAAAATTTCAAGACGACCTTTATAACAAAAGATTTTTAATCAGAATTGATTGCAAATCTGCAAAAGAAGTCCTCACAAAAGATGTTCAAAATATTGTCTAAAACAAATATTTGCCAGATGGCAAGCCATTTTATCTGTCTTTGATTTTGAAATTGAGTTCATAAAAGGAGAAAATAATTCTCTACCTGATTTCCTAACCAGAGAATTTTTACAAGGTCGCAATGACGGACTCTAGGATGTCCAAGAAACAAAGTGTCAAAGATTATGAAATCTTCCCCTCAAACAAAACCTCAAAGGCCTTGGTCTCATCCTCGGCTCCCCTCACTCCTCAAAAACCCAATCAAAGACACCTTTCAAATCAAATCTTTTCAAACAGATTTTCCCCACTTCAAAATACTCCCGAAATCCCTTATAATACTGTCCTTACCTCAAATATTCCAAAGGCCGCTAATATTCAAATCCCTAATGCTCCTGAAGAATTCAAATATTTTCCAAAAGAGTGGCATGAAGATTGTGGGATGACCCCTTTCACTGATTTTCCAGCCAAACTCTCTCAAACTGATTTCATTAGAAACCGTTTTCCAAATCCTTCCCAACTCTGGGAATCAGATGATTGCCTAAAGGACCAAAAGTATTATGAGTTTATTCTTATTGATTCTGATTCAGTGGAAATAACTCATAATTACAACAGATCCAAAGAGATTGAGTATTCAAAATGCATTATCAAAAAAGTCCATACCACAACCACCTTTGGTGGCCTTAGTGAATTCAAAACCTTCAATCACCCAGCTCAGGGGTATAATTATATCGACTATAAGAATGCTTGGTTCAGAGCTTTCTTATTAAGATATTATAACCACTCCTGGTTCATGGCCTTTCACCATAACTGTGAGAAGCAATTTCCAATCTGGTTTTCTGATTGGTGGAGGAAAATAGGATCTTCCATCCATATTCTTCCTTCTGAAGTTCAAAAGGGTTTTCACGCCTTTGCGGAATACTCTACCCTCAAAAATTTTCAAAAATTTGTCATGTTCCATGCTGAGTTCAAAGTACCTTGGATCTTTTCCTGGGATTTTAACTTTGAAAAAATCTATCCGGATCCTTCTCCTTACTCTTTAACAAGAGTCTTCAGAATCAAATGGTGGGCTAGGTTTCAAAATCATATTGGAACTGAACCGGCTGTCAAAAAATTCTTTACCACTGGTGAAAAGGCGGTTTTCCAAAGAGATCAAAAAGGGAAAGACAAAGCAGAAAAACCAGAAAAATCTAGCAAAACAGAATCAAAACCTGGAAGTTTCATGGATAATCTCCCAGAACTTCTCAAAAGGGATTTCTTTGAATTTTTGGCTCAAAAGTCTGTCTCTTCAAAGTCCAGGTCTGAAGAATCGGTCTCTTCTGACCCTATCGGGGGTCAAGACCCCTTTGATTTCTGATGACAGGTTACTTCAGAAGAAAGAATACTGAAGCCTATTCTAGGTTTCTTGTTGACAATATCAAAATTGATACCGATATGGTTACCTCTCTCTCAGAAATAGTAAAAATTGTTCTTGAAAACCCTCCTGAAGAAGTGGATTTTCCTTTTGTTAGAGAAACCATTGATGACATTTTCCATAGAGTCAATAGGATCAAAAGGATGAAAAGAACTCTCAAAATTATCTCCATTATGACTGCAGCCTGAAAGATGCATCCCTTCCAACGGTTCGATTTTAGATCAGAGCTCAGATGGCTCCAGGCGGCAATTATTAATGAAGAAAGATGTCTTGAAGAAATGTATGAGTACCGCTTCAGAAGAAGTCATCATATGGACTACTACTATGATGATGAAGAATGGAGACGTTGTCAGTACATCAAACGTTGCAAAAACAGGATTCGGCTTATCAATATCATATTGGCAGCATAATTGCTTCATGGGTCACCCTCGTCAAAGGCTCTCTTCTCAAATGTCAAAAGTTACGGCTATCTTTCAAAAGATGTTTCAAAAGCTTCTCAAAAGTCAGGAATGACGGCTACTTTCTATTATAGTTATGTAAAAATCGTGTGAATAGTGAATAGTAACTTTTGTAATAGTACTATGTAAATTAGTGTGATTTTCGTCACTGCTTACGTATTTGTAAGATACTGTACTCCTATGTAGCCAGGGTTGTTGGCTATAAATAAGAGGTCTGGAATGTAGAAAAGCACACCGAGTTCTGATCTCAGACTCATTGCTCTTCTCCCTCCTTCCCTCTGCTACCTTTTCAAGTTTTAATCCAAAGTGAGTTTTCAATTTCATATCTTCTTACTGCAATTTATCTTCATACAAGTTTTAAATCTGTATTTTCCTTTTCAAATGTGTTTTCATCTGTGTTTTCTTAATCAAATGACTTCCAATAACAGAATAATTCATAATAACTCCATCATAAACAATATGATGTTAACCAATACGTTATTACACAACACGGCCACGGCCAATACGTGTTCTAACAACAAGGTTATAATCATAATGTTCATGTTCAAACTAAACTTCAAAATAAATCTGGGACAAGATGGTATCAGAGCCATTTTAATGGCGGTAATGGATGTTATTAGACCTATAAATTCAACTGTCTTAATACGCGAAATTGAGATGATCAGATTATCCTTAGGAATAACCCTAGTCAAAGAAACGTTGGAATAACCCTAAGGATAATCTGATCATCTCAATTTCGCGTATTAAGACAGTTGAATTTATAGGTCTAATAACATCCATTACCGCCATTAAAATGGCTCTGATACCATCTTGTCCCAGATTTATTTTGAAGTTTAGTTTGAACATGAACATTATGATTATAACCTTGTTGTTAGAACACGTATTGGCCGTGGCCGTGTTGTGTAATAACGTATTGGTTAACATCATATTGTTTATGATGGAGTTATTATGAATTATTCTGTTATTGGAAGTCATTTGATTAAGAAAACACAGATGAAAACACATTTGAAAAGGAAAATACAGATTTAAAACTTGTATGAAGATAAATTGCAGTAAGAAGATATGAAATTGAAAACTCACTTTGGATTAAAACTTGAAAAGGTAGCAGAGGGAAGGAGGGAGAAGAGCAATGAGTCTGAGATCAGAACTCGGTGTGCTTTTCTACATTCCAGACCTCTTATTTATAGCCAACAACCCTGGCTACATAGGAGTACAGTATCTTACAAATACGTAAGCAGTGACGAAAATCACACTAATTTACATAGTACTATTACAAAAGTTACTATTCACTATTCACACGATTTTTACATAACTATAATAGAAAGTAGCCGTCATTCCTGACTTTTGAAAAGCTTTTGAAACATCTTTTGAAAGATAGCCGTAACTTTTGACATTTGAGAAGAGAGCCTTTGACGAGGGTGACCCATGAAGCAATTATGCTGCCAATATGATATTGATAAGCCGAATCCTGTTTTTGCAACGTTTGATGTACTGACAACGTCTCCATTCTTCATCATCATAGTAGTAGTCCATATGATGACTTCTTCTGAAGCGGTACTCATACATTTCTTCAAGACATCTTTCTTCATTAATAATTGCCGCCTGGAGCCATCTGAGCTCTGATCTAAAATCGAACCGTTGGAAGGGATGCATCTTTCAGGCTGCAGTCATAATGGAGATAATTTTGAGAGTTCTTTTCATCCTTTTGATCCTATTGACTCTATGGAAAATGTCATCAATGGTTTCTCTAACAAAAGGAAAATCCACTTCTTCAGGAGGGTTTTCAAGAACAATTTTTACTATTTCTGAGAGAGAGGTAACCATATCGGTATCAATTTTGATATTGTCAACAAGAAACCTAGAATAGGCTTCAGTATTCTTTCTTCTGAAGTAACCTGTCATCAGAAATCAAAGGGGTCTTGACCCCCGATAGGGTCAGAAGAGACCGATTCTTCAGACCTGGACTTTGAAGAGACAGACTTTTGAGCCAAAAATTCAAAGAAATCCCTTTTGAGAAGTTCTGGGAGATTATCCATGAAACTTCCAGGTTTTGATTCTGTTTTGCTAGATTTTTCTGGTTTTTCTGCTTTGTCTTTCCCTTTTTGATCTCTTTGGAAAACCGCCTTTTCACCAGTGGTAAAGAATTTTTTGACAGCCGGTTCAGTTCCAATATGATTTTGAAACCTAGCCCACCATTTGATTCTGAAGACTCTTGTTAAAGAGTAAGGAGAAGGATCCGGATAGATTTTTTCAAAGTTAAAATCCCAGGAAAAGATCCAAGGTACTTTGAACTCAGCATGGAACATGACAAATTTTTGAAAATTTTTGAGGGTAGAGTATTCCGCAAAGGCGTGAAAACCCTTTTGAACTTCAGAAGGAAGAATATGGATGGAAGATCCTATTTTCCTCCACCAATCAGAAAACCAGATTGGAAATTGCTTCTCACAGTTATGGTGAAAGGCCATGAACCAGGAGTGGTTATAATATCTTAATAAGAAAGCTCTGAACCAAGCATTCTTATAGTCGATATAATTATACCCCTGAGCTGGGTGATTGAAGGTTTTGAATTCACTAAGGCCACCAAAGGTGGTTGTGGTATGGACTTTTTTGATAATGCATTTTGAATACTCAATCTCTTTGGATCTGTTGTAATTATGAGTTATTTCCACTGAATCAGAATCAATAAGAATAAACTCATAATACTTTTGGTCCTTTAGGCAATCATCTGATTCCCAGAGTTGGGAAGGATTTGGAAAACGGTTTCTAATGAAATCAGTTTGAGAGAGTTTGGCTGGAAAATCAGTGAAAGGGGTCATCCCACAATCTTCATGCCACTCTTTTGGAAAATATTTGAATTCTTCAGGAGCATTAGGGATTTGAATATTAGCGGCCTTTGGAATATTTGAGGTAAGGACAGTATTATAAGGGATTTCGGGAGTATTTTGAAGTGGGGAAAATCTGTTTGAAATGATTTGATTTGAAAGGTGTCTTTGATTGGGTTTTTGAGGAGTGAGGGGAGCCGAGGATGAGACCAAGGCCTTTGAGGTTTTGTTTGAGGGGAAGATTTCATAATCTTTGACACTTTGTTTCTTGGACATCCTAGAGTCCGTCATTGCGACCTTGTAAAAATTCTCTGGTTAGGAAATCAGGTAGAGAATTATTTTCTCCTTTTATGAACTCAATTTCAAAATCAAAGACAGATAAAATGGCTTGCCATCTGGCAAATATTTGTTTTGAGACAATATTTTGAACATCTTTTGTGAGGACTTCTTTTGCAGATTTGCAATCAATTCTGATTAAAAATCTTTTGTTATAAAGGTCGTCTTGAAATTTTTGAATGCATAAAACTATGGACAAAATTTCTTTTTTGATAACAGAATAATTCATTTGCGCATTGTTCCAGATACCAGAATGGTATCTTACCAGTTGCTCTTTTGAATTCAGCTTTTGTTTTAATATCCCCCCATAGCCTATGTTTGAAGCATCCGTTTCAATAATCATGAAGGCTTTTGGATTAGGAATACCTAAACAAGGTAGAGTTTTGACCTGCTGTTTTATGATCTTAACCACATTGGTATGTTCTTCTGTCCAATTTGAAGGATTTTTCCTAAGTCTTTGATAGAGAGGTTTACAAGTTTCCCTAAGGTTGGGAAAGAAATCTGAGATGTAATTTAGACATCCTAAAAATCTTTGTAATTGATTCTTTTCTTTTATCTCATCAGGAAATTTGTCTGTAAAGGATATGGATCTACTAATGGGTCTAAAAGCTCCCTTTCCAATCTCATGCCCTAAGAATCTTATATTAGTTTGGAAAAGTTTCATTTTTGGAGTAGAAATAACTAATCCGTTTCTCTCAATGGTTCTTAAGAAGATTCCTAAATGTTTTATATGTTGATCAAGATCTTGGGAAAAGATCAAAACATCATCTATGTAGACAATGCTAAATTGGCTATGAGGGTTTAAGATATCATTCATAATTTTTTGAAACTCCGAAGGAGCATTTTTGAGACCGAAAGGCATTACATTCCATTCGTAATGTCCAAAGGGAACTGTGAAGGCTGTTTTATACCTATCCTTCTCAGCGATTTGAATTTGCCAAAATCCAGATTTAAGATCGAATTTGGAAAATATTTTTGCATTATAAAGCCTGTTTATCAGATCTCTTTTATTAGGAATTGGATGCCTAATCCATTGTAAAACATTATTGAGAGGCTTATAATTAATAACAAGTCGGGGAGTTCCCCTTTCTAATTCTGCTTGTTTCATGACGTAGAAAGCAGAACAGCTCCAGGGAGAATTTGAGGGTCTAATAAGCTTTTTATTAAGTAAGTCTTTAACTTCTTTTTTACACACTTCAAGAAGTTCTTGATTCATTTGAATGGGTCTTGACTTCGTAGGGATTTTACTTTCGTGGAAATCTTCCTCATAAGGTAGATTAATCACATGATGCTTTCTTTCCCAGAAAGCATTGGGGACTTCATTACAAACCCTTTTGATAAAACTATTTTCTATTTCTTTGATTTTTGAAACAAATCTAGGATTTTTGAGTTGTTCTTCAATTTTTTGGAAAGGAATTTCTTCTTTAAGATAACTTATTTGTTTTTGTTTTTGGGTTATCTTATTGATTTGTTTAAAGATAGAACTTCTTTGAAGGTTAAGGATTTCTTGTTTCAAAATGGGGGAGATGAAATTAAATTTTAATTCTCTTCCTTGGATATTGGTAGTAATGCCACTATCATCGACACTAAAAGGATAGATTTGAGTTAAGAAAGGTGTTCCCAGAATCATATTGTAGGTGATATCTTCAACAATTGTAAAAATATTCCGGAAACAATAACCATTATTGCAGATATGAGCTTTGGAGAGTTTGTATCTGATTCTTAAAGGGTTATTATTGGCTGTGTAAAGTTTCTCTTTTGTTTTGTCACAATATTTAGTAGGAACAACTCCTTCTCTAATAATGTTCTGGTCAGCACCCGAATCAACTAACGCCATTATGTTGGTTTTGAAGTTACCGATAACCAGAGTTACATTAACATGCCATTTTTGATAATTCATTTCTTGGATGACTTTTATGGAATTATTTTCTGAATTCTGTTCCGGATTTTCCCAGTTGTTAACTTCTGTATTTCTTTCCATGATAGAAAGTCTTGTTTCTAATTCAAAATCCTTTTCTTTAAGTCTATAAAATTCTTCATTAATTTGTTTTTTAAGATTATTAATTTCACTCTGAAGGTCTTTTGTAGTTATTTGTTTTGATATACTTTGATAAGGATATTTATCCCATAGTTTGTTTAGGCTGAAATCTTCTTTTATATTAACCTTCTTAGAAGTAGATGGCTCTTCAAGAATTAAGTCTTTTAACTTGTTAAGATACTCATCCCTAGTTTCAGTGTCAGGGATTTGGTGAAGGAGATCAAGAATAACTTCCTTCTTTTCTTTGGAAATGGTATTGATGCAAATTTTGCAAATATCTTTTTCATTTTCATTACTACTATGGTAATTACTACTTCCAGAGGTGTTTTGAATTTCTTCAATTTCTGACTCACTTTCAGAATTGGAGGAACTGTTTTCTTCTCTTAGAAGGTTATTAATCTGTTTACTTAGTAGTCTAATGTTTTTATTTCTTTTCTTCCAACATCGTTCTTCGGTGTGACCCATCTTTTTGCAATATTCGCATTTTATCTTATCTCTGTCCTTTTCCTTAGTTGGTTTGAATTTTCTTTTTGGTCTTGTAAAATTACTTCGTGACGTTTTATAATAATCATGCTTTTGAGTATCTTTCTTGAATTTTCTGATCTTTCTTTTGCTTTTAGACGAGGGAGCCTCAATTTTTTCTATTCCAAACATTTCACAGAAACACCCTAATTCGTTTTTGGCATTTTGTTTGTCCTTCCTATATTTGTTTTGTATTTTTATCTCCATACAAAGGGCTAATCCTTCTTTTTTGATAAAAGCAAATAATTGACCAAAAGTTATATTTTCAAAAGGGATATTTTCAGAATCAATATCATCTTTAAGTTTTTGTATTATTCTTTCACTAAACAATTTGGGTAATCCTGCTATGAATCTTTCTTTCCAAAAGGCTTGATTACAATCATTTCTTTTGAGGACATGAGTTATGAAGACATCTTTATACCATCTGTAATCGGATAAGGAAGGGCATCTAAGGTTATTTAAAACCATAGAGGAGCTATTATATTCTTCCCTAGGGTTTCCGACAAAATACATAGAGATGGTAATAATAAGGAAATCACAAGCATCGCTTGTTTCATGTATTTCACCATCTTGATCTTCGGTATTAACAATATGATTAAGAATTTCTTCCTTGCTTTCAAGGCTTAACGCATTATCCCACCAATTTTTAAGTTGGCCCGTAAAACCATTAACAAGGAGGACACAAGCTTCTTTTTCAGAAATACCAGCATATCTAAATGCCATTTTTGCCATTCCCATTTCTTGTAAAGTATTGAGAATTTCATATTCAGGTTTTCCATCAATATTCCATTCAGTAATTGAGGTTCCATCATAACTGGACCTATGAAATTGACCTCTTTCTTCGTACAGCAGATCTGCTGGCGAAGGCCTACTATAATAAGGTTTATTACTGTTAAATTTTTTTCCTTTGAAAATTTTGTTTATTTTAAGAGGGGAGTTACTAGACTCTTTGAAAACATCTTCTAGTTTTTCAACAAAATTATCCTCTTCTTCAGAGGAAGAGTGACTTGACTGTTCAGAACTAGACCCGTGGAAATGTTGAATAACATTCGTAGTTGACTTGCTTGGACCAGCAAGATTTCCAGAGATTTTGTTAAGAATTTCCTCTGTTTTTGAATTGAAGGAAATATTCTTATTTTTCAAACTATCATTGCTTTTGAAAAAAGGTTTGGAAGTATCATTGAGGATGCTTTGTTTATTAACAGTAAATAACTTTGATGAAATAGTATCTAGTTGTTCAGCAATGGTACCAAGGATTTGGTTTGAAAAATTACTTTGGTGGATAATTTTTCGGAACTCTCTGTTTTCCTCAGGGTCAGTAACATTGGTTCGTTTGAAAGGGTCAGCAATAATTTCTCCTTTAGCAGTTTGAATTTTTAGAGCTTGAAGAGGGGGATGGACAGCTGAAATAACTATATCCTTTTCAGAAGAATACCATCTTTTCATAAGGCTTGAACCAACTTCTATGGCGGGTTTTTTGAAACAATTATACCATCCTTCCGAGGATAGATGAATTGCTATGAAATCATAAAAAAGGAAATTTGACTTGATCTTTTTCATTTCTCTCATCCATTTCTCTTTTATTTCGCTCTTAATTTTATCATTTAATTCATTGAACCATCTTTCTTTTTCTTTGTAGATGGGATTGCTTAATTCTTTCTTAAGATAATCCATGTCAGGTTCAAATTCTTTGTTAGTAATTATGACCATGGTACTTCTGGTAGGAGAGTAAGAGTCATCCATGTTTTGTTCCGTAGGGGAATTTGGTCGAGGTATGGGTGTTTTGAAAGTCCAATTTCTTTCAGATGTGCTAGGCATGTCAGAACAGGAGGCTCTACTACTTTCGTAGTTGAAACTCCTATTGTTTCTAAAGGTTGAGAAAGAATTTGTTCTATCAAATTTGACAGTTATAGTGCCATTTGGTTCTTCAATGATCTGAGAAGGTTCCGTTCTTTCTAAGTTTCTAGGAGCCTGAGGCTCCATTATAGTAAACTGGCTTGGGATAGTAATTTCATCCCATTTTAATCTTTTAGGAGTATAGGTTGAGGATTGCTCAGCATCAACCTGAAGAAGGATAGTTTCTCCTTTTGAAAAGGGATTCTTGCTGAATTTGGGATTCAGATTGGACGTCATTAGTCTAAGATAGACCCTAAACATGACAGCAAAGTTTTTACATACATGAAACTTATCCCCTTGGATTTGAACATCAAGGATGAGAGATTCAAGGATCATGGGGTCAGTGAGATCGACAGAGAAATTTGGACAGCAGTTGAAGTAGATGGGACCATTACATATGTTTGTTTGAACCATGGCTAAAATAGAAGTTTTGTAATCTTTGAGTCTTTTATCTCTTAGAACAAGCAAAATAGGGGCATCAACTCCTATGTGGACTAAGGGTTTGACAGCAATTTGGGCAAGACCAAAATGTGCATATCTATATTTCTGTTCCCTATATTTTTTTAGGGATTCTCCATTAAGAAGAGGAAAGCTTTCCGATTTTTGCAATATGCTTCTAGTTTCTTCATGAGTCCTTATAGAAAAGGCAGTTTTGAAATCAATAAGTCCTATATCATAGTAGTTTTCTATTTTTTCATTAGGGATGCTCCAATTAGAATAATCTATAGGGGCATGAGTTTCCCTACTTGGAACAATGCTTTTATCCATTTTATTTTTGGTTTTGGGTACTAAAAGACTTCTAAATTTACTGGCCATAGACGAAAGGAGGGATAGATTAAGATTAGGAGGTGGTCTAGATCTAAGAAACTGGTCGCAGGGGAACACTATGCGTGGAACACCTAAACTTAAGGCTTACCAACCGTCTTACAAGTTTGCCAAACCTGAATTCCAACGTTTCTTTGACTAGGGTTATTCCTAAGGATAATCTGATCATCTCAATTTCGCGTATTAAGACAATTGAATTTATAGGTCTAATGGATATGATTACTCGCTGAGAAGGACATTCATGCATCTTTTTATTCTAGTTTCATTTAAAGTAAAGTTTGGTTTTTGAAAATTCATACATAATATTGCATTAATTGTGGTAATGAATCATTGGGTAATGATAAAATGCAAACTCTTATATATTCTAATAAAATGCAAACTCTTTATATATTATACAAACTTTAAACTATGATATAATTGTATCACTTCTTCTTTATTTACTGCTAATTTGTATTTTTTACATAAATTATGAATTACTAGATACTAAATAAAAGCAGAGAGTGGACATTCGTGCATTTTTTATTCTAATTTCATTTAAAGTAGAGTTTGGTTTTTGAAAATTCATACATAATATTGCATTAATTGTGGTAATGAATCATTGGATAATGATAAAATGCAAACTCTATATACCGTACAAACTCTAAACTATGGTCAAGGTCGTTAGAAAATATCAATAAATGACCAAATAACAGCAACAAAAATGTCAACATAACCGTTGACACTGTGTTGACAATCTTTGTTGTTGTTATTTTTTATAACGGAAGACTTGTACAAAACAAATAAACCAGACAAAGGATCTATTTGACAGATTATGGGATTAATAACATGTTAACACAGAATTGCATGTTAGAATGCAAATAATTCATGCTTAAAGAAAATAAATCCTAAACATGAATACTACGGTTTAGAGTTACCGATTTGATTCTCCAAAGAATCATCGATTACTTGCACCTTCTCCACGTGATGACCTTTAATACGAGACCACGGATCTTCTAATCTGTTCTTGAACTCAAGTTGTGACCTTTGGGTGGGCAAAGCTTGTCAAAATCGAAAGGACTCGACTAGAAAGTGTCGGGGTTTGGTGCCCCTTGCACAGCGGAAGACTTGGATAAAATAAATTAATCAGATAATGATCTATTTGATCGATTATGCAATTAATCAATTCACATGTTAAACAAATAATTGCATGCTAGAACGTAAATAATTCATGCTTAGAAAATAAAAATCCTAAAACATGAATACTACGGTTTAGATACAGATTTGATTCTCCAAAGAATCGTCGATTGCTGGTTCCAGAACTGTATTCCGAAATCCGTGTGGACTAATCTTATCAAAATACTATGACTCGAATAAACAAGACAGAAATTCCTCACGGAGGAGAGCTGAAGAAAAAATCATCTCATCCAATCAAGAGAGGGACAAAAATTTCATAGTAAATAAAATTATATTTTATATCTAATTTATTCTCCTATTTATATTAAGTTCATATTGGGCCCAGTCATGGATCTATGGAAGGTTTTGGATATGGCCTCACCCAATTAGCTTTTTACTAATTAAATTGAACCCACAATTTAATACAAGCTTATATTGGAATATTATTAGCAGCCACCACAGAATTAATATTGCACTGCTGATGAGTATAGTTTCATGCATGTGTTCCATGATAATATTCTACTATCTAACGTGCGAATATGAGCCAGGTGTGTGTGAAAGTCCGCCATATTCCAAGGATGTTCTGATCAACTAGGCGGACAGACGAATCGAGAAAAATGAGTGAAACTGTTGCGTGAACGGATCAAGTCAGATCAACCGGAGCCAACAGGAGTTCCCGCATAGAAGATGGAGCTAAAAACCCTACCAAAATCCAAAGGCATGAATGACATTTCGAGAGGACGGTACCCTAGGGATCAGAGCCCTACACCTCTCTATAAATAACAAGCCAAGCGCGAGTAGGAGAGGGGGGCGCACATAGAGAGAAACTCATTCCTGATTTCAGCTCTCTTCAAGGGCTGAAATGGGAGCTCCCAACACTCAACACTCCTGAATTCTGCCACTCACACACTTGGTCTTAGTTTAGTTTAGTTTAGCAGCGTGGTGGTGTTAGTTTTACCGGCTCTATCTTTTGGTTATGTAATTCCGCTTCGAGACGAAGCGATGAAACAATTTCTACTTTTAGTTCTATTTACTTTTAGTTTATGCTTGACGTTCAGACTTGGATTTCAGTTTATTGATCAATGTTTTGTGGAAGTTTGTTATTATGCATGAACTCTCTGATCGATGTTTGATTTCCGATTTATGAAGTGTATCTTAGCTCAAATGTTTAGCTGTTGTTTATTCCATTGGATGTGCTCTGTTGTCTATGAATTTTACTCAGTTATGAAGTGATCATGGATGGGATGCGTTAGGACGTTTAGATCTGCTAATTGGTAACATGGTAGTGTAGATCTGAGTATGTTTGCATTGATCGAAGATGCGATCGTGTTTGATTCGTTTTGGCAGTCGTAGATCTGAAGTTTCATTTTATTATTTTCATGAGCATGAGTAGGTCAGTTTGTTTATGTCTTAACAGTAGTTGTTCTCTGCTTGATTTGGAAGTTATGCGTCAGATTTATAAGTTTGTGCTTTCTTGCCAAGTTTGTTCTGATGGAAGTCTCTGCACATCTGATTTACTCTGTTCCTTGATTTGGTTGTAGAAGAAGATGAGTTTGTTAGTAAAGTTTTGCTTATCGTACACTTTTCAGATTTCAGGAAATTACATGATGAGTTGATCAAGTAGATTTTATTCCATTTAGCAGGTGGATTAGTTTAGTTAGTTTAGTCTCTCAAGTCAAGTAGTTTAACTTAACCCACCGTAGTAAAGCGTGGCAGCAGTCATTCTCATTCGTGTCCGCAACCAATGTAAAACAAATCATCTATGTGGGATCGATCTGTACTTGACTATACTAGTTAATAGTTGTAATAGCCGAGACTTAGGTTTCTCGGGAGTTATGAAATAAAATACTAGAACTTTTATTGACAAATGAAAGAGTATTTTTATTTCTTGAAAAAGGGTACAATTACAATTTTCAGAAACCTCAAACTAAATTACAATCTTTGACAATGAAAATAAAAGTCGAGCTACACTACTACATTTAGAAATCCCTAAGGGCTACTTTGGCCTTCGTCATCGGGCCGTCTCGGCCCCAGATTTTTCAAACGAGCCGGGAGGGCGAGACCACGAGGGAAGACAGCCTCGTTGGCCAGTCGCAACTCCTGCCAAAGCACACGAAAGAGAACTAGTTGCATGAATAGAGACTGTTGGTGGATTGTGATAGCTCGGCACCAAGCTCAGCAGTTCGCCACCAAGCTCGGCAGTTCGGCAGGGAGCTCAGCAGTTCGGTACCAAGCTCGGCAGTTCGGCACCAAGCTCGGCAACTCCGTGATCTGGAGAGAAAGATCAAAACATGAAGAAGAGCTCGGCTGTTATGACAACTCGTTTCAACAGCCGTTAGATCTCCTCAATTGTTTACAGAGACAACAAGAGAAGTGTATTAAGAAAGGGAAGGGGAAACAATACCTTTCAGAAAGGTGAGTGAGTGTTGGACCGAAAGAGGCAAACTCCAGCCAGCAGGCTCCCCTCCAGCTAATACTCTGCAAAGCTGCGGGTAACAGCCCTTGCTTCCCCTACCCAAACCGGTTATAGTCCGGAAATCAGCCCCCACAATGCCACCTCTAGTGTGCACCTGCAAAAGAAGACAAAATTCATGAATGAATCAGAGTACAAGGCAGCACAAAACACCAAAATCAGTTAAAGGATGCTGCAAAGTCAGCCAACACTCAGCCTCTGCAGCTTTCAGTTACAAGATATGTGTTTTTATACACATTCTAAGCCCCTCGGTTACTATACCACACCACAACACCTTCCACTTAGTAGCAAAGTAACAAGCTAAAGAGAGGGAGGGAGAACCGAGAGAAAGCGGAAGGAATCGAGCAAGAGTAAGAGCAGCCTCACTCAGCAATCACAAGAGGTAAATCCTCCAAACCATACTAGCATCATGTAGTACACAGTAGATAGCCAAGAATGAGAACTTAGGAACACATGAGCTCAAGAACATAGGAGTATGCCTTAGAACCCCACATCAGAACATAATCAGTAACATAGAAACGGCTACCACGGGCTCAACCCCTCCATGAAATCAAATCAATCATAGCAGAATGTAAGAAAATCCCCTAATGCTCAAGTCACAGTATCTTTTTCGCAAGCTTCACTTAACAACACTAGAAAGATTTAAACAAGAAACTTAGCTTTGGAGGGAGAATGGCTCTGGCCGAGGTGCCGTGCTGCCAGAGGCGGAAACGCTAGACGAGAGGCAGCGACCCGACGGCGGGGTGTCAAGAGCGGTGGCGAGCCGAGACAGCAGGCGATCCCGGCGTGCAGTAACGGCAACGGACCCTACCGTGTTCAGCCTAACCCCTGCGAACAGCGACGGCGTAAGCCTCGCGAAGCTGGATGCCTCCCCACTGGCCCTCGACGGTGGCGGCTCGACGAGCTCGCGGGAAGGGGGGACAGCACCGACGAGGGACTGCTGCCTCGACGCGACGGAGGGTGAATCGATGGTGATCCCACCGAGGAAACGGAGGAGCGCGGAGGGTCGCCACTTCCCTTCACTGGCGAGAACGAGACGGAGCCGATGGATGGGAGCACGGCAAGACTCGCCGTGGTTGGAAGGGACCGACGCGGCGAGGATATTCCCAAATCAGGGAGAGAGTTCGCCCTTGCAGGGATGAGCGAGGGTGAGACAACGCGTCGCGCGTCATCGGACCTCCGCCGGAGCTGGAGCTTCGCGGAGGGAGCGGACGTCGAAGAAACTAGGGCTTTCTCAATTTGGGGTTTTAATTTCGGAGAAAGGAGGAAATGAAGAATGGGGAAAAGCCGATGGAATCGGCTGATTGAGGAAGGGAGTATGTTTTCTTTTGGGCCTCTTTTAGAAAAGAATAAAAGAAAAGAGAAGTGGGCCGAAGGATACTTTCTGGGCCAGATTATTTCTAACTGGGCCTGAGAAATTATTTAGTAGGACCATTATTTTGGGTTGGAGCCATTATCTTAAGATTATTTCCAAGAGTTAATGGAATTAATTCCCTAAGCCACGGAAGAGTAGAAATATTAAACCGTGTAGAATAGCTTTTGATAAAATTTAAAGCGGGCTTTAATAGTCACAAAAAGTATTTTTAAAAATACTTAAGGATAATCCGGAAATATATATTATACCCAAACAGATCAGTCGGTTTCGGAACAAATTAAATCGCCGATTTAATTAAAGATTTTAGATCTCTAATATTTAGAAAGAAAGAGATAAAATAAAAGATCACGCTTAGGCATGCATTCATGCAAGATCAATGATTACTTAAAGCCTAATTTAAGTATATTATTTTTGAAAAGGGACGTCGTCGCTCGACGAGTAAATCTCAAGTCAGACAGTGCCCGTTTGAAAGAGTTAAGCAAACGAGGTGGGCTTTTCTATCCTACATTATGTGTGGGCTTTCTTTTTCAGAATTTATGTGAAAAGCATGATTATTTGAATGAGTTGTCATGCCATGTTTTATTTTGTGGTTGCCTATCTGGTAAATCGAATTCGGGTCCCAGTAGGTCAGTAAATCCTACTCGGACTAGTGTACACGTAGGGACCGTGAGCTAGCGCCAGGTTGGCCGGTCCGTGGGTCGTGAGCTAGCGCCAGGTTGGCCGGCCCAGTGGTCGTGGAATGTGGCCACATTCCCGACTCACGCAGCTGATATGGCATATCATCAGAAGTTTAAATGACTGCAGTCTATTTTCAGAAAGAAATAACAGGTTTTAGTGACCGGGTTAGATTTTCAGTAAAACCCCGCGTTCACTCAGCTTGGCTGACAACTAAAAGAAAACAGTTTTCGGCGTAAGCCCACTGAGTGTATCAAGTACTCAGCCCTGCATATTGTTTTTCCTTAATGTGCAGGTTGATCGTTGTCGAAGCCGAGGAGGTGTTGGGACAGAAGACCAAATAAGTAGGAAGGTAGTGGGTGTAGTATGTCTTCATACATATTACATCTGTCTTGGTACTCTTCCGTTGCGCAAATTCAGAACATTCATTTAACAAAGACAATTTCTCATAACTACTCTGATTCAGCATGATTTGTACCCTCAACACACTTCAGACAATGTTTCTTTTGATTTAAGCATCTTATGATGAGTTGAGACAGTTTCAGTATGTTTTAGTCGCGGTAAAGCTACACTTTCTTTGACTAGGGAGATGTGGTCGTGACAGAGTGGTATCAGAGCACTTTTCTTTCGCTCTGACCCAAGAACCTTCCTTCTAAGCCTCAGTCCAGAAAAGATAGTACTAGGCTAGAAAGTGAACAGAATGTTAAGTACAAGATCCCAACACCTCAGCTCGACACGATCAACTGCAGCAGAAACAGGGGTCGACGCCCGCTCGTCCAGAAAAGAAAATTTTAAAGAAAGAAAATGAAAATTTTGAGATTTTCAGAAAAAGGAAAGAATTTTCACAGCCCTTTATGGGAACGAAAATGTTTAATTGAGATTTTTGCAAGATGCAACGTGATAGCTGATACTTTGCATGTGATATGCTTAAAGTATCTGTGACTTATGAGCTTGACATGAATGTATAAGTGTCATGTGGACTATATATGCGAACCTAGAGTGCTTTAGAGAAGTACCTTAGGTGGGACATATAGAGCCAAGTACAAGTAGAACGAGAATTTTTACCGCCTTCCAGGGTGATGAGACCAATTAACACCCATCAGTTTGGGTAAGCTTCTAATTTCAAGGAATTATGAGAAAGAAAAGACGAACCAGAAAGTACTATTGTACTACTTATAGACAGCAATTAAAGGAAGTCCATTCCTTTAAGCACACAGATAGTATACATATATATATGTATACTAGACGATGAACCAAGAAGTTCCCAATGTCTTTACAAAGACCAAGTTATAACGAAAATAGTTTACCTTCCAGCTTGTTCGGGAGATGCATCCCTACACGGAAAGAGATCGTACCCGCGATCTAGTAAAGTGATCTAATGTGGCGTAACAAGCCCAAGTGGCTACGTGATCCAGAAGCGATACTTATAGCGTGCTACGAAGCACGATGGAGAATGTGATGTTTTACCAGAATCGGCGTTCTAAGTTATCAAGAACGATATGAAAGTATGACCTCCAGCTGCAGTTATCAGTTTAATAGCACGAGAAACCCCATCTTGAAATGTATGGTTTCCTAGAACGCGTTTATCATGTCAGAACTCCACAAGAACAAACAAAGAAGTGTCACATAACTAGAACCGATGAATATAATCAATAGTACTTACTTGGATCCCAGTGAAATTCTTTCTAAGAGTCCTCCCAGAGCACGGTACCCCCGTCTATTCAGACTTTAGTTTGACTCACAAGTAACATGCCAGTATTCATTTCTCTATGCGAGGTTTGACTCACTTCCAGCTTATGGACTGCAGTCCTTTTTGACTCATCGTACATAAAGAGTAAAGTTTTGACTGTTTAAGCTCCAGTCGTAAACCCTAAATTCTACAGTTGTTCATATCCATGATCTTCGGAATGAGCGTATTCCTCAGACATTCTTTGAACCTCCGGGACAACGATGTCCTGTCGGCTATTAAGACCTTTGATTGACTCACGTTCTGCAAGTAGTACGCCACTTTCATTCTCTTCAGGAAAGCGGCGACTCAGTTTCAGTTCCCAAATTTTGGATACCTTTATGTTTCAAGCATCGTTATTTGTTGTTGTCTCCTTTGAGCCACAATATTGGAGATTTATATCTCGATTTCTTGGACCTATGCAATGAAATTTCATTCTTACGATGCTTACGTTGTGATCCCCAGAGTGATCAAGACAGTTAAACATTTTCCTCAGGGAATTTCATGTGGTGCTGGAACTTTTTACCTCCCTATTTTGAGATCCTACAAAGGTGAAATTTTTCGACCTCGATTCCAGTACATGTATTATTCCTAGTCTCGGAATTTTTCTGCAGCTCGAAGTTAAGGCAAGCATATTGCACCTTTCCCTAACAAGCTTGCCCTAGCTGATTTTTTCTGAATAGTTCATTTCAGTGCATTGCCTTAATGAACCTATGAAATCATTGATGTGATTTTGTTATTCCATATCAAGATGCCTTTGAAACATGATCAATGTTCCTTCATTGCAATCGCCTACGTTTATAAATTTTCGTGGTTGATCATCTTAGGCGATGACATGTTTGAACCACTGTCCTTGATGCCCAGATCCTTTCAGTTTCATTGGACAACTGTATTGTCCTAGTTTGCAGCTTACTATGGGAATTTACAGTTAATTCATTTCCATCCAGTTTTCATGACCTATCTCATGATTATTTCTAGCTCCCACCAGGGGTGAGCCTCAGCTTCTATGAGTTTACCTGGAACCAGTTGAGCTACGTAGTTCTTTGAATGAACTCAATACTTACCTTCAAGGTCGATTATCGACGAAAATTCATATAAGTTGAACAAGAGATGTTATTCTAGTCCAGTTGGGTATTCAGTAGCCCTTCAAATTTTCAGTCATACTCTCTTGTGTGAACAATAATCCAAGTTAAGACTATTAGATTAATCATCGAGTTATTGATACGAGGCTAGCAGAAAAAGGCATGGTCTCAGTTTCTTTCAGATACGCATAATAAATACGTCCCCATGGAGACACGTGCAGGAAATGATGCACCAACCAGAAGCGTCGCATAACCGACAGCAAAGCGTTAAATACTTCGAATCTACGTACCGCTTGTGACCAGCAGGTGGAAGATCGAATATTTTGTTGTATAGAGAAGCAACTAGCCTTGAGTAGAGAAATATCAAGGAATATTTGAGGATTAAATGATGTCCGAAGACGTAAAAGACCTATATGGTAGTTTGAACGATCAAAATGCTTACTCCGAGTAAGATAAGTAAGCCACAAGAACAAAGACTCAATCATGGGCATGTAATGAAAGCCATGGAGAAAGTACGAGTGTATTCGTAGTTTATGTTTGACGGAACAAATCCCATCAGCAAAAGGGATTCGTCTGAGAGGTGGCCAGGAAAGGCTAAAGCTGGAGAGACATTCGGGGAGAGGAACGCGTGATAGCACAGCTACCCTCACCATCACTACTATGAAGGGAAAATCGAAATTTTTCCTTAAAGAGTTATCGCAAGAGAACGGGTTTAGAGCCCTATAATATAGAGCAAGGACAAACGTTGACAACAAAACGCGACGAAGTATTCTACGATATGCCACATCCCAAATTAAGCGGCTCAGAAAGGAGCTGTCGATAGAGTTTTGTGTTAATCTAGACACGGGATCTGGATCACTTTGGAAAGTCATGCTAGATTATTTCACCACGAATCGCTCAGTCGAACCAAAAGAGCATGGAGACAGTAGCGTTGGGAGAAAGAAGCCAACACATCCACATGCACAGATCCAGTATTCAAGGTTTAACGCGAGTAGAATAAAGTCTATGCTAAATCATGACAAAGAATCGCGGTGAACACAAAAGCATCTTGAAACGATGAAAGTAGACTACCTCAACTAAGCGAGAGGTTACGAGGTCATTAGGCTAGCTCAATGACTACGATTACGATCGATACAAGCATTTGAGAACTTAGTATCTGACGATGAAATCTAAAACGAGGAATGGCTTCAACCGCCAGACGAAATGGAACGTCTAATGGATGACTTGAATCAGTCATATTATCTCAGTCACCAGATAGAAGGGCGCTTAAGGAACAACAGAACTTAAGATCTAGATACAAGAACTACTAGATCCGCATTTTTAGACTCAGTGTGTGACCATGTGGTACACCAGAATTCTTCATGAAGAAGGATAGAACGTTGAGAGTTGAGAAAGTTAACACTCAAGAACAAGTATCCTTTACCGAGAATCGACGATCTTTTCGATCAGCTGCAAGGAGCTAGAGTCTTCTCGAAAAACGAGAAGGAACACGAGGAACATTTGAGGGCCACTTTAGAAACGTTAAGAGGCGAGAAACTCCATGCTAAGTTCAGCAAGTGTGAGTTCTGGCTTAATGAAGTGAATTTCCTTGGACACATAGTGACAGCAGAAGGGATCCGAGTAGACCCCGCTAAAGTTGAAGCCGTGCAACGTTGGCAGTCACCAGCGACGCCCAACAAAATTCGAAGTTTCCTAGGTCTGGCAGGGTACTACTGAAGATTTATCAAAGGATTTTCTAAAATAGCAAGGCCGATGACTCAACAACTCAAGAAAGGAGTTAAAGTCAACTGGACCCCAGAATGTGAAGCAAGTTTCCAATTGCTTAAGGAAAAGTTGACCACAGCGCCAGTGCTAGCCGTACCAGAGGCGGGAGTCGACTATGTGGTGTATACAGATGCATCGAAGGTCAGACTCGGGTGCGTGCTGATGCAGAAGGGTAAGGTGATAGCATTTGCGTCACGCAATGTTGAGGCCGCACGAGTCAAACTACCCGACGCACGACTTGGAATTAGCAGCAGTGGTACACGCCTTGAAGATTTGGAGGCATCACCTATATGGAGTTCGATGTGAGATCTTCACAGATCATAAGAGTCTCAAATACTTTTTCAAGCAGGAGGATCTGAATATGAGACAGCGCAGATGGCTGGGACTAGTCAAAGACTACGACTGTGGTATAAACTACCACCCAGGCAAAGCCAATGTGGTAGCAGATGCCTTGAGCAGAAAGACTGCGCCTCAAGTGGCTGCTTTCCTCACACAAGAGGAAGAGCTTATCCGGGAATTCGCCAAGATGCGACTGGAAATAGTAAGAGCCCCGGAGACAGTGGACAGCAGAATTTCCACCTTGGTCATAGAACCAGATTTAAGAGCCAGAATCGTTGAAGCCCAGAGAGACGATGACGCTCTAGAAAAGATCCGTCTCAGAGTAAGGACGGGAAAAGGGGAATACTACCGCGAAGAGGCGGATAATGCTCTCACTTTCAAAGGGAGACTATGCGTACCCAAAGAGGAGGCACTTAGGAACGAGGTCATGAGTGAAGCTCATGAGACACCCTACACTGCCCATCCTGGGAGTACAAAGATGTATCAGGACTTGAAGAAGCAATTTTGGTGGGATGGCATGAAGAAAAGCATAGCATCGTTTGTAGAAAGATGCCTGGCTTGCCAGCAAGTGAAGGCGTTACATCAACGACCCTATGGAAAGTTACAGCCTCTCGAGATTCCAGAATGGAAATGGGAGCATATAGCAATGGATTTTGTGACAGGATTGCCAAAATCACAGCAAGGAAACACTGCCATCTTGGTGATTATAGATCGACTCACCAAAAGTGCTCACGTCATACCAATTCGTATCACATACGGATCTGACAAGTTGGCACAGATTTATGTGCAAGAGATTGTGCGCCTACATGGTGTACCAGTAACGATCACCTCAGATCGAGATTCAAAATTTACTTCTAGATTTTGGATAAGCCTACAGCGAGAGTTAGGCACTCAGCTGAATTTCAGCACAGCATTCCATCCACAGACAGACGGACGGTCCGAAAGGACGATTCAGACATTAGAGGATATGTTGAAAGCCGTAGTGCTCGACCGTGGAGTAAGCTGGGAGCCAGTACTTCCACTTATAGAGTTTTCCTACAACAACAGTTACCAGACAACCATAATTATGGCCCCATATGAAGCACTCTATGGGAAGAAATGTAGATCACCGCTTTACTGGGATGAAGTTGGTGAGAGAAGGATACTCGGACCGGACTCGGTAGAGGAAATGATAGAAATTGTCCGACAAATCCGAGGGAGAATCAAGGAAGCTCAAGATAGACAGAAATCCTATGCAGATGCTCGCAGAACGGATTTACAGTTTAAAGCAGGAGACAAGGTCTTTCTGAAGGTATCCCCATCAAAAGGGATAACCAGATTTGGCGTCAAGGGCAAGCTGAAACCGCGTTTTATCGGACCTTACGAGATCCTAGAAACAGTCGGCCCTGTGGCGTACAGATTAGCGCTTCCGCCAAGCTTCGGGAATGTTCATAATGTGTTTCAAGTATCACAGTTGAGGAAGTACGTGTTTGACCCCAAACACATAGTGCACCAAGAAGAGATGGTGTTAGAACCATATTTGAGCTATGAAGAAAAGCCAGAAGCAATTCTGGACAGAAAAGTTAAAGAACTGCGAAATAAAAATATTGTAACAGTGAAAGTCCTTTGGAAGCATCACGACCGCAGGGAGACGACGTGGGAGCTCGAGGACCAGATGAAAGAGAAGTACCCACAGCTTTTTGCCTAACCGAGACAAAATTTCGGGACGAAATTTTTGTTAAGGGGGGTAGAATGTAATAGCCGAGACTTAGGTTTCTCGGGAGTTATGAAATAAAATACTAGAACTTTTATTGACAAATGAAAGAGTATTTTTATTTCTTGAAAAAGGGTACAATTACAATTTTCAGAAACCTCAAACTAAATTACAATCTTTGACAATGAAAATAAAAGTCGAGCTACACTACTACATTTAGAAATCCCTAAGGGCTACTTTGGCCTTCGTCATCGGGCCGTCTCGGCCCCAGATTTTTCAAACGAGCCGGGAGGGCGAGACCACGAGGGAAGACAGCCTCGTTGGCCAGTCGCAACTCCTGCCAAAGCACACGAAAGAGAACTAGTTGCATGAATAGAGACTGTTGGTGGATTGGGATAGCTCGGCACCAAGCTCAGCAGTTCGCCACCAAGCTCGGCAGTTCGGCAGGGAGCTCAGCAATTCGGTACCAAGCTCGGCAGTTCGGCACCAAGCTCGGCAACTCCGTGATCTGGAGAGAAAGATCAAAACATGAAGAAGAGCTCGGCTGTTATGACAACTCGTTTCAACAGCCGTTAGATCTCCTCAATTGTTTACAGAGACAACAAGAGAAGTGTATTAAGAAAGGGAAGGGGAAACAATACCTTTCAGAAAGGTGAGTGAGTGTTGGACCGAAAGAGGCAAACTCCAGCCAGCAGGCTCCCCTCCAGCTAATACTCTGCAAAGCTGCGGGTAACAGCCCTTGCTTCCCCTACCCAAACCGGTTATAGTCCGGAAATCAGCCCCCACAATGCCACCTCTAGTGTGCACCTGCAAAAGAAGACAAAATTCATGAATGAATCAGAGTACAAGGCAGCACAAAACACCAAAATCAGTTAAAGGATGCTGCAAGGTCAGCCAACACTCAGCCTCTGCAGCTTTCAGTTACAAGATATGTGTTTTTATACACATTCTAAGCCCCTCGGTTACTATACCACACCACAACACCTTCCACTTAGTAGCAAAGTAACAAGCTAAAGAGAGGGAGGGAGAACCGAGAGAAAGCGGAAGGAATCGAGCAAGAGTAAGAGCAGCCTCACTCAGCAATCACAAGAGGTAAATCCTCCAAACCATACTAGCATCATGTAGTACACAGTAGATAGCCAAGAATGAGAACTTAGGAACACATGAGCTCAAGAACATAGGAGTATGCCTTAGAACCCCACATCAGAACATAATCAGTAACATAGAAACGGCTACCACGGGCTCAACCCCTCCATGAAATCAAATCAATCATAGCAGAATGTAAGAAAATCCCCTAATGCTCAAGTCACAGTATCTTTTTCGCAAGCTTCACTTAACAACACTAGAAAGATTTAAACAAGAAACTTAGCTTTGGAGGGAGAATGGCTCTGGCCGAGGTGCCGTGCTGCCAGAGGCGGAAACGCTAGACGAGAGGCAGCGACCCGACGGCGGGGTGTCAAGAGCGGTGGCGAGCCGAGACAGCAGGCGATCCCGGCGTGCAGTAACGGCAACGGACCCTACCGTGTTCAGCCTAACCCCTGCGAACAGCGACGGCGTAAGCCTCGCGAAGCTGGATGCCTCCCCACTGGCCCTCGACGGTGGCGGCTCGACGAGCTCGCGGGAAGGGGGGACAGCACCGACGAGGGACTGCTGCCTCGACGCGACGGAGGGTGAATCGATGGTGATCCCGCCGAGGAAACGGAGGAGCGCGGAGGGTCGCCACTTCCCTTCACTGGCGAGAACGAGACGGAGCCGATGGATGGGAGCACGGCAAGACTCGCCGTGGTTGGAAGGGACCGACGCGGCGAGGATATTCCCAAATCAGGGAGAGAGTTCGCCCTTGCAGGGATGAGCGAGGGTGAGACAACGCGTCGCGCGTCATCGGACCTCCGCCGGAGCTGGAGCTTCGCGGAGGGAGCGGACGTCGAAGAAACTAGGGCTTTCTCAATTTGGGGTTTTAATTTCGGAGAAAGGAGGAAATGAAGAATGGGGAAAAGCCGATGGAATCGGCTGATTGAGGAAGGGAGTATGTTTTCTTTTGGGCCTCTTTTAGAAAAGAATAAAAGAAAAGAGAAGTGGGCCGAAGGATACTTTCTGGGCCAGATTATTTCTAACTGGGCCTGAGAAATTATTTAGTAGGACCATTATTTTGGGTTGGAGCCATTATCTTAAGATTATTTCCAAGAGTTAATGGAATTAATTCCCTAAGCCACGGAAGAGTAGAAATATTAAACCGTGTAGAATAGCTTTTGATAAAATTTAAAGCGGGCTTTAATAGTCACAAAAAGTATTTTTAAAAATACTTAAGGATAATCCGGGAATATATATTATACCCAAACAGATCAGTCGGTTTCGGAACAAATTAAATCGCCGATTTAATTAAAGATTTTAGATCTCTAATATTTAGAAAGAAAGAGATAAAATAAAAGATCACGCTTAGGCATGCATTCATGCAAGATCAATGATTACTTAAAGCCTAATTTAAGTATATTATTTTTGAAAAGGGACGTCGTCGCTCGACGAGTAAATCTCAAGTCAGACAGTGCCCGTTTGAAAGAGTTAAGCAAACGAGGTGGGCTTTTCTATCCTACATTATGTGTGGGCTTTCTTTTTCAGAATTTATGTGAAAAGCATGATTATTTGAATGAGTTGTCATGCCATGTTTTATTTTGTGGTTGCCTATCTGGTAAATCGAATTCGGGTCCCAGTAGGTCAGTAAATCCTACTCGGACTAGTGTACACGTAGGGACCGTGAGCTAGCGCCAGGTTGGCCGGTCCGTGGGTCGTGAGCTAGCGCCAGGTTGGCCGGCCCAGTGGTCGTGGAATGTGGCCACATTCCCGACTCACGCAACTGATATGGCATATCATCAGAAGTTTAAATGACTGCAGTCTATTTTCAGAAAGAAATAACAGGTTTTAGTGACCGGGTTAGATTTTCAGTAAAACCCCGCGTTCACTCAGCTTGGCTGACAACTAAAAGAAAACAGTTTTCGGCATAAGCCCACTGAGTGCATCAAGTACTCAGCCCTGCATATTGTTTTTCCTTAATGTGCAGGTTGATCGTTGTCGAAGCCGAGGAGGTGTTGGGACAGAAGACCAAATAAGTAGGAAGGTAGTGGGTGTAGTATGTCTTCATACATATTACATCTGTCTTGGTACTCTTCCGTTGCGCAAATTCAGAACATTCATTTAACAAAGACAATTTCTCATAACTACTCTGATTCAGCATGATTTGTACCCTCAACACACTTCAGACAATGTTTCTTTTGATTTAAGCATCTTATGATGAGTTGAGACAGTTTCAGTATGTTTTAGTCGCGGTAAAGCTACACTTTCTTTGACTAGGGAGATGTGGTCGTGACAATAGTATTGTGGGTTAAGGTTTTGAAAGCACTTTTGAGCTCTCACTCAAGTCGGATCTAAGTCAAGTTGACAAGTCTAAATCTCCACTGGATCCACTCGCCGGCATTTTGCAGGTAGAAGACATACAACTGGCTGGCTGGATCAGTTTGACGGTTTAACTTGAGTAATCTAAAACATCAGAAGACAAAGAGGAGAGAGACCACAACAGCAAAACAAAAGCGAACCTTTCAACTGCCTATCCAAATCCGAAATTACAAGTAATCCCGGTTTCCGTTTTGTTTGTTGTTTATTTCCCTCGCTTAAGATATAAATGTCCATTAATTAAGTAATGTCTGCTATGGACTTAATTAATTAACATATTATTTATTCCAAGAGTGGACTCAACAAAAACACTTATTTATTATTCATGGAACAATTAAATTCCAACATGTCAGTTTCCGAATAATAAAACCTTGTTCGAGCTCCTCTTGAGGACATTATCAAACGAGACTCACCTCGTGCATGATTCAACATAATAGCAATCCTAGCACCGCTATATATTAATCAGTACTACCCAATATATCAGGATTATTGGGTTGCGAAAAACCCGCACCATTTGATAAGTCGAAGTAGTGCATAATCAATACCGTATGCTCAATGCTAATGTATGTAGATTAAGAAATAATTATTTATCATGACCTAGTCTTTCAGTAGATAGCATAAAAACACGACTTGTTGTTAGATCCATTCAGTGCTATATCACACCAACGTCATCTTATTTCAGTAAGGCTTAGAAATAATCAGACTGACATTGCAACCTTTCATGATAGGTAGTCTAAGCCTACCTGGGTTGTGAAATTCTTTTTTTTCTTTTGCAAAGCATTGCATAGAACCGACTGTGTTACCTTAAAGTGGACGTCGCCCACAACCAATCTACTAAGCAAAAGACTTAGACTTTGTTTGCTTCTTATACATTTAAATGTTTAAAAAACATCTTATAAATGCACAAGCAAACACAATGTAATAATATATTGATTCTATTTGTGCAAACTGCTCGAATAATACTGAATCGAGTTAAAAGTGGTTTGTAGAGTTTTTCGTATACAAGCAAGATTCTATTCGTGCTCGAAACATGTTTTTCAGTATACCAAACCTAGCAATCTCCCACTTATACTCAAAACATGCTTTCGAGTATACCACTGCCAAAAACTCTCCCACTTATACTCAAAGCAGGTCTTGGTGCTAGATATATCGAACCACCATTCATTTCACATCATGTTCGAAACATGTTGCCACAAAGGTATTTTCTATGAAATAATCTGCTTGGTTGTTCTCTGATTATATCTTTGCCACCATAATGCCTTGTTGCGTACTTGATCTTTAAGTAATTTCATCTCTTTATGTGATTTCTTAGCTTTATTAGCTCGTGTGTCTCTTGAGTTAGCCTTCACTAGAGTAATCATAACAAAATATAATACTCATAGGCATACTCAATATTACGATTAAAGTTATTAGGAAGATACTCCTAAGCTAAACACATATTCAGAGGATGACTCACTCGATCACTGATCAGTCATAAAACTTAGTCAGTGTAACCTCAAGGACATTACATGAATGACTGGTAAACTAGAATATAGCGATTAGTCTTTCTCAAGCACTATATTTTATTCTTTACCTCAATCAAAGTCATTTGCCATGGTTAATATGATATATACTTGCTATGCAAAAGCACAACTAATATCAAACTTAGTACACATCATAGCATACATGAGACATCTATCTTCAAAACTAGTCTCGTAATTCTTGATCTCACCCAGCGTCAAACGACACTTGACTAGAGACAAGACAATTCCATCTTAAATGGTAAAAACTTTTTCATGGGATTTCTAATGCTAAAATGTTCCAAGCAATGTATAGATATAGAATTCCTAAGAGAATCTCAACATTCTTTCTAGCAATTTTAAAGACTTAGATGCTCCGAATGTAATTAGTTTCTCTTAAATTGGGTAGACAACCAGTTTCCTACGCCAGATGCCAATCTTAGTTGTTTGCAACTTTTGTAGATTTCATCATCGTAGAGTACAAATAATACCATATTTAATGCACTTTCAACTTCCTTGTGCTTACAGCACGGTTAATGGCACATGTCAAATTCCAAACATTTGACAAATTTGATAAAACACATATACTCTGATTTAGATGCTTGCCTAAGACCATGAAGATCTTCATAAGCTTCCAATCATGTGTTTCTGACCCTTCATTACATACCCATTAGGATGTTCTATGCAGATCATCTCCTTAATACTTATATTTATTGAAGGCTGTCTTGACAATCATAATACATACATTCTAATTTATGTAAATTCTAATAGACAATAGGATCGAATAAATCCTGGCACAACGACAGACGAGAAGATTCTTCTCTTTGGGCATAACCCTTTGTCATTGTCTAGCCTTTTGAGATCCACATTTACACTTGCAACTCTACTAGCTCCCACTGATAGGTATTATTGTAAATCTTATAAAACATGTTGTCTATCTTAGATTGTAGTTTGGAATCTATCACCTTTTCAAGGATGAATGTCCAAATGAACCGACGGTACATTGCAGTTAAAGGGATTATGTTCAAGTTAATCTAAGACTGAGTCTTGCGACACTCTTAGACCCATAAACTTGTTATGTTCCTAAGGAACGCTCCCACTACGACATGGTTCTCACAATCTTAGGTACTAAGTTGATTTTATTAGTGCAATTTCACCAACTTCATACCGTTCTCTCATCGTTGTGCCGAGGTAAACCACCAGATTATTTCCGCCTCATCACACTCAAATCTTTGTAATCTTTTCTGATGGCGGAATACTTAGGGTGATCGGACAGGTATAACACCAAGGCCATTTCCATCACTTCACCAAATTGTTACCCAAATACAAAGGTATACTCCATACCCAACTTCAACGCACTTTCAACTTTTGTATCAAACTTTGCATCCCATGAGAATAGGTAATTAAATCAAAGCAAAACGAGTAAAAGAACAAACTTTTAAAGATCGGCGGGGTTAATTGGAAACGGATCTGCCGAGCCGACGGACAACTCCGGTCGCGGCGCGAGAAGAGAGTGTCTTGTTTTGGGGAAGAAATCGTGGGAGAGGGAGAAGAGAATTAGGATTTTCCTATTTGTTCAACTTTTGAAATTGAGTGAGAATTTTCAGTAGAGAGAGAAAGAGGGAGCCGACGGTATTTTGAAGTGAGAGTTTTCTTTTGATTATTTCTTTATACTAATGAGTTACTATTTCAAAAAAGAGTATACATGTTCTGTGTTTTGAAAAAGGGAGTATTTTAATTTTATTTGTTATACTCCTTTAAAATTTTGATGTTTATTTTAAAGTGGAAGGGAGTTTGTGTACGTGTATTATTTTGGAATGGAAGTGTATCTCTTGACTTTTCTGTCTCTGGTTGCTGTACAACTATTCCAATCCCTCCTGGTTTTAATTCTCTGGACCAAATAAGTATAAGTGAGGGACTTGTTCTTGGAATTGTGCTGATGTGATAAATTCCTAGGGTTGTTTATTCTGTTTTTAACCAAATAATTATTTGGGAAAAATTCATAATCGTAAATCGAATCCTTAAGGTGCATGCATCCTAATTATTGATTGATTCCGTGTGTTTATCTATGTGTGATTTTAAATTCTAAAGGTGGTATCTCGCAAGTGAATCGTGATCGCATGTAAAAGAATATAATTTCGGATTAAGCACTCGTGGTGGGCTTTATTTCTTAAACTCTTTTATGTTTCAAAATCATGATTATGGAGTTATAAGGGTGGTTTAAAATGTTATGTCATGCCTGTGATTGTTTTGATTATGTTGTGTGCATGATGCCTAGTTTGTGAGTTCGCTCCATTAGGCTATAGGGCTATGTTGTCTGATGCCTAGTTTGTGAGTTCGCCCCATCAGGCTATAGGACTATATAAACGAATTTGGGTCTGAGTAGGGCCGAAAACCCTATCAGGCTAGTGTACACAGTTGGGATCGAGAGCCGTCCTTGCTAGTCGGCCGGTCTCGTGGGCGAATAGTGTGCCCACACTTTCGTCGCACTATGGAAATGTTGTGATTGATGGATTGTTGAGAAAGTGGGGAGATTGTTTTGATTGGTCAGTCTATGAAATTTTTTTGTGATACTCGATGATATTCTTTTCTTAATGCAAAAAAAAACTCGAGTTCACTATGGTATGGATCGCATAACTATAAAAATGTTTTCAGCATAAGTCCACTGAGTATTTTATAGTACTCGGCCCTGCATGTGTTTTTTTTATGTGCAGGTTGAGCGGCGACGAGCTTGGGTGGTGTTGAGTCGAACCTTAATTTTTGTTGGATTTATTTTGAACTCCGAGGGGCGTCGTGTCTTCATTCATGGTGTCACTCTTACTCTTGAATGCTTCCGATGAATTATGACTATTTTTCACCATTATGTTTTTTTGAACTCCTTTTTGCTCTTGGATTATAAATTATGATAATTGTTGACTTTGGATTTAAAACCAAAGCTTTTACTCTGATTTTCCCTCGTCATTTGAATATTAATTATCTTTGTCAAACTCTTTATTGAAACCCTAGAAAATTATCTTTCTTAAAGTCCCATTAGTCGCGACCACCAACATTTATTAACCCTAAATAGGGCGGTCGTGACAACACAACTCTCACTCACCACCAGAGCATGACACGTATAGGGTTCATTTAGTGAAGTGGGCTCGGGCCTTTAACTACAACAGGCTGTCATTCTTGGGCTGGTTGCAAGTGAATCAGACCGGCCCAATTTAATAGGCCTACTATATCACATTACCATTTATGAAATATTCCGACCGAGACTCCTAAAGTGGGGCACCCAAAAATGGTAAACCGTGACTTCTAAAATGGGACGGAGGTAACACAAAACAATGGTGGATGTAGAATTTTTTATTTGAGAGTACGATAAACAATCTAGGAGCTTAACGCTTCAAAATTGAACCAATCTTTTAATATCTTCTTCTTAATACAAATTTTTCAAACATAATCTATTTATTTTTTATTAAAAATATTTATTGTATATAAAAGTAAGTTAACTTCCACTATTTAAAAATAAGAGATACAAATTTTAAAATCATTAATCACTGAAAAGATAAAAAAAATTAAATGCATTAGACGATAATTAAAATCCTTCACAAAAGAAATTGAGGAATGAAACAAATATGAAATGAATTAATTAGATGAAAATTACCAAAAATGGTTTACAAGTAAAATTCAAATATAGTACTCCCTCCAAGTGGCGAAGCCAGGATTATAATATTGGGGCCTAAATTATTCTTAACCTTTGTGAACATTTTTAGAGTCGTTGTCATTGTGATGAGCAATTATTTTTTCCTTACAATATTATTTTACTTTAATTCTTTGTTATTTATAATGAGAGAACAGAAAGCAACAGTTTAAATAGTAGTACTATATTAAAGATACCAATATTTAGAAATTTATGAAGCTAAAAAGAATTACCAAAACTTAACAACAGAGTAAGCAAATGAGAAGCAGTAAAAATAATGAAAACTTAACAATCAGAACTTGAGGAAGTTAGGCAAACATGTCAACCATGTGCACTAGTGTAACAATAAGGCCTTACTTGGTACGGTGGAATGGAATGTCATTCCTACCTCCATTCTATTCATTTGCTTAGTAAATTTTATTCTTAGAAATCACCATTCCATTTGGAATGACCATTCCATTCCATTTCATTTTCATTTATTCTTATTTTAAATTTTAACAAAATTATATAAATATTATTTAATATTATATTTAAATTAAATATCATCTCCATTTTATAATAAAATTAAAATTATTAAAATTTTAATAATTTCTCTCTCACACACACACACGCGAAAAATATTTGGCAAAAATATCTTTGAATAAATATTTTTTTTGGTATAATCAACATATTAATTATTCATATTTCATTTCATTCCATTTTTATATTATTTGTAGTTATCAAATATAGAAATGGAATCAATCAAGGAATAACAATTTCATTCCCTTTATATTCCTTGTGTTTACCAAGCACAAGAATGGAATGGAATTGTCATTCCATTCCCATCTCCATTCCATTCTCTCCTCATTCCATTCCATCATACCAAGAAGCCCCTAAGGGGCTACTTTGTATGATAGAATGGAATAACATTCCTACTTTCATTCTATTCCTTTGCTTGATATTTTATTTCCTTAGGAATGACCATTCTACTTAGAATCACCATTACATTCCATATGGAAATAGTAATTCCTTCCATTTAGCTAAGGAATAGTCATTCCATTTCACACCCGCCTCCCTCCCATACACAGCAACACACAACAACACATACACACATACACATACAACACACACAGCGCACAACCAAACAAGCACACACACACAGAGAACAACACACACACAACAACATAAGCGCACACACAACCACATGTATACACACACATCAACACATAGATACACCAAATATACACACTCATTTACGTGTATAGTACAAATTTATATGATCCAAAATATTGTCAAAATATTTTTTGTATAAATATTTTTTTATAGAATCAACATATTAATTATTCATAGTTCATTCCATTCCATTTCTATATTATTTGTAGTTACCTCGCATAGTAATGAAATCAATCAAGGAATAACAATTCCATTCCATCTTCATTCCATTTCCGTCCTCATTCAATTCCATCGTACCAAGAAGCCCCTAAGTTATTAATCTAAATATAGATAAGAATGATGGGAGACCATGGGCTCCCTTGGCCTATACGTGGCTTCGCCACTGGTCCCTCCGTTCCATAGTAGTAGAGTCATTTTTTAAGTAAAAAGTAGTAACACATTTTCTCACTCTTACTTTTCCCTCTCTCTTACTTTATTCTCTCTACTTTTTCCTCTCTTCTATATTTTTATTTTTTCATTTAATACATTACACACCTTTTCTTAATCTTCGTATCGAAAAGAAATGTCCCCGCTATTATCAAATGGAGGGAGTACTATACAAGAAAAACATAAAAAAATAGATACTATACAATAACTGGAAAGAGGATTTAGAATCTATATGATGAGGCTCGTTTCACGCATGTGTTCTATAGTAAAACTGCATCAAATTTTGTAACTAACATCCAATTTTGAGCCAGGTGTGTGTAAAAATCCGTCATTTTTCAGAAATGAGTTGATCAACTAGGCGGATGAGTGGATCAAGGAAAGAAGTCAAAAACTGCGATATTGAGTTGATCAAGTCGAGAATATATATGTGTGTAAAGTGTGTGTATTTGTGTGGTGTATATACCTTGTGTGCAATGTTCATAGCATGTCTAATGTTTGTAGTTTGTGTTGCATATGTATATATACCGAGTGTAGGGTTTTTATATTGTTTGTATTTTCTATATGTATCTCATGTACAATGTGTAGTATTTGTTTAATATATATGTGTGTAAAGTGTGTGTATTTGTGTGGTGTATATACCTTGTGTGCAATGTGTAGTGTGAGCTATGATGTATAGTATGTATAAGGTGCGCGGTGTTAGTTAATTTTAGTATAGTGTATAGTATGTTTATTTGAGTATAGTGTATGTGTGTTTGTTATTTATATTGTGTTTAATATTTGAAGTATGTACCACGTGTGTATAAATTGTGTATTTTATATGTATATTTATTGTATAGTATATAAATAATATATTTTGTGTTAGTACATGTAGTGTGTGCAATGTAGGTAGGCATGTCTGCAGTACATGTTTCGTGTTTTTTATTTATAGTGTGTTTAATATTTGTGGTATGTACCGCGTATGTATACTGAGTGTGGTGTGTATAGTGTGTGTGGTGCACCACTGTGTATTGTGTACTTTGTGCGGGCAGTGTGTGTCTATACAATGTGCGTAAAGTGTGTTATTTTGAGCATGAAAGTGAAGAAGATAGTAAATAAAAGATTCTGAATATATTATGTCTTCATACATAATATTATTCTTCTCTCGAATGCTTCTGCTGAATGTTGTTTCTTTCGATTTCAAGTATTGTTGAGATAATATTCATTTTGAGTTGTTGATTGTCGAAATGATACTCTGAGTGTATTATGTAATTTGTGCGGGCAGTGTGTGTTCTGTATCTATATAATGTGCGTAAAGTGTGTTATTTTGAGCATGAAAGTGAAGAAGATAGTAAATAAAAGATTCTGAATATATTATGTCTTCATACATAATATTATTCTTCTCTCGAATGCTTCCGCTGAATGTTGTTTCTTTCGATTTCAAGTATTGTTGAGATAATAATCATTTTGAGTTGTTGATTGTCGAAATGATACTCTGAGTGTATTGTGCACTTTGTGCGGGCAGTGTGTGTTTTGTGTCTATACAATGTGCGTAAAGTGTGTTATTTTGAGCATGAAAGTGAAGAAGATAGTAAATAAAAGATTCCGAATATATTCTGTCTTCATACATAATATTATTTTATTTATATCGTGTTTGTGTATTTTATTTATATTGCGTTTAATATTTGTAGATGTGCCACATATGTATAAATTGTGTATTTTATGAGTATATTTGTTGTATAGTATATACATTGTGTATTTTGTATTAGTATCTCTAGTTTGTTCAATGTAGGTATGTATGTTTGCATTACATGTGTTGTATATTTTGTTTATAGTGTGTTTAATATTTGTGGTATGTACTGCATATGTATACTGAGTGTAGTGTGTATAGTGAGTGTGGTGCAGTGTGTGTATTGTGTACTTTGTGCGGGCATTGTGTGTATTTTTTCTATATAATGTGCGCAAAGTTTGTTATTTTTGTGTAGCGTCTTCAGTATGTGTATAGTGTATTTTATTTATATTGTGTTTGTGTATTTTGTTCATAGCATGTCTAATGTTTGTAGTATGTGTTGCAAATGTATATATACCGAGTGTAGGGTTTTTATATTGTTTGTATTTTATATATGTATCCCATGTACAATGTGTAGTGTTTGTTTAATATATATGTGTGTAAAGTGTGTGTATTTGTGTGGTGTATATACCTTGTGTGCAATGTGTAGTGTGAGCTACTTATATACTATACAACAAATATATACATAAAATACAACATAAAATACACAATTTAGACATTCGTGGCACATATACTATACACATTACACAAAATATAAATAAAATTCACAAAGACAATATAAATAAAATATACTATAAACATACTAAATACGCTATAAAAAAATAACACACTTTACGCACATTGTATAGACAAAATACACACACTGTACGCACAAAGTACACAATACACAACACACATTATACATACTACACTCATATACATATGCGGTACATACCACAAATATTAAACACACTATAAATAAAATACACAATACATGTATTGCAAACATACATACCTACATTGCACACACTAGAGATACTAACGCAAAATACACAATTTATATACTACACAACAAATATACACATAAAATACACAATTTATACACAAGTGGCATATCTACAAATATTAAACACAATATAAATAAAATACACAAACACTAAATGGATTGCACATACTTCACACATTATACACAAAATACACATACTAAAGACGAAATAAAATACACAAACATGATATAAATAAAATACACAAACACTAAATCTAATGCACATACTACACACTTTATACACAAAACGCTACACAAAAATAACACTTTACACACATTGTATAGACAAAATACACACAATTTATACACACGTGGCACATCTACAAATATTAAACACAACATAAATAAAATACACAAACACTAAATGAATTGCCAATACTACACACGTGGCACATAATACAAATATTAAACATGATATAAATAAAATACACAAACACTAAATGGATTGCACATACTACACACATTTTACACAAAATACACATACTAAAATGCTACAAAAATTAACACACTTTACGCACATTGTATAGACAAAATACACACACTGCCCGCACAAAGTACACAACACACGCAGTGCACCACACTCTATACACACTACCCCTATACATACGCGGTACATACCACAAATATTAAACACACTATAAATAAAAAATACAACACATGTATTGCAAACATACATAAAATACACCATTTATACATACTTGGAACATACTTCTAATATTAAACACAATATAAATAAAATACACAAAAAAAATATAAATAAAATACTTAAACACTTATTGCACATACTACTCACATTATATACAAAATACACACACTGTCCGCACAAAGTACACAATACACACATTGCACCACACACATTATACGCACTACACTCACTATACATACGCGTTACACACTACAAATATTAAACACACTATAAATAAAATATACTACACATGTACTGCAAACATACATACCTACATTGCAAACACTATGAATACTAACACAAAATATACAATTTATATACTATACAAAAAATATACACATAAAATACACAATTTATACATACATGGCACATATTACAAATATTAAACACAATATAAATAAAATACAAAAACACAATATAAATAAAATACGCAAACACAATATAAATAACATACACAAACAAATATAAATAAAATATAAAAACATTAAATAGATCGCACATACTACACACATTATATACAAAATACACACTAGTACACAATTCACAAAATAAACATACGAAACACCACTACACAAAAATAAAAACTTTAAACTATAGACAAAATACACAGACAACACAAAATACACAATACACACACTATACATGCACACACTTTAAACACATAAATATAAAACAAACAATACACACTGTACACAAAAAACTAAATACAAATATTATAAAACATACTATACATACTCGACACATACTACGAATATTACACACACTATAAATAAAATATACAAACCACATGCACAACATAAATACATACACACATTGTGCACACACTACAGATACTAATACAAAATAAACTATTTATACATACTACAACAAATGCACAAATAAAATACACAATTAATACACACGTGGTACATACTACAAACATTAAACACGTTATAAATAAAATACACAAACACAATATAAATAAAAAACACACACACTATACTCAAATAAGCATACTACGCACTATATAAAAACTAACAAACACCGCGCACCATATACATACTATACATCATAGCACACACTACAAATTGCACACAAAGTATATACACCACACAAATACATGCACTTTACACACATATATTAAACAAACAGTACACATTGTACACGAGATACATACAGAAAATACAAACATTATAAAAACCCAACACTCGGTACATACTACAAACATTAAACATGCTATAAGTAAAATATACAAACGTACACGAAACACATGTATTGTAAAAATACATACATACATTACACAAGCTAAAAATAGTAACACAAAATACACTACTTATATACTATACAACAAATGTATACATAAAATACAACATAAAATACACAATTTAGACATACATGGCACATATACTATACACATTAAACACAATATAAATAAAATTCACAAAGACAGAAAATATAAACATACTAAATACGCTATAAAAAAATAACACACTTTACGCACATTGTATAGACAAAATACACACACTGTACGCACAAAGTACACAATACACACACTACACAACACACACTATACATACTACACTCATATACATATGCGGTACATACCACAAGTATTAAACACACTATAAATAAAATACAAAATACATGTATTGCAAACATATATACCTACATTGCACACACTACATATACTAATGCAAAATACACAATTTATATACTACACAACAAATATATACATAAAATACACAATTTATACACACCTGGCATATCTACAAATATTAAACACAACATAAATAAAATACACAAACACTAAATGGATTGCACATACTTCACATATTATACACAAAATACACATACTAAAGATGAAATAAAATACACAAACATGATATAAATAAAATACACAAACACTAAATCTAATGCACATACTGCACACTTTATACATAAAACGCTACACAAAAATAACACACTTTAGGCACATTGTATAAACAAAATACACACAATTTATACATACGTGGTACATCTACAAATATTAAACACAACATAAATAAAATACACAAACACTAAATGAATTGCCAATAATACACACATTACACACAAAATACGCGTATAAAGTCACAACGCAAAAATAAAACACTTTAAGTACACTGTATAGACAAAATACACATACAATCTGCATAAAGTACACAATACACACAGTGGTGCACCACGCACACTATACTAGTATTCATACGCGGTACATACCACAAATATTAAATACACTATAAATAGAATACACATATATACACAATTTATACATACGTGGCACATATTACAAATATTAAACACGATATAAATAAAATACACAAACATTAAAAGGACTGCACACGCTACACCCATTATATATAAAATACACACTAGTACACAATTCACAAAATAAACATACTAAACACCACTACACAAAAATAAAAACTTTACAGATAAAATACACACACTAATATACAATACACACTATGCACAAGATACAATATCATAACTACATAAATACACACACTTTAAACACATACATATAAAACAAACAATATAATGCACATACTACACACACTATATACAAAATACACGCTAGTAAACAATTCACAAAATAAACATAGTCCACACAAAATACACAATACACACACTATACACAAGATACATACACTACCATAACTACATAAATACACACACTTTAAACACATAAATATAAAACAAACAATACACACAATATTATAAAACATACAATACATACGCGGCACATACTACGAACATTACACACACTATAAATAAAATACATAAAACACAAGCACAACATAAATACATACACACATTGCACGTACTACAAATACTAATACAAAATACACTACTTATACCCTATACAACAAATGCACAAATAAAATACATAATTTCTCACATGGTACATACTTCAAACATTAAACACGATATAAATAAAATACACAAAACACAATATAAATAAAACACACACACACCATACACAAATAAACATATGACGCACTATAAAAATAATGAATAACTCTGCGTACGTACTATGTACTATACATCATAGCACACAATACACATTGCACACCTCTATACACCACGCAAATACGCACACTTACACATACATTATAAAAAACACTACACAAATTACATACAGAAAATACAAACACTATAAACACACTTCATGATGAATGACCAAAAATTTGAAGCATCTGAGACGACATCTGTCAGAAAGTTAAAAGAGGAGAAATTGGAGAAAGATGAAAACCCTTGACTTGCTTCAGTATGCTGTCGAGGGAGATTAACGACGCTAGCCTTGCATCTTCAACAACAGTGGAAGGATTCCGAATAGGTGCAACACCACTTTCTAAATTTAACATCTCCGCGTCGTTTTTCATTTGTTGTAAAATCTAATTCGAGTAAACGGTGTTTGCGGAATTTCAGTATTTGAGAAGTGAGGCAACCAAGATAAAGAGAGCCAGCGCGCTATGATACAAACCTTTCTTCTCTTGTGATCAACAATATTCAAGAGTTGAACTTAGCTTAGCTACTTGAGCAGAGTCTTCCGCTGCTTCAGTCGCCAAAGTACCAGCAATATCCTTATGGACCAATATAACCATAAATATCAGTATGCGAACCATAACAAACCACATTACTATAAACAATATAAAAAACATACAGCAAAAGAACTAGATAATGGCAATCTGTCCGTAGCTGCAAAAAGATGGGAATCTAAAGAAAATGGTAAGAACATACCTACAAATGTTGCAGCTGTGAAGTATAAAGATATCTGGCATATTCAGACAGCTGTCCAAGAGCATCGGTAGTCGGAGGCTGGGCTGCACCAAGTCCAGCAATCCAACCATCCATTATTACTGTAGAGAGAATTTCCAGCTGACCAGCTGCTCCTGCAGCCATGTCATCAGCAATGGAAAGGAAATCGAAGTTCTCTACAAGCCAATTTCGAATTTGACGCTGGAGCGCGCCAGCAGGGGTATGAACAAAAAGGGCCGCAAGAGCCTTTTTTCCAATTGAATAAATTTTTGCTTCTTCGGTTATTTCCTTGAGCTTTCCACCTGCAATATGCTGTCGCCAGGTCTCCTATTTTAATAAATGAGATGAATCAAACACACTGCTCAGCATCATTGATCTCACTTATTCGAGCATCATTGATCTCACTTATTCATTGTAAAAAATCAGCAAAAGACCTGAGATAATGCTTTTATAATGGAAATAGAAAGAAAACATAATAGACATCACCAACTGAAGAAACACAATAATAGCTAAATCCTCTTCGATGAACAAAAAGATAAGGAGGAGGAGGTAACTTAAGGGCATATTCTTCCCATTTTTTCCCTTTTTACGTTTATGCAGTTTATCTTAAGGTCAGGCTTGAACTTTGAAATGCTATATATTTTTAAAAAGTGTACGAAAGAATAATACAAAACTAACAATCTCGAGGTACCAAAACCACTCCCTGAATAAAAAAATCATTGATTGTTGCTTTGCTTCTGAAATGACAAGGTTAGAACAGCCCGCCCATCCACTGTGTGTGGATTTGTTGCTTTGCTAATGAAATTATAAGGAAATCGTTTCAATTTAGTAGCGTATTCAGGCTTCAGTTGTTCGAGAGGTGTAACTCATCTATACAGAAATAAAGAATAACATAAACATGCTAGAATGGAAAAGACATTAAATCTAGTGATGAGTACAAATAAAGAATAACATAAACATGCTAGAATGGAAAAGACATTAAATCTAGTGATGAGTACAAATGGAATCAAGAAGGAAAACATTACTAATTTACCTGATCAATTCCACGTATCTTCAGAACTACTGATGACAACTTTGACTTCTTTTCTGGTTTTATATTTACTTTGAACCTTAAATTTGGTCCCCAACCAGCATATTCCTTGAACTAGAATCGTAATGAACTGGAGATCTTCCAAGGCTGCTACCACGGCTAGAGCTTCTACTACGTCCATTATTTGGCTTCTCAAGAAAGCGCTCAACCGGAGAAACCTTACATCACAAAAGACATTTTCACTTTTACACTCAATGCCTTATCATATTAAAAGAATTCATGTTTCACTCAAGTAGAAAAATTTGTCTATTCAACTAGTAGATCGACACGTGACAGGGAGGGCACCTTAATTGATTGTAGCTCTGGTGATCGAGCAAGCAGTGACATTATATAGAAAATCCTAACACGAGAGACAAGCATCGGATCCATCACTCTTCTGGGCTCCATTTTGCGAATGAAAGAAAAAACATCTCATATTTCAGCCAGGATTTCATGCTCTCTAGAAACACCTGCCTTAATGACTGCAGCCAGTACCTGCACATAGGAAACCAAGCAGTTATCAGTCCATGAAAGATGATAGAATTTAAATCTTTAACAATCGAGTTTTTCTCACTGAGACACATACATAACCATGTATGATAACACCAGAAGGATGCAAATGCACACAAAACAAATCTTATTGATTAACCTAGGCGATAGATCCAAATGTATTGAACACCCTAAACCATAGAAGGAAAAGGTAAATCTTAACAAATACTTCAGAGCTTTGTCATTAACAAATGCTCTGGAACCAAGCTAATTTTCTTAATCTTCTCAGATGCCAGAATGTTTCTGAAGGCAACTTATTTTGCAGACTGAACTTGCTGTGCAGATGCAATCATGTCATTCTTCAGCACAATGAATTTCAGCTTTCTCATCATCAGGATACCAAAAACTATATGTTGCCGATTGTATTCATAAGAGGAGGTAGAAGGTGCTGAACACATAATACTAAGGACAGCGCAGAAAAATGCAAGAAAGTAACCAAAGGGTTTCCTCAAGGAGATCCAATCCCCAAAAAAATTATAGAATGATCAAATTTATAAAATGATGAGAAAGCTAAAATTTGAATGACCAAAAAATTTGAATCATCTGAGACGACATCTGCCAAGCGGTTTATATTAAGTTCCAGTCTGGTAACTTGCCTCGGAGGGAGCATATAACTGTCTTGAATCTATACCAAGCTTTTACCAGCAATGCAAGAACCTATACAAAACAAATGCCCATGAAAGCACCAAGTAAGGAAAAATGAAAAATTTGATAACTACGTATGTATAGAAGGCAAAATCTTAGTGCAGATATTGCAATGCTTATTGTACAGTAAATACTATAAATATTTGTTATAGACCCAATTGCGACTAGGCATTACTAATAAGTAGTTAAACATCACAAGAAAAAGTTGGAAATGTGTCGTATTAGGATTTTCTCGATGTGTTAAATTTCTGCAGTACATTTAAGATAATTTTAGTTCATTTTTAGAGTACAAAACTTGCTGGATTATCAATGTAATTGTAACAATAGATCTAAAGGGTCTGGGAAATCTCTTTTATTATAAATGCAATGAATATGTATCTCTCTCAGAGTTATGACAGAAATTGCATGATGCTTTGATTTTAGAAACCAATACCTCGAGTCCAACTTTGTCATATTATGAGTTGTTGTGTTGCTAGCCACCTAATCTAGGTATGATACACTTTCAGCTTCACAGAGTTTCAAAACCTGCAGCGAAAAAAATCACACTTACTTTAAAGAATTAAGCGCCTGTTCACACAACCACACCAAGCACAAGTACAAGCACAAGCACATAAAATTTTTAAGGTGTGCTAACTTTACCAACAGTTGTAAGATTTAAAGACATATATCAATTTATCTTAATTGGAAAGTGCACTCACAATAGATAAAGCTTTAGATTTTAGGCGGGAGATAGCAGCCATGTATGAGGAAATATTGTCTGAGCCCGATAACTTTAAGTTCATGACGGCCTGAACCAGAATTAGAACGCCTCCATTGCCCCACTACTCCTGAATTAAAACAAATAATAAAGAAACAAAGGGGGGAAAGGAAAACGAGAAAGTAATCAGGAATGAAGAAAGAATTCAGAAGTGTGAGATTTTAGTTAACCAATGGGATAAAGTTATATATGCTATTAATAGAACTTGTAATATACTAAGTCATAACAAGGGAGAAAATTCTCTTCTCATAGTTGTAACACCGGTCCCAATGTTAATGTAATCCATAAAGCGCACAATGAGAGAAAGTAGCATAGTTAAACGTCATAATTTACTTACTGAGGTTGATCTAGAAGACCGTGGTAAATCCGACGAGGCAGATTGTATTGACAGCAAAGCACCACTGAGTGACTGTATTGTGGGTTTGAGTAGATTAGCTCTCAAAAATAAAGCCAAAAACAAGGTAAAAATAGAAAAAAGTATCAAGTGAACTACATCAAAGAAGACAAAGACCCTATTACTTGCCTTAGGAATGGTAGGTGTGTTGTGATGGCTTCATGTAATTAGGAGTCAACTCTCATCTAGAGAACTTGGTGGTCTCTGTTGTAGTGAGATCGAAGAGGGAATTGCTAATCCACACAATATACTGCCGGGTCCGATCAGAGAAAATGGTGGGCCTGCAATCTGAAACCAAAATAACCGCGTCGGTGATCAGTATTGGCACTATGGCCAACATCAGGTTCAGTATAAGCCGCTGAAATACTGTTAGTTCCCTCTCTATAAATGCTGCAAAGTATAGGATATGATGGCAGTACTGTGGCCACTCAATAAGACGGTCCACAGACTGCTCCAATGCCTTACTCCCAAATGAAAACATCATAATGTCATAAATCCAAGGTCAGACTATAATTCACAATAATAACATTCACTGATAACCTAGGAAGGAACAAACTTCTGAATCTGCAGGCTTCCACTAAGCATCTAAAACAGCTCGTAAAGCAATACCCAGCGTAAGGCGAGTCACGCGTTGATGCTTAATGACTGATCTGAAGTAGAAGCATTCACAAAGGATAAACATTATAGGCAAGCTGAAAATTTTACAACAGGGTAACATTACAATTAACATAGTTAGGTTGAAGAGTATTTTACAATATTATTTATCCTGGACCATGTTCACTCTGTAAACCAATAATTTGATTTATCAATCATAATCATCAAACGGACATGTAAAGATAAAAAACTCAAACACAGTAGACTATGTATAAAACTACCTAGCTGGCATATAAGAGATGTTAGGTCAAAATAAATTGTTGAGGAACTTGACCAGACAGATCACTTCAACAGAAAAAATCATGCCATCAAATATATAGAGATCAGAGTAGTCTAGATTCCATACATTGTCATTAAATCCGGCATTGCAAAAATATTAAAATCATGAGAAAGATCAGTCAGCCTGCCACAGTAGTGGCAACACAGCAAACCGAATGCCAAAGTAAAAGGAAATGTGTCTCATAAGTACTTGGGAAAGAGCTTGTAAAAACATTAACAGATATTAATATGCCAAGAGTTGACAATAAATGAGGTTTATATATCAAAGAAACACTAATATAGCACATATTTGTACACGGCATATGAGACGAAGAAAAATAGGAAACTACGTATGCCTTAATTATAAAGCTGCAAGGTACCAAAGAGTGGATTAAAAAATGCTGAAAAATATCAGGCACAGTATAATAACACACAAAAATATAATATATGTAACATATTAATTATAAAGCTGTAAAAGGCAACAAATAATGAATTAAATAAGTAGAAAAATATAGACGCAACAACAGAGAAGCAGAAGATCAAGCAAAGCAAGCTCAAAAAGCAAAAAATAGACTTGTGCCTTCTGTCTTCAGCCCTTCCCCCCGCTTCTTTTAAGTTAAGAAGTCAGTCAACCCCTACCACCCTCGACCTTCAGATCGACTAAGTACAATCTAGTCTATTCATGCAGTAGGATCTATCAAGGAAAACACATTAGTAGTTGAACAATAGATAACATTTGCAAGAATGAATCTAAATGCTCAGAGAAGCTTTCAAATTGACTAAGAGTAACACGAGAATATGCTGAATTATCTCGGTAGCCTCAAGTGCAACAGGATTGGCACACACCTCTGTAATCTGACTCAAAAAGAATTTCTTTCCTGCATACAGACAAGAAAAGGGTTACATGTTTAGTGCAACACGTAGAAGAATTCCAAAGACATAAAAATAATAAACTGTTGTATGTATTCCACTTCCTACAACTAAACAAAAAATTATATCTAAATGTATGTATAAAGAAGAGAATAACTAACCACAGATCCTGGTATCGTGTTCTTCAGAATTAGACAAAGCTAGACCAACTTCAATTTTATCAGGTACAAACAAGTGTAGAGCATCAGACTGATTATGCAGAAGTTCTTCATTGATGGCTTTAGTATGAAATGACACACTTAATATCGAACTAAAGTTAGGTTTAACAAATAAATGTTTGAATATTGAAGCAAGTATTGGTTGCAGCTTTATACCCTTCAACTCGCTGGAATAAATAGTGAGGTGGTCAAAAAAGAGCAGTGATACTGAATGAGATGGTCCAGAAACTGCTCTAATGCCTTTCTCCCGAAGGAACACATTGGAATGTCATAAATCCAAGGTTAGACTGAAATTCACAATAATAACATTAACCAATAACCTAGGAAGGAACAAACACTTGAATTTGCAAGCTTCCCTAAAGCATCTAAAGCAGCTCGTAGAGCAATACACAGCATATGGTGAGTCACAAGTTGATGCTTATTGACTGATCCTGAAGCAGAAACATTCACAAAGGATAAACATTACAGGCAAGCTGAAAATTTTAGAACGGGGTAACATTACAACTCATAGTTAAGTTGAATAGTATATTACAACACTATTAATCTGTTCTTATGTTCACTCAGTAAACCAGAATTTGTTGTATCAATCATAATCATCAAACGGACAGGTAAAGAAAACAAACTCAAACACAGTAGACTATGTACGAACTACTGAACTGGCATATAAGAGATGTTAAGTTAAATTAAATTGTTGAGGAACTTGACCAATTATACAGAAATCGAAGTAGTCTAGATTCCATGTATTGTACATAGTGGCAACAAGCTCCAGTTTCCATTCCTGCATTGCAAAAATATTAAAATCATGAGAAAGGTCAGTCACTCTGCTACAGTAGTGGCAACACTAACCTCATAGAAAGTATCTTTACTTGACACTAATTGAGTGCCCAACCAGCTTCCATGGCCCACGGTTTCTTTTTTAGATGCAATTACAGCAAACCGAATGCCAAAGTAAAAAGGAAATGTGTGTAGTAAGTAACTAGGAAAGAGCCTATAAAAACATTTAACATATATATTAAGAATCCAAGATTTGACAATCAATGGGGTTTACATATCAAAGAAACACTTATATAGCACATATTTGTACAGGGCATATGAGACAAAGAAAAATAGGATGCTATGTAAGTATTAATTAATTATGGTGCAAGGTAGCAAAAAGTGGATTAGAAAAAGTAGAAAAAAGTCAGGCACAGTATAACAAACAAAAATATAATATATGTAACAGATCAATTATAACAAACAAAAATATAATATGTGTAACAGATCAATTATAAAACTGCAAAATGCAGCAAAGAATGAATTAAATAAGTAGGAAAAATATAGGCGCAACAACCAAGAAACAAAAGATCACAAAGCAAGCTCAAAAATCAATAAATAGACTTGTGCCTTCAGTTTTCCACCCCTTCAGTTTTCCACCCTTTCCCCCTCATCTTTTAAGTTAAGAACTCAGTCGCCCCCTACCCCCTCGACCTTCGGATCGACTAAGTACTTTCTAGTCTATTTATGCAGTAGGAACTATCACGGAAAACACTTTAGTTCCACGAGAGATAACATTTGCAAGAACGAGAGGCCTTCAAATCGACTAAGAGTAGCACAAGAATATGCTGAATTATCTCAGTAGCCTCAAACGCAACAGGATTGGTACACAGCAGCTCTGCAATCTGACTCAAACAGAAAGTCTTTCCTAAATACAGCCAAGAAAAGGGTTAAGGTTTAGTGCAACAAGTTGAAGAATTCCAAGGAGATAAAAATAATAAACTGTTGTATGTATTCCACTTCCTACAACAAACAAAAAATTATGTCTAAATGTATGTACAAAGAAGAGAATAACTAACCACACATCCTGGTATCGTGGTGATATTGTGTTCTTCAGAATTAGACAAAGCAAGTCCAACCCCAATTTTATCAGGTACCAACAAGTGTAGAGCATCATAAAGATTTGGCAGTAGTTTTTCATTGATGGCTTTAGTATGAAATGACACACTAAATATCGAACTAAAGTAAATAAACGTTTGAATATTGAAGCAAATATTGGTTGCAACTTTATACCCTTCAACTCGCTGGAATAAATAGTGAGGTGGTCAAAATTGAACCGGAGCAGTAGTACACTGCCCGCCATTCCATCCATTATGTAATAACAAGTTAAACAATTACCCACACACATCAAATACTTCCCAAACATAAGTCTTGCTCGCCCTCAAGCAAGTTAGATAAATAAGCACATTCACAAGAAATTAGATAATCCTCTACTTCAAGTCACGTCAAATCACACGAATCATTTAGAGAAATTAGGTTGAGCCCGAATTCACTCGCGAGGAAAACTTTTAGAACAAGAATTGTACACGAACTAATTCCCTAAGAGCTAGGCATCCAATGCTTCAATGTTAGTTCGATTTATGTCTTGGGAGTCTCAAACCATCGTCGCTAATTCATAAAGAGAAGTTCTTCCAGCTATTCTTTATTTTAAGCACATAAGATCTTTCTCCCAAAATCAAGCAAAATTCATCGCTCACAAGTCAATATGATGCATAAATCAAAAGGTCTTTTCATTTGGATGTAACGGGGCTTTTGGTAAAGGTGTGATCATATTTGGATAAGTAGCTTATCACCATTCTTAAAATACTAGCACATCCCTTACAACATCCTTCCCATCTCACTAAAATACAAAATTCTGACAGCTCAACACCCCAAACTTGAGATTTTTCTACCTTCTAAACCAAGTGATCTTATTCTTTTGAGCATATTTCTGTTTTTCGCTCGATATTCTTTTTTCTGGCCTTGGCTTTTTTAACTCATGAAAGGCTGCCTTTTTATTTTATTTTTTTACTTGCCTTGGCTTTTTATTTTACACATGAAAGGCTGCCTTTTTATTTTATTTTTTTTCTAGCCTTGGCTTTTTTACACGTAAAAAGGCTGCCTTTTTATTTTTTATTTTTTCAAGCCTTGGCTTTTTTTTACACATTAAAGGCTGCCTTTTTATTTTACTTTTGTTTGAAGAGACAGTTTTTTCATTTGTATCTCAATATAAATGAATACCACCTAATGAATGTTCCATGACTTCCATCTTTTCCTTGCCACCATAAATACCCTCCCAATAATGTGCTAGCACTTTAATTTTAGTGACTAGGGTAGAAAATATAGGCCAACAAACGGATATAATAAGTAGGCTAATATAGTGACTTCAAAATTTTCAACAAAGAAAATAGGCTTTTGGGGCTCAAACCGGCTCACTAGTGGTTTATGTAGGGTTAGGCATGTGATAATTTGGATATGAGGCTTTTAGTCCTATTGCCTAAATCATTTTTATGCACCAATATCAACAAGATTGCAACTCATAAAGCTCTCATTCAGTTGATCGGCCCTATGGCTTTTTGAATTAATTTTTCAAAACCGGAATAGTTCTCTCTCCTTAGCTCAAGAAATCGGGCACCAAAGAACATTATTGTCACTGTATCTGAAGCACGGGAAACCTAGTTCTCCAGAAGTTAGTAAGCAACAAGAAGTTTATAGACCAACCCTCGAGAGAAACGAAGTCTACACTAATAACCCATAAAAAAGTGGTGAAAGTAGTGACAATCAATAGAGAGAAAATCTAGCATGCACACACAAATAACAAGTGGTGAAACACTGTTCGTGGAAGCTTTTCGTCCTCACTACAAAGTAGCATAGTACTAGGGCAATTTTTGGATATTTATGAAGCTAATATCCTTTGTTTATCGACTGGTGATGTGTATGAAATCATTAAAAACTAGGGAGATGCACAGATTAGAGAGTTGTGAGACAACCTCTCGGAAATTTACTCTTAATCATAACATGTCAATTAACATTTAAATTCTCTATAAAAATCAACATATCAGGCATGAATGAAAATAAATAGCAGCTAGGCACTCATGTATAAGTAGGAAGCATCCCAAGTTGAGTATATACGGGCTCGAACAACACCTGAAAAAGATTAGAAGTACAGTTACCAGAATCCTCAAAGACCATGATTTTGACGACTACAAAGATGAGAAGTAGAGCTACTCCTTTTTTCATCAGGGCCGAGTCCAACACAGGAAGCTAGTTGCTCCTGCAATCCACCGCTTCCCAAGCTCCTGCAAGAAGAAACAAACTTCATTAAAATCTTATCAAGAAGACAACAGATATATTATGATAAAAACAGATGCACTTAACATTTTATGGAAAAGGATGAATGATATCCATAGGCTAAGCAAGAGAGGTTTTACATGGAATAAATTATCTTCTGATGCAGCACGAATGATTCGGGACTCAAATTGACTTATAAATAACCTACAAAGAAGATTGTCAATCTTAGATAGCCTTAAAAATGCATTAAGTACAGAATGCACGCATGCACATAATGATAAATGTGGTGAGTGAAGCAGGTTTATTAAAGAAATGTCAATGCTTTCAGGCAGTAAAATCTCTAATCAGATGACTGGGTAAAATCTAGAAAAACCTGTTTGTTAACAATGCATTCCCGAATAACTTTTGCTGACACAGAGACTGTAGAAATTGAAGAGAAGAATCACACTGCAGCCGAGGTGATTCAAGGTCTCTTCAGTAGTAGGGGATACACTTCTAGATGAATCGTTGGTCCGCAGATACTTGACATCTACACAAACCGCAGCAAATGCTGCCTCTTTGCATATGTACACCTGCCACCAACTCCACTTACTCAGCCACAACATAATTTGATAACACTTTGAAATAACAACAATCAAGAAGATGAAGTGGGAAGATTTATAACATTAAACTAGTAATTTAATGTTCTCAGTTCTCACCAAATCCTGGATTGCTACCTTGTAATATGCAGTCAATGCTAGAGCAACCTCTTGGTACTGTGAAGAAACAATGACCGTCAACAATTGTAGACTGCAATCTATGAGAGACACATGAAAAAGAATCATGTCATTGGGAATGGTGTGATATTCCTAGATACGAAGTAGTAAGTACATATCTACAAACAACGGATAAGGAAATGAATATTGACTTGTATGTATGCTCCAAGTAGAACTAGCAGATAAAAGACCAGGTCAATCAGTTGTTCTTCCGATATCTTCACATCATCAAGCAATATCAGAAGAAAACATATGATGATATATGAATTAAGGGACATACTGATGATGTATACACATATAACCACATCATAACACACGTAACAAATATGTTGTCAGAAGTTGAGAATGACTATATTTTCAAGTACATAAACAGGGAAGATAAATTAAGAAAGAGCTAGGATCAATGTGAAGATAAGGAGCTGTGAATCAAAGTTATTAAAGTTAAAGGCTAAAAGGGCTCAGGAGAGGTGGAACTAAAAAACCTATAAAGCATTAAGTACCTCATATCATACAAATGATGGGTGAGTTTATGATCTTAGGAAGTTGTGGTTTATGCAAAAACATTAGCAACTGCAGTTAAAGAAGACTAGAGGAAATTAAGCAGAAAGGTTGTCTGGATAACTAGAAAAAAACTTGTTAAAATACTTTTAAACCTCCATGTATTACAATAGTTTCTTGACTGCAAATCTCATAATATTGAGAATGAAAAATGAGAAGCAACCTAAAGCAAAAAAAGGAAAGCGGAAACAAGCAGACTGTTACATGATGAAGTGGAAAAAAACCACTGAAGGAATACAGGTCGCTAGTAAAGCAACCAAGTCAAAATAAAGATTTTCTTTCCATCCGTTTATGTTTGTTGTCTTGCATCAATCAGCACACAAATCCAATTATAAGTGTAATATAGGACTTTTGAAAATCAACAAAAAAATAGAGCATTGCCATCTGCATGATATGATGATAGATAGCTCAGTATCACTTCCGATAACCTGTTCAATTTTGGGCACCCGGGAGACAAGATCACACATGGAATGCAACAGAAGAATTCCACATAGCAAATACTTGAACGTGGATTTTTCCCTTTCCCAAACTATAATCGTTGCGATAAGGTGAAGAGGAAGATTCCTTGCAAATTTTTCCAAGTCAACCTGCAATAATCATGTGATTCCAACATGTGCATTCTGACGTGTAAATATCAATAACAATATCTATAACATAAATAACAACTTTTGCAACAACCCTATTAGTTTCTATGAGTACATCCCAGATACAACAAGCCAAGAAATTGCAGATTTAACCTCTGCCGAAAATCCCAACAAACTACAGTTCTAGTATATATATAGATAGATAGATACATATGCACCTACTCCCAATCAGTTTCACTATCACACAATTGTTTCACCACCAAAACCGAGAGAGAAATAGAGAGTCAGTGGGTCTAGCTTTCACAATGGCTGAGCCCAAATTTTAAGATGAATGCTCAAAGGGATAACACCAATCTACAAATAAGCAAGCGATATCAACCCAAGAATGTTTGGACATCACAACAAGTTTATTAGCTTCACAAATCAAGAAGAAAACCCAATATCATGAACCCAAATCTAACTCCCTAACATATCTAGCCAAACAAGAAGATAAAATTTGTAAACTGAAAAATTAATGGAAACTTACCTAAGCCGAGAAGTCCACGGCAGTCCAACGAAATTGACAGTGCAGCCGATATGGCTGGAGAATGACACCGACCGAAGTGAGACCCCGACGGCAGCGACTGCTCGGTGGATTCTCGAGTGCCTCTCACAGCTCGGCGGCACCTGATATCCGACGGATGGACTGATGGCATGACAGCCTTGCGACGCGGCGGCTGGTGTGCGCGACGTCAGCGATTCCAGACTGAGGAGAGTGCAACTGGAACGGAGGGAGCGGCTCCGAAGCGACGGAGGCCGCTGTCTGCAAGCGAGTCCAGCGAGTGTAGGCGCAAAGGAGAGTCGGTGCCGGCTGCTATTGACCGACGGCAGTAGCGGTGGGCAGTCATGGTCAGGCGGAATTGAAATTTGGGAGGAATTCAAAATAGCTTTAATCGACCGAACAGAGGCTGCGTCGAATTGTTTGGGGAGAAATCGGACCGGTGATGGAGTGTAGTCGCCGGCGTGAGAAAGGCGGAAGGGTGCCGACGGGAATTGGTTCCTTCATTTGGGGATCTATGATTTGGGGGAAAGTAAATTCAAATTGAATAACGGCAATTGAAATTTTTGAGGAATTCAATATATAGGCCAATGAATTGAATAAATTAGGGCTGACTTTTAAGTGGGTTATATTTAAATAATTCTTTAAATTGACTGATTAATTAATTTTTTGGTCTAAATTGATTTAGTTAATGGTGGCTAATATGTTGGATTATTTTAGTAACTTCGACACGAATTAATATCCAGATTTATTTAATTCTTCAACATATTCAAGTTAAAGGCAGGAATTGCTAGTTTAAGTTCATGCAAAATAATGTTGTAAAGGCAGGAAATAAAATTAACATGCATGCATTCTAATTAAGTTTGAATATTTTATTGAGTATAGTCAGTATGTTATTCTTATTTTAGAAGGAACTATACCGGCAAGAAAGTTAAGACTGAAGTGAGAATTTCAATTAATAATCTAAGCAAACGTGGTGGATTTTCTATCCTACATTATTGTTATTGTGTGGTTTTTCTTCCTAAATACTCCCTCCATCCATGGAAAATAATCTTATAATGTCATTATGGGATTTTCATAAAAAATAGTCTCATTTCTAAAAAAATAGAAAGTTTCACTCATATTTTATCTATTTTTTTATCTTTCTCTCTTACTCTATCAATTTCTTATTAGAACACGTGTCGTCCACAAATGAGACTATTTTTTATATCGGAGGGAGTATAAGTTAGTTTCATGTATGTTTTATGAGAAAATGATGTTATGTATGTTATGTAATGCCATGTTTTGTTTTGATCATTTTCTATTTGTTTGACTAGCACGGGGGAGCATACCTATTTGGCTTTACAAAACTTCTTTTCCGAAAAAAAATACTTTGGCACTACCAATCTACTAAACAAATGACGTTGACTTATTTGTTTATTATACATTTAAATATGTAAAACAACCATTAAATGTAAAAATAAAACACATATGAAAAAAACAATTTGTTTAATTCCTTGAAAAATAATCGAAGAATTTTTACAATATTCAAGCACTCGAAAAATATTTTACAGTACACAAAATACTAATAAAGAAAATATGAGATAATTATTTATAGATGAAGTGAGAAAGTATTAATTATGTGTAGTGTGAGACCATTTACTTAAAAAGTAAATTGAACTCAGAATTGAATAATAACAGTACTCTCCCTCTGTAGCCATTAGGAGTCTCATTTGAGTTAGGCACAAGTTTTAAGAAATATAAAGGAATGTGGGTGAGTAAAAATAGTGGAATGTGGAACCCATTTTTTATACATATTAGGTTTATAATAGAATGTGAGTGGATATGATTACTTCTTCTTTAAGAAATATATTAGTCTAATTTATGTAGTATTGGTACAATTGTATTACTTCTCCTTTATTTACTACTAATTTGTATATTTTTCATAAATTATGAATTACTAGATATTAAATAAAAGCAGAGGGTGGATATGATTACTCGCTGAGAGAAGGACATTCATGCATCTTTTTATTCTAGTTTCATTTAAAGTAAAGTTTGGTTTTTGAAAATTCATACATAATATTGCATTAATTGTGGTAATGAATCATTGAGTAATGATAAAATGCAAACTCTTATATATTCTAATAAATGCAAACTCTTTATATATTATACAAACTTTAAACTATGATATAATTGTATCACTTCTTCTTTATTTACTGCTAATTTGTATTTTTTACATAAATTATGAATTACTAGATACTAAATAAAAGCAGAGGGTGGACATTCGTGCATATTTTTATTCTAATTTCATTTAAAGTAGAATTTGGTTTTTGAAAATTCATACATAATATTGCATTAATTGTGGTAATGAATCATTGGATAATGATAAAATGCAAACTCTATATATCGTACAAACTCTAAACTATGATCAAGGACGTTAGAAAATATCAATAAATGACCAAATAACAGCAACAAAAATGTCAACATAACTGTTGACACTGTGTTGACAATCTTTGTTGTTGTTATTTTTTATAATGGAAGACTTGTACAAAACAAATAAACCAGACAAAGGATCTATTTGACAGATTATGGGATTAATAACATGTTAACACAGAATTGCATGTTAGAATGCAAATAATTCATGCTTAAAGAAAATAAATCCTAAACATGAATACTACGGTTTAGAGTTACCGATTTGATTCTCCAAAGAATCATCGATTACTTGCACCTTCTCCTCGTGATGACCTTTAATACGAGACCACGGATCTTCTAATTTGTTCTTGAACTCAAGTTGTGACCTTTGGGTGGGCAAAGCTTGTGAAAACCGAAAGGACTCGACTAGAAAGTGTCGGGGTTTGGTGCCCCTTCACAGCGGAAGACTTGGATAAAATAAATTAATCAGATAAGGATCTATTTGATCGATTATGCAATTAATCAATTCACATGTTAAACAAATAATTGCATGCTAGAACGCAAATAATTCATGCTTAGAAAATAAAAATCCTAAAACGTGAATACTACGGTTTAGAGTTACAGATTTGATTCTCCAAAGAATCGTCGATTGCTGGTTCCTGAACTGTATTCCGAAATTAGTGTGGACTAATCTTATCAAAATACTATGACTCGAATAAACAAGACAGAAATTCCTCACGGATGAGAGCTGAAGAAAAAATCATCTCCTCCAATCAAGAGAGGGACAAAAATTTCATAGTAAATAAAATTATATTTTATATCTCATTTATTCTCCTATTTATATTAAGTTCATATTGGGCCCAGTCATGGATCTATGGAAGGTTTTGGATATGGCCTCACCCAATTAGCTTTTTACTAATTAAATTGAACCCACAATTTAATACAAGCTTATATTGGAATATTATTAGCAGCCACCACAGAATTAATATTGCACTGCTGATGAGGCTAGTTTCATGCATGTGTTCCATGATAAAACTGCACCCAATTCTACTATCTAACGTGCGAATATGAGCCAGGTGTGTGTGAAAGTCCGCCATATTCCAAGGATGTTCTGATCAACTAGGCGGACAGACGAATCGAGAAAAAGGAGTGAAACTGCTGCGTGAACGGATCAAGTCAGATCAACTTGAGCCAACAGGAGTTCCCGCATAGAAGATGGAGCTAAAAACCCCTATCAAAATCCAAAGGCATGAATGACATTTCGAGAGGACGGTACCCTAGGGATCAGAGCCCTACGCCTCTCTATAAATAACAAGCCAAGCGCGAGTAGGAGAGGGAGGCGCACATAGAGAAACACATTCCTGATTTCAGCTCTCTTCAAGGGCTGAAATGGGAGCTCCCAACACTCAACACTCCTGAATTCTGCCACTCACACACTTGGTCTTAGTTTAGTTTAGTTTAGCAGCGTGGTGGTGTTAGTTTTACCAGCTCTATCTTTTGGTTCTGTAATTCCGCTTCGAGAAGAAGCGATGAAACAATTTCTATTTTTAGTTCTGTTTACTTTTAGTTTATGCTTGACGTTCAGACTTGGATTTCAGTTTATTGATCAATGTTTTGTGGAAGTTTGTTATTATGCATGAACTCTCTGATCGATGTTTGATTTCCGATTTATGAAGTGTATCTTAGCTCAAATGTTTAGCTGTTGTTTATTCCATTGGATGTGCTCTGTTGTCTATGAATTTTACTCAGTTATGAAGTGATCATGGATGGGATGCGTTAGGACGTTTAGATCTGCTAATTGGTAACATGGTAGTGTAGATCTGAGTATGTTTGCATTGATCGAAGATGCGATCGTGTTTGATTCGTTTTGGCAGTCGTAGATCTGAAGTTTCATTTTATTATTTTCATGAGCATGAGTAGGTCAGTTTGTTTATGTCTTAACAGTAGTTGTTCTCTGCTTGATTTGGAAGTTATGCGTCAGATTTATAAGTTTGTGCTTTCTTGCCAAGTTTGTTCTGATGGAAGTCTCTGCACATCTGATTTACTCTGTTCCTTGATTTGGTTGTAGAAGAAGATGAGTTTGTTAGTAAAGTTTTGCTTTATCGTACACTTTTCAGATTTCAGGAAATTACATGATGAGTTGATCAAGTAGATTTTATTCCATTTAGCAAGTGGATTAGTTTAGTTAGTTTAGTCTTTCAAGTCAAGTAGTTTAACTTAACCCACCGTAGTAAAACGTGGCAGCAGTCATTCCCATTCGTGTCCGCAACCAATGTAAAACAAATCATCTATGTGGGATCGATCTTTACTTCCCTATACTAGTTAATAGTATTGTGGGTTAAGGTTTTGAAAGCGCTTTTGAGCTCTCACTCAAGTCGGATCTAAGTCAAGTTGACAAGTCTAAATCTCCACTGGGTCCACTTGCCGACATTTTGCAGGTAGAAGACATACAACTGGCTGGCTGGATCAGTTTGACGGTTTAACTTGAGTAATCTAAAACATCAGAAGACAAAGAGGAGAGAGACAACAACAGCAGAACAAAAGCGAACCTTTCAACTGCCCATCCAAATCCGAAATTACAAGTAATCCCGGTTTCCGTTTTGTTTGTTGTTTATTTCCCTCGCTTAAGATATAAATGTCCATTAATTAATTAATGTCTGCTATGGACTTAATTAATTAACATATTATTTATTCCAAGAGTGGACTCAACAAAAACACTTATTTATTATTCATGGAACAATTAAATTCCAACATGTCAGTTTCCGAATAATAAAACCTTGTTCGAGCTCCTCTTGAGGACATTATCAAACGAGACTCACCTCGTGCACGATTCAACATAATAGCAATCCTAGCACCGCTATATATTAATCACTACTACCCAATATATCAGGATTATTGGGTTGCGAAAAACCCGCACCATTTGATAAGTCGAAGTAGTGCATAATCAATATCGTATGCTCAATGCTAATATATGTAGATTAAGAAATAATTATTTATCATGACCTAGTCTTTCAGTAGATAGCATAAAAACACGACTTGTTGTTAGATCCATTCAGTGCTATATCACAGCAACGTCATCTTATTTCAGTAAGGCTTAGAAATAATCAGACTGACATTGCAACCTTTCATGATAGGTAGTCTAAGCCTACCTGGGTTGTGAAATTCTTTTTTTTCTTTTGCAAAGCATTGCATAGAACCGACTGTGTTACCTTAAAGTGGACGTCGCCCACAACCAATCTACTAAGCAAAAGACTTAGACTTTGTTTGCTTCTTATACATTTAAATGTTTAAAAAACATCTTATAAATGCACAAGCAAACACAATGTAATAATATATTGATTCTATTCGTGCAAACTGCTCGAATAATACTAAATCGAGTTAAAAGTGGTTTGTAGAGTTTTTCGTATACAAGCAAGATTCTATTCGTGCTCGAAACATGCTTTTCAGTATACCAAACCTAGCAATCTCCCACTTATACTCAAAACATGTTTTCGAGTATACCCACTGCCAAAAACTCTCCCACTTATACTCAAAGCAGGTCTTGGTGCTAGATATATCGAACCACCATTCATTTCACATCATGTTCGAAACATGTTGCCACAAAGGCATTTTCTATGAAATAATCTGCTTGGTTGTTCTCTGATTATATCTTTGCCACCATAATGCCTTGTTGCGTACTTGATCTTTAAGTAATTTCATCTCTTTATGTGATTTCTTAGCTTTATTAGCTCGTGTGTCTCTTGAGTTAGCCTTCACTAGAGTAATCATAACAAAATATAATACTCATAGGCATACTCAATATTACGATTAAAGCTATTAGGAAGATACTCCTAAGCTAAACACATATTCAGAGGATGACTCACTCGATCACTGATCAGTCATAAAACTTAGTCAGTGTAACCTCAAGGACATTACATGAATGACTGGTAAACTAGAATATAGCGATTAGTCTTTCTCAAGCACTATATTATATTCTTTACCTCAATCAAAGTCATTTGCCATGGTTAATATGATATATACTTGCTATGCAAAAGCACAACTAATATCAAACTTAGTACACATCATAGCATACATGAGACATCTATCTTCAAAACTAGTCTCATAATTCTTGATCTCACCCAGCGTCAAACGATACTTGACTAGAGACAAGACAATTCCATCTTAAATGGTAAAAACTTTTTCATGGGATTTCTAATGCTAAAATGTTCCAAGCAATGTATAGATATAGAATTCCTAAGAGAATCTCAACATTCTTTCTAGCAATTTTAAAGACTTAGATGCTCCGAATGTAATTAGTTTCTCTTAAATTGGGTAGACAACCAGTTTCCTACGCCAGATGCCAATCTTAGTTGTTTGCAACTTTTGTAGATTTCATCATCGTAGAGTACTAATAATACCATATTTAATGCACTTTCAACTTCCTTGTGCTTACAGCACGGTTAATGGCACATGTCAAATTCCAAACATTTGACAATATTTATAAAACACATATACTCTGATTTAGATGCTTGCCTAAGACCATGAAGATCTTCATAAGCTTCCAATCATGTGTTTCTGGCCTTTCATTACATACCCATTAGGATGTTCTATGCAGATCATCTCCTTAATACTTATATTTATTGAAGGCTGTCTTGACAATCATAATACATACATTCTAATTTATGTAAATTCTAATAGACAATAGGATCGAATAAATCCTGGCACAACGACAGACGAGAAGATTCTTCTCTTTGGGCATAACCCTTTGTCATTGTCTAGCCTTTTGAGATCCACATTTACACTTGCAACTCTACTAGCTCCCACTGATAGGTATTATTGTGAATCTTGTAAAACATGTTGTCTATCTTAGATTGTAGTTTGGAATCTATCACATTTTCAAGGATGAATATCCAAATGAACCGACGGTACATTGTAGTTAAAGGGATTATGTTCAAGTCAATCTAAGACTGAGTCTTGCGACACTCTTAGACCCATAAACTTGTTATGTTCCTAAGGAACGCTCCCACTACGACATGGTTCTCACAATCTTAGGTACTAAGTTGATTTTATTAGTGCAACTTCACCAACTTCATACCGTTCTCTCATCGTTGTGCCGAGGTAAACCACCAGATTATTTCCGCCTCATCACACTCAAATCTTTGTAATCTTTTCTGATGGCGGAATACTTAGGGTGATCGGACAGGTATAACACCAAGGCCATTTCCATCATTTCACCAAATTGTTACCCAAATACAAAGGTATACTCCATACCCAACTTCAACGCACTTTCAACTTTTGTATCAAACTTTGCATCCCATGAGAATAGGTAATTAAATCAAAGCAAAACGAGTAAAAGAACAAACTTTTAAAGATCGGCGGGGTTAATTGGAAACGGATCTGCCGAGCCGACGGACAACTCCGGTCGCGGCGCGAGAAGAGAGTGTCTTGTTTTGGGGAAGAAATCGTGGGAGAGGGAGAAGAGAATTAGGATTTTCCTATTTGTTCAACTTTTGAAATTGAGTGAGAATTTTCAGTAGAGAGAGAAAGAGGGAGCCGACGGTATTTTGAAGTGAGAGTTTTCTTTTGATTATTTCTTTATACTAATGAGTTACTATTTCAAAAAAGAGTATACATGTTCTATGTTTTGAAAAAGGGAGTATTTTAATTTTATTTGTTATACTCCTTTAAAATTTTGATGTTTATTTTAAAGTGGAGGGGAGTTTGTGTACGTGTATTATTTTGGAATGGAAGTGTATCTCTTGACTTTTCTGTCTCTTGTTGCTGTACAACTATTCCAATCCCTCCTGGTTTTAATTCTCTGGACCAAATAAGTATAAGTGAGGGACTTGTTCTTGGAATTGTGCTGATGTGATAAATTCCTTGGGTTGTTTATTCTGTTTTTAACCAAATAATTATTTAGGAAAAATTCATAATCGTAAATCGAATCCTTAAGGTGCATGCATCCTAATCATTGATTGATTCCGTGTGTTTATCTATGTGTGATTTTAAATTCTAAAGGTGGTATCTCGCAAGCGAATCGTGATCGCATGTAAAAGAATATAATTTCGGATTAAGCACTCGAGGTGGGCTTTATTTCTTAAACTCTTTTATGTTTCAAAATCATGATTATGGAGTTATAAGGGTGGTTTAAAATGTTATGTCATGCCTGTGATTGTTTTGATGATGTTGTGTGCCTGATGCCTAGTTTGTGAGTTCGCTCCATTAGGCTATAGTGCTATGTTGTCTGATGCCTAGTTTGTGAGTTCGCCCCATCAGGCTATAGGACTATATAAACGAATTTGGGTCTGAGTAGGGCCGAAAACCCTATCAGGCTAGTGTACACAGTTGGGATCGAGAGCCGTCCTTGCTAGTCGGCCGGTCTCATGGGCGAATAGTGTGCCCACACTTTCGTCGCACTATGGAAATGTTGTGATTGATGGATTGTTGAGAAAGTGGGGAGATTGTTTTGATTGGTCAGTCTATGAAATTATTTTGTGATACTCGATGATATTCTTTTCTTAATGCAAAAAAAAACTCGAGTTCACTATGGTATGAATGGCATAACTATAAAAATGTTTTCAGCATAAGTCCACTGAGTATTTTATAGTACTCGGCCCTGCATGTGTTTTTTTTATGTGCAGGTTGAGCGGCGACGAGCTTGGGTGGTGTTGAGTCGAACCTTAATTTTTGTTGGATTTATTTTGAACTCCGAGGGGCGTCGTGTCTTCATTCATGGTGTCACTCTTACTCTTGAATGCTTCCGATGAATTATGACTATTTTTCACCATTATGTTTTTTTGAACTCCTTTTTGCTCTTGGATTATAAATTATGATAATTGTTGACTTTGGATTTAAAACCTAAGCTTTTACTCTGATTTTCCCTCGTCATTTGAATATTAATTATCTTTGTCAAACTCTTTATTGAAACCCTAGAAAATTATCTTTCTTAAAGTCCCATTAGTCGCGACCACCAGCATTTATTAACCCTAAATAAGGCAGTCGTGACAACACAACTCTCACTCACCACCAGAGCATGACACGTGTAGGGTTCATTTAGTGAAGTGGGCTCGGGCCTTTAACTACAACAGGCTATCATTCTTGGGCTGGTTGCAAGTGAATCAGACCGGTAATAGGCCTACTATATCACATTACCATTTATGGAATATTCCAACCGAGACTCCTAAAGTGGGGCACCCAAAAATGGTAAACCGTGACTCCTAAAATGGGACGGAGGTAATACAAAACAATGGTGGATGTAGAATTTTTTATTTGAGAGTACGATAAACAATCTAGGAGCTTAACGCTTCAAAATTGAACCAATCTTTTAATATCTTCTTCTTAATACAAATTTTTCAAACATAATCTATTTATTTTTTATTAAAAATATTTATCGTATATAAAAGTAAGTTAACTTCCACTATTTAAAAATAAGAGATACAAATTTTAAAATCATTAATCACTGAAAAGATAAAAAAAATTAAATGCATTAGACGATAATTAAAATCCTTCACAAAAGAAATTGAGGAATGAAACAAATATGAATTGAATTAATTAGATGATAATTACCAAAAATGGTTTACAAGTAAAATTCAAATATAGTACTCCCTCCAAGTGGCGAAGCCAGGATTATAATATTGGGGCCTAAATTATTCTTAACCTTTGTGAATATTTTTAGTGTCGTTGTCATTGTGATGAGCAATTATTTTTTCCTTACAATATTATTTTACTTTAATTCTTTGTTATCTATAATGAGAGAACAGAAAGCAACAGTTTAAATAGTAGTACTATATTAAAGATACCAATATTTAGAAATTTATGAAGCTAAAAAGAATTACCAAAACTTAACAACAGAGTAAGCAAATGAGAAGCAGTAAAAATAATGAAAACTTAACAATCAGAACTTGAGGAAGTTAGGCAAACATGTCAACCATGTGCACTAGTGTAACAATAAGGCCTTACTTGGTACGGTGGAATGGAAATGTCATTCCTACCTCCATTCTATTCATTTGCTTAGTAAATTTTATTCTTAGAAATCACCATTCCATTTGGAATGACCATTCCATTCCATTTCATTTTCATTTATTCTTATTTTAAATTTTAACAAAATTATATAAATATTATTTAATATTATATTTAAATTAAATATCATCTCCATTTTATAATAAAATTAAAATTATTAAAATTTTAATAATTTCTCTCACACACACACACACACGAAAAATATTTGGCAAAAATATCTTTGAATAAATATTTTTTTGGGTATAATCAACATATTAATTATTCATATTTCATTGCATTCCATTTTTATATTATTTGTAGTTATCAAATATAGAAATGGAATCAATCAAGGAATAACAATTTCATTCCCTTTATATTCCTTGTGTTTACCAAGCACAAGAATGGAATAGAATTGTCATTCCATTCCCATCTCCATTCCATTCTCTCCTCATTCCATTACATCATACCAAGAAGCCCCTAAGGGGCTACTTTGTATGATAGAATGGAATAACATTTCTACTTTCATTCTATTCCTTTGCTTGATATTTTATTTCCTTAGGAATGACCATTCTACTTAGAATCACCATTACATTCCATATGGAAATAGTCATTCCTTCCATTTAGCTAAGGAATGGTCATTCCATTTCACACCCGCCTCCCTCCCATACACAGCAACACACAACAACACATACACACATACACATACAACACACACAGCGCACAACAAAACACGCACACACACAGAGAACAACACACACACAACCACATACGCGCACACACAACCACATGTATACACACACATCAACACATAGATACACCAAATGTACACACTCATTTACGTGTATAGTACAAATTTATATGATCCAAAATATTGTCAAAATATTTTTGAATAAATATTTTTTTTGTAGAATCAACATATTAATTATTCATAGTTCATTCCATTCCATTTCTATATTATTTGTAGTTACCTCGCATAGTAATGAAATCAATCAATGAATAACAACTCCATTCCATTTGTAAACCTTACATTCACTAAGCACATGAATGGAATGGAATCCCCATTCCATTTCCATCTTCATTCCATTTCCGTCCTCATTCAATTCCATCGTACCAAGAAGCCCCTAAGTTATTAATCTAAATATAGATAAGAATGATGGGAGACCATGGGCTCCCTTGGCCTATACGTGGCTTCGCCACTGGTCCCTCCGTTCCATAGTAGTAGAGTCATTTTTTTAGTAAAAAGTAGTAACACATTTTCTCACTCTTACTTTTCCCTCTCTCTTACTTTATTCTCTCTACTTTTTCCCCTCTTCTATATTTTTATTTTTTTATTTAATACATTACACACCTTTTCTTAATCTCCGTATCGAAAAGAAATGTCCCCGCTATTATCAAATGGAGGGAGTACTATACAAGAAAAACATAAAAAAATAGATACTATACAATAACTGGAAAAAGGATTTAGAATCTATATGATTAGGCTCGTTTCACGCATGTGTTTCATAGTAAAACTGCATCAAATTTTGTAACTAACATCCAATTTTGAGCCAGGTGTGTGTAAAAATCTGTCATTTTTTAGAATTGAGTTGATCAACTAGGCGGATGAGTGGATCAAGGAAAGAAGTCAAAAACTGCGACATTGAGTTGATCAAGTCAAGAATCAAGTGGAGCCAACAGTAGTTCTGCATGGGAGATAGAGCTGAAGACCCCACCACAAAATGTGAAGGGCAGGAATGACATTTCAGAGAGTATGGTACCCTAGGGATCAGGGCCCTACGCCTCTCTATATAAAGGAAGCCCAACACAAGAAAAGGTGCTCTCGGTCGGGGGGTCTCATAGGCATACTTAGAATATCTTTAGGAATTCAGCTCTCTTCAAGGGCTGAAACCAGAACTCTTTTACTTCATCTTTTTGATTTCCGTCACACACACTTGGTCCTGTCCTAGTTTAGTTAGCGTTTGGTGGTAGTTTCCTGCACTGTTATCGTTCTGTTCTTGCTATTCCCCTCCGAGAAGGGGCGATGAAACAATTTACTATTTTCGTAGTTCTTTTTCAGTTTACTTTTGGTGTTGTTGACGCTTTGATGTTTTTTGATTTAGTAGTTTTGAAGTTATGTTTTCATTTCCAGCTGATGTGTTCTATTTTCATGCATGATCCTTCTGATTTGTTTTAATTTCCATTTTACGATGCACATCTTAGTTCAAGTGTCTTGTTTCATGTCGATTTGGTCGGATCTGAGTTCTCAGTTCACGTTTCTGTTTAGATCTTGATGTTTATGTTTCATTTCTGCATGAGTATGTGTTAGTTTCTAGTTTATGTAGTCGTAGCTTAGATCTTAGGAGTGGATTTAATTTTATAAGTTGCTATGATGTTTCATCTTCCATAGCTTTTCAGATCTGTTATTTGCTCTGTCTTTCATGTTGATTTGGTAAAGAAGATGAAGTTGTTAAAAAGTCTTTACTTTATTGTACACTTTGCAGGGGACTGACAGTCCCCCGTTTATGTTGTTTGTCCATTTATAGAAAGTTTAGTTAAGTTGATTAAGTAAATTAGTTAAGCTTTCATGGGTTGATCAGTTTAGTTAGTTTAGTTTCTCAAGTCAAGTAGTTTAACTTAACCCACCCCCTAGAAAGCGTGGCCGCGGCCATTCCCAAGCCGTGTCCAACAACAAATGTCAAACGCATCATCTCTGTGGGATTGATCATTCCCTATACTAGTTAATAGTATTGTGGGTTAAGGTGTTGAAAACATATTTTCTTAGCTCTTCGGTTCATCTCACTCAAGTCGAATCTAAGTCGAGTTGATCAGCCTGATCTTCCACTGGATCCACTCACTTCCATTTTGCAGGTAGAAGGCACGTATAGGCCAGCTGGATCAGCTTGACGATTTAACTTGAGCAAGACACAACGATAAACGAAAATGATGAAAGTGAAGACTAGGAAGATGCGAGTTCTCACTATACTAATATAAAGGATTAGTTCCTTGAAATGACATTTTTCCATTTTTGGAGGGAAAGTGGAAAGCTGACTGTGTAATAGATAGAATGACTTTTTAATATTCTTTATTTTGATTTTTGAGTCTTCCAAAATATTTTTAGACATGAAAATAATTAATTAATTAATTTGCAGAGATAGAGAAAGAGAGAGTTCCTGAAAGCCAATGTTTTAAAAACCGGACCGGTAAGTAAACCAGAGAGGCAACTAGTTCAAGGTTCAATCGGTTCGACGGGTTCAACCACTGGTCGAACCGTAGTACTATTTATAAATATATAAAATATAAAATATAAATATATAAATACAAAATATATTAATTATAGTGACTGATAAATATAAATAATATCATATAAAAAACATTAAACCTTGTATAATTAGTCAGATATAAAGTATTTAAATTTAACTAGTTTTTTTATAATTAATAATCATATATTTTATTTATGTTTTATTATAAGAACAAATAAAGTTCATATTATTTCTTAATATACTTGTACTGAAGCAATATTATAGCATATATTCAGATATAAATTATGAAATATAATATTTAGTAAACAATAAAATGTAATTAATAATATGTAGAAAAAAGTTTGTCGCTTAATATATGAGTATCATCATTTATGTTGATGTATTTTATAAAATTAACTTCAGCTTTGGTAAGATATTGTCATTTCTCTTTCTGATATTATTGTTCCACGACATAATTTTAAATTGCATAGGTTAGATATTTTTTTTATTATTTTATGTATGTTACATGTCTTAATGTTAAATAGCAATTTTAATTCATCTCGTAAAAAATGATATTCATACATATCAATCCAAAGAAAAAAAAGTTGTATATTAACTTATGATTAATTATATATAAAAATAATAAATTTAGTGAATGACAAAGTATTACTAAATGGATGACAAATACGAGTAAATATATTGTAATTTATAATTATTAATTAAAATATAAATTTTTTATTAGTCTATATATGAAAATTTCATAGTTAATACTACATAAATCATTACTCTTCAATGAATATCACTCAAATCCATGTGGTGGAGTGGTAGAGGTGTTCCTAATCTCCCGAGAGGTCTGGTTGTATTCTTGCATACTAGTATAAATTTGAATAATTTTTATGAAGAGAAATAAGAACCGGTGTAACCGGTCGAGTCAACTGGTTTAAAGCGGATAAATGTACAGGTGGTTTTTAGGGATGAATCGGACCAGATTGCCTGCCGATTCGCAGTTGAACCGGCCGGTCCTGTCTGATTTTTAAAACACTGCTGAAAGCTGTGTTGCTGCAACTTTCCAAATAAGTTTCAAAACTCTACAAATACTATAGAATGCAAACAAGAATTCAACAAAATAAATTAAAGAGAAACCAATTAAAGATTATTAGATGAAAAGAGGCTTATTGTATTGAGCAAAAATTGGTCTAATGAAATGCCAAAAAAATTGGCTTCTCAAAAAAGATTAAACACTTATATATTCACACATAATCAATTGAATTTGCATTTTTATGGACTAATATTCTGATTTTTTGATTGCAGTATAGTAGGGGCCTTGCAATCCGGCGATAGCTCCAACCACGGGCGGCAAGGCTGAGGGAAGCGGGGCGGTGGCGACAAGGCGGTGGCTGACCCGAGAGAAAGTGAAGGATCCGGAGCGACATGGAGATGGGGAGGAAGCGACGTCACTCGCCGGCTAAGGTGGGCAGAGAGAAACTGAGGGATGGAGAGAGATACCGGAGATGGGGATGAAACAGGGCGTCGGCGGAAGGAGTGGTGGAGCGGCGTCGATTTGGGAGAGAAACAGAGAGGAGCGATAGGCAGTGTCGGGCGGCTGGCCGAGGTCGGCAGGCGGGCGTGAACCTCGCGAGCGAACTGGCGGAACGAGTGGTGGAGCGGCGGGACGGGCGATGGTCGGTGGAATGAGAGATGAGGAAAGGAAAGTGCGGCGATGGGCTGAAGAGTCGCGCAATGGAGCGGCTTGTCTGGCTGCGTCGATAGGGACAGAAAGAGAGAGACATGGGTGCCGCTCTCATTTCATATAGTGGAGTGGTTGGGCTTTTGGAGTTTCAAAAATATTACTCCCTCCGTCCTACTGAAGATGACTCACTTTCCTTTTTCGTCCGTCCCAACCAAGATGACTCCTTTATTATCTTGGAAATATTTAAAATACTCAATTATATTTTTTTCTTACTTTACTCATCTCTCTTACTTTTAAATACCCAACAAGCTTTTCTCTTTCTTACTTTTTACATCTATCCTACTTTTAAATAGCAACAACCTTTTATCTCTCTTACTTTATTTATATCTCCTACTTTTAAACAACCAACAACTTCATCTCTCCCTTTTTAAACACTTTAAAATTAGCATGCATAAAATCTTTTTAAGAATGGGTATCTTTCTTGGGACGGAGGGAGTAATATATGTATATCATTAAGGTTTTAATTTATTTTTGTAAATTTTTATATTATTTTGAATTCTTATTTTCTATAGTTTCATTAGTATTTGTATTCGTTATTTGAAAATCCTATGTCTTGATAGTACTGGCGTTAATACTAGTATTGATTAAAGGGATAGATACAAATTTAGAAATTAAAAAAGGATTTAGAATCCAACTTTGTCACAAAAATACGCCCTCGAAGAGATTCGAACCCACGTCTCTATTGTTCAATCGAGAGACTTCTACCATTGCCCCACTTAATTGGAATTGTTTTGGGTACCCCTTTGTTCACGTGGTGGGTGGGAAAATAGGAATGGACAAAGATGCCCTCCATGGGCTAGGGACGTTTTCATCCAAAAAAAGAGTGAAAAAGTACTTGTAAATATGTTACATGTTAGTGACGTCTTATGATATTTTTTCCCTAGAGACCACCTACAATGTGCAAAGCCCAAATTTCAGGTATTTCCTCCGTCCTAAGAAAGATGACTATTTTCTTGAGAATTTATGCAACTTTATTTTATTTGTGAAGTGGAGAGAGTAAAGTAAGAGAGAATGAATAAAATAGAGAGAAAAATATTTTCATTTTTAGTAATGAGTCATCTTGATTGGAACAAACCAAAGGAAAGTGGGTCATCTTCAATGGGACGAATGGAGTATTATTTATGTAGTTCATTATGTATATTAAGATTCAACCCTTACCAATATGTCACATGTCTTGCATCTTATTCCAAATACAATCGATGGTACACACCCAGCGATCCGCTGGAATCGCATGGAGTCCAGAACATTTTTAGCGGGTCGCTGGGTTGGGCAACATGCCAACTCAGGGACCCGCTGATTTAGCGATGTGAGTCCAAAGAGTTTTCAGCAAGTCGTTGGTTGTACAATCAGTGACTCACTGGGATTGAAGTTCCAGCTAAGTAGTTTTGGGGGGTTATGATGGAAGAGAGGCACGAAAAAAAGGATCATTCAAGCCTGGAGGAGGGGAGAAAAAAGAGAAAAGAAAGATGGGTCAAAGAGCAAAGATAATCCAGACATTATTTCGGCGATCCTAAACCGAGCCTCCATCCTAGTTTTCGAGAGCATAACTACTACGGTTTTCTTTATGCTTTCCACTATGTTATTAGGCTAGATTCTCTTGCAGATGAATTTCTTGGTCTATCTACAAAGATTTTTGTTTCGTTGTTATCTTGAATTTATACACACGTTTCGATGTGTATGAAATTGGTGTAGTGTGTGTGAAATGTGTGTAGTGTGTGCAGTGTGTGAAATGCGTGAAGTGTGTGTAGTGTGTGAGATTTTTGTAGTGTGTGTAGTGTGTGAAATTTGTTTAGTGTGTGAAATGTGTGCAGTGTATGAAATATGTGTAGTATGTGAAGTATGTGTTGTGGATAATAGTGAAAATATTTAATTTTATAACTTTTTGGAATTTCAAATTTTATAACTTTTTTGGAATTTCAAATTTTATAAACAAGACATTACAACGAGAATCGAAATCATAACACTAAATTTACTGAATCAAAACATCAAGAGTCTACAACATCAAGCGTAAACTGAAAATAGACAAAACCAAAGAGAGAAATTTTTTCATCGCCCCTTCTCGAAGCGGAATTTCAGAACCAAACGATTAAAGTGATAAAAAAACAACACCAACCAACTGCTAAACTAAAACTAAATAAGAACCAAGTGTGTATGCTACGGAAATCAGGAGTTTAGAGTGTTGGGAGCCCCCATTTCAGCCCAAGAAGAGAGCTGAAGTCTACTGAGTGTCGAGAACTGGAAGCTGCCTCCTTCCTCCTTGTCTATTTCCATTTATAGGAAGGTGTGAGGTCTTGATCCCTAGGGCAACTATCCTTCGAAAAGTCTCTCTTACCCATCACCCTTGGGATCTTTCTTGTGTGACGCATCAATCTTCTAATCGGGTGCTCCTGCCGCATGCCATTTGATCTAACTTGAGCCGTTTGCGCAGCAATTAACTCCTTCTCCTTGATCCGTTCGTCCGCCCAACTGATCCACTTGTTTTCTGAATATGGCGGACTTTCACACACACACCTAGCTCAAAATTAGACGTTAGATTACACATTTGAGTGTAGTTTTATCACAGAACACATGCATGAAACGAACCTCAGCATTAGCCAATAAATTAACATGTTCAATGTTAATAAGTTAACAGCTTACCTCGTCTTAGAAGTCTTGAATCTTTTGATTGACTAATGTATTCATCTGTTAAGCTTAACGATTATTAGGGGAAACAATATTCTCTAAGGGCATCAACAATGTATCCCATCTGGGTCTATCTTCATTTTCTCCTGCTACGTCTGCATACCCATCTCAGAGCCTATCTCCCTGCTATGAGTCAAAGTCCATCTCATTTTCACAGCATCATTATTTTTATATATTTCACTTTTAATTGTTGGTATAAATTAAAGACAACGTAATATACGGCAAAAAAACAAATTTTATTAAAAACTAAATACTCCCTCCGTTCGTGAATAGGAGTCTCATTTCTTTTCGATACGGGTTTTAAGAAATGTTAAGAAAAGTGAGTGGAAAAAAGTTAGTGAAATATGAGTCTCACTTGTATATATTAGTTTTAAATGATATATGAGTGGAATGAGTTGGTGGAATGTGGGGCCTTTTAATCATTTATTGTAATTTGAACCGGGACTCCTATTCACGGACGGATCAAAATGGAATAACGAGACTTCTATTCGCTGACAGAGGGAGTAAAACATAAATAAAGCATCCTTCATTAAAAAAAAGATAAAGATAGAAAAAACATAAAAAACAACGGAAGCACCGACTCAGACGCACTCAGGTTCAGGCTCGTCTTCCCCGACACGACCCATTAACCCTATGAATTTGGGGCAATCCTTCAGTTGCTGATATATTTCCCAGTACTTGAACCCTATCGCATTGCCATCGTAGAAATCTTGAAATTTAGCGCACTCATACACAACACCTGGCGTTTCCAATGCTTGCGTAGATCGTTGGGCTACTGTGTCGGGGGCCCTGCGGGCTTTACTTGTTCGTATCTTTTCGTGATACGCTCCTAGAAACCTCCCTCGCGATTGTTGGCTACAATCGGGTCCTCAGAGATCTTTGTCCAACAATGAGCAAGAGCAATCAACTCCTCTGTGGAGTAGGTACTCCTCGTCCGCCCAGTCTCAGATGCCTCCCCGACTGTCTGTCTGTCTCCTTCTTCTTCCCCTTCATGTCGGGCACCTCGTTGCTGAAGTTCGTATCACCGTGGAGAGAAGTAAAATTGAAATTGAGATTGGAAATGGATGAATGTGAATTGATGGGGAACGAGGTATATATAGTGGATTAAAAAATGAATTAATTTTTTAAAAAAATGGGATATCAGCTCCTCGATCGGCTCGAGCCCCCGCAATGGAGGCCTATCGCAGGGCCGATGATAGCCGATATGAGCATCGGCTGGAAGGCGATGGGGCATGGAGATAGGCCCCCTCTCCACAATGGGGGCCTTTGAGAGCCCATGGAGTGGCCAATCGCTCGCCCACCATTGCTAATGCTCTAAGTCTTGGTCAACTTTGTCGTTAACTTCTTTTAGTTGCTTTAATTTGTAGTTTAAACATTCGTAATCCTAACAATAAATGCATTTACATGTTTTTCATTTCTTTTAAAACTAAACAATTCAATGTCTTCCTGATATTCGATTCTTAAATACTACAACTATTAGGACTAATTAATTAAACTTGACTAAGCATATGAAATAGAATCTGATACCTAAAATCACGCATCATGTGTACAGTAAAGACATTATCAGTTTATAATACAAATCATATCAATTTCAAGTGCAAAACATATTAGTTCTCTTTATGAATTTAACTGTTTTTCGAAAATATATGAACAAGAAATAAAATATTATCAAATTTATTGTTTTAAACACATGCAATTAAGATATCATTAAATTACTTGTAAAGTTACCTTTATTTTATATTTTGTAAAAAATAATTTAAATGCATTACATTATTCGTAAAAATAAGAAATTATACATTTTGAGCTTGCCGGCAATAAAAATGTAAATTGGGAGTAAGATACTAATTTTGAAAATAGGTGGAACCACACAGAAAAGAGGGAAAAAGAAAATGAAAACGATGATTTGTGATAGTAAATAACACAGGTATATTGGTATATGTTCGATTTGATCCCACTAAAGAAGGTAATCTTATAGCATGAAATACAATCCAGAAACCGATATGGCACGGGGGCCTAGGTGTTGGAGACATTTATATTAGGAATGCATCCATGCTTTTCAAGTGGTGGTGGAGGTTGGTTCGGTCTCGAGGCTACTCCCTTTTCGGCTTCTAACTTTGTGAGGCAGATGACAAAGCTGATAGGTGATGAGAGCTCTTCCCTTATTGGACGACTGGCATGGAGAAACATTGCCCTGCCACGAGCACTCTTAAAGATGGTAATCGAGAGAGGCGAGATTCATAGGGCAGTGCATATTGAGAGAGCTTTGGAAGTAGAAGATAATTTGTATTTCTGTGTTGTGTTTACAATATAATTTAGCACATCAATATATAGGTGTGAATATAGGCTATGTATAGAAAACACAATCACTTTGTAATCAATCTATTCTAGGACAATATGTAATTGTATCAATCCTAGTAATTTAATTTCACCACTAGAAAAATTGCTTCTCACTACACTTTTTTTATCACACTTTATAAAAAGTGTCAGCATAGATGTACTATCTACACACTAGCTTTTCACTGCACTTTATAATATATTGTTACTGCACTTCAACATAAAAAGTGCCATCATAGATGTACTATCTACACACTACCTCTTACTACAGGTACCCGGTGCTGCACTTCATCAAGTGCCATTATAGATGAAGTGTCAGCACAGTAATTTTCTAGTGACAATTTTAAGTGCCATTACAAGCCAATTTTCTAGTAGTGTTTATTCTGCAATCTTCTCCCTTCCACTTGATATGCTTGACACTCCCCCTCAAGTTGAGCAATGGTATCTCCGATGCTTAACTTGCCCAATATCTCTTTGAAGACTTTTCGATGGACTGCTTTGGTGAGTATATCGGCAAGTTGTTCCTCCGATCAGACAAATGGGAATTCAATGATGCCTCCTTCTAATTTTTCTTTGATGAAGTGGCGATCAACTTCCACGTACTTCGTCTTGTCGTGTTGCACTGGATTTTCTGAGATACTAATGGTCGCCTTGTTTTCGTAGAATAATTGGCTCTTCCGAGTAGGTGGAAAACCATTTTTTGTCAGTAATCTTCTCAACCATAGAATTTCCATGAGTTCACTCTTTATTCCTCAAAACTCGGCCTCCGCGCTGGATAGAGCTACAACCTTCTGTTTCTTACTCCTCCAAGTAACCAGGTTGCCCCCGATGAAGGTGAAGTAACCTCCCGTTGATTTTCTGTCTACTGGGTTGCTTGCCCAGTCAGCGTCGATGTATCCATCAATCTCCAAGACTTCTCCCTTGGCTAGAAAAACTCCATAGCCTACAGTACCCTTCAGATACCGCACAATCCTCAAAGCGGCTTCCATATGATGAGCTTGAGGTTGGTGCATGAATTGACTCATTACGCCAACTGCATATGTGATGTCGGGCCTGGTATGTGAGAGATAGATGATTTTTCCGACAAGTCGTTGATACCTTTCCCTATCAGTGAGATCACCCCCTTCTTCCAATTTCAGATCATGGTTGGGAATCATTAGAGTTTCTGCAGGTTTGCATTCGAGGAGGCCAGTTTCTGCCAGCAAGTCTAGTACATACTTCTTTTGTCTTAGGAATATTCTGTGCCTGGACCTCAGCACTTCTATACCCAAGAAGTATTTTAGCGCTCCTAGATCTTTCATTTTAAACTATTTAGCCAAGTTTTCCTTCAAATTCTGGATTTCTTCAACGTCATCTCAGTAATGATCATGTCATCAGCGAAAATAATTAGACATGTTACCTTGTCCTCTCTCCTTTTTGTGAAGAGTGTGTGATCAGAATGGCTTTACTTAAATCCATGCTTGAACATTGCTTGACAGAACCTTCCGAACTGTTTCAATCCATACAATGTTTTTCGTAGTCGACAGACTTCCCCTCCTTCAAATTCTTCAGAGAATCCTGGGGGAACTTCCATGTACACTTCTTTGTTCTTTTCTAACTCTACATGGAGAAAGGCATTGGTGACATCGAACTGATGTAGGGGCCAATCTTTGCACACGGCCACAGACAGTAGGGCTCGCACTGTGTCCAACTTAGCCACTGGGGAGAATGTTTCTTCATAATCTACTCCATACACTTGTGTGTATCCTTTTTCCACAAGTCTCACCTTGTATCTCTCGATTGAACTCGAATGGATCCCTCTAGTACTTCTGGGGGGTAACTCGAATGGTTCTCCAATATCCTCATTTCTTCCACTAGTTTCACATTCTTCATTATTGTCCCTATCCATGTTTGTGCGTTCAGAAGGTATATTATCAAAATCAGAAGTGTTTACCTCAGGATTCGAGGATGGGGTTGACGATTGGACAATGTTGCTTTGCTGTTCGTTCTATATTACAGGGCTTGACGGCCCGACGATGCTCCTTACTTCCTCTGTTGGACCAACATCTGTGACAGGGCTTGTCTGTGACTCTCCCCCTGTCTATGGTTCCCCCCTAAGTGATTTTCCCTTGGACTAATATCCGGTAGCCAATCTAGAAGGTCATTGTTTGGACTATGGTTCGAAGGTTGAGTCTCTCCCTGACTACTAGATTGGGTGTAAAAGTATTCTCCCTCCACAAAGTCACAATTCATAGTGGTGTGCATTCGACGGGTTATCGGGTCATAACACCTGTAGCCTTTCTGATTTTTTCCACAGCCAAGAAAAACACACTTAAGAGCACATGGGTCAAATTTGGAACACTCGTGCTTCAGAATATGAACGAAAATAGAACAGCCGAACACTCTAAGTTCAAGGGACAAAGATGAAGGGATTTCAAAGTGATTTGAAAAAATATCCAAGGGGGTTTTGAAGTTAAGGATTCCAGTGGGTAGGCGGTTTATAAGGTATACTGTGGTGGCAATAGCTTCGGGCCAAAAGGATTTTGGTATATTGGACTCAATTAAGAGTCTCGGGTAATTTCAAGGATATACATGTTCTTTCTTCGGCTACCCCATTTTGTTCTAGAGTGTATGCACACGAAGTTTGGTGAACTAATCCATTTGCCATAAAAAATTCTTGCATTTTATTATTGACAAACTCTCTCCCATTGTCGGATCTAAGGATTTGGATGTTTTGATTATACTGAGTTTGAATAAGGTTATAGAAATCAACGAATTTGTCAAAAACTTCAGCCTTATTTTTCAAAAAAATAAATCCGTGGATGCGAGAATGATCATCAATAAAAAGCACAAAATATCGAAAACCTTGGCCCCCGGTGATAGGGGCAGGGCCCCACACATCAGAATGTACTAAAGAAAAAGAAGATTTCATTCGAGTATTGTTCAACTTGAAAGAATGTCTATGGTTTTTAGCTGATGCACTATTTATTAGCACTAAAAATACCTACAAGTTTACAGAGTAGAACAAGTATAGCTAAAGGTCAGTACCGGGATATCGAACACAGGGAATAAGACTGCAACTGGCTATCATATACTAAGTGTCATATACTATCTAGAGACACGGAGTTTTAGGTTTTGGTTTTATAAACTAGACATAAATATAAACAAATATAAAAATAAAATAATACAAAGGAGACTAAAGAAAGTAGAGTTTTAGGATCCAACTACTACGACCTAGTGCTGATTAATCTCACAGAACCTTTACCTTTATGTGTCTCCAGGATTATTAGGAAAGTCACGATTTTCAGATAAGCCCTCTCTCAAGTGCACCTATCCAGTAGATTAGACTCTAACTATCAAAGTCTCCTTCCAATAGATTAGATTCTAACTCCTTAAGTTCCTAAGACTCAAGTCCTCACAAAGGGTCCCCTCTCTCGAGTGCAGATAAACCTATGTGTTGTACTCGTTCCTTTTACCACGTAAAACTAGCTATCTCTCGATTAATCTTGTTAAATGGACATAGTTCTAAAGTTGGCCAGGCAAAAGAACAATAAAAGTACGAGAACAAGCAAAACAATCACAAGATCTAGGAAAAGGTTCAATTCAATAAATCAAAACATGTTCATAATAGTCTTCACCAAAAAATCTAAAAATGATGTTTAACTACTCATAGACAAGTAGTAAAATCAATAATAAAAGTACTAGACATGAAAGAAATTGATAAAACCCAAGGTTGAATCTTCAATCTTCAGTCTTCTGTTGCCTGGATCTGCAGAGCTCCGCTCCAATGGAAGATGTATGAATTATGTATGGAATGTGGAATGGAAGAAAGTGTAGAGAGGGAGTAGGATTGGAGGCTCTGAGATGGGGATTATGAATTAGGTTTAGGAGTATTTATAGGCTAGAAAAAAGGTTAGTCTTGTTTATTTTCGTGCCCTACAAGAAATGAGAGAGATTTGGTTTCACAATTTAATAATTTATTCTCTTTCTTGAATTTCCTCCCAAATTTCCGTCAGCTTTGACTGTATTGCGCAATGTTCGTAGAATTGTAATAACTTTCTCTATAGAACTCCGATTGAGACGTTTAAAATATCCACGCGAAGCTCTTTCGAAGATGAAGAGAATGACATGTAGTAAGCATTGAATGGGCTCGAACAGAGGCTGCTACACCTAGGCCTTTTTGCATCTTTTTTCTATCTTTTTCTATCATTTATCAACAAACACATTCAAAATACCAAATGTATAATATATGCAATTTAAGAACATAATTTGCATGATTGACATTTAAAACTAGTCAAATCTATCCCTTAAAAACATGCAAAATCCGTGTTTGTCATTGGCCAGCACACAAGTATCACAATGAAACGAGTTTATAGAGGTAACTAATTCAGGAAAAAGTAAGCGAAAATATCCTAGAGATGGGTGTTCTAACCGACGATGCCACAACCAAGCCTGCCTGTCTGTCGGTCCGGGAGTCAGCAACATCGCACTCTATTGGTCTATCTCGTCCACATAATACAATCCACGTCACTTAGTGCCATGGCCAACTATCGTCCCAGTCTTGATATCCCGCAACATGCAAAATTGAGGTTGCATTAGTAATTTACAGTTCAGTTCCTTCGTCACGTGACTAATAGAAAATTGCTTATGGGACAGTAATGGAACATAAAGACAATTCGACAGGCATAAAGTGGGCGAAATATTTATCGTGCCCGCCCCCTTGACTGGTGCTAGGTCCCCGCTGGCGGTTTGGACATAGGATTTTTTTGGAAGTGGAGATGGAGAAAAAATCTGAGGCGTCAAACGAGATCTTGTCTGTCGCCCCACAGTCAAAGATCCAATGGGGGCATTTCGGGCCTGATATGGATGTTGAGGAACAGGCTAGGGTGTCGAAGGAGTTTTTGCAGGGCACAGAGGGCTTGGATTTAATGTTTTTGGAAGATTGGGGGTTAATTTGTAAGGTTTTAGCGATGTGGGGGTCATTCTGGAATATCCCAGAATTGTTGGGTTGTATTTGGGAGTCGGATATGGGTGGGGGTTGTTTTTGAATTTTCTAGAACTAAGGGGTGTGCTTTGAGAGAGGATTGGGTTTCGGGGTTGGGGGCAGTATTTTGGGCTTTTAGTGAGGTGGTTTTGGGATTTAGAGTAGTTGGGGGTATTTAGGCAAAATTGATCCCTAATTTGGGAAACCCTAGCCGTTGCTTTCTCAACTTCGTCTCCTCCGCCTGTCGGAACCCTAGCCGTTTCCGCTGTGGGAACCGCCATGGGAACCCTAATTTCAATCGCCATCCGTTCGCCGGAGATTCTGGCTCTGAATTCTCACCTTCGGACGATGCTCTGGCTACTGAAACTGAAGCAACAACTGTCTTCTCCTCCGTCCGATTCTCACCGCCTGAGCTTGATGCGCCGACGCCGCCCGTCGAATTCTCGGCGTAGATGGCTCGGTCGACAGTGATGGCTGTCGATGCTCTTCCTCCACCGCTGTTTTAGTTTGTGTTTCGGACCTGGCGGGCTTTCTTCATGTCCTCCCACCACTCCGGGAACCCATGGATATGAAAGAATGTGTCTTTGGTGTGTTTTTTTACCTCCACAATGGTTACACAACAATTTGTTCTTGTCTTCATCCTTTCGGTAGCTAGGGTTTCTCGGTGGTTGGTGACTTTGTGTGTTGGGTGTTCGGTTTCTGTCGAACACGGCGAGTCCCACTCCGATTCCGGCCTCCTTGGTTTCTGGGTTCAGCAATTTTTCATTCACGGACTCCCGTCTGACCAGTCCGTAAGCTTTCCGTGCCATCGGTATGGGATCCATATTCATGATTTCTCTCATAATTTTGTCATATCGGTCATTTAGCGCCCACACGAATTGGTACAACTTGTGCCTCTGTATATTTTGGTTGTACTTTTCAATGTTGGATGGAGTGTCCATTGGGTTTGGATCTCGAGTGTCAATTGAGATCCACAGATCCTGAAGTTTCTGCCATAAATTTTCCAGTGATAAACTTCCTTGTCTCAAACTGTATGCTTGTCTGTGCAGGTCTGAGATTTGGAACTGATCGGCGCCGCTCCCCTACGTTGTGGCCTGGCTTTCCCTTAAGTCGTAGGCCGTTTCGTACTGTGAGACCTCGTTGACGAGGCTGGCGTCGATGTTGTTGATGATCCAGTTGAAGTAGCAATCATCCCGTTTAGGCATGCACAACGGTTCGGATTCGCTGGTTACAGTTCATGAACCGGCAGTTCACGGTTCATCATATGCATGAACCGGAACCGGCCCGCCAAGGGTTCCGGCGGTTCCAGTTCCTGTTCAAAACACCAGCGGTTTACGTGGCGGTTCAAAACCCCCCGGTTCCGGGCAGGTTCGGCGGTTCGTCTAATTTTTTTTTTGCATTATTTTTATTTGTTTATGTATGAAATGTGCGTAAATAAAATTAAAAAAAAATACGATGAAAGTTACAATTTTATTGAGATTACACGTTTACAACAATTACAAATCGAAAAAACCTTAAGGTCTTGAAGTCCTAGATAAAAATTTAAATACAAACGAGAGTACTAGTCAACAACGCAGCTAATTACAAATGACAAAAAAGACGTAGATGTTCTTATTAAAAAACTTATAAGTATATATACTCTTAATCGGCGAAGGAGATCTTTCTACATAGCTAAATTAAGGACATCTTTAGCAATTCAACTTTAAATGTTGAGTTTAGTCTAACAATCAACAATTATAGTAGAATTGTCAAAAGTTTTCCGGATTTAGCCATATAGAGAAATCTACTTCATCGACTAGAGTATATACAAATACAATTATGTAATTGTATTTGCATATTTTTAAAGTAGGAACAAATGGAAAAAAAGAAATAAAGGATAAAGGACTTGAGCTCAACTTAAATTTAAAATTTAAGTTGAGGTGCCTACGTATCCCCAATGTTCATTTGCATTAGGGAATCAAAGCCCACGTAGTTCTCTTACTTTACTTACCAATTTAGCTTGGCCGGCGGCGGTTGACGGTTGGCCTACGATTCATCCCCGGTGAATTCATCTTGTGATCCCTCCTGACGATCATCCCAATCATTTTCTTATTCTCGGACGTCAGCTTTGGTCCAATCATCAAATAACATCACGGCTTCCATATTTTTCACCGAGAGCTTACTTCTTGATTCATCCAACACACGCGAGCCAACACTAAAAGCGGACTCGACGGCGACAGTGGAAGCCGGAACAGAAAAAATCTCCTTGGCCATTGACGCAAGGATGGGAAAACCTTTCTCGTGGGTTCCCCACCAATCGAGGACGTCGATTTGGGCGGGAGGAGTAGGACCTTCATCACCAAAGGAAAAGAGTGAATCGAAATATAAATCTAATTCACTCACCATACCTGAGGACCTTCCGCCGGTGCTGTAGCTGTATAGGTCGGCTAATTGGGATTGCACGGCGGGGTCATCATAATCGGCTTGAAATGCGAAGAAATAGTTATGTTGTGGAGGAGGGGGGGTCTTCTGACTTGGTGGGTAGTGTTATATTTGGTTTCATATTCGGTGTAGAGAGCGCGCAAGTTAAACTCGAGGGTTTGTTAGATAATGGACCGGTCCGGGAGGGTTATTTGAAATGTCTCTGAGAGGTCTACTCCAAATTCGTCACTGGTATCGGATTGGATTGCTTGAAGGGGGCCAAGATCAATAGAACTCAAATTCTTATAATAAAAAGCTAAAAGCGTAGAGGTACCGGCTAATTTCTATTTTGGATCCAAGACCTTTGCAATCAAAACACGGTTGGAATCTCACTGAAATACTTAAACCATTTTCAATCATATAATATAAAACACACATTAATTCAGGTGAAGATGAAGCATTTTTTATTAGAGTTTTAAAACCAAGTGATATATACATGCAATGCTCTAAAACACGAACAACAGTGCAGTAATAAACACCCGATAATTCAACAGTAGCATTTTTGAAATATTTGAACTATTTAATTAAAGCCACGCTATGTTCCCAACAACTATCTGAAAAATATAAATCATGAACGGGATAGGTTCTATAAAAATCACATAAAGAATCTTTATGCACAAAGTAGAATTCAGACAATCATATGTCGAATTCCATCTATGAGACACATCCATAGTAAAATTCGTCTATCTAACATTCTTTTGATGGCAATATTTCTTCCATGCTTTGCCAATTGCCGGCTTTTGATGGATTAATCTAACTGCAGTTCTAATAGGACTAACATGTTTTTGCCATAATTCAAGTGCATCTTGTACACATAAATTTAAAATATGACATATGCATCTTTGACGAAAATACTTACCTCCAATTACCGGAGCACAAGTCGCAATCAAATCACTAATACTTGCGGTGTTAGCAGTTGCATTATCAAAACCAATAAATAATATCTTGTTGCATAATTGAAACTCATTCAAAACTTGTATAATCAAAGAAACAATTTCGGGTGCAGTGTGTGGAGTTTCAAATTCTCTAAAACCTATTAAACTCTTGTTTAAAGTCCAACTATTGTCCACAAAGTGAACCGTAATGCTCATGTATGAATACCGGTTAAAACAATCAGTCCACACATCTGAGCAAATGTTCACTTTGTGGCCCAAGTTAACTAAATAATGTGATAATTCAACCTTTTTCTCTAAACATTGCCTAACGGTAGATTGTTGAATTGTCATTCGCCCTATTCTTTTGATGGCTACGTTTAAACCACTTTGCATAGTAACCTCAAATTTTTTGTCATCATAAATGTTAAAAAGAAAATGCTTCATTGCCGCCCATCTAGTCATAACATCAGAAAAAAAAATTTGATCATATTTAAAAAGAGGCGTACCTGACGAACCCGAGCCACCGAGTTGGAAGTTTAGTTGGGTTTGGTTATAGGTAGTGCCGCATTCTACCGGATGCTTTGTCACCAAATGGCGACGGAGGGTGCCATATCCCCCACCACTTGAGAATTTGTAGACTTTATCACAATAGTTGCAATACGCATGAAACGCCGATGTCTCTTCTTGAGAGTGCGGATCATGAGGACTTGGAATCACCACCGGGACCTTCTTGTAGTGTTTGACAAAAATATCAGATTTCAAAGCTTTTTCCGTGTTAGTGGGTTGAGGGGGGAGGCATCTTCTCATTTCCGTCGGTGCTAGACGGAATACGAGAATGAGATCTATCATTGTTGTTGTCCGAGTCCGACGATATAGACACGTCGTACTCGTCATTTTGTTGTGAACCACCACCCCCGCCCCCGCCTTGATGCATTTCAGCTAGTAGCATGGTCATCCTATGATCTTCTTGTATCTATAATAAAATATAAGTTGAAGTTTAATTAGGAACACAAAATAAAATTAAAAAACTCAATCTTATGAAATTATGAATTGTAAAAATAATTTTTCATTACTTACTTGCATGCGTTCAGCCGCCACTCAGGAAACCACTTCCATAACTTCTCGACGACTAGGTCGCCTTGATTTTGAGGGACGACTAGTACTTTGATCTTGGGCAATTGCCCCGATCACCACGTCCCGGTCCACCACGAGATGAAGACATAGTGATAAATGAAAGTAGTATGGATTCGATATGAAGTATGGAATAAGTGGTAAATTATGAGCACAACAACAAATATAGTAGTAAGTAGTAACTAGTAAACTAGTAACTAGTAAACAACTTGAGCAATTAGAGAGAATGAGGAGAGAATAGAGAAATAGAGATTGAGAATGAAATCCTTGTTAACACAAGAATGGGGTGAGTAAAAATGAGTGGGAAGTGGGGTATTTATAGGAGTAAAATTGGAAGAAATAAAATAATTTTTTTTTGAAATTTCAAATTCGGCCGAAACCGGCGGTTTACCGCCTGAACCGGCGGTTCAACCATAAACCGGCAGTTCACTCCACGGTTTTCTGATGGAAACCGTCGGTTTCTGATAAAAAACCAGTGGTTTCTGACCGGTTTTCAGGCCTACGACTTGCCACCTGAAAAGTTACCGAAACCGCCGGAAACTGGCATTTTCGTCAGAAACCGCTGGTTTGAACCGCAACCCTAGCCTGCAACCCTACGCCCCTAGCCGGAATCCGTCGTTGGAACCGTTGAACAGCCGGTTCACGGTTCAATAATCCCTCGACCCTGAACTGGCCCGCCTGAACCGCGAACCCACCGGACAATTCAAACCGCCGGTTCCGGTTCTTGAACTGGTGGCCCCAAATCGGCGGTTAACCGCCGGGCCGGTTCAGTTTGTGCATGTCTAATCCCGTGGCTGCCATTGGTTGTAATTTTGATCTGGCGGTGGTGGAGGGTCTGTAACTCCATTTATGTGAGATGCCAGAACTTTCCCATGGATGGCTCGTCTCATCAGTTTCACCCATAGAGGATAATTGTCCCCATTGAGTTTCTCTGTTAGGCGCACCTCGCCTAATGATTCCAGAGATGAAGGAGGAGGATGGTTTGAGTTTTTCTGAGACATACTCATTTTCATCAATTCAGCGAATTGTTCGGCTAAAAGGGTTATGGGTTGGTTGTTCGTTGGAGGGGTATCTGGTTCAGAATCTGACATCTTGTTGGTTGTGTTTTGCAGGGTTCAAAAGGTCGGGGAAGGTACTCGAGATTGTGATGATATTTTTCCGAGTCCCAAGCCCGAATAAACCTGCTCTGATACCATCTTAAAGATGGTAATCGAGAGAGGCGATATTCATAGGGTAGTGCATATTGAGAGAGCTTTGGAAGTAGAAGATAATTTGTATTTCTGTGTTGTGTTTACAATATAATTCAGCACCTCAATATATAGGTGTGAATATAGGCTATGTATGGAAAATACAATCACTTTGTAATCAATCTATTCTAGGACAATATGTAATTGTATCAATCCTAGTAAATTAATTTATTCTCCAATCTTCTCCCTTCCACTTGATAAGCTTTGACAAGCTCAGTTGCATGTGTGGTTTATGCTCCAAGGGAGGCTCAATACCAAAGAGAGTTTGTTCAAGCTTGGTGTTACCGGAGTTGAAGACGGTCGTGCACTCTTTATAAGGAGAATCCAGAAACTATCGATCACCTCTTCTTCAGCTGCAAGCTCTCCACCAGCCCCTGGTATCACTACTGTGATCAATGGAACGTGGCACTCTGTCTCCCTAATCATCATAAGGACTGCCTTCTCTCGTGGCTTGGCACATGATAAGTCGCATTCTAGACCTTGGTTACTGGTCAATATACTTGCATAATTGGATTATATCTGCAAAACAGTTGCTAAAGTGTGCAGGGAAAGGGTTTCAGTCAGTAGGAAGGGTTTCGGATAACTTAGGTGAAAAAAGCGCCAGAAGGGTGCAATACTGATTAGGATGCATGCCAGAAAAGGCTCGAGATGGAGAAGAAGGATTGCTGGGAAGTATCAACCACAAATAAGGGCAAAAGAGTCATTTCGCGAAGAGAGTCTACCCTAAAAATCAAGGGCAGGCCTCCCTATAAAAGGAAGCCACTTGGAGAAAAAAAGGGGATCATCTACATTCACACTTAGTTAGAATATTTTCTCTCGGTAGATCAGTTTCCTTCACGATTGTCTTACATCTTCTCATTCCTCGCCATAGCCATGATCACCTGAAGTTCCAGAAGTCCGTCGGAGATTCGCCCTCCACCGTTCCAGCCAGTTTATTCCGTAGTCGTAGCAGTTTCATCGCCCGGAGTGGCAAAACAATCTTTATTCGCTTTCTTAGTTAACCTTTACTTGTTTTCTTTCGTTGGATTTGTTGCATTTTCAGTACTTGTAATATTTTGGAGTGTTTCGTTCAGATCCAAACGTTTTATGCAATGAAGTTGTTTTTATGCATCTCTTTCGGGTTGAATCTATTTCATTCTGCCTAGGTAGCTTAAATCTAGTTGTTGGCGGTTGTTTCTAAGTGTTGAAAGCATGATTTCAATTAGAGTTGCTCGATCTGTGATTGTTAGTTAAGTAGCTGTTTAGATTTATTTTCTGAAGTGATTAAGTGCGAAATCCGAGTTTACGTTATTCTGCCACCTTGCATGTCGTCCAGTATGAGTAGTTCTTGATTTCGCTCGTTCAATCTTCGAATTTTAGTGAGTTAATTTGTGGATCTGAATTGTGGAGTTGTTAATCTGTAATTTCATCTATGGAATATGATTTTGGTTGATTTTGTTCGTGCTTGTTGAAGAAGACAACATCCACATCCAAGTTTGGGACCACTTTTGCTTTTTAGTTGCTTTTTCCTTTTGTCCTTTGCTTTTTATGTTGGTACCCTACAGATCTGACAGAGTAGCCGCCTAACTGCCTCTTATTCTCTTATATTCCATTTAGCCTTTTATAGTAACCATCTACTTTCCACATGTCCCTGAAACACCTTGTCCCCCACTCTCACGTACACAGCCAAATGTCGTTCACCTTCACACCACCCAGTCAGTAGAGTACACCCTTTAATTCCTGTCTAGGTAGAATCTCAACCCAAGCGTGGTAGCTAACCAAACCCTTCCAGAATATCACCACAATTACCCAAACGCAACATCTCTGTGGGATTCGACCCTTACCTCCACTATATTAATCAGTAGAAGTGGGTTGAGGAATTTAACTGATATCAGGTTTAGGTTGTCGTTCCAATGACTCAGCTAGGTTGGGATATTATTCTGATCAGTTGGATGCACACCTACATATAACACAATACCGAACAAATGGCGCCGTTGCCCGGGATGAATGGCGTTGTTAGCTGTTATTGTGTGTGATACTTTGGCGTATATATTGTGTATAACTTTTCTCTTTTCTTTTTATTTCAGTTTATGAGAAGCAGCTCGACTCCTGACTATTGGAAGCCGAAGATACTCCAACGAGGAATTGTACTTGTAACCACTCGTTCTGGTCTGTCGACAGACCTGTCTGACCTAGGCACGAGTAGTGACGAAGAGCAAGACACCATAGAAGGAGGAAAACTAGAAGTGGTACTACCGAAGGAGGATGGCTGCCCCAGTAGATGATGATCCAGAGATCGGATCACTGAACGCGCACACCGAAGGAGAACCGGGCAAGCTATAGTTGTCACCCCGGGACAGACAGCCTGCGATGTGAAGCCCCTTGTTATTGCAATTCTACCCACGTACTGTGGAAAGAGCTATGAAGGGCCCTACGAGTTCCTTCATGAGTTCTGTAAGATTTGTAAGGCACAGAGAAGGCCAGCGGGGGCGACCGAGGATGATTACAGATTGAAGGCCTTGCCGTTCATCCTAAAGGGGGAGGCCAACACATGGTTCATGCGCCTGCCACCCGACTCCATCGAAAGTTGGGCCGATTTCAAGTCCGCCTTCTTAGGCGAATTTTTCCCGTCATCTAAGACGAGTGAGTTGAAGAGAGAGATGACCAGTGTGAAGCAAGGTTACGATAAACCCATGAGTGATTATTGGGCGAAGTATATGAGTCTTTTGGACGCATGTCCGAACCATCGTATGGCAGATATAGAGATACATACCTTTTATGTGGGGATAAATAAGACAACAAAAGATCTGGAAAACTCGTCGTCAGGGGGAAGCTTCACGCAACTGAGGGTTAGCGAAGCAAAAAAGATCCTAGGGAAGCTTCTGAGCGCGAAGAAAGAATACGACAATTCGAGGGATAGATATAGCAGAGAAAGGATTGCGAGTGCGTCGTCTACTGATCAGGAGCAGAGATAGAGCAGAAGATGGACTTGAAGATGGAAGAGCTGAAAAAGACGCTCCTGAGCGCTATCGAAAAGAACACTCCACCACCTTCCCCAACTGGGATCTACAAAGGTACAGAGCAGGGAAGTCAAGGGCCAACCTATGCTCAGCCGAATGACTTCGTCAATATGGAGCAAGTCAATGCTGCAGGGTACTATAATTCTAGTGGGAATTGGATCCCGGGGAGACAGCAGGACGCACCATGGAGGGACCATCCAAATTTTTGATGGGGAGATGGGAACCAAAACCAAAACCAAAACCAAAGTCAAGGTCAGAACCAATAAAACCCCCACCCGAACCAAAATCCCAACCGCGGCCCAGCAAATCCCGACCACCAATCCAACTGGTCAGGAAGGAACCAACAACCCCATAACCAAAACCCACAGAACCAAAACTTAAACCCTGTCTATGTGCCACCACACCAAAGAAACTTCCAAAATTACCAGAATCGGTATAATCAAGGTCCCCAACACCACCAGAACCAGAACCAGTTCCAAATCCAGAACCAGAATCAATGTCACCAAGACCAGTACAACCCTCCTGCCCAGTATAACCAATACCCACCTAACCAGAACCAGCAAAACTTCCAGAATTACTAGCACAACCAAAATTCCCAATACAACCAGCATCAAGGACCAAATCAGTCTCAATATCCTAATAGCTCAAGAAGATCTATGGAGGACATGATGGGAGAACTGCTCGCTTCGTAGCAGAGTATCAAGGGTGAGTTGCAGTCCAATAATGAAGTAGTGCAGGGGATGCAGAATGCCTAGAAGGAGCATAAGGCGAACATAGATATGATCAATAGGCAATTAGCCCAGCTGGCGAGTTCAATGGGTGAAATGAAGGAGAATTCAGGAAAACTCTCGTCTATAGTCCATGTGCCTGAAAAGGCAAACGTGAGCAAGGTCACCCTGCGGTCCGGTACTGCCTATGAGGGACCCTAACCGAGGAAACCCAATGGAGAACCTAGTGGGACAAAGTTACTGAGAGACGTTGTCTCGGAAGGAGAGCTCAACAAACCTCTGCCTCAGATGCAGGATCCGTTTTTCTTGGATGAAACACCATTGGGAAAAGATGAAACCAAAGGCGTACTGCCCATGGAAGACCCTCCTAAAGGAACAGAACCCATGAAAGAAACTCCAGCCCAGAATATGCCCAAGGAAGACTCCGGAAAGGATGTTGAAGAACCGGTAGACGAGGCGAAAGGAAAAAACTATTCCCTTATCGTTTCGTGACTAAGAGGAAGAATGAGAACCTAGTAGATTACCTGTCGATTTTTGGGAAGCTGGATGTCACCATACCATTCCTCCAAGCCGTGAAGCTACCCCCACTTGGGAAATTTATCAAAGAGTTCATAGCCGGGAAAGGCCAGAAGGATGGAAAGATCATGGTGGAAGGGATAGAGTCAGCGATTATGCAAGAAAAGCTACCGCCTGATAAGGCTAATTTCATGCATCGGTCTAGGGATTTTATTTCGTGAAAATGCTGGGTCTAACGCATGTTTAAAGCCAGGTGTGTGAAGGTTTTTGCTAGATCCAGGAAAGGAAGAGGACGCTTGCATGGTCCTAGGAAACTGGCGAAAGAGTGGACATTATGAAGAAAATTGCTTGACGGAGGAAGCCTCGGAGTTGAAGGGTAGAATAGAGATTTCTACAAAGACTCTAGAAGGCTATGTCCGCATCTATAAAAGGAAGAAGCATGCAAGCTGGAGGGACCTTCTCGGTTGGAGGCCTCGCTAACAGCCTGTAGCTTAAGTTCAATTTTCACACACTTGGGTTCTAATTCGCGGAGGATCTCGGGTTCGCACTGGGGTTCACGTTTAGTTTTCTCGGAAGTATTTGTGGGTTGTAACACCGTCCTTCTGTGGGGCGAAGAAACAATTTAATTTCCGTTTTCGTACTTTGCTGATTTCGCCGAGCTCCGCTGTTCGAAGCTCGGTCCTCTGTTTCTTTGCTGAATATTTCTCTAATCTTAATGCAAGTTTCGTTTTCGCTTATGTTGATTGTGTTGATTTCTGTTTGTTGATTGTGTTTACTTGAATTCTGGAGTTGGAATTGTTGGAGTTGGTTGTTTTCGTGGATTATTGCAGGTTCGTGGTTGGATCTGGGAGAATGGAGTTTGTTTGTGGATGAATCGGGGTTTTGTCTTGCTGATATTGTAGGATTGTCTGTGATTGTTGGAATTCGGAGTTGATCGGAGCAGATCTGTAAGAATCGGAGTTATGGAGTTGATTTTGATGGTTGTTGAGTTCGGATGGCTTGGATCCGGAGTGGATTAAGCACTCGACGTGAATCTGAGCAGTGTTGATTTAATTTCATGCCTAGTTTATGTGTTTTCATTTCGCTTCGCCTAGTTTATGTCGATCTGATGTATTTCCGATTCGTAGCAAGTTTCCGGCGTCCTGATTTCTATATTCTGTTTGAATCTAGGTATGTGCTCTGTTTTCTCCATTTACGTATTTGAGTCGGTTAGGAAAATGCATGTCGTTGTTAGTCATGGCATAAGTTGGTTGTTTGCAACTTTTACAGTACTTGCTATATTTGGAGTCATGGTCCCCACAACTTTTATTCTCTCTGTCTAGTCTTAATTAGTGAATCGTTTACACGGTCTAGAAAGTGATTTTAATACCTCGCGGTCATGACGATGTTTGCTGTCAGTGTGTTTACAGTTTCCTAGGTCTAGCATTTACATTTCGTGCCTAGGACTAGAGTTAGGTAAAATTCTCAACCCTTTGCGTGGCAGTAGCCGCTTGTTTCCAGAGTCTCTAAGCACTACTTTACGAATCCATCTTCGTGGGATCGACCCCGCTTCCCTATACTAATCCATAGTATTTAGGGTTGAGGGATTTAATTGTTGAAGGGGAGTCGAGTGTGTCCAACGACAGAAACACTCTGTGTTCCTTGAGTTCCTGGACGTAGTGATCCAGTGGATTTAAGAAGCGCGGTGTCTTGACCGAGCATCTGCATTAACTTTCTCTGTGCACACTTGCTCACTCCGCTCCTGAGTCATATCTTAGCGAGAGCGATACTTCAAATGGCGCCGTTGCCGGGGATGGATGGCGTGCTTTGTGTTAGTGTTCAGAGCCTGTGGTGTAAATAGTTTTGATTTATTTTCTCTCTTTTATCTGTAGTTTATGAGCAGAGGCTCAAGATCTACCTACTGGAGCAACTTATCTGGGTGGAAGCACGGCCAGTTTAATTGGCGGGTAAAGGATACAGTCTCTACTGTGACCACCAGATCAGGGTTGACCACGGGAGATCCGTTTCCGAGTGAATTTACTAGCGACGAATCTTGGACGTCGTCAGGACGCGAAGATCCAGAGTCACCACCCGAATCAGAAACAGAGTCAGAAATAGGGGAAGCAGAGGAAGTAGTCATGGCGCAAGTAGTAGATCTAGATCCAGAGATCGGTTCGCTCACTGCCCATTTAGATGGAGAACCAGCTCAAGCAATAGTGATGAATCCACGCCAGAGGACTATTGAGATCAAGACAAACGTACTTGACATCTTGCCAACGTTCTCTGGACGTAGGAATGAGTGTCCGTATGAGTTCCTAAATGAATTCAGTAAGTTGTGTGGTATTCAGAAGAGGCCGAATGATGCAACAGAGGGACTTCCATTTATCGCCTACGTGCAATTCCATTTACCTTGAAGGGGGAAGCTAATACGTGGTTATGAAGGTTGCCCCCAGATTCTATCTGCACATGGAGGGACTTCAAGTTGGAATTCTTAGATTATTTCTTTCCATCCAACAAGACGAATGCACTGAAAAAAGAAATACTAGAGTGTAAGCAGGAATACGATGAATCGCTGAGTCAGTATTGGTCGAGATTCAAGGGGTTGTTGGATGCATGTGTTAGGATTGTATACTGAAAAGCATATTTCAAGCATGTTGCACGGATAGAATTGCTTGTATACAATAAACTCTACAATCCACTTTTAACCCAAGGTGAGAAGAATTAATTTTATCGCATTGGTGTTTGCTTATTCATTTATAAGATGTTTCTCAAACATTTAAATGTATAAAAAGCAAATAAGTCTAATTCTTCTGCATAGTAGATTTGTCATGAACGACGTTCACAGAAAATGACACAGTCGGTCCTTTGTAGAAGAGAAATAGAATTTCACAACCTAGATAGGCTTTGACTACCTATCATGAGGGTTGCAGTGTCAGTCCGCATGTTTCCTTACCTTAGGAAATAAACGACACTGGTGTGGTATAGCACTGAAGGATCTAACAGTTGAGATACGTCTTTCTTGCTATTTGCTGAAAGACTAGGTCTCGGTGATTGTTATTTCTTAATCATTGTTGATATAACATTGAGCATACGATATTGATTATGCACTACTTTGATTTATCAAATGGTGCGGATTTTTCGCAATCCAAGAATCCTGATATCTTGGGTAGTGGTGATTAATGTCTAGAGGTGCTAGTATTGTTATTGCAATGAATCGTGTACTGGGTGAGTCCAGTTTGATAATATCCTCAACAGGTGTTCGAAAAAGGTTTTATTATTCAGAAACCCGGCCGGTTGGAATTTATTCCAGAATAATAAATAAAGATTTTGAACTAGACAACTCTTGGAAAAAAAGATATTAATTAATTATAGTCAAATAGGAGACTTAAATTAATTAATGGATATTTATATCTTAAACACGGGAAATAATAAATTAAAGAGGTAAAGCCCGGATTACTCGTAATTTGGGATTGAACGGGCAGTCCATATTATTATACTATAGTGGATGATAATAATATTCTATTGGACTTGTATTAAATTGGGGCTCAATTTAATTAGTAGAAGTCCAACAGGTTTGGCTCAAGTCCAACCTCCATGGATCCCTAATCTGGCCCATCATAACTCTTTATAAAAGGAGATTAGAAAGGAGATTAAATGAGATTTTTATCATTAATTTTCGTGCTCCCCTGTGGGAGTGGACGAAAAAATCGGTTTTTGAGAAAACTGATATTCTGTCTTCTTTCTAATCAAGCCCTTTTCGATTCTGATAAGCTTTGCCCACCCAAAGGTCAGATTCTGAGTTCGGGACACAGATTAGAAGATTCGTGGTTGAGTACGAAGAACATCACGTGGAGAAGGCGCAAGCAATCGTCGATTCTTTGGAGAATCAGATCGGTAATCCTAAACCGTAGAATATCATGAATTAGGATTTTAATTCCTTAAGCATGATTTTTGTGCGTTCTTGTATGCAATTCAATGTTTTACATGTGAATCAATTAATCCCATAATCGGTCAAATAGATCCATATGTTTGATTTATTTGTGAATGCATGTCTTCCGCTGTGCAAGGGGCACCAAACCCTAGCAATTGGTATCAGAGCCAATTTTGGCTCTTATTATGTGGATTAATTTCATGTTATGTGAATTGCTTGAATGCATGTTTTCTTCGTTTGGTTTGTGTTACTGTTTCTCGTCGAAATTGAAAAACATGATGTACGAAGAATAACAGAGAAGCGACGAAGGGCGGCCGAAAATTTATATCAATTTGATCGCTGGAATCCAATTCCAATCTATTATGATTACATGGAGTTAATTGAATTGTTCAATTTTTTTTGACGTGATTTACATATCGTAATCATTACTTTTCAAAATTGTGATTACGTGAATATGTTTGTTTTCAATTAACTATGTTTGTCAAATCGGTGCATTAACTGTACGCGAATTGGAAATTGGCATTTTCCATGTCGTTGCTGTTACATGAATTGCGGGATATATCCAACCAATTCGGTTCGAAATCGTGGATGTCTGCTCGGGATTTGCGGGGATAACCGCAAGAGATCAGGCAGGTGTAGGACAAAGTCAGCGTTGAAGCAGACTGGAGGTCCTCGTGAGTCCACGTGCAGCAGCGGCATTCAGGCAGCGGCGGGTGCGACGACGCAGCGACAACAGCATCGGTATCCCGCAGGGCAGCGCTTGAGACGATGCTGAGGCTGACAACAGCTGTGCGAGTGGGAGCCCTTCGTGGGCAGTCCCCGGACTCGAAAGACGGTCAACGACGGAGGCGAGAGCAGGCTGTTGTGACAGCAGCGACACTCGCGCAGGTCTTCGTCTCGTGACTTCAGATTTCCAATATAGTTAGGGTTTCCTTAACCCTGGAACTAATTTTGGAGAAATTTCCTAATTTTGTTAGGTTTTCCTAAACCTTTGTAACTAAATTTGGAAATAATTCAAGATAATTTGGAATAAGTTTTGAATATACAAATTTAATTGGATTATCTAAAATTTAATTTTTTTAATTAAAATTATGGATTAATTGAATTTTATCCTTATTTTATGGATTTGGATAGATTAAATTCTATCTAGATAAATCCTAGATAAATTAGGATAGTAATATTTTATTTTATTTTTTCTTATGGATTTATATAGATTTAATTCTATGTGAATAAATTCTGGATAGACTAGATAAATAGTTAATTATGTTTGGATTTTATCCTTATTTTATGGATTTGGATAGATTAAATTCTATCTAGATAAATCCTAGATAAATTAGGATAGTAATAATTAATTTTATTGTCTTATGGATTTATATAGATTTAATTCTATGTGGATAAATCCTAGATAGACTAAGATAAATTTTAATTAAGTTTATCCATATCTTGTAGATATTGATAGATCTATATCTATCTAGAATATATCTTAGCATATTTGGATAATTAAAATCCATGTTTATCTTTATCTTGTGGATATTTATAGATTTAACTCTATTAAGAAAATATCCCTGTGATTTAGATAATTAAGTTTATCTATATCTTATAGATATTGATAGATTCATATCTATCTAGAATATATCTTAGTAGATTTAGATAATTATTAATCCAGTATTGTATTATCTTTTGGATTTAAGATAGATTTAGTTCTATCTAGTTAAATCCTGGTTGAATTAATTAATATTAATTCTAATTTATCCTAATTTTATGGATATAAATAGATTTATTTCTATTTAGAAAATATCCTAGATAAATTTGGATAAGGATAATACAAGATAATCCTAATCTAATTGGATTTTGATAAAGTTAATTTTATCTAGAATAAATCCTAATTGATGTGATATATTCTAGTTTCTTATTCTAAATAATCTAAGATTGTTTAAATCTTAGAATGATTGGATTTTATCTTCGTCTTATGGATTTGGAGAAATTTGATTTTATCTTGAAATATCCTGGTAAGATTTAGATAATGATAATTCAAGGTCAGTATATTCTTGAATTTTAGGATTTGATTTTATCCATGTAAAATCTAGAATAATCCTAAGAGGATTTAGATAGATTCAACTCTATCTAGATAAATCCAAAATTAATTTGAATAACCATTATCCAAGATAAATCTTAACAAATCCGAAATTCCTATTTTGGATAAGATAAGGGATTAATTATTTAATTCCAATAATTATCCAGTGAGATTAATTACCATGAATTAAATGGATTTATCTGTTTATTTGGTGTTAATCTGGTTTAAGTGGATTATCTGCCTTTTCTGCTTATGTGGTCTATATATGAAGCAGTTTCTAATATTATCGCGACCCACCTTAGTGGGAGCAATAATCCTACGAAATAGCAAGTTCATAAGATTGGACTTCTTAATAGTAAATTGTTTAAACTAGAAGCGAGTTTCTAATATTATCGCGACCCACCCTAGTGGGAGCCATAATCCTACGAAATTGCAAGTTCATGTGTTTAAACATATTTATAAGATAGCTATGGAATTTTGTTAGTGGCGTGCGACCTTCCCTAGAAGGAGTATCAAAACAGAAACGAAATTTCTAGATGCTAATAATTATGGTTAAAGCTTAGGCAATACTTGGCGGCCATGCCACGTTAGTGGTCTCTGGACTATTCGTCGGTATTGTGACCAGGAAATTGTTGGAATCCGAATTTGTATGACCTCCCTAGAGGCGTACTTATTTTGGTTTTCACGGTTGCGAGATACATAAATTGTTTTGTGGTTGTTTGCGATTATGTATTAAGTATAGTATGTGATAAATAGTTTTATTTCTTCTCAGCCAAATTCTTAATAATGTCTGCGAACCTTAAAGAAATCAAACTCGAAGGCCAAAATTATGTAGACTGGAAATATTAAATGGATAAGATTCTCATTGCTGAAAACTTAAAGTTTGTACTCACCAATTCATGTCCTCTATTTCCTCGACAAAATTCCACAAAGAAAGTTTGAGAATGCATTTTATGCATGTACTCGATAAGTTCTTTGATGAAGAAGGTCAAGCTACTTTCTTTTAAGTAGTGAGACAAGTCTTGGTTTATGCCGATGATAATGCAATATCCAATGAGGACGTTGTCCAGATTCTATTGGAACATCCAAAAGAGATAGAAAGTTTTGATGAATCTTCTGATTCAGTTACTCAAATAGTTTCTACACTCAGTTCATCGCCAAATGTAATAGGAAGTGATTATATGAAGGTTGTTACTGAAAAGTTGGAAACCTTAAGCATTATATTCGCTTAATTACTATTGGAGGAAGATAACATGATAGTTGACGAATTCATTAAGGCTGCATCTTTCCTATGTCTTAGTTCAATCGAACAGAAGACTAGCAATGGAAAGAGGGAAGAGCTGAATTGTCATCAATGAAAGCTATAAAGGCATGAAAAATTAGGTGAAAAGGCAAAAGAGAAGATGCATTGTGAGTCGGATTGACCTCTTCTACAGAAGGACAATGACTTAGATAACAATGCAATTTCTAAAAGAGAGATCTAGATCCAGTTGGGCAGTTGTTGCAGTGGGAGCTATTTTTTCATGCTCACTTTATTGTTTTGTTTTGATGTATAAGACTTTGTTTTATTGGTACAGTTTGGTTTGGAAATAATTCAGTTTCAGTTTCTAAACTTGTTAATGATTAAATGATGTTCGGTGTCATTTGATAATGCGTGCATTATTGAGAAATGTGGATCGAATATCTATCATAGTACCATAGAAAAACAAATTATACATCATAGTATCTAAACAATATAATTGCAAAAAGATTGAGTTTAACACCACAGTTCAACCTCTTAAACAATGAACGATAAATTATTTATGGTACTTAAACTTAAGGCCAAGAAAGTACTTAGTAATTGTTCAAACTGATTTTGTCTAACTCAAGTGACTATCGAGATTTTAACAATTTGCTTGTTAAATAGCTTGAAGGTCAAGAAAGTCTGGTTGATGCACTAAAAGTTAGAATCCTTTGGTGGTTCAAAGGATTCAGAATACTTATAGAGATGCAACATAGAAAGACTAGCAAGTCTTAATGGTTTATACCATAGGAGACGAGCAATGAGTTAAGATCAGTAGTGGGAGCTAAATCCTAGTTGACTACTCCAAGCATTCTTCTAAAGAATGGGATAGTCATATAAGAAGATATCGAAGTCTTTCGAAGGAAAGTTCGATAAGTGAACAATTTTACTCAATAACACCTTATCATTGATGGGATATACGTTGGAAACAACGGGTTATACCTTAAAGAAACTACCATAACATCACTACCTTCTACAACACACTAGTTGTGGACTAGAGGTAAGTTTAGTCCAGCACATCTCAAGGTGTGGAGTTATTCCAAGACATGTTTTGGAAAAGGTATCCAAGTAATTGGAGTTGCGTACTGAGGTATGTTTTAAGGTTGTCCCAAATGATAGAAAAGGTACAAGTTCTATAATCTTCCACGCAAGATAAGTGTTTGTTTACACGAATACTAGATTCTTTCATGAAGATTATGTGAAGAACTACAAGCCTAACAAGCATGATAATTCTCAAGATAATGAGAATATATATTTTCCATCTTAACCAAGAAGTCATACCATTAGAAACTTATGCACTAAGAAAATAAACGTTTGTACATAAGATTGTAAGAGTCGTGTCGTAGTGGGAGCGTTCTTTGCGAACATAATAAGTTCATGGGTCTAGAAGAGTCTTAAGACTCAGTCTTAGATCAACTTGAACATAATCCCTGTAACTACAAGGACGCAATGACTTATTCAGATAATCATTCTTGATAAGATGATAGATTCTGAATAACAATCTTAAATAGACAAGAATGTTTGCAAGACTTGCGATACTACCCATAGACTATTTCAGTCAGTGGGAGCTAGTGGACCTGCAAGTGTAAGCATGGATCTGAAAAGGCTAGAATAATGGCAAAGGGTTATACCCAGAGAGAATTATATTCTCGTCTGCTATTTTTGCCTAAGTCGATCTGTATATTGTCTATTGTAGCCTACATAAATTAGGATGTATGTACTATGATTGTCAAGACATGTTTCTTTGAGTAGAAGTCTTGAGGAGATCATCTGCATAGAACATCTTAATGGTTATGTAATACATGGCAAGAAAGTTGAAAGTGCACTATATTTGGTATTCTTACTCTACGATGATAACATCTATAAAAGTTGATAAACAACTAAGAGGGTTATCTAGCGTAGCAAACTGGTCGTCTACCCAGTTTAAGGATGATGGATTTAAGATAATCTAGTTACATTCTAAGCATCTATGTCATTAGATTGCTAGAAAAAGAATGTATGTTTTCTTAAAGAATCCTACATCTACACAATACTTAGACACTTTAGCATTGAAAATTCCAAGAAAAGGTTTTTCTTTTTCTAGACGGAATTATTTTGTCTCTAGTCAAGTGTTTTTTCGACATTGAATGAGATCAAGAAGAATGAGACAAGTTCCATAATCGAAAGTCGCATGTATGCTATGATGTGTATTAAGTTAGATATTAGTTTTGCCGTTGGCATAGAAGCATGATATCATTTTAACCATGGCCAAGGACATTGGATTGGGTAAAGAATATACTATAGTACTTGAAGAAGACTAAACGGTATGCTCTAGTTTACCACATATCCATGTTATGTCCTTTAGGTTACATCGACTCGATTTTATAATTGATCGGTGATCGAGTCATCCTCTGACTATGTGTTCCCTTTAGGAGTTGAATACTGAGACATGAAGGAGTGTTGATCAAATCATAGACTCTATCATGAAAATTACAAGTGTGGTTTCATCGGAAACTACTAAGGTAGTTGTTCATCTCAGTAATTTCCTAATAGCTTTGACCGTGATTCCGAGTATGTGTATGAGTATTATATTTTGTTATAATTACTCTAGTCATATATCTAACTAGAGGGAAACACGATCTGATAAAGCTAATCAATCACATAGAGATGAAGTATGAAATTAATTAAGGATTAAGTGCGCAGCAAGACGTTATGGTTTCCAAAATATCATCAGAGAACAACCTGGCAGAACTTTTCACAAAATGCCTATATGGTAACATGATTTACACATGAGGTGAAAAGTATGGTAATTCGATGTATCATGGCCCGAGACCTGCTTAGAGTATAAGTGGGAGAGTTTTGGCAGTGGGTATACTCGAAAGCATGATTTTGAGTATAAGTGGGAGATTGTTAGGATTGTATACTGAAAAGCATATTTCAAGCATGTTGCACGGATAGAATTGCTTGTATACAATAAACTCTACAATCCACTTTTAACTCAAGGTGAGAAGAATTAATTTTATCGCATTGGTGTTTGCTTATTCATTTATAAGATGTTTCTCAAACATTTAAATGTATAAAAAGCAAATAAGTCTAATTCTTCGCATTGGTAGTGGTGATTAATGTCTAGAGGTGCTAGTATTGTTATTGCAATGAATCGTGTACTGGGTGAGTCCAGTTTGATAATATCCTCAAGAGGTGTTCGAAAAAGGTTTTATTATTCAGAAACCCGGCCGGTTGGAATTTATTCCAGAATAATAAATAAAGATTTTGAACTAGACAACTCTTGGAAAAAAAGATATTAATTAATTATAGTCAAATAGCAGACTTAAATTAATTAATGGATATTTATATCTTAAACACGGAAAATAATAAATTAAAGAGGTAAAGCCCGGATTACTCGTAATTTGGGATTGGACGGGCAGTCAATATTATTATACTATAGTGGATGATAATAATATTCTATTGGACTTGTATTAAATTGGGGCTCAATTTAATTAGTAGAAGTCCAACAGGTTTGGCCCAAGTCCAACCTCCATGGATCCCTAATCTGGCCCATCATAACTCTTTATAAAAGGAGATTAGAAAGGAGATTAAATGAGATTTTTATCATTAATTTTCGTGCTCCCCTGTGGGAGTGGACGAAAAAATCGGTTTTTGAGAAAACTGATATTCTGTCTTCTTTCTAATCAAGCCCTTTTCGATTCTGATAAGCTTTGCCCACCCAAAGGTCAGATTCTGAGTTCGGGATACAGATTAGAAGATTCGTGGTTGAGTACGAAGAACATCACGTGGAGAAGGCGCAAGCAATCGTCGATTCTTTGGAGAATCAGATCGGTAATCCTAAACCGTAGAATATCATGAATTAGGATTTTAATTCCTTAAGCATGATTTTTGTGCGTTCTTGTATGCAATTCAATGTTTTACATGTGAATCAATTAATCCCATAATCGGTCAAATAGATCCATATGTATGATTTATTTGTGAATGCATGTCTTCCGCTGTGCAAGGGGCACCAAACCCCAGCAGCATGCCCGAACCACCGAATGATAGAGGCAGAGACCTACTCTCTGTTTTACGAAGGGGCAACTCCTGAGTCAAAGGACCTAATGAATTCCTCTAGTGGAGGGAATTTCACAAGAAAAAGAGGAAGTGAGGCAAGAGAAATCCTGGGGAAGTTGATCGACGCTAAAAAAACATACGATAACCCTAGGAATGCAGTGAGGAGAGGATCGGTGCATGCTGTAAGAGAGCAAGAAGATGACAAAGTAGAAGCAAGAATTGATAGGCTCGAGAAAGCTCTTTTGAACGCGATTGAAAAGACGATTCCACTGGCTTCACAAGGGAAGGAGAAATCTCCTGGTCCAGGAGATAATCAAATTCAACAATATTACGGGACCCAAGAAGGAGATTATCAGGCCCAGGTCAATTCAATGGGAAGTTCGAATCCCGATGGGAGCTGGAATCCAGGGAGACAGAGAGATGCGCCCTGGAGAAACCATCCAAATTTTAGATGGACTGACAATGAGCAGAATCAGCCGGCACCACAACAAAGTCAGCAATTTGCACCTCAGCCCGAAAGACAAGGTAACTGGCCAGGAAGGAATCAAGAGGGGCAGGGCAGCTGGATCAATCGGAACCAAGGAGACCACTCGAGCTGGGGAAACAGAAATCAGAACAGTCAAGGGAACTCTTATGTACCACCGCACCAAAGAAATTTTCAGAACAATTACCAGGGTCAAGGAAATCAATACAACAACTCTTCAGGAGGTTAAGGAAACGCTCGTCAGGGTCAAGTGAGTGGACCGACTCTGAGCATAGGTCCAGGGCCCAGTCAGCCATCGAAATCACCAAAGAGTATCGATGATATGGTGCACGATCTCGTCAGTTCTCAGCAGCATATGCAAAACAACCTGCAATCGAACAATGACGTAGTGCACAAGCTTCAAGAAGCTCAACAGGAGCAAAAGGCAGCAACGGATATGCTGGCCAAGCAGTTATCCCAGATAACCACTTCTTTGAGTGATATGAGGGGAAATGAAGGGAAGATTCCCGCCTCCGTAAGGCCACCGGATAGAGCGAATATAAGTCAGATTACCTTGAGATCCGGGAAAGGATATGATAGGCCAGTGGTAAGAACGAAAGAAGCGACAAGCCCCAAGGAAGGCAAGGACGAGGATACAATTCCTAGGCCTAGGAACCTGGAGGGAGGAACTTCCTGGGTCAAGGATGATCTTAAGACAGGGGATTTGGAGAAACCCTTGCCAAGGTCAGCATAGCCTTTTTTCCTCGATCCAGACCCGGAGTTGGAGAACGAGGCAGTAAGGGAGGAAACTGGAGAATTCTTAGCTGAAAGCTCTACAGGAGCAGGAAAGCGACTGAAGCCTTTCCCAAGTCGGGGGGAAGCCAAGAAGAAGAAGGAAGAACCGGTGGACTTCATGGATATTTTCGAGAAATTGGTGATTAATCTACCATTTTTACAGGCCTTGAAATTGCCGGTGTTTAGCAAGTTCATCAAGGAATTTATAGCTGGGAAGGCTAGACCCAGTGGAAAAATTTTGATAGGCGAGAATTTCTCTGCAGTGATTCAAAAGCGGAGGATGCCTTCGAAATGCAATGATCCAGGTATGTTTACCTTACCCATCTCTATTGGTGATGTAAAAATCGAGCATACTATGTGCGATTTAGGTGCATCCATAAATATGTTACCACTGTCTATATACAAGAAGTTAGTAGGGGTAGGCATGGTGGACACGAAAGTTGTGATCCAATTGGCAGACAGGTCATGCATTTGTCCTGAAGGAGTTCTTGAGAATGTGATAGTAAAGGTACATGACTTCTTGTACCCAGCTGATTTCCATGTGATTAGAATGAGCGATAATGAATCTGCAGAATCTGGCGGAGTACTTTTAGGGAGACCCTTCCTACGTACCGCCAACACTATCATTGATGTTTTTGATGGTACCATCTGCCTTGATTATAATGGGGAGAAATATACATTCAGCATAGATGAGGCAATGAAAAAACCCCTTGACGTCGAAAACCCCTTGGTCCAGGAATATCTTGAAACCGAATTAATGCAGGAACAGATTGAGAATTTTGAGATGAGTCATGCCATTGATAGAGAAGTGGCCAGTTGGTGTCAAGCAATGAACACAAGTGAGTTATCAGATGAAGAGTTAGCTGAAGCAATTCTGGAATTCTGTGCAAACCCGGAGATAGCTAGGTCAAGGAATACACCTTATGTGGCGAGTGTGGAAGGTTCTGCTGGGTCGACGAAGAGAATGACAACGGAAGCAACAGAAAAAAATCCCTTGCCCCAGGAAAAAGACGTTCCCAAGAAATAGTTAAAAACACTTCCACCAGGACTCAAGTATGCTTATCTAGAGGAGAATGAAACTTTCCCTGTGATTATTAACAACAACTTGACCGAGGGACAAGAAGAGGAATTGCTGAAGGTAATTCGAAGAAACAAGAAGGCTATTGGGTGGACACTCTCTGACTTGGTAGGAATCAGCCCCGATCTGTGCATGCATCACATCAACTTGGAGGAAGGAGCAAAAACATGCAGAGATCCTCAGTGCAAATTGAATCCGAACATGAGGGAGGAAGTGCTGAAGAAAGTATTGAAGCTGCTCTCCCTAGGAATCATTTATTCCATACCAGACAATGAATGGGTTAGTCCAGTACATATGGTACCCAAGAAGTCAGGAATTCAGGTGGTAAAGAACGACAAGAATGATTTGGTGCCCACTAGACTAGTAACTGGGTGGAGGATGTGCATCGACTATAGGAAGTTAAATGAAGCGACCAAGAAAGACCATTTCCCTCTACCTTTCATTTACCAGATGCTGGAAAGGCTGGCGGGCAAGCAATATTTCTGTTTCCTAGACGGGTATAGTGGGTATTTTCAAATCTATGTGGATCCCGAGGATCAGGAGAAGACAACTTTCACGTGTCCCTTTGGAACGTATGCTTATAGACGGATGCCGTTTGGTCTGTGCAATGCGCCAGGCACCTTTCAGCGGTGTATGATGAGTATCTTCTCGGATCTCCTGGAGGATTGCATCGAGATTTTTATGGATGACTTCACTGTGCACGGGAATTCATCTGACTCGTGTTGGCAAGTTTGGACATAGTGCTGAGGAGGTGTCAGGAGAAGCACTTGGTTTTGAATTTCGAGAAATGCCACTTTATGGTCCCTGAAGGAACTGTCTTAGGGCACGTAGTCTCGGAAAGAGGGATACAGGTAGACCAGGCGAAGATTGATGTGATCTCAAAACTGCCTTACCCGACGATTCAGAAGGAGGTGAGAGGATTCCTAGGGCATGCAGGATTTTATAGGAGGTTTATAAAGGATTTTGCGAGAATTGCTCAACCACTCACTCACCTGTTGCATAACGATGTTGATTTTGTCTTTGATGAGGAGTGCAAAAAGGCTTTTCAGTTGTTGAAGGATAGGCTAGTATCTGCTCCCATTATTAGAGCGCCCGACTGGAATCTACCCTTTGAAATTATGTGTGACGCAAGCGACTATGCCGTGGGAGCGGTGCTAGGTCAAAGAGTCGATGGGAAAAGCTATGTGATCTTTTATGCTTCAAAAACGCTGAATCAGGCTCAGAGAAATTATGACACTACTGAAAAGGAAATGCTGGCGGTAGTGTACTCATTTGAGAAATTTCGCCCGTACTTGCTTGGGTCGAGGGTGATAGTCTTCACCGACCATGCGGCTATAAAGTAACTGTTGGCGAAGAAAGAATCCAAACCGAGATTAATCCGTTGGGTGTTGCTTTTGCAGGAATTCGATTGGGAAGTCAGAGATAAAAATGGGACAGAAAATAAGGTGGCCGATCATCTGAGTAGGATATTTCAAGGGGAGACCGAGGAAGCAATACCGGATGCATTCCCCAAGGAACATTTGTACTATGTGAAAGAATTTCCTCGACCCATCAGCTGGGAAGAGATTATGACGTTAACAGGTCCAGGGGAAGCCGAAAAAGGGAAATGTCATCAAAACGATGAGCCATGGTTCGCTGACCTGGCAAATTACTTAGTCACTGGAGAGGTGCCCAGTTCCGAAGTAATCTCCCGGGCATAGAAGATGAAATTGAAGAGCGAGGCTAAGTACTATTTCTGGGATGACCCGTATTTGTGGCGAATGGGAGCCGACCAAATAATCCGGAGGTGTATTCCGGAGTGAGAACAGAGGGATGTGCTGAATCATTGCCATACCCTAGCTTGTGGAGGTCACTTTGGACCTAGGAAGACCGCAAGGAAGGTGTTAGATAGTGGATTTTACTGGCCTACATTGCATAAGGATGCGTTCGAATTCTGTCAGAATTGTGAGAAGTGTCAACAGACTGGTGGAATCTCCAGAAGAGATGAAATGCCGCAAGTCCCGGTGATCGTTTGTGAGATTTTCAACGTTTGGGGAATGGACTTCATGGGTCCATTTCCATCTTCATACGGGAATACATACATACTTGTGGCTGTGGACTATGTTTCGAAATGGATAGAAGCCAAGGCGACCACATCTAGTGAAGCTAAAGAGGTATCGAAGTTTCTTAGAGCTAATATCTTTAATCGGTACGGAGTGCCCAGAGCTATAATATCTGACAATGGGACGCACTTCCGCAACCGGACTATTGAGGCTTTGATGAGAAAATATGGCATCCACCACAAACTGTCCACACCGTATCATCCTCAGTCTAACGGCCAGACGGAAATATCCAATAGAGAGATAAAGGCGATACTGGAAAAGACGGTTAATCCGTCTAGGAAGGACTGGAGTAAGAGGCTTGGAGACGCACTATTGGCTTACCGGACGGCATACAAGACACCCATTGGAATGTCTCCTTACAGGTTAGTATTCGGCAAGCTGTGTCACTTGCCGGTGGGAATTGAGCATAGGGCGTACTGGGCAGTCAAGGAGATTAATATGAATCCTCAAGCCTGTGAGGGAGAGAGGAAACTGCAGCTCCAGGAGTTGGAAGAATTGAGGCTTGAGTCTTACGAATCAGCGATGTGGTACAAAGAAAAGACCAAGCTTTGGCATGATAAGAATCTCCGGACCAAGGAACTGCAAGTTGGGCAGAAAGTTCTCCTGTTCCAATCCCGGCTCAAGTTAATGCCTGGTAAGCTGAAGTCCAAATGGACTGGACCATACACTATTGTGAGTCTTTGTGCAAATGGAGCAGTAGAGATCCAGGGAAGTGCTTCAAACTCAACTCCTTTTCTTGTCAACGGTCATCGTGTGAAGGTATTTAGGGATAACTCAGAGCTGTGTGTAGTGGACGAAATGCCACTACGCGCACTCCCTGATATCGCCTGATCGGTCTAGGAAGAGAGTGTTCTTAGGGACTTCCTAGGTCCAGTATCCAAGAAGTGTTACCATGACCTGACCTAGGAATCGTGAGAACACTTGAACATAATTTGTAAATATTTAATTGTTTTCCTTAAATCAAGAAAACCTAAAAAAAAAAACAGAAAAAATAATCTTCCAAAAATATTTTCGGAGTACCAGACTCCTTAAGGACTGTTTTTGATACTGTCATACCCTAGACCCGGGAAGTCTGGCTTTTCAGTTTTTATAGTTTAATGTTTTTTTTTCTCTCTAAGTGTGATTTTACAGAAGGAATTTACTTGGGCAGGGAATTGAGGAGTAAAATTTTGGAGGGAGTTGGCATCGGTTCGAATTTCAATGGACACCTTTATGGGGAGGCGTACAGTCGCTAGCGTCATGCCTGCCAACTGCCTGCAAAACCGTCCTCTCCCATACCTATCGGCTAATAACCGTGTTCTCCTTTTATTTTTCCTTACTCACTCTCTCTCTACATCCAGAATTCCCCAAATTTCTCTCTAGGTTTTCTTTCTCTAACCCTAATCCAAGAAAATTTATGTCCAAGTTTTTGTCAAAATTTCTACAGAATTCTTCATAGATAACAAGCAGAATACCGGAAACACTTCAGGATCCGCCGATTCTAATGCGGCGGCATTCATGGCTGACCTACTACAAAAATTTGGGGGGCCAGAAAAAGCTATGGAGGCGTTCGCCATGTTCGCATCTGTGATGGGGAAATCCGTACCAGCCGTTTCAATATCCGCCGCACCGCCACCAGAGACAGTTCAAGAAGCCACCGCTGAGCCGGAGGCAGTTCCAGAAATCACTACTGCCGTTCAAGAAACCACCGCCGCGAAAACTCGTGAAGAAGAAGCAGATCTGACCACGGGGTTGGACTTGTTGGCCGTAAGTGAACCCAGGTTAGGTTCTGTCACTGAGGGGGAAATCCCTGTTTTAGAGGTAGAGGGTAAAGTGGTTGGCGTTTCTGAGGGGGTAAATCCTGTGTTTGCCGCTGTGGATTTTGTTGAGAGAGAATCCCTACCTGAATCTGAGGGTGTGGATCTTTCTGCTGTTCTTACTGATAGTCGTACAGAGGGGGAAACCCCTGTTTTTGAGGAGTTTGTTGAGGGAGAAACCCCTGTTGTTGGTGATGATGTTCCAAAGGGCGATGACGCCCAAGAAAATGTTAGTAAGGGGGAAACCCCTGTACAAGCGGTGGGTGCCAAAGCCCACGTTAGAGATGGCTTGGAGGGGACAGAAACCCCTGTTTACATCACATGGGCAACCCCTTTACTGAGTGAATAGGGAGAAGCCCTCGTTTCTGGAAATGTACAGGAACCCGTCGGCGACGGGATGAATTTGATAGTGGATCTGACTGATGTCCCCGAAGGGACCGATTCACCGGTTAACGCAAGGGAAGCAAGGAGGCAAGCTCGCCGGAGCCTACTTGATGAGATAGATGAAACCGTCCAGCAGACGGAAGAAGGGTCGCTGGGTCTAGAGACTGCAGCCCCTGAGCAGGTAATCTCTCCTAGTCTTAACGATGAGGAGAGCGACAAGGAGGAGCGCCGCCAGGCGGTGGATAGAAAGAGGAAAGGAAAACAGATTGTTCCTTCCTAGACCAAGAAAGCAAAAGGAAAGCCCGTTGAACACTCTCTCACTCCACCTGCTAAGGTACCGTACGCTGCTGAGTCCGAAAGCCCTGAGGGGTCCAGTGAATCCGAAGAAGCACAAGAAGTGGAGCTCAACTTTGAGCCGAAAGAAATCTAGATCACTAAAGAACTGCTGAACGAGATGAAGAAGTTCGCAGACCCAAAACGCACAGCAATATATGCGGAGAAGAGTGCCGTGGAGAAGTATGCTAAATCAGGGAAGATGTACGATTCGGCCGAGCTTAAGGGGATCTCAAGCAATGATGAGTTTCGGGGGTATATAGAGGCAATCGGTTTTGACTGGTTGCTAAAACATAGCACCCTTAAGGTTTCGATAGACTTGGCACAGGAATTTTTCTCGACTTTTCGGTTTAAGTCCATCACTGACTTGGATGCCGATTCCATCAACTTCCGGCTTTTCAATGAAGAGCATGTGATGAGCATCCGTGAGTGGACTTTACGAATGGGTCTGCTGACGCGTACAGAAGATGACAAAGGATTATGGAACGAGAGAATGGTTGGCCCACCAAAGTTCACACCAGGTTTCAAAGCGCAGTGCGCATGGGAATTCTTGACTCACCCGAGGGTGGGTCTGAGTCAATTTAAAACTAGTTTTTCGAAGGCTCACCATATCGAGGACAGGGTCCTGAGGTTCGCCCAAACCTTCATTAGCTACAATCTGATGGGCACGGCCAACAACGCATTGACGACCCCCGACTTATACTTCACCTAGTGCATGGCCACGGGAGTGCGTGTCCATTTGGGTTATTGGTTAGCTCAAGCCTGCCACCAAGTAACTGCCAACCCTTCTCGACATCTATACACATGCCATCTCCTTGGGGCTTATCTACAGCGGAATGTGATCATGAAGATCCACAAGGCTTGCCGGGAAGTGAAGATGTGTCTACCCCCAGAGGTTTTCAACATGGATTACTTCTTTAACAAGGGGCTGCTAATCACGCATGGGAAGGATGTCTGTTTTTATGAAGTTGGTAAATCGGATGCCCAGATCAAACAGGAGCAAGAGGTGGTGGGAGTGAAGGGAGTTGCTGATGTGGATGGAGCCAGACAGTCGGTCGTGGAAGTGTAAGTAATGAGGAAGGAAGTCGGATGGATGAGATCCGAAATTAAAAAGGTGAGGGAAGAAATCGTGGCCCTACGGGGTAATGGAAAGGACAGTAGTGAGGCTGAGAGGGTCAGGAAAGAAGTTGCCGGAGTAAGAACGGGAGTGGAAGAAATGAGAACGGAGGTTAGGGAGGTTAGGAAGGAAATGGTGGCCCTCAAGGGGTGCATCTCCGATCTGGTGGCGACGTCATCCAGATGCTCTGAGAGGATGACGAAGGGTGTCTCGCTGATAATAGCAATGACGAAGTGGTTGCGCGAGAAATTCCCGGACGCACCAAAGACACTTCCTGGACCTAGTAGCGGATCCAAGGCGCCAAGTCCAGGAAATCTATTTATCTAGAAGCAGCCACAAGTCACCAAGCCTCTAATCACCCCGTTCTCTACTAGACCTATGACCCTGAAGAAGACCGTACCCGGACAGACAGAAGAGAGGACAGAGAAGCCGGAATCGCCGGCAAGAAAGAAAGCTAAAGTGACCCAACTGGCCGTGCCGCCCAAGTCTGGTTCCCGAGGGGGCCAGACCCCGAATTAATCTCCCAAACCAAGTAACCTTTACTTTTCTGTCTTTTACTTTTCGTTTTTCTTGCGTTTGTGTTTTTATGTGCCAGCATGCTTTGTTTTGTATATATGTGTTATACCCTTTTACACTTAGCCCAATTTTTGGTCTAAGTGTGAGAAGGGGTTGTTTTGTCTTGCATGTCTTGGTTTTGTTTGTTGTGCCTTCTCCCACTTAGCCCCGATGTTCGGTCTAAGTGTGAGAAGTTTGTTTTGTTTGTGCGCCTTGTTTGTTTTTGTTTCATGTTTCTGTCTGCTGTTCTTACTTCCTTTTCCCCCCTTCACTAGGATAGCTTGGGGACAAGCTTGAGTGAAGAGGGCGGGGGGGGGGGGAGTAAGTATGGTGTCTGTTTTTCTGTTTTAGAGTCTTTAGGATGTGTGTTTCGCATGAGCTAGCAAGATAATAAGGCAAGTTTCCCTTAGTTAGAGCGATTAAAGAGAGAATGCATGTCAACTTTGACACCTTCTTCCTTAATAAACTAAAAGCGGTCTGAATGAAGTTAGGACGATGGAAAAAGCCTTAGATAACCTAGTTGTGCAACCCTACTATAAGAGTGAGTTATAAGCCTAAACACTTTTTGTGCTAACATGTAAAATAGGCTACCACTTGATGCTTAGGGAGTAGAGTATGAAGGAGAAAAAATGGGTTATGGAGGTATAAGCTGGACGAAGTCCAGAACAGGAGGTATAAGCTAGACGAAGTCCAGGGGAGGTAAAAAAAAAAAAAAAAAAAAAAAAAAAAAAATAATAATAATAATAATAATAATAATAATAATAATAATAATAATAATAATAATAATAATTTGGAGGTATAAGCTGGACGAAAAGGGGATATAATACAGGAAAAAATAAACATAAAAGAAAAATCATTATCCTCAAGGGCAGGAAGCAATTGCAACCTGACCCAGGAAAATCAATAAAAAAAACAGAAGAAAGAAGGGAAAAACTCTCATAACCCGACGCATCAATGGTATAACTTTAACTGTGGAGCGTATTGATCCTAACATCCCTGGTGAGGAATGAGTGATCGAGCGAACCTAACCGCTGGGAAATCAAAAGGGTATCTTGACGAACTGACAGACCGTTTAGATAGAAGAAGGAAGGGGGAGGATTTGAAGACTGTAGACAATCGGATTGAACTTAAGCTTGTGGGGACGGTCGCCTAAAAGTTGAAACTAGTTCAGGTTTATCTGTTATGATTGTTGTGTTTTGTTTTTGTGATGTTTTCTTTTTTGAGTCTGTTAGTTGTCTAGGTCTAGGAGTCTGTTTTTGTTTGTAAAGTCGTACTTGGGGACCGTGCATTGAAATTCGCCTTATTTCTTTTCTTGTCTTTCATACTTGAGGACAAGCATGGTTTAAGTGTGAGCAGTTTGATAAGGCTAATTTCATGCATCGGTCTAGGGATTTTATTTCGTGAAAATGCTGGGTCTAACGCATGTTTAAAGCCAGGTGTGTGAAGGTTTTCGCTAGATCCAGGAAAGGAAGAGGACGCTTGCATGGTCCTAGGAAACTGGCGAAAGAATGGACATTATGAAGAAAATTGCTTGACGGAGGAAGCCTCGGAGTTGAAGGGTAGAATAGGGATTTCTACAAAGACTCTAGAAGGCAATGTCCGCATCTATAAAAGGAAGAAGCATGCAAGCTGGAGGGACCTTCTCGGTTGGAGGCCTCGCTAACAGCCTGTAGCTTAAGTTCACTTTTCACACACTTGGGTTCTAATTCGCGGAGGATCTCGGGTTCGCACTGGGGTTCACGTTTAGTTTTCTCAGAAGTATTTGTGGGTTGTAACACCGTCCTTCTGTGGGGCGAAGAAACAATTTAATTTCCGTTTTCATACTTTGCTGATTTCGCCGAGCTCCGCTGTTCGAAGCTCGGTCCTCTGTTTCTTTGCTGAATATTTCTCTTATCTTAATGCAAGTTTCGTTTTCGCTTATGTTGATTGTGTTGATTTCTGTTTGTTGATTGTGTTTACTTGAATTCTGGAGTTGGAATTGTTGGAGTTGGTTGTTTTCGTGGATTATTGCAGGTTCGTGGTTGGATCTGGGAGAATGGAGTTTGTTTGTGGATGAATCGTGGTTTTGTCTTGCTGATATTGTAGGATTGTCTGTGATTGTTGGAATTCGGAGTTGATCGGAGCAGATCTGTAAGAATCGGAGTTATGGAGTTGATTTTGATGGTTGTTGAGTTCGGATGGCTTGGATCCGGAGTGGATTAAGCACTCGACGTGAATCTGAGCAGTGTTGATTTAATTTCATGCCTAGTTTATGTGTTTTCATTTCGCTACGCCTAGTTTATGTCGATCTGATGTATTTCTGATTCGTAGCAAGTTTCCGGCGTCCTGATTTCTATATTCTGTTTGAATCTAGGTATGTGATCTGTTTTCTCCATTTACGTATTTGAGTCGGTTAGGAAAATGCATGTCGTTGTTAGTCAGGGCATGAGTTGGTTGTTTGCAGCTTTTACCGTACTTGCTATATTTGGAGTCATGGTCCCCACTGCTTTTATTCTCTCTGTCTAGTCTTAATTAGTGAATCGTTTACACGGTCTAGAAAGTGATTTTAATACCTCGTGGTCATGACGATGTTTGCTGTCAGTGTGTTTACAGTTTCCTAGGTCTAGCATTTACATTTCGTGCCTAGGACTAGAGTTAGGTCAAATTCTCAACCCTTTGCGTGGCAGCAGCCGCTTGTTTCCAGAGTCTCTAAGCACTACTTTACGATTCCATCTTCGTGGGATCGACCCCGCTTCCCTATACTAATCCATAGTATTTGGGGTTGAGGGATTTAATTGTTGAAGGGGAGTCGAGTGTGTCCAACGACATAAACACTCTGTGTTCCTTGAGTTCCTGGACGTAGTGATCCAGTGGATTTAAGAAGCGCGGTGTCTTGACCGAGCATCTGCATTAACTTTCTCTGTGCACACTTGCTCACTCCGCTCCTGAGTCATATCTTAGCGAGAGCGATACTTCACCGCCCAAGAGAGTCGATCCAGGTATGTTCACTTTACCTATAACTATAGGAGATGTAAAAATCGAGCATGCAATGTGTGATCTGGGAGCATCTATAAATGTTATGCCATTATCAGTCTATAACCGGTTGAAGGGAGTGAAGTTGTCAAACACTAGGGTGTTAATCCAACTGGCTGATAGGTCATGCATAAATCCTGAGGGTGTGTTAGAAAATGTGTTGGTAAGAGTACATGATTTTACTTATCCTGCTGACTTGTATGCGATCAAGATGAGTGAGTCTGGGGCTAGGGAGTCTAGTGGTATATTGTTAGGGAGACCATTTTTTAGGACAGCTAAGACAATCGTGGACATGGCTGAGGGGACAATTTGCATTGATTTTCATGGAGAGAAATTCAAATTTGATATCAATGAGGCCATGAAAAATCTTATCGATTCTGAAAATCTATGTTATGTTGATGTAATTGACCCCCTAGTCCAAGATTTTCTTGAGACCGAATTATTGTAGGAAAAACTCCAAGCTTTGGATGTGTATGGACAAGCTGATGTAGAAGTGGCTGCATGGTGTGATCTGATCAGTAGCCAAGGGTTGACTGATGAAGAGATCGAAGGAGCGATTAAGGAATTTTGTCAGAAATAAGAATTTATTGGAGCCGCAGGGGCTCAGCTACCAGCCAAGTACAGAGGAACTTTCAGATGGTAAGTTAGAAAGGGAGGAGGACGCTGCAAGGAGCCTTCTACCCACGGACACACTTCTCTCACAAGTTGAGTTGAAGAAACTGCCAGCAAACCTGAAGTATGCTTTCCTCGGGGTGGAAGATTCGTACCCGGTGATCATTAGCAGCAGTCTTACGAAAGAGCAAGAGACGAAACTACTGATTGTACTGAGCAGGAACACGAGAGCAATTGGATGGAGCCTTACAGATTTGGTGGGAATAAGCCCTGATGTCTGTATGCACCGCATCAGGCTAGAAGAGGGAGAAAAAGCACGTCGAGACTCGCAAAGGAAAGTGAATCCTAACATGCGGGAGGAGATATTGAAGGAAATCTTGAAGTTGCTGTCGTTGGGAATTATCTATTCGGTGCCCGATAGCGAGTGGGTCAGCCCCATTCACATGGTCCCCAAGAAGTCAGGGATCCAAGTTGTTCAAAATGAGAGAAATGATCTGATACCAACAAGGCTAGTCACTGGTTGGCGGATGTGCATTGATTACCGCAAACTAAATGCCGCAACCAGGAAAGATCACTTCCCCCTACCGTTCATCGACCAGATGTTGGAGCGACTGGCTGGGAAGAAGTACTTCTGTTTTTTAGATGGGTACAGTGGGTATTTTCAAATCTACGTGAATCCTGAAGACCAGGACAAAACTACCTTCACCTGCCCATTTGAAACCTACGCGTATAGACGCATGCCATTCGGTTTGTGCAACGCCCCCGGAACATTTCAACAACGTATGATGAGCATATTTTCTGATCTGATCGAGGAGTGTATAGAGATATTCATGGATGACTTTACAGTCTACGGAGACTCTTTCGACTCGTGCCTTCATCACTTGGACATAGTTCTGGAGAGGTGTCAAGCAAAGAGCCTAGTCTTGAACTTTGAGAAGTACCATTTCATGGTCACAGAAGGGATCGTCCTAGGACACATGGTGTCAGAGAGAGGTATCCAGGTGGATCAAGCCAAAGTGGACGTCATTTCCAAACTACCTTTCCCTACTGACCAGAAGGAAATACGCCGTTTTCTGGGGCATGCAGGATTTTATCGACGATTATTAAGGACTTCACCAAAATCGCCCAACCCCTTACTAGACTTCTTCAAAACGAGGTGGAGTTCATTTTTGATGAACAGTGCAAGGCTGCTTTCAATCTTCTCAAGGAAAAGCTGATATCCGCACCAATCATCCGGACTCCTGACTGGGATCATCCTTTCTAAGTAATGTGTGATGCCAGTGATTACGCAGTGGGAGTTGTTCTGGGTCAGAAGATCGAGGGAAAAAGGTATGTGATCTTCTATGCATCTAAAACATTGAATCAAGCTCAAAGGAATTATGACACCACTCAGAAGGAGATGCTGGCCGTGGTGTATTCATTCGAGAAGTTTCGACAGTACTTGTTAGGATCCAAGGTCATCGTCTATACTGACCATGCGGCCATTAAGTACCTGATTGCCAAGAAAGAATCAAATCCCCGCTTGATCCGGTGGGTACTCCTGCTACAAGAATTCGATTGGGAAGTGGAAGACAAAAAATGGGTCAAGAATAAAGTAGCGGATCATTTGAGCAGAATAGTGCAAGATGAGAGCAGCGAGGAGATGCAAGACCGGTTCCCGGAGGAACATTTGTGTGAAGTGACTTTTGCCGTTAGAAAAATTGATTGGGAAGAAGTAATGAAGCTCACTGGCCAGGATACAACAGAAAAAGGGAAAGAAAAAGTAGGGCAGGAGCCATGGTTTGTAGACCTAGCCAACTACCAAGTTTCAGGAGAGCTTTCAGAAGTGCCAAACGTCACCAAGGCTCAAAGAATGAAGATCAAGAGTGAGGCGAAACACTACTTTTGGGACGACCCATACCTATGGAAAGTAGAAGTAGATCAAGTGATAAGAAGATGCGTTCCTGACTGGGAGCAGTGGGACGTACTAACACATTGTCATTCCTTAGCATGTGGAGGACACTTTGGTCCCAAGAAAACGGCAAGAAAGATTCTGGACAGTGGATTTTATTGGCCAACTCTCAACAAGGATGCTTATGAATTCTGTAGAAGTTGTGAACGTTTCCAACTGACCTGTGGGATCTCTGCACGAGATGAAATGCCACAAGTCCCAATTATTATTTGTGAGTTGTTCGACATATGGGGGATGGACTTCATGGGTACTTTTCCCTCGTCCTATGGGAACTTGTATATTTTGGTCGCAGTTGATTACGTCTCTAAGTGGGTAGAAGCCAAGGCCACTAGCACTTGTGAGGCGAAAGAGGTGGCCAAGTTCCTCAAGAGTAATATTTTCAGCCGGTTCAGGGTACCAAGGGCCATCATATCCGATCAGGGAACCCACTTCTGTATCGAAGCCTTGATGAAGAAGTACGGTGTGCACCACAGATTATCTAGCCCCTACCACCCACAAGCAAATAGCCAAGCGGAGATCTCTAACCGAGAGATAAAGAACATTCTGGAAAAAAATGTCAACCCTTCTAGGAAGGACTGGAGCGTGAGGTTAGAGGATGCTCTTTGGGCATATTAGACAGCCTACAAAACTCCCATAGGAATGTCCCCATACCGAATTGTTTTTGGAAAGATGTGCCACTTACCAGTGGGAATCGAACATCGAGCATACTGGGCAGTACAACAAGTTAATATGGATGCTAAAGCCTGTGAGGAGGAAAGGAAGCTGTAGCTACAGGCGTTAGAGGAGCTTAGATTGGAATCGTTTGATTCCGCCATGTGGTATAAAGAGAGAACTAAATTGTGGCACGACAGAATTCTATGGACCAAAGACCTCCATGTTGGATGAGATTCCACTACAACCACACACTAAAGTGGCATACTGACCAGTAGGATGAGAATTTGGAGTTCCACTGGGCTAGTTTTTCTTTTAGCGAAATTCACGTATACTGGCCAAGTAGAATTCGAAATTACCTAAAGTAAATTGTAAATATTGTAAATACTTGGTAGTTTAGAGTTTAATTTTTGCATCCTATTAAAAATTAAAATCCAAAAATATTTTTTGGACCTTAAATATTAATTTTGACTGCGTACTAACCACAAGAATACCAATTCGGTGAGACTCTCAATTGTATTTAAGTGTCCTTTTTACTTTGTTTTCACTCTCGGAGAATATGGGGGGAAAATGTAAAGGGGGAGATTTGAAAAGGATAGGGCAATATTTGAATTTAGAGTTTGGTGCGGCTTTGCAGGAGTGGACAGCGACTGGGAGGGCGCGTGGTGCAGCTTTGTAGGACAGGCGACGTCCAATCAAAAGCCAAGGCTCCCAACCGTCTCCCACACGAAGCGGCGTAACCTGGAAACCGCCTATAGCCGGTTATAAACCCTTAACTGCTCCATTCTACTAAAAAAAAGCCACCGCCCACTCCCCTTCGCCTCATAAACCCTTACCTACATTCTCTCACCCAAAGCATCCACCATCTCCCCCGAAATCAACACCCAAACAACCCACCTCCGATAACCACCACCGTTCAACCATGGGAAAGAGGAGAATGGCCTACAAACAAGCCTCCGGTAAATTCACTTCCACCGTCCGTAAAGAAACCCCCGAAACACCACCGCCTACTACAGAGCAGCCACCAAACCCACAACACAGCCGCGACCACCATCACCACAGGCCCCGACGATGGTTTCTTTGAACACACTGGCGGAGTTCCTCAGACAGCAGGACCCGAATAAAGATTGGGCGGCTGCGTTGGTATGTTTTAGCCAAATCGGAGGCCAATCAAGCTTGACCGCAGAAACCCCGGTAGTACCAACCCCAACAACCTCCATTCCGCCTTCATCAACAATTCCACCAGAAAAGAGATCTACCTCGACGACCGCACCTTCAGAATACTCGGAACCCTCCCCTCCTATTAAACCAATGGATGTTGACCCCCTTTCCGCCTATTATGACTCAGATCCAGAAGTGACCGAAGGTAAAGAAGGCGAAGAGAAGAGGAGCCGGGAGGAAGGAGATAAATCGGAGAGAACACCGGTAGCGGAACCCGTTCCCCAAGGAATGGGAAGGGAGGAGATAGATCTGAACGAAACGGCCAGAAAGCAAGGCCTGATGACTGATGAGGAGTTTGAGGCACTTTTGAACGAGGTGACCAGGATGGAAGATGACACTGCCAAGATGGCTGAGGGTCTGGACCTCGCATCGGAGGCAGTAGGAGAGGGTGAAGAAGCTAGTACAAGGAACGACCCAGAAGGCCTAGCCCACCAGCCAGAAGACAAGGTGGAAGAGAGGCAGACCAGATAAGAAGAACCAAAGTCAGTGACTCCCCAGCCAGAAGCAGGGGAAAGTGATACACACATCGAGAAGGATGAGACCGTAGTACGAACAGAGGGGCCAGAGCCAGTGGGACCTCCAGTGTCGAAACCGAAGGCAGTTAAGAGGAAATTGGTATTGAAGAGTGATCCTAAGGCGGAGCGGCCGAAACCGAAGAGAGTGTCGCAAAGATGCCTAGGGAAATGGACATCCAGCAAGGCGAAAGCAAACACAGCAGCGGATGCAGTGGAGGTTTCAAGTAAAGAAGAAAGGACTACTCCTACAAAACCTGGGGAGGAATCCTTATCAACTACCAACTTGGAAGATGCTTCGACGGCAACCGAAGTGGTCACCCCCAAGTCGAGTGACCAGAGAGAGGAGACTGATAAGGTGGCTGAGGGTCTAGACCTCGCAGATGAGTCAGTAGGTCACGACGAGCCAAGAGATGACAGTACCTATATCCGCGTGGAGACCCAGCCCACTGCCCAGGACAAGCCTTCAACACAAACCGCAGAAGAGCAACTAGAAACGAATGAAAATGAAGATGAGGAGAGATACCGTAAAGAAAGGAAAAGGAAGGGGAAAGCCCCTATGACAACCAGACCGAGAGGTAAGAAACAACGCACGAGTAACACCGGCATTGAGATCAGAGAGCCAGAGCAAGGAATCCCACCAAACCATCAAGAGACAAGTGACAGCGAGTACATAGCCAGCGAGGAGTCAGGGGAGAAAGCGACATATCGTTAGAAGACGAGGAACTTAGCGAGAGGCATCTCCCACATGACCATCGGGAGTTGACACACCCTCCGGCGGACAGGCTGAGATACAGGCGCTGGGCAGTAGAACTCACAGATGAAGTGGTAGAAGAGATAAAGCTGTTCGACTCCAAAAAGCTCCAAGATGCTTTCGCTAATAAGGATGACGGAAGCAAGCAAGTTAAGTGTGGAAAGGTACTCCGTTTTCCTTCCCTCGATGAGTTGATGCCCGTGAACCATTTCTATCTTATGTGCGTGCGTTGGGATTTGATTGGTTATTGGAGAATAGGGATACGAATATCCCTGTTAGGCTAGCGAAGGATTTTTTCACAACTTTCAGATTCAAGGTCACTACCGATTTGGACGACGAGTCAATAAGTTTTAGGTTGTTCGGAGGAGAGGTGAGCATGAGTTTGGTTGAATGGACGGTCAGATTAGGGATGTGTAGTTTGGAAGAGGCCATAGGGCCGGACTGGAGGAATAGAGAGAGAGGAATTCCTAGACGCCATATTGACTTTGAACCCCAGGAGGCTTGGGTGGAACTAACTCACCCAGATGCAGTGCAATTTTCATCCACCATATCCCGCTCCATCCATATCAACAACCCCATCCTGCGCCTGGTTCAGCTCTATCTTGATTTCAATCTGCTAGGGCAGTCAAATTCAGCCGTCCGGACGTCGATGACAAAACTTTACCTCCTTTGGTGCGCCAAGCGCGGAAGGAGATTACATGTGGGTTTTTGGACAGCCTATGAGTGTCATCTCATCGCTACACATCCTGCTAGAAATCTTTCCCTGTGCCACCTGCTGCGAGTCTTTGTGAGGAACAATGTCACCATTGTGGAGGCTGACTATTTGTCCCCCCTGAATATGGTGGATCCTCCTAGCCTATTTGATATACCCTTCTTCGTCCGAACAAATACCGTCTACATCAGGGAGGGAGTCCCGCGTTTCTACGCTATGGCAGAAGAGACTATCCCTACTGGACGCGCAGCAGCAGGCCAAGGCATGCAAGTTCAGGCCCAGAGGCAAGCGACCCTAGAAAGGGCGGTAGCAGAGTTAGCGGAGGAGAACAGACAAGCCAGAGCAGAGTTGACCCATCTGACGAATGTGATGGAAAGTATTCTGAAGGAGTTGGCAGAAGGAAAGATAGTTAAGGGAGCTGGAACGAGCGGCCATGGAGGCCAGAATGATGAACCACAGGTAACCGAGGAGGAAAAAGAGGAACCCGAGGGACCACCTGCACCCAGCCCTGCCCCACGGAGGAGCAGAAGGAATATGTGACCACCACACTGACCAGTTAGTTTTCTTTTTCAGTTCTAGTTTTTTTTATTTTATTTTTATTTTATTTGTTGTTCTGTTGTTTTAGGTAGAGTAATTTTGTGTAATATATGTGTGCAAACCCCACTCACAACACTTAGCCTATTCAATAGTCTAAGTGTGAGAAGTACAGGGTTTGCTACTTTAGCGCATGTGTATGTGTTTGTTTTCTTGTCGTATGCATGTTAACTCACACTTAGCCTATTGCATAGTCTAAGTGTGAGGAGTTTGGGTATATATGTGTTTGTGTTTGTTTAATTCTGTTTAGGTTTTCAACTCTCCCACTTAGTCTATTGCATAGTCTAAGTGTGAGAAGTTTTTAGCCTAAGTTTATTTTGTCCTTGTTTGTTTTTGTGTCTGTATGTCGGCCATACTAGCCATTCCAATTTTCCACTTCACAGCCGTATCCGAGGGCAGACACTTGTGAAGTGGGAGGGGGGATACAATGGACAGTATGACATGTATATATGTGTGATCTGTGTTAACTGAACGTGTCAGTGTTTGTCTAGGTCAAGTTTTTTTTATACGTGTTGATTGGGCTTAAAACTCAACTGCCTCGAACTGACGGTGAGGGGAATTGAGGGAGATAAGGCATGCTGGACAATGGAAACCACCCTCCTTAGTATCTCCTAGTCAGTATAGATGATGCAAGTATGAGAGAAAAACTCATCCTTAGAGCCAGATGCAAAAGCCCTCTTAAATGGTGAGTTATAAGCCTAAGTGGAACCACTTTCCACCAAACTAGAAAAGAAAAGAGTGGCTGCCACATGATTCCTAGGGTAAGGTGACCGTGTGTAGCAAGTCCTGAAGGCAGTAGGAAACCCCCATCGAAAAAAAAACATTCTTTAGACCCTCTTTCTAGCTAAATCTATACCCAGATATAACCCACTAGCCACTGGGACTGTGTGTGTGCGAGGCATAAGGCAAGAAGGCGACTGGCAAGGAGGACATACAGGAAAAAACCAACTGGAGAAAGAAGTCGAGGGGCAAGGAGAAAATTGACCATAAAAAGAAGGAAGAATGAATAAGGGTGGCGAAGCCACATAAAAAAATGTTGAAGAAAATGGTCGAAAACACTTGACCACAAAAAGAAGGAAGAAGGAATAAGGGTGGCGAAGCCACAAAGAAGCTACTGACCAGTTGGAGTCCAATATCAGGAAACGTCCAGCCGAAAAGAAGCAACAGCCAAGAGCCCAAATGCACACAATTCCCCCACATCAAAATAAAGTAGTAGTTTTTGGAACCTTAGAGCCTTAGGAACATCCACCCCAAACACTACAAACCAATAGCCCCATTACAAGCCTTAAAGCCCTTCAGGAGCCGCACGTGAGATCTAAGTCCGAAGCATCTGTGGTTCAGCATTTTGAGAGAAAACAGTCCTAACATCCCTGGTGAGAAATGAGCGACTAGGCGAATCTGGTGTTTGGACGAGAGTTTGGGTAATCTTGACGAGCAGATATACTGACTGGGAAAAAAAGGGGGGCGGCAGAAGTTCAAGGCTGTCTAAGGCCGGATTGCACCTGATCCCAAGGGGATGGATGGTTGAAAATGTAGCCCAATCAATGTGTTTAAGTGCATGTGTGTCTGTTTATACGTGTTTGTCCGTCGTGTATGTGTTTTTCTTTGCGTCATAGTTTAGAGTCTAGTTTAGGATAGGGTTGGTCAGGGGTGTAACCAGACTAGAATTTGACTTATTTCTTTTTGTTTGTTCTTCACGCTTGAGGACAAGCATGTGGTAAGTGTGAGCAGTTTGATAAGTCGCTTTCTAGACATTGGTTACTGGTCAGTATACGTGCATAATTGGATTATATCTGCAAAACAGTTGCTAAAGTGTGCAGGGAAAGGGTTCCAGTCAGTAGGAAGGGTTTCGGATAACTCAGGTGAAATAAGCGCCAGAAGGGTGCAATACTGATCAGGATGCATGCCAGAAAAGGCTCGAGATAGAGAAGAAGGATTGTTGGGAAGGATCAACCACAAACAAAGGCAAAATAGTCATTTCGCGAAGAGAGTCTACCCTAAAAATCAAGGACAGGCCTCCCTATAAAAGGAAGCCACTTGGAGAAAAAAAGGGGATCATCTACATTCACACTTAGTTAGAATATTTTCTCTCGGTAGATCAGTTTCCTTCAGGATTGTCCTACATCTTCTCATTCCTCGCCACAGCCATGATCACCTGAAGTTCCAGAAGTCTGCCGGAGATTCGCCTTCCACCGTTCCAGCCAGTTTATTCTGTAGTCGTAGCAGTTTCATCACCCGGAGTGGCAAAACAATCTTTATTCGCTTTCTTAGTTAACCTTTACTTGTTTTCTTTCGTTGGATTTGTTGCATTTTCAGTACTTGTGATCTTTTGGAGTGTTTTGTTCAGATCCAAACGTTTTATGCAATGAAGTTGTTTTTATGCATCTCTTTCGGGTTGAATCTGTTTCATTCTGCCTAGGTAGCTTAGATCTAGTTGTTTGCGGTTGTTTCTAAGTGTTGAAAGCATGATTTCATTTGGAGTTGCTCGATCTGTGATTGTTAGTTAAGTAGCTGTTTAGATTTATTTTCTGAAGCGATTAAGTGTGAAATCCGAGTTTACGTTATTCTGCAACCTTGCATGTCGTCCAGTATGAGTAGTTCTTGATTTCGCTCGTTCAATCTTCGAATTTTAGTGAGTTAATTTGTGGATCTGAATTGTGGAGTTGTTAATCTGTAATTTCATCTATGGAATCTCAGTTTGTTTGATTTTGTTCGTGCTTGTTGAAGAAGACAACATCCACATCCAAGTTTGGGACCACTTTTGCTTTTTAGTTGCTTTTTGCTTTTGTCGTTTGCTTTTTATGTTGGTACCCTACAGATCTGACTGAGTAGCCACCTAAGTGCCTCTTATTCTCTGATATTCCGTTTAGCCTTTTATAGTAACCATCTTCTTTCCACATGTCCCTGAAACACCTTGTCCCCCACTCTCACGTACACAGCCACATGTCGTTCACTTTCACACCACCCAGTCAGTAGAGTACACCCTTTAATTCCTGTCTAGGTAGAATCTTAACCCAAGCGTGGTAGCTAACCAAACCCTTCCAGAATATCACCACAATTACCCAAACTCATCATCTCTGTGGGAATCGACCCTTACATCCACTATACTAATCAGTAGAAGTGGGTTGAGGAATTTAATTGATACCAGGTTTAGGTTATCGTGCCAACGACTCAGCTAGGTTGGGATATTATCCTGATCAGTTGGATGCACACCTGCATATAACACAATACCGAAAACCTACTCTATCAGCACATGTCTGAGGAAGATTGATAAGCAAATGTGGATTTCCATGTTCTACGTTGTCTCATGGTTATATCACATTCCATGAATTTAAGCCCAACTGGGAGTTCGAAAAGAACCGACTTTTTGGCGCCTTGGTGTATGGATGAGAGGATGTTACTTATAGCTCTCATTTTCACCCGGATAGGTGATGGATAGCTTCAATGATGTTAGAAGTTGGGCAAACTCAAGGGCTATTTTTGGAGGTTAACTGTTGTGATCCGCTTCGTTGACGAGGTGAAGCAAGTCTTGATTATTCTATGCCCTCTCTGTGGATTGATGAAGTGGTACCCTTTTCCTCCTTTCGTTTGCTACTCATTGCTTGCTTGATTACAGGTTCAATGGCTGCCCCCTTCTTTCTTGTTGTTGGTACTGCTTGGCTACACTTTTCTGTGCGTCGTTTTTGGGTTTTGTGCTGTGTCGTGCCCTTGTTTACCTTGGTTGTCTTTTTTGTGTTTTTTCGTTCTGTTTGAGTACAATGTGTTGTCTGGAGTAGCTTGTTTGAGGGCAGATTTTATGTTCGTTGTTGCTCTTTAGCTCACCATATTTCTTCAATGATTTGAGCATTTTTTCTCATAAAAAAATCCCACTAAATCTGACAATTTTGTTCCTTTTTTTATCGTTAATTTTATTTTATTCTATTATATACTCACAAATCTAAGTTGTGATCAAGAGGCCAAACTTAAAATAATCGGTTTAGTTAAATAATCAATTTTTTTTAAGTTTCACATTGTAATATTTTGTATAAATGAAAGTTTATAGATCTTGTTAATTACCGCTCATTATCAATAAAATTTTATTTCGGGATTACTAAAGCCAAATTTTATACATCATGTTACTACATTTAGAAGTTCCATAAATTTAAAATATTTATTCAATTATTAATAACAGATAAACTTTTGTAATTAATTAATAAAATAAAATTGAAGCAAATAATATAAATCAAAATACAAAAGCAAAACGCCAGCACCCGTGTTAAATATTTGTTCGTTTCATTTACCAAGAAATATATCCCGAATTTAATAAAACTCATAGGTCTCGCAGCCATTCATTTATAAAAATTTTAATGTACGTGTGTATTAGTGAAATTTTGCATAAATAGAATGAAAAAAATGCGATAGGTTTTTTCAATTTTCTCTATGCACTTATTGGATAACGACATGGGACTGCTCACCAAATAGAAAATGAGTGGAAGAAAACAAAACTAATAAAGGTCCTACAAACCCGGAAAACACAAATTTCTAGTCCTTGTTTTGTTTATGCAGCAGTCATCACTGTTTTTCATTCACTGTTATTTCATTCATATACAATAAATAATTTGTAAAAAACACATATGAAGTAATACATATTCTGGTGATATAAAAATTACTGAATTCGATCTAAAAAAATAATTGCAATAATAATAATGACATTTCATGTTTTTAGTTAATTATTGACAATCAGATCACCTAATCTTAGAGCCATGATTTAGAATGAATTTCTGTGTTATGATGCATTTTTGTTTTGATCATTTTTCCATTATATTATTAGTAAATAAAAGCAAACATACATTTTGAGAAATACATCATATACATACTTGGCGGCAATAAAAATGTAAAACGGGAGATAAGATATTAATTTTGAAAATAGGTGGTAAAACCACAAAAAAAAAAAGAAAAAGGAAAGTGAAGATGTGATTTGTGATAGTAAGGCCACCCGCAACGCGTCACGCGGGTGGCCCGTAATCCGTCACGCCGGGACGAGACGGCGGCGTGATGCGTTGCAGCGCCCCGTCTCGTCCCCAGCCCGCCGAGCGTTCCGTCCCGCCGAGACGGATGGCGAGACGTCTCGCCACGTGCCAGCGCGACGTGGCGCGCTCCGGCGCCATGCGTGGCGCCTACTCGCCGGCCCGTGAGTGGGCATCGTCCGCAATAAATCATTTCGAATTAAAAAAAATTTAAAAAATGAAAAACGGTAGTATTATCGTTTTTTTTTTTTTTTACTCTATAAATACTCCTAATTCATCCTCATTTTACACACAAATACACATCTATTCTTCCCAAATCATCTCCATTTCCTCTTTAATTTTCATCTAACCTCTCATCACAAAATGTCTGGCGACGGAAACTCTGGCGGTGGCAGCTCCGGCGGGTTCGACATCAACGCATTCAGCGACTGGGGGCATGTACAATGTCCTGGGTGGTGGTTCCGGTTCGTCGACGCCGGGCACCTAGGGTTCGTCGACGCCGGGGGGGTACCAACCACCCCATTTTGATGTGGATGCATACGCCCGTCCCTCCGCCCCGAGGTATTCGCAGGGATTATCCTAGATTCGGGAGGATTATTCCGTTGAACCCACTTCGGAAGAAGGCCGAGGCGGTGGAAGCTCCAGGGCGGAGGCGGAGGCGGAGTAGGAGGAGGTGGATCTAGGCCGGCATCCGTATAGCCCCAAAGAAATGTTGGCGGTGTACAACGCCTGGATCAGCGTCTCGTACGATCCCATCGTTGGGAATCAACAATCCCGGAAGTGCTTCTGGGAAAAGGTCACCGAGGCCTACCACGAGATTAAGCCGAAGGGGTCCCGTCGCCGCATATATAAGATGCTCCGCGCTCACTTTGACCAAGTCGACAGAGAGGTCAAAAAATTATGCACCATCTACAAGAGTGAAGCGGCTCATTACCAAAGCGGAGCCACGGGAGCCGACATTCTGAGGTCGGCTTTGCGAGTCTACTTCGACGACACCGCCAAACAATTCAAACATGTCGATGTTTGGGAGGTCGTCAAAGACGAGGAAAGGTGGGCCGGCGGTGTCCGGTCCAGCTCGGGCTCGACCTCGACCTCGAAGCGCACGAAGCACACGGCGGGTGGCCAATACTCCTCTAGTGAGGGCGGTTCGGGCAGCACCGCACAAGAGTTTGCCTCGCAGGAGGTTGAGAGCACGGCAGACGATGCAGGGGGGTTCTCCCGTGGGCGCCGTCGGCCGCAAGGGAGAAATACGGCGAAGACGGCTAGAGGGAGAAGGGGCCGAGCCGAATCAAGCCAGGCGGGCTCGGGCTCGGGGGCACCCTCGAACTCCCTAATGTCCATGTACATGACCGCCACAATGGTGGACACTTCCCGCATGACGCCTCCCCAATACCAAGCCTATCTTGCCGGAATTGAGTTTATGGCAAGACAACTTGGTATTCCGCCTCCAGGTGGCTACAGTGCACCTCCACCGCCTTCGGGGGATGATTCGACGGTGGAGTAGTTTTTTTTTTATTTTCTATAAAATTTTATTTTAAATTATGTAATTTTTATTTTTTTAGGATTTTAATTATGTGTTTTTTTTATTTTTTTTATTTTAAGTATTATTTTTATTTTATGTTGTAATTTTATTTTATTTAATGAAGTGTGTTTTTATTAATTGAATTTGATTGGAAATAAAAATAAAAAATGAAATTGAATGAATAGTAATTTAAGAAACGGTTCAGGGACGGATAAGAGATGGAGCGTTGCAGGTTCCGTCCCTTAGTTAAGAGATGGAGTAAAAAAGTACAGTAGGACCCATGAATAGTAATTTAAGGGACGGTTAAGGACGGATAAGAGACGGCGTTGCAGATGGCCTAAATATAGGACTAACAATCACCACTAAATCTGACGATTTTGTTTAAATTTTTATCGTTAATCTTGTTTTATATTATTATACTCGCAAATCTAAGTTGTGATTAAGAGGCCAAATATAAAATAATCAGTTTATTTAAAATTTAAATTTAAATTTAAATTCTAACCACAAATAAGTTTAAAATTTCAAATGTCCTTATTTGTATTTTCATTTTAATAAATTACTGAAAGAAAAAGTTGTTTAATAGTTGTATCTGGTTTGGATTGACAATTAACAGCTTACGACATGAGAAATGAGAAACATTATCTTAAAAAAAGTGCTATATATAGTGGTTCAATGAAATACACATGTATAAAGGTGGACAATCTAAGATCGTTCTGAATTTTCTGCACTCTCAATCAAATATTCTCTACTATGCAAATATGTAATTGATGCAAACTCAAAACTATATATTTACACTGCACATTTCAAAACAACCTATCACATCCGAATCACTACTTAGGTACAATTTAATGAGTTATGCATATATACTACTAGTACTATATGTGTGGGTGCAGCTGTTTAATCGGAATCGGAATTGGAATTGGAATTGGAATCATGCTTCACAACCGGTTGGTCATCTCGATACCTTCAACATCGGCATCAAGATTCCCCGATCCAGCCTGAATCTCATTCAACATGGCTATGACTTGGATCATCGTTTCAACGGTCGATCACCCAAACAAGCGCACGCTATCTTCAAATGCTGCAACAGCTCCATCTCCAACTCCGGACGCCCCTCTATCAACCGATGATCAAACACACGCGCCAGCTTCATCCTCGCACACTCCTTCACCCACCCCACTAGATTGTCGTCCCCAAAATCCGACTGGTCCGTGGGGCACCTCCCCGTCAGGAGCTCCAGCATCACCACTCCATAGCTATACACGTCCCCCTTGGTCGAGCATCTGAAGCTCTGGTAGTACTCTGGGGGAACGTACCCGGGCGTCCCAGCCAGCGTGCTCACACTTAGATGCGTGTCGACCACACTCTCCATCACCCTCGCCATCCCAAAATCCGACACCCACGCCTCAAAATTCTTATCAATCAGTACATTGCTCGACTTCATGTCTCTATGAATGATGTTAGGGCTGCAGCTGTGGAGGAAGGCCAACCCCCTGGCCGCCCCAACCGCCACCCTACGCCTCATCGGCCAGCTCAGCTTCTTCAGCACCCCTTCTAGGCTCCCGTGCATCATGTACTCGTACACCAGAAGCCGCTCCTCCCCCACCTTGCAGTACCCTAACAACGGCACTAGGTTCTGATGCTTAATCCTACCAATCGTCTCCATCTCAGCAACGAATTCCCTATCGCCTTGCCCACTCACATGCTTCAGTTTCTTCACTGCCACCACAGACCCATACTTGAACACGGCCTTGTACACGTCTCCAAACCCTCCCGAGCCAATGAGGGCGCCACTGTGGAACCCGTTCGTGGCCTCCACAAGATCACCAAATGTGAGCCTCTGCATAGGCCTCTCATCAAAAGTTGAGAGATTAACACTTGGCGCCTCACGTGTCCACACCATGTTACCCGATGAGCTTGATTGCTTCTCCGGGTAGGCCACCCCACCTGCCCCCTCCTCCCTCCTCCCCCTCTTGTTCCTCTCCATAACCACAACCATAACAACGAATATGCAAAAGAGAGACAAGGCCAGCCCCATTTCCACACTCCCTACAAGGGATGCTTCTCTCCTCTTAGGCCTCACCCCATTTCCTCCACCCGATGCTGAGGAGCTGCACGGGCTAAGAGGGTATCCACAAAGTCCAGAGTTATTGACAAATCGATAATCTGGGAATGTATCAAGCGGAGCAGATTCTGGGATCTTCCCACTCAGATTGTTGTTGGACAAATCAATATCTCCGAGCCTGAGACTAGTTAACGACTGTGGGATGGTTCCATTCAACCTATTAAAGGACAAATCAAGAATCGCAACGTTTTTCAGGCCTCCAAGCTCGTCGGGGATAGCCCAGAGAGGCCATTATGCCCCAAGTTGAGCACAAACAAGTAAAACATGGAACCAAGCTCTATAGGAATGCTACCAACCAAGTTATTATACGAAAGGTCAAGAAATATCATGGAACCATTGTGGTTGAAATTGGGCTGAGTGATTCCCCTCCACACGAAGCCAACGGTGCAGGGATGCCTCCTCGACACCCTGCTCAACCCCTCATCCCTAATGCCTCCAAACTCAAGAAAATTCCCGGCTCCGTGGCAGTGATTGCTTCCGTTGTTCTTGATGTACACATAACTCTTCCCGGTCAGCAATGCCACATCAATGTAGCCAGACTGCTTGAACAGAGGCGGTGGAATAGTCCCACTCAAGAAGTTGGTGTTGAGGTCGAGCCAAATCAAGCTCCTGCAGTCCCCCAACTCGCCCGGGATCATCCCGGACAACGAGTTGTTCCCGAGCTTCAGAATCGCTAGATTCGAGAGACGCCCCAGAGAGGCCGGTATCTCACCACTCAACTGGTTGTTGGACAGGGAAATCCAGTTCAACTTGGTGCAGTTGCTGAGGGCAGCAGGTATTGACCCTCTCAAGTAATTAAAATCAATAATGAGATTCTCCAAGCTCTGCAACTGCATCAATTCTTGTGGGATTTCACCCCTTAATTGATTAAACAGCAAGATCATATCTCTGAGCTGGAACAGAGAACCTAAGCTAGGTGGGATTGTCCCAGTCAAATAGTTGAAACTGAGATCAAGGGAGACCAAGTTTGAGCAATTGATTAAGCTCTCAGGTATAACACCAGTTAACAGATTGTTCTGAAGGTACAACACTTTGAAGCTGTTCCTTGGATCTTGACAAAGCTGGGAAGGGATCAAACCAGAGAGGGTATTGGAGCTCACATCCAAAGTCTCCAAATTTATCAATCCGGAGAGAGAATTCAACACTGGGCCCACGAAATAATTGAAAGATGTGAAATTTCATGAAAAAGAATAATATGGAAACGAATTGAGATAGAAGATGAAAGAATATCTCATTAAACTTCAAAAAAAATTTCTCAAAAAAAACAAGCTACATAGCAGCTAGCTATTTATACTAAAGCTAAGATATTTATTGAAGAAACTAACAAATATTCCAACTAAACTCATAACCAACTTTGTAACTAACTCAGCAGCTGACTAGATGCCAGCTGGAGGTGACTCAGCATCTTTCTAGCTGTATGCCAGCTCAGCTCGTTGCCATGCACACCTGCAATCTTTCTCTTTCGACTTCATTCTTTCACTCAAGCTTCATGCACGGCTTTGCTCAAACTCTTATTTTCCACATGCCCCTTCAAGATGGATCATAGAGGCTCTCAAAATTCATCTTGCTAAGTATTGAATGGAAAGCCATTGGCCCCAAAGGCTTGGTAAAAATGTCAGCCACTTGGAGATTGTTTCTGATATGTAAGGGTTTGATCACTCCCTCAAGGAACCTTTCTCTCACTGTATGACAATCTATCTCAATGTGTTTCGTTCTCTCATGGAAAACTGGATTAGAGCAGATATAAATGGCCGATTGGTTATCACAATAAAGAGGCACAGCTTTCTCCACTTTGAATCCAAAATCTGCAAGTAAAGCTACTGCCCACACCACTTCACAGGTGGCTTGTGCCATTGCTCTATACTCAGCCTCTGCTGATGATCTTGAAATGGTGTTTTGCTTCTTTGACTTCCAAGATATCAGAGAGTTTCCAAGGTATAAACAATAGCCTGTCATCGATTTCCTTGTATCTTGACAAGAGGCCCAATCTGCATCTGAGAACATGCTAAGACTGATCTTGCAATTGCTGGAATAGAATAACCCATGACCTGGAGATCCTTTTAAGTACTTCAACACTCTTTCTGCAGCTTCCCAGTGCTCATCAGTGGGATTGGCCACATATTGGCTAAGTTTATGCACAGCAAAAGTCACATCAGGTCTGGTTATACACAAATATAGCAATCTACCAATCAATCTTCTATATTTGGATGTATCTTCCATAGGCTTCCCTGAATCTATCCTCAGTTTCTTCAAGGGATCCATAGGCACGGCAGAGGGTTTACATCCCATCATTCCAGTGTCTCTCAATAAATCCATGACATACTTTCTTTGAGATATCAAGATCCCTTTCTTATTCCTAGCAATTTCAACTCCAAGAAAATATTTGGGGGATCCTAGATCCTTGAACTTAAAGTGTTGAGATAGAAAGGTCTTGAAACTCTCTGTCATCTCTGGATCAGTTGTTGCCACCAAAATGTCATCAACATACACAACAATGCCAAAGAAACTAGTGTTATCCCTCTTGAAGAAAAAAGAGTGGTCTGATGCGGACTGTTGCAAACCGAAGCCTTTCAAAACTTCAGAGAACTTTAAGTACCACTGCCTGGAGGCTTGTTTAAGACCATAAAGGGACTTCTTTAGTTTACACACCAATGTTGATTGAGGAGTTGCCCCTTCAACAGTCTGCCACTCCACATTATAACCTGGTGGCAGCGTCATATATATGTCTTCTTCTAGTTCTCCATAGAGAAAAGCATTATTGATGTCTAGGTGAGATAATGACCACCCCTCAGTAGCTGCTAAGGCCAATAAAAGCTTCACTGTAGTCAGTTTAGCAACAGGGGAAAAAGTATCCAGAAAGTCTACACCCTCTAATTGTGTGAAGCCCTTTGCAACAAGCCTTGCTTTGTATCTTTCTACTGATGCATCAGGATTGTATTTCACTTTGTATACCCATTTGCAATCAATGGGTATCTTCCCTGATGGTAAAATAGTCACAAACCATGTCTCAGTTCTCAAGAATGCATCCAACTCATCATGTTTGCTGTGATCTATCTTTGTTTGATAGCTATTCAGCTATAAATAATGCCTCTGATACCATGTGAAATTTCATGAAAAAGAATAATATGGAAACGAATTGAGATAGAGGATGAAAGAATATCTCATTAAACTTCAAAAAAAACTTCTCAAAAAAACAAGCTACATAGCAGCTAGCTATTTATACTAAAGCTAAGATATTTATTAAAGAAACTAACAAATATTCCAACTAAACTCATAACCAACTTTGTAACTAACTCAGCAGCTGACTAGATGCCAGCTGGAGGTGACTCAGCATCTTTCTAGCTGTATGCCAGCTCAGCTCGTTGCCATGCACACCTGCAATCTTTCTCTTTCGACTTCATTCTTTCACTCAAGCTTCATGCACGGCTTTGCTCAAACTCTTATTTTCCACAAAAGACATCTTCAAAACCCTCAATCTGCTGAGTTTCAAGAATGTTTCCACCGGAAATTCGCCGGAGAAGTTGTTGACTGATACGATCATATCTATCATATCTCTTAGGATCTTCTAATTATTTAGTTTTCTCTTATTCACCATATCTTTCCCATATTTGTTTAGATATTTGTTTCTTGTTCATTAAGTTAGAGTAGTAGTATTCTAGTATTATAAATAGGAGATCTTGTTTCTTGGGACCCACCGGGCGCTTGGGTGTCGATGGGTAACCTGGATTATGAAGAGATCGCGTCCATATATTACCCTGATTATGATGGTGACTCTGATGGATATGATGAGGACGTTGATGTCCACCGCGACCCATCTAGCAACTCACAACTAACTGTGATTGTTGTCCCGCCACCACCACCACAACGCTCGTCATCTTGCTTGAGCATGACAAGCCACTGACGTTCAGCAGCGTCACTGTCCGCTATAGCTGTTGTCCCATCTTTGAATCTGCCCCCAATAGTCCCGTCTTGCAGCCCCGACGACGACAGCGGGGAGGAGAGCGGATTGATAGATGAACTGCCTCCACCCGCTATGATCTCTCCGTCGTGCAACCCTGGAGAGGAAGAAACATTGTTAGATGGCGACGAGGAGGTTGATTCCATTGAGGAAGTGAAGAACGTCGTCGCATCTCTCGATGCTGCTCTAATGACATCTCCCGATGTTGTTGAGAATTGTTTTAGTGAAAATGGTGGTGCTTATCTATGTGCATTAGTTGGAAATACAGTTGCACCGTCCTTTCCAATACATGGGAAGGAGATTGCCTGTATCTATGGGGTTTTGAATGTAGGTGATGCTACAAGTATGATTCATCGACATTGCTCGACACCGATGCTCAGTTGATTCCTCCGCGAAATAACAAGCCGTGTTTGCGCATTCAGGGATGTGTGGCAGAGCTTTTCATTTTAGCATTGAATTTGGATGACCACATCAGTCCGCCTTTGTTGATTTTTTACGGAGGTCATGAAGAGGGACGCTCAACTGTTCGGTGTGTGTTTGATCCAGGAGGAGATGTCTCGCCAAAGTCGGCTTTCAACTCTCTTTATTACTTCGTGGTTCCCACCTTGAGGACAAGGTGGATTTCAACCGTGGGGGAGTTGATACGATCATATCTATCATATCTCTTAGAATCTTCTAATTATTTAGTTTTCCCTTATTCACCATATCTTTCCCATATTTGTTTAGATATTTTTTTCTTGTTCATTAAGTTAGGGTAGTAGTATTTTAGTATTATAAATAGGAGAGCTTGTTATCATTTTATTCATTCAATGAACATATTATTTTCCATAAACTTGTCTTGAGTAACAAGAATATCATATTTCGTTTCCAAATTGTTGTTCATCGGAGAACGTCCGAAAATCAGCAATTCGTGAGCTTTCCTTCGAGCACGTCGAAGGTTCGATCACCTTAACTCTCCGAGAAGTTAGCCATCTGGCCTCGTTACGGAGAACGTCCGTAACAACTAGTTGATACGATCATATCTATCATATCTCTTAGGATCTTCTAATTATTTAGTTTTCCCTTATTCACCATATCTTTCCCATATTTGTTTAGATATTTGTTTCTTGTTCATTAAGTTAGGGTAGTAGTATTCTAGTATTATAAATAGGAGAGCTTGTTATCATTTTATTCATTCAATGAACATATTATTTTCCATAAACGTGTCTTGAGTAACAAGAATATCATATTTCGTTTCCAAATTGTTGTTCATCGGAGAACGTCCGAAAATCAGCAATTCGTGAGCTTTCCTTCGAGCACGTCGAAGGTTCGATCACCTTAACTCTCTGAGAAGTTAGCCATCCGGCCTCGTTACGGAGAACGTCCGTAACAACTGGTGCTTTCATCCCGTACTCATGACGTCAACATACCATGGCCCATCTACGTCGGAACGGACGACGAGGGAAGTGACGCCGGCACTGCATATAGGCCCACCGCGTCGTCCCGACCAATCGGGGAAGGCTTCGGTCGACCCAATCACATTAGGGTTTGATAAATTAAATGCACGCCTCGACAGTATGGATCGACGGGTGGACAAATTGGAGTCGCGTATGAACGCGAACAACCGATGACTGGGGAAGCTTCGACCTCCACAACGGCCTGATCCGGAACCACCTTATGGTCTTCCTGATCGTGGCGGCGCTGATTGGGACAAGCAGCACCGACGTTACACCCAGCCTACGTACCGGCGGCCACAACACCACCAGTCGGATAGGTACCCACCGCCGCCTCCATATCAGCTGGATAGACGATGTCCGTACCACCTCCACCAAACTCGTTCTCAACTGCCCGAGCACTATCAACCCTTCGACTATGGACCGCCACCCACGTACAGGGGGTTCCCGCTTCATCAATTTCTACAGCTGCAACCTTCTCGCCACCCACCCTGTTGGGACCCGCCGAGCGCTCGGATGCTGATAGGTAACCTGGATTATGAAGAGAGCGCATCCGTATATTACCCTGATTATGATTGTGACTGTGATGGATATGATGAGGACGCTGATGTCCACCGAGACCCATCTAGAAACTCACAACTAACTGTCAGTGTTGTCCCGCCACCACCACCACAACGCTCGTCATCTTGCTTGAGCATGACAAGCCACTGCCGTTCAGCAGCGTCACTGCCCGTGCCCGCTGTAGCTGCTATCCCATCTTCGAATCTGCCCCCAACAGTCCCGTCTTGCAGCCCTGACGACGACAGCGGAGAGGAGAGCGGATTGATAGATGTACTACCTACACCAGCTATGATCTCTCCGCCGTGCAGGCCCTATATCAGTGGAGAGGAAGAAACATTGTTAGATGGCGACGAGGAGGTTGATTCCATGGAGGAAGTGAAGAAGGTCGTCGCATCTCTCGACGCTGCTCGCATGAAATCTCCCGATGTTGTTGAGAATTGTTTTAGTGAAAATGGTGGTGCTTATCTATGTGCATTAGTTGGAAATAAAGTTGCACCGTCCTTTCCAATACATTTGAAGGAGATTGCCTTTATCTATGGGGATTTGCATGTTATGGATGCTATACGTCTGAATCCTTAATCAACATCGCTCGACACCGATGCGAGGTTGATCTCTCCGCGCAATGACACGTCATGTTTGGGCATTCTTGGAAGCGTGGACAAGCTTTTCGTTTTGGCATGGAATTTTGCCGACAACATTGGGTCTCCTTTGTTGATTTTTGACAAAGGTGAATAAGGGGGACGTTCAGCTGTTCGATATGGGTTTGATCCAGGAGGAGACGCCTCGCCAAAGCGTTTGCTTTCAACTCTCGTCGTTGCTTTATGGTTTCCACCTTGAGGACAAGGTGGATTTCAACTGTGGTGGAGTTGATACGATCATATCTATCATATCTCTTAGGATCTTCTAATTATTTAGTTTTCCCTTATTCACCATATCTTTCCCATATTTGTTTAGATATTTGTTTCTTGTTCATTAAGTTAGAGTAGTAGTATTCTAGTATTATAAATAGGAGAGCTTGTTATCATTCTAATCATTCAATGAATATATTATTTTCCACAAACTTGTCTTGAGTAACAAGAATATCATATTTCGTTTCCAAATTGTTGTTCATCGGAGAACGTCCGAAAATCAGCAATTCGTGAGCTTTCCTTCGAGCACGTCGAAGGTTCGATCACCTTATCTCTCCGAGAAGTTAGCCATCCGGCCTCGCTACGGAGAACGTCCGTAACATTGACCGAGACGTCGAGGAGCTCGAGAAGAGGGCAATCCCCCAGATTTTCAGGCAGTTCGACATGAAATTGTTCACAGACAAATCCAACTCCAAAAGAGACGAGCAAGAATGAGAGGAAGACATTGGAAAAACACCATGGAAATGATTCTGTTTAAGGTAGAGAAACTGCAAGCTCCCAATTGGATTAGGAACTGCACTAGTGAGCTGGTTATTGGTGAGATTAAGGAATCTGAGTTTCTGGCAAATGGAAAAATCAACTTCGCCGTAGAATTTGTTGGAAGATAAGTCTAGATGAATCAAATTAGGACAGTCGCTCAAAATGGGAAATCTAGTGGAGAAATTGTTCCCCTTCAAAGACAAATGCTGAAGCTCCGGAAACTCAGTGCTCGACAAAAGCCAAGAAATCGCGTTTTCTCCAGAGATTTTGTTGTAAGAGAGATCTATAAATTGGACCAACATTAGCCCTGGCGGCGGGACTTGTTCATCAAAAGGGGTCATGAAATTGGCGGAGAGATTGAGGGATACCAAATTGGGGCAGAGACCGAGAGCTGAAACGTCGGAAACGGGGCTGGAAATCTGGTTTTGGGCGAGGTCTAAAGAAGTGAAGGAAGTGGGGCATGAGAATTTGGGAGGGAGGTGGATTGTGCTGGAGATGTTGGCGTTTTTGAGGAGGAGGGATTGAAGGTGTTGGAGGGGGAGGAGGAATTGAGCGAGTGTGGAGAAATCGGTGTGGAGAGGATGGTTGGAGAGGTGGATTGAGGAGACGCGGGAGTGTTTGCAAGAGACGCAGCTGAAATTGCATGAGGAGATTGTGGGTGTTGAACGGTATAGTCGACATATTTAGAGAAGGGAAACACTATAATTTGTATTGAATGTGTTATTGATCAACTGTACAGAGTGCCCTTTAAATAGGATGCAGGAGAAGATGTACTGGTAAGACATTGATTACATTGATTATGCAATATTCTATCAATCTCCTAATTTGTGTGATTGATCCTAATTGCAATCTTTCCTTATCACTATGATTTGATTCTAATTTGCAATCTTTCCTTTCTAATACTCCCCTTCAAATTGAGTGGTGGGGTCTCCAATACTCAATTTGCAAAGAGCATCTCCAAAGGCCATCGTATTGACTGCCTTCGTCAACATGTCAGCAAGCTGATCTTCTGAGCGAACAAATGGTAGCTCAACAATTCCCCTTTCAATGTTTTCTTTGATAAAATGTCTGTCCACCTCGACATGTTTGGTTCGATCGTGTTGGACCGGGTTTTCTGAAATACTTATGGCGGCCTTGTTGTCACAGTACAGTCAGCACTTCTTTCTTGGAGAGAGACCAAGTTCCTTCATCAGCCTTCTTAACCACATTATCTCAGTTAATCCATTTTTGATACCCCGAAACTCTGCCTCGGCACTGGAAAGAGCCACCACTTTCTGTTTTTTACTTCTCCAAGTCACCAAGTTACCCCCAACAAAGGTAAAATATCCCGCGGTGGACCTCCTATCATTCGGATTCCCGGCCCAATCAGCATATGTGTATCCATGAATATCAAGGTTCCCATTTCTAGAGAATAGTACTCCATGTCCCGTTGTTCCCTTCAGATATCGACAAATTCTAAGTGCTGCCTCCATATGATCCGTCTGTGGTTTATGCATGAACTGACTCACGACCCTACGGCATAGGCAATGTCTGGCCTAGTGTGCGATAAGTAGATAAGCTTTCCAACTAGTCGCTGATATCTCCCTCGATTAGTCAACTCGGCTTTATCATCAATCTGTAATCCATGATTAACTGCTATGGGCGTATCTGCCGGTTTACACTCTAGGAGCCCTGTTTCTGCAAGAATGTCCAGAATATATTTTCTCTGCCTTAGAAAGATCCCTCTCTGAGATCTCAACACCTCGATCCCAAGGAAGAATTTGAGATCCCCTAAGTCCTTCATCTCAAACTCCTGAAACAGATTCTTCTTCAAGTTCTCAATTTCTTCCAAGTCGTCACCTGTGATAATCATGTCATCGACATATATGATCAAGCAAGTGATTTTATCTCCTCTCCTTTTCAGAAACAAAGTATGATAAGAGTTACTTTGTTTGTATCCATAGCTAATCATTGCTCCGGCGAACTTCCCAAACCATACTCTTGGGGACTGCTTTAACCCATATAAGGTTTTCCTTAGTCTACATCCTTCCCCCATCTTGAAATCTGCTGCGAAACCTGGAGTGGCCTCCATATACACCTCTTCTTCCATTTTTAGCTCACCATGAAGAAAGACGTTCGTCACATCGAACTGGTGTAGTGGCCAATCTTTATTTGCCGCCACAGACAATAGGACACGAATTGTGTTCATCTTGGCCACTGGAGAAAAAGTTTCGGAATAATCCACCCCATATGTCTGGGTGTAGCCTTTCGCGACTAGCCGTGCTTTGTACCTCTCAACTGAGCCATCTGGTCTCCTCTTGATAGTGAAAACCCATCGACATCCTACAGGCTGTTTCCCTTTGGGTAAGATACATGTTTCCCAAGTGTTGTTAAGGATTAGTGCATCTATTTCCTTTTGCATTACCTCTCTCTAATGCTTATGTTGCATAGCCTCTTCCCATGACTGTGGGATCTCTTCTTCCTCGTACAGTGCCTTCTCAAATGCTTGAGCCATTTCGCTCAAATGACTCGTAACTAGGCAAGCAACAGAGTAGCGAGCCTTCCTGTTAACCCTCTCCGAGGTATATATTTTTGGCGGAACCCCCCTGTTGGCCCGTGGTGGAAGGATGTATCCCCCTGTGTCCGGGTCAATTCCTTCAACTTCTTCTATCCCACTAGTTTCTTCAACCGTGTTCGCCACATCGGGGCCTACTTCTTCCTCTACACTCATATCATCAGTAGAAAAGAAAACTGGAGAAGTAGGGTTATCAGAACTTACATCGGATAGCCTCAACGGGGAAGTAATTGGGGGTGTGTCACCTTCAGGAATGGGCTGTCCTACTTCAGAGACCTGCTCAGCGGGATCGCTTACTGCCGCCTCTGGTAGGTCCACTGCAGGATTACTTGGTGTTGGCATTGGCGCTGATACCCAACTTAGCGGGTCCTTACTATTATTCTCCCCCTGACTGCTAAGGTGGGTATAGAAGTATTCGGTTGCAAGGAAATTGCAGTTCATTGTGACAAACATGCAGTTAGTTTTAGGATCAAAGCACCTATACCCCTTTTGGTTTATTACATACCCCACGAAGACGCACTTAATTGCACAAGGAGACAGTTTGGTTCGTTCATGTTTTGGGGTATGGACAAAAACGGAGCACCCAAAAACTCGTGGTTCAAGGGTTAAAGGTGGTGGAATTTTAGTGAAGGAGGACAGGGCTTGGAGTGGTGTTTGGTATTTGAGGATGTTGGTGGGTAATCTGTTCAAAAGATAGGCTGAGGTGGCAATAGCTTCTGGCCAGAAGTGTTTTGGGGCTTTTGACTCAATGAGCATGGACCGGGTCATTTCAAGTAGGGAACGGTTTTTCCTTTCAGCTACACCATTCTGTTCGGGAGTATTGGCACAACTGGTTTGGTGAATTAGGCCATTTACTTGTAAAAATTGTTTCATGGCCGAATTAACAAATTCCCTTCCATTGTCTGATCTCAGAATTTTTATAGAGTGTTGATACTGGGTTTTTATGAGGTTAAAGAAGTGTGAAAAGTGTGTATAGACCTCGGATTTTTGTTTCATGAAATAAACCCAAGTCATGCGAGTGCAGTCATCTACAAAAATTAAATAGTATCTAAGATCTTGTCCCCCAAGGAAAGGTGCAGGCCCCTAAACATCAGAGTGGATTAAGGTAAAAGGGAAATCAACACGGGTATTATTTAAAGGATAAGAGGTTCGGTGGCTTTTGGCCAAAAAACAAGTTTCACAATAATCATCATGTTTAGAAACAAAACTAGGAAACAATAATTTTAAGTAACCGCTAGAGGGGTGTCCCAAGCGCCGATGTCAAAGCCAAGCTTTCCTATCGGCAGACCCGTGAGTTAGCATGGCAGTCCCTTTTTGAGTTATCTCGTCTACATAGTACAACCCATCATGTTCAGTGCCACGTCCAATTATTTCCCCGGTTCGGATATCCTGCAACAGACAGAAATGTGGTTGCATTAATAAGGTGCAATTTAACTCTTTCGTGACATGGCTAATAGACAACAGTTTATGAGACATTGAAGGGATGTAAAGGCAATTAGATAATTGAAGGGTATGTGATATTTTCACAGTTCCGGCCACCTCAACTTTTGTAAACTCCCCATTCGCTGTCTGAATATGGGATTTCTGAGGTTTTTGAATCCCTGTAAGATCTGAGGCATCATAAGTTATCGTATCAGTTGCCCTGCAATCAAATATCCATTTATTATTTTTCTCATATCCACTAGATACCTGACACGTAATTCCATGATTTCTGAGGGGCTGAAATTGATTTTTACACATAATTGGGGTAACTACGGAATTATAAGAAAAGTGGGGTAACTTTCAGCATTTGTTAGGATTTTGGGGTAAATTCTGAAAGTCTTTTGAAGTTTGGGGCTCTTTAATAAAAGAAGCCCCAAATTCGTCGATTATACCTAAAACCCTAGGCGCCGATTATGTCTCCATCCCCTCTTCTTCTTCTCCACGTAATTCTTCACTCCAATCGGCAATGACACTCCCACTCCTTCCGGCGACGAAATTTGCCATTCTGGTCCTGTTCGCCGGTTGGGCTGTGGCGAAGTCGCCCGGATTTACGGGCTGGGTCGCGCCTCCTATCTCTTGGCCTCCGACCGCTGTGGCGGCATGCCCACCGCGGTTCCAGGGTTGACGTTGCGGCGGCGGTTTGCCGTGTTTTTCTTCCCACCAGTCGGGGTATCCGATAAGCTCAAAGCATGACTCCTTCGTATGCTTCTTCCGTTTGCAATAGGAGCATACTAACTTCGATTTGTCCTCCTCATCACTCCGATTGGTATGTTTTCTCCCATTTCCGCTGCGACCACCACCCCGCGAGCCGCCGGTGTGGCTTTGCCACCCTCGGACGGCGAGACCCGCTCCGATTCCGTCAGTGGTGACTGCTCCGCCATTGTTCGCCGTCTGTAAAATCTGGAGGTGTGTCTCCTCTTGCTGGACTAGATTGTACGCGAAATCGACCGAGGGAAGTGGATTTAATTTCAGTATTTCCCGCTTGGTTGATTCATACTTGCTATCAATTGCATAGACAAATTGGCACAATCTATGATCTTGTATGAATTTGTTGAGGATTTCAATATCTTCCGGACACTTCATTGGGTTACTCTGTTTTTGATCAATTGAAATACATATCTCCTGCAACTTGCTCCATATTTCGTCTAACGAGATGTTTCCCTGTCTCAGTGTACTTGCTTTGAATTGGAGATCATACACTTGGATTCTGTCTCCTCCGCTTCCATATGTGACGGCCAACGCATCCCAGATGTGCTTGGTCGTCGGGTGTTGTGAGATTCGACTGACTAGTCGAGATTCAATGTTTTGGGTCAGCCACTTAAACACACAGCGAACGGCTTGTTGCCACTGCGTGAAGGCTGGATCGGTTCGTGGTGGGGAAGGTGGAACTCCGGTCACATGAGATATCATCCCCGACCACTTATTGCTGCCTTCATGAGTACGGACCAGAGAGCGTAATTCTCTCCGTTGAGTTTGTCCCCGTCGATGTGGAGGGGCTGTGTGTCGATTCTGTATGACACCACAGCAGTTTCTGGTGGGTTGTTTTGGTTCCTCGCAAAACTATTGCGCATGAAATTGGCAAATTGCCGGGCAAATTCGTCCGTTATGGACTGGTTGGTAGTTTCTGTCAGTTTCTTATCTTCCTCGTCTGACATGTTTCTGGTACAGGTACAAGGCCGAGAAAGGTAACACGGGAAAGGGCCGAGAAAGGTATCAAGGACGATGATGAAACCTTTTCTGAGTCCAAACCCGCTCTGATACCATGTTGAACGGTATAGTCAACATATTTAGAGAAGGGAAACACTATAATTTGTATTGAATGTGTTATTGATCAACTGTACAGAGTGCCCTTTAAATAGGGTGTAGGAGAAGATGTACATGGTAAGACATTGATTACATTGATTATGCAATATTCTATCAATCTCCTAATTTGTGTGATTGATCCTAATTGCAATCTTTCCTTATCACTATGATTTGATTCTAATTTGCAATCTTTCCTTTCTAACAGTGGGCTGCCAGTTGGGGAGCTGGTCGGGGTTGGGGAGTGAGTGCATGAACGAGAGTCGTCACCGTCGCCGTCTATGGCGGAGGAGGAGAGAGATAGGATGAGGAACAAGAGTGGGCGGAGATAGGGGTGGTGGTGATGCTCCATTTTTTTCCAGCAAGACTGGGTTTTTATTATGGATAGTAGCTACGCCATTGATAACAGATTTAAGAGTAGTTGGTATTTTGTGAAGAAGATAGATTGCTGAAATATATGTTGAATTATGAGGGTGACAAATTTACAGAGCTGCCATGTGACACATCTCTCTCTCTCTCTACATGTATTGCTGCTATGTCAATGAGTTTGCATGTATGGGGATGGATCGGTCACTGTCACTTCTATACAAGATTTTATTAAATGCTTTCATTCACTTTCAATTTTTACTCTTTACTCATCACTCATTTCATGTTTTCATCATCTCACAAAATATTAAACTCCAATGACTCTCGTCTCAGCTAGTTTGGTATATTTATAAATTTGTGAATGAAAGGTTACTTTGTCCTGATATACTGCCTCTATCCGTTAAAAAAATATTTTTCTACTGTTTTAAATATAATTTATTTATTTTTTATCCATTTTAGACTTAAACTAAATTAATATATTCTCATTTTGTTATAAAATTAATATATAAAAACAGAATCCACATTCTACTAAGTCCACATTCTACTAAATAGATTACAAATGGTGGATGGAGCGAGTATATATATTTAAATGAAGGATTCTATAAAATGAACTACTTCCTTCGTTTCACTATAGTTGAGTCATTTTTCCATTTCGGGAAGTTTCTTCATAGTTGAGTCATTTCCATATATGGTAACTTTTTTCTCTTTCTTATCTTACTCTCTCTTACTTTATTCTCTCTACTTTATTCACTTTATACTTTATTCTCTCTACCTCTTCCTCTCTCTTACTTTTTTAACTATTTATTTAACACACCCAACATCACTTTCTTAGACTCTGTGCCCAAAAGTTCCGCTTCAACTACAGTGAAACGGATGGAGTATATATTAAACTAAAGATAAACTAAAATGGTGGATGAACTTAATGCATAGAGTGTATATATACTATTCATTACGTGCGTCATTTAAAGTTCTATTTTGATTCGACACAAATTCCAATAAAATCTTTGACTTTGTGAATTAGAGATGGAAATGAGTTAGTAGAATATAGATATCACTTTTATATATTAATTTAGTTGAAAGGTGAGATGAACTTATTTATGGACTATGGATGGAAAAAAAAGGAACTTTAAACCGTGGACATGTCGAAATCGCATGGAATATTTTTTCAAGAACGGAAAGAGTAAATTAAATACTTAAGTAATGCACAAGTCTTATAATAAAACTATATATATATATATATAGAGAGAGAGAGTTGTGATCATATAATAACCCTCAAATCACGTAATAACCCTATAACCAAATCTGGACCACACATATTTTCTAATCTTGTGGTTCAGATATAAACTTAGATTTACTTCATAAAAAAAGCGCGGGGGTAAATATGTCAGTTCCCTCATTTAATTTCTGAATTTCGCCAAATATCACGTAAAATGATAAAATAATATATGTTAGGTTTATTGCATAGAATGATAGTTTTGCCGGATAGAATGATACTCTGAGTTGATAAAATGATAATATGTCGTTTCCCTCATTTAATTTCTGAATTTTGCCAAATATCACGTAAAATGATAAAATGATATATGTTAGGTTTATTGCATAGAATGATAGTTTTGCCGGATAGAATGATACTCTGAGTTGATAAAATGATACTTTTTGACTGACTGATAAAATGATATATGTTAGGTTTATTGCATAGAATGATAGTTTTGTTGGATAGCATGATACTCTGAGTTGATAAAATGATACTTTTGACTGACTGATAAAATGATAAAATGATATATGTTAGGTTTATTGCATAGAATGATAGTTTTTCCGGATAGAATGATACTCTGAGTTGATAAAATGATACTTTTAGCTTATAAATGTTAGGTTTAGTGCGTAAAATGATAGTTTTGCAGGATAAAATGATACTTTCAGCCGATAGAATGATAGTTTTGCCGGGTAGAATGATACTTTCAGCCGATAGAATGATAGGTATTTTTGGTGTATAAAATGACATTTTTGTTTAATAAGATGATACTTTTACCTGATAAAATGATAATCTAAGCGGATAAAATGACAGTAACCTTATAAAAATGATACTCTGAGTTGATAAAATCATACGTTTACTGCTTTATGATAAAATGATAGGTTTATTGCATAGAATGATAGTTTTGCCGGATAGAATGATACTCTGATTTGACTGACTGATAAAATGATAAAATGATATATGTTAGATTTATTGCATAGAATGATAGTTTTTCCGGATAGAATGATACTCTGAGTTGATAAAATGATACTTTTAGCTTATAAATGTTAGGTTTAGTGCATAAAATGATAGTTTTACCGGATAGAATGATACTTTCAGCCGATAGAATGATAGTTTTGCCGGGTAGAATGATACTTTCAGCCGATAGAATGATAGGTATTTTTGGTGTATAAAATGACATTTTTGTTTAATAAAATGATACTTTTACCTGATAAAATGATAATCTAAGCGGATAAAATGACAGTAACCTTATAAAAATGATACTCTGAATTGATAAAATGATACGTTTACTGCTTTGTGATAGAATGATAGGTTTATTTCATAGAATGATAGTTTTGCCGGATAGAATGATACTCTGAGTTGATAAAATGATACTTTTGACTGACTGATAAAATGATAAAATGATATATGTTAGGTTTATTGCATAGAATGATAGTTTTGCAGGATAGAATGATTCTCTGAGTTGATAAAATGATACTTTTGACTTACTGATAAAATGAGCGAAATTCAGAAATTAAATGAGCGAAATTTGGATACGTAAATTTTATCATGAGCGAAATGACATATTTACCCCCGCGCTTTTTTTTATGAAGTAAATCTAAGATTGAATCTAGATCACGTGATTTTAAAAATGTGTGGTCCAGATTTAGTTATAGGGTTATTACGGAAATTTGGGTTATCATTATAATGCATATATATATATATATATATATATATATATATATATATATATATATATATATAGGAGCCTTATTCTCCTTTTCACCTCTTAGATCCTTTTTCCTTCTTAATATTACGCGTTAGATCTAAGGCATCAACGGATCAGATTGATTCTATAAATCTGGTTCCGTGTTGCATTATAGAAGGTGGCTGTATGCATTACAGGGTTATTATTGACATTTGACGGTAAACGAACTACCCTATTTTGGTATCTGCGAATTTTACGGGTTTGTAATATTCCGACTCTTCTTCTTTCACCATTCATTACGCACACCACCAAAACCACTCCATCCACTCTCTCCACTACCGAAAACCCTAGATCTCACTCCCCGTCACCGCGTTTGAAGAATTAGCAGCAGTGCACACAAATTTCGCTGACAACTAGCTACCGGCGTTACATCGGCTCCAAAACACCGACTCCTTTCGTCTAGGTATGTTTGAAAAGGGACGTGGGCATTTTTTTCTGGGCGATTTTGCAGACCCGAATTGTTAAAATTGCAACTTTGAATATGCCGAGACGCAGAAATTTTAGAAATAACTTGTTCTTTGTTCATGATTTTCACTGAATCTGTCGTGATATTTGGTTCGATTCAATAGACATAAATTCCGGTATCTTATGGTTTTTTGGTTTCTGCCAGATCCAAAATGCCTAATCGAGGTCGACCGCGCTCACAACCTTCACAAGCTGCAGGTATATTTGAGTCGCTAATTGTGCAATTCAAAACCATATGTGTTGAGTGTGTGGAAGGTTAATTGCATGTCTGTTTAGTGCGCATTAGGCCATGTTAAAACCGCATTGCATATGCAGTGGGTTGCATTATTAAAAAAATATTGATAAATGTAACCGGATCTGTTGTTGTTCTGCGAAAAGTGGTTCTTGAAAGAATTTTATATGCATTATTTTGTTTATGAAGTGCATTATGTACATGTTCATTGTCCTAATTTGCAGTACATCATGCATTTTAAGGGTATTGTGTGTATTGCTTACGCAACTAAGTCAAGAGTACATGTACTTATTATTTGGTTTGAGTAGTGCATTATGTATATATTTAAATTGTCATTATGTGTAGTAAATTATGCAATATGTAGGGTATTGTGTGTTTTAGTGACTAAACTCAGGACAAATTATATATGTGCATTATTTAGGTTAGAATGTGCATTATGTACAATGATTTATGCATTATGTTGAGTATATTATGCATTCATAAGGGTATTGGTTGTGTTGGTTAATCTACTCAGTCAAGATTAAATATGTTAATTATTTGGTGTGGGCAGTGCAGTGTGAATCTGTAATTATGCATCTGTTGGAGTATGTTGTACATGTTGATTGGTATTCTTTATATGGGTTAATAAACTTTGTATGTAATACATGTGCATTCTTGGGTTTAGACAATGCATTATGTATCATGATATTTACATTAACTGATGTATATTATGCATTATCAAAGGTAATTTGTATATGTACGTACATTGTGAAACAGGTAGTGTATGTATCATATGTGCATTACTTGCCTTGTGTTATGCATTATCGGTCATTTTTAATTCATAATTTCGTATGATTCAAGCATTATTTGATATGATATATGAATTTATCCTTTAAAAGTTCATATCATTATGTATTCTGATTAAGTGATAATTTTCTGATTTAATATTTTGTTTGTTCCATATCAGAGAAGCAACTTAGATTAGACATAGACGATGCAGTGGACGATGTTATTCCCGTTGCGCTTGCGAAAAAGTTTAGGTATAGGTTGGCCGAGGTAGGCCCTAGTACGTCCAGAGATGATAGTGAGCCGAAACAGACTAAAGGACGAAAGGGTGATCGACTGTGCGTTTGGGGCGGTCCTTTGTTTTGACATTAAGGAAATCCCCAGTTATCTTGCTTATTGGGTGTTGAACGCCCTTAATCAAGCCCGCGTTGCCTTGTTTGTCATAAGTGGATGTATCAAAACGATATGAAAATGTGCACAATTTGAATTAAACCTTTCATTATATTTCGAGAACTTATCATTATTCAGCAATAAACAAAGTGCATTACGTTTTTTTAGCTGTGCATTATGTTTAATTAAATTGTCATTATTTGCAATACATTATGCATTATGAGAAGTATGCATGGTATATTAAAAGTGGATATAAATTCATCAGAAGACAGATAAGTGCATTATTTGATTAAACCGTTGAATTATGTACCCAGAAATTGTCATTATTTAAAATGTTTTAGGGAATACGACATATCAATGGGCTGCATTATTTACTCAAATAAGTGCATTATTTAATTAAAACGTTGCGCCAGAATTCGGGGATGCATGGCATTATTTAATTAAAACGTTTCCGACCGACAAAAGGCTTCTACTCCGAATAACATTCAGGTACAACAACCACTGTACAAAAAACCAAGAGATCAGCAAATGCATACATGGCATGCCATGTTCTGACACGTAATGGACCTAAGAATAACTTTACTATGTATATATTTACATTACATAATACGTTAATTATGTTTAACTCAAACACGCGCTATTTTTAAACATTGTTATTAATGTCTACGTACTATACCCTAGCCCCTAAGCTTAGTAAACCGTTAGGGGAAACAAGAAACGTGTACCAAACATCAGAACACGGTACAACTTGTGCGCATGCATTGCAGTTCACATATTGTGCATTATATAGTCATTCATATCCATTACTCGTTACCATGTGGTGCATTATTAGTATCGGTTTACAATTTGTTAGTAATGTCTACGTACTATACCCTAGCCCCTAAGCTTATTAAACCCTTAGGGGAAACAAGAAACGTGTGCCAAACATCATAACACAGTACATCTTATTCATATGCATTACAGTTCACATGTTGTGCATTATATAGTTAATAATATATATTACTCGTTACAATTTGGTGAATTATTCGTATCGTTTTATAATTTGTTATTAATATCTATGTACTATACCCTAGCTCCTAAGCTTATTAAACCCTTAGGGGAAACAAGAAATGTGTGTCAAACATCATAACACATCACATCTTGTTCGTATGCATTGCAGTTCACATATTGTGCATTATATAGTCATTATATCCATTACTCGTTACCATGTGTTGCAGTATTCGTAGCGGTTTACAATTCGTTATTAATGTGTACGTACTAAACTCTAGCCCTTAAAATTATTAAACCCTTAGGAGAAACAAGGATCGTGTGCCAAACAACGAAACACAGCACATCTTATTCGTATGCATTGCAGCTCACATATTTAGCATTATATAGTCATTTATATCCATTACTCGTTACCATGTGGTGCATTATTGGTATCGGTTTACAATTTGGTAGTAATGTCTACGTACTATACCCTAGCCCCTAAGCTTATTAAACCCTTAGGGGAAACAAGAAACGTGTGCCAAACATCATAACACGGTACATCTTATTCATATGCATTGCAGTTCACATATTGTGCATTATATAGTTAATAATATCCATTACTCGTTACAATTTGGTGAATTATTCGTATCATTTTATAATTTGTTATTAATGTCTACGTACTATACCCTAGCCCCTAAGCTTATTAAACCCTTAGGGGAAACAAGAAACGTGTGTCAAACATCATAACACAGCACATCTTGTTCGTATGCATTGCAGTTCACATATTGTGCATTATATAGTCAATTATATCCATTACTCGTTACCATGTGTTGCATTATTCGTAGCGGTTTACAATTCGTTATTAATGTGTACGTACTAAACCCTAGCCCCTAAACTTATTAAACCCTTAGGAGAAACAAGGACCGTGTGCCAAACAACGAAACACCACACATCTTATTCGTATGCATTGCAGCTCACATATTGAGCATTATATAGTCATTTATATCCATTACTCGTTACCATGTGGTGCATTATTGGTATCGGTTTACAATTTGGTAGTAATGTCTACGTACTATACCCTAGCCCCTAAGCTTATTAAACCCTTAGGGGAAACAAGAAACGTGTGCCAAACATCATAACACGGTACATCTTATTCATATGCATTGCAGTTCACATATTGTGCATTATATAGTTAATAATATCCATTACTCGTTACAATTTGGTGAATTATTCGTATCATTTTATAATTTGTTATTAATGTCTACGTACTATACCCTAGCCCCTAAGCTTATTAAACCCTTAGGGGAAACAAGAAACGTGTGTCAAACATCATAACACATCACATCTTGTTCGTATGCATTGCAGTTCACATATTGTGCATTATATAGTCAATTATATCCATTACTCGTTACCATGTGTTGCATTATTCGTAGCGGTTTACAATTCGTTATTAATGTGTACGTACTAAACCCTAGCCCCTAAACTTATTAAACCCTTAGGAGAAACAAGGACCGTGTGCCAAACAACGAAACACCACACATCTTATTCGTATGCATTGCAACTCACATATTGAGCATTATATAGTCATTTATATCCATTACTCGTTACCATGTGGTGCATTATTGTTATCGGTTTACAATTTGGTAGTAATGTCTACGTACTATACCCTAGCCCCTAAGCTTATTAAACCCTTAGGGGAAACAAGAAACGTGTGTCAAATATCATAACATGGTACATATTGTGCCAAACAAGAAATGTGTGCCAAACAAGAAACGTGTGCCAAACATCATAACATGTCTACAGCACATCTTGTTCGTATGCATTGCCGTTCACATATTGTGCATTATATAGTCAATTATATCCATTACTCGTTACCATATGGTGCATTGCAGTTCACATATCCGGATTTGCTTTCCTTGCCGTCCTCCTCCGGTTTATTAGCGTCGGATTTTTCTCCATCCGATTTCTTCTCATTGTTCGGCTTCTCCTCCTCTTTCTTCTCTGGATCGACCTTCACGATTGCGGTGTGCTTGCCGGTTTTTTTGTAGACGTAATCGGCAAGGGTTTTCGGCTCCATCACTCCTTTCACGGTGACCTGTGAGTTCCCCAGCTTCACCTCTGCGCTTTCAATTCCTGCATATTAAATTGATTTTGAATTGAATTGTTCTTCAATCGACCTAGATTCTATTTCAATTAATTGAATCTCTGAAATTGAAGGAATTTCAGAGATTCAATTGCGTGAAGGGTGGATGAATTCACGTCTGGACCGTATTGCATAGAAGAATAACCGTGCAGATATGCTTGAACGTGAATTAAGGATTTACCATAACTAACTAAAATATTAAGTTCCAATTTAGCCCTTCTCACAATTTTTAACCATTAAATTAATTGTTTACACGGCTAAATATAGGCCATAGGATTTTAAAGATCAACGGTTAAGATTAAAAAGGAAATAGGAGGAAATATGGGAAAAGGAAATGAATACATCCCTCTATATATATATATAAACGAGTGGAACTATAAACACTTAAAAAAAGACACAAATGTATTTATCAAATGTATTTAAGACAAACGTGAATCTATACCAACAAAATAATAGGTATTTATAGAAAAATCAAATAAGATTTAACCCTTACAACATCTCTTGTTTCCACAAATGAACTAACAACCAAAAAAAATAGAAAATATCAATAAATACAACATAAAAGTGAGGAAATATATAATTTTACTATTCATATCTACAATATGTATAAAAATTAAAACATCATTTAGTGCTAAATTTTTCATAGAAGAAACGATTGAGAAGTCCAATTATAAAAATATTAAATTGGAAATTAAATAGCAATACTCAATATGAACTATTGAGAAGTCCAGTTAAAAAATATCAAATTGATAATTAAATAGCAATATTCAATATTCAATAGTAAAATATCATTTTACTATTCATATTACAACATGTATAAAAATTACTGCACATGCATAATTCACACAATACTGAAATCTACAATCAAATTGTTTAGAAATAAAAAGTTTATAGCAAAGTATATTGCTACACTAAACACACGTGATAAAATTATACACACAAAACAGAAATAGATTTAAAAAAATAAAACGAATAACAACATATCAAAATATATTTAAATTGAATTAGAAAGAAACTAAGAACCAATTTATTAATCCATTGATATCAGTACCTGAAGCTCGAGATAACGAAGTACTCCATTACTTAGTACTACTATTCAAAGTGATTTCAAAAGACGTTCTACTGGTATCCAAATATAATTTGCAACAGATATATAAAATACAATTTTGTGACACTTAATATATCTGCAACTAAACTGGATGTACTAATACGTGCAATAATAAAATAGTCTATGAATTGGAAATAAATGGGCAACATAACTTAACCTTGATACAAATATTTATTAGGCTCAGTTCGGTATCACGAAATTGGGCATGCGGAATTGGAATTGGAGCTTTCAATTCCAAATCCAATGTTCGGTACCACAAAATATTTGGATTTGGAATTGAATTACAATTCCAATTCCTCTCAATTCCACAATTTGAATTCCAAATGAAAAGTAGATAATTGGAATTTCAAGTAATAATAAAATTGCACTTTCACACCCACAGTATACACACAGTCACACACCAGAACTTTGGAAGAAATTTTGTCGAAGTGTATCACTAATAATTCATGATTGGGAAATGGTAAAGTCTTATACGGTGAAATGTGCACAATCTTCTGCCATACTTTATATTGAATTCCTCAAAAATTTCAATTGCCGTTATTCAATTTGAATTTACTTTCCCCAAATCATAGATCCCCAAATGAAGGAACCAATTCCCGTCGGCACCCTTCCGCCTTTCTCACGCCGGCGACTACACTCCATTACCGGTCCGATTTCTCCCCAAACAATTCGACGCAGCCTCTGTTCGGTCGATTAAAGCTATTTTGAATTCCTCCCAAATTTCAATTCCGCCTGACCATGACCGCCCACCGCTACTGCCGTCGGTCAATAGCAGCCGGCACCGACTCTCCTTTGCGCATACACTCGCTGGACTCGCTTGCAGACAGCGGCCTCCGTCGCTCCGGAGCCGCTCCCTCCGTTCCAGTTGCACTCTCCTCTGTCTGGAATTGCTGACGTCGCGCACACCAGCCGCCGCGTCGCAAGGCTGTCATGCCATCAGTCCATCCGTCGGATATCAGGTGCCGCCGAGCGGTGAGAGGCACTCGAGAATCCACCGAGCAGTCGCTGCCGTCGGGGTCTCACTTCGGTCGGTGTCATTCTCCAGCCATATCGGCTGCACTGTCAATTTCGTTGGACTGCCGTGGACTTCTCGGCCTAGGTAAGTTTCCATTAATTTTACAGTTTACAAATTTTATCTTCTTGTTTGGCTAGATATGTTAGGGAGTTAGATTTGGGTTCATGATATTGGGTTTTCTTCTTGATTTGTGAAGCTAATAAACTTGTTGTGATGTCCAAACATTCTTGGGTTGATATCGCTTGCTTATTTGTAGATTGGTGTTATCCCTTTGAGCATTTATCTTAAAATTTGGGCTCAGCCATTGTGAAAGCTAGACCCACTGACTCTCTATTTCTCTCTCGGTTTTGGTGGTGAAACAATTGTGTGATAGTGAAACTGATTGGGAATAGGTGCATATGTATCTATCTATCTATATATATACTAGAACTGTAGTTTGTTGGGATTTTCGGCAGAGGTTAAATCTGCAATTTCTTGGCTTGTTGTATCTGGGATGTACTCATAGAAACTAATAGGGTTGTTGCAAAAGTTGTTAATTATGTTATAGATATTGTTATTGCTATTTACACGTCAGAATGCACATGTTGGAATCACATGATTATTGCAGGTTGACTTGGAAAAATTTGCAAGGAATCTTCCTCTTCACCTTATCGCAGCGATTATGGTTTGGGAAAGGGAAAAATCCACGTTCAAGTATTTGCTATGTGGAATTCTTCTGTTGCATTCCATGTGTGATCTTGCCTCCCGGGTGCCCAAAATTGAACAGGTTATCGGAAGTGATACTGAGCTATCTATCATCATATCAAGCAGATGGCAATGCTCTATTTTTTTGTTGATTTTCAAAAGACCTATATTACACTTATAATTGGATTTGTGTGCTGATTGACGCAAGACAACAAACATAAACGGATGGAAAGAAAATCTTTATTTTGACTTGGTTGCTTTACTAGCGACCTGTATTCCTTCACTGGTTTTTTTCCACTACATCATGTAACAGTCATTGTTGACGGTCATTGTTTCTTCACAGTACCAAGAGGTTGCTCTAGCATTGACTGCATATTACAAGGTAGCAATCCAGGATTTGGTGAGAACTGAGAACATTAAATTACTAGTTTAATGTTATAAATCTTCCCACTTCATCTTCTTGATTGTTGTTATTTCAAAGTGTTATCAAATTATGTTGTGGCTGAGTAAGTGGAGTTGGTGGCAGGTGTACATATGCAAAGAGGCAGCATTTGCTGCGGTTTGTGTAGATGTCAAGTATCTGCGGACCAACGATTCATCTAGAAGTGTATCCCCTACTACTGAAGAGACCTTGAATCACCTCGGCTGCAGTGTGATTCTTCTCTTCAATTTCTACAGTCTCTGTGTCAGCAACAGTTATTTCGGGAATGCATTGTTAACAAACAGGTTTTTCTAGATTTTACCTAGTCATCTGATTAGAGATTTTACTGCCTGAAAGCATTGACATTTCTTTAATAAACCTGCTTCACTCACCACATTTATCATTATGTGCATGCGTGCATTCTGTACTTAATGTATTTTTAAGGCTATCTAAGATTGACAATCTTCTTTGTAGGTTATTTATAAGTCAATTTGAGTCCCGAATCGTTCGTGCTGCATCAGAAGATAATTTATTCCATGTAAAACCTCTCTTGCTTAGCCTATGGATATCATTCATCCTTTTCCATAAAATGTTAAGTGCATCTGTTTTTATCATAATATATCTGTTGTCTTCTTGATAAGATTTTAATGAAGTTTGTTTCTTCTTGCAGGAGCTTGGGAAGCGGTGGATTGCAGGAGCAACTAGCTTCCTGTGTTTGACTCGGCCCTGATGAAAAAAGGAGTAGCTCTACTTCTCATCTTTGTAGTCGTCAAAATCATGGTCTTTGAGGATTCTGGTAACTCTACTTCTAATCTTTTTCAGGTGTTGTTCGAGCCCGTATATACTCAACTTGGGATGCTTCCTACTTATACATGAGTGCCTAGCTGCTATTTATTTTCATTCATGCCTGATATGTTGATTTTTATAGAGAATTTAAATGTTAATTGACATGTTATGATTAAGAGTAAATTTCCGAGAGGTTGTCTCACAACTCTCTAATCTGTGCATCTCCCTAGTTTTTAATGATTTCATACACATCACCAGTCGATAAACAAAGGATATTAGCTTCATAAATATCCAAAAATTGCCCTAGTACTATGCTACTTTGTAGTGAGGACGAAAAGCTTCCACGAACAGTGTTTCACCACTTGTTATTTGTGTGTGCATGCTAGATTTTCTCTCTATTGATTGTCACTACTTTCACCACTTTTTTATGGGTTATTAGTGTAGACTTCGTTTCTCTCGAGGGTTGGTCTATAAACTTCTTGTTGCTTACTAACTTCTGGAGAACTAGGTTTCCCGTGCTTCAGATACAGTGACAATAATGTTCTTTGGTGCCCGATTTCTTGAGCTAAGGAGAGAGAACTATTCCGGTTTTGAAAAATTAATTCAAAAAGCCATAGGGCCGATCAACTGAATGAGAGCTTTATGAGTTGCAATCTTGTTGGTATTGGTGCATAAAAATGATTTAGGCAATAGGACTAAAAGCCTCATATCCAAATTATCACATGCCTACCCTACATAAACCACTAGTGAGCCGGTTTGAGCCCCAAAAGCCTATTTTCTTTGTTGAAAATTTTGAAGTCACTATATTAGCCTACTTATTATATCCGTTTGTTGGCCTATATTTTCTACCCTAGTCACTAAAATTAAAGTGCTAGCACATTATTGGGAGGGTATTTATGGTGGCAAGGAAAAGATGGAAGTCATGGAACATTCATTAGGTGGTATTCATTTATATTGAGATACAAATGAAAAAACTCTCTCTTCAAACAAAAGTAAAATAAAAAGGCAGCCTTTAATGTGTAAAAAAAAGCCAAGGCTTGAAAAAATAAAAAATAAAAAGGCAGCCTTTTTACGTGTAAAAAAAGCCAAGGCTAGAAAAAAAATAAAATAAAAAGGCAGCCTTTCATGTGTAAAATAAAAAGCCAAGGCAAGTAAAAAAATAAAATAAAAAGGCAGCCTTTCATGAGTTAAAAAAGCCAAGGCCAGAAAAAAGAATATCGAGCGAAAAACAGAAATATGCTCAAAAGAATAAGATCACTTGGTTTAGAAGGTAGAAAAATCTCCAGTTTGGGGTGTTGAGCTGTCAGAATTTTGTATTTTAGTGAGGTGGGAAGGATGTTGTGAGGGATGTGCTAGTATTTTAAGAATGGTGATAAGCTACTTATCCAAATATGATCACACCTTTACCAAAAGCCCCGTTACATCCAAATGAAAAGACCTTTTGATTTATGCATCATATTGACTTGTGAGCGATGAATTTTGCTTGATTTTGGGAGAAAGATCTTATGTGCTTAAAATAAAGAATAGCTGGAAGAACTTCTCTTTATGAATTAGCGACGATGGTTTGAGACTCCCAAGACATAAATCGAACTAACATTGAAGCATTGGATGCCTAGCTCTTAGGGAATTAGTTCGTGTACAATTCATGTTCTAAAAGTTTTACTCGCGAGTGAATTCGGGCTCAACCTAATTTCTCTAAATGATTCGTGTGATTTGACGTGACTTGAAGTAGAGGACTATCTAATTTCTTGTGAATGTGCTTATTTATCTAACTTGCTTGAGGGCGAGCAAGACTTATGTTTGGGAAGTATTTGATGTGTGTGGGTAATTGTTTAACTTGTTATTACATAATGGATGGAATGGCAGGCAGTGTACTACTGCTCCGGTTCAATTTTGACCACCTCACTATTTATTCCAGCGAGTTGAAGGGTATAAAGTTGCAACCAATATTTGCTTCAATATTCAAACATTTATTTACTTTAGTTCGATATTTAGTGTGTCATTTCATACTAAAGCCATCAATGAAAAACTACTGCCAAATCTTTATGATGCTCTACACTTGTTGGTACCTGATAAAATTGGGGTTGGACTTGCTTTGTCTAATTCTGAAGAACACAATATCACCACGATACCAGGATGTGTGGTTAGTTATTCTCTTCTTTGTACATACATTTAGACATAATTTTTTGTTTGTTGTAGGAAGTGGAATACATACAACAGTTTATTATTTTTATCTCCTTGGAATTCTTCAACTTGTTGCACTAAACCTTAACCCTTTTCTTGGCTGTATTTAGGAAAGACTTTCTGTTTGAGTCAGATTGCAGAGCTGCTGTGTACCAATCCTGTTGCGTTTGAGGCTACTGAGATAATTCAGCATATTCTTGTGCTACTCTTAGTCGATTTGAAGGCCTCTCGTTCTTGCAAATGTTATCTCTCGTGGAACTAAAGTGTTTTCCGTGATAGTTCCTACTGCATAAATAGACTAGAAAGTACTTAGTCGATCCGAAGGTCGAGGGTGGTAGGGGGCGACTGAGTTCTTAACTTAAAAGATGAGGGGGAAAGGGTGGAAAACTGAAGGGGTGGAAAACTGAAGGCACAAGTCTATTTATTGATTTTTGAGCTTGCTTTGTGATCTTTTGTTTCTTGGTTGTTGCGCCTATATTTTTCCTACTTATTTAATTCATTCTTTGCTGCATTTTGCAGTTTTATAATTGATCTGTTACACATATTATATTTTTGTTTGTTATAATTGATCTGTTACATACATTTTATTTTTGTTTGTTATACTGTGCCTGACTTTTTTCTACTTTTTCTAATCCACTTTTTGCTACCTTGCACCATAATTAATTAATACATACATAGCATCCTATTTTTCTTTGTCTCATATGCCCTGTACAAATATGTGCTATATAAGTGTTTCTTTGATATGTAAACCCCATTGATTGTCAAATCTTGGATTCTTAATATATATGTTAAATGTTTTTATAGGCTCTTTCCTAGTTACTTACTACACACATTTCCTTTTTACTTTGGCATTCGGTTTGCTGTAATTGCATCTAAAAAAGAAACCGTGGGCCATGGAAGCTGGTTGGGCACTCAATTAGTGTCAAGTAAAGATACTTTCTATGAGGTTAGTGTTGCCACTACTGTAGCAGAGTGACTGACCTTTCTCATGATTTTAATATTTTTGCAATGCAGGAATGGAAACTGCAGCTTGTTGCCACTATGTACAATACATGGAATCTAGACTACTTCGATTTCTGTATATTTGGTCAAGTTCCTCAACAATTTAATTTAACTTAACATCTCTTATATGCCAGTTCAGTAGTTTGTACATAGTCTACTGTGTTTGAGTTTGTTTTCTTTACCTGTCCGTTTGATGATTATGATTGATACAACAAATTTTGGTTTACTGAGTGAACATAAGAACAGATTAATAGTGTTGTAATATACTATTCAACTTAACTATGAATTGTAATGTTACCCCGTTCTAAAATTTTCAGCTTGCCTGTAATGTTTATCCTTTGTGAATGTTTCTGCTTCAGGATCAGTCAATAAGCGTCAACTTGTGACTCACCATATGCTGTGTATTGCTCTACGAGCTGCTTTAGATGCTTTAGGGAAGCTTGCAAATTCAAGTGTTTGTTCCTTCCTAGGTTATTGGTTAATGTTATTATTGTGAATTTCAGTCTAACCTTGGATTTATGACATTCCAATGTTTTCCTTCGGGAGAAAGGCATTAGAGCAGTTTCTGGACCATCTCATTCAGTATCACTGCTCTTTTTTGACCACCTCACTATTTATTCCAGCGACTTGAAGGGTATAAAGCTGCAACCAATACTTGCTTCAATATTCAAACATTTATTTGTTAAACCTAACTTTAGTTCGATATTAAGTGTGTCATTTCATACTAAAGCCATCAATGAAGAACTTCTGCATAATCAGTCTGATGCTCTACACTTGTTTGTACCTGATAAAATTGAAGTTGGTCTAGCTTTGTCTAATTCTGAAGAACACGATACCAGGATCTGTGGTTAGTTATTCTCTTCTTTATACATACATTTAGATATAATTTTTTGTTTAGTTGTAGGAAGTGGAATACATACAACAGTTTATTATTTTTATGTCTTTGGAATTCTTCTACGTGTTGCACTAAACATGTAACCCTTTTCTTGTCTGTATGCAGGAAAGAAATTCTTTTTGAGTCAGATTACAGAGGTGTGTGCCAATCCTGTTGCACTTGAGGCTACCGAGATAATTCAGCATATTCTCGTGTTACTCTTAGTCAATTTGAAAGCTTCTCTGAGCATTTAGATTCATTCTTGCAAATGTTATCTATTGTTCAACTACTAATGTGTTTTCCTTGATAGATCCTATTGCATAAATAGACTAGATTGTACTTAGTCGATCTGAAGGTCGAGGGTGGTAGGGGTTGACTGACTTCTTAACTTAAAAGAAGCGGGGGGAAGGGCTGAAGACAGAAGGCACAAGTCTATTTTTTGCTTTTTGAGCTTGCTTTGCTTGATCTTCTGCTTCTCTGTTGTTGCGTCTATATTTTTCTACTTATTTAATTCATTATTTGCTGCCTTTTGCAGCTTTATAATTAATCTGTTACATATATTATATTTTTGTGTGTTATTATACTGTGCCTGATATTTTTCAGCATTTTTTAATCCACTCTTTGGTACCTTGCAGCTTTATAATTAAGGCATACGTAGTTTCCTATTTTTCTTCGTCTCATATGCCGTGTACAAATATGTGCTATATTAGTGTTTCTTTGATATATAAACCTCATTTATTGTTAACTCTTGGCATATTAATATCGGTTAATGTTTTTACAATCTCTTTCCCAAGTACTTATGAGACACATTTCCTTTTACTTTGGCATTCGGTTTGCTGTGTTGCCACTACTGTGGCAGGCTGACTGATCTTTCTCATGATTTTAATATTTTTGCAATGCCGGATTTAATGACAATGTATGGAATCTAGACTACTCTGATCTCTATATATTTGATGGCATGATTTTTTCTGTTGAAGTGATCTGTTTGGTCAAGTTCCTCAACAATTTATTTTGACCTAACATCTCTTATATGCCAGCTAGGTAGTTTTATACATAGTCTACTGTGTTTGAGTTTTTTATCTTTACATGTCCGTTTGATGATTATGATTGATAAATCAAATTATTGGTTTACATAGTGAACATGGTACCGGATAAATAATATTGTAAAATACTCTTCAACCTAACTATGTTAATTGTAATGTTACCCTGTTGTAAAATTTTCAGCTTGCCTATAATGTTTATCCTTTGTGAATGCTTCTACTTCAGATCAGTCATTAAGCATCAACGCGTGACTCGCCTTACGCTGGGTATTGCTTTACGAGCTGTTTTAGATGCTTAGTGGAAGCCTGCAGATTCAGAAGTTTGTTCCTTCTTAGGTTATCAGTGAATGTTATTATTGTGAATTATAGTCTGACCTTGGATTTATGACATTATGATGTTTTCATTTGGGAGTAAGGCATTGGAGCAGTCTGTGGACCGTCTTATTGAGTGGCCACAGTACTGCCATCATATCCTATACTTTGCAGCATTTATAGAGAAGGAACTAACAGTATTTCAGCGGCTTATACTGAACCTGATGTTGGCCATAGTGCCAATACTGATCACCGACGCGGTTATTTTGGTTTCAGATTGCAGGCCCACCATTTTCTCTGATCGGACCCGGCAGCATATTGTGTGGATTAGCAATTCCCTCTTCGATCTCACTACAACAGAGACCACCAAGTTCTCTAGATGAGAGTTGACTCCTAATTACATGAAGCCATCACAACACACCTACCCTTCCTAAGGCAAGTAATAGGGTCTTTGTCTTCTTTGATGTAGTTCACTTGATACTTTTTTCTATTTTTACCTTGTTTTTGGCTTTATTTTTGAGAGCTAATCTACTCAAACCCACAATGCAGTCACTCAGTGGTGCTTTGCTGTCAATACAATCTGCCTCGTCGGATTTACCACGGTCTTCTAGATCAACCTCAGTAAGTAAATTATGACGTTTAACTGTGCTACTTTCTCTCATTGTGCGCTTTATGGATTACATTAACATTGGGACCGGTGTTACAACTATGAGAAGAGAATTTTCTCCCTTGTTATGACTTAGTATATTACAAGTTCTATTAATAGCATATATAACTTTATCCCATTGGTTAACTAAAATCTCACACTTCTGAATTCTTTCTTCATTTCTGATTACTTTCTCGTTTTCCTTTCCCCCCTTTGTTTCTTTATTATTTGTTTTAATTCAGGAGTAGTGGGGCAATGGAGGCGTTCTGATTCTGGTTCAGGCCGTCATGAACTTAAAGTTATCGGGCTCAGACAATATTTCCTCATACATGGCTGCTATCTCCCGCCTAAAATCTAAAGCTTTATCTATTGTGAGTGCACTTTCCAATTAAGATAAATTGATATATGTCTTTAAATCTTACAACTGTTGGTAAAGTTAGCACACCTTAAAAATTTTATGTGCTTGTGCTTGTACTTGTGCTTGGTGTGGTTGTGTGAACATGCGCTTAATTCTTTAAAGTTAGTGTGATTTTTTTTGCTGCAGCTTTTGAAACTCTGTGAAGCTGAAAGTGTATCATACCTAGATGAGGTGGCTAGCAACACAACAACTCATAATATGACAAAGTTGGACTCGAGGTATTGGTTTCTAAAATCAAAGCATCATGCAATTTCTGTCATAACTCTGAGAGAGATACATATTCATTGCATTTATAATAAAAGAGATTTCCCAGACCCTTTAGATCTATTGTTACAATTACATTGATAATCCAGCAAGTTTTGTACTCTAAAAATGAACTGAAATAATCTTAAATGTACTGCAGAAATTTAACACATCGAGAAAATCCAAATACGACACATTTCCAACTTTTTCTTGTGATGTTTAACTACTTATTAGTAATGCCTAGTCGCAATTGGGTCTATAACAAATATTTATAGTATTTACTGTACAATAAGCATTGCAATATCTGCACTATGAGAAGATTTTGCCTTCTATACATATGTAGTTATCAAATTTTTCATTTTTCCTTACTTGGTGCTTTCATGGGCATTTGTTTTGTATAGGTTCTTGCATTGCTGGTAAAAGCTTGGTATAGATTCAAGACAGTTATATGCTCCCTCCGAGGCAAGTTACCAGACTGGAACTTAATATAAACCGCTTGGCAGATGTCGTCTCAGATGATTCAAATTTTTTGGTCATTCAAATTTTAGCTTTCTCATCATTTTATAAATTTGATCATTCTATAATTTTTTTGTGGATTGGATCTCCTTGAGGAAACCCTTTGGTTACTTTCTTGCATTTTTCTGCGCTGTCCTTAGTATTATGTGTTCAGCACCTTCTACCTCCTCTTATGAATACAATCGGCAACATATAGTTTTTGGTATCCTGATGATGAGAAAGCTGAAATTCATTGTGCTGAAGAATGACATGATTGCATCTGCACAGCAAGTTCAGTCTGCAAAATATGGCATCTGAGAAGATTAAGAAAATTAGCTTGGTTCCAGAGCATTTGTTAATGACAAAGCTCTGAAGTATTTGTTAAGATTTACCTTTTCCTTCTATGGTTTAGGGTGTTCAATACATTTGGATCTATCGCCTAGGTTAATCAATAAGATTTGTTTTGTGTGCATTTGCATCCTTCTGGTGTTATCATACATGGTTATGTATGTGTCTCAGTGAGAAAAACTCGATTGTTAAAGATTTAAATTCTATCATATTTCATGGACTGATAACTGCTTGGTTTCCTATGTGCAGGTACTGGCTGCAGTCATTAAGGCAGGTGTTTCTAGAGAGCATGAAATCCTGGCTGAAATATGAGATGTTTTTTCTTTCATTCGCAAAATGGAGCCCAGAAGAGTGATGGATCCGATGCTTGTCTCTCGTGTTAGGATTTTCTATATAATGTCACTGCTTGCTCGATCACCAGAGCTACAATCAATTAAGGTGCCTTCCCTGTCACGTGTCGATCTACTAGTTGAATAGACAAATTTTTCTACTTGAGTGAAACATGAATTCTTTTAATATGATAAGGCATTGAGTGTAAAAGTGAAAATGTCTTTTGTGATGTAAGGTTTCTCCGGTTGAGCGCTTTCTTGAGAAGCCAAATAATGGACGTAGTAGAAGCTCTAGCCGTGGTAGCAGCCTTGGAAGATCTCCAGTTCATTACGATTCTAGTTCAAGGAATATGCTGGTTGGGGACCAAATTTAAGGTTCAAAGTAAATATAAAACCAGAAAAGAAGTCAAAGTTGTCATCAGTAGTTCTGAAGATACGTGGAATTGATCAGGTAAATTAGTAATGTTTTCCTTCTTGATTCCATTTGTACTCATCACTAGATTTAATGTCTTTTCCATTCTAGCATGTTTATGTTATTCTTTATTTGTACTCATCACTAGATTTAATGTCTTTTCCATTCTAGCATGTTTATGTTATTCTTTATTTCTGTATAGATGAGTTACACCTCTCTAACAACTGAAGCCTGAATACGCTACTAAATTGAAACGATTTCCTTATAATTTCATTAGCAAAGCAACAAATCCACACACAGTGGATGGGCGGGCTGTTCTAACCTTGTCATTTCAGAAGCAAAGCAACAATCAATGATTTTTTTATTCAGGGAGTGGTTTTGGTACCTCGAGATTGTTAGTTTTGTATTATTCTTTCGTACACTTTTTAAAAATATATAGCATTTCAAAGTTCAAGCCTGACCTTAAGATAAACTGCATAAACGTAAAAAGGGAAAAAATGGGAAGAATATGCCCTTAAGTTACCTCCTCCTTATCTCTTTGTTCATCGAAGACGGTTTAGCTATTATTGTGTTTCTTCAGTTGGTGATGTCTATTATGTTTTCTTTCTATTTCCATTATAAAAGCATTATCTCAGGTCTTTTGCTGATTTTTTACAATGAATAAGTGAGATCAATGATGCTCGAATAAGTGAGATCAATGATGCTGAGCAGTGTGTTTGATTCATCTCATTTACTAATATAGGAGACCTGGCGACAGCATATAGCAGGTGGAAAGCTCAAGGAAATAACCGAAGAAGCAAAAATTTATTCAATTGGAAAAAAGGCACTTGCGGCTCTTTTTGTTCATACCCTGCTGGCGCGCTCCAGCGTCAAATTCGAAATTGGCTTGTAGAGAACTTCGATTTCCTTTCCATTGCTGATGACATGGCTGCAAGAGCAACTGGTCAGCTGGAAATTCTCTCTACAGCAATAATGGATGGTTGGATGGCTGGACTTGGTGCAGCCCAGCCTCCGACTACCGATGCTCTTGGACAGCTGTCTGAATATGCCAGATATCTTTATACTTCACAGCTGCAACATTTGTAGGTATGTTCTTACCATTTTCTTTAGATTCGCATCTTTTTGCAGCTACAGACAGATTGTCATTATCTAGTTCTTTTGCTGTATGTTTTTTTATATTGTTTATAGTAATGTGGTTTGTTATGGTTCGCATACTGATATTTACGGTTATATTGGTCCATAAGGATATTGCTGGTACTTTGGCGACTGAAGCAGCGGAAGACTCTGCTCAAGTAGCTAAGCTAAGTTCAACTCTTGAATATTGTTGATCACAAGAGAAGAAATGTTTGTATCATAGCGCGCTGGCTCTCTTTATCTTGGTTGCCTCACTTCTCAAATACTGAAATTCCGCAAACACCGTTTACTCGAATTAGATTTTACAACAAATGAAAAACGACGCGGAGATGTTAAATTTAGAAAGTGGTGCTGCACCTATTCGGAATCCTTCCACTGTTGTTGAAGATGCAAGGCTAGTGTTGTTAATCTCCCTCGACAGCATACTGAAGCAAGTCAAGGGTTTTCATCTTTCTCCAATTTCTCCTCTTTTAACTTTCTGACAGATGTCGTCTCAGATGCTTCAAAATTTTGGTCATTCATCATGAAGTGTGTTTATAGTGTTTGTATTTTCTGTATGTAATTTGTGTAGTGTTTTTTTAATGTATGTGTAAGTGTGCGTATTTGTGTGGTGTATAGAGGTGTGCAATGTGTATTGGGTGCTATGATGTATAGTACATAGTACGTACGCAGAGTTATTCATTATTTTTATAGTGCGTCATATGTTTATTTGTGTATGGTGTGTGTGTGTTTTATTTATATTGTGTTTTGTGTATTTTATTTATATCGTGTTTAATGTTTGTAGTATGTACCATGTGAGAAATTATGTATTTTATTTGTGCATTTGTTGTATAGGGTATAAGTAGTGTATTTTGTATTAGTATTTGTAGTATGTGCAATGTGTGTATGTATTTATGTTGTGCTTGTGTTTTATGTATTTTATTTATAGGGTGTGTAATGTTCGTAGTATGTGCCGCGTATGTATTATATGTTTTATAATATTGTGTGTATTGTTTGTTTTATATGCATGTGTTTAAAGTGTATGTATTTATGTAGTTATGGTAGTGTATGTATCTTGTGTATAGTGTGTGTATTGTGTATTTTGTGTGGACTATGTTTATTTTGTGAATTGTTTACTAGCGTGTATTTTGTATATAGTGTGTGTAGTATGTGCGTTATATTGTTTGTTTTATATGTATGTGTTTAAAGTGTGTGTATTTATGTAGTTATGATATTGTATCTTGTGCATAGTGTGTATTGTATATTTGTGTGGACAGTGTGTGTATTTTGTCTGTAAAGTTTTTATTTTTTTGTAGTGGTGTTTAGTATGTTTATTTTGTGAATTGTGTACTAGTGTGTATTTTATATATATTGGGTGTAGCGTGTGCAGTCCATTTAATGTTTGTGTATTTTATTTATATCGTGTTAAATATTTGTAATATGTGCCACGTATGTATAAATTGTGTATATATGTGTATTCTATTTATAGTGTATTTAATATTTGTGGTATGTACCGCGTATGAATACTAGTATAGTGTGCGTGGTGCACCACTGTGTGTATTGTGTACTTTATGCAGATTGTATGTGTATTTTGTCTATACAGTGTACTTAAAGTGTTTTATTTTTGCGTTGTGACTTTATATGCGTATTTTGTGTGTAATGTGTGTAGTATTGGCAATTCATTTAGTGTTTGTGTATTTTATTTATGTTGTGTTTAATATTTGTAGATGTACCACGTATGTATAAATTGTGTGTATTTTGTTTATACAATGTGCGTAAAGTGTGTTATTTTTATGTAGCGTTTTATGTATAGTGTGCAGTATGTGCATTAGATTTAGTGTGTGTGTATTTTATTTATATCATGTTTGTGTATTTTATTTAATCTTTAGTATGTGTATTTTGTGTATAATATGTGAAGTATGTGCAATCAATTTAGTGTTTGTGTATTTTATTTATGTTGTGTTTAATATTTGTAGATATGCCAGGTGTGTATAAATTGTGTATTTTATGTATATATTTGTTGTGTAGTATATAAATTATGTATTTTGCGTTAGTATCTGTAGTGTGTGCAATGTAGGTATGTAAGTTTGCAATACATGTATTTTGTATTTTATTTATAGTGTGTTTAATACTTGTGGTATGTACCGCATATGTATATGAGTGTAGTATGTATAGTGTGTGTTGTGTAGTGTGTGTATTGTGTACTTTGTGCGTACAGTGTGTGTATTTTGTCTGTACAATGTGCGTAAAGTGTGTTATTTTTTTATAGCATATTTAGTATGTTTATAGTATATTTTATTTATATTGTCTTTGTGAATTTTATTTATATTGTGTTTAATGTGTATAGTATATGTGCCATGTATGTCTAAATTGTGTATTTTATGTTGTATTTTATGTATCCATTTGTTGTATAGTATATAAGTAGTGTATTTTGTGTTACTATTTGTAGCGTGTGTAATGTATGTATGTATTTTTACAATACATGTGTTTCGTGTACGTTTGTATATTTTACTTATAGCATGTTTAATGTTTGTAGTATGTGCCGCATATGTATATATACCGAGTGTTGGGTTTTTATAATGTTTGTATTTTCTGTATGTATCTCGTGTACAATGTGTACTGTTTGTTTAATATATATGTGTAAAGTGCGTGTATTTGTGTGGTGTATATACTTTGTGTGCAATTTGTAGTGTGTGCTATGATGTATATAGTATGTATATGGTGCGCGGTGTTTGTTAGTTTTTATATAGTGCGTAGTATGCTTATTTGAGTATAGTGTGTGTGTTGTTTATTTATATTGTGTTTGTGTATTTGATTTATAACGTGTTTAATGTTTGTAGTATGTACCACGTGTGTATTAGTTGTGTATTTTATTTGTGCATTTGTTGTAGTATGTATAAATAGTTTATTTTGTATTAGTATCTATAGTGTGTGCACAATGTGTGTATGTATTTATGTTGTGCATGTGTTTTGTATATTTTATTTATAGTGTGTGTAATATTCGTAGTATGTGTCGAGTATGTATAGTATGTTTTATAATATTTGTATTTAGTTTTTTGTGTACAGTGTGTATTGTTTGTTTTATATTTATGTGTTTAAAGTGTGTGCATGTATAGTGTGTGTATTGTGTATTTTGTGTTGTCCGTGTATTTTGTCTATAGTTTAAAGTTTTTATTTTTGAGTAGTGGTGTTTCGTATGTTTATTTTGTGAATTGTGTACTAGTGTGTATTTTGTATATAATGTGTAGTATGTGCGATCTATTTAATGTTTTTATATTTTATTTATATTTGTTTGTGTATGTTATTTATATTGTGTTTGCGTATTTTATTTATATTGTGTTTTTGTATTTTATTTATATTGTGTTTAATATTTGTAATATGTGCCATGTATGTATAAATTGTGTATTTTATGTGTATATTTTTTGTATAGTATATAAATTGTATATTTTGTGTTAGTATTCGTAGTGTGTGCAATGTAGGTATGTATGTTTGCATTACATGTGTAGTATATTTTATTTATAGTGTGTTTAATATTTGTAGTGTGTAACGTGTATGTATAGTGAGTGTAGTGCGTATAATGTGTGTGGTGCAATGTGTGTATTGTGAACTTTGTGCGGACAGTGTGTGTATTTTGTATATAATATGAGTAGTACGTGCCATAAGTGTTTAAGTATTTTATTTATATTTTGTTTGTGTATTTTATTTATATTGTATTTAATATTAGAAGTATGTTCCAAGTATGTATAAATGGTGTATTTTATGTATGTTTGCAATACATGTGTTGTATTTTTTATTTATAGTGTGTTTAATATTTGTGGTATGTACCGCATATGTATAGGGGTAGTGTGTATAGAGTGTGGTGCACTGCGTGTGTTGTGTACTTTGTGTGGGCAGTGTGTGTATTTTGTCTATCCAATGTGCGTAAAGTGTGTTAATTTTTGTAGCATTTTAGTATGTGTATTTTGTGTATTATGTGTGTAGTATGTGCAATCCATTTAGTGTTTGTGTATTTTATTTATATCGTGTTTAATATTTGTATTATGTGCCACGTGTGTAGTATTGGCAATTCATTAAGTGTTTGTGTATTTTATTTATGTTGTGTTTAATATTTGTAGATGTGCCACGTGTGTATAAATTGTGTGTATTTTGTCCATACAATGTGTGTAAAGTGTGTTATTTTTGTGTAGCGTTTTGTGTATAAAGTGTGTAGTATGTGCATTAGATTTAGTGTTTGTGTATTTTATTTATATCATGTTTGTGTATTTTATTTCGTCTTTAGTATGTGTATTTTGTGTATAATGTGTGAAGTATGTGCAATCCATTTAGTGTTTGTGTATTTTATTTATATTGTGTTTAATATTTGTAGATATGCCACGTGTGTATAAATTGTGTATTTTATGTGTATATTTGTTGTGTAGTATATAAATTGTGTATTTTGCGTTAGTATGCTATGAACAAAATACACACACAATATAAATAAAATACACTATACACATACTGAAGACGCTACACAAAAATAACAAACTACGCGCACATTATATAGAAAAAATACACACAATGCCCGCACAAAGTACACAATACACACACTGCACCACACTCACTATACACACTACACTCAGTATACATACATACCACAAATATTAAACACACTATAAACAAAATATACAACACATGTAATGCAAACATACATACCTACATTGAACACACTAGAGATACTAATATAAAATACACAATGTATATACTATACAACAAATATACTCATAAAATACACAATTTATACATATGTGGCACATCTACAAATATTAAACGCAATATAAATAATATACACAAACACGATATAAATAAAATACATAAACACTAAATGGGTTGCACATACTACACACATTATACACAAAATACTCATACTAAAGATGCTACACAAAAATAACACACTTTACGCACATTGTATAGACACAATACACACACTGCCCGCACAAAGTACACAATGCACCTAGAGTATCATTTCGACAATCTACAACTCAAAATAAATATTATCTCAACAATACTTGAAATCGAAACAAACAACAATCAGTGGAAGCATTCGAGAGAAGAATAATATTATGTATGAAGACAGAATATATTCGGAATCTTTTATTTACTATCTTCTTCACTTTCATGCTCAAAATAACACACTTTACGCACATTGTATAGACACAATACACACACTGCCCGCACAAAGTGCACAATACACTCAGAGTATCATTTCGACAATCAACAACTCAAAATGATTATTATCTCAACAATACTTGAAATCGAAAGAAACAACATTCAGCGGAAGCATTCGAGAGAAGAATAATATTATGTATGAAGACATAATATATTCAGAATCTTTTATTTACTATCTTCTTCACTTTCATGCTCAAAATAACACACTTTACGCACATTGTATAGATACAAAACACACACTGCCCGCACAAATTACATAATACACTCAGAGTATCATTTCGACAATCAACAACTCAAAATGAATATTATCTCAACAATACTTGAAATCGAAAGAAACAACATTCAGCAGAAGCATTCGAAAGAAGAATAATATTATGTATGAAGACATAATATATTCAGAATCTTTTATTTACTATCTTTTTCACTTTCATGCTCAAAATAACACACTTTACGCACATTGTATAGACACACACTGCCCGCACAAAGTACACAATACACAGTGGTGCACCACACACACTATACACACCACACTCAGTATACATACGCGGTACAAACCACAAATATTAAACACACTATAAATAAAAAACACGAAACATGTATTGCAGACATGCCTACCTACATTGCACACACTACATGTACTAACACAAAATATATTATTTATATACTATACAATAAATATACATATAAAATACACAATTTATACACACATGGTACATACTTCAAATATTAAACACAATATAAATAACAAACACACATACACTATACTCAAATAAACATACTATACACTATACTAAAAATAACTAACACCGCGCACCTTATACATACTATACATCATAGCTCACACTACACATTGCACACAAGGTATATACACCACACAAATACACACACTTTACACACATATATATTAAACAAACACTACACATTGTACATGAGATACATATAGAAAATACAAACAATATAAAAACCCTACACTCGGTATATATACATATGCAACACATACTACAAACATTAGACATGCTATGAACATTGCACCCAAGGTATATACACCACACAAATATACACACTTTACACACATATATATTCTTGACTTGATCAACTCAATGTCGCAGTTTTTGACTTCTTTCCTTGATCCACTCATCCGCCTAGTTGATCAACTCATTTCTGAAAAATGACGGATTTTTACACACACCTGGCTCAAAATTGGATGTTAGTTACAAAATTTGATGCAGTTTTACTATAGAACACATGCGTGAAACGAGCCTCATCATATAGATTCTAAATCCTTTTTCCAGTTATTGTATAGTATCTATTTTTTTATGTTTTTCTTGTATAGTACTCCCTCCATTTGATAATAGCGGGGACATTTCTTTTCGATACGAAGATTAAGAAAAGGTGTGTAATGTATTAAATGAAAAATAAAAATATAGAAGAGAGGAAAAAGTAGAGAGAATAAAGTAAGAGAGAGGGAAAAACAAGAGTGAGAAAATGTGATACTATTTTTTACTAAAAAAATGACTCTACTACTATGGAACGGAGGGACCAGTGGCGAAGCCACGTATAGGCCAAGGGAGCCCATGGTCTCCCATCATTCTTATCTATACTTAGATTAATAACTTAGGGGCTTCTTGGTACGATGGAATTGAATGAGGACGGAAATGGAATGAAGATGAAAATGGAATGGGGATTCCATTCCATTCCATTCATGTGCTTAGTGAATGTAAGGTTTACAAATGGAATGGAATTGTTATTCCTTGATTGATTTCATTACTATGCGAGGTAACTACAAATAATATAGAAATGGAATGGAATGAACTATGAATAATTAATATGTTGATTCTATAAAAAAAATATTTATTCAAAAATATTTTGACAATATTTTGGATCATATAAATTTGTACTATACACGTAAATGAGTGTGTATATTTGGTGTATCTATGTGTTGATGTGTGTGTATACATGGGGTTGTGTGTGCGCGTATGTTGTTGTGTGTGTGTTGTTCTCTGTGTGTGTGAGTGTTTTGTTGTGCGCTGTGTGTGTTGTATGTGTATGTGTGTATGTGTTGTTGTGTGTTGCTGTGTATGGGAGAGAGGCGGGTGTGAAATGGAATGACCATTCCTCAGCTAAATGGAAGGAATGTGTCACGCCCGCCCACCCCAGGGGTGTTACAAACGAGGCGATCGTGACCAAGGGACAAACATTTAAGAATAGCATTTAAGGATAACAGTTCATAAGAAAGACTCAATTAGCTTAAAAGAATAATATATATCAGAGTGTATGATACACAGAGTGCAAACTCGACTTTAGCTCCAAACAAATGGGAAAAGCTCGAATAAAATCAGAGTGTCTTTTCAACAATCAGCAACTCGAGATAAAATTATCTCAACAATACTTGGCGGAAGCATTCGAGAGTAGAATACTATTATGTATGAAGACATAATATATTCAGAAAGTTTTATTTACAATCTTCTTCACTTTCATGCTCAACACCCACCGCGCTCGTCACCGCTCAACCTGCACATAGAGAAAACATGCAGGGCTGAGTACTTGGTGTACTCAGTGGACACGTGCCAAAATATATTTTATAAAAATAGATTTTGTCAAGCCACTCTTTGAGTGAACTCGGGATTTTAGGAAAAGTCCGAGAACACTAAACATTTTTCTTTTCCTTTTTCAAAAGCGATCTTTCGATCTATTTTCCTGGAACATATGCCGTATCTGACAAACCCGATTTCACTATCTCTTGTTCATTCATCAGTCCATTCATCATTCATCTTTCCTTTCATCATTCATCATATCTTAACATTCAAGTGCCTGGGAAGTGGTTACCTCCCACGGTCACCCATCAATCCATTCCATTCAAGTGCCGGGGAAGTGGTTACCTCCCACGGTCACCCATCAATCCATTCCATTCATCATTCATCGTTCCTTTCATCATTCATCATATCTTAACATTCAAGTGCCTGGGAAGTGGTTACCTCCCACGGTCACCCATCAATCCATTCCATTCAAGTGCCGGGGAAGTGGTTACCTCCCACGGTCACCCATCAATCCATTTCATTCATCGTTGCAGTCAGATAGGCATAGTTCCAAAACAAAATATGGCTTGACATAACCTTTTCAACTTTATTTTTCTGTAAGACCGTTTTTTTTTTTTTACATAACTCATCTTTCTTTCATCAAAAGAAGCACATATAACCTTCAAAACTTCAAAACTTCATCTCTTTTTTTTTTTCGTCGTAAACGTATTTGGATCAAAACTCATTTCTATCGGTCAAAGCCGAACTCAAGAATCAACGCAGGCTACACTTCATAAGCAATCGTAAAGCAACACATAACATCATATAATAACACCAAACAAATAGCACTTTTCATAATACTTCAAGTTAATTAGCAAGCTCGCACTTAACATCATATAATAAATAGAAAGCACATAAAACAATTCTCATAACCACTTTATAGTAAACTAAAAACCTTCATAAAAACATTTTAGTTCGAAAGCTCACATAAATATACTTTTCGTAAAAAAAACTGTAACTTTAACAGAAAGCCCACCTCGTTTGCTTAAACCATTCAATATCCATTTAAGGCAACCCTCGTTCCTTGTGCTCACGTACACACAATAATCCTTGCCAACATCACAACATAAGTCAGCCTTCCATAAACTCATTTTTTTCTATGCATGTCCTATCGTTCCTCTCTCATCGTTTTTCTCAATTTACCCAACCCAATGTTCAACACAAGAGGGAAAAACACACCATAACATATTTCAAAGTGCAACACCTAACCACACCAATAAACACACTCCTTAGATATACATGCATCATATAACACCATATATCTTGAAAATAAGCACTATTTTATTAAGGCATAAAACTGGCAGAACTGCGTGACCGTTTTGTAAAAATCACTAAAAATCCATCCGACCTCATATGAAGCTCAAATTTGGTCACAACACAGTAGACACATTCAAGTTCACCCAGTTAAAATTTCACACCGAAATCTTGTCATTTGGTCAGTCAAAACATTTATGCAACTCTCTGATCGGAACATAAAATTCTAGCAGCACTGCGCAGTTCATTTGAAAAATTCACCGTAAATTCATACGATGTCCAATAAGGCTGAAATTTTCATAAGACTCAGAAGACACTCCAAATTTTCATCTAGTTCAAGAATCAAATCGATCGGAGGTCATTTGGTCGGTCAAACAGATTTCGAAACATTCTGGCCGAGAACACATGTTACTGGCAGAATTGCGCAGTCGACTTCAAACATTTTTCAAAAATACATTTTTCGACAAAAAGGGCTGAAATTTATACGAGACACAGAAATCACCTTGAAATTTACTCAGTAAAATTTTCGTATCAAAATTCGACCGTTTGGTCAGTAAAATATACGTCGGAATCCACTGTCCGAACACCACAAATTTCATACTCAAAATTTCGAAATTTGAGTTTCTTCCACAATCATCCAAACAAAATTTTCTCATGCTTATAACACACAATCATGCTTGATAAGACTCTCTTAACATGTTTGCACATAAACTTAGATCATTTACCAAGGATTCAAATCAAACTTCACACAACTTAATCAACAATAGCATAACTATCAAAGTTCTCAAGCAAACTCACTTTCCCACCGATTAACTTTGCGATCTATGATTCCTACACCCTCTATATGCATGTAGGATTCAAGAATAAAGTTTCAATGAAGGAGATGAGAAGGAAATCTTAGTTATACCTTCTTGAATCAAGAAAACGAACGGTAGAAACAAACGTTGACACGATTCGTCCCTCTCCCTTTACCGCTGCCGCCGCTACCACGAATCCGCCGTCGCGGATCCGCCGCCATCGGCTTCTCCTCTCTCTTCTCTCTCTCGGATTCTCGATTGCGAAAGAAAAGAAATGAAATGAAATGAAAGGAGGTTGTATTTATAGAAAATATTTTCATAAAAGACAAAAATTCACGTCTTTTCGTTTCGATGTGACGCGTAATTAATGCGGCGTTGAAGAACGTGCCTGATGTGACGTGGTTCTTATCCACTTGGAAAACGTGCCTGATGTGACGCGGTTCTTATCCAACTTTTCGTCTCGATTTGTTGTCGAAAGTGTATTTGATACGTGGTCTATTCTTTCGTGTAGGTATCATTTTGGGCTCGTAACAATTGGGTTTCAAATTGGGCTAGGAAGAATAATTGTTTGGCCTCAAAAGTGAAATACTTCTCTCGACAAAAGAAACAAGGTCGAAAAAATTTTCAAGTGCACAAACGACAGTCCTTTCAAGAACTCAATAAAAAGGTAGAAAAAGTCGGGGTGTTACAATCTACCCATCTTAACAAAAATTTCGTCCCGAAATTTGCTTACGTCATTCGAAAAGCTCAACCTCACCCTTTCCTCCAAGCCTAGTATCAAGAACTCGAAAATTGATCAAGCAGTCTTACTTGGATATGAACTGATTTCAAAATCGTAGCAACACTGTTGAAAGTGTCTTAATCAGAACGGCTGCAGAATTAGTCAAGAAAACAAGAACAACATTTCTAGCTCGACTCTTTTAGATCGCATCATCAACTTGCAAAAATTGGTTTGAAGAAAAATAAAAATAAAGCAAGGTCTAAGTTCCATTGAACTTATCATGTTCATTCTGGGAATTAAGGTTTCAGATGAACTCATAAAGCTTGAAACTTTACTTCTGATGAGAGCTCGAATGAATATGAGGTAGATCTTGAAAACAGGATGAAACTGAATTAAGTCTCAAATTCCATAGTAGACTGCAAAATAAGATATTTCAATTGTCAAATCAAATTTGTAAAATTTCGGCATCAATGAATGATGGTTCAAACATGTCATGACACGAGATGGTCAATCGTGGGAGGATTTAGAAGCATAGACAAATGTCATGAGGTAGCACTGATCATGGTTCGATGACATCATGTTATTGAATAATGATGTCACATCAATGGATTCATAGGATTGCAACCAACGTGAAGTGAACTTTTTAGGAAGATCGGCTAGATCAACCACGTTAAGGAAAAAGAGACACAATAGCCTTAACTTGGTATTGCAGAAAGAAAATCATTGAGCATGAAACAATATGTAGTGAAACTGAGCCAAAAAGAATTTCACTTCTGCAAGGAAGAACTTGCCGCATGCATAGTTACGAAATAAAAGGTGTACAAAAGTTCCAAAAAGAATATTCCATCCTTTGAAGAAACATGTATGGGAGATGTGATCATACTAAAGGTCATAACTGCAAACAGCTTTAGGAACGAAGTTCAATGACAGAAGCTCATAAGGTCAAAATATTTTCCTTACGAAAGATGAATCAAAGAGGACTACTAATCAAGATGTCCAAAGTTACAAAGACAAGCACAAATTTTCAAGAACTGAAAAATGAGTCATGACTTGACATAGGAAAAAGAAATAATGAGCATTACTTGCAAGGTTTGAGTCAAACAGGGTCTTAAATTGACAAGGCTCCCTGTTAATCGAAAGAATGTAGAAAGAATTTCTTAGGATCCAAGTAAGTACTGCTGATTAAAATTTTCATTCTAGTTACGAGGGTCACACTCCCTCGCTCGTCTTTCTGAGGCCAAAATGGTAACATCGTTTTAAGAAACATTTTAATCATAAGTCGTATCTTCATAATATTCTTTGCACGTGATAACCGTCATTCTTTTAAAACGTTGTAGTTATTCTCGCGCTCTCAACATGCTATAACGGTCGTTTTTGTTGCATCGCCACCTTTGGCCGAAGATCGGATTTATCTTATTAGATCGCAGGTATGATCTCTACCTCCATTGTAGGATTACATCATTTCGCATCTCTTCTTGCCTCGAACGTTTTCTCGTTTGGAACATCTCTTCAATTTGCACTTCTTCTTTTCTTAAACTCTTTATCATATGCTATGTCTTTTCGCATTCTCCTTGTTCTTGTCATTCAGGGAAAAACAATACTGAATTTGTAATCATTCGATAAAGTTCGAGTTCACACCACATATTTCCATTTGTCCTATCACTCGGAAAAGTGATATTGCAGTTGTCAACAACTAAATTCGATATCATTCAATCTAACATATTTCTTAGGCACTCTAGGTTCACAACACATTTTAACATCTCATATCTCAACAACTTAGTATAACACACACAACACTTTCACATCCCAAAGCAAAACACTTTCACACTTCACATTTACATTCAAAACTTTAGAAACAAAAATTTTCCTTTACACTTTCACACTTTCCTTAAAAAATTTACAATCTTAATTTCAATTTTAAAGTAAAAGTTTTGACTCAAAACTCAAAACATACTTGAACATCAACTTTCATCTTTCATGTAAAAACAAACAATCAATCGTTCCTCTTCACAACTCGCTTTTTTTTTTTTTTAAACATCAGCAATTACTCTTCTCAACTTGAAATCGATCCCTCATGGAAAGAATCTACTTCCTCGTTCTTATAAAATTTTCTCCTCTTTCCTTCTCAAAAATTTTCTCGTCGTCCTTTCTCCGAAACTTTCTCATAAAAATTTTCAAATAAAAAAATATTACCTCTTTCTTGGTTGAGCGTGGCGAAGCGGGATGTTGAGCCTTCCAAATTTAACCTTATTTTAGTCTAACGAATCGAATCTAGACTAAGACTGAAAAAGACTCTCGGGTCCAGAGCGGAAAGAAAAATTGCTCTGATACCATTCTGTCACGCCCGCCCACCCCAGGGGTGTTACAAACGAGGCGATCGTGACCAAGGGACAAACATTTAAGAATAGCATTTAAGGATAACAGTTCATAAGAAAGACTCAATTAGCTTAAAAGAATAATATATATCAGAGTGTATGATACACAGAGTGCAAACTCGACTTTAGCTCCAAACAAATGGGAAAAGCTCGAATAAAATCAGAGTGTCTTTTCAACAATCAGCAACTCGAGATAAAATTATCTCAACAATACTTGGCGGAAGCATTCGAGAGTAGAATACTATTATGTATGAAGACATAATATATTCAGAAAGTTTTATTTACAATCTTCTTCACTTTCATGCTCAACACCCACCGCGCTCGTCACCGCTCAACCTGCACATAGAGAAAACATGCAGGGCTGAGTACTTGGTGTACTCAGTGGACACGTGCCAAAATATATTTTATAAAAATAGATTTTGTCAAGCCACTCTTTGAGTGAACTCGGGATTTTAGGAAAAGTCCGAGAACACTAAACATTTTTCTTTTCCTTTTTCAAAAGCGATCTTTCGATCTATTTTCCTGGAACATATGCCGTACCTGACAAACCCGATTTCACTATCTCTTGTTCATTCATCAGTCCATTCATCATTCATCTTTCCTTTCATCATTCATCATATCTTAACATTCAAGTGCCTGGGAAGTGGTTACCTCCCACGGTCACCCATCAATCCATTCCATTCAAGTGCCGGGGAAGTGGTTACCTCCCACGGTCACCCATCAATCCATTCCATTCATCATTCATCGTTCCTTTCATCATTCATCATATCTTAACATTCAAGTGCCTGGGAAGTGGTTACCTCCCACGGTCACCCATCAATCCATTCCATTCAAGTGCCGGGGAAGTGGTTACCTCCCACGGTCACCCATCAATCCATTTCATTCATCGTTGCAGTCAGATAGGCATAGTTCCAAAACAAAATATGGCTTGACATAACCTTTTCAACTTTATTTTTCTGTAAGACCGTTTTTTTTTTTTACATAACTCATCTTTCTTTCATCAAAAGAAGCACATATAACCTTCAAAACTTCAAAACTTCATCTCTTTTTTTTTTTCGTCGTAAACGTATTTGGATCAAAACTCATTTCTATCGGTCAAAGCCGAACTCAAGAATCAACGCAGGCTACACTTCATAAGCAATCGTAAAGCAACACATAACATCATATAATAACACCAAGCAAATAGCACTTTTCATAATACTTCAAGTTAATTAGCAAGCTCGCACTTAACATCATATAATAAATAGAAAGCACATAAAACAATTCTCATAACCACTTTATAGTAAACTAAAAACCTTCATAAAAACATTTTAGTTCGAAAGCTCACATAAATATACTTTTCGTAAAAAAAACTGTAACTTTAACAGAAAGCCCACCTCGTTTGCTTAAACCATTCAATATCCATTTAAGGCAACCCTCGTTCCTTGTGCTCACGTACACACAATAATCCTTGCCAACATCACAACATAAGTCAGCCTTCCATAAACTCATTTTTTTCTATGCATGTCCTATCGTTCCTCTCTCATCGTTTTTCTCAATTTACCCAACCCAATGTTCAACACAAGAGGGAAAAACACACCATAACATATTTCAAAGTGCAACACCTAACCACACCAATAAACACACTCCTTAGATATACATGCATCATATAACACCATATATCTTGAAAATAAGCACTATTTTATTAAGGCATAAAACTGGCAGAACTGCGTGACCGTTTTGTAAAAATCACTAAAAATCCATCCGACCTCATATGAAGCTCAAATTTGGTCACAACACAGTAGACACATTCAAGTTCACCCAGTTAAAATTTCACACCGAAATCTTGTCATTTGGTCAGTCAAAACATTTATGCAACTCTCTGATCGGAACATAAAATTCTAGCAGCACTGCGCAGTTCATTTGAAAAATTCACCGTAAATTCATACGATGTCCAATAAGGCTGAAATTTTCACAAGACTCAGAAGACACTCCAAATTTTCATCTAGTTCAAGAATCAAATCGATCGGAGGTCATTTGGTCGGTCAAACAGATTTCGAAACATTCTGGCCGAGAACACATGTTACTGGCAGAATTGCGCAGTCGACTTCAAACATTTTTCAAAAATACATTTTTCGACAAAAAGGGCTGAAATTTATACGAGACACAGAAATCACCTTGAAATTTACTCAGTAAAATTTTCGTATCAAAATTCGACCGTTTGGTCAGTAAAATATACGTCGGAATCCACTGTCCGAACACCACAAATTTCATACTCAAAATTTCGAAATTTGAGTTTCTTCCACAATCATCCAAACAAAATTTTCTCATGCTTATAACACACAATCATGCTTGATAAGACTCTCTTAACATGTTTGCACATAAACTTAGATCATTTACCAAGGATTCAAATCAAACTTCACACAACTTAATCAACAATAGCATAACTATCAAAGTTCTCAAGCAAACTCACTTTCCCACCGATTAACTTTGCGATCTATGATTCCTACACCCTCTATATGCATGTAGGATTCAAGAATAAAGTTTCAATGAAGGAGATGAGAAGGAAATCTTAGTTATACCTTCTTGAATCAAGAAAACGAACGGTAGAAACAAACGTTGACACGATTCGTCCCTCTCCCTTTACCGCTGCCGCCGCTACCACGAATCCGCCGTCGCGGATCCGCCGCCATCGGCTTCTCCTCTCTCTTCTCTCTCTCGGATTCTCGATTGCGAAAGAAAAGAAATGAAATGAAATGAAAGGAGGTTGTATTTATAGAAAATATTTTCATAAAAGACAAAAATTCACGTCTTTTCGTTTCGATGTGACGCGTAATTAATGCGGCGTTGAAGAACGTGCCTGATGTGACGTGGTTCTTATCCACTTGGAAAACGTGCCTGATGTGACGCGGTTCTTATCCAACTTTTCATCTCGATTTGTTGTCGAAAGTGTATTTGATACGTGGTCTATTCTTTCGTGTAGGTATCATTTTGGGCTCGTAACAATTGGGTTTCAAATTGGGCTAGGAAGAATAATTGTTTGGCCTCAAAAGTGAAATACTTCTCTCGACAAAAGAAACAAGGTCGAAAAAATTTTCAAGTGCACAAACGACAGTCCTTTCAAGAACTCAATAAAAAGGTAGAAAAAGTCGGGGTGTTACAGAATGACTATTTCCATATGGAATGTAATGGTGATTCTAAGTAGAATGGTCATTCCTAAGGAAATAAAATATCAAGCAAAGGAATAGAATGAAAGTAGGAATGTTATTCCATTCTATCATACAAAGTAGCCCCTTAGGGGCTTCTTGGTATGATAGAATGGAATGAGGAGAGAATGGAATGGAGATGGGAATGGAATGACAATTCCATTCCATTCTTGTGCTTGGTAAACACAAGGAATATAAAGGGAATGAAATTGTTATTCCTTGATTGATTCCATTTCTATATTTGATAACTACAAATAATATAAAAATGGAATGAAATGAAATATGAATAATTAATATGTTGATTATACCAAAAAAAATATTTATTCAAAGATATTTTTGCCAAATATTTTTCGTGTGTGTGTGTGTGTGAGAAATTATTAAAATTTTAATAATTTTAATTTTATTATAAAATGGAGATGATATTTAATTTAAATATAATATTAAATAATATTTATATAATTTTGTTAAATTTTAAAATAAGAATAAATGAAAATGAAATGGAATTGAATGGTCATTCCAAATGGAATGGTGATTTCTAAGAATAAAATTTACTAAGCAAATGAATAGAATGGAGGTAGGAATGACATTCCATTCCACCGTACCAAGTAAGGCCTTATTGTTACACTAGTGCACATGGTTGACATGTTTGCCTAACTTCCTCAAGTTCTGATTGTTAAGTTTTCATTATTTTTACTGCTTCTCATTTGCTTACTCTGTTGTTAAGTTTTGGTAATTCTTTTTAGCTTCATAAATTTCTAAATATTGATATCTTTAATATAATACTACTATTTAAACTGTTGCTTTCTGTTATCTCATTATAGATAACAAAGAATTAAAGTAAAATAATATTGTAAGGAAAAAATAATTGCTCATCACAATGACAACGACACTAAAAATATTCACAAAGGTTAAGAATAATTTAGGCCCCAATATTATAATCCTGGCTTCGCCACTTGGAGGGAGTACTATATTTGAATTTTACTTGTAAACCATTTTTGGTAATTTTCATCTAATTAATTCATTTCATATTTGTTTCATTCCTCAATTTCTTTTGTGAAGGATTTTAATTATCGTCTAATGCATTTAATTTTTTATCTTTTCAGTGATTAATGATTTAAAAATTTGTATCTCTTATTTTTAAATAGTGGAAGTTAACTTACTTTTATATACGATAAATATTTTTAATAAAAAATAAATAGATTATGTTTGAAAAATTTGTATTAAGAAGAAGATATTAAAAGATTGGTTCAATTTTGAAGCGTTAAGCTCCTAGATTGTTTATCGTACTCTCAAATAAAAAATTCTACATCCACCATTGTTTTGTATTACCTCCGTCCCATTTTAGGAGTCACGGTTTACCATTTTTGGGTGCCCCACTTTAGGAGCCTCGGTTGGAATATTCCATAAATGGTAATGTGATATAGTAGGCCTATTAAATTGTGCCGGTCTGATTCACTTGCAACCAGCCCAAGAATGATAGCCTGTTGTAGTTAAATGCCCGAGCCCACTTCACTAAATGAACCCTACACATGTCATGCTCTGGTGGTGAGTGAGAGTTGTGTTGTCACGACCGCCCTATTTAGGGTTAATAAATGCTGGTGGTCGCGACTAATGAGACTTTAAGAAAGATAATTTTCTAGGGTTTCAATAAAGAGTTTGACAAAGATAATTAATATTCAAATGACGAGGGAAAATCAGAGTAAAAGCTTAGGTTTTAAATCCAAAGTCAACAATTATCATAATTTATAATCCAAGAGCAAAAAGGAGTTCAAAAAAACATAATGGTAAAAATAGTCATAATTCATCGGAAGCATTCAAGAGTAAGAGTGACACCATGAATGAAGACACGACGCCCCTCGGAGTTCAAAATAAATCCAAATATACTATACAACAAATATACTCATAAAATACACAATTTATACATATGTGGCACATCTACAAATATTAAACACAATATAAATAAAATACACAAACACGATATAAATAATATCCACAAACTCTAAATGGATTGCACATACTACACACATTATACACAAAATACTCATACTAAAGACGCTACACAAAAATAACACACTTTACGCACATTGTATAGACACAATACACACACTGCCCACACAATGTACACAATCACTCAGAGTATCATTTCGACAATTAACAACTCAAAATGAATATTATCTCAACAATACTTGAAATCGAAAGAAACAACAATCAGCGGAAGCATTCGAGACAAGAATAATATTATGTATGAAGACATAACGTATTCCGAATCTTTTGTTTACTATCTTCTTCACTTTCATGCTCAAAATAACACACTTTACGCACATTGTGACACAATACACACATTGCCCGCACAAAGTACACAATACACTCAGAGTATCATTTCGACAATCAACAACTCAAAATGAATATTACCTCAACAATACTTGAAATCGAAAGAAACAACATTCAGCGAAAGCATTCGAGAGAAGAATAATATTATGTATGAAGACATAATATATTCTGAATCTTTTATGTACTATCTTGTTTACTTTGATGCTCAAAATAACACACTTTACTCACATTGTATAGACACACACTGTCCGCACAAAGTACACAATACACAGTGGTGCACCACACACACTATACACACTACACTCAGTATACATACCCGGTACATACCACAAATATTAAACACACTATAAATAAAAAAACAAAACATGTATTGCAGACATGCTTACCTACATTGCACACACTGTATATACACCACAAATATACACACACTTTACATACATATATTAAACAAACACTACACATTGTACATGAGATACATATAGAAAATACAAACAATAAAAAAACTCCACACTCGGTATATATACATATGCCACACATACAATAAACATTAGACATGCTATAAACAAAATACACAAACACAATATAAATAAAATACACTATACACATATTGAAGACGTTACACAAAAATAACAAACTTTACGCAAATTATATAGAAAAAATACACACACTGCCCGCACAAAGTACACAATACACACACAACACCACACACACTATACACACTAAACTCAGTATACATACGCGGTACATACCACAAATATTAAACACACTATAAACAACATACATAACACATGTATTGCAAACATACATACCTACATTGAACACACTAGTGATACTAACACAAAATTCACAATTTTTATACTATACTACAAATATACTTATAAAATACACAATTTATACATATGTGGCACATCTACAAATATTAAACACAATATAAATAAAGTACACAAACACGATATAAATAAATACACAAACACTAAATGGATTGCACATACTACACACATTATACACAAAATACTCATACTAAAGACGCTACACAAAAATAACACACTTTACGCACATTGTATAGACACTATACTGCCCACACAATGTACACAATACACTCAGAGTATCATCTCAAAATGAATATTATATCAACAATACTTGAAATCGAAAGAAACAACATTCAGCGGAAGCATTCGAGAGAAGAATAATATTATGTATGAAGACATAATATATTTAGAATCTTTTATTTACTATCTTCTTCACTTTCATGCTCAAAATAACACACTTTACGCACATTGTGACACAATACACACATTGCCCGCACAAAGTACACAATACACTTAGAGTATCATTTCGACAATCAACAACTCAAAATGAATATTACCTCAACAATACTTGAAATCGAAAGAAACAACATTAAGCGAAAGCATTCGAGAGAAGAATAATATTATGTATGAAGACATAATATATTCTGAATCTTTTATGTACTATCTTGTTTACTTTCATGCTCAAAATAACACACTTTACGCACATTGTATAGACACACACTGTCCGCACAAAGTACACAATACACAGTGGTGCACCACACACACTATACACACTACACTCAGTATACATACCCGGTACATACCACAAATATTAAACACACTATAAATAAAAAACAAAACATGTATTGCAGACATGCTTACCTACATTGCACACACTGTATATACACCACAAAAATACACACACTTTACATACATATATTAAACAAACACTACACATTGTACATGAGATACATATAGAAAATACAAACAATAAAAAAACTCCTCACTCGGTATATATACATATGACACACATACAATAAACATTAGACATGCTATAAACAAAATACACAAACACAAAATAAATAAAATACACTATACCCATATTGAAGACGTTACACAAAAATAACAAACTTTACGCAAATTATATAGAAAAAATACACACACTGCCCGCACAAAGTACACAATACACACACAATACCACACACACTATACACACTAAACTCAGTATACATACTCGGTACATACCACAAATATTAAACACACTATAAACAACATACATAACACATGTATTGCAAACATACATACCTACATTGAACACACTAGAGACACTAACACAAAATACAGAATTTATATACTATACAACAAATATACTCATAAAATACACAATTTATACATATGTGGCACATCTACAAATATTAAACACAATATAAATAAAATACACAAACACGATATAAATAATATCCACAAACTCTAAATGAATTGCACATACTACACACATTATACACAAAATACTCATACTAAAGACGCTACACAAAAATAAGACACTTTACACACATTGTATAGACATAATACACACACTGCCCGCACAATGTACACAATACACTCAGAGTATCATTTCGACAATTAATAACTCAAAATGAATATTATCTCATCAATACTTGAAATCGAAAGAAACAACAATCAGCGGAAGCATTCGAGAGAAGAATAATATTATGTATGAAGACATAATGTATTCGGAATCTTTTGTTTACTATCTTCTTCAATTTCATGCTCAAAATAACACACTTTACGCACATTTTATAGACACAATACACACACTGCCCGCACAAAGTACACAATACACTCAGAGTATCATTTCGACAATCAACAACTCAAAATGAATATTACCTCAACAATACTTGAAATCGAAAGAAACAACATTCAGCGAAAGCATTCGAGAGAAGAATAATATTATGTATGAAGACATAATATATTCTGAATCTTTTATGTACTATCTTCTTTACTTTCATGCTCAAAATAACACACTTTACGCACATTGTATAGACACAATACACACACTGCCCGCACAATGTACACAATACACTCAGAGTATCATTTCGACAATTAACAACTCAAAATGAATATTATCTCAACAATACTTGAAATCGAAAGAAACAACATTCAGCGGAAGCATTCGAGAGAAGAATAATATTATGTATGAAGACATAATATATTTAGAATCTTTTATTTACTATCTTCTTCACTTTCATGCTCAAATTTTACACACTTTACGCACATTGTATAGACACACACTGTCCGCACAAAGTACACAATACACGGTGGTGCACCACACACACTATACACACTACATTCAGTATACATACGCGGTACATACCACAAATATTAAACACACTATAAATAAAAAACACAAAACATGTATTGCAGACATGCCTACCTACATTGCACACACTACATATACTAACACAAAATATACAATTTATATTCTATACAACAAATATACATATAAAATACTCAATTTATACACACGTGACACATACTTCAAATATTAAACACAATATAAATAACAGACACACATACTATACTCAAACAAACATACTACACACTTTATTAAAAATAACTAACACCGCGCACCTTATACATACTATACATCATAGCTCACACTACACATTGCACACAAGGTATATACACCACACTAATACACACACTTTATACACATATATATTAAACAAACACTACACATTGTACACGATATACATATAGAAAATATAAATAATATAAAAACCCTACACTCAGTATCTATACGTATGTAACACATACTACAAACATTAGATATGCTATAAACAAAATACACAAACACAATATAAATAAAATACACTATACACATATTGAAGACGCTACACAAAAATAACAAGCTTTACGCACATTATATAGAAAAAATACACACTTCCAGCAGAAAGTACACAATACACACACTGCACTCAGTATACATACGCGTTACATGCCAAAAATATTAAACACATTATAAACAAAATACAAAACACATGTATTGCAAACGTACATACCTACGTTGAACACACTAGAGATACTAACACAAAATACACAATTTATATACTATACAACAAATATACTCATAAAATACACAATTTATACATACATATGTAGCACATCTACAAATATTAAACACAATATAAATAAAATACACAAAAAGGATATATAAATAAAATACACAAACACTAAATGGATTGCACATACTACACACATTATACACAAAATACTCATACTAAAGACGCTACAAAAAAATAATACACTTTACGCACATTGTACAGACACAATACACACACTGCCCGCACAATGTACACAATACACTCAGATTGTTATTTCGACAATTAACAACTCAAAATGAATATTATCTCAACAATACTTGAAATCGAAAGAAACAACAATCAGCGGAAGCATTCGAGAGAAGAATAATATTATGTATGAAGGCAGAATGTATCCAGAATCTTTTGTTTACTATCTTATTCACTTTCATGCTCAAAATAACACACTTTACGCACATTGTATAGACACACTACAAACACTGCCCGCACAAAGTACACAATACACTCAGAGTATCATATCGACAATCAACAACTCAAAATGAATATTAACTCAACAATACTTGAAATCGAAAGAAACAACATTCAGCAGAAGCATTCGAGAGAAGAATAATATTATGTATAAAGATATAATATATTGTGAATCTTTTATGTACTATCTTCTTCATTTTCATGCTCAAAATAACACACTTTACGCACATTGTATAGATTCAAAACACACGTTGCCCGCACAAAGTACACAATACACTCAGAGTATCATTTCGACAATCAACAATCGAAAATGAATATTATCTCAACAATACTTGAAATCGAAAGAAACAACATTAAGCGGAAGCATTCGAGAGAAGAATAATATTATATATGAAGAGATAATATATTCAAAATCTTTTATTTACTATCTTCTTCACTTCCATGCTCAAAGTAACAGACTTTACGCACATTGTATAGACACACACTATCCGCACAAAGTACACAATACACAGTGGTGCACCACACACACTATACACACTACACTCAGTATACATACGCGGTACATACCACAAATATTAAACACACTATAAATAAAAAAAACAAAACATGTATTGCAGACATGCCTACCTACATTGCACACACTGTATATACACCACACAAATACACACACTATACACACATATATTAAACAAACACTACACATTGTACATGAGATACATATAGAAAATACAAACAGTAAAAAAACCCTACACTCTGTATATATACATATGCAACACATACTACAAACATTAGACATGCTATAAACAAAATACACAAACACAATATAAATAAAATACACTATACATATATTGAAGACGCTACACAAAAATAACAAATTTTACGCACATTATATAGAAAAAATACACACTTCTCACACAAAGTACATAATACACACACTGCACCACACACACTATACACACTACACTCAGTATACATACGCGGTACATACCACAAATATTAAACACACTATAAACAACATACATAACACATGTATTGCATACATACATACCTACATTGAACACACTAGAGATACTAACACAAAATACACAATTTAAAAACTATACTACAAATATACTCATAAAATACACAATTTATACATATGTGGCACATCTACAAATATTAAACACAATATAAATAAAATACACAAACCCGATATAAATAAAATACACAAACACTAAATGGATTGCACATACTACGCACATTATACACAAAATACTCATACTAAAGACGCTACACAAAAAATAACACACTTTACGCACATTGTATAGACACAATACACACACTGCCCGCACAATGTACACAATACACTCAGAGTATCATTTCGACAATTAACAACTCAAAATGAATATTATATCAACAATACTTGAAATCGAAAGAAACAACATTCAGCGGAAGCATTCGAGAGAAGAATAATATTATGTATGAAGACATAATATATTTAGAATCTTTTATTTACTATCTTCTTCACTTTTATGCTCAAATTTTACACACTTTACGCACATTGTATAGACACACACTGTCCGCACAAAGTACACAATACACAGTGGTGCACCACACACACTATACACACTACACTCAGTATACATACGCGGTACATACCACAAATATTAAACACACTATAAATAAAAAACACAAAACATGTATTGCAGACATGCCTACCTACATTGCACACACTACATATACTAACACAAAATATACAATTTATATACTATACAACAAATATACATATAAAATACACAATTCATACGCACGTGACACATACTTCAAATATTAAACACAATATAAATAACAAACACACATACTATACTCTAACAAACATACTATACATTATACTAAAAATAACTAACACCGCGTACTTTATACATACTATACATCATAGCTCACACTACACATTGTACACAAGGTATATACACCACACAAATACACACACTTTACACATATATATATTAAACAAATACTACACATTATACATGAGATACATATAGAAAATACAAACAATATAAAAACCCTACACTCGGTATATATACATATGCAACACATACTACAAACATTAGACATGCTATAAACAAAATACACAAACACAATATAAATAAAATACACTATACATATATTGAAGACGCTACACAAAAATTACAAACTTTACGCACATTATATAGAAAAAATACACACTTCTCGCACAAAGTACACAATACACACACTGCACCACACACACTATACACACTACAATCAGCATACATACGCGGTACATACCACAAATATTAAACACACTATAAACAACACACATAACACATGTATTGCAAACATACATACCTACATTGAACACACTAGAGATACTAACACAAAATACACAATTTATATACTATACTACAAATATACTCATAAAATACACAATTTATACATATGTGGCACATCTACAAATATTAAACACAATATAAATAAAATACACAAACACGATATAAATAAAATACACAAACACTAAATGGATTGCACATACTACGCACATTATACACAAAATACTCATACTAAAGACGCTACACAAAAAATAACACACTTTACGCACATTGTATAGACACAATACACACACTGCCCGCACAATGTACACAATACACTCAGAGTATCATTTCGACAATTAACAACTCAAAATGAATATTATATCAACAATACTTGAAATCGAAAGAAACAACATTCAGCGGAAGCATTCGAGAGAAGAATAATATTATGTATGAAGACATAATATATTTAGAATCTTTTATTTACTATCTTCTTCACTTTTATGCTCAAATTTTACACACTTTACGCACATTGTATAGACACACACTGTCCGCACAAAGTACACAATACACAGTGGTGCACCACACACACTATACACACTACACTCAGTATACATACGCGGTACATACCACAAATATTAAACACACTATAAATAAAAAACACAAAACATGTATTGCAGACATGCCTACCTACATTGCACACACTACATATACTAACACAAAATATACAATTTATATACTATACAACAAATATACATATAAAATACACAATTCATACGCACGTGACACATACTTCAAATATTAAACACAATATAAATAACAAACACACATACTATACTCTAACAAACATACTATACATTATACTAAAAATAACTAACACCGCGTACTTTATACATACTATACATCATAGCTCACACTACACATTGTACACAAGGTATATACACCACACAAATACACACACTTTACACATATATATATTAAACAAATACTACACATTATACATGAGATACATATAGAAAATACAAACAATATAAAAACCCTACACTCGGTATATATACATATGCAACACATACTACAAACATTAGACATGCTATAAACAAAATACACAAACACAATATAAACAAAATACACAAACACAATATAAATAAAATACACTATACATATATTGAAGACGCTACACAAAAATTACAAACTTTACGCACATTATATAGAAAAAATACACACTTCTCGCACAAAGTACACAATACACACACTGCACCACACACACTATACACACTACAATCAGTATACATACGCGGTACATACCACAAATATTAAACACACTATAAACAACACACATAACACATGTATTGCAAACATACATACCTACATTGAACACACTAGAGATACTAACACAAAATACACAATTTATATACTATACTACAAATATACTCATAAAATACACAATTTATACATATGTGGCACATCTACAAATATTAAACATAATATAAATAAAATACACAAACACGATATAAATAAAATACACAAACACTAAATGGATTGCACATACTACGCACATTATACACAAAATACTCATACTAAAGACGCTACACAAAAATAACACACTTTACGCATATTGTATAGAAACAATACACACACTGCCCGCACAATGTACACAATACACTCAGAGTATCATTTCGACAATTAACAACTCAAAATGAATATTATCTCAACAATACTTGAAATCGAAAGAAACAACATTCAGCGGAAGCATTCGAGAGAAGAATAATATTATGTATGAAGACATAATATATTTAGAATCTTTTATTTACTATCTTCTTCACTTTCATGCTCAAATTTTACACACTTTACGCACATTGTATAGACACACACTGTCCGCACAAAGTACACAATACACGGTGGTGCACCACACACACTATACACACTACATTCAGTATACATACGCGGTACATACCACAAATATTAAACACACTATAAATAAAAAACACAAAACATGTATTGCAGACATGCCTACCTACATTGCACACACTACATATACTAACACAAAATATACAATTTATATACTATACAACAAATATACATATAAAATACACAATTCATACGCACGTGACACATACTTCAAATATTAAACACAATATAAATAACAAACACACATACTATACTCTAACAAACATACTATACATTATACTAAAAATAACTAACACCGCGTACTTTATACATACTATACATCATAGCTCACACTACACATTGTACACAAGGTATATACACCACACAAATACACACACTTTACACATATATATATTAAACAAATACTACACATTATACATGAGATACATATAGAAAATACAAACAATATAAAAACCCTACACTCGGTATATATACATATGCAACACATACTACAAACATTAGACATGCTATAAACAAAATACACAAACACAATATAAACAAAATACACAAACACAATATAAATAAAATACACTATACATATATTGAAGACGCTACACAAAAATTACAAACTTTACGCACATTATATAGAAAAAATACACACTTCTCGCACAAAGTACACAATACACACACTGCACCACACACACTATACACACTACAATCAGTATACATACGCGGTACATACCACAAATATTAAACACACTATAAACAACACACATAACACATGTATTGCAAACATACATACCTACATTGAACACACTAGAGATACTAACACAAAATACACAATTTATATACTATACTACAAATATACTCATAAAATACACAATTTATACATATGTGGCACATCTACAAATATTAAACATAATATAAATAAAATACACAAACACGATATAAATAAAATACACAAACACTAAATGGATTGCACATACTACGCACATTATACACAAAATACTCATACTAAAGACGCTACACAAAAATAACACACTTTACGCACATTGTATAGACACAATACACACACTGCCCGCACAATGTACACAATACACTCAGAGTATCATTTCGACAATTAACAACTCAAAATGAATATTATCTCAACAATACTTGAAATCGAAAGAAACAACATTCAGCGGAAGCATTCGAGAGAAGAATAATATTATGTATGAAGACATAATATATTTAGAATCTTTTATTTACTATCTTCTTCACTTTCATGCTCAAATTTTACACACTTTACGCACATTGTATAGACACACACTGTCCGCACAAAGTACACAATACACGGTGGTGCACCACACACACTATACACACTACATTCAGTATACATACGCGGTACATACCACAAATATTAAACACACTATAAATAAAAAACACAAAACATGTATTGCAGACATGCCTACCTACATTGCACACACTACATATACTAACACAAAATATACAATTTATATTCTATACAACAAATATACATATAAAATACACAATTTATACACACGTGACACATACTTCAAATATTAAACACAATATAAATAACAGACACACATACTATACTCAAACAAACATACTACACACTTTATTAAAAATAACTAACACCGCGCACCTTATACATACTATACATCATAGCTCACACTACACATTGCACACAAGGTATATACACCACACTAATACACACACTTTATACACATATATATTAAACAAACACTACACATTGTACACGATATACATATAGAAAATACAAATAATATAAAATCCCTACACTCAGTATCTATACGTATGTAACACATACTACAAACATTAGATATGCTATAAACAAAATACACAAACACAATATAAATAAAATACACTATACACATATTGAAGACGCTACACAAAAATAACAAGCTTTACGCACATTATATAGAAAAAATACACACTTCCAGCACAAAGTACACAATACACACACTGCACTCAGTATACATACGCGTTACATGCCAAAAATATTAAACACATTATAAACAAAATACAAAACACATGTATTGCAAACGTACATACCTACATTGAACACACTAGAGATACTAACACAAAATACACAATTTATATACTATACAACAAATATACTCATAAAATACACAATTTATACATACATATGTAGCACATCTACAAATATTAAACACAATATAAATAAAATACACAAAAAGGATATAGAAATAAAATACACAAACACTAAATGGATTGCACATACTACACACATTATACACAAAATACTCATACTAAAGACGCTACAAAAAAATAATACACTTTACGCACATTGTATAGACACAATACACACACTGCCCGCACAATGTACACAATACACTCAGATTGTTATTTCGACAATTAACAACTCAAAATGAATATTATCTCAACAATACTTGAAATCGAAAGAAACAACAATCAGCGGAAGCATTCGAGAGAAGAATAATATTATGTATGAAGGCAGAATGTATTCAGAATCTTTTGTTTACTATCTTATTCACTTTCATGCTCAAAATAACACACTTTACGCACATTGTATAGACACAATACAAACACTGCCCGCACAAAGTACACAATACACTCAGAGTATCATATAGACAAACAACAACTCAAAATGAATATTAACTCAACAATACTTGAAATCGAAAGAAACAACATTCAGCAGAAGCATTCGAGAGAAGAATAATATTATGTATAAAGATATAATATATTGTGAATCTTTTATGTACTATCTTCTTCATTTTCATGCTCAAAATAACACACTTTACACACATTGTATAGATTCAAAACACACGTTGCCCGCACAAAGTACACAATACACTCAGAGTATCATTTCGACAATCAACAATCGAAAATGAATATTATTTCAACAATACTTGAAATCGAAAGAAACAACATTCAGCGGAAGCATTCGAGAGAAGAATAATACTCCCTCCGTCCCGTGCTACTCGCACGTTTGCTTTTCGGCTCGTCACAAAGTCCTTACACTATTTATAATTTAAGTTAGAATTAATACATTTAATTAATATGTTAGTTTAAGTTAAGAGCTCTTTTATTAGGTGATGTCTCATTACACCTAAAATTCTTTTTTAATTACACAAAAAAATCAATCCCAAATTTACGGCCTAAAATGAAAAGTGCGAGTAGCATGGGACGGAGGGAGTATTATGTATGAAGAGATAATATATTCAGAATCTTTTATTTACTATCTTCTTCACTTCCATGCTCAAAGTAACAGACTTTACGCACATTGTATAGACACACACTGTCCGCACAAAGTACACAATACACAGTGGTGCACCACACACACTATACACACTACACTCAGTATACATACGCGGTACATACCACAAATATTAAACACACTATAAATAAAAAAATAAAACATGTATTGCAGACATGCCTACCTACATTGCACACACTGTATATACACCACACAAATACACACACTTTACACACATATATTAAACAAACACTACACATTGTACATGAGATACATATAGAAAATACAAACAATAAAAAAACCCTACACTCTGTATATATACATATGCAACACATACTACAAACATTAGACACGCTATAAACAAAATACACAAACACAATATAAATAAAATACACTATACATATATTGAAGAATGCTACACAAAAATAACAAATTTTACGCACATTATATAGAAAAAATACACACTTCTCACACAAAGTACATAATACACACACTGCACCACACACACTATACACACTACACTCAGTATACATACGCGGTACATACCACAAATATTAAACACACTATAAACAACATACATAACACATGTATTGCATACATACATACCTACATTGAACACACTAGAGATACTAACACAAAATACACAATTTAAAAACTATACTACAAATATACTCATAAAATACACAATTTATACATATGTGGCACATCTACAAATATTAAACACAATATAAATAAAATACACAAACACGATATAAATAAAATACACAAACACTAAATGGATTGCACATACTACGCACATTATACACAAAATACTCATACTAAAGACGCTACACAAAAAATAACACACTTTACGCACATTGTATAGACACAATACACACACTGCCCGCACAATGTACACAATACACTCAGAGTATCATTTCGACAATTAACAACTCAAAATGAATATTATATCAACAATACTTGAAATCGAAAGAAACAACATTCAGCGGAAGCATTCGAGAGAAGAATAATATTATGTACGAAGACATAATATATTTAGAATCTTTTATTTACTATCTTCTTCACTTTTATGCTCAAATTTTACACACTTTACGCACATTGTATAGACACACACTGTCCGCACAAAGTACACAATACACAGTGGTGCACCACACACACTATACACACTACACTCAGTATACATACGCGGTACATACCACAAATATTAAACACACTATAAATAAAAAACACAAAACATGTATTGCAGACAGGCCTACCTACATTGCACACACTACATATACTAACACAAAATATACAATTTATATACTATACAACAAATATACATATAAAATACACAATTCATACGCATGTGACACATACTTCAAATATTAAACACAATATAAATAACAAACACACATACTATACTCTAACAAACATACTATACATTATACTAAAAATAACTAACACCGCGCACTTTATACATACTATACATCATAGCTCACACTACACATTGCACACAAGGTATATACACCACACAAATACACACACTTTACACACATATATATATTAAACAAACACTACACATTATACATGAGATACATATAGAAAATACAAACAATATAAAAACCCTACACTCGGTATATATACATATGCAACACATACTACAAACATTAGACATGCTATAAACAAAATACACAAACACAATATAAACAAAATACACAAACACAATATAAATAAAATACACTATACATATATTGAAGACGCTACACAAAAATTACAAACTTTACGCACATTATATAGAAAAAATACACACTTCTCGCACAGAGTACACAATACACACACTGCACCACACACACTATACACTCTACAATCAGTATACATACGCGGTACATACCACAAATATTAAACACATTATAAACAACACACATAACACATGTATTGCAAACATACATACCTACATTGAACACACTAGAGATACTAACACAAAATACACAATTTATATACTATACTACAAATATACTCATAAAATACACAATTTATACATATGTGGCACATCTACAAATATTAAACATAATATAAATAAAATACACAAACACGATATAAATAAAATACACAAACACTAAATGGATTGCACATACTACGCACATTATACACAAAATACTCATACTAAAGACGCTACACAAAAATAACACACTTTACGCACATTGTATAGACACAATACACACACTGCCCGCACAATGTACACAATACACTCAGAGTATCATTTCGACAATTAACAACTCAAAATGAATATTATCTCAACAATACTTGAAATCGAAAGAAACAACATTCAGCGGAAGCATTCGAGAGAAGAATAATATTATGTATGAAGACATAATATATTTAGAATCTTTTATTTACTATCTTCTTCACTTTCATGCTCAAATTTTACACACTTTACGCACATTGTATAGACACACACTGTCCGCACAAAGTACACAATACACGGTGGTGCACCACACACACTATACACACTACATTCAGTATACATATGCGGTACATACCACAAATATTAAACACACTATAAATAAAAAACACAAAACATGTATTGCAGACATGCCTACCTACATTGCACACACTACATATACTAACACAAAATATACAATTTATATACTATACAACAAATATACATATAAAATACACAATTCATACGCATGTGACACATACTTCAAATATTAAACACAATATAAATAACAAACACACATACTATACTCTAACAAACATACTACACACTATACTAAAAATAACTAACACCGCGCACCTTATACATACTATACATCATAGCTCACACTACACATTGCACACAAGGTATATACACCACACTAATACACACACTTTACACATATATATATTAAACAAACACTACACATTGTACATGAGATACATATAGAAAATACAAACACTATAAAAACCCTACACTCGGTATATATACGTATGTAACACATACTACAAACATTAGACATGCTATAAACAAAATACACAAACACAATATAAATAAAATACACTATACACATATTGAAGACGCTACACAAAAATAACAAATTTTACGCAAATTATATAGAAAAAATACATACACTGCCCGCACAAAGTACACACTACACACACTGCACAACACACACTATACACACTAAACTCAGTATACATACGCGGTACAAACCACAAATATTAAACACACTATAAACAACATACATAACACATGTATTGCAAACATACATACCTACATTGAACACACTAGAGATACTAACACAAAATACAGAATTTATATACTATACAACAAATATACTCATAAAATACACAATTTATACATATGTGGCACATCTACAAATATTAAACACAATATAAATAAAATACACAAACACGATATAAATAATATCCACAAACTCTAAATGGATTGCACATACTACACACATTATACACAAAATACTCATACTAAAGACGCTACACAAAAATAACACACTTTACGCACATTGTATAGACATGATAAGGCTAATTTCATGCATAGATATAGGGGTGAAACCCATTAATTTGCGGGGTCTAACTCATGTTTTAAGCCAGGTATGTAGAAGGTTTTCGCTAGATCCAGGAATAGAGAAGGACAATTGCATAGTCTAAGGAAACTGGTGAATAAGTGAGCAATTTGAAGAAAAATTACAAGACGGAGGAAATCAAGGGGCTGAAGGGTAGAATGGAGACTTCTACGAAGGCTTCTAGAAGATTATGTCCACACCTATATAAAGAAGAAAACATGCAATCAGAGGGGACTTTCTCGGTGGAGGCCTTATGACCAGATTGCAGCTCTAGCTCACTCACTTCTACATACTTTGGGTTTAATCGGGAAATCGTGGGGTGTTCTCGGGTTTATTTTGCTAGTCAGTAGTGGGTAACACCGTCCTTACAGAGGGCGAAGAAACAATTTAATCATTTTAATTTTACTTTACTGTCATGAATTTCACCGAGCTTCGCCGTTCGAAGCTCGGCCCTGTTTGCTGTTAAATTTCCGTTGTTTATGAAATTTCTATTTTCCATATTTGAGTTGCTGTTGATTTCGATTATGGATGTCATTTATCTTGAGCTAGTTGTGAATGTTGAATTGGATGTTTGATTTTCGTGTTGGTTGCTGAGTTTGAGTAGACTCGCTGGAATCTAGTGTTGATCGGAGAAGATCTGTTGAATCGAGAATCATGGAGTTGATTCTGGTTGTTGTTGGGACCGGATTGCTTGGATCCGGAGTGGATTAAGCATCCGGCGTTGAAGCTGAAACAGAGTGATCGTGATTTATGCCTAGTTTTCGTGTGTTCATTTCATTCCGTCTAGTATATGTAGATCTGTTTTATTTCCGGCTAGTCTCAAGTTTCCGACGTCCGAACTTCTATATACTGTTCGAATCTGGGTATGTGCTCTGTTTTCTTCATATTCGTATTTGATTTAGCCGATGAGATGCATGTTGCTGTTAGTTAAATCCTTAGTTAGTTAGTTGCAGCTTTTCTTCCGTACTTGATATTTCTGGGAGTTGGTCCCCACTTTTATTTGCGTTCTGTTTAGCTATAGTTGGTAATTGTTGCTCGGTCTAGGAAGTTAGTTTAAAATTACGTAGCCCTAAGGATGTTCGATCTCAGCATGACCTTTATAGTTTCCTAGGTCTAGTGATTGATTTTGTGCCTAGGTCTAGCCGTAGTTCTACCTCAACCCAAATTTGTGTGGCAGCAGCCGCTTTCTAAACCAAAGTCTCTAGATGCTTTCTTACGCGTCCATCTTCGTGGTATCGACCCCTACTTCTCTGTACTAATCTATAGTATAACGGGTTGAGGGATCTTTGAAACGCAAGAGTTTGTGTGTTCATAGACAGAGTCTTCCGTGTCACCTTGAGTTCCTAGACCTAGTGTTTAGTGGATTCATTGGACTTGGTAGCTCGACATAGAAGTTTATTACACACAAACTCACACGACAAGCGGCCGTTTCAAATGGCGCCGTTGCCGGGGATGGATGGCGTAATTTGTGATTGTGTTTAGAGGATTTTGGCGTACATAGTTTTAATTTCTTTTTCTTTCTTTTTCTTTTATTTTTCAGTTTATGAGCAGAGGCTCGCGGTTTGGACACTGTGGTGACTCATCTGAGTGGAGGAACGATCAGTTTATTTAGCAGGTCAAGGACACAGCATCTACGGTCACCACCAGATCGGGATTATCTACGGGAGATCCATTTCCATTTGGTTCGGAAAGTGAAGAGGATTGGAACTCGTCATGAAGGGAGGATCCTAAATCGTCTTCGGAAACAAGTACATGGGATGATGAAATAGGGGACATAGCGAACATAATCGATCCAAATCTGGAGATCGGTTCGCTCACTGCTCATCTAGATGGAGAGCCAGCTCAAGCCATAGTGATGAATCCGCGACAGAGGTCCATTGAGATCAAGACGAACGTGCTCGGTATCCTACCCACATTCTCTGGACGTAGGAATGAGTGCCCATACGAGTTCTTGAATGAATTCAACAAATTGTGAAATGATGCAACAGAGGAGGACTATCGCCTGCGTGCGGTTCCATTTGCCTTGAAGGGGGAAGCCAACACGTGGTTATTAAGGTTAACCCCGGATTCTATCCGCACATGGAGGGATTTCAAACTGGAGTTCCTTGATTACTTTTTCCCTTCCAACAAAACAAATGCTCTGAAGAAAGAAATAGTGGATTGTAAGCAGGACTACGACGAGTCGTTGAGTCAATATTGGTCGAGGTTCAAAGGGTTGTTGGATGCGTGCCCAAATCACAGGATGATAGAGGCAGAGACCTATTATCTATTCTATGAATGAGCAAACCCTGAGTCAAAGGATTTAATGAACTCCTCGAGCGGGGGAAATTTTACAAGGAAGAAGGGAAGCGAAGCAAGAAAGATCCTGGGGAAATTGATAGATGCCAAGAAGGCATACGATAACCCAAGGAATTTTGTGAAGAGAGGATCAGTGAATGCGATGAGGGAGCAAGATGATGAGAAGGTAGAGGTAAGGATCGACAGGCTTGAGAAAGCACTGTTGAACGCAATCGAGAAGACCAAACTACCAACCTCACAAGCGAAGGAACAACCTCCGGGTCTAGGAGATAGCCAACTTCAGCAATATTATGGACCTCAGGAAGGAGAGTACCAGGCCCAAGCTAATGCGATGGGAAGTCGGAATCCCGACGGAAGTTGGAATCTAGGAAGACAAAGAGACGCACCCTGGAGGAACCATCCCAATTTTAGATGGTCGGACAACGAACAGAGCCAGCCAGCACCACAACAGAGTATCCAATTTGCACCTCAGCCCGAGAGGCAGGGTAACTGGTCTGGAAGGAGTCAAGAGAGGAAGGGCAACTGGAATAATCAAAACCAGGGAGATCATCCGAATTGGGGGAACAGGAACCAAAACCATCAAGGGAACTCTTATGTACCACCGCACCAAAGGAATTTCCAAACCAACTACCAAGGGCCAGGAAATCAGTATAACAACAATTCAGGAGGCCAAGGAAACTTTCGTCAGAATCAAGGAAGTGGTCCGCATCTGGGTCCAGGACCAAATCCTGGCCAGTCTAATTCTAAACCACCAAGGAATCTGGATGAAATGGTGCATGACCTCATCAGTTCTCAACAACATATGCAGAATAACTTGCAATCGAACAATGACGTAGTCCACAAGCTTCAGGATGCTCAGCAGGAGCAAAAGGCGGCAATGGATATGTTGGCGAAGCAACTGTCTCAGAGAGCAACTTCCTTGAGCGAGATGCGAGGGAACGAAGGGAAGATCCCTGCCTCAGTAAGGCCGCCAGATAGAGCTAACATCAGTCTGATCACTTTAAGATTCGGAAAGGGGTATGAAGGTCAGAGATGAGGACGAATGAGGAGACAAACCCCACTGGAAGCAGGGACGAAAAGGGTACAACCTCTAGACCTGGGTACTTAAAGGGAAGCAGTTCCGTTAGACCAGATGACCTTAGAGCAGGAGATTTGGAGAATCCATTACCTCAAGAAGCAGAGCCATTTTTCATAGATCCAGAGCCGGAAGTAGAGAATGAGGAGGTGAGAAAAGGAACTGGTGAGCCCTCAGCTGGAAGATCTACTGGAGCAGGGAAACTACTGAAACCATTCCCGAGTCGAGGGGAAGCTAAGAATAAGAAGGAAGGACCGGTAGACTTCATGGACATTTTCGGGAAGTTGGAGATTAATTTACCGTTTCTACAAGCCTTGAAGTTGCCGGTCTTCAGCAAATTCATTAAGGAGTTTATAGCTGGGAAGACCAGACCCAGTGGGAAGATTCTAATTGGAGAAAATGTGTTAGCAGTAATTCAGAAGCGAAGGATGCCATCAAAATGCACTAACCCAGGTATGTTCACCTTACCCATCTCAATCGGGGATGTCAGAATTGAGCATGCTATGTGTGATTTAGGGGCATCGATAAATGTTTTACCGCTTTCCATTTACAAGAAGCTGGTAGGAGTAGGGGTGGTAGATACAAGGGTGGTAATCTAATTGGCGGATCGGTTGTGCATTTGTCCAGAGGAAGTTTTAGAAAATGTTATTGTCAACGTGCATGATTTTCTGTATCCGGCCGATTTCCATGTTATTAAAATGAGTGATAATGAATCTGCTGAGTCTAGCGGTGTGCTTCTAGGAAGACCTTTTCTCCGTACCGCTAAGACCATAATTGATGTTTTTGATGGGACCATATGCCTAGATTATAATGGGGAGAAATATACATTTAGCATCGATGAAGCAATGAAGAAACCTTTAGCTGTTGAAAATTTGCATGCTATCGATGTTATTAACCCCCTGGTCCAGGAATATCTTGAGACTGAGTTGATGCAGGAGTAGGTGGTTAATTCAGAATTAAGTCACTCTATTGACAGAGAGGTAGCTGGATGGTGCGAGGCAATGAACACAAAAGATTTGACAGATGAGGAGCTGGCCGAAGCTATTTCAGAGTTCTGTACAAATCCAGGAGTAGCTAAGTCAAGGAGGACACCTCACGTGGCGAGCGTGGAAGGTGCGAAGGCATGTAGAGATCCACAACGCAAGCTAAATCCAAACATGAGAGAGGAAGTTTTGAAGGAAGTTTTGAAGCTGCTTTCGCTGGGAATCATTTACTCCATACCTGATAGTGAATGGGTTAGTCCGGTCCATATGGTACCTAAAAAGTCAGGAATACAGGTGGTCAAGAATGACAAGAACGAGCTGGTGCCCACTCGACTAGTTACTGGGTGGAGGATGTGCATCGATTATAGAAAGTTGAGTAAAGCGACGAGGAAAGATCATTTTCCCTTACCTTTTATTGACCAGATGCTGGGGCGTTTGGCAGGCAAGCAATATTTCTGTTTCCTTGACGGATACAGTGGATACTTCCAGATCTACATAGATCCTGAAGATCAAGAGAAGACTACATTTACGTGTCCCTTTGGCACGTATGCTTATAGAAGAATGCCGTTCGGTCTATGCTATGCGCCAGACACTTTTCAACAGTGTATGATGAGTATCTTCTCGAATTTATTGGAGGATTGTATCGAAATTTTCATGGATGATTTCACTGTGTATGGGAATTCTTTTGACTCATGTCTAGCAAGTTTGGATATAGTATTGAGGAGGTGCCAGGAAAAGCATTTGGTTTTAAATTTCGAGAAATGCCACTTTATGGTCACTGAAGGAATTGTAGTTTCAGAGAGGGGTATACAGGTAGACCAAGCAAAGATTGATGTGATCTCAAAATTGCCTTACCCTACGAATCAGAAAGAAGTTAGAGGATTCCTAGGGCATGCGGGTTTCTATAGAAGATTCATTAAGGATTTTGCGAGGATTGTCCAGCTGATAAGGCTAATTTCTCGCATAGGTCTAGGGGATAAATTCGTGGATTTACTGGGTCTAACACACGTTTTAAGCCAGGTGTGTAGAAGAATTTCGCCAGGTCCAGGAAAAGAAGAGGACAATCACATGTCCGAGGAAACTGGCGAAGAAGTAAGCATTGTGGAGGAAAATTGCAACACGGAGGAAATCTCGGAGCTGAAGGGTAGAATGGAGATTTCTATGAAGGCTTCTAGAAGATTATGTCCGCGTCTATATAAGGAAGAAAGCATGCATTCTAAAAAAAATGGAGGAAAAAACCTTCTGGGGTGGAGGCCTCATTAACAGTGTGCGTCTATATAAGGAAGAAAGCATGCATTCTGAAGAATACTTGAAAGAGAGTGTAAATATTTAATTGCTTTTCTTAAATCACGAAAACCCAAAAAAATCAGAAAAAAAATAATCTTCCAAAAATATTTTCGAAATCCCAGACTCCTTAGGGAATTTTTTCATATTGTCATATCCTTGACCTGGGAGTCTGGCGTTTCATTTTAGTTTGATGTTTTTCTAAGTGTGATATTGCAGAGAGTATTCACATGGGGCAGGGAGTTGAGGAGTAAAATTTTGGAGGGAGTTAGCACCGGTTCGAATTTCAAAAGGTAACTTTATGGGGAGGCGTACGGTCGCTCACGTCACGCCTGCAACCACCTGCAAAACCGTGCTTTCCCATACCTACAGGCTATAACCGTGCTCTCTCTTTTATTTTCCATATCATACTCACTCTCTCTACGAAAAAAATCCCCAAATTTTCTCTCTCAAATTCTCTCTCTAACCCTAATTGATGAAATTTTTTCTTCCGAGTTCTTGCAAAATTCTACAGGTTCCGCCATGGAGAACACACAAAACACAGGAAGCACCTCTGGATCCGCCGAATCTAACGCACTGTCGTTCATGGCTGATCTATTACAGAAACTTGGGGGACAGAGGAGGCGATGAAGGCGTTTGCCATGCTCACCACTATGATGGGGAAAACCACTGCACCACCACCACCACAAGTTTCAGAGACTGCCAAACCCCAACCGGAGGCAGTACATTCGATGGCCGAACCAGCCACCAGTGTAGCAGGAACAACCGCTGCAAACGTACCTGAGGAGGAAGCGGATCTGGCTACGGGTTTGGAGCTTTTGGCTGTCAGTGAATCAAGGTTAGACCATGCATCTAAGGGGGTAACCCCTGTTAGTGCTGCTATTGATGTCGTTGAGAGAGAAACCCATGTTGTGTCAGAAAGTGTGGATGTATCTGCTGTTTTGTCTACTAGTAATCCTGCGGGGGAAAACTTAGAACATGTTGAGGGCGATGAGGCCCTACTTTCTGAGAAAGCTATGGAGGGGGAAACCCCTGAAAAGGTTGTGGGTACTGAGACCCACAATGAACGAGATTTGGTTGGGGTGGAAACCCTTGTTTATATCACAGGGGCAACCCCTTTGCTGTCTGAGGAGGGAGAGGCCCTCGTTACTGAAGATGTACAGGAACCCGTCGACGAGAGGGTAAATCTAGTCGTGGATTTGACTGATGTCCCGGAGGGGACGATTTCACCAGTAAATAAAAGGGAAGCCCGGAGACAAGCTCGCCGGAGCTTGATAGATGAAATTGATGACTCTATCCAGCAGACGGAAGGAGAAGCGCTGGGTCCAGAGACCGCAGCCCGTGAGCAGGACATCTCTCCTAGACCCAGTGGTGGGGAGAGTGACGAGGGAGAACGCCACCAGGCGGCTGAAAGAAAAAGGAAGGGAAAGCAGGCCGCTCCTTCCTTGACCAAGAAATCGAAAGGAAAATCTGTTGAAACCACTTTTCCTCCACCCGCAAAGGTCACATATGCCGCCGAGTCGGATAGCCCTGCTGGATCTAACGACTCCGAAGAGGAACTTGAAGAAGAGCTCAATTTCGAGCCTGCAGAAATTTGGTTAACCAATGAATTACTGGATGCAATGAGGAAGTTCACTGACCACAAGCGTGCAGCAACGTATAAAGACAAGAGTGCCCAGGGCCAGTATGCGAGGTCCGGAAAGAGATATGATCCCGCGGAGCTGAAGGAGATTGCTTCCGATGATGATTTCTAGGAGTACATCGACGCGATCAGTTTCGACTGGTTGCTGAAGCATAGCTCTTTTGAAGTCCCAACAGCATTAGCGCGTGAGTTTTTCTCAACCTTTTGTTTAAAGTCTACAACTGATCTGGATGCCAACTCTATTACCTTCCGCCTTTTCAATGAGGAGCAAAAAATGAGCATCCGAGAGTGGTCGCTCCGCATGGGGTTGTTATCGCGCACACAGGATGATGAGGGCTTGTGGAATAACAGGATGGTGTGTCCGCCTAAGTTTACCTCGAGTTTCAAACCATAGAGCGCTTGGGAGTTTATAACCCACCCGAAGGTGGGTCAGTTTAAAACAAGTTGTTCGAAGTCTTACCACATTGACAACCGGATCCTGCGTTTCTCTCAGACGTTCATTAGTTATAATCTGATGGGAACCACAAATGCTGCTTTGACCGCAGCCGACCTATACTTCACTTGGTGTATGGCCAAGGGAGTCCGTGTACACCTGGGCTACTGGTTAGCCCAGGCTTGCCATCAGATGGCCGCCAATCCTTCTAGGCACATGTACACATGCCACCTCCTAGGGGCATACCTTCAACGCAACGTAATACTGAAGATAGCCAAATCGTGCCGAGATGTGGAGATGTGCATGCCCCGGAGGTTTTCAATGTCGAATATTTCTTCAACAAGGGGCTTCTAATCATGCATGGGAAGGAGGTATGCTTTTATGAGGTCGGCAGGTCGGAAGTCCAGGTGAAGCAGGAATCGGAGGTCGTGGATGTAAAGGAAAGTGTCGATGTTGAGAAAGTACGTAAAGATGTTGAGGAAGTACAGAAAGATGTTGCAGAAGTAAGGAAGGAAGTCGCAGGAGTGAGGAAGGAGGTAACCGAGGTAAGAATGAAAGTCGGGAAAGTCAGAGAGGAGATCGTGGCCCTCAAGGGATGTATTACTGATCTTGTGGCAACGTCGTCCAAGCACACTGATAGGATGGCAGAGGCCATCTCGCTGATGATGATGGTGGCGAAGTGGTTTAAAGAGAAGTTCCCCGAGGCACCAAAGTTGCTTCCTCGCCCTGGCAGCGCTTCTAAATCGCCAGGGCAAGGAAGTCTATCTCTCCAGAAGCCTCCCCAGCCGACGAAGCTTCTGACTGCCCTGTCCGCGACTAAACCCTTGACCGTGAGAAAGTCAGTGCCTAGACAGAGTGAGGTGATGACAGCACAGCCGGATTCACCGGCAAAGAAGAAAGCTAGAGTGACCCAACCATCCGCCCCGCCCAAGTCTGGCTCCCGCGGGGGCCACACCCCGAATTGACCCCCCTGAGCCAAGTTACTTTTACTTTTCCTTCTTTTATTTTTCATTTTTCCTTCCTTTACTGTTTGTGTTTGTCTGTGACCAGCATGCTCTATTTTGTATATATGTGTTGCACCTTCCCACACTTAGCCCAATCCTTGGTCTAAGTGTGAGAAGGGGTTATTCTGTTTTTGCATGTTTTGGTTTTGTTTGTTGCGCCTTCTCCCACTTAGCCCGTTGTACGGTCTAAGTGTGAGAAGTTTGTTTTGTTTTATGCACGTTGTTTGTTTGTTTATGTTGTTTGGTCTGTTTTGTGTTGTTCATACATCCCTATTTCCCCACTTTACTAGGATAGCTTGGGGACAAGCTTGAGTGAAGTGGGAGGGGGAGGGAGTAAGTGCAGTATTTATTTTTGTAAATAGGAGTCTTAGAGTCTCTAGGTCTAGCGTTTTTGTGTGTTGCATGAGCTAGTGAGATAATAAGGCAAGATTCCCTTAGTGAGAGCGATTGAAGATAGGATACATGTCAACTTTGATGCCTTTTTCCTTAATAAACTAAAAGCGGTCTGAATGAAGTAAGGATGATAGAAAAGGCCTTAGATAACCTAGTTGCGCAGCCCTACTATAAGAGCGAGTTATAAGCCTAAACACATTGAGCTAACATGTAAAAATGGGCTGCCACTTGATGCTTAGGGAGTAGAGTATAAAGGAAAAAAAATGGGTTATGGAGGTATAAGCTGGACGAAGTCCAGGAACTGGTGGTATAAGCTGGACGAAGTCCAGGAAAATGAGGTATAAGTTGGACGAAGTCCAGGGGAAAAAAATCGAACAGGAAAAGGAGGTATAAGCTGGACAAAGTCCAGGGGAAAAAGGGATATATATAGAAAAAAAAGGGCAGGAATGCAATCGCAACCTGGCCCAGGAAATCAATAGGGAAAAGGAGTAGTAAGAAGGAGAAACTCTCATAACCCTAAGCATCAGTGGTGTTACTTTAACTTTGGAGCGTTTCGATCCTAACATCCCTGGTGAGGAATGAGTGATCGAGCGAACCTAACTGCTGGGAAATCAATAGGCTATCTTGACAAACTGACAGATCGTTTAGGTAGAAGAGGGAAGGGGGAGGATTTGAAGACTGTAGACGATCGGATAGGACTTAAGCTTGTGGGGACGGTCGCCTAAAAGTTGAAACTAGTTCATGCTTATCTGTTGTGTTTTGTTTTTGTATGTTGTTTTCTTTTGTGAGTATGTAGTTGTCTAGGTCTAGGAGTCGGTGCTTTGTTTGTGTTTTGCTTGTAGAGTCGTTCTTGGGAACCATGCATTGAAATTCGCCTTATTTCTTTTTCTTGTCTTTTATGCTTGAGGACAAGCATGGTTTAAGTGTGAGCAGTTTGATAAGGATAATTTCATGCATAGGTCTAGGGGATAAATTCGTTGATTTACTGGGTCTAACACACGTTTTAAGCTAGGTGTGTAGAAGAATTTCGCCAGGTCCAGGAAAAGAAGAGGACAATCACATGTCCGAGGAAACTGGCGAAGAAGTGAGCATTGTGGAGGAAAATTGCAAGACGGAGGAAATCTCGGAGCTGAAGGGTAGAATGAAGATTTCTATGAAGGCTTCTAGAAGATTATGTCCACGCCTATATAAGGAAGGAATCATGCATTCTGAAAAAAGGAGGAAAAAACCTTCTGGGGTGGAGGCCTCATTAACAATCCGTGGCTCGTAGCTCACTTTCTTTTATACACTTGGGTTCTTTAGAGGGAAATTCTGGGGGTTTGCATTTTGGGTTCACTTTTCGCTTTCTCGCATTTCAGTTGGGTTGTAACACCGTCCTGTCGAGGGCGAAGAAACAAGTTCCATTTTAATTCCTCGTATTTTGTGGATTTCACCGAGCTTCGCTGTTCGGAGCTCGGCTCTCTTTTTTTTACCGAATATTTTTATGTTTAATGCAAGTTTAATTTTCTGTTATGTCGTTGATGTTGATTTCTGATTTCACTCCTGTGATTTTCTGGAGTTTGAGTTAGTTTACTTGTGTTGGATGCGTTTCGCAATTGCTCACTGAATCTGTGCAGAGTAATGGCTGGATTGGGTTGATTAGAGTTTGTTGGTGGTTGAATCAGAGGTTTGAATTATGTGTTATAGCTGAGTTGATTGGAATCGTTTGAATTTGGTGTTGATCGGAAAATATGGAGTTGATTTAGGTTGTTGTTTGGTTTGGATCAGGAGTGGATTAAGCATCCGACGTGAATCTGAGCAGAGTTTGTTTAAATTTATGCCTAGCCTTCGTGTTTTCATATCATTCCGTCTAGTATATGTAGATCTGTGTTATTTCCCGTTTGTTGTAAGTTTTCGACGACCCAACTTTTATATTCTGTTCGAATCTAGGTACGTGCTCTATTTTCTTCATCTTCGTTTTTGATTCAGTTAAAAAAATGCATGTCGTTGTTAGTTAGAGTTTCAGTTCGTTATTTGCAGCCTTTCTGCCGTACTTGCTAATTCTGGAATTATGGTCCCCACTGTTATATGCTTCCTGTCTGGTTCTATTAGGTAGCCGTTTACACGGTCTAGGAAGGGAATTTAATATCCCGTAGTCTTGATGATATTTGATCTCAGCATGTTTACAGTTTCCTAGGTCTAGTGTTTACATTTCTTGCCTAGGTCTAGTCGTAGTTAAACCTCAACCTAGTTTGCGTGGCAGCAGCCACCCTTGTCCAAAGTTTCTAAATGCTTTCTTACGTGTCCATATTCGTGGGATCGACCCCTGCTTCTCTATACTAATCCATAGTATTCGGGTTGAGGGATCTTTGAAGGGGAGTTTAGTGTGCCCAACGACAGAGCATTTCGTGTTCTCTTGAGTTCCTAGACCAAGTGATCTAGTGTATTCATAGGACTTGGCATCTCGACCTAGCATAACACCAGAAGCACGCACGAGCACTTTTGTTATTCTCCTCACACTTCACCAACCACTCACCCATTTGTTGCATAATGAAGTTGATTTCGCTTTCGATGAGGGGTGCAAGGAAGCTTTTCAGCTACTAAAGGATAAACTAGTCTTTGCCCCTATAATCAGAGCACCAGACTGGAGTTTACCGTTTGAAATAATGTGCGACGCAAGTGATTACGTAGTGGGGGCAGTACTTGGTCAAAGAATCGATGGGAAAAGCTATGTGATTTTTTATGCATCGAAAACACTCAATCAAGCCCAGAAGAACTATGACAACACGGAAAAGGAAATGCTGGCGGTAGTATACTCGTTTGAGAAGTTTCGCCCGTACTTGCTAGGGTCGAGGGTGATAGTCTTCACTGACCACGCAGCTATCAAGTACTTATTGGCGAAGAAAGAATCCAAGCCAAGATTAATCCGTTGGGTGTTACTTTTGCAGGAATTTGATTGGGAAGTTCGAGACAAAAAGGGGACAGAAAACAAAGTGGCTGATCATTTGAGCAAGATTTTCCAAGGAGAGACGGATGAAGCTATACCTGATGCATTCCCGGATGAGCATCTGTACTGTATACGAACATTTCCCAGACCCATCTGTTGGGAGATGGTGATGGCGTTAACAGGTCCAGGAGATTCTAAAAAAGGAAGTGTCAACTGAACGCCGAGCCTTGGTTCGCATACCTAGCAAACTACTTGGTCACTGGAGAAGTACCCAGTCCTCAAGAAAGCACCAGGGCACAGAAGATGAAATTGAAAAGTGAAGCCAAGTACTATTTTTGGGACGACCCGTATCTATGGAGAATGGGAGCTGACCAGGTGATTAGGAGGTGTATTCCAGAATGGGAACAAAAGGATGTGCTTAATCATTGCCATGCCTTAGCTTGTGGAGGTCACTTTGGACCTAGGAAGACTGCAAGGAAGGTGTTAGATAGCGGTTTTTACTGGCCTACGTTGCATAAGGATGCTTTTGAGTTTTTTCAGAGCTGTGAGAGATGCCAGCAGACAGGGGGAATTTCTAAGAGGGATGAAATGCCACAGGTCCCAGTGATCGTATGTGAGATCTTCGACGTTTGGGGTATGGACTTCATGGGTCCATTTCCATCTTCGTATGGGAATACTTACATACTTGTGGCTGTAGATTATGTTTCGAAGTGCATAGAAGCAATGGCCACCACGTCCTACGAAGCCAAAGAAGTGGCCAAGTTCCTTAGAGCCAACATCTTTAATAGATACGGGGTGCCGCGCGCAATTATTTCTGACCAAGGGACGCACTTCCGTAACATGACAATAGAAGCTCTAATGAGGAAATACGGGGTCCACCATAGGTTTTCTACCCCGTATCATCCTCAGTCTAATGGACAGGCAGAAATCTCCAACAGGGAGATAAAGGTGATATTGGAAAAAATGGTGAATCCGTCAAGGAAGGATTGGAGTAAGAGACTAGGAGATGCATTGTAGGCTTACCGGACAGCATACAAAACGCCTATTGGAATGTCACCCTACAAGTTGGTTTTTGGCAAGATGTGCCATCTGCCCGTAGGAGTGGAGCACAGAGCATACTGGGCGGTCAAGGAGATTAACATGATACCCCAGTCTTGTGAGGAAGAGAGGAAATTGCAACTTCAAGAGTTGGAAGAATTGAGACTGGAGTCATATGAGTCCGCAATGTGGTATAAGGAGAAGACAAGGCTCTGGCACGATAAAAATCTCCGGGTCAAGGAACTCCACGTAGGGCAGAAGGTATTCCTTTTTCAACCTAGGCTCAAACTGATGCCTGGGAAGCTAAAGTCCAAAAGGGTAGGGCCATGCACTGTTGTTGGCCTTCGAGCAAACGAAGCTGTGAAATTCAGGGCAGTACCTCAAACTCTACTCCCTTTCTTGTTAATGGTCACAGGGTAAAGGTTTTTAGGGATAATTCTGAGTTGTGTGTAGTGGAGGAAATGCCACTACGCGCACTCTCCATTATCACCTAATTAGTTTAGCAAGCAGCGCTCTCGATGAATTCCTGGGTCAGGTAAATTGGGATGATGTTTATATCTATTCACTGAACTAGGGAATCTCGAGAGTGCCAAATTGAATGTGTAAATAATTTACATGCTTTCCTAAATAAAAATTTTTTTCCAAACAAAGAAAAAAATTCTAATCTTCCAAAAATATTTTCGGAATGCCAGATTTCCTTAGGGAAATTGTTTTGTCATATTTTAAATCCTTGACCTGGGAACCTGGTGTTTCATTTTTGTTGTTTTTCTCTAAGTGTGGTGTGGCAGAGATGAGTGTTTACATGGGGAAGAGAGTTTTAATTTGAGAGGGAAGCGGTACAATTCGAATTTCAAATTTTTACTTTATGGGAAGGCGTACGGTTGCTACCACATGTTTGCAACCACCTGCAAACCGCTCCAATTCCTATCTAATACCTATTTTCCCTCCTTATTCTTTATTTCTAAAAAAAAACACTCTCTCACTCTAAAAATCCCTAAAAGTTCTCTCTCTCGCGAAACCCACCTTTCTTTAACCCTAATTAAAATTTTCTTCCATGTTTTTTTTTCTGTGTTTTTTCAGATTCAAGTATTGGACAACAAATCGTCAGCCGGGAAACCTACCACATCTGCCGACGCCGGTGCGACAGCGTTTATGTCCGACCTAATGCAGAAGTTCGGCAGTCCTGAGGAGGCGATGAAAGAATTGGGTGAATTCAGACAGGTAATGGGTGTGATGAGCAAGGAATTCGGCGACGCCAGGAACGAAATAGCCGGGATACGGACAGAGCTCGGTGGAGTCAGGGAAGAGATGCAGGCCCTCAAGGAGCGCGTCACTGTCATGGTAGGGAAGTCATCTACGCAAAATGATCGGATGTCGGAGGCCGTCCAGTTAATGATGATAATGACGAAATGGCTGAAGGTGAACTTTGCTGAGCTGCAGACGACACTGCCTGCTGGGCCTAGCCACATGCCTACCCAGCCAGGGCCAGGAAGTTCAACTCCCCAGTATCCCCCACCATCGTCAAAGCCCTTGACCGCCCCGTCTGCCTCAAAGCCAATTTCAGTTAAGAAGACAGTGTCCAGTTCAAGTGAGAAGGAGACAGATAAGCCGGAGTCGCCGGCAAGAAAGAAAGCAAAAGTAACCCGCCCATACGTTCCACCGCAGGTTAGCTCCCGAGGGAGCCAAATCCCGAAATGAACCCCCCTTGACCACGTAACTCTACTTTTAGTTTTTCTCTTTTATTTTCTTTCAGTCTTATGTTTGTTTGTTTGATGTTTGTGTTGTGTGTTTTTTTTCCGGCATGCTTTGTATATATTTGTTTGCGCTTATACTTGTCTTCTCCCACTTAGCCCAATCTTTGGTCTAAGTTTGAGAAGTTTGTGTTTCTTTTCAAGCATGTGTGGTTTTGTTTTGTTGGAATTTCTCCAACTTAGCCCAGTGTTCGGTCTAAGTGTGAGAAGTTTGTTTTGGGTGTGCGTTTTACTGGTTATGTGTTTCGTCGTAGTCTGTTTTGTACTTCCCTGTTTCCCCCCTTCACTGGGATAGCTTGGGGACAAGCTTGAGTGAAGTGGGAGGGGGAGGGAGTCGTATATGTGTCTCTAGGTTCAGTTTTTAAGTATCGCATGAGCTAGTGGATATAATAAGGCAAGATCCCTTTAGTAAGAGCAACTGAAGATAGGATGCATGTCAACTTTGATGCCTTTTCCCTTAATAAGCTGAATGCGGTCTGAATGAAGTAAGGACGATAGAAGATGCCTTAGATAACCTAGTTGTGAAGCCCCACTTTAAGAGTGAATTATAAGCCTATACATTGAGAGCGGACTTGTAAAAAATGGGGGCTACCACTTGATGCTTAGGGAAAAGAGTCTGAAGGAGAAAAAGAGGGTTTCTGGAGGTATAAGCTGGACGAAGTCCAGGAAGAGGAGGTATAAGCTGGACAAAGTCCAGGGGAGAAATAAAATAAAAAAATCAGAGGTATAAGCTGGATGAAGTCCAGGGGAAAATATAAAAAGGGGGGAATAAAAGAAAAAGATATCTAAGGGCAGGAAGCAATAGTAACCTGACCTACGAATTAAAAGGAAAAAGAAAGGAGGACTATAGGAAGAGGAAACTCTCATAACCCGATGCATCAGTGGTCTAACATTAACTTAAGAGCGATTCGATCCTAACATCCCTGGTGAGGAATGAGTGATCGAGTGAATCCAACAAGTGGGAAGTCAATAGGTTATCTGGACGAACTGACAGACCGACTAGGTAGAAGAAGGTGAAGGGGAGGATTTGGAGACTTTAGACGATCGGATTGACCTTAAACTTGTGGGGACGGCTGCCTAAAATTGAAGCTGGTTCATGCCTATATGTTTTTCTTCGTGTTTTTCTTTAAGTGTTTGTTTTCTCTTTTTGAGTCTGTTTTATGTCTAAGTCTAGGAGTTTTTGCTTTTTAGAGTTGGTCATAGGATAATCATGCATTGAAATTCGCCTTATTTCTTTTTCTTGTCTTTATACTTGAGGACAAGTATGGTCTAAATGTGAGCAGTTTGATAAGGCTAATTTCATGCATAGATATAGGGGTGAAACTCATTCATTTGCGGGGTCTAACACATGTTTTAAGCCAGGTATGTAGAAGGTTTTCACCAGATCTAGGAATAGAGAAGGACAATTGCATGGTCCAAGGAAACTGGCGAATAAGTGAGCAATTTGAAGTAAAATTACAAGACGGAGGAAATCAAGGGGCTGAAGGGTAGAATGGAGATTTCTACGAAGGCTTCTAGAAGATTATGTCCACACCTATATAAAGAAGAAAGCATGCAATCAGAGGGGACTTTCTCGGTGGAGGCCTTATGACTAGATTGCAACTCTAGCACTCACTTCTACATACTTTGGGTTTAATCGGGAAATCGTGGGGTGTTCTCGGGTTTATTTTGCTAGTCAGTAGTGGGTAACACCGTCCTTACAGTGGGCGAAGAAACAATTTAATCGTTTTCATTTTACTTTACTGTCGTGAATTTCACCAAGCTTAGCCGTTCGAAGCTCGGCCCTGTTTGCTGTTGAATTTCCGTTGTTTATGAAATTTCTGTTTTCCATATTTGAGTTGCTGTTGATTTCGATTATGGATGTCATTTATCTTGAGCTAGTTGTGAATGTTGAATTGGATGTTTGATTTTCGTGTTGGTTGCTGAGTTTGAGTATACTCGCTGGAATCTAGTGTTGATCGGAGCAGATCTGTTGAATCGAGAATCATGGAGTTGATTCTGGTTGTTGTTGGGACCGGATTGCTTGGATCCGGAGTGGATTAAGCATCCGGCGTTGAAGCTGAAACAGAGTGATCGTGATTCATGCCTAGTTTTCGTGTGTTCTTTTCATTCCGTCTAGTATATGTAGATCTATTTTATTTCCGGCTAGTCGCAAGTTTCCGACGTCCGAACTTCTATATTCTGTTCGAATCTGGGTATGTGCTCTATTTTCTTCATATTCGTATTTGATTTAGCCGATGAGATGCATGTTGTTGTTAGTTAAATCCTTAGTTAGTTAGTTGCAGCTTTTCTTCCGTACTTGATATTTATGGGAGTTGGTCCCCACTTTTATTTGCGTTCAGTTTAGCTATAGTTGGTAATTGTTGCTCGGTCTAGGAAGTTAGTTTAAAATTACGTAGCCCTAAGGATGTTCGATCTCAGCATGACGTTTACAGTTTCCTAGGTCTAATGTTTGATTTTGTGCCTAGGTCTAGCCGTAGTTCTACCTCAACCCAAATTTGCGTGGCAGAAGCCACTTTCTAAACCAAAGTCTCTAGATGCTTTCTTACGCGCCCATATTCGTGGGATCGACCCCTGCTTCTCTGTACTAATCTATAGTATAACGGGTTGAGGGATCTTTGAAATGCAAGAGGTTGTGTGTTCATAGACAGAGTCTTCCATGTCACCTTGAGTTCCTAGACCTAGTGTTTAGTGGATTCATTGGACTTGGTAGCTCGACCTAGAAGTTTATTACACATACACTCACACGACAAGCGGCCGTTTCAAGACATAATACACACACTGCCCGCACAATGTACACAATACACTCAGAGTATCATTTCGACAATTAACAACTCAAAATGAATATTATCTCAACAATACTTGAAATTGAAAGAAACAACAATCAGCTGAAGCATTCGAGAGAAGAATAATATTATGTATGAAGACATAATGTATTCGGAATCTTTTGTTTACTATCTTCTTCACTTTCATGCTCAAAATAACACACTTTACGCACAAAGTACACAATACACACACTGCCCGCACAAAGTACACAATACACTCATAGTATCATTTCGACAATCAACAACTCAAAATGAATATTACCTCAACAATACTTGAAATCGAAAGAAACAACATTCAGCGGAAGCATTCGAGAGAAGAATAATATTATGTATGAAGACATACTATATTCTGAATCTTTTATGTACTATCTTCTTCACTTTCATGCTCAAAATAACACACTTTACGCACATTGTATAGATACAAAACACACACTACCCGCACAAAGTACACAATACACTCAGAGTATCATTTCGACAATCAACAATTGAAAATGAATATTATCTCAACAATACTTGAAATCGAACGAAACAACATTCAGGGGAAGCATTCGAGAGAAGAATAATATTATGTATGAAGACATAATGTATTCGGAATCTTTTGTTTACTATCTTCTTCACTTTCATGCCCAAAATAACACACTTTACGCACATTGTATAGACACAATACACATACTGCCCGCACAAAGTACACAATACACTTAGAGTATCATTTCGACAATCAACAACTCAAAATGAGTATTACCTCAACAATACTTGAAATCGAAAGAAACAACATTCAGGGGAAGCATTCGAGAGAAGAATAATATTATGTATGAAGACATAATATATTCTGAATCTTTTATGTACTATCTTCTTCACTTTCATGCTCAAAATAACACACTTTACGCACATTGTATAGATACAAAACACACACTGCCCGCACAAAGTACACAATACACTCAGAGTATCATTTCGACAATCAACAACTGAAAATGAATATTATCTCAACAATACTTGAAATCGAAAGAAACAACATTCAGCGGAAGCATTCGAGAGAAGAATAATATTATGTATGAAGAGATAATATATTCAGAATCTTTTATTTACTATCTTCTTCACTTTCATGCTCAAATTAACACACTTTACGCACATTGTATAGACACACACTGTCTGTACAAAGTACACAATACACAGTGGTGCACCACACACACTATACACACTACACTTAGTATACATACGCGGTATATACCACAAATATTAAAGACACTATAAATAAAAAAAACAAAACATGTATTGCAGACATGCCTACCTACATTGCACACACTACATATACTAACACAAAATATACAATTTATATACTATATAACAAATATACATATAAAATACACAATTTATACACACGTGACACATACTTCAAATATTAAACACAATATAAATAACAAACACACATACTATACTCAAACAAACATACTACACAATATACTAAAAATAACTAAAACCGCGCACCTTATACATACTCTACTTCATAGCTCACACTACACATTGCACACAAGGTATATACACCACACAAATACACACACTTTACACACATATATATTAAACAAACACTACACATTCTACATAAGATACATATAGAAAATACAAACAATATAAAAACCCTACACCCGGTATATATACATATGCAACACATACTACAAACATTACCCATGCTATAAATAAAATACACAGACACAATATAAATAAAATACACCATACACATATTGAAGACGCTACACAAAAATAACAAACTTTACGCACATTATATAGAAAAAATACACACACTGCCCGCACAAAGTTCAAAATACATACACTGCACCACACACACTATACACACTACACCCAGTATACATACGCAGTACATACCACAAATATTAAACACACTATAAACAAAATACATAACACATGTATTGCAAACATACATACCTACATTTAGGGATGTCAATCGGGCAGGCCCACCGGGTTTCGGGCCAACCCTACTCGGGTTGCGGGTCAATCGGGTGCGGGCTAATCGGGTTGAGATTTTTTTGGGTTATAAAAGTTCAACCCTAACCCTAAACGCTCGGGTTTCGGGCTGGCCCAGCGGGTTAATCGGGTTGCTACCGATAAAATTAACATACGATTAATCCAATAAATAATGACGAAAATTAGTTATATTTATAAAATATAAATATTTAGTTATGATAAATTTGAGATTTATACTTAAACTCAAACACAAACATGATCAAATACTAATATTTGAGATTTGTGTAAAATAAAACATAAATTTAAATATTTTAAAGCATGTTTTAAAACATGTTTATAAATTTAAATATTTATTAATGAATTAGAAGTTTCTAATTTATTTATTTATTATTATATTAATAAAAATTTAATATATAATTTATATGTTTAATATAAAATTGAATGTTATTTTTTTAGTTATCTATATTATAAAAATAATCAATGAAATTGTCCAATTCGGAGTCAAACAAATAGAACAATAGAAATTTTATCGGGTTTTCGGGCCAGCCCATCGGGTTTTCGGGTCTGACCCTAACGGGTTGCGGGTTAATCGGGTGCGGGCTAATCGGGTTGTAATTTTATCGGGCTAGAAAATTTCAACCCTAACCCTATAAATTTGGCGGGTTATTCGGGTCAGCCCACGGGTTGCGGGCTGCATTGACATCCCTACCTACATTGAACAAACTAGAGATACTAACACAAAATACACAATTTATATACTATATAACAAATATACTCATAAAATACACAATTTATACATATGTGGCACATCTACATATATTAAACACAATATAAATTAAATACACAAACATGATATAAATAAAATACACAAACACTAAATGGATTGCACATACTATACACATTATACACAAAATACTCATACTAAAGACGCTACACAAAAATAACACACTTTACGCATATTGTGTAGACACAATACACACACTGCCCGCACAATGTACACAATACACTCAGAGTATCATTTCGACAATTAAAAACTCAAAATGAATATTATCTCTGCAATACTTGAAATCGAAAGAGACAACAATCAGCGAAAGCATTCGAGAGAAGAATAATATTATGTATGAAGACATAATGTATTCAGAATCTTTTGTTTACTATCTTCTTCACTTTCATGCTCAAAATAACACACTTTACGCACATTGTATAGACACAATACACACACTCATAATACACTCAGAGTATCATTTCGACAATCAACAACTCAAAATGAATATTAACTCGACAATACTTGAAATCGAAAGAAACAACATTCAACGGAGAAGAATAATATTATGTATGAAGACATAATATATTTTAAATCTTTTATGTACTATCTTCTTCACTTTCATGCTCAAAATAACACACTTTACGCACATTGTATAGATACAAAACACACACTGCCCGCACAAAGCACACAATACACTCAGAGTATCATTTCGACAATCAACAACTGAAATGAATATTATCTCAACAATATTTGAAATCGAAAGTAACAACATTCAGCGGAAGCATTCGAGAGAAGAATAATTTTTGTATGAAGAGATAATATATTCAGAATCTTTTATTTACTATCTTCTTTACTTTCATGCTCAAATTAACACACTTTACGCGCATTGTATAGACACACACTGTCCGCAAAAAGTACACAATACACTGTGGTGCACCACACACACTATACACACTACACTCAGTATACATACGCGGTACATACCACAAATATTAAACACACTATAAACAAAATACATAACACATGTATTGCAAACATACATACCTACAATGAACACACTAGAGATACTAACACAAATTACACAATTTATATACTATACAACAAATATACTCATAAAATACACAATTTATACATATGTGGCACATCTACATATATTAAACACAATATAAATTAAATACACAAACACGATATAAATAAAATACACAAACACTAAATGGATTGCACATACTACACACAATATACACAAAATACTCATACTAAAGACGCTACACAAAAATAACACACTTTACGCACATTGTATTGACACAATACACACACTACTCGAACAATGTACACAATACACTCGGAGTATCATTTCGACAATTAACAACTCAAAATGAATATTATCTCAACAATACTTGAAATCGAAAGAAACAACAATCAGCGAAAGAATTCGAGAGAAAAATAATATTATGTATGAAGACAAAATATATTCGAAATCTTGTATTTACTATCTTCTTCACTTTCATGCTCAAAATAACACACTTTAGGCACATTGTATAGACACAATACACACACTGCCCGCACAAAGTACACAATACACTCAGAGTATCATTTTGACAATCAACAACTCAAAATGAATATTAACTCAACAATACTTGAAATCAAAAGAAACAACATTCAGCGGAAGCATTCGAGAGAAGAATAATATTATGTATAAAGACATAATATATTCAGAATCTTTTATTTACTATCTTCTTCACTTTCATGCTCAAAATAACTGTAACATCCCAAAAATTTGTGATGTTTATTTAAAAAATTGATTTAAAATTTCAATTATGAAACTTTTGTTTCTATGCGATTAAGTGAATTATGTTAAATAATTGTCGTGGGTGATGTGGAATGAAGTGGTTGATATTTTTATATTTTCGTATGTGGGGAAATAATTTAATAGGATCATGCATATATTTTTCCGAGCCAATTCATTGGAATTTTCGGCCCTTCCTAATTTTTGGAAATAGTATTACATTTCTTGGATTTAATTAATTGTATTGGGATATTTATCCAAATTAAATCCAAATCAAATTATACATTGCACACACTACATATAATAACACAAAATACACCATTTATATTCTATACAACAAATACACATATAAAATACACAATTTATACACACGTGGCACATACTTCAAATATTAAACCCAATAAAAATAAAACACACACACACACTATACACAAATAAACATACTACACACTATACAAAAAATAACTAACACCGCGCACCTTATACATACTATACATCATAGCTCACACTACACATTGCACACAAGGTATATAAACCACACAAATACACACACTTTACACACACTTTACACACATTTATATTAAACAAACACTACACATTGTACACGAGATACATATAGAAAATACAAACAATATAAAAACCCTACACTCGGTATATATACATATGCAACACATACTACAAACATTAGACATGCTATAAACAAAATACACAAACACAATATAAATAAAATACACTATACACATACTGAAGACGCTACACAGAAATAACAAACTTTACGCACATTATATAAAAAAAATACACACAATGCTCGCACAAAGTACACAATACACACACTGCACCACACACACTATACACACTACACTCAGTATATATACGCGGTACATACCACAAATATTAAAAAATAAATAACACATGTATTGCAAACATGCATACCTACATTGAACACACTAGAGATACTAACACAAAATACACAATTTATATACTATACAACAAATATACTCATAAAATACACAATTTATACATATGTGGCACATCTACAAATATTAAACACAATATAAATAAAATACACAAATACGATATAAATAAAATACATAAACACTAAATGGATTGCACATACTACACACATTGTACACAAAATACTCGTACTAAAGACGCTACACAAAAATAACACACTTTACGCACATTTTATATACACAATACACACACTACCCGCACAATGTGCACAATCCACTCAGAGTATCATTTCGACAATCAACAACTCAAAATGAATATTATCTCAACAATTCTTGAAATCGAAAGAAACAATAATCAGCGGAAGCATTCGAGAGAAGAATAATATTATGTATGAAGTCATAATATATTAAGAATCTTTTATTTACTATCTTCTTCACTTCCATGCTCAAAATAACACACTTTACGCACATTGTATGGACACGCACCGACGGCACAAAGTACACAATACACTCATAGTATCATTTCAACAATCAACAACTCAAAATGAATATTAACTCTACAATACTTGCAATCGAAAGAAACAACATTCAGCGGAAGCATTCGAGAGAAGAATAATATTATGTATGAAGACATAATATATTTGGAATCTTTTATTTACTATCTTCTTCACTTTCATGCTCAAAATAATACACTTTACGCACATTGCATAGATACAAAACACACGTTGCCCGCACAAAGTACACAATACACTCCAAGTATCATTTCGACAATCAACCACTCAAAATGAATATTATCTCAACAATACTTGAAATCTAAAGAAACAACATTCAGCGGAAGCATTCGAGAGAGGAATAATATTATGTATGAAGATATAATATATTAAGAATCTTTTATTAACTATCTTCTTCACCTTCATGCTCAAAATAGCACAATTTACGCACATTGTATAGACACGCACTGCCCGCACAAAGTACACAATACACAGTGGTGCACCACACACACTATACACACTACACTCAGTATACATACGAGGTACATACCACAAATATTAAACACACTATAAATAAAAAACACAGAACATGTATTGCAAACATGCCTACCTACATTGCACACACTACATATACTAACACAAAATACACTATTTATATACTATACAACAAATATACATATAAAATATACAATTTATACACACGTGGCAAATACTTCAAATATTAAACACAATATAAATAACAAACACACACACATACACTATACTCAAATAAATATACTACACACTATTCAAATAATAACTAAAACCGCGGACCATATACATACTATACATCATAGCTCACACTACACATTGCACACAAGGTATATATACCACACAAATATGCACATTTTACACACATATATATTAAACAAACACTACACATTGTACACGAGATACATATAGAAAATACAAGCATTATAAAAACCCTAGACTCGGTATATATACATATGCGACACAACTACAAACATTAGACATGTTATAAACAAAATACATAAACACAATATAAATAAAATACACTATACACATACTGAAGACGCTACACAAAAATAACAATCTTTACGCACATTATATAGAAAAATTACATACACTGCCCGCACAAAGTACACAATACACACACTACACCACAACACTATACACACTACACTCAGTATACATACACGGTACATACCACAACAACATGGTGTAGATGAAAATGAGATGAAGTTGAGTCTATTGATGCCTAAAGTGGAGGAGGATTTTGGGAGTTGTTGTAGAATTCTTACAGAGAAAATATGGCATGAGCTTAATTACATTCTAACAGCTTATGCTGGACTTTTTTGAAGAGCCAAATGACTACCTCCATAGAGGGACCAAGATCACATAATAATACTCAAAGAAGAGGCATAATCAGTGAATATTGGACTTTATAAATATGATGCTCAGCGAAGGATATCACTGAAACTGGAGTTATTCGACATAGTAAGAGTCTTTTTTTGCTAGTCCTATAGTGCTTGTGAAGAAGAAAGAATCTTCCTGGAGGATATGTGTAGACTATAGATCATTTAATGCTATCACTATTAAAGACAAGCACCCTATCAATGAAGAGCTACTGGATGAACTGGAACAAGCTTAATGGTTTTCAAAGATAGACCTCCGTTCTGGGCATTGACAAGTTAGAATCGCTCCAAAAGATGTGTACAAAACAGCCTTGTAATCTCATGTAGGGCACAATGAATTTTTGGTAATGATTTGGCTTGACGAATGCTCCTGCCACATTTCAAAACTTGATGAACAACACGTTTAGAGAGTATTTGAGGAAGTTTGTCATGTTTTTCTTCGATGGCGTCTTAGTTTCTGTCATTGGTATTGAGCTATTGGGGTTTGTATACTAAAAGTTGCTTCGAGCGTATATGTCTTTGTACAGTTACTCATGCAAGTATACGAGAAACTCCACATCCATTTTGAACCTTTATTTTGAGAATAACTATATTAATGTTTAGTTTATTTAATGTCATTGATGCATTAAATAAATGAGTCTACGGCTTTTTGCATTATAGGTCAAGTAGTGAATACGAGGGGTTCACAGTAGAAAACTTGACCTTGCAAAAGGAAAAATATTTCACGGCCTAGATAGGCTTTGACTACCTATTGGAAATGTCGCAGTGTTTGTTCGATAGCTCTTTTCTCTCTAGGAAAGGCTAACAACACTGCACTGAATTGATCCGACAAAAGAGTATTCTTTATTGCTATGTTTTGAAAGATATGATCTCAGGAGTTTAGTATTTCTTAGTCTTTGTACATAATATTGTATATATATGTTCATTTGATTATCATCTCTTTGACTTATCAACATACGAGGGTTTACCATAGCTCAAAGCATGATACCTTAAGTGAAAATAATGAAATGGTTAGAATATATCAAAAATATTATTGCATCGAATTCGCGTGCCAAGAATAGTATGATTTTATCCCAATAGGTGTTTGGAAAAAGATTTTATTATTTTGTAAAACTGGCCAGTTGTAATTTATTCCATGAATATTAAATAAAGTTCCACACTAGAAAAACTCTTCCTTAAAATATAATAATTTAATTCAAGTCACATAGCGGATAAAAGAATTAAACTAACAGATAAAGAAAAGTTTAAAACGTAGGAAATATTATATATCAAAATGGAACCCAAGTCTTCGTAATATGGGAATTGGATAGAAGATCAATATTATATAGATGATGGTACACAATAATATTTCATTGAATATATATTTAGACATGAGATAATTGATTTAATTAGTAAATATTCAATGGGCTAGCTGAATTCAATTTTTCCATGGATCTCTAACTTAGCCCAAAGATATATGAATTTTGTGCCCTAGCCTCCCTTTTCTCTCTGGAAATATTATGGACCTATTTTTCAAAAAGTGAATGTTTTGGACCAAATTCATATTTTGGTCATATGGTTAGGACCAAAATTGACTTGTACTCTATTATTTATCTCAAAGCCTCCAATCATTTTCACTCTCTAAGTTCTTTCATCCCATGTTCCATATATAATTCTTCCATCTTCCACTAGAGTTGATTAGAGTAATAGGGAGACGAAATATTTGACTTGGAAAAGAGATAATTCACATTTTAATTCAATAGAACCCGGGAGAGTTAGGATTTCACATGAGGTCTTTAGTTTTTATTGTTTTTGGGAGTTAGATGTTAGAGATTTAAAGGGACTTTGATCTTAACACCTAATCTACGAATTCTCACCTCAGGAGGGGTTTTAATCTAATAGAGTGACCGACTTAATAACTCTGGAGACCGTACTTCAAGGAAGTTGATTGGATAATAGCTCGTGATTGTGTCTTTCGATTCTATAATTCTACATTGGTTTGCCTGCGTTGTATCATATATTTTTATGTTTTATGTTATTTGTTTATTTATTTATATCTAGTTTATAAATCAAACCCAAAACTTCGAGTCTCTAGATAGTATATGACGCTTATTATATGGTAGCCAGTTGCAATCCTATTCCTTATGTTCGATATCCTGGTATTGACCTTTAGCTTTACTAGATCTACCTTGTATACTTACAAGTATTTTTTAGTGATAGTAAAATGTGTATCAAGTTTTTGGTGCCAGTGTCGGGGAATATTATTGCTTTAAGCTGATATATTAGAACGATAGATAATTCAAATTTAGAGTGTAATTTTGTGTAGTTTACTTTTATATTTTTTATCTGTTTTGCAAGATACAATTATATGTTACAATACTTGATATGCTCTGTAGAGCGTGGGTAAGATTTAAAGTTAGCAACACAAGAAATAGTAAAGCATATCTTAACATTCAATCACAAAGGATTTTGATGAATTTTCAAGTGAAGATGAGTGATCACAAATGAAGTCTTTTTCTTACAAATATGATTCAAAGCTGCCCAAAAACAAATGCTAGTATAGTATTTATACTAGGATGGAAAATTTGTAGGCCTTTGTCTTGGGATTGGAGCCCTAACTATAGATAGTACTTTATTTCATTTTAATAGTTGGTTGATTGCTTATTTTTTAGACTTGAGAGATTGTTCTCCCCCTTTTGTGAGTTTATCCAATTGTTGTCTATTAGGTTGTTTGATTCATCAATTGTTAGTCAAGTATGGATCAAATAGAGGTTTCCATCATGGTTTGTGGATCCTTAATTGTGTAGCCATAGATAGTATTAGTATGGTGTAAAAGTTTTCCTTAAGCTTTTCCATCAATGATATTATCTTCATTGCCATGTTCTTCCTTGCCTAATCTTCCCATTTTGATCTAATTTTTGTGGTTAGATCTACACTATCTTTGTTTTCCTTGTGTTGATTTGTTTTAATTTGAAAGATCAAACACTAATTTGGGGTTAATCTTGGGTTAATGGATCTCAAGATACATGGATCCATATCACTCCTTATATGAGAAAAGTATTGAATAATAACAGTACTCTCCCTCCATAGCAATTAGGAATCTCATTTGAGTTTGGCACGGGTTTTAAGAAATATAATGAAAAGTGGGTGAGTAAAGATAGTGAAATGTGGGACCTATTTTTGATATATTAGATTTATAATAGAATGTGAGTGGATAGGATTACATCTTCTTTAAGAAATATATTAGTCTAATTTATGTAGTATTAGTACAATTGTATTTTTCATAAATTATGAATTACTAGATACTAAATAAAAGCAGAGGATGGATAGGATTACTCGCCGAGAGAAGGACATTCATGCATCTTTTTATTCTAGTTTCATTTAAAGTAGAGTTTGGTTTTTTATAATTCATACATAATATTGCATTAATTGTGGTAATGAATCATTGGGTAATGATAAAATGCAAACTCTATATATTCTAATAAAATGCAAACTCTTTATATATCGTACAAAGTCTAAACTATGATATAATTGTATTACTTCTTCTTTATTTACTGCTAATTTGTATTTTTTTTCATAAATTATGAATTACTAGATACTAAATACAACCAGAGGGTGGACATTCGTGCATATTTTTATTCTAATTTCATTTAAAGTAGTTTGGTTATTGAAAATTCATACATAATATTGTATTAATTGTGGTAATGAAGCATTGAGTAATGATAAAATGCAAACTCTATATATTGTACAAACTCTAAATTATGATCAATATCGTTAGAAAATGTCAATAGATGACCAAATAATAGTAACAAAAATGTCAACACAACCGTTGACACTGTTGTGTTGACAATTTTTGTTGTTATTTTTTATGGGGTTTGTAACACCCCGACTTTTCTACCGCTTTTGTTATTTTCGAAAGGACGACATTTGTTCAAGCTGATTATCAAATTAGTTTCTTTTGTCGAATAAGGGAAAATTTTACGTTCATGGTGCTTAAGGAAACGATTTCGAGTTATGTTTAGTACATGGAATAACACCAAGTATTATAGTATGACTACATTGTGCGATTTAATTTTGTTGGGAACGAGACAACGAGATTAATTAAAGTTTTCCATGAACTTTAATTAATAAAAATTTTAAATGCAATATATAAAATAATTACAACTTTGGCATCACAATCTTTTGGGTCCAATTAAATTAAATATGTGGGAGATGTTTCTTGAGCCCAATCGTGAGAGATGTTTTTTGAGCCGAATCCTCCCCTCCGCGCTACACGTTTGTTGCAGCAGTTTGACTCCTTCTTCCAGTGTAAGTCGGCAAAAATCTTCAGTAATTTCCCTTCATTTCATAGCCGTTACCTACGAGGAATCAAACCACCAAATTAATCCTAATCATGAGGATTTATCACAATTAAACCAGCCACTAATTACAATTAAATCACCAAATTAATTGAGATTTAATCTCAATCAATTCCCAGATTTCTACTCCTTCATAATCACACGATAGTCTCACCCTTCCTCCTCACTTTCACAATCTACAATCACTAGCAAAAACAAATTGAGAGAGAACCGAGAGAGAAAGAGAATAGAGGAGCTCTTGGTTTTTCAAGTTTCTACAACCACAAGTCACGGTAATACCCATTCTTTTTCCTTTGATTTCCAATTGTTGGTCTCAACCAAGAACTCATCTCGTTCACATGAAATTCATGGTCGAAACAGAGAGGTCGAGGAGCTACCAAATTTATAATTCAACTTTCTTTCCAAATCATAGGACCATGGCAGAGGGTGGTGTCACGACCCAACTTTGCTAACTATAGCAAGGTTCAATGTACCGTGGAAACTGGCACAAAGGGGACGGGGTCTTATCAAAGCAATTGGTTACAAGGGGACAAATATCGTGGTCACAACTAGGAAACACTCGGAGATGTCAATGTTCTGGTACAAGTTGGGTGGGGTTGATATCTGAATTGTCGTTGGTCTATTCTTCGAAATTATCCTTCTCGGAGTTTTTATCAGCATTGGTCATAGTCGCACTACTCCTTCTACGTGCCATTTGGGCTTCAGTTGAATTACGCTGGTGAGGCTCCATGTTTTCATTAGAAGCAATCTCATCGAGATGCTTCTATTCCTGCTTGGAGTTCGAGGGTGCATTGGGTTCCGGTTCAAGGAGATCCGTCCAAGGGGACTGTGGTCTAGACTTTCTACCAGCAAGGTTTGGGGAGGCATCCTTCTTGTCTAGCTTCACCTTCGGTCGCTTCATGTCTCCCACGGAGGTCTCTTCCGATGGCGGGCTGCTCGAACTAGGGAGGGGCATGGGTTATCGAGGATCCGTAAAGCTAGCATTCCAGTGTAAGTGGCTAATGGGATGGAATTCTTCTTGGGCTTCAACTTGACCGTGGCCTTTCCCCGTCTGTGTGCCTCGCACATAACCTTAAGTCGTTGATTGTTTGTCGTTATGTCTATGGACTTATCACAATCGGATGAAGTTGATGACGATGATTAACTCTATGTTCCTTTGAGATGGTCCTGCTTCATTCGTTTTATTTGTTGGCCGTATTTGGATGGTTGTTGAAGGTTTCTTCTGAGATTGAGGAGTGCCTCGCACATAGCCTTCTTGTCTAGCTTCACCTTCGCTCGTTTCAGTAGGCTGCTTTGCTGCTTGTTTTTCTATTGTTGGGACTGGATTTTCAGGTCGAGCGCGGGGTCCTTGGGGAACCTAACCGTATACGATGTACGTATAATGGACTTCCCCCAGGAATCCAAGCAAGTCTCCTATTAGATCAAAATGGGGGTCCATGTAGCCAATGTATCGGTAAGCGATTCCTGCAGCCCATAATTGCCAATCCACTGTAGTAAAAGGATCAATCGATAAATCCCATCAAAGCATGTTACTCCGTACTGGTAGGCATCGACTCACAGTCGGCAATAGTGTGAAAGGAATTCCCCTAAATCATCATTGGGACTGGGAGCATAGTTCCGGTATCTTGCGATCACGCGGGCAGATCGTGCGATGTTGCGTTTACGTTCAGCGCTTTCCTTACTAGTCATCTGTAGAAAACACTCGTTCACCATATATTGCATATAGAAGAAATCTAAGAGGGCTTAGATTCTTAACCATTTATTATTTTCAAGCATCGGAAAATGCTTGGGTGATACTCTAAGGTATCATATGTGGTATTTGCATTTAGATAATAGTCGATTTGAAGTATTCATATGGCTAGAATACTTGAAGCATGTCTAGCAACGCCGTTCACTTATTTTATTCATCATTTGTTTCCCGCTCAGGAAAGCGAAAATGAATTCTTTCTATTGCATATAAAATCTCTAAATTGTGTGACTAACCGATTCGGAAATTACTCAAATTGATTCGTCAATTCCCTTGATAGAATTACCATTCCTAATAAATTCTCAGGAAGAACTGGAGGGGTCACGTCTGTCCCACTTAATTCCAGACTCCTAGACAGAATTTATCAGCACGGTGTAGTTGTCACTATTAAGGCCGATCTAGTAAAAACAGACTACTTCATTCAAGGATTCACTTTAAAGAGTACGAGTTACTTCATTCATTTATTATGCACACAAATAGAGCAAGAAATCTCTATTACTCACGTGTTCGAATATCATCGACTTTACCTTGGAAAATATCATCGACTTTACCTCTTTCTTGGTTGAGCGTGATGAGTTGGAGTGCTGAGACCTTATTAGGCTACTGGGTTTGTCTAGCATAATGAGTCTAGACTATGGTTGAAAGAAGACTCTCGGGTTCGAGCCTGAAAAGAACTGCTCTGATACCACTCTGTCACGACCCAACTTTGCTAATTATAGCAAGGTTCGATGTACCGTGACTGGGGTGGATATTAAGAATGTGGGTTGAGTACGAAAAGGTGGATTTAATGGTTGGACTTTCTGTCTGTAGAGTATAAACGGTGAATACATGAATAGAATGACTCAAAAAAAATGACTCGAGTCAGGGACCATACAATATACTGGGTATCAGGGTATCAGAGTGTTTAGAGACATAAAGGATTTCACTTGCTTCAATGCACAACGGAAGGAACTGAACGCGGTTCCATGTATGAAGACACGAACCTCCGAGAGTATTGAATGGAAATATAAATAGGTCTGGTTTAGTTAGCACCCTCCACTCCATCACAGCTCAACCTGCACATTTAGAAATACATGCAGGGCTGAGTACAAAGGTACACAATGAACTCAGGGGTTTTATTAAAAAGACCCAAGATTACTAAAAACCATTTTTCGACTCCACGGTCTAAGTTCTTTCTGTTTTTTGCCATATCTGAACATCTTGTGCCGTAGAGAGAGTGTTCTCCTACGGTCACCTTAACATTCATGTGCCGGGAAAGTGGCCACTTTCCACGAGCACCGGACCGGCCAACCCTCTCGATGACACACGGTCCACGTGTACACTAGTCGGAGCAGGGACTCCGCCCTTGCTAGGACCCGCATTCGATTTATTACTTTATTTGGCATAACCCATTCGGTATAACCAAACAGATAGGCATCATACATAAAATAAATCATTTATGGCAAGACAACATCATTTGCATAAATAAATATTATCTCAAATATACTTCATATTTTTATCCACATTTGTATGTATGATAGAAAAGTTCACCTCGTACGCTTCCAACTCCGTATAACAATATACTCGCTTGGAGTTTAATTCCGTGAGATGGACCTTGTCTAATAAAAGATAATAGTCTATTTAGCATCGAGAAATAAATAAAAGTGGATGACATGCTCCTAGGATATGCATCATATTTTCGTTTCTCTTTAACTAAATCCAGAGATTTAGTTCTTGGCATCAATTACTCAAGAGATTAACTAACTCGATAAATTCAAGTATTTTAACTTGAATAAAACTTGCAAGATCTCTCTAAATTAATTCAAGGGAACTTAAGCCCAAGTAATTAATTCATTCGATTCATTAGCTAACTTAATTGTATCTATAGTTATTGTCTTGGCCCAATTAAATTATACTAGCCCACAAGCAAATAAATTAAAATTTGGTCTTTGTTACCTTAATTATTATAACTGGCCCAACAAAGGAACCCAATAAGAGAGCCCAAGTAAAAAGATAAAAGCTTCCTCAACCCCATACATGTGAATTTGCCTCTCTCTCTCTGTCTGCGTTCTCACCCTGTCACCCTACTCTTTATCTATCTCCTTTTTTAATTTTCGCCAAACAAGAGATAGTCTCAGTTTCCTTCACGATCGGAGTTCCAAATAATATCCGATCGTAGCGAAATTTTAACCAAAGGTGGATGACTCATAAATCATCATTCCTAACGAAGGAGATCAAACTTTAACGGTTAGATCTTCTGTTGTATGTAAATTAGGCTCAACATAGAATAAAATGGTTTCATACATGAATTTGAAAAGAAAGAGTTGAAAGATTGCTTATGAAACATGCTTAGTTGTGATTCTATGTTCTATATGAATTCATGCTAACATGACATGCTTGATAAAATCATGCTTGAAAAGATTTAACTTGGGGTTTGTAATTTTTACCTCAAAAGAATGATAAGAGATTTCTATAATGAGTACTCCAATTTAAAATTCTCCTTTTTAACGAAAGCTTGAAAACTTGATATTGGAATGTTGAAAAGTTTTCCGTCTACTTGCTTGAAAATAAAATTTGGAGGTGGAAGAGATTTTGGGTAGACGTTGATAATGGAAGTGGATACTTTCTTTTATACACTAACTCCCTACATAATTTATGGCTACGCATTTTTCTCGGTTAATATCCCAACCTCATCATTCTTTTTTTTCGACACATTTTTGCAGAGGTAAAATTAAGGGGAGTGTTTGTTGGCAGAGCTCCCGGGATGGTGTAAGATTTGGTAAGAAAAACAAAGTCTTGGTACTATTCCTCCCTTCCCCACTTCCTATTCTTTTCCCATTAGGCAGATATATATATATATATATATAGGGATGTATTCATTTCCTTTTCCTATATTTCCTCCTTTTTCCTTCTTAATATCAGCCATTAGATTAGAGAAATGGACGGTCAAGATCAACATTGGGTAATTAATGTCTACGTACTATACCCTAGCCCCAAAGCTTATTAAACCCTTAGGGAAACAAGAAACGTGTGTCAAACATCATAACATGGTACATCTTATTCGTATGCATTGCAGTTCACATATTGTGCATTATATAGTTATTAACATCCATTACTCGTGACAATTTGATGAATTATTCGTATCGTTTTATAATTTGTTATTAATGTTTACGTACTATACCCTAGCCCCTAAGCTTATTAAACCCTTAGGGGAAACAAGAAACGTGTGTCAAACATCATAACACAACACATCTTGTTCGTATGCATTGCAGTTCACAAATTGTGCATTATATAGTCAATTATATCCATTACTCGTTACCATGTGAAGATTACATACGTGTCTACGTACTATACCCTAGCCCCTAAGCTTATTAAACCCTTAGGGGAAACAAGAAACGTGTGTCAAACATCATAACACAGCACATCTTGTTCGTATGCATTGCAGTTCACATATTGTGCATTATATAGTCAATTATATGCATTACTCGTGACCATGTGGTGCATTATTCGCAGATACCAAAATGTGGCAGTTACTTTTCCGTCAAATGTCAATAATAACCCTGTAATGCATACAACCACCTTCTATAATGCAACACGGAACCCGTTTTATAGAATCAATCTGATCCGTTGATGCCTTAGATCTAACGCGTAATATTAAGAAGGAAAAAGGATCTAAGATGTGAAAAGGAGAATAACGCTCCCCTATATATATATATAGGGTTTTGATCCATGCAAAACCATTCTTAATACAAAAATGCAGAACTAAGCATACAAAAGTCAATTTTAGGTCATTGTAAGCTTATTTTTACGTCATTATAGTAAGGATGACATGAAATGATCTTAACATGACCTCAAACCCAAAGTTTATAATATGACCTAAAACTGCTTTACAATGACCCTCCGTGTTTTTGTTTAATTATTGACCATTGGATTGTCAAATCTCATGGTCAGGATCTGGTCTGGATTTTGTATTGAGATCAAGTTTTGTATTGATCATTTTCCTATATATATATATATATATATATATATATATATGTACAGATGTATTCATATCCTTTTTACATATTTTGTTCTATTATTCTTTTCAATCTCGGCTATTCAATATCAAGATCAGATGGCCTAAAATAATGCCACATGAATTTAATTTTATTGATTAAAAAATCGAAAAGGTCAGAATTGGGATACACAAATGTGTTTGTTATGGTAACTTCCTTGATTTTCTCTTCCAAAATCTCATCGGTTTCTGTCAATGATTTTACGATGCAATCTGTCGTTTCTCCATTAAATTTCAGCGTCCGTTCTCCTTTGAACACTTGAAGGTCCTAATTTCGTTAATGTTTTTCATAATCGAACAAAACCGTGTGTTTATTTATTCTCTAAAGACACGGATTTGTGGGAGGCCTCAGTCGTCTTTGCGTTTTACTGAACAATGGAAGAAGGTAAGTATTTTTTGGCCTGCAATGATTTTCAATGCTAGTTGTTAACTGAAATACTGATTTGCTTGAGTAATCCATCGTATGTTATGTTTTGTTTTGTTACAAAAATTCGTGAGTAATATATCGGTGCACGTTTCTTGTTTTCCCCAAGGGTTTAGCAATCCTTAGGGCTAGGGTGTAGTATGTTGTACGTATTAAAACCATCGTCAAAGTCCACAAGTTTCGGTCATTAATCTAGGGTTTAGAAATCATATCGGCTAGGTAGTAGTTTTTAACTGAACGACATAATGTTTATATATTATTATGTAATGGTTATTTTAGTTTCTATAATTGACGATTGTGAGATGTAATGTATATGTTTATTGACCAGTTTAATTTAAGTGTGGCCGAGTTTGATTGTTTGATACACGTTTCTTGTTTTCCCCAAGGGTATAGCAATCATTGGGGCTAGGGTGTAGTATGTAGTAAGTATTTAAACCGTCGTCAAAGTCCATGAGTTTTTAATTGATACACATAATGAACATATATTATTATTTAATGGTTGTTTTAGCTTCTGTAATGGATGATTTGTGATCTGTAATGTAATTGTTTGCTGACCATTTTTATTTAAGTTTAGCCGTGTTTGATTGTTCGGCTCACGATTGTTGTTTTCCCCAAGGGTTTAGCAATCCTTCGGGATAGGGTCTAGTATGTAGTAAGTATAAAAATCATTACCAAAGCCCTCGAGTTTCAGTCATTCAACGAGGGCTTAGATATCATCTCGGCTAGGGAGTAGTTTCAACTAATTTACATAATGTACATATATTACTCAATAATGGTTATTTTAGTTTGAGTAATGGAAGAGTTATGAGCTGTAATGTATATGTTTACTGACCTGTTTATATCTCGATTATATATAGTGGTGGTTGTACCTGAATGTTCTCCTGATTTGAAGCCCGTCGTCGGTCAGAAATTCCAATCCCTTGATTTTGCTTTCACTTTTTACGATGTATATGCCCGCGCTGTTAGTTTTGATACTCGCAAACAAGGGATGCGGAAGGCGGACGATGTCACAACCTGGTATTATGTTGTATACAATAGGGAAGGCCAGAAAAAGTCGAACGAGGATGACCAATTGAATGCACGGTCTGGTTTTTCTATGAAGCAAAGACGGTTATCCAAGTGTTGTGGTTGTAAAGCGGGTATTTCGGTCAAGTTCTTCTCTGAAGGAGGATTAGCAGGTTATATTATTCAGGACTTCAACAAAGCTCATAACCATTATATGGTTAAGTCAGAGCATCAGCAATTTATGGCAATTAATCGAAAGTTGGATGATGTACATCACAAATTCATTCTTGATTGTTCCAAGGCTAATATAGGCCCCACACTTACCTTTAAGTTGATGAAGGAAATTCTCGGAGGGTTTGACCTTGTCGGTTGCACTGTCGGGGATATCAGGAATGCTTCTCGAGACCTGTCGGGGATATCAGGAATGCTTCTCGAGACATTAAAGCATACGCTCATGGATTTGATGTGCAAATGGTGTTGGATGATATGGCTAAGAAGAAGGAAATGTTTGAGGCGTTCACATATCATTACGAAGTTAATGCTACCAACTAGTTGGTTACTCTCTTTTGGTGTGACGGTTTGATGAAGAGGAATTACCACATGTTTGGTGATATTGTGGCTTTACTCCACGTACAACACAAACATGTATAATTACAAAGATCTGTATTGTACATTACAACGCGTATATTTATACATTACTCTATGCATTATAACGCATTTACTATACATTACTGCACAACTAATGTGGCATTATTCGCTGGTGTTGTGGCTGACGATGCATTACTACGTGCTACGCATGTATTGTATGATCTTCACTCCTTTCACGGGAAAGGACAATCATGGAAGGCCTGTAACCTTTGCCGCCGGATTGGTATGCAACGAGAAAAAAGGGGCATTTGCTTGGTTGTTCAGACATTTAGTTGAATACATGGGTGTAGCACCCAAGATGATCATGACACATCAAGACTTGGGCATGAGATCAGCTATTGAAGAGATTCTTGTTGGCACTCGACACCGATGGTGTATGTGGCATATAATGCATAAGTTGGCCACCAAGGTTCCAAACAGGTTGCTGAGGGACGAAGATTTCAAGAAGGAGTCCAATGCAAGCGTTTGGTCGGACTTGCTTGAACCTGACGAATTTGAAGAGGAGTGGAATAGTGTGGTGGAACGTCATGGGCTGGAGAACGTTGCCTGGTTCAACACATTGTACGACTATAGGCAATCCTGGATACCGACGTATTTCAAAGATTTTCCTTTGGGTTCGATGATTAGGACTACGTCCATATCTGAATCGGAGAACAACTTCTACAAAAATTTTCTGAAGCCCAAGCTAACATTTCCGAATTCTACTTGAATTTCAACCATGCCGTAGAATTCCAGCGGAATAGTAGAACAACATTGGACTACCACGATGCCACTGCCCTGCCCATATTGGCCACTGCTTTGTCATTCAAGAAACATGCTTCCACGTTGTACACCGATAGTATGTTCAAGAAAATACAAGAAGAAATTGTTGAGGGTAATGACAGATGCCGAGTGCTTAGATTTTCATCTACAGACATGGTTGACACCTACGAGCTTGGGGATAGCAATCACAATTCGTATTTTGTGTGTCACGATAAGACTGATGACTCATACTCGTGCAAATGCAAACTTTCGGTAGGCAGGGTTATTTGTGTAGCCATATCTTTTTTTTGTTCTGGAACAATGAAGTGAAAAAAATCCCAAATAAATACTGCGAGAGTAGATGGATGAAGACTCCGTTAGCCAAGGCAGTACATGGGGAGTTTGTTGATGCCCTGCCTACCAGGTCCATCGTTGACGATAGGAAAACTGTTTCAAAACAAGCGATTTCGATGTTCTATGGTTTTCTTCGACGATTTGAGACGGACATTGAAGTGCTTCATGCATTCGTAGGTGGTGTGGAAGAACTTGGTAATTCTCTTCAAGCTGGAACTCCGACAACGTCCGCCTCTGAAAAGAAGCGGATGATTGAAGAGTTTTATGGTATGGTAAGGCCTGAAGTAGTTGAGGTCCATCCTCCGGATGTCGTGAAGACCAAGGGCCACGCTAGCAGCTCAGCGAGTCGTCTGATTTCCAAGAGAGAAAAGGCTATAAAGGATGCTACTAGGCCTCTTAGACAGTGTAAGGCGAGCGATGAGATGGGCCATCACGACTCTCGAAATTGTCCAATGCTTAAAGAGATGGCGATGGAGAAAGAGATGCGGAAGGGCAAGAGGCCAGCTTGATGTATTTTGTACCACACAACATTATTGGTTTTATTTTTCGGAGTAGTCTAGTGAGTCAATTGGTTGTGCTGGTATTATTAGTATTCCCACTGTCACCATCAAATGCATATTATTATTGCATTACTAATATGTTTTCATACATTATTGTTACTGAAGTTGTACATTATTGTATACTAGCACTTCACTGACTGTATACAGTTGTGCAATTACTGTTCATTATTAGACACAGTATGTACAATATACGTTGCATTACGAAACTGATAATGTACATTGTTGGCCTTGAAGTTTAACATTATTATTCGGTCTCACTTAATGGAGTGTACATAATCATATTGCATTAGTAATCTGTTTTCATTCATTATCGTTGATGAAGTTTTACATTATTCGGTTATTTATATCCATGACGTCCAGTCTATTATTCATTATTATTAAAATAAAGCTAATTTTTTGTAGATTATTTTATTACTATTTTCCTTTATGTCGAAATGCAGTATAGAACCGAAGCCAATTTCTCTAACGGCTTCCTTTTGTCTTAGAGTAAGCGTTTTCAGGCAGTTTAGAAACTCCGACGGGGTTCGTCGATAATATAGATGGTCGACCTGTCTCCCCCTCGGTTTTTTCTGCTCACCCTCTTTTGGAGCTGTACTTGGCCCGGCCTTGGCCAATCTTTCCCTGAATTTCTGCGCTAGGACAACCGAAATTACATCGTCTACTGCTTCTTCAATGTCCAGTCGTAGCTGCTTCTTTGCTGTGGAATCATCAACATACAACATCAGAACAGTATTATAACGAACATAATACTGCATAATATTTGATACATAATGTGTACTACTGGTTAAAGAATGCACCAAGGAATATTATACAAGCATATTTGTGAGTTGTGGTTTTCACCATTTAACCTATGTACACAAGTAGTCTCATAATGCCCAATACATGGTAAATAATGTAAACTACTAGCTGCTAAATGTACATATTCAATCAAATAATGCACATAGGTATATTGCATTCACCATTTCACCCATGTCACTCTGAAAGCAGTCATATAATGCCTAATACTTGAAAAAACAATGTATACTACTGGATAAATAATGTACAGATTCAATAAAATAATGCGCACATGAATACTGCATTCACTCAAACACCCATGTACACAAGCAGTCAAATAATGGATACTACATGATGAATAATGTGTAACCATTATTTAATAATGAACCCAAGCAATCAAATAATGCACATAAGAATTTTACATTCACCCATCCACCCATTTACAAGATCTGTCGAAGAATGCACAAAGGAATACTAATATATGCACAACTACTGTAGGAATTCTACATGCAAATGAAATAGATTGGTTACCTGCTGCCTGGGTAGGTTGAGCTCTTCATGGTCGGCCTCTTTTCGTCATGTTAAATCTGTGAGACGAACCACAAATCAAATCCCGAAAACATTTCATCTAAATAATCGCACAATCAACAATTGTAAACCAGTAAATAATTACACATTCCACATAAGACAAAACCCTAACCAAAACGAAAACCCATTTGTGATTACTTAAAATCGCGTCCAAGGAGGTAAAAACATTGAATTTTTGGATGTAAATTGGGGAATCGACTAGTTGACGGTGAATATCGGCATTTTACGATTGCTATTACTAAAAAAACTATTTCCAACCCTACCTTGTCGACGACTTCAACAATATGGTCTCGCGCTACGGGAGTTCGATTAGGACAGTGAAACTGACGGAAAACGATCACTTTTTGGAGATACCCGGTTGCTTCCAGTGGCGGCTAGGGTTTGGAGAGTGGTGGAATTTGGGGAGACGAGTTGCAGAGACGTGACTTGAGGGATAGACGTTTGGAGTGAGAGTGAGAGTGGGAGTGAGAGTGAGAGTGAGAGTGAGTAGATGGAAGGTTGTATCAAATCCCGCTTAATTTTCGCTCCTTCCGTTTTGGGCGGTTTTCAACTGTGTTGTTTTACTAGTTTACCATTATAATGCACAGAATCCACCCTATAATTCAACACGTGATCAAAAAATGGGATTTCATCCGGTCCCTCCATCCACCACATCTAACGGTCCAAATTAAGAAGAAAGTTTAATCTAAGGGAGCAAAAGGAGATTAATGCTCCCCTATATATATATATATATATGGAGATGATCAAAATAAAAATGCATTTAAATCCAGAAATGCAGCCCAAATCTTGACCTTAGGATTAGATGATCTAATGGTCAATAATTAACCAAAAACACGGAAGGTCATAATTAAGCAATTTTAGGTCATATTATAATATTTATATATATAGGAGTGATCAATTGCTAACTCACTCTCTAGTTGCTAACTACAATTAATTTAAGACCATATGATTTTAGAAATCTAGTGGTCTAAAATTTACCACGTGTAATTTTTGTTTTTATTAATTAAATAAAAAAAGATAAAAAAACTACCAAATTAGGGTTTAGGATGAAAATGTCAATATAGTGTTTTGAAAATATCAACACAATGCTTTGAGAATGTCAACACATTGCATTGCTTATGTCAACACGTTGCTTTAAGAATGACATTCTACATGTATTATATTGACATATTTTATATACTATGTTGACATTTGTTGTTCTACGAAAAAATTGAAATTTTTTGAAATTTTTTTTCAAATTTTGACATTGGAACATATGCAAGTGATATCTCGTTAGAATCCTTATGAAATTATCTTTAATTTGATAAATGTTGTGCGAAAAATAATTTGAATCGAGAAAGTTATATACGTTTTAAAGTTATGTGATATTTTTTAAAAGTTAGTTACAACTAATTTATTGTAAATTGACCTTAATACCCTTATTGACGTTTTTTGTTGATCGTATTGACATTCCGAGACTAATGATCTAGGCCCTTGATTTGAATATCTAAGGGCTATTATTTAATTATAGTTAGCAATTAAGTATTGAGTTAGCAATATAACACTCATATAGGGGAGTGTTATATTGCTAACTCAATAAGTGAAATTAAATAAGTGAAATTTTGTCAAAAATTAAAGCAAATCTCAGCCCTTGGATCCTTAGATTGGATGGTTGGGATAAACTACATTATTAAACTAAGATGCTACATTATTAGCCTAGCCACATTATTAGACTAATAATCTACATTATTAGAAGACACATGGCGTTAATCATTCTGTTAGATCACAAGTTCCAATAATGTATTTTACTATTGTTTTGTTAATTAATTTAAATATTTTCAAATATATAAATGCAAACTTATTAAAAAACACAACGATTAACTAAGAACGGCAAAAAATTCATTGATTAAAAAAAAGTTACACGAGTTAGAAATAAAAAAAATGACTGTCCTAAAAAAGCACCAACTTCCGGCTCAACTCATCGCTCAACCTCTGGAGGCACTCGGCTTAGGCCGGATCCGTACACTTCATAAGGGCATTGTGCGTATCCAACAACATCCGCGCCATCGAGGCCGTTGCCAAATCCGCGTAGGCAAGTATCGCCTGGATAGTCGCCGGGGTCGGGGTCAGGATCGGCGATGGGGGGCCGTCGGCCGAGGAGGATGTCGCCTTCTCCTTCCCCTTGTTCTTCGCAGCCTTGACACCTATGGGACGCCGCCGGGAGGACATCGGTGTGCCGGAACTCTCTTCCTCCTTGCACGTCTGGTTGAGTTCCACCGGACGAGTTCCTCTTCGCCGCACCGGTGTGCAGAATCCTCTTCTGCTTGTCCCTCAAGAGCGCCCAGATGCTTGAAGTCGCCGTACATGGACTGGTACGACAACAGCGCTCTATCGCTCACGTCGCTCAAGCTCTCGCCACTGCCCTGATCCCTCGAGCACTTCTCGTACTCCGCCGCGAACAGGTTAACTTGCTTCTTCACCTGATCCCAGTGCTTGCGGAGCTGCTCTCGTTGGCGCTTGTACACGCTCAGCGGCTTCGCCTCATTGTAGCACTCGACAATGCACTCCCAGTAGGCGAGCTGCTACTGGTTGTTCGCAAATATTGGGTCCTCCGATATATCCACCCAACACCTCACCAAGACGAGGGTTTCATCCGACTGGTAGTTCGTACGGTCGGGGGCGTACTATTCATTCGTTGCCGGAGGTGGCAACTTGTGCGCGCGGTGCTTGGTCCGCATCTTTTTGAATTTTAAAATTAAAAAAAAAAAGTAAAACGCATTGCATCGTACGCGCCATCGTCCGCGTCGCTGTAATACCCCAAACCCAACATAGGATACGGCTGATGAAAAATTCTAATGTCAAACATTTAACTAAGATCATAGCTAATTAACTCTATCACCAAAAGTCAGTTACATGCAAACAAAATAATTACACTCCAAAAGCTTAAGTATATGCCACTAGAGTTTAAGTTCAAAAGTATATACAAGCAGCACTGAAGGAACAGAGGCAGGGGTGCTTATTAGGGTTTGTATACTAGAAATCACCTTTCGAGTGATTGAATATTGTAAAACTCTAATAACTATTTTCCAATAAATGTAACAAATTAGTTTTTGTCATAATGCTGTTATGTTTTACATTTAATGGATAAGCGAACATAACATAAGTCTAAGTCTTTGTTCTAGTAGATCGGTTGTGGGCTGCGCTCAATTTAAGGTACGCGGTCAGTTCTGAACAAAGAAAAACAAGAATTTCACAACCCAGATAGACCTAGACTACCTATCGTGAAAGGTTGCAATGTCAGTCCGATTATTTCTAAGCCTCATTGAAATATGATGACGTTGGTGTGGTATAGCACTGAATGGATCTAACAGCAAGACGAGTCTTTATGCTATCTACTGAAAGACGAGGTCTTGATAATTAATTTCTTAATCAATGTACATTAGCATTGAGCATACGATATTGAGTATCTACTACTTTGACTTACCAAAGATGCGGGTTTTTCATCACCCAATGATCCAGGTATATTGGGTAGTGGTGATCATTGTCTAGCGGTGCTAGGATTGCTATTATGTTGAATCGTGCGCGAGGAGAGTCTCGTTTGATAACAACCCCAAGAGGAGCTCGAAACAAGGTTTTATTATTCGGAACCTAGCTAGTTGGAGTTTAATTACTCTATGAATAATAAATAAGAGTTTCTTGCTAAGTCCACTCTTAGAGAATAAAATATGTTAATTAATTAAGTCCATAGTAGACATTAATTAATTAATGGATGGTTCTATCTTAAGCGCGGGAAATGAATTAAACAAATAAAAGGAAACCCGGAATACTTGTAATTTTGGATTTGGAAAGGCAGTGCAATATTACTTCTGTAGTGGCTGCTTGTAATATTCCAACATAAGCTTATATTAACTTGTGGGTTCAATTTAATTAGTAAAAAGCTAATTGGGTGAGGCCATGTCCAAATTCTTTCTTAGATCTCTGACTGGGCCCAATATGTGACTTTATAAATATGAGAATAAAGGAGACAGAAAACATAATTATTAATATAGCTACAATTTTCGTCCCCCTCTAGAGAAAGAGAGAGAATTCAAAAATTGCTCCCTCCGTGAGCTGAGTTCTGTCTTCATTATTCGAGTCCTAGTATTCTGGTGAGATTTGCCCACACAAATATCAGTATACAGTCCGGGACACCAGTCAGAAGATCAGAGGTCGAGTACAGAAGATCTTCACGTGGAGACGGAGCAAGCCATCAACGAGGTAAATTGGCTAATTCCGTAGTGAGCATGTTTTAGGGATTTTAAATGCTAAATCATGTTTTAATTCAAGTTATGAGCACGATACATGTGATAATTACGCGAATAGATTTTGTCTAGATAATCTGCTAAATAGATCAAATTATGTGATGGGATTTCATGCACGCTTCTGCTGCCAACCCCTTCAGTGCTATCGTGCCAAATTTCTCCCTATCTACTTTTCCCTTGTTGAATCTACTAGAATGCAAGCAATAGAAGAGTAAGTTATTGGTTAAATTAGTGGGATTGCAACAACATAAATAACAGAGTGCAATATCAGACACACTGCAATAATTAAATCAAATGTGCACTTTGTAGCTAATGCACACAAACTATTTGAATATTAAATCTTTATACAAAAGGCCTTGAACCAAGACTCTCAAATACTTCATATTTCATCACAGAAGCTCCATAACAGGAACTAAACCATCTATAACGAGTACGAGATGGAGACTACTTGAACCTTTGGGATAGATTCATAATGGAAGTTATGCCATCCATAGAATATTACAGAATGGAGGCTAATCATTCCATAGGATAAGCCTGGCATCCTACGGACTATCTATGTGCCATTCCACAGAATCCCTAGGCTATAACATTTCATCCACCACTATACAATAACAAGGAAATACAATGTAAAATATTATGGAATTCTTAATCTATCAGTGTAATAAATTCAACAAATTCAAAGGTACAATTGTAATTTTCAAAACTCATATTCTCACTGTGGAAATTTCCATCTCCATTTCCATAACTATAATAGGCAATGCAGAAACTAATTCAAACATATTTAGTCTTCCACAAGTCACCAATATTTATGAAATAAGCAAGAGTTCATAAAATGAAACAATGATAAACATTGTCTCCAATAACATGTAAAAATACTCCACTCAAAGGCAATTAAGCAAAAGTTGAATTAAGCAAAAGTTGAGCTCCTACATTATTATGCCAACTTAACCTTGGTGTTGCCTTCAAGCTCTAGGTTTTTACTTCCATGGAGGAAAAAGTGAGGAGATTAGGAGGGGTAGTCTAATCAAGGAGTCTTGGACCCTAGAGTGCACGGCGGTGAGCGAATTGGTAGTCCGTTCACAGCAAAAGGTTGATACCGAGAGAGAGAGCTTCTATTCTACTTCAGGAGCTAAATTTTTGAATGTGTCTGTGTTTCTCGATTCTTCTCTTAAAAGAGAAGAATTGGGCTCCTTTTTTTAGTAATTATCCCCAACTAGGCTCACTTAGTCTCACTTAGTGGCTTTCCCCTTATTTTTCTTCTCTAATATTTTAACAAATCTAGTTTAAATACATAAAAAAAATACTTATTACTAATCTAGGCATAAACCAAAGGTCATTTAGGACTAATAATTTCTTGACCCAAGTTCTTGGGTCGTCACACTCACCCCTACAAAAGAAAAAATTTCGTCCTCGAAATTTACCTAAATCAAACAAAATTACCTAGGTCAAAAAGATGAGGGTATTACTCCGCATTGTCTCTTCGGGTTCCCACGTAGATTCTTTAATTTTATGATTTCTCCAGAGAACTTTGACTAATGGAATATTTTTCCTTTGCAAAATTTTAACATCATGTGCTAAAATTTCGATAGGCTCTTCTTCAAAAGTCAAATTTGGCTGTAACTCAATAGTTTCCGATGTTAAAATATGTGAGGGATCTGACTGATAGCGTCGTAACATAGATACGTGGCCCAATAATTTTTTTTCTTCAGTACGTGTCCCAATTTCTCAATGATTTCAAATGGACCTATGAATCTTGGGCTAAGTTTCCCCTTACGGCCAAAACGAAAGACTTTCTTCCACGGGGAGACTTTAAGGAATACCTTGTCACCTATCTCAAAATTGATCTCCTTGCATTTCAAACCCGCGTAAGATTTCTGACGATCATGGGCGGCCTTTAGTTTCTCTCGGATAAGTTTAACTTTGTTCTCGGTCTCTTGAATTAAGTCGGGCCCAATAATTTTTTTCTCACCAAGTTCCACCCAACATAGAGGGGTTCGACACCTGCGTCCATATAATGCTTCAAAAGGTGCCATTTCAATGCTCGATTGGTAACTGTTATTGTATGCAAACTCTACTAGAGGTAAATTCTTCTCCCATGAACCTTCAAAGTCTATGATGCAACATCGAAGCATGTCTCCAAGCACTTGAATGATTCTTTTCGACTGGCCATCGGTTTGGGGATGAAAGGCAGTGCTGAGTTTTAATTTAGTGCCTAAAGCTTCTTGGAAGCTATTCCAAAATCTTGAAGTGAATCTCGGATCTCTATCAAAAAGTATTGATTCAGGCACTCCATGTAGTCTCACTATTTCAGCTACATAAAGTTTTGCTAGCTTATTCAAAGAGGAATCTGTTCTCACCGGTAAGAAATGAGCAGACTTAGTGAATCGATCTACCACAACCCATATAGCATTATTCTTTCTCGGTGTTTGAGGTAGCCCGACCACAAAATCCATAGTCACTTTCTCCCACTTCCACTGTGGAATTTGAATAGATTGGAGAAGGCCAGAAGGAACTTGATGCTCGGCTTTCACTTGCTGACATACAAGGCATTTTCCTACAAATTCTGTAATTTCTCTTTTCATCCCGGGCCACCAATAATTCTCACGAAGGTCCCTATACATTTTATTACCCCCACGGTGAATTGCAAACCGACTACTATGCGCTTCCTGGAGAATAGCCGATTTTAATTCTGGATCATTGGGAACGTACAATCTACCTTGAAAGCAAAGGGATCCCGCCTGGACCTGGTCTATGCCAAAATCATCAGAAGTATTAGATTCACATATCTTTTTTCGAGTCATCAATTTATCATCACGAATCTGATTGTCCCAAATTTGTTGAGCGAGTGTCGGTCTGATTCTCATCTCGGCTAATAACCCACCAATGCTATCTATCTTAAATTCAACTCTCATAGCACTCAATGAAATCAAGGATTTCCTACCGAGAGCATCTGCTACGACATTCGCCTTGCCAGGATGATACTCAATCAGTAAATCATAATCCTTAAGTAATTCAACCCATCTTCTTTGTCTCATGTTAAGGTCTTGTCACGACCGCCCATACTAGGGGTACCACAAACGCGGCGATCGTGACCGACATGCATGGATAACGTTTTTAAAAGAAAATCCTAATTAACTTAAAGGAAGAAAGACATTTTAGTTTAAAGAAGTTTAAGGTTAAAATTTTACTATCACTTAGAAAAGGCTTATAATAAATACTTTTAAAAGAAAAAAACGGAGAAAATAACTTAAAGAAAACCAATTAACTTCTAAAGTAGACCATTTAATTTAATTCACGAGAACACCATTTTCAAAAGATAACGTAATTACTTGGTGAAAACCTAACACAACCATACATGTTCAACCACAGTACGAAAAGATTAAAGTCTTGAGACATAGTTTAAAATATAGCAGCGGAAAATAAGGTTTAAAGAGAGTCAAGGATCACGCCTATGTATGAAGACACAATGCGTCCTAAGGCTAGCTCAACATCCTTCGCAACATCCTACTCAACCTGCAAAATTTTAAAAGAAATTGCAGGGCTGAGTACTTGTTGTACTCAATGGGCCCATGCCGAAAACATTTTATATAGTTATGTCATCCATACCAGTGATCTCGAGTTTTTATATGAGATTAAGAAATTACCACGAGAACACAAAAACATTTCATAGACTGGCCAGTCAAATAATCTCCCCACTTTCTCAACAATCCATCAATCACAATCATCATTCCATGTGCGACGAAAGTGTGGCCACACTATTCGCCCACGAGACCGGCCGACTAGCAAGGACGGCTCACGATCCCACCAGTGTACACAGCCTGATAGGGTTTGCGGCCCTACTCAGACCCGAATTCGTTTCACAACACAGCCATATAGCCTAACGGAGTAAACTCAGACGAACTAGGCATCAGGCACACAATCTCAATCAAAACAAACCATGGTATGACATAACAAGTTAAACCAACCTTATAACGCCACATAGTATTTTCGGAAAAATAAAGAGATTTGAAAAGAAAGCCCACCTCGTTCGCTTAACAATTCACAATCCAACTTATGGCAACTCTCGTTCCTCGAGTTCATGAATACACAATCACCCTTGTCAACGACAACACAAGTCAGCCTTCCACAAAAATCATACTACTATGCATGTCCTATCGTTTCTCTCTCATTGTTTTTCTCAATTAACCCAACCCAAAGTTCGTCACAAAGACGGAAAAACACACCGTAATATATTTCAACTTATCACCCGTGATCACATCATTAGGCACGTTCCTTGGACATACATACATCATATAATACTTTTAAACTTGAAAATAAGTGTCATTTTATCAAGGCAGAAAACTGGCAGAACTGCGCGACCGTTTTGTAAAAATCACCATAAATTCACCCGACCTCAAAAGATGCTAAATTTTGGTCAAAATACAGAGGACACATTCAAGTTCATCCATGAAAATTTTCACACTGAAATAACGTCATTTAGTCAGTCATATCATATATTGAACTCTCTGGTCGGAACATACAATTTCTGACAGTATTGCGCAGTTCATTTGAAAAATGCACCATAAATTCATACGATGCCCAAAAAGGCTGAAAATTTAACACAACACAGAAGACACTTCAAGTTTTCATATAGTTTAAGAATCACATCGATCGGAGGTCATTTGGTCAGTCAAACAGAAAACGAAACATTCATGGCGAGAACTCACGTTTCTGGCAGATTTGCGCAGTCAACTTCAAAAATTTATTAAAAATTCATTTTTCGATAAAACGTCCTGAAATTCACACGAGACACAGAAAACACCTTAAGGTTTACTCAGTAAAAGTTTCGTAGCAAAATTCGTTCGTTTGATGGGTCGAATACAGATCATAAGTCACTGGTCGTGCATCACAGATTTCTGGTTCAAATTCGAAAATAGGGTTTTTAAAACTTCCACAACACAACCACCGATTTTCCATGCTCGAAAACACCAAATCATGCTTACACGTTCCTCATACACAATTTGCATACAACTCATATTATTCACCAATTAATTCAAATTCAACTTCACATGAATTCAATAAAAAAAACACATAACTATCAAAGTTCTTATGAAATCACACTTTCCCACCGATTAAATTTTCGATCTATCAATCCTACACCCTCTATATGCATGTAGGATTCAAGAATGAAGTTTCAATGAAGAAGATGAGAAGAAAGACTTAGTTATACCTTCTTGAATCAAGAAAACAAACGGTAGAAACAAACGTTGACACGATTCACCGGAAATTTTTGAAAAATCCACTCCAATTGAAGCAAGAACAATGGTGGAGGAAGTTTTTGGAGAGGATGTGGAGAGGGGGAGGAGAGGCACGAAATTTTATGAGGGAGGTGGGGGCTAGGGTTTAGTTTAGGTGATTATATAGTCCTAGGTTTAATCCCATTAATTAATTAATTGTGGAGGAATAAAATAGAGGCCAATAAAATAAAATCCCACAATTAAAAGGAAGACAAGTATTTCGAAAATTATGGATAGAAATTCAATAAGGAAATTATTTAGTATTTACTTGGAGATAAATAGATTCACAATTTAGGAAATAAAACGATGTATATTCCATAAACAAGGGAACAAAATAAATTAAATCTCCAAGTAGGAAATAAAAGGAGGGGGCGAAAATTAGTAGGGTGCACAAGTAAATTATTTAAATCCTCAATTAAATAATAATAGGGTTTAAATTTGGTAATTTCTTTATAGGAAAATACTCCCATAAAATAGGTAACAATTAAATAAATTTCCACAAGGAAATTATTCAACTCTTAATTTAATTGGGGTGAGGGAATAAAATGTGGCAAGATTTAATTGGATTTAATTTGGATAAATATCCCAAAACAATTAATAAAATCCAAGAAAGAGAATATAGTTTCCAATAATTGGAGGGGGCCGAAAATAGCCACTTTATTTGGCTAGAACAAAATGCATGATTTACTTAATTAATCACCCACATTGAATAATATAAATAACACTTTATTCCAAATCACTCATGACAATTTATTCCACATAGTCAACTCAATCAAGTAGGAACAATTAAATTTCATAAATGAAATTTCCAATCGACATATTAAAATAAAAGTAATTTTTTTTTTTTTGGGATGTTACATCCTTCCCCTCTTAACAGAAATTTCGTCCCGAAATTTTGACCGTCTCACATAAACAACTCGGGGTATTTTTCTTTCATACTTTCTTCTAACTCCCACGTGGCTTCCTCGGAACCATGGTGTTTCCACCATACTTTCACGGATGCTATTGACTTGTTTCGCAACTATTGCACCTTCCGATCTAAGATTGCCTCTGGCCTTTCCTCGTAGTTCATGTCGGGGGTAAGGATCACCTCCTCTTGATGAATTACATGGTTAGGGTTGAACACGTACTTGCGCAACTGCGACATATGGAACACGTTGTGCACATTCCCAAAACTGGGAGGTAACGCCAAACGGTACGCTACAGGACATACTTCATCGATAATCTCGTACGGCCCTACAAAACGCGGTTTCAGCTTGCCCTTCACTCCAAGTCTCACAACTCCTCTCGTCGAGGATAGTTTCAGGAACACTTTGTCACCAACGTCGAATTTGATTTCCGTTCGACGCACGTCATTATACGACTTCTGCCTATCTGGGGCTTCCTTGATCCTTGCGCGGATATGATGCACAATTTCGGTCATCTCCTTTATAGCGTCGGGTCCTAACATCTTCCTCTCGCTAACTTCATCCCAATAAAGTGGGGATTGACACTTCCTGCCATACAAGACTTCATATGGAGCCATATCGATCGTCGCTTGATAGCTATTATTGTAGGCGAAATCAACCAACGGTAGAACAGTTTCCTAACTTTCCCCTCGATCTAAGACAACGGCTGGCAACATATCCTCAAGCATTTGAATCGTCCTCTCTGACTGCCCGTCCGATTGCGGGTGATAAGCAGTGCTGAAGTTTAGTTGTGTGCCCAATTCTCGTTGCAAACTCATCCAAAACTTTGATGTGAACTTCGTATCGTGGTCGGACACATTGGTCTTTGGCACTCCATGCAAACGTACAATCTCGCTTACGTAGAGCTTAGCTAACTTGTCCGCGCCATAAGTAATCTTCATCGGTAAGAAGTGCGCGCTTTTAGTAAGTCGATCAATGATTACCCAAATCGCGGTGTTGCCCTTCTGTGACTTTGGCAAACCCGTCACGAAATCTATAGCTAGATGCTCCCACTTCCATTCGGGAATCTCAAGAGGTTGTAACTTCCCATATGGCCGTTGGTGTAAGGCCTTCACCTGTTGGTATACTAGACATCGTTCCACATATGACGCTACGTCCCCTTTCATTCCATTCCACCAAAACCGTTGCTTCAAATCCCGATACATCTTCGTGCTTCCGGGGTGTGCGGTGTAAAGCGTGTCGTGCGCTTCACTCAAAATCTCCTCCTTTAGCGCCTCATCGCTCGGCACACACAAACGTCCATCGAACGTCAAAGCATTATCCGCCTCCTCGCGGTAATGATCAAGCTTTTCGGCTCTCACCTTTGCACGTAACTCCTCCAACTTTCGATCACGTCGTTGGGCTTCTATGAGCTTGGTTCTCAGTCTGGCTCAATCACTAGCGTCGCTAATCTTGCTTCTACCGTCTCGGGAGCTTTCACTATTTCCAATCTCATCTTGTCAAACTCGTGAATCAACGCTTCCTCTTGCGTTAGGAAGTAAGCCAATTGTGGTTGGTTTTTCCTACTCAAAGCGTCGGCGACCACATTCGCCTTGCCCGGATGATAATTAATACCACAATCATAATCCTTCACGATCTCTAACCAACGTCGCTGTCGCACGTTTAGTTCTTTTTGCTCGAAGAAATACTTGAGACTCTTGTGATCGGTGTAGATTTCACATCTCACTCCATAGAGATGATGTCTCCAAATTTTCAGTGCGTGCACTACTGCTGCTAACTCCAAATCATGCGTCGGAAAATTCAACTCATTCGGTCTCAACTGTCGGGAAGCATATGCTATCACCTTCCCATCTTGCATCAACACGCATCCTAGTCCTACTTTCGACGCGTCCGTATAGACGGCGAAGTCCTTGTCGGGTTCTGGTACCGCTAGGACTGGTGCTGTAGTCAATTTCTCCTTCAATAGTTGGAAACTCGCCTCGCACTCTGGCGTCCAAACCACCTTAATTCATTTCTTTAGTAGTTGCGTCATCGGTCTCGCAATCTTAGAGAATCCCTCGATGAATCATCGATAATATCCCGCCAATCCCAAGAAACTGCGGATTTCACTTGGCGTTTTCGGCGATTTCCAATTCTGTACGGCCTCGACCTTTGCTGGGTCTACTTGAATTCCGTTTGCCGTCACAATATGACCAAGGAAGTTCACTCGAGTTAACCAAAACTCACACTTACTAAACTTGGCATAAAGTTTCTCCCTTTGCAACGTTTCCAACACGAACAGGTGCTGTCCATGCTCCTCTTCGTTCTTCGAGTATACCAACACGTCGTCGATGAAGACTAACACAAACTTGTCAAGATACTCGTGGAAAACTCGGTTCATCAAGTCCATGAAAACAGCTGGGGCGTTGGTCAGCCCAAATGGCATCACGACGAATTAATAATGGCCATGACGAGTGCGAAAAGCAGTCTTAGGCACATCCTCTCGCCGGACCTTTAGTTGATGATACCCTGATCTCAAATCCATTTTCGGGAATACGCCCGCTCCTCGAAGTTGGTCAAACAAGTCGTCAATCCTTGGCAGTGGGTACTTATTCTTCAAGGTCATCTTGTTAAGCTCACGATAGTCGATGCACATCCTCATCGTCCCATCCTTCTTCTTAACGAACAAAACTGGTGCTCCCCATGGTGACACACTGGGTCGAATGAAACCCAATTCTAACAGTTCCTGCAACTGAACCTTCAACTCGGCCAACTCCTTAGGGGCCATTCGGTATGGTGCTTTCGATACTGGCGCCGACCCTGGTTCCAAATCAATAGTAAACTCCACCTGTCTGTCGGGTGGCGGTCCTGGCAAAGCTTCTGGAAACACCTCGGGAAAATCTCGCACTACTGCCACGTCTTCCACTTTCAAATCCTTCTTTTCCTCCCCATTCAAGTACACCAGATACGCCGGACGTCCTTTCCTTATCATCGTAGTTGCTTGCAATGCGGAGATTATGGAGGTTCGTCGGTTCATGGAGATCCCATACAAGATAGTCGGCTTTTCGCCCGGGGCTTGAAAAGAAATTTGTCTCTCTTTACAGTGAATAGTTGCGTGGTTCTCAGTAAGCCAATCCATTCCCAAGATTATGTCTACATTCCCCAAAGGCATGACGTGTAAAAGTCGAGCTACTACTCCTAACTCTCCTAACACAAACTTTAGTCAAACAGTCTTAACTTGGATATGAACCGATTTTTGAATTGTAACCATTGGTTATGATCATCCCCTCGGAGCTTGAAAGAACATAAGATAGGTCATGAATATGGGATGAAATCAAATTAATGTCAACTCTCATAGTAGGCTACCAAAAGACAATTCAGTTGCTCGACCAAATTTGAAAGGTCCACACATCAATGGATAATGACTTAAAGGGTTGAGGGAAAAGAAATGATCAGTTGCATGAGGATTTAGAAATGTAGGCATTTGTCACAAGACGGTACTGATCATGGTTCAACGAAAATCATAATATGGATTGATAGAATAACATCAATGGGTTCATAAGTTTGTGAAAGGCAATCAAAGTCAAATGGGCTATTGAAAACAAAAATCAAGTGGATTAAGTTTGTTAAGGCAAGGAACAAAATGTAAGCCTTAACTTCATTTTGTAGAAAGAAAGGTTCTATTACGGAAAGGATACATGAACTGAACCAAAAAGAATTTCACTCTGTAAGAAAGAACTTGACACAGACATGGTGACAAAATAAAAGTTGAACAAAAGTTCCAAGAGAAATATCCCACAGAAAAACATGTCTACGAAACGTGATCGTATTGAAGGACATAACTGCAAGCAATCTTAGGAATGAAGGTCAATAGCAAAGGCTCACAAAGTCAAAATATGATCCGTATAAATAATAGGTCAAAGAAGACTACAATCAATCCAAGTGTCCAAAGTTATGAAGGCAACACCACTTTCCAAGAACTGAAAGTGAGTTATGACTCAATGGAGGAAAAGAAACAATATACATCACTTGCAAGGGGTGAATGAAACAAGCTGTTAAATAGACAATGGCTCACGACTATTTGAAAGGTCCTGAAAGATAACTTCTTATAATCCAAGTAAGAACTGTTGATTAGAATAGTTTGTTCCAGCTATTAAAGTCGCACCTCCTTGTTCATCTTTCGCAAGCCGAAACTGGTAACATCGCTCTAAGAACTGTGGATTCCACGCTAAGATTCTTCGTGTCATTGCCGCTAATAACGATAGTTGGAATCCATATCTTCATAAAATTCTTTGCCTGTCATAATGACTATCCTCGTAGGACATGGTTATCATCCGCGTGCTCCTTAGCAGGGTATGGAGATCATCTCCATCGTGCTTCCACTTACGCAAGATTAAACTATACTAATTTAAATCGCGAGTATGATCGCTCGTCGTTGCATGAAAATATCTCTTAGCATCGGTTCTTCTTGTCTCGCACCTTGACTTAAGCGTTTGCCTAAACTTTCATATTCTCGTACGTTTCATTGCTCGGAAAAGCAGTTGTTAAGTTTTCAACTTTGAGCTACGATTCGCGCGGTCAACTAGGCATTTTATTTTAGGTACCCTAAGTTCACAACACAATTCATCATCTCATAGATCATCGTCTACTTCAATCTACGTCATTCATACCTCAAGGTAAACAAACCACATTTTCACATCCCATAGCAAAACACTTTCGAACTTCACATCATATTCAAAACTTTTGAAACAAAATTTCTTTACACTTTCACACTTTCCAAATTTTTTTTTTCCACATCTCACTTATAAAGTAAAAGTTGACTCAAACTAAATCGTAGTTTCGCATCGACTTCATCATTCGTATAAAATATTCCATAGAATAACACATCATACCTCGCACCTCATAACATACATAACATCACACTTCCACGGCTCAATTTTCCAAACGAAGTATTTTTTTTTTTTTTTTGCAAAACTCATTTTTATTTTTTAATTTTTTTTTGAACAATAAACACAACAATTTCCATTGATCAATTAATTTTCTCAAAAGAAAGAACTAACATATTTTCATTTAAAGTTCAAAGATTTTTTTTTTTTTTTCAAAAAGTTCCAACAACTTTCCACAACATAAATATTTTTCCCACTAGAACAACTAGTCATTAATATTGCAAAACTCATAACACATTTGCATTCCAACCAAAACACTCATGCACTTCACATATATGTTTGAGACAACATTTTTAGATTACTCATCTTTTCTCAAAAAAAATTTCAACATTCTCAAAACAACTCATTAATTTCCATCTTTCATGTAAAACACGCCATCTTCCCATAATCACATGCTTACGTCATAACACTTTCACACACATAGCACATACTTAAGTCATCATACCAATCTTGCTCATGTCCCACATAATCATACTATACCAATATCATATTCGCACATACAACACGTGCTTAAATCATCTTCTCAATTCATGCTCATATTGTTTTCACCCATAATACACGCGTTTAAATCATCATGCTCACATTCAACATATGTATGTCATCATATCATTTATTCTCGAATTTCAACATGAAAATAACCTCACATCATCACGTAATTACAATTCTTTTGCCCAAAACATCCTCATCATATCGTCGATTTTATACATCGTTTACACATTTCATCAACAACTTAAAACATACCTCACTTTCCTTGGTTGAGCGTGATGCTTTGGATGTTGAGCCTTCGTGACACTTCTAGTCAATGAGGGTTCACTAACTTAGACTTAAAGTGAAAGAAGACTCTCGGACCAGAGCGAAAGAACAAAGCTCTGATACCACTCTGTCACGACCGCCCATACTAGGGGTACCACAAACGCGGCGATCGTGACCGACATGCATGGATAACGTTTTTAAAAGAAAATCCTAATTAACTTAAAGGAAGAAAGACATTTTAGTTTAAAGAAGTTTAAGGTTAAAATTTTACTATCACTTAGAAAAGGCTTATAATAAATACTTTTAAAAGAAAAAAACGGAGAAAATAACTTAAAGAAAACCAATTAACTTCTAAAGTAGACCATTTAATTTAATTCACGAGAACACCATTTTCAAAAGATAACGTAATTACTTGGTGAAAACCTAACACAACCATACATGTTCAACCACAGTACGAAAAGATTAAAGTCTTGAGACATAGTTTAAAATATAGCAGCGGAAAATAAGGTTTAAAGAGAGTCAAGGATCACGCCTATGTATGAAGACACAACGCGTCCTAAGGCTAGCTCAACATCCTTCGCAACATCCTACTCAACCTGCAAAATTTTAAAAGAAATTGCAGGGCTGAGTACTTGTTGTACTCAATGGGCCCATGCCGAAAACATTTTATATAGTTATGTCATCCATACCAGTGATCTCGAGTTTTTATATGAGATTAAGAAATTACCACGAGAACACAAAAACATTTCATAGACTGGCCAGTCAAATAATCTCCCCACTTTCTCAACAATCCATCAATCACAATCATCATTCCATGTGCGACGAAAGTGTGGCCACACTATTCGCCCACGAGACCGGCCGACTAGCAAGGACGGCTCACGATCCCACCAGTGTACACAGCCTGATAGGGTTTGCGGCCCTACTCAGACCCGAATTCGTTTCACAACACAGCCATATAGCCTAACGGAGTAAACTCAGACGAACTAGGCATCAGGCACACAATCTCAATCAAAACAAACCATGGTATGACATAACAAGTTAAACCAACCTTATAACGCCACATAGTATTTTCGGAAAAATAAAGAGATTTGAAAAGAAAGCCCACCTCGTTCGCTTAACAATTCACAATCCAACTTATGGCAACTCTCGTTCCTCGAGTTCATGAATACACAATCACCCTTGTCAACGACAACACAAGTCAGCCTTCCACAAAAATCATACTACTATGCATGTCCTATCGTTTCTCTCTCATTGTTTTTCTCAATTAACCCAACCCAAAGTTCGTCACAAAGACGGAAAAACACACCGTAATATATTTCAACTTATCACCCGTGATCACATCATTAGGCACGTTCCTTGGACATACATACATCATATAATACTTTTAAACTTGAAAATAAGTGTCATTTTATCAAGGCAGAAAACTGGCAGAACTGCGCGACCGTTTTGTAAAAATCACCATAAATTCACCTGACCTCAAAAGATGCTAAATTTTGGTCACAATACAGAGGACACATTCAAGTTCATCCATGAAAATTTTCACACTGAAATAACGTCATTTAGTCAGTCATATCATATATTGAACTCTCTGGTCGGAACATACAATTTCTGACAGTATTGCGCAGTTCATTTGAAAAATGCACCATAAATTCATACGATGCCCAAAAAGGCTGAAAATTTAACACAACACAGAAGACACTTCAAGTTTTCATATAGTTCAAGAATCACATCGATCGGAGGTCATTTGGTCAGTCAAACAGAAAACGAAACATTCATGGCGAGAACTCACGTTTCTGGCAGATTTGCGCAGTCAACTTCAAAAATTTATTAAAAATTCATTTTTCGATAAAACGGCCTGAAATTCACACGAGACACAGAAAACACCTTAAGGTTTACTCAGTAAAAGTTTGGTAGCAAAATTCGTTCGTTTGATGGGTCGAATACAGATCATAAGTCACTGGTCGTGCATCACAGATTTCTGGTTCAAATTCGAAAATAGGGTTTTTAAAACTTCCACAACACAACCACCGATTTTCCATGCTCGAAAACACCAAATCATGCTTACACGTTCCTCATACACAATTTGCATACAACTCATATTATTCACCAATTAATTCAAATTCAACTTCACATGAATTCAATAAAAAAAACACATAACTATCAAAGTTCTTATGAAATCACACTTTCCCACCGATTAAATTTTCGATCTATCAATCCTACACTCTCTATATGCATGTAGGATTCAAGAATGAAGTTTCAATGAAGAAGATGAGAAGAAAGACTTAGTTATACCTTCTTGAATCAAGAAAACAAACGGTAGAAACAAACGTTGACACGATTCACCGGAAATTTTTGAAAAATCCACTCCAATTGAAGCAAGAACAATGGTGGAGGAAGTTTTTGGAGAGGATGTGGAGAGGGGGAGGAGAGGCACGAAATTTTATGAGGGAGGTGGGGGCTAGGGTTTAGTTTAGGTGATTATATAGTCCTAGGTTTAATCCCATTAATTAATTAATTGTGGAGGAATAAAATAGAGGCCAATAAAATAAAATCCCACAATTAAAAGGAAGACAAGTATTTCGAAAATTATGGATAGAAATTCAATAAGGAAATTATTTAGTATTTACTTGGAGATAAATAGATTCACAATTTAGGAAATAAAACGATGTATATTCCATAAACAAGGGAACAAAATAAATTAAATCTCCAAGTAGGAAATAAAAGGAGGGGGCGAAAATTAGTAGGGTGCACAAGGAAATTATTTAAATCCTCAATTAAATAATAATAGGGTTTAAATTTGGTAATTTCTTTATAGGAAAATACTCCCATAAAATAGGTAACAATTAAATAAATTTCCACAAGGAAATTATTCAACTCTTAATTTAATTGGGGTGAGGGAATAAAATGTGGCAAGATTTAATTGGATTTAATTTGGATAAATATCCCAAAACAATTAATAAAATCCAAGAAAGAGAATATAGTTTCCAATAATTGGAGGGGGCCGAAAATAGCCACTTTATTTGGCTAGAACAAAATGCATGATTTACTTAATTAATCACCAACATTGAATAATATAAATAACACTTTATTCCAAATCACTCATGACAATTTATTCCACATAGTCAACTCAATCAAGTAGGAACAATTAAATTTCATAAATGAAATTTCCAATCGACATATTAAAATAAAAGTAATTTTTTTTTTTTTTTTTTGGGATGTTACAGGTCTTTCTGAGACAAGATATATTTTAAGCTTTTGTGATCAGTATATATTGTACATTTCTCACCATACAAATAATGTCTCCAGTTTCTCAAAGCAAAAACAACAGCAGCCAATTCAAGATCATGAGTTGGATAATTTTTTTCGTGTACCTTGAGTTGTCGCGAAGCATAAGCCACCACCCTGCCTTCTTGCATTAAAACACAACCCAACCCCAATGTTGAAGCATCACTGTAGACTACATACTCTTTTCCTGAGACAGGTTGAGTTAGAACTGGAGCTTGAGTCAGTAACTTTTTCAGCTTCTCAAAACTAGATTGTTGTTCCTTTGTCCAGATAAACGGAACATTCTTTTGTAGAAGTTTAGTTATCGAGGAGGAGATCGTCGAAAAGTTTTTGACAAACCTCCTGTAATAGCCCGCCAAACCCAAAAAGCTTCGGATTTCAAATACATTTTTTGGAGTTTTCCAATTTAATATGGCTTCGATTTTCTTGGGGTCCACCTGTATGCCTTCAGCCGAGATGACATGGCCAAAGAAGCTCACTTTCGATAACCAGAACTCACACTTGCTTAATTTGGCATACATACACTTTTCTCTCAAAATTTGCAATACGATCCGAAGATGTTTATCGTGTTCTACTTCGCTCCTAGAGTAGATAAGGATGTCGTCAATAAAAACAATTACGAATTGATCAATGTATTGTCTAAATGTCTGGTTCATCCAATCCATAAAGGTAGCGGGTGCATTGGTCAACCCAAAAGGCATTATTAAAAATTCATAGTGGCCGTAACGTGTTCGAAATGTTTTTTTGTGGATATCCGCCTCCTTCACTTTCATCTGGTAATACCCGGATCGTAGATCAATCTTCGAAAAAAACTTAGATCCTCTCAGTTGATCGAAAAGGTCTTCTATGCGTGGTAATGGGTATCGATTCTGAATTGTAAGTTTATTAAGCTGATGATAATCTATACATAATCTCATAGAACCATCTTTCTTTTTCACAAAAAGAACAGGTGCTCCCCATGGCGAAATGCTCGGGCGAACAAAACCTTTATCTAGTAATTCTTGCAGTTGAGCTTTTAGTTCTTTAAGTTCCACCGGGGCCATACGATATGGTGCAATGGATACTGGGGTAGAACCAGGCTGTATATCTATCCCAAATTCCACATCTCGATCAGGGGGCAAGCCAGGTAATTCTTCCGGGAATACATCTGGATACTCATTCACTACCCTCAAATTCTTCCCTCAAATTCTTCAAGTTTAGGTCGTTAGGCCTTGTGTCTAGTATGATAGCTAAATAGGCATCACACCCTTTCTTGATCATTTTCAAAGCTTTAATCGCCGACAGCACGCCACAAATACTACTCGCCCCTTCACCAATAACTATCAACTCAATTCCATTAGCATCCTTTAACCAGACCTTCTTAGTTTTGCAATCAACTAAGGCACTATAAGTGCACAACCAGTCCATGCCTAGTATAAGGTCGTAATCTTCAAAAGGCAGTTCTAACAAGTTGGCAAAATATACAGAATCTTGTATTTTTAAAGGACACTCTCTACATACTTTTCCAATGTACACCCTCTGACCTAACGGATTAGAGACTTCTATAACATAATTCATCAACTCGGTACACAATCTTAATTCATGGATGAGGGACTTACGGATATAAGAGTGTGTAGAACCTGGGTCAATTAAGGCACAAACTGAAACAAAATAAAGTTCAAAAGTACCTATTACAACATTGGCAGATTCAGTCTCTTCACGGGCCTTGATGGCATATGTGCGAGCTACCACTCCTGCATCAGAACGTGTTGAGGGTATAGCAGTAGTTTTCTGTGTCAAACCATATCAACCGAGACATCAGCGGAAATATCCACGGAAGGAAAGGATTGTGAGAATAATTGATGGGCTAAAATTATGGAATTATGTAAAGAGAAATTATGTCCTAAAATAGATTGGTATAGTTACCATAGATAGTGGCAAATCCTCCCTATATATGAGGGGCTGTAATTCTTCACAAAAGACACACAGAAATATACAATCATCTTCTCTATTCCCAATCTTCTGTGATCCCAATGCCTAGCAAGAGGAATTCCACCTCTCTCGATTATCATCGATAAGATGGTATCAGAGCAGGTTTGTTCTTGCTCGGGACTCAGAAAATTATCATCATCGTCCATATACCTTTCCCGACCTTTGTAAACCTGAAAAAACCAGAAACATCCCATGTCAGAAAGTGACAAAACCGAAACCAACTCAAATACAGCCATGACCACAGTCAATAACAGCCCCATAAATCTATCGGCCGCACAATTTGCGGAACTGATGCGGATGGTGTCAATCAACTCCAGCACACCAAACCAGCCACCCCCACGACCAGAGTCGTTAGGGGACATAACCCTGCAATCCAAACTGGATGGGGATAATTACCCCCGATGGGTGAACCTGATGGAACGAGCCATCGGAGGGAAGGGTCTGACGTCTCACATCACTGGAGTTTCAGACCCTCCGCAAATTACCGATCCAGCCTATCCGACATGGCAGCAACGAGATCATTGCTGTTTTAATTGGATCATAAACAATATCGAGGCCAGCCTTGTGAATGAAGTCTCACAGTACAAGACGGCCAGAGATCTGTGGGAAGGACTGGCCACTACATACGGAAGTGGCGCAGATCCGTTCCAAGTGTTAAACCTGCATAGACAAGCATATGGAATGAAACAGGGAGGAATGACATTAGAGGCATTATGGCAGAAATTCCAAGATCTATGGTTATCCATAGACAGCCGCGACCCCAACCCTATGGATACCCCATCAGACATAGAAAAGTATAACCAAATCACCCAAAGGCACAGAGTCTACCAATTTTTGTGGGCTCTCGACGTTCGGTATGACACCATAAAGAGGGAAATTCTGAACAAAGAACCACTCCCATCGGTGAGGGCAGCCTATGGAATGATTAGGCGAGAGGCAGTCAATGCCGGCATCCGTTCATCCAAGACCGAAGTCAAGGATTCCGGAATTGGAATCGGGCTCAGTGCCCTCGACAGAAGCAGATACAACAACCCACCGCCGAAATTTCCGGCGAACCGAAAAGATGAAGACAAGAGCAAACTTGTATGCTCACATTGTGGGGGAAAGAAACACACAAAGGATAATTGTTTCTTGATACATGGATATCCGGAGTGGTGGGAGGAGATGAAGAAGTCAAGAGCCAGCCGGAATTCAAACCGAGGAGGAAGCGGAGGCCGGGCATCCGTGGCTGTCGGAGAGCGAGCTACCTACGTCGGAAATCAACCGGCGGGCAACATCGCTCCTCCATTAGCCGCAAACGGAGAAGACATAAGCAACGATGAATCGAAGCACGTGGCGTCGGCATCCGTGGTTCGATCATGGTCAGAAGGTACAAAACCAACACCCAACGCCGGCGGTCGTCGGACAACGGGAGCAACACCGCCCCCCCCCCGGCGAACAGGACGGCAACGCTAGGGTCTCCAAATCGAAGGATGCGCCTAGGGTTCCTGAGATTGGGGATCGAGAGAGGGACTCCCGATTAAATGATTCAATTTCTCCAAATCCCAAATTCCACCCCTCAACTTTCCCTATATTGCAAAAAATACCCCAGCTCCATACTCATTCCCATAATCCACCCACAAAAAATCAGAAACCCAAAAACCGACCCCACTCTTCCCAAATATACCAGAAAACACCCCAGACCTTACCTAAAACTCGAAATGCCCCACAAATTTTACCTAAAACTCACAATGACCCCAAAACGGCCAAAACAATGCAAATTGCTCCCCAACTACCAACACAGTCCGAAATTCAGCCATCCATTCCGTGCAAAAATTCCTTTGAATCCCTAGCATGTTCCTCTACCTCACAAACACATACCAAAGACACCCAATGGATATTTGATTGTGGGGCTACCGACACTATGTCATTTGATGCCTCAGATTTTCTATCCATTTCAAAATCTAGAAAAACATATGTCCAAACAGCTAGTGGAGACCTAGCGCAAGTCCGGGGGGCGGGAACAATCAATATTTCCCCTACTTTACGCCTGTCTAACTGCCTTTATGTTCCGTCATTATCACATAAGCTGTTATCCATTAGTCATGTGACTAAGGAACTAAACTGCAAATTACTGATGCAACCGGAATTTTGTATGTTGCAGGATATCAAGATGGGGACGATAGTTGGGCGTGGCACTGAACGATGCGGACTGTACTATGTGGATGAAATAGCCCAACAGAGTACTGCAATGCTGACTCACGGACCGACAGACAGACAGGCTTGGCTTTGGCACCGTCGGTTAGGACACCCATCTATAAGATATCTTCGTTTACTTTACCCTAAACTAGTTAATTCTATGCAATCTTTTCATTGTGAAACTCGTTTGTTGGCCAAAAGCCATAGACACTCTTTTAAGTTGAATAATACTAGAATGAAAAAACCATTTGCGTTGATTCACTCTGATGTGTGGGGCCCTGCACCTGTTACTGGGGAACATGGATTTCGTTATTTCATATTGTTTGTGGATGATTATTCTCGCATGACTTGGGTCTATTTTCTGAAAAATAAGTCTGAAGTTTTCAAAAAATTTACAGATTTCTATACACTTATCCAAACCCAATACAATCAGAACATTCAAATCCTTAGGTCAGATAACGGGGGAGAATTTGTGAATGGAAAAATGCAAGATTTTTTTCGAGAAAGGGGTTTAGTCCACCAAACTTCTTGTGCCTATACTCCAGAACAGAATGGGGTAGCAGAAAGAAAAAACCGATACATCCTTGAAATCACTAAGCCCTCTTAATCGAGTCTAAAACTCCTAAAACCTTTTGGCCCGAAGCCATAGCCACCGCTGTCTACCTCATGAACTGCCTACCCACAGGAATCCTACAATTCAAAACTCCCTTAGACATTTTCTCCAAACATTTTGAATTACCATCGTCACTATCACTTGAACCTAGAGTTTTCGGCTGCTCAGTCTTCGTCCATATTCCTAAACATGAGCGTACTAAGTTTTCACCGTGTGCCCTCAAATGTGTTTTCCTAGGGTATGGAAAGAATCAGAAAGGTTATAGGTGCTATGATCCGGCCACAAGCCGTATGCACACGACTATGAATTGTGACTTTGTGGAAGGAGAATACTTCTATAGCCAATCTAGTAGTCAGGGGGAGATTCAACCGGATAACGATCCTACTAGTGACCTACTAAATTGGCTACCTACACCTATGCCTAACCAGGGGAGAAACCAGTCAGGGGGAGAGGACGAGCCTAAGCCAAGTCCTGTCACAGACGTTGGTCTACCAGAGGAAAGTAGTGGTACCGTCGGGCAGTCAAATCCCATTGAACAGGACGTGGAGTTAGGTGACATTGCTCAGCCGTCAACCCCCTCTTTGACTCCAAAGGTAAATAATTCTGATACGGATAATGTACTGTTTGAAAGTACTAATGGTGACAGGGATGGTGGAGATGACTACCAACCATATGAGTTACCACCCAGAAGTACAAGAGGGATACCTCCACGAAGGTACTCTCCGGACTGGAAAGGGAGGAAGGCCAGATATGCAGTGGCAAACATTGCTCAAGGACATCTGTCTGAAATGGCCCGTGCATTTGAAGCTGCCCTATATGAAGAAGAGGAGATACCGCAGTCATTCGAGGAGGCCTCAAGACATAAACATTGGAGAGATGCCATGAAGAAAGAGATAGATGCTCTAATAAAAAATAAGACATGGGAGAAGTGTACACTGCCGACAGGAAAGAAGCCAGTCGGATGCAGATGGATATTCACTATAAAACGGCGTGCAGATGGTTCAATCGAGAGATACAAAGCAAGACTCGTGGCCAAGGGATACACACAGGTGTACGGAGTAGATTATGAGGAGACTTTCTCACCAGTTGCTAAATTGGACACTGTTCGAGCCTTACTCTCTGTGGCAGCATGCAAAGATTGGCCTCTACACCAATTTGATGTGACAAATGCATTCCTACATGGTGAATTGGAGAAGGATAAAGAAGTATATATGGAAGTACCCCCTGGATGCTCAGCAGAATTTGGAACAGGACAAGTATGTCGTCTCAGGAAGACATTGTATGGATTAAAGCAGTCTCCACGAATCTGGTTTTGGAGGTTCTGTCAAGCGATGTTTAAACACGGGTTTAAGCAAAGTCATTCGGATCATACACTCTTCACAAAGAGAAAGAACGGGAAGATGACATGTCTGATCATCTATGTGGATGACATGATCATCACCGGGGACGATACTGAGGAAATCAAGAATTTGAGAGAAAACCTGTTCAAAGAGTTTGAGATGAAAGATCTAGGAGCACTGAAATACTTTCTTGGAATTGAAGTGTTGAGATCCAGACACGGAATATTTCTAAGACAGAAAAAGTATGTTTTGGATCTACTTGCAGAAACTGGGTTGTTGGATTGCAAGGCTGCAGAAACTCCAATGATCCCTAACCATGGATTAAAGATAGACGAGGGAGTTGATCTTGCAGACAGAGAAAGATACCAACGGTTAGTAGGAAGACTCATATACCTCTCACACACTAGACCTGATATCACTTATGCAGTCGGCGTTATTAGCCAATTCATGCACCGACCACAAGTCAACCACATGGATGCTGCCTTGAGGATTGTGAGATACCTGAAAGGAACCATTGGCTATGGAGTATTCCTAGCTAAGAGAGATGATCTGGAAATTGATGGCTATACTGATGCTGACTGGGCAAGCAACCCAGTCGACCGAAAATCCACAGGGGGATACTTCACCTTTATAGGAGGAAATTTAGTCACTTGGAGAAGTAAGAAGCAGAAGGTGGTAGCTCTCTCAAGTGCAGAGGCAGAGTTTCGAGGAATCAAAAGTGGACTGATGGAAATCATGTGGCTGAGAAGGTTGTTGACAGATATTGGCTTCCTACCTACACGGAAAAGCAAATTGTTCTGTGATAACAAAGCAGTAATCAGTATCGCAGAAAATCCAGTACAACACGACCGCACCAAACATGTTGAAGTTGATCGCCACTTCATCAAGGAGAAGCTCGAAGGCGGAATCATAGAGTTCCCATTCGTTCGGTCAGAAGAACAATTTGTAGACATTCTAACTAAAGCAGTTCATCCGAAAGTCTTCAAGGAAATTCTAGACAAGTTGAGTATCGGAGATACCGTCGCTCAACTTGAGGGGGAGTGTCAAACCATATCAACCGAGACATCAGCGGAAATATCCACGGAAGGAAAGGATTGTGAGAATAATTGATGGGCTAAAATTATGGAATTATGTAAAGAGAAATTATGTCCTAAAATAGATTGGTATAGTTACCATAGATAGTGGCAAATCCTCCCTATATATGAGGGGCTGTAATTCTTCACAAAAGACACACAGAAATATACAATCATCTTCTCTACTCCCAATCTTCTGTGATCCCAATGCCTAGCAAGAGGAATTCCACCTCTCTCGATTATCATCGATAAGATTCTGACCACGGCCGCAAGAATTTCCACGTCTGTTACCTCTACCTCTGCCACTTGTTGATGCTGACCTCTGAGTTGGTGCTGGAATAGGTCGAGAGTCCTCAACTTCAGGGCAATCTTTAATAAAGTGGTCCTTAGACCCACATCGGAAGCAGGCCCCTAATGTTTTACGACAATCACCTCGATGATAATGGTTACAGGTGTTACATTTTGGAATCGAGCTACTACCTCCACTGCTTGCAACATACATAGATTGGGGCTCTGATTGTCTCCCGGGTCTTCCCCCTTGAAATTTGTATGGCATGGAGTGTTGGTCTGCTTTTGCACTTTTGGACTGTGTCTTAGGAGGTGCGGCATATCTTTTACACTCTGATTTTGTTTCACATAGAATTTGCATATATTTTTCGGCATAACGTGCTCGTGCTACCATGTCAACAAAAATAATATCCCGATGGGGGGCAATTCTATTTCGAATGGCGGGATTAAGGACCCTAAGGAAGCGGCTGCACTTGTTCTTGTCTGTTGGAACAAGTTCATGAGCGTACCGGCATAATAATATTTAACCTTCCTCTCTCCTTGCTCGAGGTTCAAGAACTGAAGCAGCATATTTTCCATAAAAAGCTCCCCCACATATTCTCGCTTGAATTCATCAAGAAAGAACTTCCAGGTAACCTCATTCTCTGGGACCGTTGCACGAACCATTTCCCACCAGTGGTGGGCTTCTCCCTGGAGAAGGGATTCAACGCACCTCAACTTTTGTTCTGGGGAACATTCAAGATTTTTCAATACTCGCTCAGTACTTTCTAACCATGCTTCGGCCTCAGAAGGGTCGATTCCGGAAGTTCCATAAAATCTCTCAGCCCCATCTTTTTAAGACGAAAGATAGGGTCACTGGGAGGCGTATGCGCTATTGACGTCGCAGGGTTTGAGAAGGCTTGAATAGTTTGGCCAAGAAGTCCCATAAAGTTATGCATGAATATTTCCGGATCAATGTGGTTTTCTTGGTGTTGCCTTCAAGCTCTAGGTTTTTACTTCCATGGAGGAAAAAGTGAGGAGATTAGGAGGGGTAGTCTAATCAAGGAGTCTTGGACCCTAGAGTGCACGGCGGTGAGAGAATTGGTAGTCCGTTCACAGCAGAAGGATGATACCGAGAGAGAGAGCTTCTATTCTACTTCAAGAGCTAAATTTTTCAATGTGTGTGTGTTTCTCGATTCTTCTCTTAAAAGAGAAGAATTGGGCTCCATTTTTTTAATTATCCCCAACTAGGCTCACTTAGTGGCTTTCCCCTTATTTTTATTCTCTAATATTTTAACAAATCTAGTTTAAATACATAAAAAATACTTATTACTAATCTAGGCATAAACCAAAGGTCATTTAGGACTAATAATTTCTTGACCCAAGTTTTTGGGTCGTCACAGTCGCCCACAGTGGGCGGACGATGGCGCGGACGATACTCTATCGTCCGCGCTTCGTCCGCGGACTAAGCGTCGGGCGCGGACGACGCATCGCAATCGTCTGTGGTGCCACAGTGGCGGACGATAGCGCGCCCGATATCGTCCGCCTCATTGCAGATGGCCTAAATGGATTTATCTGTTTATTTGGTGTTTATCTATTTTAAGTGGATTATCTGCTTTATCTGCTTATGTGATAATTATGCAAAAACCATATTAAATATCTAAGTGATAATTACAACAAGTGAGTTGTATACGGTCTCCATCGGTTGGTTTGCAAATTTTATGAAGCCAGTTTCTAATATTTTCGCCACGCATTATGTGGGGACAATAATCCTAAGAAATAGCAAGTTCATATTGGCAGACTTCTCAAATATAAATAATGTGAACTAGAAATTAGTTTCTAATATTATCGCCACCCATTATGTGGGACAATAATCCTAAGAAATTACAAAGTTTCAGAAGTTCAAACAGAATTTATAAGATAGATTGATTTTGTTATCAGCACATGAGCATTGTTATGGGAGTGTGTGGTGGAAACAAAATTCTATAATGCGAAATATGATGGTCGTGCTTAGGCAACATTAGGCGGCCATGCCATTATGTGGTCTTTGGACTATTCGTCGGTGTTGTGACCAATAAAAATGTTAAAGTTGCAAATGAGTATTGACCTCTTATGAAGGGTACATGTTTTCGATTTTACAGTTGCAAGATACATAATTGTTTTGTGGTTATTTGTGATTATGTATTGAGCATAAGTATGTGATAATAAGTTTATTTTTCAAATTTTCATGATGTCATTCAATATTTTGTCTGCGATCCTTAAAGAAAGTAAACTCGAAGGCTAAAATTATGTAGATTGGAAACGTAAATGGATAAGATTCTCATCCCTGAAAACTTAGAGTTTATACTCACCGATTCATGTCCTCCATTTTCTTCGACATAATTCCACGAAGAATGTTTGAGAATGCATTATGCATGTACTTGACAAGCTCTTTAAGGTCAAGCTATTTTCCTTTAAGTAGCTAGACAAGTCTTGGTTAATGACGATGAAAGATGGATATCAGTAGAATTTGTGATTCGATTGGAATATCCTAGAGTGACAGAATGTTTTGAGGATCTTTTGATCACTTAAATAGTTTCTGACACAAATCATCGCCTAAAGTAATAAGAAATGACTACAAGAAGGTTTAACTGAAAAGTAGAAAATCTTCAGAATAATAGTCGTTATATTAATGTTAGAGGAAAGTAACATGATAGATGATGAATTCATTTGAACAAAAGACTAGATATGGAAATCAGGGAGCCTGAATTGTCATCAATGTTTGTTTGAAAGCGAAGTGAAGATGCTTTTTAAGTTGGATTGACCTCTGCAACAAAAGCCTAACTGGATTGACCTCTTGATCCAGTTAGGCTTTTGTTGCAGTGGGAGCTATTAATGCTCAATTATTGTTTTATGATTGATGTTTAAGGCATCATAGTATTAAAATAATATAAGTGCAACAAGATTGAGTATTCAACAACACAGCAACTTCTTAATCAATGAATGTTAAAGTATTTATGGCTCTTACTCTTAAAGCAATGAAATACTTAACGATTGTTCAAACTAATCTAGACTATCAACATTTTAACAATATGTTTGTTAAATAGCTTGAAAGTCGAGAATGTCTGTTTGATGCACTACGAGTTAGAATCATTTGATTACTCAAGAGATTCAGAATAATTATAGAAGTGCGACATAGAAAGACTAGCAAGTGTCAATGGTTTACACCATAAGGAGACGAGAAAAGGGTTATGATCAGTAGTGGGAGTCTAATATTGACGAATCCAGGCATTCTTCTAAAGAATGAGATAGTTTTGTAAGAATTAATCGAAGTCTTTCTAAAACAAGTTAGAATAAATGATGAGTTGTACTCATAAAAATCTTATCATTGATGGGATAAGCGTCAGATACAACGAGAAGCACCTTAAAGAAACTACCAACATCATTACCTTCTACAAAACACGAGTTGTGGACCAGAGCAACTCTAGTCTAGCATATCTCAAGGTGTAATGTTGTTCCAACACGTGATGAAAAGGTGTCCAAGTAATTGGAATTGAGTACTGAGGTATGTTTTAAGGTTGTCCCAAATGATGTAACGTTATAAGTTCTGTAATCTTCAAAGATAGAATTCTTATATGAAGATCAAGAGAGGAACTACAAGCCTAACAGCGTGATAACTCTCAAGATAAAGAGAGAGATATCCGATTTTCCACATTACCAAGAAGTCATACCATTAGAAACTTTTGCACTAATAAAATCAACTTAGTACCTAAGATTGTGAGAACCATGTCGTAGTGGGAGCGTTCCTTAGGAACATAACAAGTTTATGGGTCTAAGAGTGTCGTAAGACTCAGTCTTAGATTAACTTGAACATAATCCCTTTAACTACAATTTGCCGTCGGTTCATTTGGACATTCATCCTTGAAAAGGTAATAGATTCCAAACTACAATCTAAGATAGACAACATGTTTTACAAGATTCACAATAATACCTATCAGTGGGAGCTAGTAAAGTTGCAAGTTTAAATGTGGATCTCAAAAGGCTAGACAATGACAAAGGGTTATGCCCAAAGAGAAGAATCTTCTTGTCTGTCGTTGTGCCAGGATTTATTCGATTCTATTGTCAATTAGAATTTACATAAATTAGAATGTATGTATTATGATTGTCATGACATCCTTCAATAAATAGAAGTATTGAGAAGTGAAACTGTTTGGTCAGGAACTGTGTGTGCTTTTGTGCTTGGTCAAGCTTCTCAAACCCAGAGAATCTGCTAGATCACAAGGTCTAGGAACTCAGAGGATCCTGGAAGTCTCGGTCATCGGACACACAAATTCAGCGATCAAAACCCTCAACCCTCTATACTATGAATTAGTACAGGGAAGTAGGGATCGATCCCACGAAGACAGATGCATAAGAATGCATTTAAGAGACTCTGGAAAGAGGGGTTGGCTGCTGCCACGCAATTTTGGGTTGAGAAAATTATAACTAGGCTGGGGAATGAAAATTGGCTGACACTAGACCTAGAAAACAGAGAACATCATGCAAGCATGGAACATCATCTTAACTTCAATATCTCAACAAACTTCCTCGGTCTAGCAAACCGCTACCTAATCTAGCTAAGTAGGAATCAAACATGCAGTGGGGACCATTTCCCGAAACAGTAAAGTATGGATGAAAAGCTGCAAATAACTAACTATGAATTTAACCAACAACGTTCTGCATCTCGTCACCTGATTCAAACTCGAACATGGATAAAATAGATTAATAACCCAGATTCAAACAGAACATAATAATTCAGACGTTGGAAACTGGCGATTAATCAGAAACCGAACAGATCTACTTCTACTAGACGAAGTAAACAGAAACACAGAAACGAGTCATCAAATTCATGCAAAATCAACCAACTCTGTTTCAGATCCACACGTTGAACGCTTAATCCACTCCGGATCCAAGCAATCTGAACCCAACTACGATAAAAAAACAACTCCATGAACTCTGATTGAACAAAACCACTCCGATCAACAACAATCCAGCCACGATTCAATTCCGATTCACCAGATCAAGTGTGAAAAGCATCCATTCAAGTAAATAACTCCAAACTCAGAATCAAACATCATCAAAACTCAAAATCAACATCATCATGACAGAAAATAGAAATTCCATAGATAGATAAGCAAAGTTCAACAAATAACCGAAGCCGAGCTTCGAACAGCGAAGACTCGGTAGAATTCTGAACAGAAAATGAAATAAAAGCGGATAAATTGTTTCTTCGCCCTACACGAGGACGGTGGTACGCAATAGCCAACTGAAAATGAACCTAACCCCTATAGATTCCCGATCAACCCAAGTGTGTGTGTAAAAGTGTGAAAGTGAGCTTAGAGCTAAAAATATATCTCCTAAAACCTCCTTCTCTCGTGTATGTTGCGTGCTCTCTCTTTTATAGACGTGGAGGTGATCTTCTAGAAGCTTTCTCTTGAATTCTCCGTTCTGCCCTCCAGCTAATGATCTCCTCCGTCTACATAACCGATGCATGAAATTAGCCTTATCAAACTGATGCATGAAATTAGCCTTATCAAACTGCTCACACTTAAACCATACTCGTCCTCAAGTATAAAGACAAGAAAAAGAAATAAGGCTAATTTCAATGCATGGTTATCCTATGACTGACCCTACAGACACATAACTGACACAAACTCCTAGACACATTAACTGACTCGACCTAACAGAAAATAAACACTTTAAGAAAATATCCAAAGAAAAATGCATGAACTAGCTTCAACTTTTAGGCAGCCGTCCCCACAAGCTTAAGGTCTATCCGATCGTCTACCGTCTCCAAATCCTCCCCTTCCCTTCTTCTACCTAACCGCCCTGTCAGTTCGTCAAGATAACCTATTAACTTCCCAATTGTTGGATTCACTCGATCACTCATTCCTCACCAGGGATGTTAGGATCGATTCACTCTTAAGTCATTGCCACACCACTAATGATTCGGGTTATGAGAGTTTATCCTTCCTGCAGCTTCTTTTCCCTTCATTCCCGGGTCAGGTTACTAATGCTTCCTGCCTTTAGATTTTTTTTTTTCCTCCTGGACTTCGTCCAGCTTATACCTCTAAAAAAAAATTTCTCTACACTTCGTCCAGCTTATACCTCCTTTTTCTGTACTTCATCCAGCTTATATCTCCTTTTCTGGACTTCGTCCAGCTTATACCTCCATAACCCTTTTCCCACTATTTTTCTCCTTCTGACTCTTCTCCCTAAACATCCAGTGGCGGCCCTCTTTCGTACATGTTAGCTCAAAGTATTTAGGCTTATAACTCACTTATATAGTGGGGTTTCACAACTAGGTCAGCTAAGGCATCCTCTATCGTTCTCACTTCATCCAAACCTATTTCAGCTTATTAAAGAAAGAGGCCTCAAAGTTGACATGTATCACATCTTCAATTACTCTCACTAAGGGAATCTTGCCTTATTATATTCATCAGCTCATGCGACAACACACAAAACCTAGACCTAATGACTCCTATTCACGCTAGACACAGACAGCACTAACTCCCTCCCCCTCCCACTTCACTCATGCTTGTCCCCCCTCCCACTTCACTCATGCTTGTCCCCAAGCCATCCTAGTAAAGGGGGGAAACAGGGTAGTTAAAGAGAACAAAACATAAACATAAAACATTGCACACAAAACACCAGACATGTATAAGCAAAACAAACTTCTCACACTTAGACCAAGCAACGGGCTAAGTGGGAGAAACTATAACAGAACAGAAACCAAAACATGCCCAAAAAAACACAAACTTCTCACACTTAGACCAAAGATTGGGCTAAGTGGGAGAAAACACATACACATATATACATAACGAGGCATGCTTCAGCAGCGAACACAAAACCACAGACTCAGATCAACAAACATTCAAACAGATAATAAACGAAAAGACAACGATTTACACTTTCATTTGACTATTCTCGAGATCCCCTGGCTTAGTGTATAGATTAAAAATGCATTCCTATTTACTGACCCAAGAATTCACCGATAATACTTACTCACTGGACCGATTAGACGATAATAGAGAGTGCGCGTAGTGGCACTTCCTCCACTACACACAACTCTGAATTATCAGTAAAGACTTTCACTCCATGACTATTAAAAAGGAAAGGGATAGAGTTCGAGGCATTTCCCTGGATTTGCACAGCTCCATTCGCTCGAAGGCCAACAATGGTGTATGGCCCAATCCACTTGGATTTCAGCTTCCCAGCATAAGCTTGAGCATGGACTGGAAGAGGAGCACCTTCTGACCCATTTGTAGTTCCTTGACCCGGAGGTTTTTGTCATGCCACAACTTTGTCTTCTCCTTGTACCACATTGCAGACTCGTACGACTGAAGGGAGAGGGATTTTTGCACGTGTGTCGTGTGCACGTGTTCCTCCTTTCAACAAGATTTATAATTTTCCCACTAATGCAACAAATATTACAAAGTATAAGCGGCAAGAGCGGGGTCGAACCATAGAGGCTAAGGACCTACTCGAGATTGTTTCTACGACACAAACAGAAAATGGGATCGGCTGCTGCCACGCAACGAGAGGGTTGAGTTTTAACTACTAGACCTGGGAAATTAAACCTAATCTATTCTATCTACTGGATCCAGAGAACTAGCGGTGCTTCAAATGTAATTGCAATCATGATTTGAAACTGAAAATTAACTTTAGATCATTCACCAAATTTCTTGGGTCAAGCAAATAAGTTTCCTAAAACAGCCAGACAGCAGAGCGTAAGAAAAGCAACAAAGCAGATTCCCCTAAATAGCTACTGACAAGAAAGCTGCAACTAACAAACTAAAGCAGATTTGATTCTAACTACCAGCAAACTTCGTCTTTTTCATGAATCTAACGAGAAATACATAACAAAACAGAGCATTAAACACCATGAAAACAGAGCAATCTCAGATATAAATTTAAACATGAAATTAAAGCCTAAACTAACAGATCTACGCTACTGGGTCTAGCAGATGCGAGATCGAATAGTAAACAGCCATAATCATGCAGAATAGAAACAGAGAACTTCAGATCCACCAATACAGATTCAAGCTAGAACTGCCAGATCTACTCTCCTGGATCAAGCAGAAAGCGGAATAAACACAGATTAACCTTGCACGCAACACCTAAACTAACAGATCTCATAAATCAAGAACGTGAATAACTAGATCTCAACCTCTAAACTACTGGAAATCATGTAAACATCATGGATCTAAACATTAAGCCACCAATTGCGAAAAGCATCCAAGAAACATGAGTAAATAGCATCATCAACATGAAAATAAACACCAAAGCTTCATAAAACTAGAAATAGGTCGAGATCCAAAGGCGGAGTCATCAATTCCTCCGATGAAACTCGAGATCTAACTACATCGTCTCAAAAGCGATAAAGAAAGCAAAGATCCAAAGTTGGAGTCGTCAATTCCACCGTCGAAACCATTGAACTAAGCTAAGAAATCAGCAACTAAACTAAATTAAACTAAGAAAGTGGTGGCGTTAAGCGCCTATGAGAGTTTCCTACCTAAACTACGAGAATGGTAGCGTTAAGCGCTACCGAGAACTTCCTACCTAACTACCATAGCGTTAAGCGCTCCCTTCTTCATTCATGTTGGTCCCTTTATATAGGGAGGCTTCAAGCTCGAGTCCCTAGGGTATGCTCTTCATGATTTGACGTCTTTACCCTTAAAATATGATCTTTTAAATCTGCTCATTTCTTTACCTCTTCTGCTCCATTTTCACCGCCCCGGGTAATTTGTGTGCATTCCTAGGTCCGGCAAATTTTTCACGCACCTGCTCTCCTGATAATTCTCCTTGACCTAGTGGATTTTTGACACTTTTTACTCCTTTTCTGTTCATTTTGCATATGCTCGGTCAATTTGCAGCGTCTTGACCCAGCCAATATCTGCACACTTAATCTCAAATTTGCGCATTATCTTCCCAAAAAAGCATGTAATATCACCCAAAACCAATGCATGAAACGAGCCTTATCAACGACTCAAGCCTTAACTCCTCCAGCTCCTGAAGTTGTAGTTTCCTTTCTTCCTCACAAGCCTGGGGTTTCATATTGATCTCCTTTACCGCCCAATACGCTCTATGCTCCACTCCCACGGGCAGATGGCACATCTAACCAAACACCAGCCTGTAAGGCGACATACCAATAGGAGTTTTATACGCAGTCCTGTAAGCCCACAATGCATCGCCTTGTCTCTTGCTCCAATCCTTCCTTGACGGGTTCACCGTTTTCTCCAATATTGTCTTGATCTCCCTGTTCAAGATCTCTGCCTGCCCATTAGACTGAGGGTGGTAAGGAGTAGAAAGTTTGTGGTCCTTATTTCTTCATCAGAGCTTCTATGGTTCGGTTACGGTAATGCGTCCCTTGGTCAGATATAATAGCTCGGGGCACACCGTACCTGTTAAAAATGTTAGCTCTAAGAAATTTAGCCACCTCTTTGGATTCAGAAGAAGTGGTAGCTTTGGCTTCTATCCACTTTGACACATAATCTACGGCCACAAGGATGTACGTATTTCCGTACGAAGATGGGAATGGGCCCATGAAATCCATCCCCTAGACGTCGAAGATTTCGCAGACGATTACTGGGACCTGCGGCATCTCATCTCTCTTTGAAATTCGTCCAGTTTGCTGGCATCGCTCACAGTTTTGACAGAATTCAAAGGAGTCCCTGTGTAATGTAGGCCAATAGAATCCGATGTCTAAGACTTTCCTCGCAGTCTTCCTTGGTCCAAAATGACCTCCACATGCCAACTCATGGCAATGATTAAGTACATCCCTCTGCTCCCATTCGGGGATACATCTCCTGATTACCTGGTCCGCTCTCATCTTCCACAAGTAAGGATCGTCCCAAAAATAATACTTAGCCTCGCTCTTAAGCTTCATCTTCTGGGCCCGGGAAATTACTTGTGAACTAGGCACTTCTCCTGTGAACAAGTAATTTGTCAGGTCTGCGAACCATGGTTTAGCGTTCAGCAGACACTTCCCTTTCTCAGCATCTCCTGGACCTGTTATTGCCATTATTGCCTCCCAACTGATAGGTCTAGGAGATTCTCCTATGTAGTATAGATGTTCCTCCGGGAATGTCTCTGGTATTGGTTCATCAGTCTCTCCCTGGAAGATCCGACTCAGATGGTCAACCACTTTATTCTCCGTCCCATTTTTGTCTCTCACCTCCCAGTCAAACTCTTGCAGAAGTAACACCCACCGAATTAACCTTGGCTTTGATTCTTTCTTCGCCAGTATGTATTTGATAGCCGCGTGGTCGGTAAAAACTATCACTCTCGACCCCAGTAAGTATGGTCGAAATTTCTCAAATGAATACGCGACTGCAACATTTTCTTCTCCGTGGTGTCATAGTTTTTCTGGGCCCAGTGAAGTGTCTTCGATGCATAAAAGATAACGTAACTCTTTCCATCAATCATTTGACCTAGTACTGCCCCAACTGCAAAATCGCTTGCATCACACATTATTTCAAACGGCTGACTCCAGTCGGATGCCCTGATGATAGGGGCAAACACTAGTTTATCTTTCAATAATTGAAATGTCTTTTTACACTCTTTGTCGAAGACGAAATCAACATCATTGTGCAAAAGATGGGTAAGTGGCTGAGCGATCTTCGCGAAGTCCTTTATGAATCTTCTATAAAAATCTGCACGCCCTAGGAAGCCCCTGACTTCTTTCTGATTCGTAGGGTAAGGAAATTTTGAAATCACATCGACCTTTGCTTTGTCCACCTGTATGCCCTTCTCCGAGACTACATGGCCCAGGACGATTCCCTCGGGTACCATGAAGTGACACTTTTTGAAGTTAAGGAGCAAATTCTTCTCCTGGCATCTCCTCAATACTACGTCCACGTTTGCCAAACAGGAATCGAAAGAGTTCCCATATACGGTGAAGTCATCCATGAAGATCTCAATACAAACCTCCAGTAGATCTGAGAAGATACTCATCATGCAGCGTTGAAAAGTGTCTGGCGCATTGCATAGACCAAACAGCATTCTTCCATAAGCGTACGTGCCAAAGGGGCACGTAAACGTAGTCTTCTCTTGGTCTTCGGGATCTACATAGATCTGGAAGTATCAACCGTACCCGTCAAGGAAACAAAAGTACTGCTTTCCGGCCAGTCTCTCCAGCATCTGATCAATGAAGGGTAATGGGAAATGATCCTTCCTGGTTGCTTCATTTAGCTTCATGTAGTCTATGCACATCCTCCACCCAGTGACAAGTCGGGTGGGCACTAATTCATTCTTGTTATTCTTAACTACCTGAATTCCTGACTTTTTGGGCACCATGTGAACTGGACTGACCCATTCACTATCTGGAATGGAGTAGATGACACCTAGGAAAATCAGCTTCAAAACTTCCTTCAGAACTTCCTCCCTCATGTTTGGATTTAGCTTACGTTGCGGGTCCCTATAGGCCTTTGGACCTTCTTCCAACCTGATGTGGTGCATGCAAAGATCAGGATTTATCCCTACTAGGTCTGAGAGAGTCCATCATATTGCCTTCTTGTTCCTTCTGATTACATCCAGTAATTCCCTTTCATGTTCCTCGGTCAAGTTGCTGCTGACGATTACTGGGAAAGTCTCATTTTCTTCCAGATAGGCATACTTGAGGCCTGTTGGAAGCGTTTTCAGTTCCTTCTTAGGGGTACTCATTTCCTGGGGCAAGGGATTTTTTTCTGTTGCATCAGTTATCATTCCCTTTTCAGACCCAGAAGAAATTTCCACACTAGCCACATGGGCTAATCCCCTTGACCTGGCTGACTCCGGATTCTTACAAAACTCCGAAATAGCTTCGGCTAGCACCTCATCCGTTAATTCCCTTGTTTGCATTGCCTGACACACACCAACTACCTCTTTGTCAATAGAGTGACTTAACTCTGAATTATCAATCTGCTCATGCATTAACTCGGTCTCAAGATATTCCTGGACCAGGGGATTAATAACATCGACAACATGCAAATTTTCAACATCTAATGGTTTCTTCTTTGCTTCATCTATGCAAATTTTTTCCCTATTATAGTCCAGGCATATGGTTCCATCAAACACATCGATAATGGTCTTAGCGGTACGCAGAAAAGGTCTACCTAGAAGCATGCCGCTAGACTCAGAAGATTCATTATCACTCATTTTAATAACATGGAAATCGGCCGGATACAGAAAATCATGCACTTTGACTATAACGTTTTCTAAAACTCACTTTGGACAAATGCACGACCTATCCGCCAATTGGATTACCACTTTCGTATCCACCATTCCCACTCCTACCAACTTTTTGTATATGGAAAGCGGTAAAACATTTATTGAAGCCCCTAAGTCACACATAGCATGCTCAATTTTGGCATCACCGATGGAAATGGGTAGGGTGAACATACCTGGGTCAGTGCGTTTCGAGGGCATCCTTCGTTTCTGAATCACTGCTGACACGTTTTCTCCAATCAGGATCTTCCCACTAGGTCTTTTCTTTCCAGCTATGAACTCCTTGATGAATTTGCTGAAGACAGACGGTTTCAAAGCCTGTAAGAACGATAGGTTGATTTCCAATTCTCCAAAGATATCCATAAAATCCACCGGTCCATCCTTCTTCTTCTTAGTCTTTCCTCGGTGCGGAAATGGTTTCAATTGTTTCCCTGCACTTGTAGAACCTCCAGCTGAAAGCTCGCCCATCTCCTTCCTCACTATTTTATTCTCCACTTCTGGCTCTGGGTCTAGGAAAAACGGTACAACCACACTAGGTAGCGGTCTCCCCAGATCACCTTCTTGAAGGTCATCTCCTCTTACGGTACTCCCTATCTTCGAATTTCCAAGTTCAGGAACTGAGTTCTTCCCTTCCCTGCCTCCCGCGGGAGGTGTTTCTTCATTCTTCCTCATCATTGGACCTTCATCACCACGCCTAGATCTTAAAGTGATTTGACTGATGTTAGCTCTGTCTGGTGGCTTGACTGAGGCAGGAATCTTTCCTTCGTTCCCTCGCATCTCGTTCAAGGAAGTTGCGATCTGAGACAATTGCCTTGCCATCATGTCCATAGCTGTCTTCTGCTCCATCTGAGTGTCCTGAAGTTTATGCACCACGTCATTGTTGGATTACATGTTGTTCTGCATATCCTGTCAAGATTCCGTGGTGGCTTGGAGTTGGGTTGGCCGGAATTTAGTCCTGAACCCAAGTTCGGTACACTACCTTGGTTCTCCTGGTAATTGGGTTGGGAATTCTGATAATTTCCTGGGTAGTTCCCTTGGTGGTTTTGATTCCTGTTCCCCCAATTAGAATGATCGCCCTAGTTCCGGTTGCTCCAGTTGTTCTGCCCCTCCTGATTTCTCCCAGACCAGTTAGTCTGCCTTTCTGGTTGGTGTGTAAATTGGGTGTTCTGTTGTGGAGGTGGCTGGGTCGGGTCATTGTCAGACCATCTAAAATTGGGATGGGTTCTCCATGGTGCCTCCTTCTGTTTCCCCTTATTCCAACTCTCATCTGGATTCCAACTCCCCATCGAATTCACCTGGGCCTGGTAATCTCCCTCTTGAGGGCCATAGTATAGCTGGGGTGGAGCTTCTCCCCGGCCTAGAGTTTCTTTTTCTCTTGTGAGGCTGGCGGGTTGGTCTTCGCGATTGCACTCAAGAGTGCTTTCTCAAGCCTATCTATTCTCGCCTCGACCCTTTCTTCACCTTGCTCCTACAGTGCATTTGCTGACCCTCTCCTCATAATGTTCCTCGGGTTGTCGTACGCCTTCTTGGCTTCTATCAACCTCCCCAAAGTCTCTCTCGCTTCACTTCCCTTGTTCATTGTAAAATTTTCCCCGCTCGAGGAATTCATCATATCCTTTGATTCAGGGGTTGCTCCTTCATAAAACAGATAGTAAATTTCTGCCTCGATCATTCTATGATTCGGGCAAGCATTTAACAATCCCTTGAATCGCGACCAATATTGACTCAGAGATTCATCGTACTCCTGCTTACACTCCATGATTTCCTTCTTGAGGGCGTTTGTCTTGTTTGAAGGGAAAAAATAATCCAGAAACTCCAACTTGAAATCTCAGCAACCATGTGTTGGTCTCTCCCTTCAAGGAGAATGGAATTGCGCGTAGGCGATAATCTTCCTCTGTTGCATCGTTGGGCCTTTTCTGAATACTGCACAGCTTGCTAAACTGATTTAGGAACTCGTATGGACACTCGTTCCTACGCCCGGAGAACGTCGATAGAATGCCTAGCACATTTGTCTTAATTTCGATGGCCCTCTGATGCTGATTCGTGACTATAGCCTGGGCTGGCTCACCATCTAGATGGGTAGTGAGCGAACCGATCTCAGGATCTGTATCGTCTACCCGTGCCATGTCTCTGATCTCTTTCTCCTCTGTATCTATTTCCGAAGACGACTCGGGATCCTCCCTTCCTGACGAACTCCACTCCTCGTCACTTCCTGAACCAAACGGAAATGGATCTCCCGTGGTTAACCCTGATCTGGTGGTGACCGTAAATGCTGTCTCCTTCACCTTCCAAATAAACCGATCATTCTTCCACCCAGAGGAGTTACTCCAGTGTCCAAACCGTGAGCCTCTACTCATAAACTGAAAATAAAGAAAAAGGATAAATCAAAATTATATACGCTAAAATCTCTAAATACAATCATAAACTACGCCATCCATCCCCGGCAACGGTACCATTTGAAACTGTTTGGTCAGGAACTGTGTGTGCTTTTGTGCTTGGTCAAGCTTCTCAAACCCAGAGAATCCGCTAATGATCTCCTCCGTCTGGCAATTTTTCTTAATTCTGCTCACTTTCTCGACAATTTCCTTCGCCACGTGATTATCTTCCTTCCTTCTTGGACCTGGCGATTTTTTCTACACACCTAGCTTAAAAGGTGTGTTAGAACCCGCAAATTGTTGAATTTAACCTCATAACCGATGCATGAAATTAGCCTTATCAAGGAGATCATCTGCATAGAACATCCTAATGGGTATGTAATGAAGGGCCAGAAACACATGATTGGAAGCTTATGAAGATCTTCGTGATCTGAAAAGGCTAATTTCATGCACTGGTTAGGGGATTAATTTCGTGCATTTACGGGGTCTAACACATCTTTTTAAGCCAGGTGTGTAGTAGATATCGCCAGACCGAGGAAAAAAGAAAGATAATTGCAAGGCGAAGGAAATGTGGCGATAAAGTGAGCAATTTGAAGGAAAATGACCAGACGGAGGAGATCGCTAACCTGAAGGGAAGAATAGAGATTTCTGTGAAGGCTTCTAGAAGATCACCTCCGCATCTATATAAAGGAGAGAGCATGCAAGACTCGGAGACCCTTTTTTTGGCACTTTTGTTTTGGCTATCGGTTCACTCGCACACATTTCTACACACTTGGGTCTCGAAATTCAAGGGGTTTTAGGGGTTTACTTTCAGTTTATTTGTTGGGTATCACCGTCCTCACGTAGGGTGAAGATACAATTTACTAGGGCTGGGAATTCGGTCATCGGTTAGTCGGTTAACCGATAACCGAACCAAAAATATCGGTTCTCGGTTAACCGATAACCGAAAAAATCGGTTCTCGGTTCGGTGTCAGTTCCCGTGTGAAGGTCACGATCGGTTCTCGGTTATAACCGAGAACCGATCGGTTATAACCGTAAAGAACCGATTGGGCTTAGCTGATTTATTTTAATTATTTAAAAATGGCCCAAAGACTCATTTTAATTTTGAGCCCAAGTTACATGAGCCCAAACTTGATAAAACAAATACAAACCCTTTCTCCCACTCCCAGCGTCTGAACCACAGTCACACGACTCACTCCGCCCCTCCCACACGCCGGCGACACCCACCCGCCCGTGACACCCACCCACCCTCCCACATTGAGTTGTTCTGATTTGAATAAGAAATAGGTATATTCAAGTTTGAATGTTGGTTTTAAATTATTTATTGTGCTCAATTGTGTAGTCTATCTCAATCAGCTTCCATTGATTCTTTATTTGTTGTCTGTTGAAGATGGAAACTTCAGAATCTCTCACCCAAGACGTAGGTAGCAACCGGCCAGACCTCGATATTCTTGAAGATATTGAAATTGAAGAACTAGGGCTAGGGGAAAAGGGAGAAGGAAAGGGAATGGCGTCAAAAAATGGGAATTCATCAAAAAAGCGTAAAAATGTAGAGAGGTCGGATGTGTGGGCTGAATTTGATAAAGTGATTGTTGATTCGGTTCAAAAAGGAAAATGCAAACGGTGTGATTCGTTGATAGCGGCTGATCCGAAGTTAAAACCGAACCGAACCGTGTAAAATCAGTTCCTATCGGTTAGAACCGAACCGAACCGTGTAAAATCGGTTCCTAACCGAACCGAACCGATTCCTTCTCGGTTCCGGTTCCGGTTCTTTGTTTTCGAAAAATTGGAGAGTCGGTTAACCGACTTTTCGGTTCGGTTAGAACCGAACCGAACCGATTCCCAGCCCTACAATTTACTGCTTTCATTTCGTTTATTGTTGTGAATTTTACCGAGCTTCGCTGTTCGAAGCTCGGCCTTGTTAACCATCGTATTTTCATTGATCGTATCTATGCAAGTTCTGTTTTCCGTTATGATGATGTTGCTTTCGAGTTTAGATGATGTTTGTTTCTGAGTTTATAGTTACTTACTTGAATGGATGCTTTTCGCACTTGATCTGTTGGATTAGAGCAGAATTGTGATCAGATTGTCGATTGATCGGAGTGGATTTGTTGAATCGGAATTATGGAGTTGTTTCTGGTCGTAATTGGGTTCAGATTGCTTGGATCCGAAGCGGATTAAGCGTCTGACATGTGGATCTGAAGCAGAGTTGTCGGATTGTGCATGAGTTTGATGTTTCATTTCTGTGTTTTGTTTACTTCGTCTAGTAGAAGTAGATCTGTTGGTTTCCGGTTAATCGTCAGTTTCCGACGTCCGACTCTGTATGTTCTGTTTGAATCTAGTTATTTGCTCTGTTTTCTCCATGTCCGCGTTTAAATCAGGTAACGAGATGCAGGTTGTTGTTAGTTAAATTTATAGTTTGTTATTTGCAGTTTTTCATCCGTACTTGCTGTTTTAGGGAGATGGTCCCCACTGCTTGCGTTATGTCTGTCTAGCTAATTTAGGTAGTTGTTTACTAGGTCAAGGAAATTTGTTTGAGAGATTGAAGTTACGAATATGTTCCATGCCAGCATGATGTTTACAGTTTCCTAGCTCTAGTGTCAGATTTTATTCCTAAGTCTAGGATTAGCTTTCCTCAACCCAAAATTGCGTGGCAGCAGTCATTTATCTTTCCAGAATCTTTTAGATGCATTCCTGCGTGTCCATCTTCGTGGGATCGATCCCTGCTTCCCTGTACTAATTCATAGTATAACGGTTGAGGGTTTTTGAACGCGGGATTAGTGTGTTCGACGACCGAGACCTCTGAGTTCCTAGACCTTGTGATCTAGTGGATTCTCTGGTCTGAGAAGCTTGACCTAGCACAAAAGCACACACTGTTTCTTTACTCGAGCTTTCAAATGGCGCCGTTGCCGGGGATGGATGGCGTAGATTATGATTATGTTTAGAGATTTTGGCGTATATAGTTTTGATTTGTTTTTCTTTCTCTTAATTTTCAGTTTATGAGCAGAGGCTCACGGTTTGGACACTGGGGTAACTCATCTGGGTGGAGGAACGATCAGTTTACTTGGCAGGTCAGGGACACAGCATCTACTGTCACCACCAGATCGGGATTATCTACGGGAGATCCATTTCCTTTGGATTCAGAAAGTGACTACGATTGGAGTTCGTCAGGAAGAGAGGATCCCAAGTCATCTTCAGAAACAGATACAGAGGAGGCAGAGATCAGAGACATGGCACACGAAGTCGACCCAGATCCTGAGATCGGTTTGCTCACTGCCCATCTAGATGGTGAGCCAGCCCAGGCTATAGTTATGAATCCGCGTCAGAGGGCCATCGATATCAAAACGAATGTGTTAGGCATTCTACCGACGTTCTCCGGGCATAGGAACGAGTGTCCATACGAGTTTCTAAATGAGTTTAGCAAGCTGTGCAGTATTCAGAAAAGGCCCAACGACATAACAGAAGAAGATTATCGCCTACGTGCAATTCCATTTGCCCTGAAGGGAGAAGCTAACACATGGCTACTGAGGCTACCTCCGGATTCCATCCGTACATGGAGGGATTTCAAGTTGGAGTTTCTGGATTACTTTTTCCCTTCAAACAAGACCAACGCTCTCAAGAAGGAAATCGTTGAGTGTAAGCTGGAGTATGATGAATCTCTTAGTCAGTATTGGTCGCGGTTTAAAGGATTGTTAGATGCCTGCTCGAATCATAGAATGATCGAGGCAGAGATTTACTATCTGTTCTATGAGGGAGCAAACCCTGAGTCAAAGGATCTGATGAATTCCTCGAGCGGGGGAAATTTTACGAAGAAAAAGGGAAGTGAAGCGAGAGAGATCTTGGGAAAGTTGATAGAGGCCAAAAAGGCGTACGACATCCCGAGGAATGTTATGAGGAGAGGGTCAGCAAATGCGCTGAGAGAACAAGATGACGAAAGAGTCGAGGCGAGAATAGATAGGCTTGAGAAAGTACTCTTGAATGCAATCGAGAAGACTAATCCGCCAGCCTCACAAGAAAAAGAAAAGCCTCCAGGTCCAAGAGAAATTTCACCCCAGCAATATTATGGTCCTCAAGAAGGAGATTACCAGGCCCAAGTTAATGCGATGGGGAGTTGGAACCCAGATGGAAGTTGGAATCCAGGGAGACAGAGGGATGCACCATGAGAAACCATCCCAATTTTAGATGGTCTGAAAACGATCCAAACCAGCCACCTCCACAACAGAGCGCCCAGTTGACACATCAACTGGAAAGACAGACTAAGTGGTCTGGAAGAAATCAGGAGGGGCAGAACTATTGGAGCAACTGGAACCAGGGAGATCATTCGAATTGGGGGAATATGAATCAAAACCATCAGGGGAACTCTTATGTACCGCCACACCAAAGGAACTACCCCGAAAATTATCAGAATTCCTAAACCACGTACCAGGGGAACCAAGGGCCAGGAAATCAGTACAACAACAGTTCAGGAGGTTAGGGGAATTTTCGCCAGAACCAAGGAAGTGGACCTAACCAGGGCTCGGGACCGAATCCCAGCCAACCCACTTCTAAGCCACCAAGGAATATTGACGATATGGTGCATGATCTAGTCAGTTCGCAACAACATATGTAGAACAACTTGCAATCTAACAATGACGTGGTGCATAAGCTTCAAGACGCTCAGTTGGAGCAGAAGGCAGCAATGGACATGTTGGCCAAGAAATTGTCCCAGATCACGACTTCCTTGAGCGAGATGTGAGGAAACGAAGGAAAGATTCCTGCCTCAGTAAGGCCACCAGACAGAGCTAACATCAGTCAAATCACTTTAAGATCTGGGCAAGGTTATGACGGTCCCGTGATGAGGATGAATGAAGAGACACCTCCCATAGAAGGCAAGGAAGGGAAGAACTCAGTTCCTAAATCTGGGAATTCGAAAGTATGGAGCACCGTAAGAGGAGATGACCTTCGGGAAGGTGATCTAGAGAAACCGCTACCTAGTGAAGCTGAACCATTTTTCCTAGATCCAGAGCCGGAAGCCGAGAAGGAATTAGCAAGGGAGGAAATAGGCGAGCTTCCAGCTGAAGGATCTACAAGTTCGGGGAAACAATTGAAACCATTTCCGCACCGAGGAAAGGCTAAGAAGAAAAAGGATGAACCGGTGGATTTCATGGATATCTTTGGAAAGTTGGAGATAAACCTACTGAAGAGAGGGTTTTTGCACGTGTGTCGTGTGCACGTGTTCCTCCTTTGAACAAGATTTATAATTTTCCCACTAATGCAACAAATATTACAAAGTATAAGCGGCAAGAGCGGGGTCGAACCACAGAGACTAGGGACCTACTCGAGATTGTTTCTACGACACAAACGAAAAAGTGATCGGCTGCTGCCACGCATTCATTAAGGATTGAGTTTTAACTACTAGACCTGGGAATTTAAACCAAACTATTCTATCTACTGGATCCAGAGAACTTAAGGTTCTTCAAATGTAACTGCAATCATGATTTAACACTGAAAATTAACTTTAGATCATTCACCAAATTTCCTGGGTCAAGCAAATAAGTTTCCTAAAACAGTCAGACAGCAGAGCGTAAGAAAAGCAACAGAGCATATTCCCCAAAATAGCTACTGACAAGAAAGCTGCAACTAACAAACTAAAGCAGATCTGATTCTAACCACCAACAAACTTTATCTTCTTCATGAATCCAACGGGAAATACAGAACAAAACAGAGCATTAAACACCATCAAAACAGAGCAATCTCAGATCTAAATTTAAACATGAAATTAAAGCCTAAACTAACAGATCTACGCTACTAGGTCTAGCAGAAAGCGGAATAAAAACAGATTAACCTTGCATGCATCACCTAAACTAACAGATCTCAGAAATCGAGCACGTGAATAACTAGATCTCAACCTCTAAACTACTGGAAATCATGTAAACATCATGGATCTAAACATCTAAGCCACCAATTGTGAAAAGCATCCAAGAAGCATGAGTAAATAGCATCATCAACATGAAAATAAACACCGAAGCTTCATAAAACCATAAATAGGTCGAGTCCAAAGGCGGAGTGGTCAATTCCACCGTCGAAACCATTGAACTAAGCTAAGAAAGCATTTAGCTATCTAAACTAAGCTACGAAAACAGCAACTCTACTAAACTAAGCTAAGAGAGCAGTGGCGTTAAGCGCCTATGAGAGTTTCATACCTAAACTACGAGAATGGTAGCGTTAAGCGCTACCGAGAACTTCCTACTTAACTACCATAGCGTTAAGCACTCCCTTCTTCGTTCATGTTGGTCCCTTTATATAGGGAGGCTTCAAGCTCGAATCCCTAGGGTATGATCTTCATGATTTGACGTTTGTACCCTTAAAATATGATCTTTTAAATCTGCTCATTTCTTCACCTTTTCTGCTCCATTTTCCCCGCCCTGGGTAATTTGTGTGTGTTCCTAGGTCCGGCAGATTTTTCACGCACCTGCTCTCCTGATAATTCTCCTTGACCTAGCGGATTTTTGACACTTTTTACTCCTTTTCTGCTCATTTTGCATCTGCTCGGTCAATTTGCAGCATCTACTTGACCCAGCAAATATCTGCACACTTAATCTCAAATTTGCGCATTATCTCCCCAAAAAAGCATGTAATATCACCAAAAACCGATGCATGAAACGAGCCTTATCAAACTGCTCACACTTAAACCATGCTTGTCCTCAAGCATGAAAGACAAGAAAAAGAAATAAGGCAAGTTTCAATGCATGGTTATCAACTGACCGACTCTAAAACGGGAAACAAAAAAACTCCTAGTCCTAGACACAAAAAGGACTTGGACAAAGAAAACAGACACGAACACACATACAAAGACAAAACACATTAACGCATAAAATGGTATTTTTCCTAGCAGCCATCCCCACAAGTTTAATGTCAATCCAAGTATTTACAGCCTTAGATTCTTCCCCCTCCCTTCTTTTATCTAGTCAAGTTGTCAGTTCGTCAAGATAGCCTTAATTCTTACCATCTGTTGAATTCGCTCGATCATTCATTCCTTACCAGGGATGTTAGGATCATTCACTCTTTATTTTGCCATACCACTGATGCTTCGGGTTATGAGAGTTTCTTCTATCTAAGTCCCCTTTTCTTTATTCCTAGGTCAGGTTACTATTGCTTCCTGCCCTTGGATTTCTTTTCCTTCTCTTCCCCTCCCTTTTTTATAATTTTTTTTCATATCCGCTGGACTTCGTCCAGCTTATACCTCCGAATTTTATTTTATTTTTCCCCTGGACTTCGTCCAGCTTATACCTCCTTTTCCTGGACTTCGTCCAGCTTATACCTCCTTTTCCTGGACTTCGTCCAGCTTATACCTCCTTTTCTGGACTTCGTCCAGCTTATACCTCCAGAAATCCTCTTTTTTCTCCTTCAGACTCTTTTCCCTAAGTATTCAGTGGCGGCCCCCCATTTTTACATGTTAGCTCAAAGTGTTTAGGCTTATAACTCACTCTTATAGTGGGGCTTCACAGTTAGTTTAAATTAAGGCTTTTCTATCGTTCTTACTTCATCCAACTGACTTTGATTTATTAAGAGAAAAGGATTCACAAATTGGCATGTATTCTCTCTTCAATTACCCTCCCTAAGGGGCTTTTGCTATTTATTATACCAGTTATGCATACACAAACACATAACCTAAAAAAAACTACAGACTCTTAGACCTAACAGATTATTTACATGCTTGACACTAACTGCACTAACTGCTCTCCCCCTCCTACTTCATTCATGCTTGTCCCCAAGCAACCCCAATGAGGTGGAAAACATGGCAGTTAGTGGCGACAACAAAACAGAGATCACAGACACAACAAAGAAAACACAAACTTCTCACACTTAGACCAAGAATTGGGCTAAGTGGGAGAAGACACAAACATCAACTAACAGAACGTATATACACAACAATCTTCTCATACTTAGGCCAAGCAATGGGCTAAGTGGGAGAATATATACACAGAAAACACAAATAACAAACACATGCTATATTAACAAAAACTTCTCACACTTAGACCAAGAATTGGGCTAAATGGGAGAAGGCACATAAAACATACATATATACAGACACAACGAAGCATGCACGATAACAGAAACACAACATGCATAGCAGACATCTTAAAAAAAACAAAAACTGAAAAATAAAAATTACTTGGTCATTTGGGGTGGTTCAATTTTGCTTCTGGCTCCTTTTGGAGTCAGCCTTCCTGGGGGTGCTGGTGGTGCTTGCCTTCTTGGTCCTCTTGCTGGTCATGGGGGTTGCATCTCGTACTCCTTGACTCCCTCTTTCTCATCACTTATTTGATATGCCTCTTCTCTCTTTCTGAGTTGGTTCTAGGGTTTTCTGCTTCTTCCTCTGAGCTGATCTCTCTGTGCTATGTGTTTTGAGAGATTGTTTTCTCCTCTCATGTTCCTGCGTGTGTATACACTGAGTCTGTGAGTGAGGGAGAGCTTGAGTGAGGAAACCTCTGGTTTTCTGGTCTAAGGGATCTGACCGAGTGTTAGGAGGTTTTCTTGTGATACTGAGGAAGTTCAAGCGTTGTGATTTGTTGGAGCTAGGGTTCTTGCTCTTGACTGCATTTGTGGAGGATTGCTGGATCTAGGGTTTAGTGGATGCAGTGAAGCAAATCTGTGATTTGCTATAGTTTCTCCTAAAGGGGCAAATCAATCGGTGAATATGAAATTAAGGGTCGGATACAATAGGCATGTGCAATTTTACCTGATGCAACTTGAGCCTATGAATTATCTTTGATCTTTTGGTTATTTCTATGTTGATTCACTATTGATTTACTTCTTATATTTGAGGTGAACGATTTTGATATGTTTGTCAAGTGTTTCAGGTTTGATCACTAGCAGTTGAAGGTTCCAGATCTGTAGATTACAGATCTAGTTGTGTAATAGCTAGATCTGTTGTTGTCATTGTATTATTTTGTATCATCTCGGTTGGTAGAGACCTTACATGTAATAAGCCCCACATTCCACTGTTTACTCACATTTTATTGTAAAACTAATACTTCATATAAAAGTAGGATTCACATTCCACAATATTTTTTCACCAACTTTCCATTATATTTCTTAAAACCCATGTCGAACTCAAATGGGACTCTAAAGTGGAACAAAGAAAATATTATTCTTATTAATTAATAACTTCATAATATTATATAATAGCCAAAAAATGATCAAGTTAGAGGGTCGCAAAACAACTCCTATTTAAAGAAATAAACATGACACCATTTAGTTACGGTTAGAAATTGGGTTTCTAACGAAAAACTTGGTACAATTAGGTCAGCTATAGGTTGATATTAACAAATATAGTAGTAGTACGATTTGAAATTATAATTGATAATTAATATAGTTATTAACAAGATTAATTTTTATCAACTGAAATCATCAGTTGATCTAAAATTGTCAAATTATATTTAAATTAGCAGGCTTAGCATTGTTGGAACAATTATAATTAGTTCAACCATAATGCAACAAGTCGTAAATAATAATTAGTACTCCTATAGAACAGAAAAACAGTGATAAGGTTGGTAAACTTATACATCGAAAATTTGGTACGCACCACGCAGCAATTGACAATTATTACGTCTACTTATTTAACAAGATTTAATTTGAACATAGCTTCAAGTATTCTTTTGCGGGCGGTAAAATTAAAGTTATAACACAAAAGTAAATCACATCTTCATATACCCTTTGCGAATATCAGAATTACCAATTCATTCATGTATCATAGGTATACATTATTTATACATTTTTAACCTTTCAATTCCAATGTCAATTTTATTTATTTAATCAACAATGCTTAGCTCACTTTCGTATTTTATTGTAAACTATGAGCATATTAACATTAAAACATTCTCCAAAGCCAAGATCAAGATGAGATAAACATTTATTAAATTCATGAAGCCGATCGATGTATATAGTTCTACTTTGGGTCCTTCAAAAAAAAAGTTCTACTTTGGGAAAATTAAAGTCAAGATTGCTAAAATTTGGTAGGACGTAAATAATTAATTAGACACACATTTTTTGTAGATAAGTGAATATAAATTTAAAATAAAATTATAATAAATTTAAACTCAAAATCTTTTAAGTATAGGCATTGTCACATTATCAGTAGGCCAACTCATACAGAAAAATCCAATTTTTAGTTGCTCTGACGGTATGTTCACCACAAGATCATATCGTTGACACTCATAATTAAAGATGCGAGGATTAAAATAATCTCAATTAATTAAACATTTACTTACTATTACGTGTATTCTGCATATAGCAACGAAAAGTAGCAATTTTGCAACAACTAATTAGAATCCGCTTGTCATCCAAAACTTTCACAAAATCATCTTTATTTGCAAATAAAGATCCACATATGAAACAATAAAACAAAAGAATACAATGGGTATCACAAATAAAAAATAATTAATCATAAAAAGAACAAACATATACAACAATATTCCAAAAATGACCACAATTTCAACTAGTCCATCTCCTGTTAACCTTAACCTTGAACCCATGCTTTATGTATAGAATAACAGACACATTAGGGGCAACGGGGTGACCCTTCACCACCTCCACCTCGTAGTTATGGATGATAGCTGCAGCCACCGATTTCAACTGCGTCAGAGCAATTTCTTTCCCTAGACAAGTCCTCGGCCCCGCATTGAAGGCCAAGAACTTGTACGAGGGCTCGTATCTCACCGTGCCCCTCTCCGTTATCCACCTCTCCGGCTTAAACTCTCCAGCATCCGGCCCCCATATGTACTCCATCCGCCCCATCGCGTAGAGCGAGAACATCACCTGTTGGAGATATATTTAGACACAACTATACAATTTTCATTGGTAGCGATAAAAAGTAAACTACACCTTTCGATTCTTTCCTACAAACTCTAAACTATGATCTAGACCGTTAGATTTCAAGATCTGATGTCAACCAACAGAAAATGTGTCGACAACGTTGACATTTTCTGTTTAACGTTATTTGTCATTTGTAGACATCTAATCTTGAAATCTAACGGTACATATTATAATTTGAAGTTTGTAAAATATATAGAGTTTGTATTTGAATTGATTACATCCCTAAGTTTCATTATCACTAATTAGTTTTACGATAGAACCATATGGATTTCTATCATTACCTTCATACTCGGGTTTACACATTGCCCACTCGGAAGCACCACGGGCTCCACGGGGGCCTTGTGCTGGAACGGAACCGGTGGGTACAGCCTCAGCGTCTCTAGAAGCGCGCAGTGCAGGTACACCAGGCTCCGAACCTCCTCCGCCCCAAATAGCCGCCACTTCCCTCCCCCGGCCACCCCGTCCAGCTCCTCCCGAATCCTTCTCTCTACCTCCGGGTGCCTCGCCACAAGCCACGTGAACCACGTGAGCGCGGAGCTGGTGGTGTCCCGCCCCGCGATCATCAGGTTCAGGATCGTGTCCCTCAGGAACCCGTCATCATTGCAATCCATCCCCGCCTCCGCCTCCGCCTCCGATCCATTGATGTACGACGTCAGCAGATCAATCCCCTCTTCACCTCTGTCTCCACCATATTTCAACAACTCATCGCGCTTCATCGATATGTAATTGTTTATGACTCGGTCGAGCACGCCCCGCGCCCGAGTCATCTGCTTCTCGTGTCCGATCCCGAGAAACCGCTGAAGCCTCCACACCGTCTCCGGCAAGCAATGGCGCATGAATATGGCCTCCTCCGCCTCGTCCATAGCCCGCGAGAACGGGACGTCGGGCAGCTCAACCGACAAACATCCCGGGTCGAAACCGGTCACCAATCTACACGTGGTGTCGAACGTGAGCCTTTGGTACAAATCTTGCAAATCGAACACAATACCGTTGCTCGAAAAGTGGTCAAGCACAGGGACGAGGCCGGACTCGATCTTCTCCATTGTCGTCCTGATAAGGAATTTTCTGAACCGGTGGTGGCTGATGAGGAAGCGGGCGTGCTTCCTCTGGGCGCTCCAGGCCTCGGAGTCGGAATTGAATATTCCGTCTCCGAGGACGTCGAAGATTTTCTTGAACTCGGGGCCTTTAGGGAAGTTGGCGAAGTTTGAACTCATGACAAAGTGGACGTTGGCGGGATCGGCCGTGATGACGATGTCCATATCAGCGAGCCAGTGGCCTCGGAGGAGGAAGGTCCCGCCAACAGCGCCCAGAAGGTCCACGCAGCGGTCGTGGACCCTGTGGACGTGGCAGAATAGGCTCGGGAGCATACCGAGCAAGGGCCAGTTCCAAGGCAGGCCATTCATGTTTTTGCAGCACCAAATTAAGAAAAGGCATGCTAATGATAATAACATTTCTGGATAGCCTATTGAAACTGGCGAATCCGCGAATTTTTGATGGTGATGAATGCTCGTAAAAATAAAGGAAGATCAACACACAGAGATTTACGTGGTTCGATTTACTGAGGTAAATCTACGTCCACGGGAAGAAAAAAGGGCAGAGTTGTATTGCTTGATCTGTTTTCTACAGCTAACAATACAGACTTGCTATTTGCTATTTTCTCTCTAGAGAGCTTAACAGAAGTTAACAGAAGGAAGCCTATCTATCTGACCTAGGTTCTATTTATACATTGAACCAAGATCGTGGCATGCAGCATTTATTAGGTAGTGGATGTCGTGGAGGTCGTGGCGACCTTGCATGGGTCCACTATCCTGCATGAGTTAATGACTGCTTGACACCACTAAATAGATCGTCGGTGTAGCGGAGGTGGAAATCTTGCATGAGTCCACTATTTCCTAGTTCGGTCGAATATTGAGACCGGACTGCTGAATTATTGCCGAGCAGCTTTTGCCGATCTGAGAGTAGAGCTTGATGCCGACCAGAGAGCAGAGTTTGATTGGTTGGCTTTTACCGAGCTGTAGGCTGGGGCCGAACTCTGTGGTTGTGCCGAACTGAACTCATGAGTCATGCCGGACTGATACTCTTTAGCCATGCCGAACTGATACTCTTTCTTGGGCTTTACTGCTGTTGGGCTTGTTTAGTATTTGCTTAGTACGTACTCCATCACTACCCCCCCCGAAAAGTGAAGTGAATCACTTCAGCATTCTGGATAAAGGTACGGGGTAAGTTGATGTTTGTCCTCGGTCTGATGAAGTGAACTCTTCTTTGACCGGACTTGGTTTGTGTCCTAATTTGGCGAGTTTTATCGCTCGGATCGAAGTTTCCGTTGTCCTAATTTGGGGATCGGACTTTCCCTTGTCCTAATTCGGCGAGTTTTATCGCGTGGATCGGACTTTCCCTAGTCCTAATTCAGGCAAGTTTTATCGCGAGAATCAGACTTTTGTTGCAGTTCGTTTCAGACGAAGTGCTTGATTCTTAAGCTGAATTGTGGTCTTGTATCCTCTTTAGAAGCTTGGACTTCACAATCGTTGGCTTATTGCAGCTCGTTTCAGACGAACTGCTTGTTTAAGCTGAATTGTGGTCTTGTATCTTCTGTAGAAGCTTTGACTCACAATCGTGTGCTTGTATATGTTCTAAGAAGGGGATCAGCCTTCGAAGAACAAGATACCTCAGTAACATTTGTAAGAGACGACACACACAGAGACAGACAAAACACACAGACAAAACGCACAGAGACAAATAAAGACCAAGCAAACAAAATAAAGCACATTGAGCAAACAGGACTCAAGACTGACTGACCGGACTGTCTCTTACAAATGGAACTTTTTGAGGTTGGAAATGTGCCATGTTCGGGGTACCTGTTCTCCTGACATGTGAGCCAATTTGTAAGACCCTTTGCCGAGGACTTCTGACACCCGATACGGACCTTCCCATGTGGGTTCGAGCTTGCCCAGCTTTTCTGCTCGGCTTACTTCGTTGTTTCTCAGGACGAGATCTCCCACTTGAAATTGCAGCTTCTTCACCCTTTGGTTGTAATACCGGGCTACTTGCTCCTTGTACTTGGCTGCTTTTATGCATGCCAATTCTCTTCTTTCTTCGGCAAGATCTAGCTCGGCTCTCAGTCCGTCGTCATTCATTTCTGAGGAGAAATTTAGAGTTCGGGGACTGGGTACGCCGATCTCCACCGGAATCACGGCTTCAGTGCCGTATACCAGACTGTACGGAGTTTCACCGTTGGAGGTTGTGGGTGTAGTTCGGTAGGACCATAGGACTTGAGGGAGATTTTCTACCCATTGTCCTTTGGCTTGTTCTAACCGAGCTTTTAACCCTTTCACCAGGATACGATTTGTTACCTCCGTTTGTCCGTTTGCTTGTGGATGAGAGACCGAAGTGAACCGCTGTTGAATATTCAGCTCTTGGCACCAATTCTTGAACGTCTTGTCGGTGAACTGAGTCCCGTTATCCGAGATGAGGATGTGGGGTATGCCAAATCGGCACACTATGTTCTTCCAGACGAAGTCCAATGCCTTTGAGCTCGTTATCGCAGCTAATGGTTCAGCTTCCACCCACTTCGTGAAGTAGTCCACGGCAACGATTAGGAATTTCATTTGCCGAGGAGCTTGAGGAAGTGGTCCCACTATGTCTATGCCCCATTGCATGAAAGGCCAAGGGCTTTGCATAGTGGATAGATCGGTCTGCGGCATCCTTGGGATATTTGCATGGATTTGGCACTTCGGGCATGTCTTGACGAGTTGCACTGCTTCTTGTACCAAGGTTGGCCAGTAATATCCCCATCTTAGAACTTTTTTAGCTAAAGCTCTAGCTCCGATGTGGCTGCCGCACGATCCTTCATGAACTTCTCTGAGGATGTAGTCCGTCTCTTCTGGTCCTACGCACCGCAATAACGGCTGGAGGTAAGACTTTCTAAAGAGGACTCCTTCATGAAGTTCGTACCGGAGTGCTCGGCACGTGATCTTCCGAGCTTCTCTCTTATCCTCGGGCAATTGTCCTTGATCCAGATACTGCAAGATCGGCGTCATCCAGTTCGGCGAGCTGGATACTGAATGTACCTCGGCTTCATCAATGCTTCGATGCATTAATTCTTCCGCCTTTGAGCTCGGATCTGAGGCCAACTTACTTAAGGTATCTGCTCGGCTATTTTCCGCTCTGGGAACGCGGATTATCCGAAAATAGGAGAAACTTCGGCTGATGCTTTGCGCTTTGTCCAAATACTTCTTCATTCTCTCGTCACGAGCTTCACTTGTACCCAACATGTGATTTACTATGACTTGTGAATCACAATGGACTTTGAGAGATTTGACGAACAGACTTTGCGCTAACTGGAGTCCGGCAAGGAGGGCTTCGTACTCGGCTTCATTATTAGTAGTGGGGAATAGGAACCGAAGTGAGTAGATTACCTCGTGTCCGTCGGGAGCGACGAGTAAAATACCAGCTCCACTTCCCATCTTGTTTGAAGCTCCATCTACGAATGCGCTCCAGCAGTCTGGCGGCTCTACCTCGGATTCCAAGGGCTGTGCTAGTTCGGCATTGGCAGAATTTTTCTGTTCGGCAATGACAGGGATTGCTTGATCGAACTTGGCCTCTGTAAGAAAATCTGCCAAGGCTTGTCCCTTGATGGCTTTCCGAGGTAGGTACTCGATTGAGTGTTCTCCCAGCTCTATGGCCCATTTGGCGATTCTGCCTGAAGCTTCTGGCTTGGTCAAAACTTGCCGAAGAGGCAGATCGGTTAAGACGCATACCTTGTGAGCATAGAAGTATGGCCGCAGTCTCCTTGCTGCATTTACTAACGCCAGAGCAATTTTTTCCAGAGGTTGATACCTTGTTTCTGGACCTCTTAATGCTCGGCTTGTAAAGTAGATGGGAAACTGCTTTAGGCCTTCTTCTCGTACAAGCACTGCGCTGATGGTTTGATCTGATGCCGCTAAGTATAAGAATATTACTTCGGCTTCGGTTGGAGCAGAGAGAATAGGAAGCTCGGCTAGATAACTTTTGAGCTCGTCAAAGGCCTTTTTCTGCTCGGCTCCCCACTCGAACTTGGGTGCCTTTTTCAACACCTTGAAGAACGGCAGTTGCTTTTCGGCTGCTTGGGAAAGGAATCGATTCAGTGCGGCTAGACATCCGGTTAGCCTTTGCACGTCATGTATGGACTTCGGCATTGCCATGTGCTGAACGACTTGAACTTTTGAGGGATTTGCCTTGAGTCCGTCCTTTGAAACCCAACAACCCAGAAATTTTCCTGAATCTACCAAAAAGGTACATTTTTGGGGGTTGAGTTTGAGGTTGGCTTTTCGGAGCACGTCGAGAGTGGATTTGAGGTTGCCTTCGTACTCCGAAGTGCTTTTGCTTTTGACAACTATGTCGTCGACATACACTTCAACCTGTTTCCCGATTAGGTGCCGAAAAAGCTTGTCTACCATCCTTTGATAAGTGGCTCCGGCATTCTTTAAACCGAATGGCATCTTTTTATAAGCGAAAATGCCGAAATCGGTAATGAAAGCTGTTTTCGGAGCGTCACTCTTATCCATCAACACTTGGTGATATCCTTTGTATAAATCAAGAAAACAGAAAATTTCGAAGCCGATCAAAGCTTCTACTTTTTTATCTATATTCGGAAGGGGATAGCAATCTTTTGGACAGTGCTTGTTTAGATCGGTAAAATCTATGCACATCCGCCATCCTCCTCCTTTTTTCTTGATCATCACAGGATTGGCCACCCAAGAAGGATATTTCACCTCGAATAGTACATCCGCTTTTAGTAATTGGCGGACTTCGTCATGGATGACTTGGCTTCTTTCTGCCGCAAAGAGTCTTTGCTTCTGTTTTACTGGCCGGATTGAAGGATCAATATTTAACCGATGAGTGATTACCTCGGGGGGCACTCCGGTCATGTCCAACGGAGACCATGCAAAGACATCTTTGTACTCCTTGAGGAGCTGAATGGTCTTTTCCCGGAGTAGAGGCGTTCCTGCGAAGCCGACCTTGACCGTTCTGGATGGATCATCTTCGTATAACTGAACGGTCATTGAGTTCGGCTCTGAAGTGACTTCGGTCATCTCGCTTGCCTCTGACTCCGGTTGCTGTGATTGCTATGCTTGATGGTGCCGAACTGATTGCTCGGCACTTTTAAGCGCAATCTGCAGACATTCTTTTGCTCTCTTTTGATCACCTCGGATGACCGCTATCCCACCTTTAGTGGGGATCTTGATGGTGAGGTGATAAGTAGAGCAAACGGCCCGAACTGTGTTGAGCCAGTCTCTCCCCAGGATGATGTTGTACGGGGACCGAGCTTTCACCACAAAGAACTCGATCATCGTATTGGAGCTTGTAGGCGCTTTTCCCACCGTGATCGGAAGGCTGATAATACCTTCAGGGCGAGTGTCCTCCTGGGCGAAACTTTTCAGAGGAAGTGGAGCCGGACTGAGCCGAGCTGGATCCACTTCCATTTTATCGAAACATTCTTTAAAAAGAATGCTGACTGACGCTCCTGTATCCACAAATACTCTGTGGATCAGTTTGTTTGCCACTCCGGCGTGAATGACAATAGCGTCTTGGTGAGGAGAGATGGCTGGGACGGGATCGGCATCTGAAAATGTAATCACTTCGTCTTTCTTCAGCCTTTTATGTGTTGGCTCCTCTTGATTGGAACCTCTGCGTTCTGCTTTTAGGGACGACTTAGTCTTCCCGGCAGGGAGAGCATCAATAGTCTGGATTACTCCATCATATTGCGGCTCGTCGTCGTCTTCGGAATCCTCATGCTTTTTCGGATCCTGAGGATTGCAGTTCGCACCTCTCTGCCTTTTGTTCTTTTTCGGCTGCTTGCTTTGGTATTTTTTTAACGTTCCTGTTTTCACAAGAACATCAATACCTGCAGCCAAATCTCGGCATTCCTCGGTATCGTGACCGTGGGTTTGATGGAAGGAGCAATATTGATCCTGAGGTCGCCGTGCGGCTGATTTCGTCATCCGCTTTGGTCTTTCGAACATATCGGAATGTAGTTCGAAAATTTCCGCTCTTGACTTGTTCAGCGGTACGAACTGAGCGGGCGGCTTCTCGGGATTGAGACGGGGTCCCAATCTGTCTTGCACCGGAGCCTTTTGAATTCTTTCAAATGGAGTCCGGCGAGGATGCCCCCGATCGCTATGATCGGGCTTCCTTCTGTCTTCTCGGGACGATGAGCTGTCTAACGACCGTTTGCGACGGTCTGCCTCATCGGCCCGGGAGTACTGGTCCGCAATGTCCCACATTTCCTGAGCTGTCTGCGGACCGCACTCAACGAGCTTCCGGTAGAGAGCTCCGGGCAGGATTCCATTTTGGAATGCCGAGATGATAAGCAGATCGTTGAGATCGTCTACTTGCAGGCATTCCTTGTGGAATCTTGTCATAAAGTCGCTGATTTTTTCGTCGCGACCTTGACGAATGGAAAGCAGCTGAGCCGAAGTGATCCGGGCTTCCGCTTTCTGAAAGAACCTCCGGTGGAAAGCATCCATTAGATCTCGGTAGGATCTAATGCTGCCTTGAGGAAGGCTGTCGAACCACCTTCTGGCGTTCCCAATGAGCAGCTCGGGGAACAGCTTGCACATATGGACCTCATTGAGACCCTGGTTCGCCATATTATATTGATAGCGTCCCAAGAAGTCATGAGGATCCTCTAGCCCGTCATAAGTCATTGACGGTGTCCGGTAGTTCCGCGGCAAAGGAGTTCGGGTGATGTCGTCTGAGAACGGAGTCTTTAATGCTCCGTACATGGCGAACCCGACATCTCTTCGGTACGGAGGAGATGAAGTTCTCCTGTGGTTCCGGTACCGAGGAGGAACAGGAACATGTCGGGGTTGAGGATTCTTTCTCCTGGAAGACACGTCACTACTGCGGTAGTAACTTTCATGTCTGGATGAAGAGGGAGAATCCGCCGTTGTCTTCTCCGGCTGTTGGCTCTTCTGCAGGAAGGTTAAGAACTCCTCCTGCTTCTCGGCCAAGAACAGCTTGACAGCTTCATTTAAATCGGGCTGCTGGGAAGACTCGGTGCGATGACTCCTGGAGTGGCTTGTTCCTCCTTCGTGAGAACCGGAGGTAGATGTCTCCCGAGGCCGTTTTTCAGACCTGCGAGCTGGACTAGCTTCCTCACGGTGATCACGAACGGTATTACGGGTGGTATGTGATCTGGTATGCATTTCTTTTTTTTTTTTGGGGTGGAAAAAGGGTCAAAAATTCGCTTTATCACAAATTTGGTTCTCTTTTTCCCACAGACGGCGCCAGTGGCGAATCCGCGAATTTTTGATGGTGATGAATGCTCGTAAAAATAAAGGAAGATCAACACACAGAGATTTACGTGGTTCGATTTACTGAGGTAAATCTACGTCCACGGGAAGAAAAAAGGGCAGAGTTGTATTGCTTGATCTGTTTTCTACAGCTAACAATACAGACTTGCTATTTGCTATTTTCTCTCTAGAGAGCTTAACAGAAGTTAACAGAAGGAAGCCTATCTATCTGACCTAGGTTCTATTTATACATTGAACCAAGATCGTGGCATGCAGCATTTATTAGGTAGTGGATGTCGTGGAGGTCGTGGCGACCTTGCATGGGTCCACTATCCTGCATGAGTTAATGACTGCTTGACACCACTAAATAGATCGTCGGTGTAGCGGAGGTGGAAATCTTGCATGAGTCCACTATTTCCTAGTTCGGTCGAATATTGAGACCGGACTGCTGAATTATTGCCGAGCAGCTTTTGCCGATCTGAGAGTAGAGCTTGATGCCGACCAGAGAGCAGAGTTTGATTGGTTGGCTTTTACCGAGCTGTAGGCTGGGGCCGAACTCTGTGGTTGTGCCGAACTGAACTCATGAGTCATGCCGGACTGATACTCTTTAGCCATGCCGAACTGATACTCTTTCTTGGGCTTTACTGCTGTTGGGCTTGTTTAGTATTTGCTTAGTACGTACTCCATCAGAAACCATCTTGATTGAGTGATAGTAGTAGTATATGTTTTGTGATAAAATTGGTGTATGAGAGGAACCAAAGTATAGTGGCTGTATTTATGGTTTAGGAAGGGAATGCATTGATGATTTGGAGTGTAAGAATATATATAAAGATTAAAATTGGATTAAATAAAATAATGTGATGGTTGCATTTCATGCTTTAGTTGGTTCTAGATTAGCAAGGTAGCTTATCCGTTAATTCACATCGTGCTCCACTAATTCAAACTACTTTAAACAAACGGTTTTTTACTAACACAAGTTCGCGGTCATGGGGATTTAATTAGGTATGAGTAGTTGAAACCGATCATCCTATATGGGCATTGAAAACACCCCCAACACTCTATACGTATATGTAATTAATTGGATTTTTTTTGTGGTAATTGATAATTACGTGGCATGCCATAAATTAAAGGCATTGCACTTCTTTCAATAATTCTTTCAATGTTGATGTTGCTTTTCTCGACAATCTAGCTTTTATCACTAATATTCGAATTCATTTTCTCTTATTACTCATCTCTTTCTTAAACCCCCAGTGGCGGACGCGGGTGGTGGAGGTGGCCCCTCCCAAATCATTTTTTTTAAAAATTTCTATTGCAAATTTTTTAAAAAAAATTCGAATCGCCAAGTTAATAGCTTTGATGTCTAAATTATTAGAGGTTTACTGAAAAGGAGGGGCTGAAAATTAAAATTATAAATAAAAACTTCCCAATAATGGAGTTGAGAAGAGGAAGACGATGAATAGTAAGAGCCATTAAACTTAAATGAATAAAATAATAAAAGCAGAAAAAGTACTGCCATATTCCCTATTTGACGGCAGGTGTTAGGTTTCATGGCAGATATATTAATTAAAAAATTAAAAGGATTTGTCTTTATCTAGCCCTACCCCATTCACAGTTTTCCAAACGGCGGAACAAAAAAAATGAAACTTCTCCCACAATTTCCAAAAGAGAATTACTTGTCTTCTTCACAACTTTAATTGGTAGAGTAAGGTCAGTTTTTCCTTTTCTTTTGCAATGTGCTAGATACTTTAGATTCATAACTTTTATTTGCATAGTATTTTGTGATTTATTGAACTAATTTGCTAAATTGCTAATACAGAAGATGGAACGTTACTTTAAAAAAATCCAAAGTGGTGGTTCTTCATCTTCTTCAAGTGCTAGAATTGTTGAATCAGTAGAAAATCAGTCAGCAATAGAAGTTGAATTGGATTGGAATGATATTGATGTTGATCCAGGAAAACGAAAGTCCATATAGGCTTTTGATGTTGCTATTCGGGATATAGTACGGAGAGAGTATTTGGTTAAGGTCCTTGCCAACTAATTGGGAATACATATCCGAAAAAGAAATATGGTATTCAAGAAAGAAGTTTTCAAGATGCTTGATTTACAAAATTTCCATGGTTAGAGTATAGTGAATCAAAAAATGCAGCCTTTTGCTTTTGGTGCTATCTTTTCAAGCAATCAGATACAGGAGGTCGATATGCAGAAGATGCTTTTACAAAGACAGACTTTAACAATTGAAAAAATGCACTAGAAAAATTAAATCAACATGGTGGGGCTGCAAATAGTTGTCACAATAATGCTCGAATTCAGTTTGAAGCTTTTCAAGATCAAAGGCACAATGTGGCAAATGTATTTCGAGCAAATACTCGTAAGGCGGAAGTTGCATATCATTTTCTGCAATGAAGACTATCAAGACTGATTTACGAATTTGAATGAGAGACGAGTGGATGAATGACAGTCTAGTTGTGTACATTGAGAGCATCTCCAATGGCGGCGGCGTCACCGGCACGCCGATTTTTTGCGGACGCCAGTGCTGACGCCGAACCATTGCGAGTGGCGTCGGTGAAATCGGCGTCAAAATCGGCATGCCCATGCCGATTCTTGGGCTGACGCCGATTCTCACGCCGATCCTCACGGCGCCATTGTAGGGCCCCGGATCGGCGTCAGATTTTTAATTTTTTTTTTAATTTTTCGAAACACTATATTTATCGTCAACTTGTGGGCCAAGATAGCCGCAGCCTACAGGGCATTTTGCCCTGAAGGAAGACCGCGTACCGGGGAGGAGTGCCGGAAGTGTTGGGACCGAATCAGGTCTGCCGTCTCTCAATTTTCGGGTTTGTACGCCAACGCCCTCCGCATGCGGACCAGTGGCCAAACAGAGGAAGACTGCAGGAGGATTGCGGAGAGAGCCTACCCGGATCCCGGGAAGTACTATGAGTTCACCTACTCGAACTGCTACCTTGTGCTCAACGAGTCGGAGAAATTCCGGGCAGGTGTCGATGCTGGCTGGCCGAAGAAGCAGAAACTGAACTATACCGGTGATTATAGCGGCAGCAGCGGTGGTTCCCACGACCTCCCCGAGACGCCCCAGGAGGTCCCGACCCCTCGTTCGTTCGGTCGCCGACCTCGCCCGGTTGGCCAAAGGCGGGCGCAAAAGGATGCGAGGGAGGGCACCCCAAGTTCCCAGGAGGTCCAGTCGGCATCCCACCTCGGCAGGTCCACCGAGGAGCTCAAATTCTTCCCGCGTCAACAAACGCGCGCTCAAATGGTGAAGACGTTAGCCGACTTCCGGACGGCGGTGGACCCCGAGGAGAAGGCTTATCTTCGCGTATTGCTCCGGAGCATGCGTGAAGAATTGGAGGGGTTGCAGAGGGATACCGGCGGGAGTAGCCACGGCGTTGGTGGCGACGGAGGCGGCGGCAGCGACGACGGAGGCGAGGACGGCGACGATGAGTGATTTTTATGTAATTTTTTTATTGTACTTTTTAATTTTTGTACTTTTTTTTAAAATTAATGTACTTTTTTTTAAATTATTTTACTTTTTAAATTTTAATAGTATTATTCAATTTTCCTGTATTTGTCTCGTAAATTAAATTATGTATGTTGCTACGATTGTAAATTAAATTATACAATTGTTATTAGTGATGTGGATAGGCTATGGGAGGGCTATTGCATGTCCAGTTGTATGTCCAGATGATGTGGCAGGAGGATTTTAGTGCTGATGATGTGGCAGTGGCAAGGCTATGGGAGTGCTATTGCATGTCCAGAACCACTGGAGATGCTCTAAGAAGGATATTTTTTCAACGATTAATAACGAGCCGATCCTGCAGCGTTTTCAATCGATGAAAACACGTAGAATTCAGTTGCCGCCACTTTAGCAAACTGTATTATTCTTTTTGCCAAACTTGTTTTGGATTAATTTTATGTATTAGATATTTATTTATTTTTAGAATTTTTATTATTATTTTTTTTATAATATATATATATATATATATATATATATATATATATAATATGTGTGTCCCCTGCCAAGATTTTTTAGTGAAGCCTCTGCCAAAATTTATTCCTGCGTCCGCCACTTCCTACTAAATACTACAAATATTTTCGGTAACATTGATATAATTAATAAATTACCGTACAATTGGTTGTAGGTAGAGTAGGCCACAATATTAAATTTCTGGCTACACTCGGCTAGTTCATCATGAATTGGTGGCGGTTGGTTTAAACACTTTCTGATTTTTTGAATTAATTTTTTTAAAAATCGAATATAAATTTAATAAAAATTATGGTACATACGAGTTGGACCATGAACTAATTAAAACCTATATTATACAAATAAGATTAATATAATCGTGCTTATTGTTAATACCTCATATGCACTCGCGACTTCCCATAGAAATAAGTCATTTAGGATTAGCACGAGTTTAATGCGTAATTGATAAAGTAAGAGAATATGAGAAAAAGTAATTGAAATCTTGTAATGGATGGTAGAGCCCATAAAAGTAAAAGAGAAGAAGAAAAATATTGTCATAAATGGATAAAGACGATTTCTATGGGACGGATGAAAAAAAAAATATGACCTATTTCTATGGGATTAGGGGAATATAATATTTTAACGTGTAAAATAAAGTATGATAATTAAAGGTAAAATTATTTAATTATATTTGATACTTAATAAAATTTAAAATTCAAGTTAAATTTATTAGGATTCAATGAGACCCTAATTGCATTTGTTTAGACGATGAAATTTGATAATTTTTATTTAAATTTTCATATATTTTACTTTATTTTTTTGGTTTGATCACATGTGTACCGATTCTGCCTTTGGCGGAATCTGACTAATCCTGCTCGACCGGGTTTGCGGATTAAGACCGAAAGTCTTCCATCCGTAACCTAAAGGTAACCACAGATCCGCACTGTCAACTGCACTACGACGCGTTAATGATGATTGTACTCTATTGCTGATATATTGTTTACGATATTGAGAGCTTTAATTTTGCCACTCATTTTAAAATTTAATGACATTAATTAATCTTAGTTATGCATTTTAAAGTGTTATTTGCACGTTAACATGACTCTATATAATTATTATTATAAATACTCTTTAATCATACTATATTACAGCTCTTCAAATTTATTCTCTCTAAATATAATTTTGTCAAATTTAGCGTCCAAAAGAAACATCAACTAAAATGGCAGAGGAAATATGCTGGGCAAATGATATTAAAGTTCAATATTTCTTTCATTCCCTATTAATTGAAGCCATTTAACTTGGCTTTGATTTTTAAGAATATAGACAAATTGAGTTGAAAAAATTACTAGGACATGTTGGAAAGAGGCAGAAGAGACCGATCAAGTTATATGGAAAGATAACCGATCGGGTGGATCAGTTTGCAAATGTCGTTGCAACTTGATCATGGCGCCTCTCTCTCTTTCAAAATTATTTATAACTCCCTAACATGCAACAGTAAGCGGCAAGTACGGGGTCGATCCTACAGAGAAGCTGGTGCGTTGAGTGTGTGTTTAGTGAACAGGCCTTTGGTTGCGGCCACGCTTTAAGTTGGGAGTTTTTAAACTACTGGATTAAGCTAGGAAGAATGTACACTATCTACTTGATCAAGTGACATATCATGCTGGAAAAAAAGTGAACTGATCAAGTAAGCGACAAACTGAAATAAATGACTTAACTACCTAAGCTTGCTACGATTCTACGAAATACTTTATCATTCAACATTATGCAAGTTCAAACAATGGATCTGGGAATTTAAAACTGAACTAAGCTAGAACAGTCGACGAGATTTCCGAAAATAAATAACTTTTATTCAAAACAATATTCAGAACAGAACTTGGAAAGTGCAGAAAACAAACAAGAATGATTTTTCAACTACGTAACAAACACATAATTTAACTAAGTAACTAGAACTGAATTGTAAGAAAGCGATAAATCCAAAGGTCTTCGGTCGGAAATGAAACGGCACCGAACAAATTTGGGTTTCTCTGTCGCTCTCCCTTCTGTCGCACTCCTTCTTACTTTCTAGCTAATCATTGCTAACTCTCTAAAAGGAACGAAACAGAAGCTAAAAAGGACGGAACTAAAGGGCTGGAAGCTCTTTTCTATGGCGATGCGTCCTCTATTTATAGACTCTTCATAACAAACTTCCAGTTGTGATAACAACTTTGGCAGAGAATCTTCGTCCTTGCTGGAATTGCGCGTCTTATCCGTCGAGTCAGCTTATACGTGTCCCCTTTTCTGTTTCGCCGTGGTCCTTGATAACCGATTGATGATCCCTTTCCAGCGCATCGGTTATACGTGTCCTCTTTCTGTTTCACAGTGGTCTCCGGCTAACTGCTTGCACATCAACTTGATCAACCCACACTGTTTTGGACCTTTTTCGCCTTCTGCGACAACTTGACCAGTTTGGCATTGCTGTCCTTGGTCAAGCGGCATTCCTGAACAATTAACACTCGATTTCCGCATGAAACTAATCAAATAGCCTATATTTTACCCTCTAAACCGATGCATGAAATATGCCTTATCACATGCGTCTTATTTTTACATATTAATTTTATAATAAAATATGAATATGATAAGTTAGTGATATATGAAGTCTATCACTACTAGAAAAATAGTTTTTCATCACACTTTCTTTATGACACTTCATTAAAGGTGTGATTATTGTTCATCTATCACTACATCAACCTTTTATCACGTTTATATCAAACAGTGATACCACATTTCGAAATAAGTGTAATAAAGAAACTCATTTCATGGCACTTCTAATTTTATAATTAAATATAATCCTATTATAAAAAATAAATTTACTTACTGTACATTTTTCCATTTAACCTACCTCACAAATCCACGTCTTCCCAAATTTCTCATTTCCCCCAAATTTCACCGCCCCACTCCACGCCGCCTCCGCCCAACCGCCGTCGCCCAGTTCTGAAATGCCGCTGCTCACCCCCACAAGCCAGTTACCGGCCTCGTCGTTGCCCAGGCTACTAGCTAGTCCGCCGCCCCTTTATTCCAATTGAGGTTTGTTCTATGTGTTGAAATGTTGTTTGTTTGTGAATCTAAATGTTTCAATTTTGGGTTGTTGTCTGAAGAAAATTTGTGTTGAATCATATAATTCGATGAAACATTGTGTTGTTCGAGTTGGAGTCGTATGTAAACTTTTGGGTCGTATTGAGTGGAAACAAGAAGGAAAAAATTGAAGCAAAATTGATAAGAATTGCCTCTCATATTAGGTAAATCAAGGTTAAATGTGTTGAATGGTAACATTGGAAAGGACAACGAAGTGGGGATTGAGTTAAATCTTGGAGGAAAAAATCAATGGGGCTGTGTAAAAACTTACAACCTGGAAGCATGAAAAAGAAATCATGGAAAACGAATTAATCCACTCCTAAGATTAAGATTTATGACCGACGGAGGATGGATACTGCTTTGTTGGTACCACACAATGAATATGGGAGTCAGAATTGTCTGACCAATTTAAATTTTCTACTTGTTTATGTTTTATTTGATGATTTTTTATCTTGTAATGTTTCATATATATCATTTGTAAAATAGATACTACTTACTACAATGCTCTACAATGCTTTGTAGTATATGTTTTGCTCTACAATGCTCTCGAGTAATTGCAAGTTTGCAACTTGGGTAGGAGGAGTTGCAAGATGAGAATTCTGAGAGATGATATTAGGAAGGAAAAGCATATTATATTTCATTTCGTGAGTGTAAGTGTTGAAAGTACTTGATTCAATTTCATCTTTGATAGATTGCAAATGAATATATCTAGGAAAAGAAATTGTTGGAACTTGGGGACTTGATAGCTAGAGCTATTTGATAGTTGAGAAGGTTAGAGTTCTTTGTAGCGTTTGAATATGAGAAATTTTTTGTTAGAGGCTAAAATTAAGATTTTTAAACATTATGTGAACATGGCCAATATATACTACAAGTTACAGAAGCTATTGCTGCTCAACATCTCAAAGTATATTTATTTTTGTGCCATATTTAGTTCAATTAAGTTTAGGTTTGGAGTTCCACTGGTGAGAAAACTGGTAAGAAATTACTTCAACTTATTTTATGTCTTCTATAGTGGAGTACTTTGATTTAGAACTTAATATTTCCTTTTATCATCTTAGATTTTCTTATGACTTTGTATTGTTTATCTTAAATAATATAGTGTGTTTATGTTATCTTAACAGGATTAAATGAAGTTCTTACGAAGATGAAGTTAATCAAGAAATGTAATGTGAAGTTGTTGTAAGGAGCTCGGAGGAAAATTGAAAATACTAGATAAATTTTGTAGTTATCTAGAACATTTTCTATAGTTCTCATTTTAAAATTGTATACTATGAGTTTATTGAAAGTATTATGTAATATTTTAATTAAAATTTTTGTATTTAATTGATTGTTTTGCTTACTAGTTAATATTTTATTTAATTGATTAATTCTTGGAAGTGAGAATGTAAATATTTGTGTTATTTGGGACATCGATAAATTATAAATAATTGAAAGGATTAAAATATAATTAATAATATTTTTAGGTAGAAGATGTATATACCAAAGACGTAGGGGCGAAACTATATTTATAAATACTTAAAGGAGTCAATTGCAAATTTTCTAGGAAGGATATAAGTGTAGTCCTGGTCCACATTTTGCCACACTTGTAAGTGTCATATGACATAACATGCCATGCCATGCCATGCCATTCTTCGGTGTGGTAATAGGCGCTCTTGTATTACATATCATCTATCGTTACACATACTTACCTCACATTTGGTACAAGTGCGACTATAGATGAAGTGTAATGTTAATATATTTCTAGTGGCATTTTAAGGTATCAAAAAAGCCAATTTTCTAGTAGTGTATTTACTAGTAATTAGTAAAAGTGTCAATTACATGTGAATAGACATGCACACGGTTCAAAAACTGTCGGTTCCGGTTCGGAACCGCCGGTTCACGGTTCAACATTTTCATGAATCGGAACCGGCCCACCAAGGGTTCCGGTTCAAAAAACCGACGGTTCATGGGGCGGTTCAAAACTGTCGGTGTTTGGCCCAAACCGCCGGTTCCGGGCCGGTTCGGCGGTTCGTAATTTTTTTTGCATTTTCTTATTTATTTATATATGAAATGTGCGTAAATAAAATTCAAAAAATCACGATGAAAATTGCAATTTTATTGAGATTATAAGTTACAACAATTACAAATCACAAAAAACTTGAAGTCTTAAACAAAATATTTAAATACAACGACACTACTAGTCTACAACGAAGCTAATTACAAATTACAAAAAAGACTTGAAGTTATGAACAATAAATTTATAAGAATATATACTCTTAGTCGGCGAATGAGATGTTTCTATATAACAAAATTGAGGACACCTCTAGCAATTCAGCCTTAAATGTTGAGTTTAGTCTAACAATCAACAATTATAGTAGAATTGTCAAAAGTTTCCCGGATTTAGCCTTATAGAGAAATCTACTTAACCGACTAGAGTATATACAAATACAATTATATAATTGTATTTGCATATTTTTAAAGTAGAAACAAATGGAAAAAAAAAGAAATAAAGGAAAGAGGACTTGAGCTCAACTTAAATTTAAAATTTAAGTTGAGGTGCTCACGTATCCTCAATGCTCATTTGCATTAGGGAATCAAAGTCCGCGTAGTTCTCTTACCTTACTTACCTATTTGGCTTGGCCGGCGGTTGACGGTTGGCCTACAATTTATCCCCAGTGAATTCTTCTTGTGATTCCTCCTAACGATCATCCCAATCATTTTCTTGTTCTCTGACGTCAGCTTTGGCCCAATCATCAAGTAACATCATGGCTTCCATATTTTTTGAGAGAGCTTACTTCTTGATTCATCCAACACACGTGATCCAACACTGAAAAAATCTCCTTGGCCATTGACGCAAGTATGGAAAAATCTTTCTCATGTGTTCATCATAATCAGTTTGAAATGCGAAGCCAAAATTATGTTGTTGAGGAGGGTAGGTCTTCTGACTTGGTGGGTACTGTTAAACTTGGTTTCATATTCGGTGTAGAGAGCACCCAAGTTAAACTCGAAGGTTTGTTGGATAATTGACCGGTCCGGGAGGTTTATTTGAAATGTTTTGGTTAGGTTTACTCCCCATTGGTCATTGGTATCCGCTTGCAATGCTTGAAGTGTACCAAGATCAATAGAACTCAAATTGTTATAATAAAAATCTAAAATCCTGGAGGTACCGGCTAATTTCCATTTTGGATCTAAGACCTTTGCAATCAAAAACACCGTTGGAATCTCACTAAAATACTTAAGCCATTTGTCAATCATATAATATAAAACACACATCAATTCAAGAGAAGAACAAGCATTTTTCATCGCAGTTTTAAAACCAAGTGATATATACATGCAATGCTCTAAAACACGAACAACAGTGCAATAATAAACACCCGATAATTCAACAGTCGCATTTTTGAAATATTTGAACAATTTAAATAAACTCACGCTATGATCCCAACAACTATGCGACAAATATAAATCAGAAACGGGATAGGTTCTAAAAAAATCACACAAAGACACATAATTTAACTAAGTAACTAGAACTGAATTGTAAGAAAGCGATAAATCCAAAGGTCTTCGGTCGGAAATGAAACGGCACCGAACAGATTTGGGTTTCTCTGTCGCTCTCCCTTCTGTCGCACTCCTTCTTACTTTCTAGCTAATCATTGCTAACTCTCTAAAAGGAACGAAACAGAAGCTAAAAAGGACGGAACTAAAGGGCTGGAAGCTCTTTTCTATGGCGATGCGTCCTCTATTTATAGACTCTTCATAACAAACTTCCAGTTGTGATAACAACTTTGGCAGAGAATCTTCGTCCTTGCTGGAATTGCGCGTCTTATCCGTCGAGTCAGCTTATACGTGTCCCCTTTTCTGTTTCGTCGTGGTCCTTGATAACCGATTGATGATCCCTTTCCAGCGCATCGGTTATATGTGTCCTCTTTCTGTTTCACAGTGGTCTCCGGCTAACTGCTTGCACATCAACTTGATCAACCCACACTGTTTTGGGCCTTTTTCGCCTTCTGCGACAACTTGACCAGTTTGGCATTGCTGTCCTTGGTCAAGCGGCATTCCTGAACAATTAACACTCGATTTCCGCGTGAAACTAATCAAATAGCCTACATTTTACCCTCTAAACCGATGCATGAAATATGCCTTATCACATGCGTCTTATTTTTACATATTAATTTTATAATAAAATATGAATATGATAAGTTAGTGATATATGAAGTCTATTTACTAGTAATTAGTAAAAGTGTCAATTACATGTGAATAGACATGCACACGGTTCAAAAACCGCCGGTTCCGGTTCGGAACCGCCGGTTCACGGTTCAACATTTTCATGAACCGGAACCGGCCCACCAAGGGTTCCGGTTCAAAAAACCGACGGTTCATGGGGCGGTTCAAAACTGTCGGTGTTTGGCCCAAACAGCCGGTTCCGGGCCGGTTCGGCGGTTCGTAATTTTTTTTTGCATTTTCTTATTTATTTATATATGAAATGTGCGTAAATAAAATTAAAAAAATCACGATGATAATTGCAATTTTATTGAGATTATAAGTTACAACAATTACAAATCACAAAAAACTTGAAGTCTTAAACAAAATATTTAAATACAACGACACTACTAGTCTACAACGAAGCTAATTACAAATTACAAAAAAGACTTGAAGTTATGAACAATAAATTTATAAGAATATATACTCTTAGTCGGCGAATGAGATGTTTCTATATAACAAAATTGAGGACACCTCTAGCAATTCAGCCTTAAATGTTGAGTTTAGTCTAACAATCAACAATTATAGTAGAATTGTCAAAAGTTTCCCAGATTTAGCCTTATATAGAAATCTACTTAACCGACTAGAGTATATACAAATACAATTATATAATTGTATTTGCATATTTTTAAAGTAGAAACAAATGGAAAAAAAAGAAATAAAGGAAAAAGGACTTGAGCTCAACTTAAATTTAAAATTTAAGTTGAGGTGCTCACGTATCCTCAATGCTCATTTGCATTAGGGAATCAAAGTCCGCGTAGTTCTCTTACCTTACTTACCTATTTGGCTTGGCCGGCGGTTGACGGTTGGCCTACAATTTATCCCCAGTGAATTCTTCTTGTGATTCCTCCTGACGATCATCCCAATCATTTTCTTGTTCTCTGACGTCAGCTTTGGCCCAATCATCAAGTAACATCATGGCTTCCATATTTTTTGAGAGAGCTTACTTCTTGATTCATCCAACACACGTGATCCAACACTGAAAAAATCTCATTGGCCATTGACGCAAGTATGGAAAAATCTTTCTCATGTGTTCATCATAATCAGTTTGAAATGCGAAGCCAAAATTATGTTGTTGAGGAGGGGTAGGTCTTCTGACTTGGTGGGTACTGTTATACTTGGTTTCATATTCGGTGTAGAGAGCACCCAAGTTAAACTCGAAGGTTTGTTGGACAATTGACCGGTCCGGGAGGTTTATTTGAAATGTTTCGGTTAGGTTTACTCCCCATTGGTCATTGGTATCCGCTTGCAATGCTTGAAGTGTACCAAGATCAATAGAACTCAAATTGTTATAATAAAAATCTAAAATCCTGGAGGTACCGGCTAATTTCCATTTTGGATCTAAGACCTTTGCAATCAAAAACACCGTTGGAACCTCAGTAAAATACATAAGCCATTTGTCAATCATATAATATAAAACACACATCAATACAAGAGAAGAACAAGCATTTTTCATCGCAGTTTTAAAACCAAGTGATATATACATGCAATGCTCTAAAACACGAACAACAGTGCAATAATAAACACCCGATAATTCAACAGTCGCATTTTTTAAATATTTGAACAATTTAAATAAACTCACGCTATGATCCCAACAACTATGCGACAAATATAAATCAGAAACGAGATAGGTTCTAAAAAAATCACACAAAGAATCTTTATGCACCAAAGTAGAATTCAGACAATCATGTGTCGAATTCCATCTACGAGACACATCCATGGTAAAATTCGTATATCTTACCTTTTTTTATGCCAATACTTCTTCCAAGCTTTGGCAATATGCGGCTTTTGATGGATTAATCTAACTGCAGTTCTAATAGGACTAACATGCTTTTGCCATAATTCAAGCGCATCTTGTACACATAAATTCAAAATATGACATATGCATCTTTGATGAAAATACTTACCACCAATAACTGGAGCACAAGCCACAATCAAGTCATTAATACTTGCAGTGTTAGCAGTTGCATTATCAAAACCAACAGAAAATATCTTATTGCATAATTGAAATTCATTCAAAACTTGAATAATTAAATAATCAATTTCGGGTGCAGTGTGTGGTGTCTCAAATTCTCTAAAACCAATCAAACGCTTGTTCAAAGTCCAACTATTGTCCACAAAGTGAACCGTAATGTCCATGTATGAATGTCTATTAAAAGAATAAGTTCATACATCTGAGCAATTGTTCACTTTATGTCCCAAGTTAAGTAAATAACGTGACAATTCAACTTTTTTCTCCAAACATTGTCGAACGGTAGATCATTGAACGGTCATTCGACCTACTCTTTCTACAGCTACGTTCAAACCACTTTGGGAGCCACCGGGTTGGAAGTTTAGTTGGGTTTGGGTAGAGGCAGTGCCACATTCTACTGGATGCTTTGTCACCAAATGACGACGGAGGGTGCCATATCCCCCACCACTCGCAAATTTGTATACAATATGCATGAAACGCCGATGTCTCTTCTTGAGAGAGCGGATCATTAGGACTTGGAATTACCACCAGGACCTTCTTGTAGTGTTTAACAAAAATATCATATTTCAATGCTTTTTAGTGGGTGGAGGGGGAGGCATGTCCTTATTTCCGCCGGTGCCAGACGGAATACGAGAATGAGATCTATCATCATTGTTATCTGAGCCTGACGATATAGACACGCCGTACTCGTCATCTTGTAGTTGGGAACTACCACCGCCCCTTCCCCCACCTTGATGCATTTGAGTGAGTAGCATGACGATCCTATGATCTTCTTCTATCTATAAATATTATATAAGTTGAAGTTTTAATTAGGAACACAAAAAAAATAATTAAAAAACTCAATCATATGAAATTATGAATTGTAAAAATAATTTTATTTTTTAGAACTTACTTGCATGCGTTCAGCCGCCACTCGGGAAACCTCTTCCATAACTTCTCGACGACTAGGTCGCTTTGATCTTTGATGACGACTACTTTGATCTTGGGCAATTCCTTTGCCCCGATCACCACGTCCCGATCCACCACGAGAAGAAGACATAATGCAAAATGTAAGTAGTATGGAATATGGAGTATTGAATAAATGGTAAATTACGAACACAACAACAAATATAGTAGTAAACAACTTGAGCAATTAGAGAGAATGAGGATAGAGAATAGAGAAATTGAGATTGAGAAGGAAATCCTTGTTAACACAAGAATGAGGTGAGTAAAAATGATGGGGGAAGTGGGGTATTTATAGGAGTAAAATTGGAAGAAATAAAAAATAAAAAATTTCAAATTTTAAATTTCGGCCGGTTTACCGCCTGAACCGGCGGTTCAGTCCACGGTTTCTGACTAAACCCTAAACCCTAAACCGCCGGTTTCTGGCCGAAAACCGGCGATTTCTGACCGGTTTTCAGGCCTATACATTGCCACCTATACACTGCCACCTGAAAAAGGTCCTGAACCGTCGGAAACCGCCGGTTTTTCTGCACACCTAGCCTGAAAACCTACGCCCTAGCCGAAATGCTACCGTTGGAACCGATGAACAGCCGGTTCCGGTTCCGGTTTGTGAATCGGCGGTGCGGTTCGGTTTGTGCATGCCTACTTCTGAACAAAGAAAAAAAAAGGAAATTTATTGTAAATTAAAACATTAAAATTAAATTTTGGCGAACTCCCCAAAACTTCTCTCTTTTACCATCGGGGAAGACTTGAGCGCAAAATTTATTTCTCCCCTATCGCGCCGCCACCATTCCGCCCGACGTCTGCTTCGCCACCACGCTCAACAACTTGACGACTCCTTTGTTTTTCAAGAAGCTCCTGTGAGTGTTAAGATATTCTTAGTTCCTTCTTAGCTTCGAAATTTAGGTTTCTGAAGCATTTTTTTCGTTTGAATTAAGTAGAGGGAGATGTCTGGTTGTTGAGTTTACTTGTTCATTTCTTTTTCTGTTCCAATATTTTGTGAATTATGTACACTGCCAGATGAAAATTTTGATTGTCTGAGATATCAGTAACTATGGAGTGCTAAAATGATTAGAATTGTGGTTCTTCAAAAAAATCAGTTTGTAATTTGGTCATAAATTGAAGTTTGATTTTCCAGAATGGAGCTGAGATGCTGTGCATTATTATTCATTATAGAATTTTTAGTCTGTTGTTAAACTATTAAATGTTCTGGCTAATATTTCTCATCAAATTCATGATCTGAAATTCATAATTCCATTTGTTTGTTTTCACTTTCCACATTTTTCCAAATAATCTTTTATTATTGATCCAGAGACAAACATGGATGGAGTCATTTTAGGCATGCCTGGGCCATGGGCTGAGAGTAATTATGAAGAAGCTGATATATATACTACGAAAATCGGAGGCATTCCTGTATTTTACTCAAATCTTGTTTGAGAATTATATTTCCTACTTTCAGAATGTGCTGCTTCCTGAATTTTGGTTTGCTATACCCGTTGATCAGGATTTTCCTATTCCACTTTTTTATGAGAAGCCGGATCTGCTTAAGTGCGATACGTGTAGGAGCAATCTTTCTCTCGTTGCCCAGGTTTAGATCATGAGTCCTTGGTGTTTCCAGTTATCAGATTTGTGAACACAAAAATTGCTTCTCTTGTTCTTTATGGTTTTTGTTTCCAGGTCCATGCTCCTGTTTCGAGTGCGTCTTTGACAATAGACGAGCGACTAATCTTTGTTTTGGCCTGTATGGTTCCAAGGTGTGAGAGCCCCATGTAAGGTCCTTTTCCAAAAATTTTGTTAAAACTATACGCACATTGCATAGATGATAGATCAAGTGGTAGACCACCATATATACCTGTCAGTTTTATTATTTGATATTAGCATTACTTTGACTGTTGCAGCTGGAAAGCACTTCGAGTACAGAAAATTTTAAGCAACAAAAGGGTCGAATCACCTATGTCTACTTCTTGTTCAAAAACTAATTGGCTGGATGACCTATGCTCGTTTGACGTTGGAGAAGAGGATGATGACATAGACATAGAGGACTTGAGTAGGGCCCTTTCGGAAGCCGCTAGTTTAAATTCTACTGACGAAAAGCAGAATAACGTCGCTAAGCCCAGGAAAGAATATATGTCCACTGGTCAATCAAGTAGGTCTATTGATAGTAGTATTCCAGGTGAGCTTCATCATTTTGTTAAGGCATCCTTATTTATGAATTCTGAACTCCATTAACCTCTATTATGTTATCTAACTGATGTGATTCTCTTTTTATCTTAAGTGTGATAGTTATAAACTTAAGAATTTGATTTAGCATAATCTAACCTGTTAGTAGATTATAGTACTTCAAAACTATTCATGTATAATGTGGCATATATTTTGTAGTAGCGTTGTGGATGAGAGGCTATGTTAGTGAATAATTCCCGGCTTTGTCCACTGTTACCAAATAGCATTATATCACCACCTCCTATAAATTTACTGATTGTATGATTGTGTTGCTTCATTACAGTTTTGCCGTGCTTCTATACATATGCTCAAGAAGAGAAGCTATCCAAAAAGGCTATTTCCGAAAGTTCTAAGCTTCAAATCTCCATTGAAGAGTATGAGAAAAATCGTAAAGATGACCCTGATGGAGAAACTTACGGAGAGGAGAAATATGAATATGATTCAGCATTAAATGCTGATAGAACTTACCTCAAGTTTATGAAAAGAATGGATGCCTACCCAGAGCAATGCTTCAGGTAAAACCTTCTTTTAAAGCTGGGCTGTGACTAGACATTGATGCCATTCCATGTACACATATCTCGGTAACTAAGGCCACCATTCTTTGTTTTGTGTATGTAGCCGCCAAATTCTGTTTCATCCTACTCTTGATGTTTGTCTTTCTGCATTAGGTACTCCTACGCTGGAAAACCTCTATTGGCTTCTGGAGAGATAGGGAATCCCGGATCCTGCAAGCTCTGTGGTGGGGCAAGGCATTTCGAAATGCAGTTGATGCCGACATTGATATTCTTCTTGCTGGAGAGAAGCGATGATCAACAGAGGATACCTTTGGAAAAGTTTGATTGGTTGACTGTTTTTGTGTACACCTGTTCCACGGTGAGTATCCTCATATCGTACAAGTGCAACTGAGATAATAGTAACTATAAAAGGGTAGTGATGATATAATATGTAAGGTTACAGAATGTTCAATTGCTACAATAGCCATAATGTGAGGTGTGTTTTGGCAACAATAGTTATCTCTGTTGCTCGCAGTCTCTATAAAATGAATAACTCGTTCGTCTCCTATTATTTAGAACTGTGCAGGTGCAGAATTTCAAGTTAAATCTGGTGACGACGAATGGATAGTAGCTGAGGAGGCACTTATATTCCAGCAAGAGTGAAGAATTGAAGTGAAGTTTAAGGGTTTTTCTCTCTTTCATTCTTTCTTTTTTGTTGTGGGTGGTGAGTATTACTCATTTGTAGTGTTAATATTTTGACAATTTTTGTATCTTGAGAAATTTACTTAAACTACAGAGATTTAAACCGATCATAAAAATGCAGCAGTGTATATGAATTGAGCTATCATTCTTTTAGTAGCTCATATCCTTTTGATACTTTCTAGCTTCCCATATCCTTATGCATGTTTCTAAACTTCTCAATTCAAATGAACAAAATCAAAGTCGTTTCCAACATTTCTCCTCCAAACACCCATGTCAGTTTCAACAACTGGTCAAGGAAAGCCCTGTCATGGGATATGATCACCCTTGCCACATCTTGCCTCTTTAGGTACCCCCTCAATCATATAAGGATTAGGTAATTTGTAGGTTCATCGAAGAGCAACAAGTCAAGATCCTGCAACTAATCTCACATCTGATCAACATCCACAATAAGAGTTAAATGGGTCTCCCTAAAGAGAGAACTAAGCCTATTATAAACTTGAGAACTAATAATTGTTTGGAGTATTAGAGTATTGTAAAAGGTATCAAAAGGCACTACACTGTAGCTACAAACTCTCTACAAAATGGGGTGGCAGAAAGGGTAAATAGAACGATTTTGGGAATGGTGAGATGCATGCTTGGTAGCTAAGCTGGAGAAGATGTTCTATGCAGAAACAACATCTACTGCAGTGAAGCTATTGGACAAATGTCCTTCCTCTAGCATTGATGGAGATAATCCTGATTACAGGTGGTTTGTGTGACATGTCAGCTATTCAAATTTGAGAACTTTTGGTTGTAAAGCCTTTGCACATGTGAGGCAAGGCAAGTTGGAGACTCGGGCATTAAAATTTATTGTGATAGGTTATCAGTCAGGAGTTAAAGGCTATAGACTATGGTGTATTGAGTCTGGTAATGCTAAGATTATCATCAGTAGAGATGTCATAGAAGGGAGCTACATTTCTATAAAGTAACAACACTAGCTTTTATCGAACAATGAGGTGATATTGTTTTGCAAAAAATCCGCGGGCATTAATAAATAATGTAGCATATGACCAACACACAAACAAAATGTACTAACCATGTGTAGGAAGTTACAAAATTTATGTATATACCGTGTAACTGTAAGTAAGGTTATAGCCATATCTGAGTTGGAAGTAATAAATGTTGTTATTGTTATTCATTCGAAATCTAAATCAAGGTAAAAGACAGGTACATATAAGCATGCACAAATTGAACAGCCCCGGCGGTTAACCGGCGGTTCAGAACCGCCGGTTCATGAACCGGAACCGAAACCGGAACCGGCACCGGCGGTTCGGCGGTTCAAGCGGGCCGATTCAGGTTCGGGAATATGACGAACCGTAACCGCCGGTTCACCGGTTCTGAACCGCCGGTTCATGAACCGGAACCGGCACCGGCGGTTCGAACCGGCTGGCGGTTCGGCGGTTCTAGCGGGCCGGTTCAGGTTCGGGAATATGACGAACCGTAACCGGCGGTTCGCCGGTTTGAACCGGTGGTTCAACGGTCCCAACGGGCATATTCTGGCTAGGGCGTAGGGTTGCAGGCGAGGTGTGCAGAAAAATCGGCGGTTTCCGACGGTTCCAGTGCCTTTTCAGGTGGCAGAGCGTAGGTGGCAGTGTTTAGGCCTGAAAACCGGTCAGAAACCGTGGACTGAACCGCCAGTTTTGCTCTGAACCACCGGTTCAAACCGGTAAACCGACCGAATTTGAAATTTGATTTTTTTTTATTTCTTCCAATTTTACTCCTATAAATACCCCACTCCCCCCATCATTTTTACTCACCTCATTATTGTGTTAACAAAGATTTCATTCTCAATCTTCATTTCTCTATTCTCTCCTCATTCTCTCTAATTGCTCAAGTTGTTTACTAATTACTACTTATTACTATATTTGTTGTTGTGTTCGTAATTTACCATTTATTCAATACTTCATATTCCATTCGTACTACTTTCATTTATCACTATGTCTTCTTCTCGTGGTGGACCGGGACGTGGTGATCGGGGCAAAGGAATTGCCCAAGATCAAAGTAGTCATCCCTCAAAATCAAGGCGACCTAGTCGTCGAGAAGTTATGGAAGAGGTTTCCCGAGTGGCGGCTGAACGCATGCAAGTAAGTTATAAAAAATTATTTTTACAATTCATAATTTCATAAGAATGAGTTTTTAATTTTTTTTTGTGTTCCTACTTATAACTTCAATTTATATAATATTTATAGATAGAAGAAGATCATAGGATGACCATGCTGCTCGTTGAAATGCATCAAGGTGGGGGCGGGGGCGGTGGTTCCCAATAACAAGATGACGAGTACGACGTGTCTATATCGTCGGGCTCGGACAACAATGATGATAGTTCTCATTCTCGTATTCCGTCTAGCACCGGCGGAAATGAGGAGATGCCTCTTCCCCCTCCACCCACTAACACTACAAAAGCTTTGAAATCTGATATTTTTGTTAAACACTACAACAAGGTCCCGGTGGTGATTCCAAGTCCTCATGATCCGCACTCTCAAGAAGAGACATCGGCGTTTCATGCATATTGTAACTATTGTGATAAAGTCTACAAATTTGCGAGTGGTGGGGAATATGGCACCCTCCGTCGTCATTTGGTGACAAAGCATCCGGTAGAATGTGGCACTACCTCTACCCAAACCCAACTAAACTTCCAACCCGGTGGCTCAGATTCGTCAGGTACGCCTCTTTTTAAATATGATCAAAAAAAATTTGCTGACGTTATGACTAGATGGACTACAATGAAGCATTTTCCTTTTAATGTTTATGATGATAAAAAATTTGAGGTTACTATGCAAAGTGGTTTAAACGTAGCTATCAAAAGAGTAGGTCGAATGACCATTCCACGATCTACCGTTAGACAATGTTTAGAGAAAAAAGTTGAATTATCACGTTATTTACTTAACTTGGGCCACAAAGTGAACATTTGCTCAGATGTATGGACAGATTGTTTTAACCAGCATTCATATATGTGCATTACGGTTCACTTTGTGGACAATAGTTGGACTTTGAACAAACGTTTAATTGGTTTTAGAGAATTTGAGACACCATACACTGCACCCGAAATTGCTTCTTTAATTATTCAAGTTTTGAATGAGTTTAATTATGCAATAAGATATTTTCTGTTGGTTTTGATAATGCAACTGCTAACACTGTAAGTATTAGTGATTTGATTGCGGCTTGTGCTCCGGTTATAGGAGGTAAGTATTTTCATCAAAGATGCATATGTCATATTTTAAATTTATGTGTACAAGATGCGCTTGAATTATGGCAAAAGCATGTTAGTCCTATTAGAACTGCAGTTAGATTAATAAATCAAAAGCCAGCTATTGGCAAAGCTTGGAAGAAATATTGTCATCAAAAGAATGTAAGATATACGAATTTTACTATGAATGTGTCTCATTTATGGAATTCGACATATGATTGTCTGAATTCTACTTTGACGCATAAAGATTCTTTATGTGATTTTTTTAGAACCTATCCCGTTCATGATTTATATCTTTCACACAGTTGTTGGGAACATAGCGTGGCTTTATTTAAATTGTTCAAATATTTCAAAAATGCAACTGTTGAATTATCGGGTGTTTATTATTGCACTGTTGTTCATGTTTTAGACCATTGCATGTATAAATCACTTGGTTTTAAAACTGCAATGAAAAATGTTTACTCTTCACCTGAATTGATGTGTGTTTTATATTATATGACTGAGAAATGGCTTAAGTATTTCAGTGAGATTCCAACGGTGTTTTTGATTGCAAAGGTCTTGGATCCAAAATGGAAATTAGCCGGTACATCCAAGATTTTAGATTTTTATTATAACAATTTCATTTCTATTGATCTTGGTCCACTTAAAGCATTGCAATCGGATACTAGTGACGAATTCGGAGTAGACCTCTTAGAAAAATTTCAAATAAACCTCCCGAACCGGTCAATTATCCAACAAACCTTCGAGTTTAACTTGCGAGCTCTCTACACCGAATATGAAACCAAGTATAACAGTACCCACCAAGTCAGAAGACCTCCCCCTCCTCAACAACATAACTTTGGCTTCGCATTTGAAGCCGATTATGATGACCCCGACACGCAATCCCAATTAGCCGACCTATACAGCTACAGCACCGGCGGAAGGTCCTCAGGTATGGTAAGTGAGTTAGATTTATATTTCGATTCACTCTTTTCCTTTGGTGATGAAGGTCCTACTCCACTCGCCCAAATCGACGTCCTCGATTGATGGGGAACACACGAGAAAGATTTTCCCATACTTGCGTCAATGGCCAAGGAGATTTTTTCTGTTTCGGCTTCCACTGTCGCCGTCGAGACCGCTTTTAGTGTTGGCTCGCGAGTGTTGGATGAATCAAGAAGTAAGCTCTCCGCGAAAAATATAGAAGCCGTGATGTTACTTGATGATTGGGCCAAAGCTGACGTCAGAGAACAAGAAAATGATTGGGATGATCGTCAGGAGGGATCACAAGAAGAATTCACCGGGGATGAATCGTAGGCCAACCGTCAACCGCCGGCCAAGCCAAATAGGTAAGTAACGTAAGAGAACTACGTGGGCTTTGATTCCCTAATGCAAATGAGCATTGGAGATACGTAGGCACCTCAACTTAAATTTTAAATTTAAGTTGAGCTCAAGTCCTTTTTCCTTTATTTCTTTTTTTTTCCATTTGTTTCTACTTTAAAAATATGCAAATACAATTATTGTATTTGTATATACTCTAGTCGATGAAATAGATTTCTCTATAAGGCAAAATCCGGGAAACTTTTGACAATTCTACTATAATTGTTGTTTGTTAGACTAAACTCAACATTTAAAATTGAATTGCTAAAGGTGTCCTCAATTTAGTTATGTAGAAAGATCTCCTTCGCCGACTAAGAGTATATATACTTATAAAATTATTGTTCAGAACATCTAAGTCTTTTTTGTAATTTGTAATTAGCTTCGTTGTTGAGTAGTAGTCTCGTTGTATTTAAATTTTTGTTTAAGACTTCAAGACCTCAAGGTTTTTGTGATTTGTAATTGTTGTAACATGTAATCTCAATAAAATTGCAACTTTCATCGTGTTTTTTTGAATTTTATTCACGCATATTTCATAGATAAACAAATAAAAAAATGCAAAACAAAAAATTGTCGAACCGCCGAACCGGCCCGGGACCCTTGGCGTGCCGATTCCGGTTCATGGGGATGATGAACCGTGAACCGCCGGTTCATGAACCGGAACCGTTTCGACCCGTGTGCATGCCTAGGTACATAGGCAATCACAGCTAAGCAATTAGAATACCAAAAAAGGTAAAGTTGCCAGAGAAGCCAAAACCGTGTTAAATACCAGGGGCCATTTTGTAATTAACTCAATATAATATTCAATTAATTTTCCCACACACATCCCACTTCCATTGCTGAAATAAAAGGCAGACGCATTTCTCTTCATCCTACCACAATTCCACTCATTCTAGGCTTTTTTATTTTCATTTCCAGATAATTTTCTCTACTTGTTTGCAGTCGCAATTGTATTTCCGAAAAAGTTTATCTGAATTTTCAAAAGGGAACTCGTATAGCTCAAGAAAATCCGGTGATTTTAGTTTTATCAGATGGAAGATCGCAAGGAGGTATGTGGATTTCGCCTTTTCAGCTATACAAATTGCTAATTTCTTTCCTCAATTGTGCAATTCGAGTGTGTTTTTTTTGTTGTGCTAAATCAAAATTATGGTGTTTTCAATGTTTATGAAGGTGTGATTGTGTTTGATGTTTATGGGAATCTGAATTAGAACTGAGATTTTTTTGATTTCATTTAACTTTTCCTTGGTTGTCGTTACCTAGTTGTTGTTTTGCAGTTGTTGCATGCACAGCTCTACAGATGTATGATACTGTTATTTTAATTATTCTTTGCAAAGACTTGAATTTTGTAGATTTTTTGAATTGTGAATTAAACTGAGATATATAGTTGAAATAATGCTTTCTAAATAAAGGTTTCGTGTTTCAGCTGAAGTGATGAAAATTAATTTGTTGATTTTTCTTTGGTAAAATTATTCTTGATGAAGTCAGGGGAAAAGGAGATATAGGAATAAGTCAAGAATTAAAAAATGTAACTGTTTTGTATTTCTGCCTATTTTTTAATTTTGGATAGAAGAGTCCTAGTTGTGAAGGTTCATGTTATGCTTCTCTGTCATTTTGATTTGTCTCCATTCAAATAGTGATGATGCTTCAGTTTTCTGCAAATGAGGATAAAACTCTATTTTATGAGCTGTCTCCATCAAGATCAAAAGCACATGCTTAAGAATGGAAGGAGTCAATTATAGAGATTAGTGTATCTTGCAGTCATTATATTGTACGAACACGGTAAAAGAAATTGTGAAATCAACAATAATATCTTGTAGATGCAATTAGGATGAGGTCGATGCAATTTGATGAGATCGTGATTGTCAATGCTAGTAAAAATGAAACAAAAATTGGCTTTTGATTGTTTCCTAATCACGAGCTTTTGGTGATTGTGTAGAGGAATGCGCCATGGCTATCCGTCCCACAGTTTGGGGACTGGGACCAAAAGGGACCATTACCTGACTATTCCATGGATTTCTCGAAAATAAGAGAGATGAGGAAGCAAAACAAGAGGGACCCTTCAAGAGCTAGTCTTGGGAACGAGGAAGAACTAATCCCTTCGACCACAAGAGACACCATTGCTGCTCCTCACAATGATCATCACGACTATCATCAGAACAACTCCCCAACGGTATGCTTCGGCTGTTAATATATATGCGCTAATGGTCCATTCGATATCATGATGTGTATTTAGAAATGTTGAAAAAGATAAACGGTAGTATCAAGCTATCTGTGATTTGAATGTATTGGTCTATTGGGGAAAGTTGTGTATCTCTTTTGCTTAGGTCCGCAAATGATTTGATATCTTAAGATTATGTGGTGGTCCGTGGTGGTGTCATATTGATATAGCATTGAAATAATGTAGGTCGAATTAGATAGGAGCGGGTCCCTTGATGTGTAGTGCAGTACGTGAAATACGAAACATTTAGCCAGAAATGGGAAGTGACATTCTATATTTGTGTAGTTGGAAATAATTCATAAGAAGTGTGACTTCTTGTTATAGTCATTAACGTAAATCTTTTTCTTCGAGAGTCGTGGTATGCGTTCGCATAGGCTAGCTTGCTGATATTGTTGTGTGGTGCAGGCGAGGCGGAGCATCTTCAGCTACTTCAACTGTTGCGTCAAGGCGTGATTCGTGATAGGGTGCCCCATTTCTTGTTGTATGTTTGATGGTGTAATCGAAATGTTGTAATTTACCTAGGGTGTTGACGATTGCTTGTGGCTAGAGTTGAATAATTGATTTTCGACTCTGGAGTCTTTCTCAATTTCACCTAATTAACCAACCCTTTTTAAGCTGATAGTACTACTTTATTTGCGTTTAACTTGGAACATATGAATTTGCATATTTGAGTAATATGCATTTAACTTGGAACATATATGAAGATTGGATAGAAATTGTTAAAAATATTCATGATATTTGCCAATTGCATAATATGCATTTATCTATGGAAGAATTTACGAAAAGACTTCACTCATGGTTATACAAGTTTGAGAATGACTTATACAGTTATACATCGGATTGACAACAACAACCGTTTACTATAGATTGTCCACATCTTTCTAGGTTAAGAATGACCTATACTTCTGTAATCATTATCGCACCAATCAGTTTATTATATAGAAGAATGTCCGTTTGATTCATTATCAATTATTTTTCTATGAATTACTCCCTCTTTCTCGACTAAAATGACACATTTCTTAGTCAACACGTGATTTTAAAAATTGTTAGTTAATATGTTTAATTGGATAGAAAAAATATGGATATAAGTATTATGTATGGAGAGAAAAAGAGAGTAAAATCTTTAATTGAAGAAAGAAAAAATGATTGAATGTATTGGAGAGAGAAAGTTATTTTTTTTATTTTCAAATATAGAAATATGCCATCTTATTCAGAGAAATTAAAATGAAAGCATATTAATAAATAGGTATAAATGACAAATCATGTACTCCCTCCGTCCCGTAGTAGATGGCATAATTGAAGAATGACACAAGATTTTAGGAGATGTTTCGTGTGTTAGATGGAGAGAGAAAATAGTATATTTATATTAATGTGAGAGAGAACTTTTTCCAAAAAAGAAATGTGACATCTTCTGTGGGACAAACTAAAAAGGAAAATGTGACATCTATTATGAGACGGAAGGAGTAATAAATAAAAAAATTCAAAATTAAAGAAAAATAGGTTTTACAATAACAGTGCAACATAAAGCATGTTTTAAGTATAAACTCTTAACATTACTTGCACAGTAAGGTGATAAAGTTCATTATTTGGTAGAAAATAATCCCTGCGTCCCGGAATAGGAGTCCTATTTAATTATGACACAAGTTTTAAGAAATGTAAAGAAAAGTGAGTAGAATAAGTTAGTAGAATATGAGTCTCACTTATATATACTCCCTCCGTCCCACATCCCATTCAAGATGGTTGCTTTTCTGTTTGTCTCAATCAAGATGGTCAGTTTCTAATTTCGGAAATAACCTCACTCTCCTCTCTCCTCATTAAAATATTCAACTACCTTTTTCCTCTTTACTTTATTTCACCTAACAACACTTCCTTAAATCCCGTGCCACTCAAGAATGTGGCACGGGAATAATGGGTGAAGAATGAAATGCTTACCTGTGTTCAATTTATACAGTTTTACATCCGCCCGTACAACAAAAGCATCTCTCTAAGTCTCTTTGCTTCAGACGACATGCTATCAAAGCTCGTGGACTGTGGTACCCTCCAACTCCAGTTTCCAAACTGCACATTGATAACGAAGTCAAATCATTCATGCGTCTCAAAGGTAATGTATAACCCTCAATTGATGATTTCGTTCCTATTTCCCTTGTCGAGTTAAACTGTTACTCTTAGTGATGCAACATTTCCCGTAAACCAATTTCTATTCCCCTTCAAGGTACAGGAACCATCCTAATACTGAAACAAGGGTACGATATAAGCAACTTTCCCCTTATAGCCCTGTTAACGGAAAGTTTTTCACTCGAAAATCACACTTCTATAAGCTTAAGAGAGTTTGCAGCATGGTCTCTCTGACCCTAGCCCATGAAGTCTCTATCTGTTTGTTCATAGTCCATGTTTCCAGTATTAAATTCTGCGGAAAGTATATTGAAAATACGAAAGCATAAGAGACATCCCACAGATGCATGCATACGATGATGAAGCATCCTTTACCTGAGTGGCTGGAGTGTTCATTCTAGCTGAACTACCCAATTTCAGTATATCCTGCATTGGTATAATAGTAGTTTGTGAAACTGAAGAAAGTGCTGCCTTGATTAGCCCCCATGAGACATCTTCTTCAACTATATTACCAAGATATTTGACCACCTAAATCACAGAAGCATGTAAGAACAAGATCTGATTTATCAACTTTCCACATTCAAAGTTTTGGTTGACAGGATTCATCCATTTGCTCACATTAGATTTCCCTTCTTCTGGCAAGACAGACATCCCACCATCCTTGAATCTGTGAAAATAACAAATTATCACTATGAACATATTCCATCATTTCCACACCTCCATGGACTTCCCATCAGAATTAAGAAATTAGTGAAAACAAAAATGTAATGTAAAACAAAAACTCGAAGGAATAATTGTTTCGACACAATATCTTTTGGTCATTTTGAAACATGACATTTTACACAAATTTAAAAAGAACCCCAGCACCCCTCCCCCACCTCAATAAAAAAAAGAAACCCTCCTGGTTTTAGAAACTTATAAATAAAAATCAAGGCTTCTATCCAAACAAAACGGTCAACTAGTGCAAAGACCAAATACTTGTAAATCAATTGCTATGATGATATGGGGCGATTCAAATCACAAATAAAGCTACCGTGTCATTGTCGTGAGTACCAGTGTACACCACTTGATTTTCTTCATGATTATGAGGTAAATGAGGATTTTCAGCATCACTTCCAAAGCCTGGAATCCAACCACAGAAATCAAACCAAGAAATAAATCAGGGATAACTATGACATGCTCACAAATAAAATAGAAGATAAGAATGAAGATACAAATTACCAAACTGGAGAACAGCCATGCCAGGTACTCCGATAGATCTCCTAAGCCCAACCACATCTTCAGTAATTACACCCTGCAGAAATACAAACAAAATATGAACCAAGGGTAAGATGAAATGCTAGCAATAATTGAGTTCTCCAGTGAGACAAAATATGTATTTGAGTATTTCAAATAAATTTTTGAAGTTCCTAAGTTCACAGCTAATTCATGAAAAGGCCACAGAAACACCAGTAGTGCCTTGTACAAATAGAGCCTTCAATGAGGCTGAGCAAGGAGGTAATAAATATCTTGTGAGGGGGGCTTTGCTTACAGCAATATACAGCTCAAGTAACATGTGCCTTAAAATAAGATAGGGATAAAGGGAAAATTGACAAGAAAAGAAGAAAAAAAACACAGAGAAAATAAATTAAAAGAATTATTGAATTGACTCACAATTATCAGGGACAGTTCACAGTCCTAATTTTAAAATTCTTATTGGTCAAACTTACCAAGTCTTCTGCTATAATATTGATCTCTCCAACCTTTCTGAAGATGGCGTCAAAGAGAGACTTTCCAGGTCCAACCTACTGTCAATCAAAACATTATTTAATTTTCCATATACTGATAGTCAAAGATGCTGGAAAAATAGTGAAATGATGAATCTCACCTTCCATCGGCCTACTGTAGCAACTTTCGCTTCTGAACACAGAAGTAATGACATGTTATTGATTGTTTTAACAATAGGATCATGTAATTTTTTACAATTGTAGTCATCTCACCAGAAGGAACAGCCCAAAAGCCAGAAAATCCTCTGAAGTGATCAATCCGGAATTCATCAAACAAATTCTGAGCCCGCCTTAAACGCCGTGTCCACCATGAAAATCCATCTCTTTCCATAGCTTGCCAATCGTATAAAGGGCTTTTCACAAAGCAAGGGTTCAATTAATAAGTCATTACAAGATATGCTTCACCTTTAGTTATCAAGTTTTGATATACAGTTCAAGTGTTTGTTTTCCAATGACATTGACAATGTTGGATAAGTTAAAACCAGATCCCAGTCCAGATAACTTTACAGTAAAAGTCATGCAATGCTGCAGGATTTAGAAGCCTTAATAACTTAGATGACAATATTTCCCCCAGGACAATTTTTCAGTGAACATTGCATCTCCAGGCTATCAACTCTACCAGTATGAAACATACTTAAACACAAGATCATTTTCATCACAGACTCTGATCAGCAACTTGCGGTCATTATAGCTTGGTGTACAAACATGACTTCAAGTAGGTAAGAGCACAAAAAATGTTTGATTGAGTTTTAAATCAAAAGCAGTTTTCAATTACCTAAGTTAACCAAATATGGCTGGTATTGTGCATAAAAAAATAACAGCAGTGTTACCAGAGCACTCACTCACATTTACATGCAAAGGATTAAAATAACGAGAATTCTATGTATATTAATCTCTAGAAGAGCATTGACCTGTTCCAAAGCTGACCAGTTTCGCTGAAAGCATCAGGGGGAACACCACTAACAAGAAGAGGAAAGCCACTCCGATTCTGGTGGAACCATATATGGTAAGTTGGTATAGAAGCACTGAAGCATAAGATATAACATTGCAATAAAGGGTAATCTCACCAGCAAAAATTGTTTCTTGTTAGCCCATACATCTGCACTATGATAACCTACATATATGGGCATATCTCCCATTATACTTATTCCTTTCATCTGAGCATAATCACGGACATTCTGCCATTGCCTTTGGAACAAGAATTGCTGAGCGATGAAAATGTCTATCTACAGAAGAGAAGCATATTTAAAAAAAAAAGCAAAGAAGCATGCCAAAAGAGCCAAAGGGTTAAGAGATCTTACAAATTCCTTTTTGCTTTGATAGATTTCTTCCAGAGCAGCCACATCCAGGTGTTTTAAGGGTTCAGGCCACTCATACCAACTAGATGTATTCATAGCATCATCCACAGCAGCAAAGTATGCTGCATCCTCAAGCCAACCTGCACAATCAGACAACCATTAGGGCATGAGACTCTCTCAGGAACAAGACACAAAAACCATACATAAGGATAAGTGAGTGTTTTTACTTGATAATTACAGCATGTAAAAAGAGTAAATTGAGTCTTTTTAACATTTAGTAAGATGAAAACAAAGTATGAACCGAGGATGGAAGGAAAAGATTAAGCAAAATGTATGTCCAGATGATAAACATGTCCTTTCTTAACTGGATAGAAGAGATCAATTAATTGATGGAAGGACACTTGTATCCAACCATGACCGGTGTCTTCAACTTGTCAAGGCTCTTGAAGTAATAAGCAGGAAACATAATAACCACGAAGAAATCTAGAAAAGGTGGTGGGTGCATATTCTAATTACCTCCTTACTAGAGTGACTATTCTCACCTGCAATACTCGGATTTTTGCGGAATTCATTAAGTTGATTCTTTAGCTCTCCCTCACTTGATAAAAGCCTCTTTGCAGCCTACAACGTAAAGAGACAATGGTCTACTTATATGATAATGAATGGCTTTAAAATATAATTATTGAAAACCAGCAGTGATGGTGATATCAGTTCAATTTTACTACTCCCTCCGTCCCATTTTACTTGCACTGTTGCTTTTCAGCTCGTCACAAACTCCTTACACTATTTATAGTTTAAGTTAGAATTAATTCATTTAATCAATATGTTAGATTAAGTTAAGAGCTCATTTATTAAGTGATGTCTCTTTACACTTAAAATTCTAATTTAATTACACTAAAAAATCAATCCCAAATTTACGGCCTAAAATGAAAAGTGCAAGTAACATGGGACGGAGGGAGTACTAAAATTGACATTGTTTGAGAAAGGATTAAGGAATATTCATCATCTTCAAGTAGATTAAATAATCAGGCATATCAGCTGTGAAATCCAAAAACTCAGAAACTGTCACTGGCATCGTCCAATTAACGATGCATACAAGATTCACTCATCAATAGATGATCAATTTCTTCAATATTTTCATCTAAACTATACATCTGTGACTAGTTATGCATTTAAATTGTTGCATTGTTGCACAAAGTTCTGAATGGGTGGACCAACTTTCAGGAAAGCCTTACTCAAAATCTACTTGAACTAACATGGATAACTATGTACTCCTTATAGTACAAAAATTCAAATATATCATCAGCTAAAAAGATGAGATTCAATGCTCAACCTCAGCCACCAAAGGATCCTTAACATCAGCCACAGCTGTGTAATTTACACGATCCGTATCTCTGCAAGAATTATGACGAAAATTACAGAAGAAATTCAGAGTACAAACAATGTCGATATAACTTAATTCTCACAATGGTTTGGGTAGATCTTCCTTTGACAGTAGACCATCTTTCACAAGTTCCTCGAGGGAAATCAGAAGTGTGTTGCCACAATTAGCATCCTGAAACAATATGAGCATAACTAAATGTGAGAACATGAGTTTGCACAGAGCTAAATAAAGTTGAATACTAGCGTCTTAGCACAATAGTAGTTCATAATTTTGGGAAAATGTCTTCTTTCTGTAGTATATTTACCCCTTCAATTGTGAAAATTTCAAATAATATTGTAATGAAACTGTGAAACCTGTCCTGAGTATGGAGATCCCTCTTCATTAGCCCGCCTCCCAGGAGGAACAAGAGGCAGAACCTGTTAAAACACCAAAAAAACATTGATAAAAGTTCAAAAAAACAAGTCTTTTTACCAAGTAAGCCATCATTAGAAGCAAACACATAAAACTGTTGACACTTTTACACTTAGAAGACCATCAAGTTCATTCCTATTGATGCAATGTTGCTCTACAATAACTTAAAGAATGATGAATCAGTTTTACAATGTTAAAATCGGTATCAGTCTGAAGTAATTCCAACTATAATTAAAGAGTTTCTGTTAACAAAATTAAAGTTAAACAGAAATGATGAATGTCAATCACTAAACCTGCCAAACAGAGCAGCCGGCGTGGTGAAGCCAGTCGAGGAAGTGGAAGGCTTGGGGGCCGAGATCGCCAATGCCGAAAGGGCCGGGAAACGATGTCGGGTGGAGCAGAATGCCTGCCCTCCGGCGAGTCTTGGCGTCGCGCTTGGGCATCCAGGTCTCGTAGTCGGATGGTAAATCGTCGCCGGGCGATAAGCTAGCACCATTTTGAAATTGAGCCCTAATGCGATTGGGAGTGTGAGGATTGTGAAGAAAGGGCTTCGAATGAATAGGGAGGGAAACGGGGAAAAGGGAGAGAGAGGTAGGAATTGCCATGCCGATGCTGCTGGGATGAGTTAAACAATGCACAGAATTGCATCAGAAGTGGTGTTATATTAACATGAGTGTTGCGTGAGAGATAAGAGCGCAAGAGAGAGTTGGAAGAGATGATTATGGCGTCGGAGAAGCACGAAACCACGTGACTCACTGACTCTCCTTTCTCCTTTTTAAGAAATTCCTTTTTACTCTGTAACGTTAGAGTTGCATTTTGATCTACTAAGACCATCCACAATCGTGCTCTTGCCAGCGGCACGGTTGTGGGCTCGGACGGTACTATTAATGCCTGCTCTCTGGCAAGAGCACAACATCCACAACTGTGCTCTTCCGCAAGGACGAACACAATTAATATAAAATTCAATTAAACAATAACATTTCCATAATATTAAAATCCATTTAAAAACCATAATAAATATTACAAATTACAAATAAAATTAAAAAATACATAATTAAAATCCTAAAAATTAAAAATTACATAATTAAACTCCTTAAAATTAAAAATTACATAATTAAAATCCTAAAAATTAAAAATTACATAATTAAACTCCTAATAAGACTACGCATCCGGCGGGATCAACCCCAATTATTTTTGGAGACCTTTTATCATGGTCTCGTGTGTTTCAAGTTGCGTGGGGGTCATAGATGACCTATCGGCCATATTGAGTTGGCTTAAGAGCATCCACACCGAGTTGTTCGGGGGTGGAGGTGGCACATAGGGAGCGGGAGCGGCTTCGGGAGTGGCTTCGGGAGTCGAGCCGCAACGACGGTTGGCCGCCGCCTTCTTCCTTCCTTGGGGGCGGCGTTGGGAACCGCTCGGTCCGGCGTCGGGGCTACCCAAGTTAGCTCCGGCGAGTTGGCTAGCCACTTCTTCCGAGCCGGAGTCGGATAGGGCTACCGACCTTGATCGTTTGGAGGAGCCGCTAGAGGAGGATGTTATGCCTCCCTTATACTTCGGGTGCGTCCGCGTCTCCTGCCAAACGTTAAGATATTCGAACGACTTACCGTTCATGGATTGGTAGGTGCTCAGAGCGGCGGTGATGATGTCGACCTCGCTTCGGCCGCTCCCGGCATTCCGGGACTCCTGGATGAAATAGCCGTTGAACTTGCCAATTTCTTCGTTGGCTCGGCCGATGCAGTTGCGCACCATACTCTCTTTGCGCTCGATCGTTCCGGGCGGCCGGTTTGCATTGTACCAGCTAGAGACGCGCCACCAAAAGTGATCGCCGGATTGGTTCGTTCCAACCACCGCATCTTCGGAGATTTCCAAGTACGCCTTGAACAATCTTTCCATCTCCGCCGGTGAGTACGGTGTGCGGACACCGGCGCGAGATGGAGGAATCGGCATTTGGGAAGGGGCGTGATGCCTAGGCTCCGGTGTCCACCCGTAGCGCCCTTCGGAGGCACATTGGTCGTTGATTGGGTATGGACGATAGCCACCCGGAACGGCCGAATCTTGGGTTTGAGGATGGGCCGAATATTCCGTTTCCGGACTAGGAAACGGTTGTGAACTGAACCATTCGGGGTTCCAACCGTGGGAGCCCGAAGGGTTATCGTCTTGGCCGGACATAGTGATGTTGTAGGGTATGAGAGAATGAAGATGAAAATGGATATGAGAGAATGGAGATGAGAATGGATATTGGAGAATGATGATGAGAGTTGTGTAGTTTGATGTGAATTTTTGGGGTGAAATTGGGGGTATTTATAGATGAAAGTGTGTATTTTTGGGGTAAAAAAAATGAAAAAAAAATTAAAAAGGTGTAAAAAACGGTTATAAACGGATATATTTTTTTGGGGAAGTGAATTTTTTTTATTATTATTTTTTATCGGTTTTTTTAATAAAAAACCTATTTTTTAAAAAATAAAAATAAAAAAGTTTAAACACAACGGCTATGCCGTTGACGAATGGGAGCGCGACACGTGTGCGTCCGCTGGCACGGACGTGCTCGATACATCGAGCAGCGCCGTGCCAGCGGCGCGGCTGCAGCGGCGGCGTTCCTTCGCCTTGCCAACGGCGCGGACGGCGGTGGCGACTTTCGCCACCGCTGCGGATGCTCTATCACTCTTATCAATATGATACTCCATCACGTACTAAGAAGGAAAGAGTTCATACTTTTCAAGGACGTATGGAGCATGCATTTGAAATGGTACGGGAATTTGTGCATAATTGATTAAGTAAAAAAAGAGAAATTTCGGAAAAAAGAGTTAAATTCGCTGACCTTTCAAAATTTGACATTCAATTCGCTGACCTTTCGGAATATGGGATCGGGGCATGCAAATCTTTTAGAATAAGGGATTTTTGTATATTTATCTCTTTCTATGCTTTTCTCTTATTATATCTCTTATAACATTTATGAATTGACCAAATTATCCACATAAAATTTAAATTCCAAATTCTAAAACTCTTCTCTGCTCGTTTGAAAGTTTTCCAGACAATTGATACAAGAATTCTTTAAAACTGAAAAAAGAATACCCATTTTTTCAAACAAACAGATAAAGAAAAATTGAAAACAAAAACATAATCGAATTAAGGGAAGGAAAATGTCCTTCTTTCTCTCCCTGTCACATAAAGAAGAAATCGGCAACAAGAAATCGGCAACAAAAATATAGACAAAAAGTAATTAAAACTGAATGCAGACATAAATTCCACAGGAAAACGGTAGCAAAAACTAGGGGGGAAGGGGAACGGAACTCTTTTAGTTTTAGATTGTTGGCTCTTCTTTAGAATTACATAGTACAGAAACATGATCGGTAGAAAAGTTTCAGAATCTGAGATTCAATTTTTAGGTGGGTAATTTGGCCAATTCATAAATGTTATAAGAGATATAATAAGAGAAAAGCATAGAAAAAAGAGAAATATACAAAAATCCCTTATTCTAAAAAATCCGCATACCCCGATCCCATATTCTGAAAGGGCAGCGAATTGAATGTAAAATTTCAAAAGGTCAGCGAATTTAACCCCTTTTTCCGAAATTTCTCGTAAAGAAATTATGTCAAAAGTAGTTAAAATAGTGTTAGTAGATAGTGATGCCCACATTATTATTAAGATTTAATGAGTTGTAATGGCAGATATAGTAGTATACGTTGTAAATAAATTAATGTATATGTGTAATGAGTTGGGATAAGTTTCCATAAATGAAAATGTCCATATTTTTATAGGACGGAGAAGTAATTCATTTTGTGTTCAAATCAATGTTTTAAAAATTGGACTAGTAAGTAAACAAACGAAAGTGTTGGTTCATAATTTAATTGGTTAGACCAGTTAAATCACTTGTCGAACCTAACAAATATATAAATTACATAGTATATAAATGCACAAAAAATTAACAAATGATATATACTCCATTATTTACATTCCATATAAAAAACATTAAATTATACTCCCTCCGTCCTCAAAGAATATAAACTTTGGGTTTGGCACGAGTTTTAATGCAAAATTGGTAAAGTAAGAAAGAGGTAGAGAGGAAAAAAAAAATTAAAGTATTGTCAGTGGAGAATGAGTCTCACCTTATTAGTGAAAAAAGACTTTCTAAAATTAGGAAGTGCACATTCTTGTGGGACGGACTAAAAAGAAAATAGTGCATTTTCTTGTGGAATGGGGAGAGTGTTAGTTATAGATATAACATAAATAGGGGTGGGGAATTATACCGAAATACCGGAATACATGACTTACCGTACCGAAAATACGGTATTTTCGGTATACCGTAGTTTTCGGTACGGTATGATACCGTACCGAAAGATTCGGTACAGTAACGGTATTAGATTTCCTATACCGCGGTATACCGAATCTTCGGTACACCGGTGTATACTGGCATACTGAATCGTCGATATATATCGACGCTTCGGTATACCGTGGTATACGATTGATTATTATATATATAAACATATATATATATATATATATATATTATGTTATATTTATACTTAAATTTAAAAATATAATTCTCTATTATACAAAAAAGGAATTGTTTTTTTGAATATTTTGAGTATAATAGATTTTTTTTTCAGTATTACAGGTATAACGGTATGTCGTACCGCAGGACGGTACTCCCTCCGTCCCACTGAAGATGACTCACTTTCCTCTTTAGTTTGTTCCAACCAAAATGACACATTACTAAAAATGAAAACACATTTTTATCTCTACTTTATTCCCTTTCTCTTACTTTACTCTCTCCACTTAATACACAAAATAATGTTGCATAAAATCTCGCGCCGCCCAAGGAAGGAGTCATCTTCCTTGGGACGGAGGGAGTATCAAAAACTATCTTACCGAATTCCGTTATACCTAAAAACTCGGTATGGTATCGGTATGATGTTTGTCATACCGTAACTTTTGGTACATATACGGTATGGCACTCACGGTACGGTATACCGTACCGAATCACCCCTAAATATAAATATAAAAATATTCAAATATTAAAATTTAAAGATAATGAACTTTAATTAAAACATTTTGTCAATAAATATGATACTACCTCCGTTTACAGAAAATAGATTATCGTTTTGGACAGTCCACCGAAACTAAACCAAATTCTAAATATAGAAAGTTTTAAACAAATAAATATTATTAATAATATGGACTACACAATCTACTAACACTTCTTCCACCACATTTTTCCTCTTTCTCTCTCTTACTTTACCAGTTATACATTAAAATTCATGTCATGTGACGCCCCGAAAATTTCGCATCGGTTTTTGAAGCATAATTTCTTTTCTCTGTAAAACGAGGAAGTTTTTGCGTTAGAGATAATTAAAATTTTCGACATGGAGTTCATTGGAAATTCTTCGCAAGCGACTAGTTGAATATAATTACAAAGGATGACTTAAGTAGTATCTCATTTTATCCCGTTGGACAAAGTACTGGTAATTTATGAATCAAGAATCACCTTGCAAAAATATCAATGCTGGGAGAAGAAATTTCCAATAAATTGTAATTGAAAGAAAGTCAAAAGGATCTCCAATTGGAAATAGAAATAACAGAAGATGCTAAGAGTTATCAAATGATATACCACATATACATAAGGGAATGTATGAACGTGTATAATGTTTATTCCTGCATGGGATATCATGTGAAATGCTAAAATAAAATAAGTGTATAATGAGGATATAAGTTGTATACATGATTGCATACATGAATATGTGAAGGTGGGAATACATGCTACTTTTATGTATGAAAATCTAGAAGCTACACTTCATAAAAAAGGAAATGTGGAAGCCAAATGCACAAAGGTGCAAGTCTACCTTCCACAAGCAGTAGGATACTTATCATATGTGAGGATTTAATGGAAATAAGTATAGCTACTTTACAAAAGGCATCCTGCTTCATCAAACCAAAATGAGCAAAGGGATAACTAGAAGTTCTTTCAAATCCTCCTTGAGATCTTCTCTACACATATCTCGATTCTTGATCCTCACTCCTAGGCATGCACAAATCAAACCGAACCGGGGGTTAACCGCCGGTTCATAACCCGGAACCGGAACCGGCGGCTGTTCGAACCGCCGGACGGTTCGGTTCAGGTTCACGATTTTCAGAAACCGGAACCGTCGGTTCAACGGTTCGAACCGGCGGTTCAAATAAAAATAAAAAAAATATTTATTATTTATAAAAATTAATTTTTATATTTAAAAATTAATTTTCAAAAAAAAATAAATACAAAAATTTCATAATATCTCATATTTATTTGTTGGGCCTCTGAATTCTAAGAAACCATTCTTGGTTGTTTCTCTTTTATAAAGACATTCTTGAATATTTTATGTTTCACTTTCGATGTAGGAAAAATATGTTGAAGTATTTTCTTTTATAACTATATGTTTAGATCATTTATTAATCTTTTTCCAATGTAGAAGACAAAACTTTCTTTATTTTTTACATTTTATTATTTACTATTTTTATATTTATTTTTGTCATAATTCCTTTTTTATGACAAATTTATAGTTTATAATAGCATCAACTAGAATAGTTTAGTTATAATAGTTTAATTAAATTTGAATGTGGCATATTGCTCATAATTTGTATATTTATAGAATGTGGACATGTTCAAATAATTGGATTTAAATGTAGGTATGTTACTCATTTTTCCCAATGTATTGATTAAAATGTGCAAAAAGCAACAATTAATATAATTTGTATAAGAATGATAAAAATAAACGATTAAAAAAGCAACCAATATTTAAATTTATTGTTTAAGACTTCGTCTTTAGTGATTTGTAATTGTTGTAACTTGTAGCATCATTTAAATTTATATCAATAAAGCAATTTTCTTCGTGATTTTTTGAATTTTATTTACGCACATTCCATAGATAAATAAAGAAGAAAATGCAAAAAAAAAAACTGAACCGCCGAACCGGCCTGGGACCGGCGATTTTGAACCGTCGCCCGAACTGGCGGTTTTTTGAACCGGAACCGGAACCGCCTAAACCCTTGGCGGGCCGGTTCAGGTTCATGATTTTTTTGAATCGTGAACCGCCGGTTCCGGTTCAGAACCGGCGGTTTTTAAACCGTGTGCATGCCTACTCACTCCATGCCAAGAGGTCAATTTGTAGTCTCAAAAATGGTTAGATTCCTTCATCAACAAAACCCAAAGAAAAATTTTATTCATGAAGATGGAAAAGCATGAATTAAATCTTGAAGAAGTATCTCCTCCAAGCTTGAGGAAGAAATAAAGTGGCATAAGAGCAATGAGCTCACCAAGTGAACAAATGAGGAAAAACACATCCTCCATTAGGAATCAAATCTTACGATGGAATCAGCCACAATGTATCCTCCCAAACTTTCACAATAATAGAGATAGAGACAAATATTACATGGTGATGTGAGCTCATTTTTTAAGCTCAAAATAGAAGTGAGATCAGTCTAAAGGCATCTCCCCACATCTTACACAATTTAGAGATCATTTTTTAAGCTCAAAATAGAAGTGAGATCAGTCTAAAGGCATCTCCCCACATCTTACACAATTTAGAGATCATTTTTAAGCTCAAAATAGAAGTGAGATCAGTCTAAAGGCATCTCCCCGCATCTTACACAATTTAGGCATGGAAGCCTTATAGCCAAATTCAAAAGAGAAGAGAGAGAGGAACAACTAGCTCAAAGTAGAAGGTGCAAACCCCAATGCCTGCCACTAGAAGCCAAAAGCCTGGGCTATATAAACAGCCATACCACACCACTTCCTCCAACACTTTCTAACACTTAGAATTTTCATCGAGGAGTAGCAAGGAGTGGAGGAGGAGCTGCAGCTACTTGAGGTCTTAAGAATCCCAATCCAACAGCCTCCATCACAAGGTAAAGTCCACCACTCCTCAACATCATTTAGGAGAATAGCTTTCATATAGATTTCTGCGGTGACAAAATACAATAGAACCTAGAACCATGGACAGCCACATAAGTAGCTCAAGAACATAGACAAAATCCTCACAGCAACATAGCAAACTTTAGAAGTAGAATTTAGAACATAGCTACTGCCCAAGTTTTGATATGTAACATGCTAATTGATAAAAGGATTTAGGACAAAGAACAAGTCCTGCATCGCATTCAAATACTCCCGACAACAAGTAGAGACCCTCTATAGCTACGGCCCTTGAGAGGCTTAATTAAAATAAGCTAAGATAGAAGACTTAGCTTAGCTCAGATGGAAACTGTCCGGCGATGATGATCGGTCGACGATGGAGCCCCGAAGACCGCTGCACGATCTTCGCGGGGCAACGGGTGTCCTCGTGCGTCGGGCTGCGGCGGACAGTGCAGCGATGGGGACTCTCGGACGGGCCCGACAGACGGGGTGATGACACCGGCAGGAGATGGGAAGCGGTGCTGTGATTCGCCGGGAAGTAGGCTCGCGAAGGGGTGACGATGGTGGCGACAGCGGCTGGTCGGTCGCGACGTATTACGACCTTACTACGTGACTTCCCATTCTTAGCTCGTAACACACAAATCCACCAACAATACAATGAATCAAACGATAATATGCAACACAATTAATGATCGGAATAAGAGGAATTGTATAGATCGTAATCCAAGGAAAACAACAACAACAATGCGTAGGAAAATATAGAGAGAATGCTCTAGATCCACGATCTAAGCACAACAACAATCACAACACAACACACGCCTAAGGTGTGATCTCGGTTCATGTTATACTCTGCTCTCCACACGCTTCCCGCCTCTGTTCCATGTCACCACGGCTACTAATCACACGCTCGCGCCCTTTACACGTCATCGCCACCTCAACATGTTAGTTAGGATGTCGCATGCACCAATTATTGATCTAGCACAGCTTATTGAATCATCTACTACCTTATATGTTGCATGCATGTATGTAAAATGTGGATATAGTCATGCATGCAACAATAGCCCCTCGTTAAGGTGCCTTGTCCTCAAGGAACCAATGAAATCTCTCTTTAATCACATCTTCAAAAAACTCCCATGAAGCGTCGGCCGGAGATCTTCCAACCCAATGAATCAGCCACTTAGTCACTGCTTGAATTTGCCATTTTACCATCTATCTCTCCAAGATAGCTTGAGGTACAACATCCTTAATATGGGATATATTGGGTAGATCAGTTACAAGACCTGTTGGTGGAGCAGCTGGCTTCAACAAGGACATATGAAATACATCATGGATGGTGGCCGAGGAAGGTAAGTTCAGCTTGTATGCAACCTTTCCAATTTTATCCAGTATCTGATATGGGCCAAAATACTTCGGTTCAAACTTGCGGTGCTTTCCTCTGATAGATCTTTGTCTATAATCTTGCAACTTCACCCATACCCATTCTTCTATCTCAAACTCCTTATCACTCCTATGTTGATCAGCTTGTCTTTTCATTCTCTCTGCTGCTTTGTGTACATTTCTCTTGAGTATACTGATCATTTCTTCTCCGTCTCTCAAAGTCAAATCCACAGCCTCCACATTAGAATCTCCAGGTAAATAAGGAACATGTAGAGGAGCTGCATAGCCATATAAAGCTTCGAATGGAGTCATCTTGATACTAGAATGGTATGAGGTGTTGTACCAATACTCTGCTAAACCCAACCAGTGAGACCAAGAATGAGGCTTCTCTCCAATAGCACATCTCAAATAACATTGTAGGCACATGTTAACCACTTTAGGTTGACCATCTGTTTCTGAGTGATAAGCAGTAGAGCAGAGTAATTCAACACCCAACAATGTTAAGAATTCCTTCCAGAAACTGGCCACAAAGATAGCTCCCCTATCACTCTGGCATTCCATGTAATTTAAAAACTGAATCCAAGAACACTTCAGATACTTTCTTGGCTGTAAAAGGATGTGACAAAGCCATAAAGTGTGCATATTTACTGAGCCTATCCACCACCACAAGTATAGTATCATTTCCTTGTAAACTTGGAAGAGCCTCAATAAAATCTATAATTAAATCTGTAAAGAGAGCAGTAGGCATTGGAAGTGGTTGTAGCACCCAGATGGAGAAGTGTTACATGGTTTATACTTCTGACAGGTAACACAAACTCTCACAAATTCTCTGACCTATTTTCTCAACTTTGGCCAATAGAGCAGGGCAGAAATCCTCTTATAAGTCCCTAATGCTCCAGAATGTCCAGCAAGAGCAGACTCATGGAAGATGGATAATATTTGAGCCTTAAATTGTAACTCATTTCCCACCACTAGCTTGTCATTTCTTCTTAATTCTCCTTTATTCCAGCTAAATTTGGGATGAGATTCTTCATTTTGTTGTTTCTCATTCAATAGTTGTTGTACTTGTGGATCATTCTTCCAAGACTCTTTAATTTTTGCAATCAGCTCCAATGGAATTATTAAGGAAGTTAGTGCATAAGTCAACATTTCTGGCACTCTAGATAAGGCATCAGCCACTGAGTTTTCAATGTCTTTCTTGTATCTTATCTCATAATCAAAGTGCATAAGCTTAGTCATCCAATCTTGTTGAGTAGGTGTAGTTAATTTATGCTCTATCAGATATTTTAAACTTTGATGATCAGTTAAGATGATGAACTTCTTACTCTGCAGATAATGATACCATTTCCTAACTGCCATCAAAATTGCTAGCAATTCTTTTTCATAAACATGATAGATTCTGGTACCTTGGAGATAGAGATTTGCTGATGAAAGCTATAGGGTGCTTGCCTGCATTAGAACTGCTCCAATTCCCACTCCTGAGGCATCAATTTCAACAACAAAATCTTTGGTGAAATCAGGTAAAGCCAATACAGGAGCTGTGATCATAGCAACCTTCAATTTTTCAAAAGCTTCTTGTGCCTCTGCTATCCACTTGAATACAACACCTTTAATCACTTCTATCAGGGGCCTAGATATCACTCCATAGTTATGTACAAATCTCCTGTAGTACTCCGTTAGGCCTAAAAAACTCCTAACTTCCTTAGCCGTTTTATGTTGTGGCCAATTCTTAACTGCTTCAATTTTTCCTTCATCCGTAGCCACTCCTTTGTTTGATTTAATGTGACTGAGGTATTCCACTTCCTTACACCCAAAGGCAATGCTTCTTCATTAATTCCATTACTATTCTCAGATGATGCTCATGCTCCTCTTTACTGCTGCTATATATAAGGATATCATCAAAGAAAACCATAATAAATTTCCTCAAGTGTTCTCTGAAGACTGTATTCATTAAATTTGAAATGTGGCTGGGGCATTTGTTAAACCAAAAGGCATTACCAAGAATTCATAATGACCTGAGTGAGTTTTGAAGGCAGTTTTGTGTATATCTTCTGGTCTCATCCTCACTTGCCAGTAGCCAGACCTCAAGTGTATTTTGGAGAACCAAGCAGCCTTTCCCAACTCATCAAGAAGCTCTTCTATTGCAGGTATATGATACTTATCGTTCACAGTGATTGTATTCAAGGCTCTGTAATCTACACACATTCTCCACGAAGAGTCTTTCTTCTTCACTAATACAATAGGACTTGCAAAAGCACTCTCACTATACCTTATTACTCCAGCTTTCAACTTATCATCAATCATAGCCTCAATCACATCTTTCTGCTGAGCTGCATATTTATAAGGTCTCATATTCACTACTTCTGTACCTTCTTTTAGAATGATTTTTTGATCTTGTTCCCTCTATGGAGGTAATGTTTTTGGTTCCTCAAATAAGTTTTCATATTCCTCCAGAATCAGATTAAGATTTGGCCAAATCTCTTCTGTACTGATCTTACAGCAACAACTAAAGTCAGTTTCAACCGAGGGCATCCATTGGCTTAGCTTCCTTTCATTCTCATCTACCTCCTTTTGATTAAGTGAAGCTGCTCAGCTTTTGGTGACCACATCTCCCCTTGCAACTTCACCTCTACACCATACATTTCAAAAACCATGCTAAGTTTATTGAAATTCCACTTAATTTCTCCTAAGGTAGATAACCGTTCCCCACCAAGTATGAGATCATAGGTCTCCAGACATATAATATAGACTTCTGCCTGAAACATAGCTCCTTGCATTTCCCATTCAAGGTTGCTACACTTTTGATTGTATTGCAAAATTTGCTCATTAGCTACTTCCACTGCTTTTGAATTTACTGGAAGAAGTTCACAATTTACTTTCTTAGCCACTTTAGCACTTAGGAAATTATGAGTGCTACCTATGTCTATCAGGATTGTCAAGATCTTTTTTCTGGCATATTCCTTTAATCCTCATGACTTGAGGTCCATCCTTTCCCCAAACTGCATGTAAGGACAGCTGCAAATCAGATTTCTCTACCTCTGCTTCCTATTCACTCTCTTCTTGCTCCTCACTCTTGACTACTTCCCCCAGCTCTATTAACTGTATAACATAGGACCTTCTCTTAGCACATTGATGGTTTGGAGTGAATTTTTTAGGACACCAAAAACACTCTTTCTTTGCCCTCTTTTCTTTCTTTTGGTGTTAGATTTGTACTTGCTCTGACCCCTCCCATTCGACTACTATCCTTATTTCCTCTACTCCAATTGCTCAGATTTCCAGTAGGTTTGCTAGTAGCTGTAACTGCCAATGGTTTAAAATAGCTACTACTTGTTTGTACATTGCTTTGAGCTCCTTTCGACCTTCCCCCCAAAGCCTTCACAGTAAGCTCTTGCAGTTTGGCCAATGAATAAGCCTCTGCTAATCTTTCGGTCGAAACATTCTCACAGGCATTTGCAACTCATCAATCAATCCAGATAAAAAGAAGCTCAACGCTTGATCCTCTCTAATACCTGCTCTCGGATATAATTCATCAAAAGTATCCATATAATCCTGCAGCATACCTTTTTGTTTAAGATTCCTGAGATCTGCTAATGGATCTTCATACGCACGAGCTCCAAAACGCGCAGCTAAGGACGAGTTGTAGCAAGCCCAATCTGCATAGGCCATATCCCCATGTAAACTCTCAAATCCTCGATGCCATTGCAGAGCCTTTCCTTCAAGGTGAATCGCCGGAACTCTTACTTTTTCTTCGTCCTGCACTTTCGCCACTTGAAAAAATATTCCGCTCTCATCATCCATCCTTCAAATCCATCTCCATTGAACTTAGGAAATTCGTAGCATGTAGATCTTCCCCAATTGCTCCTTCCTTCGCTCCAGTTTCCTCCACTACTACCTTCTCCATTATCCATTGCCGATTTGCTCTTTTAATTTTGTAGATTAATCGCAGCAATTGCCTACGTTAACTCTTCTAATTTTCCTCCTTGAACTTGCATTACTAGCTCCAGAATTTCACCCATCCTTTGCTTCATCATTTCCATTATCTTCTTCTCCATTTCTGCACCTCGAGTCACCGTGCCAACGTCCGGAGATTGATTGCTCTGAATACCACTTGTTACGACCTTACTACGTGACTTCCCAATCTTAGCTTGTAACACACAGATCCACCAACAATACAATGAATCAAACGATAATATGCAACACAATTAATGATCGGAATAAGAGGAATTGTATAGATCGTAATCCAAGGAAAACAACAACAACAATGCGTAGGAAAATATAGAGAGAATGCTCTAGATCCACGATCTAAGCACAGCAACAATCACAACACAACACACACGTAAGGTGTGATCTCGGTTCCTTTTATACTCTGCTCTCCACACGCTTCCCGCCTCTGTTCCACGTCACCACGGCTACTAATCACACGCTCGCGCCCTTTACACGTCATCGCCACCTCAACATGTTAGTTAGGATGTCGCATGCACCAATTATTGATCTAGCACAGCTTATTGAATCATCTGCTACCTTATATGTTGCAACACGACGGTGGTGGCGGAGAGTGCCGGCGGCGCAAAGGCGCTGCATGGCAAGTGGCCGACGACGGTGGAGTATTGGCGGCAGAATCGATTGAGGAGAGATGGAGTGGCGTGAAGAAGAGGCGCCGCTGCTCCTTCCTTGCAATTTGGGATTTTCAGATTTTGGGAGTTCCTTTTTCATTGTGGGTATGATTTTGAGAAAATGGAAGAGTGAATTGGGGGAAAACTCACGATGGGAGAGGGAGTATATTTGGGCCATCTTCAAGTAATTAGTGAATTGAGCCAAGTTAATTGAGTGAGAGATTGGACTGATCCAATTTATTTAAGAATTTGCCCAAAAGAGAAAGAAAAAAAAAGGAGGGAATGGGCTGTGATGAATTAAAAGAGCTGGGCTGATTTTATTTAGTATTGGGCCATGACTTGTTAATTAATTGAAATTGGATTAGTTGTTGTGATTGGAAGTATAGGCCTCTTCAATTCATTTTACTTGGGCCGAGGTAATGAGTAGAACGACCGATTATATTATTGAGTTGAGCAGAAGAATATATTTGGAAGGATTGGAGCTTATATTGGACCAGTTAATTAAAGATTAGTGTGAGCCTACTACTACTACTACACGAAGTGAGCCGAGTTTCAAATAAGGAATGGACTTAACATTTGAGTTTGGGTCAATTAATTTAATTAAGACTTGGACCTCCTAATTAAATTAGGAAGAAATGAGTTGCCAATTCTACTATGCTTTAGACTGGAATTTATTAAAAGTTGAGCATTGGGAGCTTAACTAATTAATTCGGGAATAAATGGGTTAAGTTTCTAAAGGCGGAAAATTTTGAGAATCTCGGGCGGCCTTAAGAAAATTCAAAGAAAAGATTTTGAAAGGGATTTTCCATGAATCCATACTTTATTAAATAAGTGCCTAAGTGGTTATTTTCGAGAAAATAGAATTTCCCCAAAATTAGTAAAGTGAATAATCAAATCCTGCGAAGTAGTGAAGCCTGAGGTAGGATTAAGAAAATCTTATAAGCCGAGACTAAGATATATGTGCTATCGAATAGGATGCATGCATTCTTTTCTCAAGAGAAATAGTTCAAGTACTAATTAGTGTGTTACGCTGTTTTTGTTAAAAATGCTATTTTTTGCTGGGAGGCAAAGTAAGGCCGACGCTAGAATTTTAATTGAAGAGTAAACGTATCAGATGGTCTTTCTTTTAATATCCAACACATTAGTGTGGATATAAAGCAAATAGTTGTGAAATTATGAAATATCATCTTTTCTCAAAATGAAGAGGTGATTATTTTTTTTCAAGTTGTTGTCATACCATAAAATGTTTGTTTTCGAGGCCTATCTGTTGGACTGTATGTTTGTTGGTTTTGGCTCCCTCGCGCACTCTATTCCAAATCGTAACATTTTGGCTACGCCAAAATGTTACGATTTGGAATAGAGTGCGCGAGGGCTGTGAGCCATCCAAGAGGGTTGGCCGGCTATGGTGTCCGTGGAAGGTGGCCACCTTCTCGGTACACGACTTGCAGATATGGTATGAATTATGGAAGAACTTAGCCTGATCAGACGAACTTTTAGCTTACAAAAGAATTTAGTAAGCTCGGGTCTTTTAAGGGAAACCCCCATGTGTTACTGTGATGGATGACAACTGTATATATGATGCATGTTTTGATTTTCGGCATGTGTCCACTGAGTACTCCTGTACTCAGCCCTGCATGTATTTATAAATGTGCAGATTAAGCAATAGGGTGGAGGTGTGCTGATCAGAGTCGATGCTACTTAAGTAAATAAATGTGGATCTCCCGACGCTTCGTGTCTTCATACGCGAAGTCATTCTCTGGACTTTTTTCGCTGTAGTTTGTTAAGAGAGAATAGTGAACTCTCATCATCGAAACTCTAATTCATTTTGATGAAATGCTATTGTTATTTAAATCCTTGTAATCGAATACTTGGATCCTATCTTGTGATATTGTTTGACTTTTCAATATGCAAGTTCTATTCTCATTTCTTCCCTATTTCTTTAAATCCTTTTATTAGTCGCGGTTTACCCGCTTTTGCTCATCCTTAGCAAAGTGCGGTCGTGACACGTCATTTACAACTTATTCTATTTTTATGGACGGAGATAGAAATATTTAGTTAGTTTAAATAAAAATTTATCATCACACACATAAAAATAAAGTTCATACTATTTCAAAAAAGTACACGTGTGAGAAGCAATATTACAAAAATATAATTAAACAAGAATTACTAATAAGTATAGATAAAAATATATACTAAAAATTATTAAATGCTAAAATATAATTAATAATATGTCATAAAGTATTAATTATACTATGTAAAAGTGAGAATAAAATTTACTAATACAATATAATTAAAAATTAGGAGATGATAATAGCAATAATAACAATAATAATAATATAATATATTCCCTATGTCCCACTTTAGATGACACATTTTTTTCGCACCATGTTTTGAAAAAATGATACTCGCTCCGTCCACGAAAAATAGTTACATTTGGGAAGTTCATAAGAAATAGTCTCATTTCTAGAGATGGAATGTTTATCTTTGATACTTTACTTATTTTTTCTCCTCTTTATCATACTTTACCCACATTTTCTCCCATCTCTCTTATTTTACCAATTTCTTATTAAAACTTGTGCTGCCTGTAAATGAGATTATTTTTTGTGGACTGAGTGAGTAATAAATGGTTAAAATGGAAAAAATTAAAGTAAGAAGCAAACAATTTTGGTTGGGCACAGATTTAATGCACAATTAGTAAAGTAAGAAAGAGATCAAAAGAAAAAATAATTAAAGTATTGTTAGTAGAGAGTGAGTCTCACCTCAATAAAGATAAAAGAGTTTTCAAGAGTCAAAAGTGCATATTCGTGTATGACGGACTAAAAAAGAAAGAGTGCATACTCTTGTGGGATAGAAGGAGGTATCATTTTCCCAAAATACATGCGAAAAAGAAATGTGTCATCCAAGATGAGACGGAGGAAGTAATTAACAATACTTAAAGAATATATAACTGAACGAAATTCTTTTGATGAAAAGCAAATGCTCAAGTCACAAAATGGCGAGATACAAAAAAGGCAAGCTAAAAGGCAAGATCACTAACAAATTCGAAACCCCCTACCTTCTTCCAGAATAAGTGATCCAAACCAAGCAAACAATAACCTGATCAAGTAGCCCAACAAAGCAACAAACCAACCACCACCTCACCATGCCTAAATCCACAATAGTGCCACAAGAGAATGTAAAACTAAGAAGAGCCTAGAGCTCAACAAAAGTCAGCAGCACAACCACCACATGAGAAGGTAAAACTAAAACGAATTATTAGATTGGGACGTTGGGTGGATAAAAGTTTCATACATGTATATTCTTAAGAATAGATAATGTTCACAATATTTCAATAAAGCTTTTTGGTGGAGCGATAGAGGTGTTTGAAATCTAGATGTGAGTTCATGGGTTTCAAGTCTTACTAGGAAGAAGTTTTATGAAAAAACCTGCTTTTGATTCCCGATCGAACCAATTCACGACGGTCAAACATGTTAGGGCTTTTAGGGGTAAATCGGACTAGACTACGTCGGTTCGTGGTTGGACCAGATAAACCGGTCAGTACGGTCCTGTTTTAAAAACATTGATTAAGACCCAAAAATTTTATTTAAAAAGTAGTAAAAGCATTTACTAGTGTAAAATTAAGACTACGTTTATTAGCAACCATCCAATCCAACCCACTATCCATTTTTTCAATATTTAGTTAATTTTTATCTCCTCCACATCATCTTTCACATCATCAATATTCATCCAACCCAACAACATCATTTTTGATGATCTATCAATACCACCCAACCACACCATTATACATTTATATTTATATATTAACATGAAATATTTATTATTGTAATCCTCCTCTATAGTTAGCAACAAAGGAAATTAAAAGAATATGAACTTGTAGGAAAGATCAAAGATTATAGGAGGAGAAAAAATGATAATTTTTTTGTATGCAAACTATAGTAAATGTGGTCTCTATTTATAGATGATGACATTTTAAATTTTGGTATAATTTTTATAATTATTTAATATAATATATATAAATTTTAAAAGAAAAAAAATTATTAACCAATGAGATTATGCCATTTGGCATAATCTTATTGGATGAATGAAGGGAGACAAGCCGGTTAGTGGTGGGTGTGGAAGAGACCAAGGTCTTGGAGAGAGAAGGACCACTTCCTTCAATTTTTCTTTTTTTTTAAATGGAAATGAGGTGGCGGTCGACCTCTATCGACCGATAAACATGGTCTAAGGGATATTGATCCCGAAAATTATAAACTTTGGCTAAAATTTAGTATTTTCCATTAACTTTAAAATTAGTCTTAAATTTTCCAACTTTACATTTTTTTTGTTCTTTCCCACAACAGGTTAATCACAATATCCAACTAACTTAAGTACATTTTTTTTATCTTACTTGGCACTACTAAACCAACATGGTTTTGCATGTGGCTTTTTATTCTACTTGTCACAAATTAAAAAGTGGTCTAAAATATCTTAAATATTTCACAGTGGTCCACGTATAATAAGTTTTCGCCGAATATATCTTATTTGGGTTGGGAAATAACTAACATAACGTATAATTTGTGATATTTAAGACCAATTTTAAAGTTCATCAAGAATACCAAAATTTGGTCAAAATTCATGATTTTATAACGACAACCTTGTTATTTTCTCCAAAAGTATCCTTTTATACATGTATATAGTAAACCGTATGAATTCTTCTTGGTAATTATCTAAATACTTTTTATACAATAGCAACAGTATTTTTTTTATTTAATACTATCAAATGTTATTAAAATACGTACATTAGAGGAAAGAAGGATTGCAAAATTGTACATCCATGCTTTTGTACCTCAGTAAATAGAGACAATATTAGAAATGAGCCACTCACCCCTTAAAAGGCCTCATAAGGGGAAGGGTTATCCACACTTATATAGGTGAGCTAGGATCGTTACCAAGTCGATGTGGGACAAGAATTATGAAAGGGTTATCCACACTTATATAGGTGAGCTAGGATCGTTACCAAGTCGATGTGGGACAAGAATTATGAATTTTAACACGCCCCCTCACGTGTGGGCCGGAATGACACATCGGACTTCCATCACGTGGGTAGGCAAGAGAAGAGATAAAGAGATATAATCCATCATCGACTTGGGCCCGCTCTGATACCATATTAGAAATGGGCCACTCACCCCTTAAAAGGCCTCATAAGGGGGAGGGTTATCCACACTTATATAGATTAGATGAGATCTTCACCAAGTCGATGTGAGACAGAATTTAGAGAATTTAACAGTTTGTGATATGTTTTCTAATAATTATGAATTTAAATGTCATAACAGATTGGTTAGGTATAAGTTTCATTATGCTTGGAAATAGTTGTTGATATTTTTTATTTATTTTTTTAAATATAGGTGGAATTTACCAAGCAAGAATTAATTTTAGCATCTCTCTTTCTTTCGAAGCAGCTGATCTCATGCCATCTCTCTTTCTTTGTCTGTTAAAATTCATAATTCTTGTCCCACATCGACTTGGTAACGATCCTAGCTTACCTATATAAGTGTGGATAACCCTCCCCCTTATGAGGCCTTTTAAGGGGTGAGTGACCAATTTCTAATATGGTATCAGAGAGGGCCCAAGTCGATGATGATTTTCTCTTTATCTCTTATCTAATATGGAAGATCGATGTCCTTTCCGGCCCACATCGATGATGATTTCTCTTGCATTGCCTACCCACGTGATGGAAGACCGATGTCCTTTCTGGCCCACACGTGAGGGGGCATGTTAAATTCTCTAAATTCTGTCCCATATCGACTTGGTGAAGATCCCATCTAATCTATATAAGTGTGGATAACTCTCCCCCTTATAAGCCCTTTTAAGGGGTGAGTGACCCATTTCTAATACAAACCCAAGATATCATACTACATCATGCAAGTTCAATACATGTGCGTGGTTCAATTTGTCGTGGTGACCCTCTGCACGATTTCTCACCTTATGTATAACACTTTCATGGCCAAGGAGACTCCGTAACTCACTGCAATAGATACCATCGACACCCACATTGTCGACGTGGCTAATGCTCGGAAAAATCTGGACCTGTGTTGCCCCGCTGGTGATGAGGAATATTGTTATCACAGATTAACACAAGGCCGTGCTGTTAGCCCAAATTATTTAAATGATTGAACAATTCCGGATGAGTATATGCCATGATTTCCTTTCCAGCACTGTGTGAAGACGAGTCGTTTCCATAGTCATTTTGTGAAATAAGTATTTTAGATTGCAAAAGATTTGGATGGGTTCTCATATAAAATAAACTACTACAACTAAACAAGAAAAATGTGAAGAAAGGAAAGATAAACGTAATGAAAGATATTGATGGAATGAAATAACAATCTTATGTCTTCAGTTGAAATTAGTTAATTATTAAGAAAATCTTAATGTTATTATGACTCATAATGACTACCATTATGTTTTGATTAACAACTTATTTAGCAAATCTTTAATGTAACTTTAAAATGATTGACTGGTTATTACTATATTAATTAAAATTTTAGTTAAAAATTTTATATTAAGTAATGTGTCAGGAATCATATTCATTGAAACCATAGTTCGAATAATCCTTATCCTCAACAATATTATTTTTGTGACAAACAAACGGAGCTCCTAAAAGCGATGTTTGGCTGGCTTATAACTGAAACATTTGTCGTGTGAGAATAAATAATAAATTAGTATTATCTAAAGAAATAAAATAATTACTCCCATTTTCCATTAATATAAGTACTACCTTTCAAAATATTGAACCTCGCATATTTATGAAACATATCATTAACCAGTCTTTATGGCATGTGAAAGTTGGAAAATGCAAGTACATGAAGAAGCTCGCATGAAGCAGTTTTTCCACATCAAGATAGAAGTGAAGAGGTGAAGAAGCATACTCATGCATGCGATGAAATGGACGTTGGAATCTGACCGTTGTGATCATATGAGTGCTGACTCATAGCCTTGTCAGCGCTTAGTCAGCTTAGAAGCGGTTAGGAAGTTTGTTGAAAGTTAGTTGTGCCACCAAAATATCTTAATTGTAGTATAAATAGTGAGCTTGAGCTCTCTTGTATTTTGATTGAGATTTTATAAATAATATTCTCTTTTCTCTCAATTCTCTTTATCTTCTTATTATCAAAATGAATCGTGTGATTCAGTTTCTGTAAATTTCACATGGTACCAGAGCAAAATTGCTTCCGCTTATCATCATCTTCTTAGTTTTCTGTAATGGCGGCTCGGAATCCTCGTGGTGCTAATGCGGCTCCAATTCCTCCAATGGAGGATAGCTCGAGCCCGTATTACCTCCATCCAAGTGATAACCCAAGTTTTCAGCTAGTTCCTCACGTTCTAATCGGCTCCAATTACATCAATTGGAGTAGATCCGTTACCACAACTCTTTTGGCGAAGAATAAGATCGCCTTCGTCAATGGCACTCTTCCTCGGCCGACTGAGGACGATTGGTTGTTTTCAGCATGGCTTAGATGCAACAATATGGTTGTATCATGGCTGAGAAATTCCATTTCAGCTCAGATCTGCTCGAGCATCATGTATATTGATAATGCACATGAGATCTGGTCCGATCTACGTGATCGCTTTTCTCAATTGGACACAGCTAGAGTTTATCAACTGCGGCAGAAGATAATGTCACTCACGCAGGGGAATGAAGATGTTAACACATACTTCACTAATCTGAGGATACTCCGGGATGAGTATAGGCATTCTCAGCCTATCACTTGGTGCATTTGTGTCATTTGTCGATGCAATAGTGCATCTAAATGGAACAGCTATCAGGAAGAAGAATGCAGCATGCAATTTTTGATCGGCCTCAACTCCAGTTTTTCACAGATCCGATCTAGCATATTGTCTAAGATTCCAATGCCTTCTTTATCCAAGGTGTTCTCTCTTGTTTTGCAGGAGGAGAGGCAGCGCACAATTGATGGAAACTCATCTTATACATCAGTTGTTACTCCTTCAGTGAGTGAACAACCATACTCTGCCAATGCTGCTCAGTCTTATAACAGGAACAGGATATGCTCTCATTGTGGTAAAACAAACCACACGGTGGATAAATATTTTGTTCTACATGGATTTCCACCGAGTTTTGGCAAAGGCAAAGGAAAATTTAATGCTAAGGATGGTGGAAGTTTCTCCAAATCTGTCAATTATGTGGAGAACAGTTTTGATGAATGTGAGAAGAGTTCTATTTCCACCAGTGTTGATGTGCCATCTCCTGAGCAATGCCAGCAACTCATTCATCTACTGCAAACTCAGCTTGCTACAGCTGCTGCCACTCCCTCTCCACTACCTTCAGCCTCACCAAATAATCCTCCTACTACAAACTGTGCCTCATTCACAGGTACTATCTCATTCACTCCCTTTGTTCTTCTGTAATCACATCAAAGGCTCATTGGTTGCTATACACTGGTGCTACTTACCATGTTTGTTGTGATTTATCCATGTTTAGCACTATTCATCCACTAAAAATGCCTTTGTGCACCTTCCTAATGGTGCAACTGCTCCAGTCACACACATTGGATCCATTATCTTAAACTCATCTATAACCCTTGCTTCTGTTCTTTGTGTTCCTAGTTTTAGTTTCAATCTTATCTCCATCAGTTCTTTGACTTCCTCACTTCAATGCACTGTTGTCTTTACCCATAATTCTTTTGAAATTCAGGGAGCTTCTCGGGCAACTGTGATTGGGAGGGGTAGCCGAATAGGAAACATATACACTCTAGAGACTTCAGATCATGAAGAGCATCAAGGATCTTCTGATTTACCTGTTGTTCCTTCTTTTCCTTTAGCTTCAGCTTCTTCAGTTTCTACTTCTTGTTCAAATTCCTTTGTAATGTCTTGTGCAAATATTGTCACTGGAATTGATGTATGGCATAAAAGGTTGGGACATTTGTTCTTTGATAAACTGAAATCCATGTCTGATGTCTTACATTTCACACATAAATCTTCTTCATTGTGTGAGATTTGTCCCCTAGCCAAGCAGAAACATCTATCCTTTGAGAGATCAGACAACATTGCTGCTGATTGCTTTGACTTAGTGCATTGTGATACCTGGGGACCCTTCAATACTTCCACCAATCAAGGTTTCAAATATTTCCTCACTTTAGTGGATGATTGCTCTAGATTTGTTTGAACTTTTTTATGCAAAGCAAATCTTATGCTAAGGCAATATTGCCTCAATTCTTCAATATTGTCTTTACTCAGTTTGGCAAGAGAATTAAGGCAATTCGATGTGATAATGCACCTGAATTCCATATTCCATCTCTTTATTCTTCCTTTGGCACCATTATACAACACTCATGTGTTGAAACTCCTCAACAAAATGCCAGAGTTGAAAGAAAACATCAACACTTGTTAAATGTTGCTCGAAGCCTACTTTTCCAATCCTTCTTGCCTATCCAATTCTGGGGAGACTGTGTGCTCAGTGCCTCTTACCTCATTAATAGGCTCCCTTCTTCTGTTCTACCAAACAAATCAACTCCTTTTGAGATCCTATTTCAGAAAACACCATCTTACTCACACTTGAGGGTGATAGGGTGTTTATGCTATGCCTCAACTCTTCAACGAGGCAGAGATAAATTCTCCCCTAGAGCAACAAGGTGCATTTTGCTTGGTTATTCCTCTGACTTCAAGGGATATAAGCTTTTGAACTTGATGACTATGGAAGAGTTCATTACAAGGGATGTAGTTTTCCATGAGAATGTTTTTCCTCTATCTCACTTGGCTCCATCTCTTTTCCCAGAAACTTCAGAAACAGCTCCAGAAATTCTCTCTCCATCTAATAACACTCCTTCAACTCCAGATATAATCCCAGAGATCCCCTCTTCCTCTGATAATTCTCCATCAGCCAATAATAATCCCTCATCATCATTATCTCCTCCAGAAAATAACTCTTCTAGTTCTACAACTTCTAGAACCGGCAGATCAATAAAGCCACCTTCACACCTAACTGACTTCATTTGTAACTCTGTCAGCTCCACTTCTCCATATCCAATATCTGCCTTCTTTTCTCTATCTAAGCTTTCTCCTGAGTATCTCAAATACATAATCATCATGTCTGTCATATATGAGCCCACAACATACAACCAAGCATCTACATACCCTGAGTGGCAGCAGGCTATGCAAGATGAGCTTGCTGCATTTGCAAGAACTGAAACCTGGTTTATCACTGTGCTACCACTTGGGAAGATACCAATCGATTGCAAAAGGGTATATAAAGTCAAGTATAATCCAGATGCATCAGTTGAACGCTACAAAGCAAGACTTGTAGCCAAGGGCTTCACTCAACTAGAAGGTGTGGATTTTCTGGACACATTTTCACCCGTGGCTAAACTCACCACAGTTAAGCTCTTATTATCCCTTGCTGCAATCAATGGTTGGTCACTTTCTCATCTAGATGTTAATAATGCTTTTCTCTATGGAGATCTTGAAGAAGATATATACATGACACTTCCACCCGGTTATAAGGTTGATGGCAGACTGTTGAAGGGGCAACATCACAATCAACACTTGTTTGCAAGTTGAAGAAGTCTCTTTATGGCTTAAAATAAACATCTAGACAATGGTATTTGAAGCTTTCACAAGTCTTGAGAGGATTTGGTCTCCAACAGTCTGCTTCGGACCATTCATTCTTTTTCACGAATGGCCAAGATGGTTTCTTTGGAATTGTTGTATACGTTGATGATATCTTAGTGGCCACTTCTAATCCTCAGATAACAGAAGACTTCAAGGACTTCCTATCACAACACTTTAAGTTCAAGGACCTAGGAGTCCCTAAATATTTTCTTGGAGTTGAAATAGCAAGAAACAAGAAAGGAATTTTGATCTCCCAGAGAAAGTATGTGATGGATTTGCTGAGAGACACTGGGATGCTAGGATGCAAACCCTCAGCAGTACCCATGGACCCATTGAAGAAGTTAAGGATGGACTCAGGAAAGCCCATGGAGGATGCTTCAAAATATAGGAGACTTGTTAGCCGACTGCTATACTTGTCCATCACTAGGCCGGATGTAACCTTTGCTGTCCATAAATTGAGTCAGTATGTATCTAATCCCACTGATGAGCATTGGGAGGCTGCAGAGAAAGTGTTGAGATACTTGAAAGGAACCCCAGGCCACAGATTATTCTACTCAAGCAACTGCAAGATCAACCTTTGCATTTTTACTGATGCAGATTGGGCTTCATGCCAAGATACAAGGAAATCGATGACAGGATATTGTCTATATCTTGGAAGCTCTTTGATATCTTGGAAGGCTAAGAAACAAAACACCATTTCCAGATCATCAGCCGAAGCTGAGTATAGAGCAATGACACAAGCTACGTGTGAAGTGGTATGGTTCATAGCTCTACTTGCTGATTTTGGAATCAAAGTTGAGAAGGTTGTACCTCTGTATTGTGACAATCAATCGGCCATACACATATGCTCGAACCCGGTATTCCATGAGAGAACAAAGCATATTGAAATAGATTGCCATACTGTGAGAGAAAGGTACTTAGAAGGAGTTATCAAACCCCTACACATTAGAAATAATTTGCAGGTTGCTGATATCTTCACCAAGGCTTTAGGACCGATGGCTTTTCACTCTATACTCAACAAGATGAATTTTGAGAGCCTCTACAATCCATCTTGAAGGGGCATGTGAAAGTTGGAAAATGCAAGTACATGAAGAAGCTCGCATGAAGCAGTTTTTCCACATTAAGATAGAAGTGAAGAGGTGAAGAAGCATACTCATGCATGCGATGAAATGGACATTGGAATCTGACCGTTGTGATCATATGAGTGCTGACTCATAGCCTTGTCAGCGCTTAGTCAGCTTAGAAGCGGTTAGGAAGTTGTTGGAAGTTAGTTGTGCCACCAAAATATCTTCATTGTAGTATAAATAGTGAACTTGAGCTCTCTTGTATTTTGATTGAGATTTTATAAATAATATTCTCTTTTCTCTCAATTCTCTTTATCTTCTTATTATCAAAATGAATCGTGTGATTCAATTTCTGTAAATTTCACATGACCTTTAAAATCTGAATCATTAGGAAACATATCACTAAACTTAGAAACCATACTGCAAGTCTTCGTGATTCCTTACCTTAATGTATGAGCCAAGGAGACTCCACAACTCACTAACATAGACACACTATCATCACTCACGCACATTGTCGTCGTGGCTAATTCCTGATGATGAAGAAGATTGTGATCACTGATGAATATAAGGTTGTGTAATTAGCCCACTTGAAGTGATGGAACAATACTGGGTGTGCATATGCCTTGACAAATGCTTGGGAAGAGAATTCCGTCATCAATTTCATTCATTATCAAACATTTGACACCTATTTATCTAATAATTCTAACTATTTTAGATAGCAAAAGATTTGGGAGGAAAGATCTGCGAAAAGGGAAAGATAAACATAATGAAAGATATTGATGAAATGGAATAAAATAATATTGGCCGATTCACATACACACAATGATTATTATTATGTTTTTTAATAACAACTTATTGAGCAACTCTAAATGTAATTTTAAAATTACCGACTATATTTTAATCACAATAATAATGATTATTATATTAATTTAATTTAGTCAAAAAATCTTATAGTAATCCATCAAGAACCATATTCTCTAAAATCATATTTCGAAGAATCCTAATCTACTGCTCCCTTCGTCCCCATTAAGTACCTACTTTTTTTGGGTACGGGTTTTAGAAATGTAAAATAACAGGGTTAAAAACATAGTGATATATGAGCTCCACTTTTATATATTACTCCACCCGCCAGCTATTAAAAATCCCGATTTACTATTTTAGTTTTTCCACAATTAGGAGTATCGTTTCACTTTTATTATAAATGGTATGTAGATCTCACATTACACTTACATGCCGGAAGCGAGTTCCGGCACACCAACATCTACATTTAGGCGTCGTTGGCAACAAAACTGCCCAAGCCGAGGCCAAAGGAAATGCGAATGCGTCTACATCGGCTGCGCCGCCAAAGCTGCAAGGTCTGCTCGTGTTCGAAGCGCTCGCTGAGTTAGGTGGCTTTCACGAGACATGAGGTTGCTACTTGACGCATTCACTGCCCATGACTAAACATGCCCACGGTTCACGAACCGCTGGTTCCGGTTCGGAACCGCCGGTTCCGGTTCGGTCGTATTCGGAACCGGAACCGAACCGTGAGGCTATTTCACGGTTCCGGTTCCGGTTCCGGTTCGGAACCGCCGGTTTTCCGGCGGTTTTGGCGGTTTCGATTTTCGAACCGACGGAACCGCCGGTTCAATTTTTTTTTTTAAAATTTGAAATTTGGCTTTATACAATAAATCGGAACAAGACAATGCATAATTCAAGCACAAATAAGACGAATAAGGAGAAAATGAAATAAATTTTATTGATTTTGAGTTGTAACGGACAACGATACATTACAATTTACAATACATAAGTATACAATACAACAATATAATATAATTTACAAGTGTCGTCGCCTCGTGGGACTCGGAAGGTAAATAAAAAAAACATGAAATGGGAGGGAAAAAGGAAAAATTGAAAAGGGCTTGGGATCAACTTAAACTTTCAAAGTTAAACTTTTCAAATTTAAGTTGAGTTGCCTACGTATCCACAATTTTATTGAGGAATCAAAGCCCACGTAGTTCTCTTACCTTAGGATCAACCATTTTTCTTGCAAAATGTTGCCCATTTTCTAAGCAAACACATATCAGCACGCCATATACACATTGCTGCATTTCTAATAGGGGCAATTTGATCTTCCAAAGCAATCAATGCATCTCGAACACACATAGTCAGAATATTATTCAAGCATGGAAAAAATTAGCACTAATAGATAGTTTGTTCTGATTTTTTCCATGATAGATGCTTGAATAATGTTCTGACTATGTGTGTTCGAGATGCATTGATTGCTTTGGAAGATCAAATTGCCCCTATTAGAAATGCAGCAATGTGTATATGGCGTGCTGATACGTGTTTGCTTAGAAAATGGGCAACATTTTGCATGAAAAAATGGTTGATCCTAAGGTAAATTGTACTTGAAGATCATTAAAATATATTCCCCATTTGATAAATATCTTATTGGTGAAAAAGTGGGTATCTTTGAGGCAGATGGTACTGGAACACAAATTTATATATGGAATCTGGATGATACTTCAAGATCATATATAAATTTGTGTTCCAGTACCATTTGCCCCAAAGATATCCACTTTTTCACCAATAAGATACATATCAAATGGGGAATATATTTTAATGATACATTACAATTACAAATAAAAAAACATGAAATGGGGGGGGGGGGGGGGGGAATTGAAAAGGGCTTGAGCTCAACTTAAACTTTCGAAGTTAAACTTTTCAAATTTAAGTTGAGGTGCCTACGTATCCACAATTTTATTGAGGAATCAAAGCCCACGTAGTTCTCTTACCTTGCTTACCTTTTTGGTCGGCTGTGCTCGCCGTTCACCGCCCCCCGTCGACTCATTGCTAATGTTGAGTGCTCTCGCTTCTGACCTCGTCATCGCCATCGGAAGAAAATTCTTCACCATCACTCTCTACACGGAAGTCGAAATCCGGCTCTTGTGCTCTCATGTCCGCCTTTGCCCAATCGTCAAGTAACATAGTGGCTTCCATGTTCTTGGCGGAGAGATTGCTCCTTCTGTCGTCTAGGACACAACCGCCGACACTAAAAGCTTGTTCAACGGCGACGGTGGAAGCGGAACGGCGAATATCTCCTTAGCCATGATGGAGAGTACCGGAAACTCTTTGTCATGTGTTCCCCACCAATTAAGGACGTCAATTTGTTGAGTAGGAGGACCTGCATCTTGAAAAATAGAGCGCGATTCCAAATATATATCTAATTCACTAGTCGCTCTAGTCCTATTGGTTGTAGTACCGTATAGATCTTGCAATTGTGATACTACGTCGGGATCAATCATGATATTGGTAAAATCCCCTCCACCAAAATCAAATGTAGACGGACTAGGAGGAGCACGTACCTGGTGAGCGGTGTTATACCGCATTTCATATTCCGCGTAGAGAGAACGAAGTGCACTATCTAACCTTAGTTTGATTTCATCAACATCCGGAATACTTAGTTCGAAGCATTCTCCTCTTGTCAAGCCCATTTCGCGGAGTTGAGAAAAATCCAAAGCGTGCAAACAACCATAGTACATGTCTAAAATTTTATAAACACCATGCAACTTCCACTTTGGATCCAAGCATTTTGCAATCAAAAACACATTTGGAATACGTGAAAAATATTTTAACCATTTTTCAACCATGTAAAACAAAATAGCCTTCAACTCAATGAATTGAGTATTTTTCACACAAGTTTTAAAACCAATTGCCACATACATGCAATGCTCCAAAACGCGCACAGAAGTAGGATAATAAACTCCGGATAACTCAACAGTGGCATTTTTGAAAGCGCGGAAAAATCGAAATAAATCCATGCTGTGGTCCCAACAAGCGGGTATCAAAATCAAATCAGAAGGAACATGAGGACAACTTCTAAAAAAATCACATAAATACTCAATGTGGTTCAAAGTCGACTCCAACATATCATATGTCGAGTTCCAACGAGTTGAAACATCCAAACGAAAGTTGGTGTACCTGCATTGCTTACCATGACAATATCTCTTCCAAGCTCTACCAATAGGAGCTTTGTTATGAATCAACTTCACAGCAGTTCTAATAGGATCAACATACTTTTGCCACAAATCGATCGCATCTTGAACACACAAATTCAAAATATGGGCAATACATCGCACATGAAAATATTTACCATCAATAACAGGAGAACATGCACTGATTAGTTCATCTATGCTAGCAGTGTTAGCGCTAGCATTGTCAAAACCAATAGAAAAAATTTTATTGATCAATTGAAATTCATTCAAAACTTGAATGATCAATTGAGCAATTGCTTGTGCAGTGTGTGGTGCGGGAAATTCCCGAAATGCAATCAAACGTTTGTTTAAAGTCCAACTGTGATCAAGGAAATGCACAGTGATGCCCATATACGAATTTTTACAAAAACAATCAGTCCACACATCAGAACAAATAGAAACTTTATGCCCTAAGTTAATAATAAACGTACCTAATTGCGCCTTCTTTTCCATGCATTGTCGAACAACGGCCCGAGTCATTGAAGTTCGACTTAATTTTTTTGCAGCGGCATTATAAACTTGCCGCATACTCGACTCAAAAGCATCGTTATCAAAAGCATTGAATGGAAGATGTTTCATAACGGCAAATCTAGACATCACATTAAGAGCATTTTTGTGATCATATTTCAAAAGAGTATTGCTACACGTACCTGATGTTTGGGATGAACCCGTCCCACTACCGGTCCCGACTCCATGTTGAAAGTTGAGTTGAGTTTGGGTTGGAGCGATACCAAACTCGACCGGATGCGCTTTCTCCATGTGACGGGTAAATGTACCGTATCCTCCACCCCTTCGGAATGTGTATACGTTTTCGCAATAGTTGCAATACACATTATAAGTGTTAGGATCGTTACTATCTTGTACCTTCTTGAAGTGTTTCACCATGATGTTGGAGGTTAAAGACCTTTCAGCTGGTCTAGGAGGTTGAGGAGGACGAGGTTGTCCACGACCACGCCGACTCCTTGGTGGTGGTGGGGGTGGCATTTCTTGAACCTCTTCTACCTCCTCCCCCTCCTCCTCGTCGTCATCATCATCATCGTCTTCATCAACATTCACAGGGGTTGGACTTTGTTGGGAATAGGCACCGCGACCGGGAGCACCACTACCGGTACCAACATAAGCATCGCCTTGGTATTGAGAGCGAGAGAGAGCAATAGCATGTGCCACATCTTGCTCTTCTCGAGCCTACAAAATAATATTTGTATTGTATATACAAAATAAAATTATGAACAATAATGTAATGTAATTCAAAATTAATTAAATTAGTAATTAATAAATATTAACCTGCCACTCATCCATGTTCATTTGAGAAATTTCATCAATAACGGATCTCCGAGATGGCCTCTTGGCCTTTCCCTTTCCCTTATCAACACGACCTTCTCGGGATGAAGACATATTGCTATGTAGAAGTAGAAATGTAGAAATATGGAATAATATTTTTTTTGTTTTAGCAATTGAGAAAGGAAGACAACTTATAGATAGAACTACGGGAACAAGTATAAGTGTATAACAATGCGTAATAAGAGTAGCACTTGCGTAATTAAATGGAAGCACAATAACACAAATGAGAAATTGGAGACAAAGAGAGAGAATTGGGAGATTGAAGAGAGAAACTCTTATTAACACAAGAGTGGGGTGAATGTAAATGAGGATAGAGGGGGGTATTTATAGATAAAAATGGGGGGAAAATGGAAGAATTTCGAATTTGAAATTTGAAAAAAAAAAAAATTCAATTTTCGCAAAAACCGGCGGTTTTTGGCGGAAAACCGCCGGAACCGCCGGTTTTCCGGCCAAAACCGCCGGTTCCCGGGCCGGAACCGCCGGTTCAGTCAACGAAACCGTCTGCAAAAGCTGCGTCATGTCGCCTCGTTTCTCACGCCGCATCCGGAAGCCCTGAACCGGCGGTTAACCGCCGGTTTTCACGGTTAACCGCCGGTTAACCGCCGGAACCGGCCGGTTTTTCAGCTGAAAAGCGCCGCCGGTTCCCCCATCAAAATGCCTCGAAATTAGCGCCCGAACCGACGGTTCGGCCGGTTAACCGCCGGTTCCGAACCGTCCGGAACCGCCGGTTCGGTCACGGTTCCGGTTCGAAATATCTTGAACCGGAACCGGACCGCAACCCGAATTCCGACGGTTCCGGTTCGGGAAAAAGGCCACGGTTCCGGTTTGGAACCGGAACCGGTGGGCATGTTTACCCATGACAGCGCCTCTGACCCAGCCACTCGACGGATGTATGAAAAGATGGTGGAGAGGATGAAGAAGAATTTAGGTTTTGATTAGAGTAGTAGGTGTTTTTTAAATTTAGTAATGTACTTCTTTTAAAAAATTAAGATAGCTTTTTTTTAAAAAAAATAAGTAACGTAGGTGTTTTCTTTAAATTTGTTATGTGTAATATATTATATTTTGGTATTTATTAATTGAAAAAAAAAAATTAAATATCAAATTAGATACTAGTCCAAACTATAGTCCGCAGCATTGTAGATGCTCTGAATATAATGTTGATTTCAGTTGCTTTTCAAGTTCATCAATAGTACTGTTCTGGCAAACAAAATGAAACATCGCAATAAAATAATTCCATGAAACAACAGAAACTGTATGTTTAAAGGAAATTGAAGTTGATTCATACCATGAAAATGCAACTCTTTATTGTTACACTACAACCAATTACTGACAACTCCTCAGATTAGACCAGAATTCAATTCTATCTACATAGACGGCCTTCATCCAAATATTTACTAAATTTTCCATGCAATGTACTTTTGTTTTGTCCAAAGTTTTTAGTAACAAATACTTCGTACACAGATCATTTAGTTGTTATCCATCGCCATCAGAAGTCAATAAAGTATGCAATAGACTGATAGGGTAGTTAAGCCAAATATGTGAAGTGTCAAGTGTTCCTCCAACAGTTCAGTTGCAAACATAAACATATCGGATAAAATTTGTAGAATTTTGCTGAATTGCTGAATTTTGCAAAACGAACTACCCATAAGGCTTCTGTAAATACATAAAGATTGAGAACACTCACCTTCACGCCAGATACATCTGGAGTGTCAGGTGTAGATACCGGATAAAATTTGTAGAATTTCATATTCTCAAATGCAACCCTCGATTGTTGGCTCAATTCCTCCCCTTGCCTACACAGAAAGCATGCAGTCAACAGGATTGAGACACAAAAATGTAGAAACTTATTGCACTGGATTTGTTTAGAAAGTACCTCACGGTTAGCTTTTATAGCTTCACGGACTTTCTCCTTCACATCGTCCTGAAGTATAAAAATTGGTTAACTAGACACTAAAAGATGGGAAAAAGAATACTAAACGATTGGTGATATAAGTAACATATCATGCACAATCATCAGCATCAATGTACCTTGAAGGGCTCTTTTTGATCTGCAGGCAACTCCTCATCCTTAATCAGGTTATCGGTGAACGCCTGTTAATTTGTTCCATAGCTTCATTATTTCAAGCATTTAAGCGTTTCATACATAGATATGCATGAAGAAGCTATGCATGCAAGTGGACAAATTAAATAACTATGTAACATAATAACTGATTAACATAAGTACCTCTAGTTCCTCGAATTCCCAATCAAACTCGCAGAAAACCTGGAGGTGCAGGGGAGGTTAAGTTAGTTGCAGACAAACAGCCAATACACTTTGGCACAATCTCAAGACAAGTATAATCTGTTAAACAAGGAAAGGAGCGTAGAGAGTCAATCAAAATAATGCACCGAGAATAGATTGATACTCTCATTATTTGATTGATATCATCCCATATATACATGCTTGTAATACCTATTTAAAGGTATACAACGTACAGCCAATATAATAAAGCAATATATCAATCAATACATTCTCTACACATATTCCTCTTCTTCTTCCTCAACTATGCCTAATACACCATTCAAGATGGTCCAGAGCAGGGGTGAGACTCAGAGTAGTCTCATCACTGTCTCGGACCAATCTCGAACCCTATAACCAAAACCCGGCAAATTCTGTCAAAACCAATAAACATGTCAGACGACAAAGAACAACTCAAACCAACGGAAATAGAGCAATTTGCTCGAATGTTTGCCGAGTTTATGCGTTCGAGTATAGCGCACCAAAACCAAATAATACCAGCCAATCCTCCAGATCCGAAACCAGAAATCTACAGAATTGATTCATCACCGTTAATCATCAGTGAAAGATTAAACGGCGAAAACTATGCCCTCTGGGCCGTTCTCATGAAAGCAGCGGTCAGTGGGAGAGGGATGATATCTCACATCACTGGAGTCCCATCCCCTCCGGCAAGGACCAACCCAACATTCGAAAGATGGCAACAAGCAGACCACTGTGTATTCACGTGGCTTATGCAAAACATGGAGTCCCGACTAGTCAGCCGCGTCTCTCAATACCCGACGGCCAGAGAAGTATGGAACAGCCTAGAGGTCACATATGCTAGCGGAGGCGACAAGATTCAAGTGTACGACCTGTACGCAAAGGGAATAACGTTAAAACAGAAGGATGAATCTCTGGAAGACTTATGGACAACACTAAACGATATCTGGATCTCCATAGATCGGAAACACCCGAATCCGATGAAGTACGCAGAAGATATCGAAATTTACAACACTGAGAAACAAGAACAGAGGCTGTGTTCAATTGTTAATAGCTCTTAATGGCAGATATGAAAGCATCAAGAAGGAGATATTAAGGGCAATTCCACTCCCCTCCGCAGAAGCCGCATATGCCATCCTCCGGCAAGAAGATGCCAGATCGAGTGTTCTACAAACTGGAGACCTCGGCACTCAGGGGATCGATGCCGGGTTAGCCGCGACTCAGAGGTGGCAAAATCAGACAACCCACCGCAACAGCCCTCAACCCGGTGGCGGGGGAAATGGCAGAAATTGGAACAAACGGATCGAAGAAGACAAATCGAAACTTGTCTGTTCCCACTGCGGAAAGAAAAAACATTCACGGGAGACCTGCTTCGAACTCCACGGCTACCCGGAGTGGTGGCAAGAAAGAAAGAAAAGCAACCAGCCATCGACACCATTCCGAGGAGGCCGGGCGGCAGCAGCCGTAGTAGGGGGAGAGACAACCATTGCCGGCATCGAGAGCAACCCTGGGGTCGCTAACAGCCAACGCGGCAACTCAGTGACAGAGGAGACGGCGGTCGGAGTGGCATCCATCGCCAGAGGAGGTGGCGCAAATTCACCCTAGTCGGAACCCTCGGAGATGGAGGCGCCCAATATTGATGGAGGTAAATTAGGATTTGAGAAATTATTCTCCAACCCCTAACTTATTACACTCCATACCCCACCAGGAAAGACATATCAAAAGCCACCCCTTTGACTTCAGTAAATTACCAAGCGGACCCCGAAATGCTAGAAATTATAAAACCAGCCCCAAAATTCCAAAACACCTCAAATCAGGTCCAAAAATTCAAAATAAAACCCAAACAGTCCCAATACTTTGCGAGAACCGATTCCAGCTACTTGAAAACCTACCTACATCGTATGCCTTGTCTGTTTCCTCTGGAGATAAAAATGATAAATGGACCTTTGACTGCGGAGCCACTGACACTATTACATATGATATTTCTGATTTATCTGATATGCATAGGGCACAAAAAGGTCATATTCAAACTGCCAGTGGAGAGTTTACTTCTGTGGAAGGAGCAGGAACTGTTAGAATATCACCTACTCTGACATTATCCAACTGTTTATATGTTCCTTCCATGTCACACAAACTATTATCAATCAGTCATGTGACAAAAGAGTTAAATTGCACTCTCCTAATGCAACCCAATTTTTGCCTACTGCAGGATATCAGAAGAGGGGAAATTATTGGACGTGGCACTGAGCGAGATGGGCTGTATTACGTGGATGAGATTGCCCAACAAGGAAATGCTTTGCTCACTCACGGATCAATTGACAGGGAGGCTTGGCTTTGGCATCGTCGTTTAGGACATCCTTCCACGGGTTATTTAAAAACTCTTTTTCCTAAATTTAATCAAGATATGTACTGTGAAACATGTGTGTTGGCCAAAAGCCATAGACATTCATATAAACCCAATAATACCAGAGTTGATTCTCTTTTTTCACTAGTACATTCTGATGTGTGGGGTCCATCACCAGTTACGGGGGGACAAGGGTTCAAATACTTTCTTCTTTTTATAGATGACTGTACTCGAATGACATGGGTCTATTTTATGAAACAAAAAAATGAAGTCTTTGAACACTTTGGTCATTTCCATGCCCTTGTACAAACTCAATTTCAGAAAAATATAAAAATACTCCGATCCGACAATGGGGGAGAATTTGTAAACTCCAGAATGAAGGCCTTCTGTCATGATAAAGGTCTAGTCCACCAAACTACCTGCCCATATACTCCAGAACAAAACGGGGTATCTGAAAGGAAAAACCGTACCCTCCTAGAAATGGCTCGGGCCATGCTCATTGAGTCCAAAAACTTTCTGGCCTGAGGCTATTGCTTCATCAGTCTATCTGACAAACAGATTACCCTCTACTACCCTGAACCTCAAAACACCAATAGACATCCTCTCAACACAAGCCCAAATTCCACTGCCCTTGACACTTCAGCCTCGAGTGTTCGGATGCTCAGTTTTCGTTCACATACCAAAACACGAACGAACAAAACTCTCACCTTGTGCCGTAAAATATGTCTTCGTGGGATATGGGGCATCTCAGAAAGGGTACAGGTGTTTCGACCCTAAGTCCAACCGTATGTTCACCACCATGAATTGCGACTTCCTTGAAACAGACTATTTTTGCAACCACCTTAGCGGTCAGGGGAAGAGTGATAATGACCCACTAAGCCGGTTACCAAAGTCAAGTCCTCCAACTGGCCCACCAGGCTTCCACTGCGCTACTTCTGGCCTGCTGGAAGAAGTCATCAAGAATTCTGAAGAAATCTCTAATATACAGCCCTCGCCAATCAGTGACACACTCCAAGAAAATCCTCTTCTGATATCCGCTGTAAGTACTCCTGATAAATCTCCTGATCTTGGTAATGGTGTTCATAAATTTGGTGAGACTGAACCTGAGACAGATGTCGAGCCGGACTCTGATGAGGCAGAGATCTGTGATTTACTAGAAGAACAGGTGAGTGAAGGAGTTGGAGGATATAAACTGCCACCACGACCCAACAGAGGGGTTCCACCGAAGAGATACAACCCTGAATTCATAGGAAAAAAGGCTAAGTACTCACTAGTCAACTTGGCTAGGGGACAACTCTCGGAAATGGCCTATGCATTCGAAGCTGCACTGTATGAAGAGGAAGAAATTCCTTACACTATTGAAGAAGCTTGGAGACACAAGCCTTGGCGAGAGGCAATGCTGAAAGAAATAGGTGCTCTAGAGAGGAACGACACATGGGAAAAATGCAAAATACCAGACGGAAAGAAGACAGTTGGTTGTAAGTGGGTATTCACTATCAAACGCAGACCAGACGGTTCCATAGAAAGATACAAGGCCCGGTTGGTAGCCAAGGGATACACACAGACCTATGGAGTAGATTATGATGAGACATTCTCCCCAGTGGCAAAGATGAATACCATCCGGGTACTCTTATCCGTTGCTGCAAACAGAGACTGGCCTCTACATCAATTTGATGTCATAAATGCATTTCTCCATGGAGAATTGAAGAGAGAAGTGTATATGCAAGCACCACCAGGATTCTCAGAAGGGTACAAGGAGGGAGAAGGGTGTCGATTGAAGAAAACCTTGTACGGACTCAAGCAGTCTCCTAGGGTCTGGTTCGGGAGGTTCACTGAAGCTATGGCGAAGTATGGATTCAAACAAAGCCAATCGGACCATACACTGTTCCTGAAGAAGCGAGATGGTCGACTAACATGCTTGATTATCTATGTAGACGACATGATCATTACTGGAGACGATACAGAAGAAATCGAGAGACTTAAGGGGAGTTTATTCCAAGAATTCGAGATGAAGGACTTAGGAAGTCTTAAGTACTTCTTGGGAATAGAAGTATTGAGGTCTGAAGGAGGACTTTTCTTGAGACAGAAGAAATACACCTTGGATATTTTGGCTGAGACAGGACTTTTGGACTGCAAAGCAGTTGACACACCGATCTCAGTGAATCACGGCCTACATATCTCAGAAGAGGCGGAACTAGCAAACCAAGGCAAATATCAACGCCTAGTTGGGAAACTCATCTACCTCTCCCACACTAGGCCTGATATCGCCTATGCAGTAGGGATTGTAAGCCAGGTTATGCATAGGCCACAGAAGGATCACTATGAAGCTGCATTAAGAATTGTCAAGTATATCAAGGGAACAGTTGGACATGGGATAATGTTCAAAAAGAACGAACAGAGAGGAGTGTATGGATATACAGATGCTGATTGGGCAAGCAATCCCGTGGATAGGAGATCGACAGCAGGCTATTTCACCTTCGTTGAAGGTAATCTAGTCACTTGGAGGAGCAAGAAACAGAAGGTGGTCGCTTTATCCAGTGCTGAAGCAGAATTCAGGGGGATCAAAAGCGGACTAATGGAAATATTATGGCTGAGAAGATTGATGAAAGAAATTGGGCTCACTCCAGATAAAAGCCAACTCTTCTGCGACAATAAGGCGGCAATCAGTATCTCCGAGAACCCAGTTCAGCATGATAGAACCAAACACGTTGAAGTTGATAGACATTTTATCAAAGAAAACATCGAGAATGGAGCAGTAGAGCTACCCTTTGTTCGATCAGAAGATCAACTGGCAGATATACTCACCAAGGCAGTCAACTCAAGAAGCTTCACAAGTGTACTTTGCAAGTTAAGCTTTGGGGATCCCACCACTCTTGAGGGGGAGTGTTAAACAAGGAAAGGAGCGTAGAGAGTCAATCAAAATAATGCACCGAGAATAGATCGATACTCTCATTATTTGATTGATATCATCCCATATATACATGCTTGTAATACCTATTTAAAGGTACACAACGTACAACCAATATAATAAATCAATATATCAATCAATACATTCTCTACACATATTCCTCTTCTTCTTCCTCAACTATGCCTAATACACCATTCAAGATAATCAACTGAGCAAAAATGAAAAACACATAATAATACTATAATGTCGAGACTGCAAAGAAAGGGTATTGGGGCTTACGGTAACCACAACAGGTATCATGTAACTTTTGCTTGATCTCTGTAAGGAACCAATTGGGCTGAAGAGAAAAAAACAGTCAGGATAGCATTGAGAAATTATTAGGGTGTCCACTATAAGGCGGACACCCCAATAGCCCCGCCCCAGTTTTTATCCATAGCCCCAGTTTTTTTGTCCATAGCCCCAAAATTTTGTTTCCGCCACTATGGTGGACACTTCCAATAGCCCAATCAATTTTCATTTTAGTTTCAATCAAGTATAATTAAAATCATCGCAAGGTAAATAATTATAAAACGAGATATTTGGGCCCGAATATTCGTTGTATTGCAAAAGGGTAAAATTATACAACAAATATTTAAAATAAAATACAACTAGATCAAATATACAACGAAAATTTATTGTAGTTCAAATCACAAAGGTGTTCACACTGCGCCGCCACCTCCTCTACGTGCCCACACTTCTTCAATCAAATCGGCATAGAGTGTGGTATGTGATGTGGTCCTGCGCATATCAGCGAAACGTTGGATCAAATATTCATTGCTCTGTGGTTTGCCTATCTGGATCGGCGCGGAGGCAACACCGTGACTTGTACTTGCGCCCTCTTCCGGTGCCCAGCGCTCTACCGCAAATCCTTCATCTTCTATTATCATATTATGCAATATGATACATGCTAACATAATATTCGCGACATCATCTTCGTGTCAAACTCGTGTCGGGCACCGTATAATGGTCCACCGCGCTTGGAGGACACCAAAAGCCCGCTCAACATCCTTCCTAGCACCCTCTTGTTTGTGCGCAAAATATTGTTTCTTCGGTCCAACCGGTTGGCGGACAGTCTTGACGAATACGGGCCACCGCGGATATATCCCATCTGCCAAATAGTAGCCCCTGCTGTACTGCGTGTCGTTGGCTACGAAGCTGATTTCTGGACCCTCCCCCCGGCACTCATCGTTGAAGAGCGGCGATGAGTGAAGAACATTGATATCGTTGTTCGAACCTGACACACCGAAATACGCATGCCAGATCCGCAAACGGTAGTTCGCAACGGCTTCCAGAATCATCGTTGGATGTTTGCTTTTGAATCCGGTTGTGAACTGGCCTTTCCATGCCACGGGGCAGTTCCTCCACTCCCAATGCATGCAATCGATGCTTCCTAACATTCCTGGGAACCCGCGGATCGAACCGTGCATATCCAGCAGGCTCTGACACTCATCAGAGGTGGGCTTCCGTAGAAACTCCCCACCAAAAATTTCCCAGATCCCCTTACAAAACTGGCTAAGCACCGTGAGACCAGTCGTCTCACCCATCTGTAGGTATTCATCGAACATATCGGCTAGTCCGATGTAGGCAAGCTGCTGGAGTGCAGCGGTGCACTTCTGTTGCGTAGACAGCCCGATCCGGCCCGCGGCATCACGCCGGAGGGTGAAGAACCGGTAATGCTCCGCCAAATTCGTCGCTATATGGTTGAACAGCCGTAGCGACATCCTGAATCTCCGGCGGAATATCTCGGGTGGATAACGGGGGTTATCCACAAAGTAATCAGCCATTAGACGCAGGTGTGCACCGACGTGGTCTCGTGGGATGGTCCGCCGATGAGTAATCGCACGAGGGATCGCAGCCTCGGCCTCCTCCGCCAAGCGCGCCGCATCCTCCTGGGCGGCCTGGTGTTGCACCTGTTGAATCAGAGCATTCCACGTGTCTCTCCACAAATTGTCCATTTATGACCACAAATTCTAGTGAGAGAAATTTTGAGTGATGAAGAGTTGGAATGATGTGAAAATAATGAATGAAATGAGGTGTATTTATAGGTGAATTAAATTGAATAAAAAAAATCGGGGGCTATAGTCGCGCCGGACACCGCGCCACTATAGGAGCCCCGCCTATCTGCCGCCGCGTCCGCCCCGGAGTCGCCGCGTCCTCGCCCCGGAGTCGCCGCATGCCCGTCCGCCGCCTACCGCTCCCACACTCCTCGTCCGCCCCGGGGGCGGACGTCACCTCCACTCTAACCGCCCCGAGACCGCCCCGAGATCGCTCCGGCGGGGGCTATAGCCGCGCCTCAACCATAGTGGATACTCTTATCATGATAATAATTTGTTTCCAAAATACTGGTAAATTACAGATAAATAAATCAGTATCATCATGCTAAAACACCAATTCTCCAGGATGCACAAATTTATATGTTAGTTTAGTTATAGTCGACAAGAAATTCCAATATCTGGAGTACTTACGCTCTGTACGGCCAAAGAGATAGACCTTCTTATTATGTAACTCTCCGCCTTCTTCATGAGCTTCCTGCGACATTAACATATGTAGTGTGAAACTTACAATTCATAAAATTTCTCAGTTCAAGTTGTAATATTTGCTCCCAATGGTCTTATACAAAATCACCACAAATAGATCTCACAAGGACCAAATCAGCAAAAACCTTCAAATGTTAAAGAATGAGACTGGAAGGGGGCATTTGTTGATTGAGGATAGATTATAAGATTGATAAAATCATCCAAGCTAATCAACTTTTTACTTAGATAGATAGATTCATTTGAGCTTGTTTTACCATCTTATCCTTCGCATAGTCAATTTAGTACACTAGTACTCCCTCCGTCCCTTAAAAATATAAACTATTTCCTTTTACTCCATCCTTTAAAATTATGAACTTTCTATTTTAGGAAACTTTACCTTCTATAATGCGGTGCGGCTCATTCTCCACTAATAATACTTCAATCACTTTTTCTTTATATATCTCTCTCACTTTATCGATTTTGCAATAAACCCGTGCCCCTTCAAAAATTCATATTTTTAAGGGACGGAGGGAGTATATTTTATCAATCTATCATATCACTCAAAGTAAACACCCTTAGGCCACCCGCAACGCGTCATGCGGGTGGCCCATATTCTGTCACGAAGGAACGAGACGGCGGCGTGACGCGTTGCGGCGCCCCGTCTCGTTCCCAGCCCATTTCGTGTTCCGTCACGGCGTGACGAATGGCGAGACGTCTCGCCACGCGCCGAGGCGACGTGGCGCGCCCCGGCGCCATGCGTGAGGCCCACTCGCCGGCCCGCGAGTGTGCATCGTCACGCTGACGCAATAAATCATTTTTTAAAAAAATATTCGTGTTAAAAAAAATAAAAAAGTGGAAAACGGTAATATTACCGTTTATAGCAGTTTTCCATTTTTTTTTATTTTTTTACTCTATAAATACTCTCAATTCATCCTCATTTCACACATCTATTCTTCCCAAATCATCTCCATTTCCTCTCCAATTTTCATCTAACATCTCATCACAAAATGTTCAGCAACAGAAACTCCGGCGGTGGCGGCTCCGGCGGGTGGGATCTCAACGCGTTCGGCGATTGGGAGAGCATGTATAACACATTGGGTGGTTCCGGTTCGTCGACGCCGGGGGTACCAACCACCCAATTTTGAAGTGGATGCATACACCCTTCCCTCCACCCCGCGGTATTCGCAGGGATTATCCCAGATCCTAGAGGATTATTCCGTTGAACCCACTCCGGAAGAAGGCCGAGGCGGGGGAGGAGGCCGAGGTGGTGGAAGCTCCAGGGCGGAGGCGGAGGCGGACGAGGAGGAGGATGAGGATCTAGGCCGGAATCCGTACGTCCCCGAAGAAACGCTGGCGGTGTATAACGCCTGGATCAGCGTCTCGTACGATCCCATCGTCGGGAATCAACAACCCCGGAAGTGCTTCTAGGAAAAGGTCACCGAGGCCTACCACCAGATTAAGCCGAAGGGGTCCCGCCGCCCCACATATAAGATGTTCCGCGCTCACATTGACCGAGTCGACAGAGAGGTCAAACGATTATGCGCCATCCACAAGAATGAAGCGGCTCATTACCAAAGCGGAGCCACGGGAGCCGACATTCTGAGGTCGGCTTTGTGGGTCTACTTCGACGACACCGGCAAACAATTCAAATATGTCGATGTTTGGAGGTCGACAAGGACGAGGAAAGGTGGGCCGGAGCTGTGCGGTCCAGCACAGGCTCGACCTCGAAGCGCACGAAGCACACGGCGAGTGGCCAATACTCGTCTGGTGAGGGCGGTTCGGGCAGCGGGCCACAAGAGTTTGCCTCGCAGGAGGTTGAGACCCCGGCAGACGATGCCGGGGGGTCCTCCCGTGGGCGCCGTCGGCCGCAAGGGAGAAATGCGGCGAAGGCGGCTAGAGGGAGGAGGGGCCGAGCCGAATCAAGCCAGACGGGCTCGCCCCCCCCCTCCCCAACTCCCTTATGGCCATGTACATGACCGCCACAATGTCAGACACTTCCCACATAACGTCCGCCCAATACCAAGTCTGGCTTAACGAAATTACGTTTATGGCAGCACAACTTGGCATTCTGCCTCCTCACGGCTTCAGTGCACCTCCACCGCCTTTGGGGGATGATTCGCCGGCGGAGTAGTTTTTTTTTTATTTTCTATAAAATTGTATTTTAAATTATGTCATTTTTATTTTTTTAGGATTTTAATTATGTCTTTTTTTTATTTTTTTGAATTTTAAGTTATATTTTTATTTTATGTTGTAATTTTATTTTATTTTTAATGAAGTGTGTTTTTTTTAATTGAATTTAGTTGGAAATAAAAATAAAAAATTAAATTGAATGAATAGTAATTTAAGGGACGGTTAAGGCACGGAGGGTTGAAGGTTCCGTCCCTTAGTTAAGGGATGAAGTAAAAAAGTATAGTGAGGCCTGCGAATAGTAATTTAAGGGACGGTTTAGTGACAGCGTTGTGGATGGCCTTAGAGTTATTGGCTACTCACTTCCAAATTGGAGAAGTTCCACTTGTACTGTTACACCATGTCCAACTGATCCCACTGTCGATTAAAATTACATAAAACAAAAGAAATCAAACACATTATTATCATCAGAAATCAGAAAGAGGAATCATACCAAAACTAAAGGGATATCATATTCTTACCTCTGTTCCTACCGGAAAAACCTGCAACCAGAGATCTTCCTGCACAACACATAGTAGCACATAAAAACATTAGCAATGCCATAAATATGTTCAAACTACAGCTTATTGAGACAAATTACTGAAATTCACATACGGTCAGATTAAAAGGAAGCACCATTAGATAAAATTTATCCTAACAGAATATACACAAGCAAAAATTAGCTAGTAGCAATTCGAAATCATATGCCAAAAACGTAGACGTACCAAATTGCGCTTCTCGGGGAAATACTCAGTCTCGGTTTCCGGCTTGGGAAGTTTAGCTCGCTTCCATCTGGAATGTTGGAATCTTGAATTTAAGATGTCCGTCCAACGAAGTTTGACCAATAATAAATATGACGAGACATTTAGTTTTTGGAAATTAAATGATATAGAGTCAATCTACGTTCCGCGTAGATGACCGTAGTATACTCACTTTCTCAAATCCGATTCCCGGTGAGTGAGAAATATTGGGTTAAAGTTGGTCACATTGTAGCTTTGATAAAGCTATGGAATGAAAGCCTAGAGAGTAATTAACTAGTGTTAATTATCCCACATAGGAGATGAGACACATCTTTAAATGTGTATTTATTAAGTGACTTATTACACTTAGTAATTATCGTGGACTAAGATGGGTGAAAGAGCCCACACGCGCGCCGTGCCCGTGCCCTTGGACTTGGACTTGGACTTGGACTTGGACTTGGAAATTGGTCTTTGGGCTTGTCCTTGGATCCAGACTTAATGTTTTGGACCACCTCAGTTTTGGGCAACAGCCTAATCAACTCGACATGATGCGCCTTGATCAGCAGCCTGATCAACTCGGCCTGTTGCGCCTTGAACGATGGCTTGATCAGTGTTTTGATCAAGTCGCTTCACGAAGTCCACATGTGACGGTTGAACTAGGGCGTATACAACGTCTAGATTCAACGTCGACCACTCCAGCTTTCAAACTCGTAACGGCCGGCGGTTACTGCCCCGCCATAATGAGCCATGATGACAGCCATCAAGGCTGAGTTGACCCCGCAGTGGACCAAGCCTATAAATAGGCTAGTCATTCCTTGCATTAGTAGAAGAGAACATCATACGAACATACTCACAAGCATCATACTCTCTGCATTGTCTTTCTTCCCGAAGCTCTGCCCTCTCCTCTTCCAGTTCGCCGGAGCTCTGTTGATTGCGGTGCTGCTTCACCAGAGACGTAGCCGTTTTATCTTTGGGGACGACACGCCAAACCGAGAGCACTACCGAGGCGTATCTCGTCTTGCGGAAAGAGGACTCCTCGACTCGGCTAAGTTTTATTTCCAGTTTACAATTTTGATTTCATTGCAATTTTCAGTTTTAGTTCTTCCTTCTTGGGTTGTATTACTCCCGATATTGTTTATCTCTTGGAATTCCAGTATCATTTCCACCAACAATCGCAAGATGAGATATCTTGCCGTTGAAGGATTCGGACCATAACTGAAATTAAAAACTATCGAAACTCAATACCTTTGCTGGAGATGTCGACTGAATCCAACACCGTCGCTGCCACCACCGCCGCCGCATCTCCATCCACCATGTCGACCACTGCACCGGTCAACACATCGTCGATTCAGACGATGATGCCCACTCCTGGGCGCTATCCATCTTCATCAACAACCCCTTGGGAGTTTTTTAACCCCCTTGGGTCCATTGGTAGATCCACCTCGAGTGGATCGGTTGGTTCCACTTTTAGTGGTTCCTTCGGATCCTTTAATGGATCGAGTGCTGGGGCCTTCAGGTCTCACACGAATGCTGGGGCCTTTGGGTCTCACGCGGGTGCTAGTTCCTTCGGGCTGGTACGACCATGGCGGGCTCTATGCCCAACATGAATGGTGGGGGCTTTATGCCCAACCACGTTGTTGGCTCCTTCTATGGACCAAGTACGGCACCTTTGGCACCAAGAATGATGCCACCTCCCGAGAAGCCACCAAAGTTTGGAGGATTTGACTTCAAAATGTAGTACCAAAAGATGTTGTTCTACTTGACAACATTGGGCGTCGCCAACTTCCTCACAGAAAACGAGCCGCCTGCGCCAAGCGATCAAGAGACTAGGCTCGAAGTCATGGCTGACCATGAAGCTTGGAGAAAAGGAGATTATCTTTGTAAAAATTTCAAAGTGCTTTAGATGATAGTTTGTACAATGTATACTCTGTTGTAACCACATCAAAAGAGATGTGGGAAAGCCTAGAAAGTAAGTACATCATAGATAATGCTGCAGGTACTGAACAAGTTGTAGCATCCAAATTTATGGACTACAAGATGGTCGACTCTCGACCCATCATGGAGCAAGTTCAAGAGCTCCAAATGATCATCCACGCACTAGTGGCTGAAGGGATGACCTTGCCCGACAAATTCTTAAGGTGCACGATCATTGACAAGCTTCCTCCTAGTTGGCAGGACTTCAAGAGTTATCTCAAACACAAGAGAAAGCAGATGACGACTTGATCGTGAAATTACGCATTGAGGCTGATGTGCACAAAAGTGACCAAAAGGCTATGAGCTTTAGCCCACTTGAAGCCAAAGCCAATCTGTTGGAGCGGGGCGGTCCCTCTAACAAACGCCCTCGTCCAAGTCAAAAGAATAAAGGGAAAGGAAAGCAACCTATAAAGAAATTTGAAGGCGAATGCTTCAAGTGTGGGAAAACTGGCCACTTTGCCAAAGATTGCCGCAGCAAGAAGAAGAAGCCGGCAGCCCACGTCGTTGAAAAGGAGTTCAAAGACTGGGATGAAAACGACCTCATTGCTGTGGTCACTGAAGAGGCCAACTTGATTGAAAACAAGGGAGGCTGATACATCGACACTGGAGCAACTGCTCATGTTTGTGCCGATAGGAGTAAGTTTTCAACTTACAGTCTTGTTGATGGGAGGAAGATCAACATGGGGAATCAAGCATCATCCGAAGTGAGAGGAACCGAAGATGTGATCCTCAAGATGACGTCTGGCGTCTCGATCACCTCGATAGGTTTGTTTTGTATAAGTTTGGAAAATCCCTGGAAAAGGTTATGTAACCGATGGGCTTTTCAAGCTTAGTGTGGCTACGCGCCATGGTCCCAAGCCTTTGGCTATCAATAACAATGCCTCTACTTCCTCTTACTTGATTGAGTATTCAAACTTGTGGCATTGTAGATTGGGACATATAAATTCAAAAGCCATTAAAAGATTAGTGAATTTAGATTTACTAAAGGCTAATGAAGTGGATACTCAAGATAAATGTGAAATTTGTCTTGAAGCAAAAATGACTAAGTTGCCGTTTCACTCGGTTGAACGAAGCACAAAACCCCTTGAATTAATTCACACGGACGTATGTGATTTAAAGATGGTGCAAACTAGAGGTGGTAAAAAGTACTTTATCACTTTCATAGATGATTGCACAAGGTATTGCTACATTTATCTTTTAAGAAGTAAAGATGAAGCAATAGAAGCGTTCAAAAATTATAAGAACGAAGTTGAGAATCAACTTGGTTGTAAAATCAAAACGATTCGAAGTGATAGAGGAAGCGAATATGTAGCCCCGTTTGAGGAATTATGCAACGCAAGTGGTATAATCCATCAAACGACTGTACCATATTCACCACAATCTAATGGTGTTGCAGAACGCAAGAATCGAACTCTAAAAGAGATGATGAATGCACTGCTTCTGACTTCAGGATTACCACATAACATGTGGGGGGAAGCTGTTTTGACAGCCAACTATATCTTGAATAAAATCCCTCTCAAAGGCAAGGATGTTACTCCCTATGAGTTGTGGAAGGGAAGGAAGTCATCCTACAAATACCTCAAAGTGTGGGGTTTTGGCAAAGGTGATGGTTCCTCCGCCCAAAGAAGTTACAATCGGACCTAAAACGGTTGATTGCATCTTCATTGGATATGCACTTAACAGTAGTGCATATCGATTTGTTGTCCACTAGTCTGAAATACCGACTGTGACCGTGGGAACAACAATTGAGTCAAGAAATGCGGTATTTCTTGAAAATACATTTCCTTGTAAAAGGAAGGAAAACGTAGCATCCAATTCTGAGACAAGAATTGAGGATGAAACCGCTAGTTCTAAATCAGCGGATGAGGAACCTGAATTGCGCAAGCGTGCAAGGCCCGGTCCAAAGGATACAGTACTAAGACGTGGTAGTAGGGTTAGAACACCAAAAACATTTGGTCCTGACTACATTGCTTTTATGTTAGATGAATAACCGACATCTATAAAAGTAGCCTTCGATGGCCCAGACGGGCTACATTAGAGAGAAGCTATTCAAAGTGAAATTGATTCAATTTTGCTGAACCATACTTGGGTGTTGGTAGATCTACCTGAAGGTGCGAAACCTCTAGGCTGCAAATGGGTACTTAAAAGGAAATTTAAAGTCGATGGAACAGTGGATAAGTATAAAGCCCGACTAGTAGTAAAGGGTTTTAAACAAAAGGAAGCACATGACTTCTTCGATACCTATTCACCTAGAGGTCTCCAAACCGAACCGAACCGGACAAACCGGCCCGGAACCGTCAGCGGCGGTTCCGAACCTGAACCGGAACCGTCAGCGGCGGTTCGAACTGGGACCGGAACCGCCCGAACCGCCGGGCCAGTTCAGGTTTGCAGATTTTGAAGAACCGTAACCGGCGGTTCTGAACCGCCGGTATCGCCGGAACCGCCGGTTCGGGGGTTCCCGACACCTTTTCAGGCCTACTTCCTAGCCTTTTCAGAAACCGCTCCCGCGGCCGCCGGTTTGGTCAGAAACCGTTGACGGAAACCGCCGGTTACGGCCGAAAAGCCGCCGATTCTGGCGGCAAACCGGCGGTTCCGGCGGTAAACCGACGATTCCACTGGTATTTTAAAATTTTAAATTTTGAAATCGATGAAAAACCGCCGGTTTCCACCGAAAACCGATAGTTTTGGCGGTAAACCGGCGGTTCGGCCATTTTTTCAAAATATATTTTTTTTAATCACGATTTTCCCGTATAAATACCCCCATCCTCTTCATTTCTACTCACCCCATTGAGGATACGTAGGCATCTCAACTTAAATTTTAAATTTAAGTTGAGCTCAAGTCCTTTTCCTTTATTTTTTTCCCCTTTGTTTCGGATATGTAATTTGTAAATTGTAATCAAGACTTTAAATCTTTTGTAATTTATAATTTTTAAGTTGTAATTTGTAAATTTTAAGTTGTAATTTGTAGTTTTAAAATTGGAATTTGTAAATTTTTAGTTGTAATTTGTAATTTTAAAGTTGTAATTTGCAATTTTAAAGTTGTAATTTGTATCAATAAAATTGCATTGCATTGCATTTGTACATCACTTTATTCTAATTTTATTTATACAAATATATTTACATTTTTTACTTGAATTACAAATTCACAATGTATTAAAAAAAATTGAACTGCCGAACCGGCCGAACCGGCCCGGAAACGGACATGCAACGGCGGTTCCGCCGATTCAAGTGAACCGGCGGTTCACGGTTCAGGAACCAGAACCGCCGATCCTTGGCCGGGCCGGTTCAGGTTCACCTATTTTTTGAACCGGAACCGGTGGTTCCAAACCGTGAACCGCCGGTTCCCGAACCGTGGTGACGTCTATATTCACCTGTAACAAGGATTACATCTATCCGAGTGCTTTTCGCTATTGCTGCATTGCACAATCTTGAGATTCATCAAATGGATGTAAAGACCGCGTTTCTAAATGGTGAATTAGAAGATGAAATCTATATGGAGCAACCCGAAGGGTTTGTAGTACCTGGACAAGAGAAAAAGGTATGCAAGCTCGTAAAGTCTCTATATGGATTAAAACAAGATCCATTGCAATGACACTTGAAGTTTGATAATGTGATGTTATCAAATGAGTTTAAAATCAACAAGTGCGACAAATGTGTCTACATCAAGAGCACTAATAACGGCCATGTTATAGTGTGTCTATACTTTGATGATATGTTAATCTTGGGTAGCAACACTCAAGTAATTATCGATACAAAGGCCATGTTAAAGAGAAACATTGACAAGAAAGACATGGGTCTAGCCGATGTAATTCTTGGAATGAAGATTCTAAGAACGTCTGATGGAATCATCTTAACACAATCACATTATGTTGAGAAGATATTGAATAAATTCAAAGCCTATGATGGCGCGCCGGTTAAGACTCCAATTGAACTCGACGTTCACTTGAGCAAGAACAAAGGCGAGCCCGTTGCACAAGAAGAGTATGCACGGGTCATCGAGTGCATTATGTACTTGACTAATTGCACTCGACCTGACATTGCTTGTGTCGTGAACAAGTTGAGTCGTTACACGAGCAATCCAAGCAAAGAGCATTGGAGAGCTCTTGTGAGGGTTTTGAGATATTTAAAACATACTCAAAATCATGGGCTACACTTCTCGAGATACCCCCCGGTACTTGAAGGGTACTGTGATGCAAATTGGATATCCGACAATAGAGACTCACTTTCAACAAGTGGATACGTCTTTGCTATTGGGGGTGGTGCTGTATCGTGGAAATCCACAAAACAGACATGTATAGCCCGATCAACAATGGAATCGGTGTTCATTGCCTTAGATAAGGCTGGTGTGGAAGCCGAGTGGCTTAAGAACTTCCTTGAAGATGTTCCATGTTGGTCTAAGCCAGTGCCACCAGTGCTGATTCACTGCGATAGCCAAGCGGCTATTGGAAGGGCAAACAATGGCTCCTATAACGGTAAGTCTCGACATATACGTCGACGACATAACACCGTGAGACATTTGATCACAACAGGGGTGATTACAATTGACTATGTGAAGTCAATAGATAATCTAGCGGATCCGCGAACCAAAGGGTTATACCGTGATCAAATGAATAAGTTACTAGAGGGAATGAGTTTGAAATCCACAAACTAAAGAATTGTCATAGTGGTAACCCAACCATGATGACTAGAGATCCCAAGAACTTGGTTCAAAGGGACAACTAAGCTATGAGAGTTCATGAGAAACACTCAACTATATCTATTCCCTATAGAACAATAGAGTGTTGGTAAACTTGCCTAGTGGTGAGGCTAAGTCTATGACTTTTAATGACTCCTAAGGATATCGAGGAGATTGAGTTCTCAAGAAGACCGAGTAGGGCAAGATACTCGATTAGGAATCACCTCTATAAGTGTGAAGTGAGGCCGCTTCAAATAACACATTTATGAATCCAAAGTGTTGTCCAATGCCGCAAAGGACACAAAACGTGAGAACGGATGAGGTTGAGGTGTTTAAGCGTTAACACTATTGTCTCGGTGCACGCCGTGAGGGATTAGTTCAAAGCTTCGCGCTACTAAGCCGCCTGTGTATCCGATGGTGTCGACTATGGAGGGTTCAAAGCCAAAAACTACCTATCCTTATGCTTATATACCTCGTGAGGGTTGAGCTTCTGTCTGCATGCATATGCATTTGGCTATTTCCACTCATGTAGGGGATTGTTGGAATCTTGAATTTAAGATGTCCGGTCAACGAAGTTTGACCAATAATAAATGTGATGAGACATTTAGTTTTTTAAAATTAAATGATATAGCGTCGATCTACGTTTCGCATAGATGACCGTAGTATACTCACTTTCTCAAATCCGATTCCCGGTGAGTGAGAAATATTGGGTTAAAGTTGGTCACATTGTAGCTTTGATAAAGCTATGGAATGAAAGCCTAGAGAGTAATTAACTAGTGTTAATTATCCCACATAGGAGATGAGACACATCTTTAAATGTGTATTTATTAAGTGACTTATTAGACTTAGTAATTATCATGGACTAAGATGGGTGAAAGAGCCCACACGCGCGCCGAGCCGCGCCGTGCCCGTGCCCTTGCCCTTGGTCTTGGACTTGGACTTGGACTTGGACTTGGACTTGGCAATTGGTCTTTGGGTGGTCTTTGGGCTTGGTTCTTGGGCTTGTCCCTGGATCCAGACTTAATGTTTTGGACCACCTCAGTTTTGGGCAGCAGCCTGATCAACTCGACATGTTGCGCCTTGATCAGCAGCCTGATCAACTCGGCCTGCTGCGCCTTGAGCGATGGCTTGATCAGTGTCTTGATCAAGTCGCTTCACGAAGTCCACATGTGATGGTTGAACTACGGCGTGTACAACGTCTAGATTCAACGTCGACCACTCCAGCTTTCAAACTTGTAACGGCCGGCGGTTACTGTTCCGCCATAATGAGCCATGATGGCAACCATCAAGGCTGAGTTGACCCCCGCAGTGGACCAAGCCTATAAATAGGCTAGGCATTCCTTGCATTAGTAGAAGAGAACATCATACGAACATACTCACAAGCATCATACTCTCTCTGCATTGTCGTTCTTCCCGAAGCTCTGCCCTCTCCTCTTCCAGTTCGTCGGAGCTCTGTTGATTGCGGTGCTGCTTCACCAGAGACGTAGCCGTTTTATCTTTGGGGACGACACACCAAACCGAGAGCATTACCGGGGCATATCTCGTCTTGTGGAAAGAGGACTCCTCGACTCGGCTAAGTTTTATTTCCAGTTTACAGTTTCGATTTCAATGTAATTTTCAGTTTTAATTCTTCCTTCTTGGATTGTATTACCCCCGGTATTGTTTATCTCTTGGAATTCCATTTCCACCAACATTGAATTGCTCAGCTCGTTTGTCTGATCCTCTGCAGGCTCGGCCTTGTGCTTTGTGTTACGCTTGGTTCCCTTCCTCATCGCGCTAGGGTTTTTGAAGAGGACTACCGAAATTTGAATTTGGCGGATTGAAATTGAATTGCGTACTGCTTTTATATGTGATCGTGTCTGCTTAACAATTACGCGCGTTGATGTTACGCCACGACTTCTGCAAAGGATTTGGATTCAATTCAGTAGATTCAAACAGAATTACAATTAATTAAGAAACAATGTCAAATAATTACTATTATAATAAATATAATAATATATAACTTTAATAATTATTCTTATAATTATAGTTATGTATTGGTATTAAAATTGAATGTAATTCATAATTTTAAATTCCTCCCAAGTCATTTCCCTGAGCTGCACCGGAGTCATGGTCTTTTTCTGTGTTTCCACCAAAAGTTCGCGGGTCCAGTCAATTGAAAAATAGGGAGTTCACCTCGGCCTCGGCCTCTGCCACGTCCTCGGTCTCGCGGCCTGCCAGCTCTTCTTGGTGGCATCCTTATAGTTTGTGCAATTTCCATTACGTTCCAAAAATTTATAGATAAAATAAGAGAGAGAAATAGAAAATAATTGTGAAGAAATTTCCACAAAATAAAAATGATAATATCAATTTTAGTTGACTGACCAAAATAAATGTGACCAATAGAGAAAGTATTAAATTTTATAATTTTAAAAAATTATTAAAGTGTTTAATATATTAAAATTATCTATTTTTCTATTATATTTTTTTCATTCTTAACGATAAAAATTGATAAACCTGATAAACATTTTTTTTATCCTTCCATTATTTATTTTCGGCAAATTATAAGAAAAATTTAGAACTTAATACTATGGTCAAATAAAAAATTGTGGGTCTCATTTACTTGTATATATATTTTCCATAATCAAGTTAACCTTATTAAGATCTCAAATATTAGGATAACAAAGTATATATACAAAATATAATTTAATTAAAAATTAAATATGAATTGAAATTACTATTTTCATTTTCCTTATCCTTTTTTTTACAGAATCTATCAGTGTCATGAAATTGAAAATCATGGTCACTGGTGAAACATTTCCATATAAAATGACTGTGGGTGAAAACGGTCAACGGTCATAAGATGTGGGCGACAACATAATCCAATAACTTATTGATTACGGCAAACATGGAAGATATTAGTTATACACTGTGATTCTAGTACTATATTGTTTACAAATTTTAGTCAGCGCTCATAAGCTGTGGACTACAAAAAATTCCAATAATTTAGAACCTAATTAAAATGATGAAAACATATTACTCTCTGCATTAAAGATGATGTATGAATCCAATTTTTATATAAATATTAGTATAATTTAATAATTAATTAGTATTGAATATGATATGAACTACTCCTAGTTTAATAAAAATTTATGAAATTAATTTTATACATTATATTGTAAAATATGAGTATGAATTATTGGAAAATAAGAACAGAAAAACCGTCCAACGGTGATCAGGATATTTTTATATTTTAATGAGAAAAAACTATAAATAGTATCGGAAATGATATACGAATTAGAATAGAAAAACTCTCCAATGAAAATCAGGATCATTTTCTTATTTTAAATAGAGAAAACTTGCCCCTTTCTTATTGTTCTTCCATACGTGAGGACAATCATGGTTTAAGTGTGAGCAGTTTGATAGGCCTCGTTACAAGCATGGTTTTGTAGGGTTTATTACACTAACATAGCTGATAATGCGTAAAAAGAGTGGTGAATTTGAGTGTGCAGGGGCTATAAAGTGTAGAAACGGCAAGTGCAGGAATAACTTGATCAACTCGGGAAATGAGTGAAAAATGGCCAGAAATGAAGCTAAGTTGATCAGTTGCGTACAAACATTGAAGCATGCCCAGCCGACAAGTTGATCAAGTGGAGTTTACCACATGAAGTAATGAGTCACATGAGAGAGAGTAAAAGATGTCATCTCAAGGGCATAAATGTCAAGATAGGATGGGCTTGCCCTAGGGATTTGGGCCCAACTTCATCCTATAAATACGGAGAGAGTGCACACAAAGAGGAGTTCGGCACCATCATCACCTTCAGTCACCTCATTTTCACCTTAGTTAGATAGCATTGAGTAGGAAGCTAGCAGCAGGAGTCACAGTTCCCATCTCTGTTTTCAACTCTTATTCTTCACCAAGGAAGAAGGGACCTGGATCTACGTAGAAGTCTTCATAGTTGGAGTTTTTGTTGCCCCCGAGGGGTTAAAACAATTTTTATTCTGTTTTTAGTTCAACACTTTCGTAGATTAGTTGTTTTTAATGTTTTTCTTTCAGTTGCTACTCTAGTTCATTTCCATTGTTAATTGTTATTTGAATCCTTGTTTGGAATTTTGTTTTAGTTACAATCGTTTATGAAATAGATTTTTTAGTTCAAGTTGTGTTGGATCTGGTGTTTTCTGTTTTAATTGCTTTCGTTTGCTTTAGTTCCGCCTTGCTTATGCTTTCTCGTAGGTAGATTTACATTTCAGCTCATCAACTTGCATGAGAATAGGTTAGATACTTAGATCTGTTTTTCTTTACGTCTATTTCATATAGATCCATGTTCGTTTTGTCTTATTTCTGTTTTGTGCTCATTGCTCTGTTTTGATCTGTTTTCGTTGTTTTTATTTAACTGCTTAGCGAAGAAGGAAATAGTGGTTTGTTAAGATCGCAGTCTATGTCACCTTTTCGGTGTTTATAGCATTTTAGTAGTGCTCTTATTTTGTGTCAGTGGTCCCGAGTTGCTTTTCACCATTCCCGTTCTTAGCGTAATTGATCAAGTTACCTTTCTCTCTTTATGATGTCTCTAGTCTAGCTTGACCAGTTTAGTTTAGTTAGTTGATCAGTTCCTTTCCCTTAGTTTAAAACTTATCCCACTTAAAAGTGTGGCCGTAGCCAAACCTCCCAAATGACTTAATCCCAACTCCCCTCGCCTCCATCTCTGAGAGATTCGACCCTTACTTCCCTTTACTAGTTTATAGTATTGTGGGTTAAGGTCTTGAAAGCCCAGAGTCTCTCCGTTCACACACCCAGCGACCAGTAGTTGTCAGCTAGCTTGAACCGTCCATTGTCTGACTTGACCAAGTTGCGCATGCTCTACATGTTTTAATTTGCATGTGAACCCTAAGCACTTTAGTTTAAGGGAAAATAATTGTGAAGAAATTTCCACAAAATAAAAATGATAATATCAATTTTAGTTGACTGACCAAAATAAATGTGACCAATATAGAGAAAGTATTAAATTTTATAATTTTAAAAAATTATTAAAGTGTTTAATATATTAAAATTATCTATTTTTCTATTATATTTTTTTCATTCTTAACGATAAAAATTGATAAACCTGATAAACATTTTTTTTATCCTTCCATTATTTATTTTCGGCAAATTATAAGAAAAATTTAGAACTTAATACTATGGTCAAATAAAAAATTGTGGGTCTCATTTACTTGTATATATATTTTCCATAATCAAGTTAACCTTATTAAGATCTCAAATATTAGGATAACAAAGTATATATACAAAATATAATTTAATTAAAAATTAAATATGAATTGAAATTACTATTTTCATTTTCCTTATCCTTTTTTTTACAGAATCTATCAGTGTCATGAAATTGAAAATCATGGTCACTGGTGAAACATTTCCATATAAAATGACTGTGGGTGAAAACGGTCAACGGTCATAAGATGTGGGCGACAACATAATCCAATAACTTATTGATTACGGCAAACATGGAAGATATTAGTTATACACTGTGATTCTAGTACTATATTGTTTACAAATTTTAGTCAGCGCTCATAAGCTGTGGACTACAAAAAATTCCAATAATTTAGAACCTAATTAAAATGATGAAAACATATTACTCTCTGCATTAAAGATGATGTATGAATCCAATTTTTATATAAATATTAGTATAATTTAATAATTAATTAGTATTGAATATGATATGAACTACTCCTAGTTTAATAAAAATTTATGAAATTAATTTTATACATTATATTGTAAAATATGAGTATGAATTATTGGAAAATAAGAACAGAAAAACCGTCCAACGGTGATCAGGATATTTTTATATTTTAATGAGAAAAAACTATAAATAGTATCGGAAATGATATACGAATTAGAATAGAAAAACTCTCCAATGAAAATCAGGATCATTTTCTTATTTTAAATAGAGAAAACTATAAATTTAGATTCATATTTTTCTATTTGCATATTTATGGTTTTCCTACTTTAATATTTTTTTAACATGTCTCTAAATTTTAATATAATAGTGTGATTTTTGATCTATTTCATGATTTTTTACTTTTTAGTAATTTTTTTTCCTTAAAATCTATTTCGGTCCATTATAATTTAAAACATAATGACCATATTTCTCAAAGTACATTACATGGAATTAATAAAATGAATGTGTTACCTCTCGTATCAACTTAAATGATACTAACAATAACATCCATGTTTTCAAATTTTGAAACTTCTAAAAGCAAATCTGATTTATCTATTTTTTTGTTTAATGATTAAGATTTAGTCTCTAATTATGCTTTATGATTTCATTATTCAAAGATCACTACCCTATATGTGTATATATATACTTCTCTCATCTCATCATAAGCGAGACACTTATTTATGACACGAGATTTAATAAATTAATATTTAAAATAAATGGGTGAAGAGAGAAAGGTAATATTATTTTTTTGCTAAAAAAGGAAATGACTCACGGATAGCTACGGTAGGGAATCTTAAGTGTGAGGATATATATAATTATGAACTACTAGGAGTTGCATAGAGTACATACTACATATTATTGTATAATGTTAGTTCTAGTTTGTAATCCATGATCTGAATGGTTCGAGAGGAGATCTGGTAAGGGTAATTCTCTTATCAAGATGCCGGAGACGATAAAAGGGATAAAAGAGAAATCACGGTATGCGAAATCCAGTCGACAACTCAAGCTTAAACAAAGTGCGTAAAATAAAATAGAAAGAGACATTAATTCATATATTCATTGATTCGTTGAATGAAAGGAATAACAATGACACATATTTATAATGAGCGTGGCTGCGTCGGGTGGATCAGGTTCGGGCCGGAGTGGAGGGAGCGTGGCTGCTGCCCTACACTCATGCTCAATCAATAGGGTCTCGAGCCGGGCAGGCCAAACGAGGATATATTCCAACGTTGCAGTTATTGAATTCAGTTGCAAGTCTTCGGATGCTTGCGATATCTCCGGCCATGAATAAAGATTGACTTCGGCCATGAGTTCGAGAATGAAAGCACCAATTTGGTAAGGGTAATTCCCTTAACAAGATGCCGTAGAAGATAAAAGAGAAGTCCCGGGAGGCGAAATCCCGTCGACAACTCAAGCTTAAACAAAGTGCGTAAAATAAAATAGAAAGCGACCTAAATTCATATATTCATTGATTCGTTGAATAAAAGGAATAACAATGACACATATTTATAATGCTAAATACCCTAACTTAAGTAACAAGACAACCAAAATATAAAAAAGATATGCAAGCACATATTTATAATGCTAAATACCCTAACAGTAACAAGACAACCAAAATATAAAAAAGATATACAATTTCTAAATTATCTAACTAAATAATGCAATTAAATAATTAAATACTAAATGTATCAAGATCTTAGATTATCTTTGTGATCATCTTAGTAAAAATTGAGTCATAATCGAATCTTATATTTAATTTACAAAAGAATCAATGAAATCAATTTCCTGTAATTATTTTATTTAGTTGATTCAAACCCTATTTTTCCATTTACTTTCTTAGTTTAGTAGGATCAGTTAATAAATAACCATCACATTAGGTAGTCTAGATAATGCAAGAGGTTACAGTGGCGGTACTTAGAATTAGATGTTTAGAATATGTAGATACGATATTTGTGCTTCCTTTTGTTATACTACAATTATATTGTCCACCTGCGGGAATATTTTTGTGTTAATAAAAAATATATTATTTTTTCCCATATGTTTCAAGCATTTTTGTCATATGTTTTAAAATCGTAAATGTGCATTTTATTTTTATAGGTGGAAATTGAGGTGGACATTAAGATTTGACAAAGTTTGGACTTTGGAGCAATAGAGGAGAAGTTTTTATGTGCATTGAGAGCATCCTTAACCCTGGCTCGAATTCAGATCTTAAGTCCCCTCCACGTCATTATTCTTCTAAATTTGAGTCACATGCCACAACTGCTCTAACCATGCAGGTCCCAACCCGGGCCACAACTAATAAATTGCACTATTCACAACTTCAACCTATTTTACTAGTTAATGCAATACATTGAACAATTCAAACCGGGAAAATACATTGTTCAATAGATATTAAAATTACAAATCCTAGACAAAGTAAATTAAAAATCCTAGAAAATAAAAATACAAGTCATACATTTTTTTTAAAAAAAGGATAAAACTACTACTTTTTCATTTGTGCGCGAAGGTAGGCGATCATCTCATGGTGCAACTCGAGATCGAACTCCGACATTGTTGAGGTATCCCTCGATGTCAACTCCGTCAGCTGGCTCATCCGCCAGGTAATAGTCATCTCCGACATAGAGTTAGAGATCTTATCTAGAGACTAATTAAGCGACGCTGGCGGCATAGTGGAGTAGCTCGCAGTTGCCTTCCCCTTCACTTTCCTCTTTGCCGTCTTTGTTCCCATCGAACTAGGCGTCGTATGCAATGGGGGTGATGGCAGCACGTACCAATTGTTGGCGTTGACGAACTCGTTCATCTGACGTTCATCGCTGTTAAACCACTCCATAGAAGCCGAAAATATGGGAATACAAGAGAATTGAAATGGGTAAAGTGCATAAGAATGGTGGCCAAATGTTCAGTATTTATAGACAAAAATTCAAAAAAAAATTAATATTTTGGGGACTTGCGGCCCGGCCCGGAGAGTATTTAACGCTGGGCCGGGACGCGTTCTTTGCAGCCCGGGCGCACTTAACGCCGGCCAGGCCGGACCCCGGGAGCATCCCCAGGCCGCAACTGCGGCCCCGGGACCGGCCTGGGCTGGAACTTTCTCCCCTCCAACGCCACGCACGGGCCGAGACTCGCTCATTGCGGCCTGGCCCCGCGTGTTAAGGATGCTCTGAGTTCAACTTTGTCAACATGTATTACTCTGTCGGGTGAGACAAATGAACTTGTCTAGAGACTCCTGCTCTGTCGGGTGACTTTCCTAATTTTTCAATTAATTATATGACCACAAATGTTTGCAGGTAATGAAATTGTCTCTCAATACTTTATTTTATTATTAAATTTAGAATTGAATGTTTAATTTTTATGACGGTGATTTGTGAAGTATAATTTCGTTTATTGATTTTGAAATTTATAGTAAGGTATTTGAGTTGTAATTTAAGATTTGTTTGAATTTGAGATTGAATATTTATTAAATCTTTCTTTATTACAATTTTTACTTAGCATCTTTTATAAATTGTACAGGCATATATATAGAAATATTTAGTAATATGTTTAAAAATTTTAGCATCGACTTTACTAAATCACTGTCTATAAAAACATTATGAATGTGTTAAGTTTCTTATGAAACATTTAGATGTTATACAAGTCTAAAGGTTTGATTATCTTATAATTTTTGGTCTTAAAGTTTCAATAATTGAGACATTTAAGATTATAATTGAGTCGGATACTAATATAAAAACCAAATGTCATAAGATTAGTCAAAGGACAGACTAGACTACTCTATTTATTAAATTTCGTTCGGCTCTTAATATACGCTTCAATTATTTGAAATTTTTCTAACCATAAATCCCTTGAAAAGCAATATACCAAAAATCAATATATTTCAAATATGAAAAAGGTCTAATCTCCATTGGCCGGTTTTTCAATTCTTATTTCACGGTTAAGTCAATTATTGACAATAATTCATACGTTATCTTTAATTAATGCATAGACAAAGATACAGAGATGATAATGGACTTGAACGATTTAAAAAATAGGAAATAACCAGTTTGGACTCTTTCTTTTCGAACTAGAAGAACATGTCTCATTGTAAAGGCACCCCTTAGTTACCCAATTTGAACCTACATTATGAATTCACCTTCTAGTTAACCCATGAACCTCTATGCCATGTGAGTAAGGGGATAGAATGGAGCAGCTAACCAATTTGGGGTAGAAGGGATAGGAAGAAAGAGTTAAAATCAAGCTTGTTGAAAAAGAAGATGAAGAAAGAAAGAAAAGAAAAGGGCAGACACTTATAACCTGACCCAGAAAAAAAGAGAGAAATAGTAGAATAAAGGGGTAGAGAAAATGTAACATGACCATGAAAAAAAAATCCTATATTTAGTTTAGGCAGGGCAGGAAATGCTGTAAACTGACCCTGCAGCAGAAAGAATAGAGGAATAAGGCCAAAATGGCCAAGGGGTATTGTTAAAATTTTGGGAAGTCTAAAAGTGTAATAGGGAGGCTGCTCTACTTTTGTTCCTAAGCTCACATGTCCTTAGTCGTTTTTCATGATTTTTATGAACCTAGGACCCATAGGACCCTCACCTATCTACATTATAACCCCTGGCCCCATTACAACCTTAATAAAAGACCTAAAGGAACTAGTCTGTGCCTATGAAACTCAAGTATCAGTGGTATGGCAAAATGAATGAGAGAATGGTCCTAACATCTCTGGTGAGAAATGAGTGACCGAGTGAACCCAACAGTTGGCTAGAGTAGAGGCTATCTTAACGAACTGATAGGCAGATCATACTGAACAAAAGGGAAGGGAGGAATTTGAGACAACAAAATATTTGGAATGACCTTAAGCTTGTGGGGAATATTACCAGAAGTTGAGCCAGTTTCAAACATGGAGATGTAACTGTTTGTTTAAGTGTTGTTTTTTAGTCAGTATCTGTGAGTCTGTTTGTTTTTAGGAGTCGGTCAGGGACCCATGCATGTAACTTGCCCCTTTCTTATTGTTCTTCCATACGTGAGGACAATCATGGTTTAAGTGTGAGCAGTTTGATAGGCCTCGTTACAAGTATGGTTTTGTAGGGTTTATTACACTAACAAAGCTGATAATGCGTAAAAAGAGTGGTGAATTTGAGTGTGCAGGGGCTATAAAGCGTAGAAACGGCAAGTGCAGGAATAACTTGATCAACTCGGGAAAGGAGTGAAAAATGGCCAGAAATGAAGCTAAGTTGATCAGTTGCGTACAAACACTGAAGCCTGCCCAGCCGACAAGTTGATCAAGTGGAGTTTACCTCATGAAGTAATGAGTCACATGAGAGAGAATAAAAGATGCCATCTCAAGGGCATAAATGTCAAGATAGGATGGGCTTGCCCTAGGGATTTGGGCCCAACATCATCCTATAAATACGGAGAGAGTGCACACAAAGAGGAGTTCGACACCATCATCACCTTCAGTCAACTCATTTTCACCTTAGTTAGATAGCATGGAGTAGGAAGCTAGCAGCAGGAGTCACCGTTCCCATCTCTGTTTTCAACTCTTATTCTTCACCAAGGAAGAAGGGACCTGGATCTACGTAGAAGTCTTCATAGTTGGAGTTTTTGTTGCACCCCGAGGGGTTAAAACAATTTTTATTCTGTTTTTAGTTCAACGCTTTCGTAGATTAGTTGTTTTTAATGTTTTTCTTTCAGTTGCTACTCTAGTTCATTTCCATTGTTAATTGCTATTTGAATCCTTGTTTGGAATTCTGTTTTAGTTACAATCGTTTATGAAATAGATTTTTTAGTTCATGTTGTGTTGGATCTGGTGTTTTCTGTTTTAATTGCTTTCGTTTGCTTTAGTTCCGCCTTGCTTATGCCTTCTCGTAGGTAGATTTACATTTCAGCTCATCAACTTGCATGAGAATAGGTTAGATACTTAGATCTGTTTTTCTTCACGTCTATTTCATATAGATCCATGTTCGTTTTGTCTTATTTCTGTTTTGTGCTCATTGCTCTGTTTAGATCTGCTTTCATTGTTTTTATTTAACTGCTTAGCGAAGAAAGAGATAGTGGTTTGTTAAGATCGCAGTCTATGTCACCTTTTCGGTGTTTACAGCTTTTTAGTAGTGCGCTTATTTTGTGTCAGTGGTCCCGAGTTGCTTTTCACCATTCCCGTTCTTAGAGTAATTGATCAAGTTACCTTTCTCTCTTTATGATGTCTCTAGTCTAGCTTGACCAGTTTAGTTTAGTTAGTTGATCAGTTCCTTTCCCTTAGTTTAAAACTTATCCCACTTAAAAGTGTGGTCGTAGCCAAACCTCCCAAATGACTTAATCCCAACTCCCCTCGCCTCCATCTCTGAGAGATTCGACCCTTACTTCCCTTTACTAGTTTATAGTATTGTGGGTTAAGGTCTTGAAAGCCCTGAGTCTCTCCGTTCACACACCCAGCGACCAGTAGTTGTCAGCTAGCTTGAACCGTCCATTGTCTGACTTGACCAAGTTGCGCATGCTCTACATGTTTTAATTTGCATGTGAACCCTGAGCACTTTAGTTTAAGGGAAAAACGTCCAGCTTTCACTAGGTTCCGAATAATAAAACCTTGTTTCGCGCTCCTTCTGAGGATATTATCAAACGAGACTCACATCGTGTACGATTCAACATAATAGCAATCCTAACATCGCTAGATATTAATCACCACTACCCAATATATCAGGATTATTGGGTTGTGAAAAACCCGCACCATTAGATAAGTCAAAGTAGTGCATAATCAATACCGTATGCTCAATGCTAACGTACATTGATTAAGAAGTAAACATTTATTAAGACCTCGTCTTTCAGTAGATAGCATAAAGACTCGTCTCGGTATTAGATCCGTTCAGTGCTCTACCTCATGAATGTCATCTTATTTCAGTAAGGCTTAGAAATATGCGGACTGACATTTCAACATTTCACGATAGGTAGTCTAGGCCTATTTGGGTTGTGAAATTCTTCTTTTTCTTTGTTCAGAACTGACTGTGTTACCTTAAAGTGGACGACGCCCACAACCGGTCTACTGAATCAAAAACTTAGACTTTGTTAAGTTGCTTACACATTTAAATATGCAATAAACATCCATTAAATGTAAAATATAACAACATTATGACAAAAATAATCTGTTTTATTTCTTGAAAAATAAAATAAGAATTTTTATAGTATTCAATCACTTGAAAGATGATTTCTAGCATACAAACTTTAACAAACCTATTTACTACCTTCGTTTCCTAAAAATGGAATTTTTTTTCTTTTTTAGTCCATTTAATAAAAATAGACACTTTTCACTTCAGGAAATAAACCCCAGCCCCATTAACACTAATTTCACTACTTTTTTCTTCATCTCTCTTACTCTACCCATTTTTTTCTCTACAACTTTCTTACTCCCTTTGTCCACTCAAGAATGTCCACATCTTCAGTGGCACGAGATTTTAGGAGGAATTATTAGGTGGAGTAAGTAGAGAAAAAATTAGTTGAATATTTTAATGAGAGAGAAGAGGGGAATTTATTTTTCAAATACAGAAAGTGGACTTCTTGAGTGGGACAAACTAAAAAGGAAATGTGGACATCTTGAGTGGGACGGAAGGAGTACTTTACTAATTTTGCATTAAAACTCATACCGTCTTCACTATTCCTATGTTTAGAAAACAGAGTGTGTATTATTTATAGGAAAAATGAATATGGATTCTTATTATGGGACATCCAAAATAGCAGCATAATACTGTTATTGTGGAACTAAGACCGTGTTAATCGGTTGTGGGGAGTCGACCGCCACCTCATATTGCATTTAAAAAATAAAAAATTGATTCAAATGGTCTCTCTCTCCTTGAGCTCAGTCCGTTTGAAGGCAACCACCAACCGCTTGGTTGGTCAACTTATTCAATGACTCAGCCAATGTGCCAAATGGCACATTCTCATTGGTTGATAAATTTTTTTAATTAAAATATATATATCTTAAATATATTATATTAAAATTATTTAAAAATTATACCAAAATTTATAATTTTTCATCCTATACAAATAGAGATCATATTTGCCATAGTTTGAATACAAAAAATCTCATCTTTTCTCCTCATATAATCCTTCTTCTTTGGTAAAATAAAAAATCTGCTTTTCTCCTCTACTAATATCGTAACTTATGTTTTCTATTTGTTTATTTTTATAATTTTTAGTTTTACATTTATTGTGTTTTTTATAAATTTTACTATGCAATAATAAATATTTCATACTCCATAATAATAATATTATTAAAAAATATATAATGGTGTGGTTGGGTGGTCGTTAATAAACCATCAAAAAAAGTATGGTTGGGTTTGATGAATATTGATGATGTGGAAGATGACGTGGATGAGATATAAATGAATTAAATATTTAAAAAGTGGATGGTTGGGTTGAGTTGGATGGTTGCTGATAAACATGGTCTAAGGGGATAACTGTAATAAAATGTTAGGTGGTGTATATATTTAATTGATATGGATTGAAATAGATTTTGATGGCAAAAAAATCAGGGTAAAAAATTCCAAAATAGTTTAAAAACCTATTTAACAATATTATTTAGAAATTCACAAATTTTTTAGAATATTTTAAAGTACGATAAGTGGTAAAATATGGAGACTAAATGTGTAACGGCCATAAATTGTGGGCGGAAATAAATCCAATAGTTTAGAACCTAAACGATAAATGATGAAAAAGTATTATTCTCTGCATTTTAGATAATGTATGAATTATTTACAAAATTTTATGACTAAACCGTCAAATAAGAATAGGAATTTGGACCTAATAGAGATAAAGATCATTTTTTATATTTTAAATATATTGATATTTTGTACTCTTATATGAGAAGTCCTTTTCGAGGGTTTTATTGTGAGAAAAATAGAAAAATTTAAAGCGTATATTAGGAATAGACAAAATTTGAAGTTATAGTCTAGTCTATCCTTTTGCCTTTATTGAATGCATGTGAATTTTTTACTGTTGGTTTTTCTATAGACTTGGATAAATTAACGTTTAACGTCTAAATGTTTTATAAAGGTGGGTAAGAAACCTAACACTTCTTCCTAATGTTTTATACGTTTGATTTTTAAATGTTTTAAAAGAAATCTAACACTTTGTACTAATGATTTTGTATACTCCTAAGTTTTTCATGAGTTACTAACGCCTTCAAATATTTACATGTTTTTTACATATAAAAAATAACCGCTAGTAATTTGGATAAATCTGTAATTAAAGGGAAAAGAAATTTTGACTCTTTGAGTCCACAAAGTAATTGTTTACCGGCGAAGAAGAAAAAATTATCTACTTTAACTATTGACTCAGCTTATTCACTGATTACGCAAATTCCACGTATGGATATTTTTTAAAATCTCAAAAACATTATGTGTGAAATTTAATTTTGTATATATATTCAACCGTTAAAACTGCGATGAATATCCAAATGTTAAGATGCCACTATCAAAAGTTTTAATATCAGCAAATATGGATGTAATAGACTAGACTGAGGAATTCAAGTTCATAATTTAATAATGTATTCTTTTCTTATATAGATTAATTAAGAAATAATACAATTCAAGAATGGCAGCCAGCAGTGCCATGTGATATCAAGGCCAATCATTGTCCAATTAGGCAGCAGATTGTTCTAATTTGGTCAATCAGACTCCCAGTCTTCGATAAGAGAAGAGAATAATTCATTGAAGTAAAATATACTGTAATTGCTAAATTACATTAAATTTTAGTATATATAAACAAAAATTCCAACTTCACTTTAGCAAGACAAATTGAGTTTGTTTAGTTCTGAAACAGGGACTAAATAGAAGTAATTAACAAATATACCCTATTTTTTTATGTTTGGGAGTCTAGGATAAAGCAAATAGCAAATATGTAGATATATTAATAATCGTACAAAAATAAAATATTTTTACCGTTTTGGTCCATCACATTAAAATAGATATTCTACTTTCGATATAAAAAAATTTATAATGTAACAATACTTCAATCACCTTTTTCTTTTTAATCCCAAGAAGTACAAGAAAGTCTTGGCAATAGAAACCAAAATAATTACTCCATAACAATATTTCACATTTATGTAAAGAGCGAACTGAAATCATTATAGTACGGTCTTTTCAGGTTCGGGCCAACCCACTTTGGTTCTCGGGATATTAGGGAGTCCTCCCATCATCGATTGGTTTTATGATAGATTTCTATCATAGTATATGAGCGGATCACTTACTGTGGGCTAAATTTAACTACCCAACAATATATTTGAACTAAAACTGAAAAAATGACTGATCCAGTAATATATGTAGGTTTTGAATTTGGGTTAATTCAATAAAAAGTCCAACCCCTCTAAGATTCATCTTGAAGGGTTTGAAGAGGGTATTGACAAATGAAACAAAAATAAATACTCCCTTCGTTCCATTAGTGTTGACAGGTTTCTTTTTGCAATCGTTTTATTACTATACTTCATCTGTCCCATAAAAATATGGGCAATGAGTATGCACGAGAATTAAGATAAAATTGATAAAGTAAGAGAGAGGGGGAGAATGATATGGTAAAGTAAGAGAGGGGAGGAGAATGGTAATTAAAGTAGTGTTAGCGGATAGTGTGACCTACATTATTAAATTGATATAACTTTCCAAAATTGGAATGCATATATTTTTGTGGGACGGACGAATATGGAAAACGCACATATTTTTGTGGGGCGGACGGAAATGGAAAATGCACATATTTCTATGGAACGGAGGGAGTATTAGTTTTATAATAAAATGTGAATTGAATAAGTTGGTGGAATGTGAGACCTACTTACCATTTATGGTAAAAGTGAAATGTGACTCTTGTTGTGGGTCGGACTGAAATGGCAAAATGTGACTCTTATTGTAGGACAGAGATAGTAGTGAATAAATATTATATTCTTCTCGTAAATTATACAATCGAATATATACCCCTACTCCCATTTAAAATGACCACTTTTTCTTTTCAATTTGTCATAATAAAGATGACTATTTTTTCTCTACTTTAACACAATAACTCCATTTAAAATCCCGTGTCACTCAACAATGTGGCTATCTAAGTTCTATGATTTTTGAAGTAGGAATATCAGTCATGTTAGCTCAGTGGGAATCAGGTCAATCCTATTTGGATTGCAGATTAATCAAGTTGTGATTTTTATTGGGATATAAATATTCAGCCATAATCCTAAAAATTTAGGTTCATGTCAAACCCTACCATTAAATTAATATATTATCAATTCAATAAATAATAATGAAAATTAATTGTTTTATATATATTTCAAAATACATGTAAAATTGCTAAGTATAAATTTTAGCATGTTTGTGTACGGAGTATTTCGTAATTAACCCTATTTCTTACGTTGAAAAGTCAAGGACAAAACTAAATGTAGATAAATTAAGAGAGTAATTATAATACTAATACTAGAAAAAGCATGCATGCGTCAGTTCTTTGTAGACTGCAGCTCACGACTCAGAGAAAAAATTACTATTACGAAGAAAATATGAGTCGTGTCAACTTTACATTCTTTCGTAGACTGCATCAGGTTTATAAATTATAGTCAAGTTTGTACCACAAACATTTGATTGACCAAGCGCAGCCTTCCTACTATCAAGAAAGAAATACTACAAATTTTCAATTAAAAAATAAAAGAAATAATAATACAACCACCCTTGTGATTCTCTTATAAATAGCTAAGCTCGCAGAAGCAAACTACTACACAAAAATGGCCTTGATTTGGACAGTGCTAATAGCTTTGGTGGTTGCATATGCCATCAAGGCTTTTCTCCGCCCGAAAAGCAAGAAAAAAAGCCCTCCCGGCCCGAGAGGCCTTCCCATTCTAGGGCATTTCCATCTACTTGGGAGCAGTCCCCACCGCGACCTTCTTAACCTAGCCCGAAAACACGGCCCGATAATGGGCATCCGCTTCGGCTTCGTCCCCACCGTGGTGATCACCTCTCCCTCCGCAGCCGCCCTCATCCTGAAGAGCCATGATCACGTGTTTGCCAGCCGCCCCAAAAACGACGCTGCAAGGTACTGATAGATTCCAACCTAAAACCAATTGGTTATAGGAGGAGTGACCCAATATATTTATTTATATTATATATAGTAGTTTCAATTTTCTTTTTATGCAGAATATTGTTAATAGTTATTTTTTGTTTCATTTGCCAACAGGTATATTGGTTACGACCAGAAGAACCTGGTGACAGGCCCGTACGGGCCATACTGGCGCAACATGCGCAAGCTCTGCACGTCGGAGCTGCTGAGCAGCCACCGAATCACGCATTTCCAGCCCATGCGCAACGCGGAGATCGCGCTGATGATGGGGGGGCTCAGACAGGCCAACAAAGCGGTCGATCTAAGCGCGAGAATTTCAACCCTGAGTGGAGACATGAATTGCTTGATGGTGTTTGGGAGAAAATACTCGGATTTGGAGGAAATCGGGTTCAAATCCGTGATCTCTGAAACAATGGAGCTCGCTGCCAGATTCAATCTGGCTGACTATTTCCCTTACGTCGGCGCTCTTGATCTTCAGGGAATCAACCGCAGGTTGAAGCACCTTAGCAAGGTTTTCGACGGGATAGTCGAAAAAATCCTTCTCAGCCACGTCGAGAAGCAGAAAGACAAAGACGACGAGGATTTTGTTGATACCATGATGTCCATTCTTAGATCCGGCAGCGCCGGATTCGAGTTCGGTAGAACCCACGTCAAGGCCATTCTTCTGGTAAGTGTCGAAAACTCATTTACTTTTTACTAGTACTTTTTTATAGCAGACTGCGTATTTCACTCATATTTTAATATAAATTTAATATATAGTGACGAGATGCAATTTTGTTGTTTTCAGGATCTGCTTATTGCAGGGACGGACACATCCTCAACCGCGATCGAGTGGACGATGTCAGAGCTGATGAGGCATCCAACGGTGATGAAGAAGCTACAGAAAGAAATAGAAGCAGTGGTGGGGTTGGACGGGATGGTGAACGAGTCGCACCTTGATAAACTCGAATACTTGTACATGGTGCTCAAGGAGACCCTCCGCCTCCACCCGGTGGCGCCACTGCTAATCCCCCACGAGTCGATGGAGGATTGCGAGGTCGATGGCTACCACATCCCTAAAAAATCTCAGATAATCGTGAACGCGTGGGCTATCATGAGAGATCCGAACATCTGGCCCGACCCTGATACCTTCAAACCCGAGAGGTTTTTGGAGAGAGATATAGACATGAGGGGGCAGGATTTCAGGCTCATACCGTTTGGTTCGGGCAGAAGGGGCTGCCCCGGGATGCTGCTTGCCCTTACCGTGGTCAGGCTGGTGGTGGCGCAGTTGGTGCATTGCTTCGATTGGGAGCTTCCCGACGAGATGGCGCCCGATGATCTTGACATGTCGGAGCATTTCGGTATAGTCACTAATAGAGCTAAGCCTCTCATGGCTATTCCCCGTTATCGCCTTCGCATCTGATTCTACTGTTCCCAAAATAAAATAATACGTAGAGAGAGTGGTGTTGCTATTTTTAGAAATTTGTCCTTTAGAGCAAAAAGAAAAATGTCACACTTAAAGTGGAATGGAGGGAGTATATGTGAAGTCTAAAATGTAAAAGATTGAATAAAAAAGAGGGGTTGAAATTTGAGATTGCTAAAGGAAGTTTAGAAAAATTGGTTGTCGTGGCTGCTTGAGGAAGAAGATGAGATAGGCTACGCTTATATCATGTGTTCTAACTCTGTTACTTTTAGTGTATTAAAAATATTTAATTATTGCACTTTGATTTTAAAATGTATTACTCCCTCCATTTTATAAAGTTTCACTTTTCTTTTTAGTTGATCCCATTAAAAATATTATATTTTTATTTTTTAAAAATTCTATCTCACATTATTACAAGTATTATATTTTCTCTCTCCAATTAACACATAAAATAAAATCTCCTAAAATCTCATGCTATCGTACAAGTGTGACATCTTTTGTGGGATGGAAGGAATACATATTTTTGCTACTTTTATTAAATACAGTAAGTTCAAATGTTTGTATTGGAAAGGTTATTAAGCTTCACGATGACCTTATTTATTCAGCTTTATTAGGAATATTTCATTCTTATATTTAATAGAGTTGATCACAAAATTATAGTAGTAGTATTATTATAGTTTAGAGATTATTTTAAAAAGTACTCCTTTCGTCCACAATTAATTGGTGTAAATTTTCCTTTTCACTCCATAATTAATTGGAGTAAATTTTCTTTTACACACTTCTACGATTAGTTGTCTCATTTACTTTTTATTACTGTTGATAATGATTGTCGTGTTCCACTAGCCCGTTCCATTAAAATTTTATTATAAAACTAATATTACGTATGTCACGACCGCGCCTTGCTAAGGATAGCATTGCTAGGTAAATCGTGACCAGGGGAGGGGAATAAGAAGAGGGGATAGAAAGGGGATGAAAGAAATAAGATAAATAGATACTTCCTAACAAGACAAAGATGGTTCACGAGGCAAAGAACGATCATGAAATTCAAGAGTGTTTAACACGGGTCATTCATTACTAATCATTGTTCTTACGACCCATCTAGTACATAATGCTACAATATAGTGCACAGCGGAAGGGGTTGTAACACATGGCCATATGTGTGAAGACATATGCCACGAGAATCCTACAAAAGAAATGAGACGACCACCAACTCCACTTAGCCACCATTTCATCACTGCACAACCTGCACATTTAGAAATACATGCAGGGCTGAGTACGGGGTACTCAGTGGACACATTGCCGAAAGTTACACATATATAAGAAAAGTTATCATTATCATGCCAGCACAGTAACACACGAGGATTTTTCTTAAAAGGCTCGAGCTTACTAAGTTTATTTTCATAAAGTTCGTCTAATGGGACTAAGTTCATTCCAGTAATCCGCCATATCTGATAGTTCATTGTGTATCGGAAAGGTGGCCACCTTCCACGATCACATTGATCGGCCAACCTTTATGATGACACACGGTCCATTCCTTTGTGTACACTAACTCGAATAGGATCTTGGTGCTATTGGAGTCCGAATCCGATTCATTCATTCATTCATCATTTGGCATCGCCAAACAGATAGGCATCATAAAAACAAATAATTTATGGCACGATAACATTTCAAAAAAAACTAAGTGTGGTTTTATCAAACAAAAATCATTTCATATATACTTGATAATTTTATCCACACTTAATGTGTTGGATATAAAGCCCACCTCAAAGCTTCCAAATAAATATCTACATGATCTCGTCTTCGGAACTCAAACTCTGTGAACACGCCCTTCTTGAAAGAGGGTATTGATTCAATTAGTCTTTAGAACATTCATAAAGAGAATGATATGCAATGATCCTATATGGGATATGCATCCTATGTTCGAGGTTCGATCCATATAAATTCATTCGATCAAAACTCGCAACGCTCTAGTTTAATTATAGGCTTTAATTTTTTTGGAAACTATTAGAAGATAACTCATCAAGTCCGTAGGTTTCTATCTATAAGAAATTACTTAGAGAATAATTAATTAATCATTCCAAACAAACAGTAAAATTTTAAACCCAACGAGAATTCATTCACACTTGAATTGAAGTCAAAGTCATCTTTAATTGAAAGGGCCCAACACATTAAAATAAAAAGTCCAAACTACTTTCTTTTTCCCTTAAACATCGGCCCACGTAAAAACTAAGTAAGCTCAACTAAAATTAATTAGCATGGTCCAAAAGAGAGCCTAATACCTAAATCAAGAGTGGAAACTCTAATTTAATTCAACACATATTCTAATTTCCTTAAGCAAAGAAGCGCTTCTTTCTTCCTCACATTCTCACGCCTCTCTTCTCTCGGCCGAAAATGCCGTGCGCCAGCGAGCAACGCAGGCCGCCGTCATTCCCTCTCGGCATCACTCCCTCTCTCAACGCCTTAGCTCTTGGCCACTCTCCTGTCCGTCAACACACCAGCCGCCGACGAGCAACGCCGGGCTCTGTCCGAGCTCACTCCCATGATTTCAACTCTCTCTTTCTCTGCTCTCAGTTCTCGCCACCTCTCTCTTCTCTTTCTCTTGTTGCGCACTCAGATAACACATGAACAAGCTACACGAACACACACACACACTCACATTTCTCTCCGGTTAAAACAAGCACCGAGCTTGCTGTCGCGCGAGTCCAGCTGCCGCTGCGTTGCTGGGATGCTGCCGGAGACAGCAGCAGTGGGCTGTCCCGATGCAACGGCGGCACCGTTCGGTAGTTCGGTGCTCATCGACACTCTAAAAAGATAAGTCCTCATTTAACTCATGCTCGACATTAAACATAGCTATCACAAGTTCATGTTGGTTACTACTTGATTGAGAAGATCCTATTCATACTATGGATGATGGAAAAGACATGTTCTTGGCAACTTTGGTATGACGTTTAGTATGAACTTGGTTTGGGCTAAAAGTTTGATGTTGCAAAAAAAAACAATGGCATAAAGTGAACATTTCAATAATAGGCATGGATAGATCTATGTGCAAGGTTATCAGTGATGCTTCTAAGAGACAAAATAATAAAACCATGGTTCAAGTATTACTTAATGCTAAGGCACCAATTACTATCATGGTGTGATCATGTTTGAGCAAATGCGATGAAAAGGCTAGGAATGAAAATGGTTTAAATATAGTTACCTTGTGGAAATGTGGAAAGAAAAGTGGTGTGGGGGGGACTTTTACTCCTCTTCTAGCACTCACTTGAGATCGTCACTTTGAGATAATTTGTTCTAGAGATTTTGTGATGGAACAAAAGAATTAAAAGATGAAGTGGTGTAGTATTTATAGAGGACATGTGTACTTGGAAAAACATGGTCAAAAGCTTGATTCATGGAGGGTATGCCAAGTTGTCACGTCTATCATTCACTATACCATAAAAGGAAAAAATCTTACATCTTGTCACTCAAAATGACAGCTAAAAAGTATGGTCGTCGTTTGGAAACTGTGTGTCGTCATTTGGGAACCGTGCTTGATGTGATGTGATTTCGTCAAATGTCTTGTCTTGATTTGATGTCAAAAAGTGTATTTAACACGTTTTCTATTTTTTTCGTGTAGGTAGCGGGAACGAAAGATGTGATTATCGAGCACGGTCCGGGGGGAGAGGGACGGCTGCCCGGGAAAGCGTGCGCAGCTGCTCGCCGTGACTTCACGATGTGAGCTTGTCGTGACACGGCTCTCGCGGTGTTAGAAGTTGTATAGCTATTTTTATTTTAGTATTGAACTAGATGTAAAACGTCTATGAACTTTCATTTGTAACTCGGACTTCACAAACAGACTATCAGAAAAGAATAAATATTGTAATAGAACTATTTTTATTCACCACTCAAAACGTACTTCATGCATAAAGCTCGATCAAAATGCGCGGTAAAAGAGACTAGGCGCAAAGTAAAAATACTAATAAGTCGGTTTTCCAAAAGACTTCGGAAATAAAAAAAAGGGGGTGGGCGTTACATTCCTCCCCCCTTAATTATATTACACTTTAATTATTGTTGGAAAAATATATTAAAAATAAAATATTTTAAATAATGTTATTATAATACTATATATAGGTAATAGATTAACATACTAATGCATTTGGGAAGAATTTTGATTTTTAAGAGAGTGGGGCTGGCGGAGACTTGCGTAAATTGAAAATTTGCATGTTTTTTTATGAAATTATTTTATTTTTCGATTTAAATTTTATGAAATGAACTTTAAATTTGGAACTAAGAGCATCCACAACCGTGCTCTTGCCAGCGGCACGGTTGTGGGCCCGGGCGGTACTATTCATGCCTGCTCTCTGGCAAGAGCACAACACCCACAACTGTGCTCTTCCGCAAGGACGAGCACAATTAATATAAAATTCAATTACACAAAAACATTTCCATAATATTAAAATTCATTTAAAACCCACAATAAATATTACAAATGACAAATAAAATTAAACATTGCATAATTAAAATCCTAAAAATTAAAAATTACATAATTAAAATCCTAAAAATTAAAAATTACATAATTAAAATCCTAAAAATTAAAAATGACACTACTCGTTGCCGAATTTCGCCCACATGTGGTTGATTAGGTCTTCTTGTAGTTGATTGTGGATTCGAGTATCGCGCATTGTGTGTCTTGTCTCGATCCTCTGGCCAACCGTCGTATGCTCGCCTCGGCGTAGGGGAGACCTCGCTGTTGAGCTTCCGGCTTCGTCCTCGTCGTAGAAGCTAGCCGCCCTCGGCCCTTCGTCAGCTATAATCATGTTGTGTAATATAATACACGTGAACATGATGTCGGCGATATTATTCACGTACCACAGCCGAGCCGGGGCCTTCACAATGTTGAATCGAGCTTGAAGGACCCCGAAGGCTCTTTCGACATCTTTCCGCGCTGACTCTTGACGCTGCGCAAAAAGAACCCGTCTCGGGTCGTGCGGGTTGTGGAGCGTCTTCACGAACGTCGACCACCTTGGGTAGATACCATCGGCGAGATAGTAACCCATGCGGTATATATTTCCGTTGATGGTGAAGTCGATCGCCGGTGCTACACCATTCATCACATCATTGAAGAGTGGTGACGAATATAGCACATTCAAGTCGTTGTTGGATCCAGCAACGCCGAAATATGCATGCCAAATCCATAGGTGGTAGTCGGCGACCGCCTCAAGGATAAGCGTTGGGCCGCCGCCTTTGTGACCGCTCAAGTGTTGCCCCCTCCAAGCAGTCGGACAATTCTTCCACCTCCAATGCATGCAGTCAATGCTGCCAAGCATTCCGGGAAAGCCATGGACTGATTCATGAAGACGAAGCAACCGTTGGCAATCATCAGTGGTGGGTGCTCGAAGGAATTCATCCCCAAAAGCAGAACGAACGCCCTCGCAAAAATTCTTTAAACATAGGATTCCAGTGGACTCACCGATATGCAAATACTCGTCGAACATGTCGGCCGTTTGCCCAGTAGCGAGTTGTCGGATGGCACACGTACACTTCTGCAACGCCGTGATACTTTGCCGGCCGGCTGCATCTACACCTGTTTGAAAGTATTCAACACGTGCGGACAATGTGTTGACAATTCGCATGAACAAGCGCTTTGACATGCGAAAACGGCGCCTGAAGTAATCTGCCGGAAACCGCGGCTGGTCGGCAAAGTAGTCGGCAACGAGCCTTTCGTGGGCTCCCTCCCGGTCACGATGGATGTACCGTCGATTTGATCTGGTTCGTTGAGGAGGAGGAGCAGGGGTATTCGCCGCGACATATGCTTCGTAAGCGGCACGATGTTGTTCGTAGTATTCTTGTTCTTCGCGTTCCGCTTCCGCCATAATATGGGTGAAATCCATTTGAGATTTTGAGTGGGTGATGAATGTGTTGATAGTTTGTATGAGAATTATGAATGAGAGATGAATGAGAGATGATTTGATGTGATAAATGGATGATGAATGTGTGTATTTATAGATGATTTTGGGGAAAAAAAAAATAAAAAAAAATCAAAAAAATTCAGAAAAAACGGGAAAAAAACGGCCATATTTTTGGGATTTGGAAAATATATTTTTTTTATTTTTTAGCATTATTTATAATTAAATACCGATTTTTAAAAAAAAAATAAAAAAAAGTTTAAACACAACAGCTATGCCGTTGACGAATGGGAGCACGCCACGTGTGCGTCCGCTGGCACGGACGTGCTCGATACATCGAGCAGCGCCGTGCCAGCGGCGCGGCTGCAGCGGCGGCGGTCCTGCGCCTTGCCAACGGCGCGGACGGCGGTGTCGTCTTTCGCCACCGCTGCGGATGCTCTAAGTGTCTTCCATTTTAAAAATAAGTAGACAACGAATCAACCATAATAATACTTGAGCATTAAATAAGATAAACTAAATTATCATTATTTTAATGTATATATTTATTTAAATGGAGTATTTTTATGGCTAGCGGCTACCTAAATATATATGCGGCAGCCAGTAAGATGCATTGGAGCGTGTGTCGATTAATAAGAAAATAAAATTCTTATTTAATTTTTCTAAATTGGATTTGTTGCAAATAAAAGGTTCCAAGGATCAATTTTATATTAATAAAAATCTTTTTTGCTTTAAAGAAGTTTATTTAATTTTATGAAGAAAATATTATTTGGTTTAAGTAAAATCGCATTTACAATCAAAACGTGTGAAAGCATTTTTTTTTATTTTGTAAGAAGTTATATTTGTAATAATTGAAGTCTGAAATATAAGTAAAAAATACTATTCCATAAAAGATGTCTCACTTAGTCACTTTCTTTTTTAATTGATCTTATTAAAGATATGATATTTTCATTTTTGAAAATATTTCTTTTCTACATTAATGTAAAAAATATATTTCCTCTTTTCATTTAACAAATAAAACAAAATCTTCTAAAAACTGGTATCATCTTACAAGTGTGATATCTTTTGTGAGATGTGTGCGTCGAATTTTCTTTTGAGAAAAATCTACTCCCTTTGTGTCCTAATATGTGCCCCATTTTGACCCGACATGAATTTTAAGAAAATAAAATAAAAAGTTATTTAAAAAAAAGTTAATAAAATGTGAGTCATGCTTTTATATGTCAATTTATAATAAAGTATGAGTGAAAATTTATAAGTGAAATGTGAGATCCACTATAAATGAAATAAATAATTAATATAGAATAGGTCAAAATAGAGAACTAAGACATGACTGAATAATTGATACGGATCTACAAATAATTGCAAGCGTTAATATAGCATTGGGTATTTGAGCAAAGGGATCGCATTGACTCATCATTAATGACTTTTAATAAGCTTTAATCAGACTTTCTGGGCTGATTTAAACTGAGGTAGGGGCTATGAAGGTTTTTTTTTCTGCTTCTAAATTTTTTGAAATTTTAGATAATAATCTGTAGCTATTACCTCTTACCACAGCCATTGAAGACTAAATCACATAGGAAGACAAATCGACGATTTTGAATAATAGGAAAGTGTTTAAATGTTGCACGCAAAATTGGAAACAAATGGCTGCTTTCAGATGACTTCATAAAGATAATAATTATATACTAAAAAAGCTAAATTTAAAAAAGTGGGGAACCAATTATTGGAGCTTCCATGAAGTAACGTGTTTAATTTTAATTGCAAGTGAACCTCATTTCTAAACGAAATAAAAACTCAGAATAATTATTGGAGCTCTCCTATTCATGTAGTTGACGTTAACAAATTTATAATGTTAAAGGTAATAAAAATTTAGAAAATAAAATTACAATTTAGATAACGAATAGAATAGTCAAATTAAGAAGTTAATAAAATTTATATTTTATTATTATTAGTTTTTAAAGATAAATTTTCAAAGAAATCAAGAATTTTGGTCAAATATTTGTCTGTTTCGTAGTAGTAAAATTAGCCTTAAAACCATGAATTTAAACATTTATCAATTTTTCAATGACTAAAAATTATAATTTCCTATTTGTATTATAATGTTGATTTGGCGCATACATATTTTAGTATTATTAATTGCTAAATGTATTGTGAAAAATGATAAAATTCATGGGCGGTGTGTCCTTATTGAATTTTTTTGAATGGCACGTTAAGTACAATTTTACTCAAATTAGACCTCGTGAAAAAATTGAATAATATATGTAAATACATAATTTTTACAATTGATTTTCAAAATTATGGAACATAGTTGAATTTAACCAAAGTTCATGATTTTTATGCACGTTACTTTTTTAAATTTCAGCACCGGCTTATGTAATTTTCTGGTTCTGTTACTGGGTGCGGGGAGTTGCTTAGGGGGGGAGCTCGCCAGCGGCCCGCTCCCCTCCCAAGTGGCTTGCTGGCAGGGAGTGGTGACGCCCCCTCGTCGGCCAACGAGTGATCGTCGTTTAATGTTCATTGTAAAATAGTACTCCCTCCATCCCATAAAAATATGGGCAAGTGATATGACACAGGAATTAAGATAAAATTGGTAAAATGAGAGAGGTGAGGAGAATATTAGTGGATACCTGTTTTTTTAATCATTTTTGTCTCTTTTTATTTATTTTTTTTTTCCATTTTTTAATCATGAAACTCATCATAAAATCATCTGTATATACCTTATTCATCAAGTCATTTTGTCACACCAAAATCTTCTTCTGTCACTCATTTTTTATCTCTAAATTTTCATTCTCATTTTGCAAATATGGTTGGCGAGCATATGACTGGAATCGTATGTTGAACATGCTCAGTGATGGGGTACGGACTAAACAAGCCCAATAGCAGTGACGGCCCATCAGCCCAAAGCCCAAGGAAGAGTATCAGTTCGGCATTACCAAAGAGTTCGGCCCCAGCCCACAGCTCGGTAAAAGCCGACCAATCAAACTCCACTCTCAGATCGGCAAAAGCTACTCGGCAATAGTTCAGCAGTTCGGTCTCAGTATTCGACCGAACTGGAAGATAGTCAACTCATGCAGGATCACATGCAGGATAGTGGACCAAGCACAGAGATAGTGGACTCATGCAGGATCTCATGCAGGATAGTGGACCCATGCAGGATCTCCATGACCTCCACGACATTCACAACCATCATTAGTGGTGATGCAAGCCACGATCTTAGTTCAATGTATAAATAGAACTCAGATCAGATAAAGAAGGGTTAAGTTCTCTAGAGATCGAATATCAAATAGCAAGTCTGTATTGTAAGCTGTAGAAAACAGATCAAGCAATACAACTCTGCCCTCTTTTCTTCCCGTGGACGTAGATTTACCTCAGTAAATCGAACCACGTAAATCTCTGTGTCGTGATCTGCATTTTCCTGCGTTCATCACCATCAAAAATTCGCCAAACCATCACTGGTGCCGTCTGTGGGAAACAGAGAACCAAATTTGTGATAAAGCGAATTTTTGACCCTTTTTCCACCCCAAAAAAATGCATACCAGATCACATACTACCCGTAATACCGTTCGTGAAAACCATGAGGAAGCTAGTCCAGCCCGCAGGTCCGGAAAACAGCCTCGGGAGACATCTACTTCCAGTTTTCACGATGAAGGAACAAGCCGCTCAAAAGGTCCACACACCGAGTCTTCCCAGCAGCCTGATTTGAATGAGGCTGTCAAGCTGTTCTTGGCTGAGAAGCAGGATGAGTTCTTAGCCTTCCTGCAAAAGAGCCAAGAACCGAAGACGAAAACGGTGGATTCTCCTTCCTCATCCAGACATGAAAGTCACTACCGCAGTAGTGCCGTGTCTTCCAGGAAGAAGAATCCTCAACCCCGACATGTTCCTGTTCCTCCTCGGTACCGGAATCACAGGAGATCTCCATCTCCTCCATACCGAAGAGATGTCGGGTTCGCCATGTACGGAGCATTGAAGACTCCGTTCTCGGACGATATCACCCGAACTCCCCTTCCACAGAACTACCGAACTCCGTCGATGACTTATGACGGGTTGGTGAATCCTCATGACTTCCTGGGACGCTATCAGTATAACATGGCGAACCAGGGTCTCAATGAGGTCCACATGTGCAAGCTGTTTCCCGAGCTGCTTATCGGGAACGCAAGAAGGTGGTTCGATAGCCTCCCCCAAGGCAGCATTAGATCTTACCGAGATCTAATGGATGCTTTCCACAGGAGGTTCTTTCAGAAAGCGGAAGCCCGAATCACTTCGGCTCAGCTGCTTTCTATACGTCAAGGTCGCGACGAAAAGATCAGCGACTTTATGACGAGATTCCACAAGGAATGCCTACAAGTAGATGATCTCAATGATCTACTTGTCATTTCGGCATTCCAAAATGGAATCCTGCCCGGAGCTCTCTACAGAAAGCTCGTGGAATGCAGTCCGCAAACAGCTCAACAGATGTGGGACATTGCGGACCAGTTCTCCCGTGCCGATGAGGCAGACCGTCGCAAACGGTCTTTAGACAGCTCATCCCGAGGAGACAGGAGGAAGCCCGATCACAGCGATCAGGGACATCCTCGCCGAACTCCTTTTGAAAGGATTCAAAGGACTCCGGTGCAAGACCGATTGGGGCCACGTCTCAATTCTGAGAAGCCGCCCGCTCAGTTCGTACCATTGAACAAGTCAAGAGCGGAAATTTTCGAACTGCATTCCGATATGTTCGAAAAACCAAAGCGGATGACGAAATCGGCCGCGCGTCGACCTCAGGATCAATATTGCTCCTTCCATCAAGACCACGGTCACGATACCGAGGAGTGCCGACATTTGGCTGCAGGTATTGATGCTCTTGTGAAAGCAGGGACATTAAAAAAATACCAAAGCAAGCAGCCGAAAAAGAACAAAAAGCAGAGAGGTGCGAACTGCGCTCCTCAGGATCCGAAAAGGCAACAGGATCCCGAAGACGATGACGAGCAGCAATATGATGGAGTAATCCTGACTATTGATGCTCTCCCTGCCGGGAAGACTAAATCGTCCCTGAAGTCAGAGCGCAGAGGCTTCAATCGAGAGGAGCCAACGCATAAAAGGCTGAAGCAGGACGAAGTGATTACATTTTCAGATGCAGATCCCGTCCCGGCCATCTCTCCTCATCAAGACGCTATTGTCATCCAAGCCGGAGTGGCAAACAAACTGATCCACAGAGTGTTTGTGGATACAGGAGCGTCAGTCAGCATTCTTTTTAAAGAATGTTTCGATAAACTAGAAGTGGATCCAGCTCGGCTTAGTCCGGCACCACTTCCTCTGAAAAGTTTCGCCCAGGAGGACACCCGCCCTGAAGGTATTATCAGCCTTCCGATCATGGTGGGAAAAGCGCCTACAAGCTCCAGTACGATGATCGAGTTCTTTGTGGTAAAAGCTCGGTCTCCGTACAACATCATCCTGGGAAGAGACTGGCTCAACGCAGTTCGGGCCGTTTGCTCTACTTATCATCTCACCATCAAGCTCCCCACTAAAGGGGGGATAGCGGTCATCCGAGGTGATCAAAAGAGAGCAAAAGAGTGTCTGCAGATTGCGCTTAAAAGTGCCGAGCAATCAGATCGTCATCATCAAGCATAGCAATCACAGCAGCCGGAGTCAGAGGCAAGCGAAATGACCGAAGTCACACCAGAGCCGAACTCAATGACCGTTCAGTTATACGAAGATGATCCATCCAGAACGGTCAAGATCGGTTTCGCGGGAACGCCTCTACTCCGGGAAAAGACCATCCAGCTCCTCAAGGAGTACAAAGATGTCTTTGCATGGTCTCCGTTGGACATGACCGGAGTGCCCTCTGAGGTAATCACTCATCGGTTAAATATTGATCCATCAGTCCGGCCTATAAAACAGAAGCAAAGACTCTTTGCGGCAGAAAGAAATCAAGTCATCCATGACGAAGTCCGCCAATTACTGAAAGCGGATGTATTATTCGAGGTGAAATATCCCTCTTGGGTGGCCAATCCTGTGATGATCAAGAAAAAAGAAGGAGGATGGCGGATGTGCATAGATTTTACCGATCTAAACAAGCACTGTCCTAAAGATTGCTATCCCCTTCCGAACATAGACAAAAAAGTAGAAGTTTTGATCGGCTTCGAAATTTTCTGTTTTCTTGATTTATACAAAGGCTACCACCAAGTCTTAATGGATGAGAATGATGCTCCAAAAACGGCTTTCATTACTGACTTCGGCATCTTTGCTTATAAAAAGATGCCGTTCGGTTTAAAGAATGCCGGAGCCACATATCAAAGGATGGTAGATAAGCTTTTTCGGCATTTGATCGGAAAGGAGGTTGAAGTGTATGTTGACGACATAGTCGTTAAAAGCAGAAGCACTTCGGAGTACGAAGACAATCTCAAGTCCACTCTCGACGTGCTCCGAAAAGCCAACCTCAAACTCAATCCCCAAAAATGTACCTTTTTGGTAGATTCGGGAAAGTTTCTAGGTTGTTGGGTTTCAAAGGAAGGACTCAAGGCAAATCCGCTAAAAGTTCAAGTTGTTCAGAGCATGGCAATGCCGAAGTCCATACATGATGTGCAAAGGCTAACTGGATGTCTAGCCGCACTGAATAGATTCCTTTCCCAAGCAGCCGAAAAGCAAATGCCATTCTTCAAAGTGTTAAAGAAGGCACCAAAGTTTGAGTGGGGAGTCGAGTAGAAAAAGGCTTTTGACGAGCTCAAAAGTTATTTAGCCGAGCTTCCTATTCTCTCTGCTCCAACAGATGCTGAAGTGATATTCTTATACTTAGCGGCATCGGATCAGACCATTAGCGCGGTGCTTGTACGAGAAGAAGGCCTAAAGCAGCTTCCCATCTACTTTACAAGCCGAGCATTAAGAGGTCCAGAAACAAGGTATCAACCTCTGGAAAAAATTGCTCTGGCATTAGTAAATGCAGCAAGGAGACTGCGGCCATATTTCTATGCTCACAAGGTATGCGTCTTAACCGATCTTCCACTTCGGCAAGTTTTGACCAAGCCAGAAGCATCAGGCAGAATCGCCAAATGGGCCATAGAGTTGGGAGAACACTCAATCGAATACCTACCTCGGAAAGCCATCAACGGACAAGCCTTGGCAGATTTTCTTGCAGAAGCAAAGTTCGATCAAGCAATCCCTGTCATTGCCGAACAGAAAAATTCTACCAATGCCGAACTAGCACAGCCCCTGGAATCCGAAGTAGAGCCACCGGACTGCTGGAGCGGATTCGTAGATGGAGCTTCGAATAAAACGGGAAGTGGAGCTGGTATTTTACTTATCGCTCCCGACGGACACGAGGTAACTTACTCACTTCGGTTCTTATTCCCAACTACTAATAATGAAGCCGAATACGAAGCTCTCCTTGCCGGACTCAAGCTAGCGCAAAGTCTATTTATCAAGTCTCTCAAAATCCATTGTGATTCACAAGTCGTAGTGAATCACATGTTGGGTACAAGTGAAGCCCGTGATGAGAGGATGAGGAAATATTGGGACAAAGCGCAAAGCATTAGCCGAAGTTTCTCTTATTTTCGGATAATCCGCATTCCCAGAGCGGAAAACAGCCGAGCAGATATTTTAAGTAAGTTAGCCTCATATCCAAGTTCAAAGGTGGAGGAATTGATGCACAGAAGCATTGATGAAGCTGAGGTACTTTCAGTAGCCAGCTCGCCGAACTGGATGACGCCGATCTTACAGTATCTAGATCAAGGACAACTGCCCGAGGATAAGAGAGAAGCTCGGAAAATCACATGCCGAGCCCTTCGGTACGAACTTCATGAAGGAGTCCTATACAGAAAGTCCTACCTTCAGCCGTTATTGCGATGTGTAGGGCCAGAAGAGACGGACTACATCCTTAGAGAAGTTCATGAAGGATCTTGCGGTAGCCACATCGGAGCTAGAGCTTTAGCTAAAAAAGTTCTGAGATGGGGGTATTATTGGCAAACTTTGGTACAAGACGCAGTGCAGCTCGTCAAGACATGCACGAAGTGCCAAATCCATGCAAATATCCCAAAGATGCCGCAGACCGATCTATATGCTATGCAAAGCCCTTGGCCTTTTATGCAATGGGGCATAGACATAGTGGGACCACTACCACAAGCTCCTCGGCAAATGAAATTCCTTATCGTTGCCGTGGATTACTTTACAAAGTGGGTAGAAGCTGAACCATTAGCTACGATAACGAGCTCGAAGGCATTGGATTTCGTCTGGAAGAACATAGTGTGCCGATTTGGCTTACCCCACATCCTCATTTCGGATAACGGGACTCAGTTCACCGACAAGACATTCAAGAATTGGTGCCAAGAGCTGAATATTCAACAGCGGTTCACTTCGGTCTCCCACCCACAAGCAAACGGACAAACGGAGGTAACAAACCGTATCTTGGTGAAAGGGTTGAAAGCTCGGTTAGAACAAGCCAAAGGACAATGGGTAGAAAATCTCCCTCAAGTCCTATGGTCCTACCGAACTACACCCAAAGCTTCCAACGGTGAAACTCCGTACAGTCTGGTGTACGGCGCTGAAGCCGTGATTCCGATTGAGATCGGCGTACCCAGTCCCCGAACTCTAAATTTCTCCTCAGAAATGAATGATGACGGACTGAGAGCCGAACTAGATCTGGCCGAAGAAAGAAGAGAATTGGCCTGCATAAAAACAGCCAAGTACAAGGAGCAAGTAGCCCGGTATTATAACCAAAGAGTGAAAAAGCTGCAATTTCAAGTGGGAGATCTTGTCTTGAGAAACAACGAAGTAAGCCGAGCAGAAAAGCTGGGCAAGCTCGAACCCACATGGGAAGGTCCATATCGGGTGTCAGAAGTCCTCGGCAAAGGGTCTTACAAATTGACTCACATGTCAGGAGAACAAGTACCCCGAACATGGCACATTTCCAACCTCAAGAAGTTCCATTTGTAAGAGACAGTCCGGTCAGTCCGTCTTGTGTCTAGTTCGGTCCTAGAGGTATGTGTTTTCTTTGTTTTTTTACTTTGTCTATGTGCTTTTTGTTTGTCTATGTGCGTCTCGTTCGTTTATGTGCGTCTTGCTTGTCTAGGTGTGTTTTGTCTGTCTATGTGCGTGTCGTCTCTTACAAATGTTACTGAGGTATCTTGTTCTTCAAAGGCTGATCCCCTTTTTAGAACATATATAAGCCAACGATTGTGAGTCCAAGCTTCTAAGGAGGATACAAGACCACAATTCAGCTTAAAAAACAAGCAGTTCGTCTGAAACGAACTGCAACAATAAGCCAACGATTGTGAGTCCAAGCTTCTAAGGAGGATACAAGACCACAATTCGGCTTAAGAAACAAGCAGTTCGTCTGAAACGAACTGCAACAAAGGGAAAGTCCGATCCACGCGATAAAACTCGCCAAATTAGGACAAGGGAAAGTCCGATCCACGCGATAAAACTCGCCGAATTAGGACAAGGGAAAGTCCGATCCACGCGATAAAACTCGCCAAATTAGGACAAGGGAAAGTCCGATCCGAGCGATAAAACTCGCCAAATTAGGACACAAGCTTAGTCCGGTCAAAGAAATTTACTTCATAAGACCAAAGACGAGTTCGGTCAAAGAAGTTTACTTCATAAGACCAAAGACGAGTCCGGTCAAAGAAGTTTATTTCATAAGACCGAGGACTAAGTCCGGTCAAAGAAGTTTACTTCATAAGACCAAAGACGAGTCCGGTCAAAGAAGCTTACTTCATAAGACCGAGGACGAGTCCGGTCAAAGAAGTTTACTTCATAAGACCGAGGACGAGCACGATGAAATTTTTTCGCTGAGCTGTAAATACGCAGTGATAGAAGCGAAATGAAGATTTCATTTATTAAAACTTGTTCGGCATACAAATCTGCTGCCCTACGAGAAGGCGTTACGCCATTACAAAGGACTATTCTACTGTCCCTGGTTGCTAAAGTTGAGCCATCTATTCACAAAATCCTCGTGAAGCCGAGTTCGGGCGTTCTCGGCAGCTGAAGAATAAGCAGGTCGACGAGATGCTCTAATCGACCTACCGCCTCTTCCCTGAGCCCGGGAAGCTCTAGCACCTCGGCGGCGAAGAGTCTCTTCACGAAGCATTTGTTGATCTTGCTCACTCATAATCACAGCTCCTCTACGAACTTCAGTCCGTCCTTGTCTTGACGTTTCCGGTTGCTCCTGAGTCCGTTCTCGTCTTGACGTTTCCGGCTGTTCCTGAGTTCGTTGCTGACTTGGAGTAGGGTTTTGAGCAAGTGAATCAGGGGTTTGAGCTGGAGTGCGAGCATCTGTTGGCGGGAAATGCCTAAGGAATCTCTCGATTGAAGGACGCCGGGAAAGAATGATGTCGTACCGAGAAGCATAGCGCCGCAATGAATTCACGACTTGTTGGCAAACCGAACTCTCCAGCGCATTGTTCCTCCGGAGTACATGATATTCCTCCCACAGTTCGTCAACTCGTTCCTGAACTTCAGAGATAGTCATTCCCCCGCGCCTGCAGATGAAATCCTCATACGCAGTCCTCTCAGCGACGGCGGTATTCAGCTCGGCCTCCAGATCTTTCTTTTCGGACTCTAAGTCCTTATTGTCGGCCTCCAGCTTCACTGAACGAGCCAAGAGTTCGTCATTCTTCACCTGGTCAGCTATGGCTCTTTTCTCAGCTTCGTCTAAAGCCGAAGAGTACAGCCGCTTCCAGTGAAGTACCTCCAGCTCCTTAAGAGTTCAGAATATAGAGCAGCTATGTCAGTTCGGCATTTCAGATTACTGAGCAGGTAGTAAACCACAACAGGAGTAAAAGAGAGTACGAAAGGCTATACGAAGACACAAGAGCAGAAAGAAGAATTTTTTCATTCATAAGAAAAAAATTTTTTCTACACAAGGGCTTCAAGGCCGTTTTACAAGAAGGAAGAAACTAAACTAAGAGAAGGGAGACGAAATCATACTCCGCCAGCTTCGTCTCCGCCTTCTCGGTGAGGTTCAGCTTCCTTCTCCTTGTCTGCTTCAGCTTCAGCCTCGGCCTCCCTGCTCTCCCCAGCCTGCTCGGCGCCACCGTAGCCGATCTGCTGCGCCTCCTGCTCGGCCTGCTCATCGCCGGTCTGCCGCTCATGCTGCTCGGTCTCACCCTCTCCATGGAAAATTGGAGCGGGTGAAACTGACCCTATGGAGGCAAAGATAGCCTCCATGTTCTCATCGCGGTCAGCTCGGCAACTACGAACTTGGTCTGCAGAAAGCAGGACCGAGGACGAAGCAAGCTCCTCAAGCACCGGCAGACTCTGAAGCCGAGCTGCTATCTCTCGGCCGTACAGCGGCAGGATGACTTCGGGACCCTGCTCGGCTTTATCGGTCATCAGTTTCAGCAGATCACCGACAAAGGCTGAAAATTGGTTGCTCAGAAAGAGTTTCTCCGCGAAAGCACGGAGAGCCTCTCCTTGGGCAACCACGGCGGCAGCATCCCTCCGTTTCGTCTGCTCTCGCTGGATGACGAGCTGGTTTTTGGCAAACTGAGCTTCATCCTGGGCCGAAATCCTAGCAGCTCTGGCTTTCTCAAAGTTTGCCTCAGCCTGCTCGGCCCGGTGACAAGCAGCCGCCAACTTCCTCTGCATCTCAGCATAGTCGTTGGACGCTTTAGAGAGTTCAACGGCGACGAGCTTGGAGAGCATATCGTTCCTCTGAAAATGGAAAAAGCAAAAAGTCAACAGAGGGGCCACAAAAAATACAGGAAAAAAGCAAGGCCAGAAAATCAAGAAGAGAATTCACCTCGGCGAAGTCCGTGGGCCATAAAAAGGGCTCACAGATATGTTCCGAAGGAGGCGCCAAGACCACGTCTTTCTCTGGCGCTCTCGGGGGCTTCTGGGTCTTCCCCTTCCTACTTGCCGAAGTCGACTCCGGCTTCTTTGGATCCGAAGAGGTCTTTTGCCTCTTCGGATTCTTCTCGGCATCAGGCGCCGAGCTGGTAGCCTTCTCTTTCTCCGGCTCCTTAAGCTCGGAGGATTGCGGCTAATCTTATTCAGCATGTACACTGCCAAAAAGCAAGAAAGCAAAGTTAGTTTTCGCCACAAAAGCAGTAAGGCACAAAAAAGAATTCCTCACCCTCGGTCTCTTCATCCGAAGACGAGGAGTCGAACACGAAGTCGCCCTTGACGAGCTCAGACTCCAGGTACTGCTTCCTAATCATAGGAATCTTATTGAGCTCGCCCTCGAGCTCGTCCAACGGTTCTAACCGAGGATGAGGAATCACGGACTTCGGCCCTCTCCAAGGAAAGCCCGGAGCCGCTGTCCTATTATAAAAAAAGAAGCGATGTTGCCACTTTGGCCACTTGGTTTTGCAGAAGGCCCTAAAAGGCTGTAAAGGGATCAAGTAAAACCAAGATCCTTTTCTCTTAAACTGGAAAAAATTAAGGATTGCCCTCAGAGACAGATCCTTTTCTAGCCTACGCAGTTCGGCAGCAAAGGCCGATAAGTGCCTCCAAGAGTTCGGAGTCACCTGACCTAAAGGGAGTTGAAAAAAATCTAGCAGCTCTACAAAGGCAGGGGGAAGAGGGAAACGAAGCCCGCATTCCAAGCCGGCTTCATAAACGGTGGCGTAACCCTCCGGCGGCGAGTCAGCCCTATGAAGGTCGTCGGGAATCGCAACCTTCCCCCCGGGAAAAAAATATTTTTCGTGTAAGGATATCACAGTATCCTTACTCAAGATGCTGTGAAAATACTCTACGGTCTTCTCCCCGGATTCCTTCCGGCTAGAAGACCCCTTATCCCCTTTCCTACCGCTACCTGACTCAGAAGAAGAAGAAGAAGACATGGTTCTTACTCTTTGAAAGTCTGAAGAAATTCTGAAGAAATTCTCGAAAGCGGAAGGAAATTTTTACGCAAAAGAGAGAGATTGCAGAAGAAGCAATAGCAAAAGTGTTCAACTGATGAAGAAAGGACGTATTTATCAGATTCGGAGAAGATTTCAAAATCATCGCACCGTTTCGAATCCCACCTTTTCAGGATTCAACGGCCGGATTTTACTGTCGCATTTAATGCAGTCACGCGCAAGGCACGTCCCCTGACGTCAGCCTCCCCCGTACCTTTATCAAAATGCCGAAGTGACTCGCTTCGCCGAAGTGATTCACTTCGCTTTTCGGGGGGGGTAGTGATGGGGTACGGACTAAACAAGCCCAATAGCAGTGACGGCCCATCAGCCCAAAGCCCAAGGAAGAGTATCAGTTCGGCATTACCAAAGAGTTCGGCCCCAGCCCACAGCTCGGTAAAAGCCGACCAATCAAACTCCACTCTCAGATCGGCAAAAGCTACTCGGCAATAGTTCAGCAGTTCGGTCTCAGTATTCGACCGAACTGGAAGATAGTCAACTCATGCAGGATCACATGCAGGATAGTGGACCAAGCACAGAGATAGTGGACTCATGCAGGATCTCATGCAGGATAGTGGACCCATGCAGGATCTCCATGACCTCCACGACATTCACAACCATCATTAGTGGTGATGCAAGCCACGATCTTAGTTCAATGTATAAATAGAACTCAGATCAGATAAAGAAGGGTTAAGTTCTCTAGAGATCGAATATCAAATAGCAAGTCTGTATTGTAAGCTGTAGAAAACAGATCAAGCAATACAACTCTGCCCTCTTTTCTTCCCGTGGACGTAGATTTACCTCAGTAAATCGAACCACGTAAATCTCTGTGTCGTGATCTGCATTTTCCTGCGTTCATCACCATCAAAAATTCGCCAAACCATCACTCAGCGGCGGCAATATGTCGTTGCCGGATTACCCGACTTCGGGTACTGAAGGCTCGTCGATGCCCTCTATGGCGAGCTACCGGCACAGGTCCGGCTACTCCATGCAGTCGCTATCTCAAATTTTGGAGAACTAGCCAGAGAGGAGGAAAATTAGGAACAAATTCCGGACAAATACAATGCCACTGCCCGTCATGCCCAACTCTGCCCGGGAAGGAGAAATTGTTTGAATTGTGGACTCCAACAAAACTGGAATGATTTTTGGACGAGGGTGACTAACACCTACAACAACAAGCGCCCGAGAGGAAGTCGCCCCGCACAGGGAAGATGCTTCGTTGTCATTTCGCTCAACTCGATGCGGACTTGAAATTTTTTTGCGACATCTACAAGAATGAAGAAATGCAGTACCGAAGCGGAGCAAGTGGAGCCGCAGTTGCGGCGAGGACGGGGCGGTGGCGGAGCCGCGGCGCCTATTGCACACCGGAGAAAGCCGTGGCGGTGTCTGGCGCTGAATTCTTGATTTTTTTATTTAAAAATTTTTATTTATAAAATATCTATTCCCAAATCATTTTTTTCATTACATTCCATTCTATTTATTTTTGTCCAATTAATTTTGTTCCAGTTGAAGAGAGGAGTTTTGCACGTGTGTCGTGTGCACGTGTCCCTACTTCAACAAGATTTATAGTTTCCCACTTTTGCAACAAATATTACTAAGTATAAGCGGCAAGAACATGGTCGAACCACAAAGACCATGGACCTACTCGAGATTGTTTCTACGACACGGGGTTGGTGTTAGCCACCACGCCTTAAGCACTTGAGCATGGATCTAAACACTAGAGTGGGAAACTTGAATTTTAAACATGAAACTGAGCTTGAGAGCTTAAACTAAATCTAACTAAGAAAACGAGAATGCAAGAGTGTTTTGAAAGCTTTGTGCGAAGCAATTAACTGGAGATAGAGACTCAGACATGGACATTCCTAAACTAATGGCAACTTGAGACAAAGAAATGCTTGAAATCATTTCAGAAACATGAGTAATGGATTTGCAACTTAATACAAGATCGAGATTGACTAGTTGCAGGAAGAAAATAAGCAAGCTTTGGAACACAATTTACTTCTAAACTAGAACAAAACAAGAACATCTACTCCATAAATCTTGAGCAAATCCTACGCAACAACTAGATCTCAACATCTAAGCTATTGGAAATCATGTAAATAACATGGATCTAAACATCTGAGCCACCAATTGCGAAAATCATCCAAGAAACATAAGTAATAACATCATCAACATGAAAATAAACCAAAGCTTCTTAAAACTGGAAATAAACCGAGATCCAAAGGCGGAGTCGTCAATTCTTCAGTTGAACCCATTTAATCTAATTAGAAAGCAAGGTGTGAATGAGCTTCTAATATGGAGGCGTCAATTCCACCGTTGAAACGGCCAACACACTGTAAAGCTACACTAAAGTCTTGAAAACATGAAATGAAATGTAATCCCGACGTCGGAGTTGTCAATTCCTCCGTCGAAACTACAGAGCTAAGCTATGAAAGTAGTAACTAAACTAAACTAAGCTAAGAGAAGGTGGTGTTAAGCGCCTATTAGAGCTTCCTACCTAAACTACGGTAGCGTTAAGCACCTCCCTTTCATTATGGAAAACTTCTATTTATAGAGCAGCTTCAACTTCAACCCTAAGACAACTTCTCGTCCGATTTGACCATTTTACCCTTGCAGTAATTGAGGATCTTCATGTGGTGAACTCCTCTTGATCAACCCAATCAGCTCATGTCTTCATGTGGTGAGCTCCTCTTGATCAACTTGATCAGCTCATGTCTTCATGTGGTGAACTCCTCTTGATCAACTTGTTGGTTAGGCAGGCTCTATTGCTTGTCCTCAACTGATCAACTTGTCTTCGTTTGTGGCTATTTTTTGTTTCTTTCTTGAGTTGATCAAGTTGTTCCTGCACTCTGCCACTTCAATACTTTTTAGCTACTGCACACTCAAATTCACCACTTTTTGGCACATTATCAACTCAGTTAGTGTAATAAACCCCTATAAAACCATGCTTGTAATATGTTGGGCTTTCATTATTTATGAATTATGGAAGAAGATAAAAACTTTTAGAATCGATTGTTGAATTAAAAGAGGAGTGGAAATTGGGATGATAAAGTGAGTTTAAAAAAGGTTAATAGAAGCTGGAAAATTATTGCAAGAAAAATTATCAGGTCATGGTCTTAAAGAAAAACCATATCTTGAATTTCGTTATAAGTTATTGAAAAAACAATATTATGCTATCTATGGCGTGCATACTAATGGAGAATTAAGTGGCTTTGACTGAAATGATGAAAGAAAATGTGTTACTGGTGCAGATGTTTGGGATGATTACTTGACGGTAAAACTGGTGCATATTTATTATTCATTATTTATTTATTTGTTTGTTACTTATGTTGAAAATGTGTTACAGCAAGTGCAAGTGCAGATGTTTGAGATGATTACTTGACTGTAAAACTGGTGCATATTTATTATTCAATATTTATTTATTTATTTGTTTGTTTGTTGCTTATGTTGTATATTATCATAAAATTATATTATTGTTATGTCTAACACCATCCAGATTGCACTTTTATGAGAAATAAGCATTTTCCTTACTTTGATCACTATCACTTATTTGGGCCAAAGATAGAATTGTTGGATTAAATGCTGAAGCTACATTGGATATAGTCTATGACTTAGACACAGATCAAAATGTGGATCAAGTAGATGAAGAATATGGTGAAGATGGTGTGCCTTCAATACCTCACCTCTAGACAAAGGCACTTCAAATAAACTTGAGCGGAAGAGGAGGGGAAGAAGTTCAGATGACTTGATATCAAGTTTGGAGCGCATGACTAATGTGTTTGTTGCCTATATGGATAAGTCGGACGATCAAATGAGTAAGATAAAGTTTAACTAGAGGTGAAAAAGAGGAAAAAGACAATCGTCATGAGCTTTATGAGAAACTGCAAGAGATTGAATTCTTAACCGATTCTCAAAGACAAAAGGCTGCAATAGAACTTGTTCGAGATCCTGATTTATTAGATTACTTTTTCACTCTTCATGAAAATGGAGTGAAAAAGATATTTTTAATAGAACTATTAGGATGAAATTACTGTATTTTTTTTCATGCAAAGTCTTAATTTTCTTTTTATACCATTAATATTTGTTTTTGTTGGGATTGAGTAATTTGCAGCTAGGCTAATTAAAGTGGGAACATCATTGTGTTGGAAGACTAATGAATGATTGTTTTTGCAAAAAAGCTAGAATTTTGTGACTTATTTCTTTTAGAGTTGTTTAGTGATGCTTTTTTTTAATCAATTATGATATGCTAAGGGCATGTTCACTTTACCAGATATGGCCAGATATGCCTCCAAATCTGCCCAATTACTGATGTTCACTTTCCAAGATAAGTTTCTGCCAAGCCCAAGAAAAAGGGCTGCGGCCCGCACTGTTTATGCGAAATAAATATTTGGTTGGAGGTGGTTTTCAAATCTGGTACACCGAGAAATGGTGGCTTAGTTACAGCTATACCCCTCACCTTCCATCTCTCCCTCTCTAGATATTTGGGAATTTTAAAATTTTAGTGGGTCATTTTTGTCAGAAGACATAAAATGGAATAAATAAATAAATTGTTTGCAGCCAAAATCCAGAACACTGAACGCTTGTTTCTAGTTTCAATTATGTGGGCCATACCAGACCAAATCAGACAGGTTATAATTCTGTTCATTTTCTTGCAAAGAATAGTGAACGGGTCCTAAGAGAATTTCATTCAATCACTGTAGTAGCTCTCACTTTCATATACATCTATTACGAATTACGATAGTTTAGTTTATTGAATGTTATAGGCTTTACTAGATTTGAACTTAGTTTTGCTGCGATTCTTATACTCCACCTGCCTTAGCTGCTCTCCTTATGTCACATTGGAAGCAGGCTATGCTTGAAGAGTTTCTTGCCAAAGTGGTTGGGAATCCTACTGTGGATTGTAAAATCTATGGGAGCATTGTTGGAGGGTTTCCATATGCAACAATAACACGCCCGAACATCAGTTATGTTGTGAAATAGGTTAATTAAAACATGGCAGCGCCGCTCGACACTCATTGGAAGGCCGTGAAAAGAATTCTTAGGCATCTCATTGGTACATTAGATTTTGGGATTCATATCAAGCAACAGTTGGAGATATAATCGTTTTTTCAAATTCTGATTGGGCATCCAACGAAGATAACAGGAGATTGACAACAAGGTATTGCAATTTGCACATACTATGGGTCTAATTTGATACCATGGTGTGCAGTGCAGAGAAGCAATCCGTTGTTTCAAGGTCGAGCACTGAAGCAGAATACAAGAGCTTAGAGCGTGTTGCTTCTTGGAGGCAATCCCTTTTGTCAGTGTTGGAATAAGGAAATCAATTAATTGGAGAACAAGAAGGCAAGGGATGAAGTTATGGCAAGAATAAAGAAGGAAATCAATTAAAGATTATAGAAAATTAAATACAAAGGATATTAGTATATTTAGAATATATTTTCCATGCACAATTGAATGGGGAGCTATTGAACCTACATCCATAACCAATTAAGTAAGCAACAAAGAATCTTGAGGTGTAATCAAGACAAAGAATCTTGAGATGTAATCAAGAAAGAATATTAGCCGGAGAAGAAGGACCTATGGAGCAGAGAGGCTCCACAAAGTTCGACGATTACTCGTCGGAATTAGCATCGCTGAACAGGTTGTCGCCAAGAAGACAAAATTCAGGAAAGGAGGCCAAGCAGTCGAAGAATTATCCGGTAGAGGGGGTGAGGAAGTAACCTACCGGAAGATTCATCTCCAATTGAATGGCGCTAGAGAAGCTCGCAAGGAAAAGAAGTTGACAAATTTCCCGGCCAAGGAGAGTGTGTCTGACCGAACAATTCCTCACCAAATTGAGTTGAGAATCTCCGAGATAGGAAAAGAAGCAAATCGAAAAAGGAAACTCAAATCTCTTTTGAGAGACCAAACTGCTTGCATGTGTCGGCTTCAAGTAGAATCCGTCACAGAGGGAGAGACTGTCACCGGAAAGTTGGGGACCGACCATGGTGGATATAGTACATTATAACCGAGAAGGAGTCGAGAATAGGGATTGGGCCTAGTGTTATTGGGCTCGAGAAGAAAAAAATGAAAATAATAAGCTCATAGTTTGAGCTGGAATGGGCAGTGAATGGTCCTCCAAATTAAGTTTTGGGCTGCAAATTAAATTTAGTCCAAAGGTGAATGAGCTCCTCGACAAGAGTTAAAACTGTCTGAATTAGCTCATCGACAAGAGTCAAAACTGTCTGAATAAGCTCCTCGACACGAGTAAAAACTGTCAGTCAGAAAAAAAAATGAAGTGGCTCATGTATACGAGCTAAAACTATCTAAGATGACTCCTTGACACGAGTAAAAATTGTCAACCAAAAATTGAAGCTCCTTGACACGAGTTAAAACCGTCAACAAAAATTGAAGAGCTCCTTGAAACGAGTCTAAACTTTCAATGAAGAAAAAATAACTCTTTGATACAAGTATAAATTATCAATGATGAATTGAAGAAGCTCTATGATACGAGCATAAACTGTCAATGGAAATTGAAGAACTCTTAAATACGTGTATAAACTATTTATCAAACTAAAGATCGTGCAAGCTAAGTGTCGAAAAACTCGATACTCAACTTGAGGGGGAGTGTTGGAATAAGGAAATCAATTAATTGGAGAACAAGAAGGCAAGGGATGAAGTTATGGCAAGAATAAAGAAGGAAATCAATTAAAGATTATGGAAAATTAAATACAAAGGATATTAGTATAATTATAATATATTTTCCATGTACAGCTAGAAGGTTGTGTAACCATTAAGATAATCAATTCAAGTCATTCACAATGTAGTCTTTGAAGTTCTCCCCGTCTTTTACTTTCTGCAATAGTCTCTTATTTTCCGCATTGTATTTTCTAACCGTCAGAATTGAGAATCGAGTCAAGAATTCAATGTGGGTTGATAACTTGAGTGCAATTACGTTTGCCTCCAATCCGAGGACCAAACATATTAAGATAGATGTACACTTTGTTAGGTATAAGGTGAGAAGGAAGAAACACGACATAAGACATGTTCACTCAAATGATCATATTGCTGACATGTTCAACAAACCACTAATTGTGCAAATTCTTCTAAAAGTTTGAGAAATAAACTTGGAGTGTGTTCTCTAACCTCACTCGAATTGAGAGAGGATGTTAAGATGAGCAATGCAGTGCAAGGATGAAAGCTCAATTGGAAAGCATGGAGAAGATGTTAGGATGTTGAAGCATGGATCTAATTTCAATATCTAGTCCGTCTATGTTTCGAAAAACCATCTTTTAGGTGTATTGTTTTTTAATCTTATTTTCTGTTTCCGTTTGAGTTTTCTAGATTTTAGAATTTGAATTTCTTTTGTGGTACATGAGTATGATTTCCACCTTCGATTTTAGGTTTAGGTTTAGGTTTAGGTTTAGGTTTAGGTTTAGGTTTCATTTTGATTCGGATTTATGAATTCGAGCTTTTAGATTCAGATTTTGGTTTATAAGTTTGAAAAATGTTTGATTTCATTTTGATTTTGTGTTTGTTTTTCGGCCGACTTTTTGAGTTTCGATTCAGATTCTGAGTGGTAGTCAATTCTAGACAAAATTAAATATATCAGAAATTCTCTTTAATTTAATGTACATTAATTCATAAATAACTGACCATTAATTAATTAGTAAAGCAATCACAATCTAATTTAACAAATGCCTATTGATTTAGCACAATAAATCAATAATTAATTAAACATTAAAAACAAGAAATTGTACAAATTAAATTATATATAAGGATAAAAATATCATATAAACATTTAATCTATAAAATAATTTAACAAATTAAATAATAGTACTTTGTTTATTTTTATTTTATTAAATAAACAATATTGCTAAGGCCACCCGCAACGCGTTACGCGGGTGGCTCGAGTCCCGTCCCTCCGTGACGAGACGGGCGCGGGACGCGTTGCAGCGTCCCGTCCCGTCCCGTCACCATCCCGCCGAGACCCCCGTCACGCCGAGACAGTGCGCGAACTGTCTCGCCACGCGCTTGCGCGACGTGGCGCGCTCCGGGGTTATGTGTGACGCCCACTCGCCGGCCCGCGAGTGGGTTTCGTCACGCTGACGCAATAAATCATTTTTTTAAAATTTTTTTACTCTATAAATACTCTTATTTCATCCTCATCTCACACACAAATACACATCTAATCCTCTCAAATCATCTCTCTTTCCACTCCAATTTTCATCTCAAATCATCTCTTTTATTCTTCTCTCAAAGTTAATCGATCTAATGGATCCATTTGAACAAATGCGTCGAATAATGGAAGAATCACTTGAAGAAGATCGACGCCGAGAGGCGGAGGAAGCCGCGCCGCCCCAAAGACGCTCCCGGACTTACATCCATCGTACCCGGGAGGAAGCCGCTGCAAGGTTAGTACGCGACTACTTCTGCGATAACCTGGTATGAGGAGATACCTACTTCCGACGCCGTTTCCGCATGCGGCGACCACTATTTCTCCACATCGCAAATACATTGGCGGCCCGGGAAGAGTTCTTCCAAGAAAGGTTTGACGCGCCGTCTGCCGTCCCAGCCACACGACGCTGCAAAAATGTACTGCAGCAATCCGTCAGCTTGCGACTGGACAAACGGCGGATGTGTTCGACGAATACCTCCACATTGGAGAAAGCACTGAGAGAATGTGCTTGATCTAATTCTGTAAAGGCGTCCGGGCAGCCTTCACCAACGAATTTCTCCGGAAGCCAAGCACGACATATTGCCAATTTCTGCTCCGCCTTCACGAAGAAGTGCAAGGATTCCCCGGGATGTTTGGCAGCCCCGATTGCATGTACTGGCAATGGAAGAATTGTCCGATGGCGTGGAGGGGGTCGTACACGAGCGGCAACAAAGGCACCCACCCCACCGTTATACTCTAGGCCGTTGCCGATTACCAGCTATGGATCTGGCATGCGTACTTCGGGGTCCCCCGCTCGAACAACGACATAAACGTGCTCTACCAATCCGAGCTCTTAGCCGAAGTTTTGGATGATAAAGCGTCGGCCATCAACTTCACCGCTAACAACCGGTGCTATAAAATGAGGTATTATCTTGCCGACGGCATCTACCCGAAGTGGCCAACCTTCGTGAAGACGTGCACCAAGCCTGTGAATGCAAAGCAGGTTCTTTTTGCGCAGAAGCAGGAGGCTGCTCGGAAGGATGTGGAGCGGGCGTTCGGGGTTCTCCAAGCGCGCTTCAACATTATCAAAGCCCCGACTCGTACGTGGTTTATGGAGAGCATGATCGACATCATGTATACGCGCATAATCTTGCACAACATGATTGTCCAAGACGAAGGACCCGATGCGGGAAATTGGTTCGACCCTGAAGCCCCCGGAAGCTCAACCGCAAGTAGTCCGCCTCAAGTGGAGTGCATCCGTCTATTCAAGAACAATTGTCTATTCGAGCAAGGACACGTGACTGTACCGCTCACGCCTAACTCCAAGATGATCTAATTGAGCACATTTGGGCAAACTTTGACAACCGGTAGACGCACATCATCGCCGGTAGAAATTAAATTATGTATTTTTCATTTTTTAGGATTTTTAATTATATTTTGTTTTATTGTTTTAAGAATGTAATGTTGTAATTTTATTTTATTTAATGATATGTGTTTTTATTGATTGAATTTGTTGGAAATAAAAATAAAAATTGAAAATGAATTTAGAGCATCAAAATATACAGAGTTGAATGACCTGACGTGGACTCCATCAAACAGCGATTGATGACGTTTGCTTTTTCTCATACGCATCTATTATAAATTTGGTTTGACTAAGATTTTCTTCCGTCCGTGGAATTTTCATGGTCAGTAATTTGCATTTTAATTTCTAATATTTTAAATTATGTCTTTTTTTTCTATTTATTTAGCCACGAATTTAATTATGTATTTTTTTAGGATTTTAAGTTGTATTTTTATTTTATTTAATGAAGTGCGTTTTTTTATTAATTGAATTTGTTGGAAATAAAAATAAAAAATGAAATTGAATGAATAGTAATTTACGAGACGGTTAAGGGACGGATAAGAGATGGAGGGTTGCAGGTTTCGTCCCTTAGTTAAGAGATGGAGTAAAAAAGTACAGTGAGGTCCATAAATAGTAATTTAAGAGATGGTTAAGGGACGAATAAGAGACAGCATTGCAGATGGCCTAATCCTTCTCATTATTTTGACCACTCATTTCATCTCAACTTAAAGTCCCCTTGATATGCAATTCTCATTTTTCATATCGATGTACATTTCATCATTATATCATATGGCCAAAAACTCAACAAGTAGACACATAAATTCTAACGAAAATTGAAGAAATAATAACCAATACAGTCCCAAATCCCAATACTCTTCTCAGCCAAAGACAATTTTCAGCCACTGGGCACTTCTTCATCCTCAGCCTCACATTCTCTAAGGCCATCCACAATAGGAATAGCCCAACCATAGCCTAATCACAAACTCCTCCTGCTACATCATCAATACTAAAAATCCTCCTGCCACATCATAAATAGCCCAATCATAGCCCAGCCACATCATAAATAGCCCAGCCACATCAATAGCCACATCACTAATAACAATTATATAAAAATGAAATAATTAACAATCACACAACATACGGAATTTAATTTACGAGACATATACGGGAAACATTAATAATACTATTAAAATTTTAAAAATTACAATAATTTAAAAAAGTACAATAATTTAAAAAAGTACAATAATTAACAAAAAATACAATAATTCACTCCTCTGCTCCGCCGTCGTCTCCTCCGTCGTTGTCGGCACCATCACCTCCGCCTACGTCGCCACCATCGCCTCCGCCTACGTCGCCGCTGCCTCTACTCCCGGCGGCTTCCCTCCGTGCCGCCTCCAAATCCTCCTGCATGCTCAGGAGCAATGTTTGAAGCAAACTCTTCTCCACGAGGTCCACCGCCGCCCGCCATTCGGCCATCGTCTTGACCATCTGAGCGTGCGTTTGTTGACGCGCGAAGAATTTGAGATCCGCTGTGGATTGGCCAAGGGGGGATGCCGACTGGACCTCCTGGGAACCCCCGGCGACCCCCCTCGCCTCCCGTTGAGCCCGCTTGTGCCCAACCGGGCGAGTTCGGCGAGCGAACGAACGAGGGGTCGGGACCTCCTGGGCCGTCTCGGGGAGGTCGTGGGAACCACCGCTGCTGCCGCTGAAATCACCGGTATAGTTCAGTCGTTGCTTCTTCGGCCAGCCAGCGTCGACACCTACTCGGAACTTCTCGGAGTCGTTCAGCACAAGATAGCAGTTCCAGTAGGTGAAGTCCTTATACACCCCCTTCAGGGGGAAGGCTTTCTCCGCTATCCTCCTGCAGTCTTCCTCCGTTTGGCCACTGCTCATCATGCGGAGGCCGTTGGTGTACAAGCCCGAAAATCGGGAGACCGCTGCCCTGATTCGGTCCCACCCCATCCGGCAATCCTCCCCGGTGCATCGCCTCCCCTCTGGGCAAAACCTCTGGTAGGCTGCTGCTATCTTGCCCCACAAGTTGACGATCCTCTGGTTGTTCGAAACGAGAGGATCGTCACAAACACTCACCCACGCCTTGGACAGCGCGACGTTCTCCGCGTCCGTCCACCTCCTCCGTACCGAGCTGTCTTCCTCACCCGGCTGCGAGGACTCGCCGACCCTCTTCCCCTTGCTTTTCTTCTTTGGGGCGCCACGACCCCGCCCTGCGCCCCCCGTTTGAACGGGAGCATCCGGAACACCGAGAAGATTTAACCCCAATTCATCGAAGGAGAAAGTGTCAAATTGGGCAACGGCTGCGCCTCCGTTGGGGTCGATGTGTGCGACGAACCAGTTGAAAAATCAAAACTGGGGCGATAGACGTCCCCCGGCATCCCCTGTGTCGCCGGGGATCCCCCCTGTCGTCCACTGCGTCGCCGGTACCCCCCCGGGCGTCATCTGCATCCTGGGTGCCTACCCCGGCATCATCTGGCCACTGGGTGCCCACCCCGCATCGCCGGAAACCCCCCCGGCTGGCATCCCGGGCATCATCTGCTGCCACGGGTACATGTTGTAGTATGGTGGCATCTGACTCCATCCACTTCCCACGGGGACCGGGGGAGTTTGACCTTGAGACCCGCTACTCCCTGAAGTAGGCTCGTTGTTGAGATCCATTTACCGTTGTTGATCTTGTGCAGAAATTTAGATAGAGGGAGTACTCGTTAAAACAAATGGTGCGAATGAAAATGACGTGCAAGACGCGTATATATAGTGTTTCGAAAAAAAAAATCGCGCTAGGCGGTGCGCTAGGCGATCCGGACGCTGCAATAGCGCCGAGCGGATCGCCCAGCGCACCGCCTAGCGCCATGGAACCGCCGAGCGCTAGACGGTTTTTAATTCCGGAAAACCGCTAGGCGGTTGCAATAGATCGCCTAGCGCCGGCGCTCGGCTAAGCGGTGCGCTAGGCGCTATTGTGGATGGCCTAAAATGCCCATTTCTTCAAAACAAAATAAACCAAAAAGGAAACTACCAACTCCAGTTCTCCACCACCATTCCCCCACTTCATTTGGCAATTTCTGCAATCTAATAAAGGAAAGATCTTTCTGCTTATTGAGGTTCAAGAATTGAAAAGATGGCTACTTTATCAAGAAATGTCACACTTTAACGCCAGCCCGCGCCTGTCTTTCTTTCTCCTCAAAACCCCTCCAAAATTCTCAAACTTTCTCCTTCTAGAATCCATAGCTTTGAGCCTCGAGGCACTATCACTATCAAAATTCCAGGAACTAGAATTGGGGCTGTAAAGAGAGGGGAAAGTACTCTTCTTGATGAGAGAGATACAAAATTGGAGACTAGGTTAAATCGTAGTGTGAATGGGAATGGTAGTGGGAGCTATGCCTATGGTAATGGCACAGCTCGGAGTTATGCTAATGGAAGTGCGAAAGTTGAGAAAGAAAATGAGAATTTGGTAAAATATGTAAATGGGAATGTGGCTACTAAAAGTGGACTGGAAATAGTGAAAACAGATGAGGTGATTAGTGGAAAGAAAAAAACTGTTGAAGAGATAGGGCATGAGGATGCTTGGTTCAAGAGAAAAGAACAAGATCAAGTTGAGGTATATTGTTAGTTTTGTGATATACTAAACCTGCTTATTGAATGGTATAAGATACTTAGCTCTTTAAGGTTAAGTAATTTGGATGCCTGATGTCTTCATAATGGGTAAAAGAATTCGAGAATGCTGGGCTTAATTTGAGTTTGTCTTTATTGGATGCATATGTAGTAGGAATATGAAAATCTGGCTGTATGCGTGACACGAATTTATTGGTACATAACTATACATGGTTTTTATAGGTATCGGTTGCCCCTGGTGGCCGATGGAACAGATTTAAAACGTATTCGACGATTCAGAGGACTTTGGAAATATGGGGATTTGTTCTCAGTTTCGTATTCAAGGCTTGGTTAAGCAATCAGAAGTTTTCATACAGAGGTTAGCTTCTTTAGCTAATGTAGTTTTGATCACAAATTTATTAGAGAAATAATATATACTACTTGTGTTGTATGTGTATGAGGATTACTTGGTAGCCGAAGAGACTGAAGGGATAACGATGTTTGCTGATCATTATACCTACCAGCTGCTCTATTGAGTTATATCCATTGTCTAAAAAGAATACCTCTCTTTACCAAAATTTCGCATTATACAATGTGTCTGTCACTGTGCTTATACTTTTCCACCAAAAGAAAGAAGCCAAAATGTTGACAAGCTTTCTCAATAGGCCGCTGTAAGCAAAGTTTCTTGGGCTTATGTGCTTTTGCTACTATTTCTATTCCTTAAGAACCATTGCTTCAAATCAGGATGTTTCTTTCGTGGGATGGTTTGCCATTTTACTTATGATGTGGTTTTTGGTTAATAAGCTCACCTACAATTTGGACAGGATGACCCTCCCCCTCCCCCTCCCCCCTCCCCAACTTGTCTTATATGTTACATCCGATGCCCCATCCATGTGCAGGAGGAATGACAGAGGAAAAGAAATCTCAGAGGCGGAAGGTACTGGCCAAGTGGTTGAAGGAAAATATTCTGAGACTGGGTCCTACTTTCATCAAAATTGGTCAGCAGTTCTCTACAAGAGTAGACATACTTCCTCAAGAATATGTTGATCAATTATCAGAGCTCCAGGTAAAACTCATTTATCTTAAAATTGTTATGCTCCACTCCAACTTCTTGGTTTTCTATCCCTTGAACTTTAGCCAAATTCTGGTATTTCTAATGAACTGTAAATTTGGTTTAAAATATCATAAAACTTTACATTTCATGTGTTATTTCCCAACCCAACCCAATCCAAATAAGATATTTTCGGCTAAAATTTATTCTATGTGTTTAACCGTGAAATATTTATGATATTTTAGACTACTATTTAAGTTTGTGGCAATTAGAATAAAAAGCCACGTAGAAAGTCACTTTGATTTAGTAGTACCAAGTAGGATACAAAGCCACGCACGTATGTCAGATATGGTGATTGACCTGCCGTGGGAAATAACAAACTAAATGTAAAGTTTGTGATAGTTTAGACAATTTTAAAGGTCGTGGGAAATACCAGATTTGACCAAGTTTGTGGACTTGTGGTTTTAGGGACTAATATCTCTATTCCCTAAAGATATTAAATTGAGAACTTATACATCATGTCATACTTGTTATGATCATTTACCCGGTTGAAGTCTGTAGGTTAGAGCTACTATAACACATATTTGATAGATTTGCCTCTAGTTTTACAATAATAGATAACTTGTGTAACTTCATGCTTGCCAAAGAAATTTCTCATAATTCGTTTTATTTAAATTACTGGATTTCACTCCGCAAAGATGGTAAAAGAAAATACAATTATAGCATTATTGCTATTAGATCATATTTGAACACTCGGCTTGGCTCTTTCTATCCGCCTTCTTCCTTTACAACTACCTCTGCATATATATTATTAAGAAGTTGTTTTTCAGAAGTAGTTAACTTATTATAAAATTTGGTCAGTGAAAGTAATCTACTTAGCTACTTCATGCAGGATCAAGTTCCTCCTTTTCCATCAAAAACTGCTGTAGCCATAGTGGAGGAAGAGCTTGGATCTCCCGTGGATAATATATTTGACAGATTTGACCGAGAGCCAATTGCTGCAGCAAGTCTTGGTATATCAAATACACCCTTGACACAATGTGATATACTAATATACATTCTATTATCTGAGAAGGTTTTATTTATCACACTAATAATGATTCCAATTTGTAGGTCAGGTTCATCGAGCAAAATTGAAGGGACAGGAAGTTGTTATTAAAGTACAGAGACCTGGATTGAAGGATCTTTTTGACGTATACCTTAAGAATTTGAGGGTAAGTTTGATTGTGATTGTTCATTGTTCTCAGTTCCTTATGCTAGTTCTCGGCTTAAGTCAGCTTTGCATGAGCTGCCGAGCACAAGAATCTCGTTCTTCTGAAACAATAACAAAGGAGGTGTGTATTGCTCTGATTTTCTTACTTCTTCAGGTGATAGCCGAATATCTCCAGAAAATAGATCCAAAATCAGATGGTGCAAAAAGGGACTAGGTCGCCATATACGATGAATGTGCAAGTGTCTTATACCAGGTAAGAAGTTTCGTTCGGTACTAGAGTTGTAATTTTCTGACATTAGAAAATTTAGGTGGGCTACTTATATGTGGGATATGGCAACACAATGACACATACACTTTGGCATACACAGAATATTTATTTATTTATTCAATCCAACATAGATTTTCTCGATCTATTAACAGAATTTGTATCTAAAATATATATGATGCAACAATTTTCAGGAGATTGACTACACTAAAGAAGCTGCTAATGCAGAGAGGTTTGCAGATAATTTTAAAAACATGGATTATGTGAAGGTTCCATCTATATATTGGGAGTACACAACTCCACAGGTTCGAACTTTCAGGAATTGTCAAAGATGGAAATTTTATGTCTTAGATATTTTATTTAGTTTATTGATGAGTTCCATGGCTGATAGGTTCTTGTTATGGAGTATGTTCCAGGGATCAAAATAAACAGGATAAAAGCTCTTGATCAGTTGGGTGTTGACCGCAAGAGGTATCATTCTAAGCTCACTAACGTTATTACACATTGTATTTTCAATCTTCACGTATCTGGAACACTTATTGTTATTATTGTTTGTTAATTCACGTTAGATTAGGTCGATATGCTGTTGAGTCTTACCTGGAGCAGATATTATCTCATGGCTTCTTCCATGCTGACCCAGTGAGTGCTCCTCACTGCTTGTTGTTCTGGAACTGTTTGCTCGTTGACTAACATGTGTACTTTAATTTCTTGTACAGCATCCTGGAAATATAGCCGTGGATGATGTTAATGGTGGAAGATTGATCTTCTATGACTTTGGAATGATGGGAAGGTGTATTTTCTATCTGCAGTCCTGTAGAAAATATTCGTTTCCTTGATTATAGTTTGATTATCTTTATTGCAACATGACGTCTTGATGTAAACATTTGCAGAATAAGTCCTAACATCCGAGAGGGTTTGCTAGAAGTATTTTATGGAGTTTATGAGAAAGATGCTGATAAAGTCATTTCTCAAAATTTAATTATCTTCTGCTTATGAGCAGGATTGATATGTCTGAATTCTAATTCAAACAACGAAAACAATCAATTTAATGCAGGTTCTTCGAGCAATGTTTCAAATGGGTGTTCTGGTACCAACTGGAGATTTACCGGCTGTCAGACGAACTGCAAAGTTCTTCCTCAACAGGTTTCCTTTTGTGGCTAGTTAATGCTTTCTTTGGTCAGGCTATGCTAATAAAAAACTAGGCACTAAGGTGAAATTGAAATACTGTAGCTTCGAGGAGCGCCTTGCAGCGCAAAGAAAAGAGAGAGAAACGGCAACGATGGAACTTGGATTCAAGAAGCCATTGACCAAGGAGGAAAAGATCGAGAAAAAGAAACAACATCTCGCTGCAATTGGTAAGTTGCTACTGTGGATTAATTTGTTAATCAATTGGTAATACATTAATGAGTCAGGTTAATTATTCTATGTCATATTAGCTACTTTTGCTGATTAGGGAAATGAAATCTGATGGTTTGTGCTTTAACAGGTGAAGATTTGTTGGCAATTGCAGCAGATCAACCTTTCCGCTTTCCTGCCACTTCTACCTTAGTTGTTAGATCCTTTTCGGGTAATTCACGGTAGTTCGTATACTTCATAGTACATTACTGACATATTTTAGTGCTGGTAGATACTAAAGTTCATTTTTCTGCATAGTGTTGGATGCTATTGGGAAGGGACTCGATCCTCGATTTGACATCACTGAGATTGCTAAACCGTAAGCATTTTGAGATTTCTGAAGTTAAACAAAAGTATTAATAACCATAAGCTTAGATTATCTTTATTTTGACTTATGTATATATGTTGTTCACACAGCTATGCTCTGGAATTGTTAAAGTTCCGTGAAGCGGGCATTGAAGTTATTATAAAGGCAAGTTTGTGCAGGCTCTTTTCGCGTTATATAAATCTCGAACAAGGGTCAAACGGACTTAAAAATGAAAAACTTGCTAAAATCCGATCTTCCCTGTTCCCAGGACTTCAGGAAAAGATGGGATCGACAAGCTCGTGCATTTTACAATCTATTTAGGCAGGCTAATAGGGTCGAAAAGCTGGCTGAAGTTATACAACGATTGGTAGTCTTCCTTGATCTGTAGATTTAACAAAGCATGAATCATTTTTCTGATCATTTTTTATCATCTCATCCATCTTTGTTAGGAGCAAGGTGTTTTAAAGCTTCGCGTACGAGCTTTGGAATCTGAGAGAGCTTTCCAACGCGTTGCAACTGTTCAAGAGACAATTGGGAGTGTAAGTTTGTGCGTACCAACTTAATTCAATTTAAACGTGGAAAGTTGATGTGAACATATTTTTTTGACCTTGTATTCCTCGATTTTGCTAATCATTATGAGTAATCCGATAGGTTGTTGCTGCTGGAAGTCTGATCAACTTGGCTACCATTTTGTATGTGAACTCCATCCATGTAAGTCATCAGATTTTCGTATAAATGGAAGATTTGACGCGGCCTGTGACAATATCTGCTACTGTAATTTGATTTGAATAACATCGCCATACATGTAGTGTGTATAAGTAACAGAGTTGATATTGGTATCCAGGTGCCTGCTACGACTGCATACGTCCTTTGTGCATTTTTCGGGTTGAAGGTGTTGATCGGCATTGTGAAGGTTAAAAAATTTGACCAGAGAGAGAGGCTAATCACTGGTAGCTTAAGTGAATGGTAAGTGTTTTTCATTCACAATGGCACATTACCAGAAAGAAAAATTGTGGCTTCCTATTGCTCTACGTTGTTGATTTCGTTAAGAGGGCTTGCGTTGCGCATGCTTGAATATATGCTGTTGTTATGCAGGTTGAGCGGAATTGAGATGACGGTTTATAAAGCGATTCGTTACAGAAAGACTGACATGATAAATCATAGGTGCACTGAGACATGACTCCAAAAAAATAAAATTTGAGAAGTGGAAATGTGGCAAGTTTGGGGTGGGGCGAGGATTGATTTTTGTGGCTCTAACTTTCCTTGCTGTAGCTGTAAGAATGTATATGAAAATTGCACAAAAATGGAATGCTTCATTCCTCACCCCTTTAATAGTACTACAAGGTAAGCTTTGTACAAAAATATTAAGTTAGACAAACATCTTAACCTAAAAATTCCAAAATTGTTGCAAATATTTTACAATTATCTCACTAGTGTAAATGATTAGACTTTTTAAAATAAATAAAACTTGTAATATATGTATACTAGTAAAAGTCTAGATTTCATAAAATATTAAAGGGATAATAAGAGGTAATGTTGCCGTTGAGGTTGAATCAGTGAGAAAGTGACTAAATACTTAACCATTAGGCTACTAATATTATTGATGCGTATTCAAAACAAATAATTCTTCCGTCCCACTATAACAGTCGCATTTCACTTTTATCATAAATGTTTAATAGACTCCAAATTTCATTAACTTATTTCACTCACATTTTATTATAAAACTAATATATATATAAATGAGACTCATAGTCCACTAACTTATTCAACCCACTTTTATTTATATTTCTTAAAACTCGTATCCACACCAAATGTGACTCCTATTGTTGGACGGAGGTAATATATTTCTATATGTATAGGGGGTGATCATGCTATTTTCGACTCGATTCTAGGGGACGTTTAGGCTCTACGGACAGTAGGGAGAGGGCGGCCGCCCCTCTAGGCATAGGAGGACTTTCGCAAGAATTGAGCGTTCGAATGTTGTTGTGCTCTAATATAGAATTTGTAGCATTTCATGTAATTTTTAAAATATACAACGATCATATATATTAACTACAAATAGCAATGCAAACAACAACAATGTGCAAACCCTGAACCCTAAATATAAACCATGTAATTATATTTACAACTGTTGAATGACTGGAAGCAGATCAAAAATGTGCAAACAGACAACTGAAATTTGGTAGCTAACTATACACATCAACACATAGGTGATGAGAGGTTCCACGAACTAGGACGATTCACGAGGCCGCGATGACCAAAGCAAACTCAATGCCCGGAGACGCTGAAAGTACTCACCCAAAGCAAGCAGCCCTCGAGCTGCCTGCCGGGTGGTGAGTATCCGCAAAATATGCTGCAGAATTTCCTGCCTCAGATGGTCTGCCTGTTTCCATCATCAAGAATTCCAATATCAATCTTTCATCATCAATTCTCAAATCGAAAAAAATGAGTCGTACTCCTTACCTGGCCCACGAACCTGACCAGATCATCCAACTTCTCAATGGCAGCACCTACCATTGGGAGATAGTTCCCTTCACCGAGCTGTTTGGCTACGGCTTCCCCCACAATTAGGTGGAGTTGTTCCATTCCCTGCGATAACGCGTCTTCTGCTTGCTGACACGATTGCGCCAGATTTCCAAGATCCAAACATTGTTGTTCAGACAACGGCTCCAGATGCGGTAAGAGAACCTGTTTCCACACATATTAAAGTCTCAGAGCGACAAGAGACGTATTAAGTCTCAACGCGACAAGGGATGTATTGTATCTCAATAAAGGAATGCGTTACAAAGCGTCTTCAGCTGCATTAGCCGAGAAGGTTGGCTACATGCCATGTGTGAATGAGACCATATGACACCATATAATTTTAAATCGGAGAAATAAAATGTGGATTACCTTTAGAAGTTCAGAAGGCCGGAATCCACCAATCCAAAAGAAAAAGCGCTCAGCCGAAGTTTTCCACATGCCAGACATGAGATAGAACACATCAGTTTTCGCTGCTATAGCTTTCATTCTGAAAAGCTCAAAATAATGCCTAAGTCCGTCGTCAACGAATTTTTGCAGTTCCGAGTCTCTAGTTTCTGATGAATGCAAAGCATCCCTCAGATCAGATAGGTCTCTATCTTGTTCTTCCACCCACTGTCCGTATTCCAGTTCGAACGTAGCAATACCTGAAAAGTGCAATGTTATTATTAAGAAAAATATCACAACAAAAGAAAACAATCTCACAAGTGATGAAGTTATAGCATACCCTGTATAAATTTTGTATAATGAGTAGATGATTAAAAGATGGATGAATCGAGTGTGAGTAAACGAACCTGGGTTCGTACACCCAGCATAATCCAGTGGACTAGCATCTAAAGCACTTCCCGCGTACAGCCCCTGCAGCAATAAGTACGCGTCTTCAAACAAAGAGGCAATGGAAGTTGAAAAGTGCAGCTCAATCAGTAAAGATTAGGTGCTGAAGTTTACCTGTTGCCGGGCCCGGCCAAGCTCTTGCTCTAACTGAATAAGTCTTAGTTTACTGCTTTCTAATTGCTGAACATAGGCCTGGAACCGAAATTTTGGTTAGCTCCTAACGATGTACAGACGCGACATTAGATATATTAACAGTTTTGTTGATGTGATAGATACTGTGTAAGATTTGCCATAGACTCGTTGTACCTTTTTCCTGAGACGACTTTTACGAGCAGCCTCACGGTTCTGTGCTAGACGCCTTAATACCTACGGTTTTGTCACCACATTTAACAGAGATATTGAGATTTTGGAACGGAAGATGCACAAGAAAAGTGCTATTTATCGAAAGCATTAGGCCATCGTCTTCAACTATTTCGTTCATTTGCAATCTACTTGCATCATTGTACATGATATTAATGATACAACATACTTAGCGACATGGATATATAAATACCCAATTCGAGTTATGAGGCCAGTGGATATTTACCTTAGGTGGTTTACTTGCTTCTTGGTCGTATTTATGTGAAGGTCCTACCGTTCCGTGTGAAGTATCCTCTGACTAGACACATATGAAACCAAGTCAGCCAACAAGTTGGACATAGATAACTCCTGAAAACGAGCTTATAGACGTGAATATAAAACACGGTTAATTGTACCTGATTATCCAGTTTAGGGTCAACCTCCAGAATCATCGGAGGAGATGCATCCAGACAATCGTTGCCTTTGAAATCTACCCACATACCCATTTGATGGATCGGCTCATATATACCCATCCGTCTCGAGGGAACAAAATGCGTGGATGTAGAATTCATCATTGTTGGCTGTTTAAGAAGACGACTTTTCAAACAAAATCTCGAGATTAAATGATGAATTGAACAGCACAAAACAATGGAACTTTTTCATCAGCACAAAACATGCAATCAATTCATTAGTTTCATATGAACTTGCTAAAGAGGTTAATATATAATGGAAGAGAACCTGCAACTACTTCATCAAAATTCACAAGCTAGAAATTATAGATTTCACATATCAAATCTATTCTAAGACATTAATGATCTCAATAACCTCATTCACAAAATCAGAAACAGCATCTGATCCTCATTCACATGGTTAAATTCAGTATCTTAATTTCCAACCAAGCTAAAGCAACTCTAATATTGATAATTATAGATCAAACATCAAGGCAAGAAAAGGCAATGTAATCTTGTATAATTACAAAGCTCAATATATATAGAGCAGGTAACAAACAGAAAATAGGAGAAATTTCTGTCAACAATAGGATAAATTTTCAATCCTGATTCAAACCTTAGCTTAAAATCCTCTCTATCATGAGAAAAGTGAATTAAATAAATAGAGAATAAGCTTCAAGAATCTGGTATTGAAAGCTTCAAGCAATAGGATAAACAGTTAAACAGGTTCCTGCCTATATTCCTCACAGCCCATTTATCAAATTTTATATTCTTGAAAATGAAAGAGAAACAAATAATTGAGAAAAGACTAACCTTTTATTGGAGAGGAGAAAGAGGCCACTATTAGAATAAGCTTCTGCTCAACATCAAGCAGCAGCAGCAGCTCTCTTCAAAGTGGAACTAAATTAAACTATTCAAGACTCCATTTTTTCTCATGCTGAAGAAGAGAGAGGCGAATATGAATATGAATATGAATATGATTGTGAACGCAATACCTTTTAATTTTTCAAATTTTGATTATATTTAAATGGAAATATACTATGCTATTAGAAGAAAAAGACTTGAGACATACTTGCAAATAGAGTATTTTATCACTACTATTATAAGGTATAAATGTGATTGTGAATATTAGCAATTTGAAGCAAGTGTGTGTGTGTGAAATGAAAGAGGGGAGAATGAAAAAGTTATTGGTGAGATTTCCACTAAGAAAGAAACAAGCAAGCAACTAAGCAACAGTGAGTATATTTGTAGTGTTATGCCTTACACTTAGAATATGCGCACCAGGTCACTCTCACTTGCAATGCTCACTCTCATCATCCACCAACAACAAATTAATACTCCTATTTTAATTGCTTCTATTGTAATTATGTGAATAATTTTGTAGAAATTTGAATTTATTTGAGGTCCATGTTGTCTTTTTCTTTATATGATAAAATTAAAGTTTTGAAGGTCTTAAACCCTTATTTTTTTTTAAAGCTCGGTTATGGCATCCTGAAGCATTTCGTCAAGAAGAAAAATACTACGATTTTAGAAAAAACAAATAGAGTTCATAAATTAAAGAGAATATTTCACTTGAATTATCCCATTTATCTTTCCATGGACACACTTTTCTAATGAATAATTGAAATTGGGTATGCCGTAAAATTCTGATACATAGAATTTCGGTACGACATATCACATATTGAAATTGGCTATATCAAAAATCTTGATAAGGTAATAATATGATTTTAACTTATAGTGGATTTTGAATATAATATATAGTATAACAATTTTGATACGGTATACTGTATTGACCCATCATTACTAATGCATACCGTATTGACCCATCATTACATAAAATAGAAAAACAAGCATATAAAAACTATGGAACGGGTAATAAGTGAAGGAGAGTGGGTAGCACCTGCTGCAGAAGTGTGTATACTAATTCTTAAATATATATCAAATGATTGGAATCCATTTAGCGGGTAGTGAAGTGATGGCATCAAATTGGTTTGTCACGCTTTTTTTTTGTTTTTTGTTTTTTATTTTTTTGTTTTCACGTTGAGGCATATGAGCCTAATGCGTTTTTTCAATTTAATCAAATACATGAACGTCATGCGTATTTATAAAAGATGTAGGAGTTTCATGTGATTTTTAACAGCTTCTTCTTTCATTGCTTCAGAACTTATGCGTGTATTCAATTGAAAGTTGCTTCAGAACTTATGCTTGTATTCAATTGAAAGAAGCATAAGTCTAATGCATCTCTATAAAAAATGCATAAAGCTCATGCTTTTCATTAAATTGAAAAAATATATGAGGGTCATGCATCTCTTATTTTTTGGGAAGCTTAAAAAAAGCGTCTCATTTATAGAAGCGCAATAGTAGAGTGGAATAGAAGAAGAATTATCTGGATAATAGTCGTAAAATCTTTGTAGCCTCGCCCACAGCCCCACGCTCACTTGAATTTTTAACTTATTTATGATGATGTAATTTATTTTTAAATAGGGTGATTAATTAATTTACTTATTTTTGTTGGCTTGCAAGACCTAGAGAGCTCACAAGAGAGACTCTCGAACATGCATCTCTCCACTCAATCATTGTAATACAAATTGACTCGACAATCCGAAATAAGCGATATTATAGGGCTAACCAATCGTGCAAGTGATAACGATCAAATTCAATAAGGCTTAATCCAAAATTCCAAATCCAAACCGGTATCATCGGGTTTTTATTAAGTCAAACTTATAAGGATCCAAACATGATAAGGTTCGACCCAAACCGATTAACTTTGTGCGTGTCCGTGTCATATCGAAAGTTACCAGTTCTACTGCTAAACAATACGATACAATTGGATTCACCTTCCGTAATTTTTTTCACCAACTTCCATTTATATTTCTTAAAACTTGTGCCGGACTCAATTAGTACTCCTGAAGTGAGACTGAAGAAGTAGTATCATAGTTCTATCATACAAATTCTGATCAATTACAAAATAGTTATAGAACAATAAAATGTCAATTTTTTCAATTCACCCTTACAAGTTGCAATAGGAGTGTGTTATATTGCTAACTCACATTTAAGTTGTTAACTATAATTAAATGATAGACATTAGATCTTCAAATCAAGGACCAAGATCATTCAGCTCCGGGTATCAATACAATATACAAAAAATGTCAATAAGGGTAATGATGTTAATTAACAACAAATTAGTTATAACTAACTTTTGAAAAATATCTCAAAACTTTAAATGCATATAGCTATCTCAATTTAAATTATTTTTTCGCACATATATAAAATTAAAGATAATTTTATAAGGATTCCAACGAGATCCTACACTACAAAAAAACTCGCCAATTAGTGACGGAAATATCCGTCACTAACCAGTGAAATTCCTTCACTTAACAGATTAGTGACAGATCAAGTTTCGGCAGATTCGTCGTTAATAAACTTGTCAATAAAAAATTTCAGTGAGGAATTTTCCGTCACTAGAGTTACTGTGACGGAAACCATAGGCGACTGCTTCGCATTAGTGACAGATAAATCTCTCACTATTAGTGGCTGTCACTTTTCAGTCACTAATTCCGTTACTAGTTGTTGAGCTATTGGATGTTGTCACTATTTTCCGCTTTTTTGTAGTAGTACATGCATATGTTTCGATGTCAAAATTTGAAAAAAAATCATGAATTTTCATATTTTTTAAGAAGCAAGTAATATCAACACAGCTTACATAATATGTCAATATAATGTTTGCACAATGTCAATACGAAATTGTGTTAACATTGCTATATCTTCGTGTTGATATATTTTATACACTATATTGACATTGAGTTCATAAACCTTAAATTTGATAGTTATTATTATCTTTTTAATATTAAAAAAATGAAAAACGAAATTACACATGGCAATTTATAGACCATTAGATCTCTAAAATCCTAAGTCTTAAATTAGTTGTAGTTAGCAATTAAAGTAAGAGTTACCAATTGATCACATCCCAGTTGTAATATGTACATATTAATCGTTATCCAAATTTCGACTGATACAATTAAATTTGCGATTAATTCTATAAAGTTGAGTTAGTTGAGATTAATTCTATAGAGTTTCGCATAACACACCATTTTAATAAAATAATTATGAGTTGTTAAGATGATTTATTAAATGGTTATTATTTGAGTACAAATTAAGTTGTTGATCATAATCAAGATATGGCTTTTACCATCAATTTAGTAGTTGTTCGGTTTGTTAGGCAAAATAATCATGAGATGTAGTATATGATTGAGCACGAAATATAATTTTGTAAATCGAACAATCTCAGTAAATTGCAGTTAGATTTTAGTAATCCATGATAACCAAATAATTAGAGTGGTGTGGCCGTACCATTACTAATACATGTGTGGCTTATTACTTAAAAGAACTAACTGATTTCATGCAAGAAACAATATAGAGTTTCTCAGTTTTGTTAACGATCCAAACTTTAATAGGAATCCCATCAAACCAGCCCATGCTTAGAATCTTAATTGAAGACATAATTACTAAATTAGAGTGAACTCGAGCTCTTTATGTGTATCATTAGTTAGACTTTAGATAAACCTTGAGCAATTGCGGTTAGATTTTTCTAACTATTCCCTTCATTCCTTCCTTGTTAATAAAGACGCTTCTTTTTTACACGGAGATCACATATAGTGTGTTAAGTGAATAAAGTGCGCGAGATGATTACTTCTCGTTAAAAATAGAAATAAATCAATTATTTTAGAATTTTTCAAAATAAAGAAATACTCCCTCCGTCCAGTAATAAGAGTCCCGTTTTTCTGTTTTGGGACGTCCGGGAATAGGAGTCCCGGTTCTACTTACCATATTTGGACAATCTAATTACCCTACTTATTCACTTCAATTTCAAAAATGCCATTAAAAAACCCCCCAAATTGATTCCCTAATTTCCACCCCAACCCCCATTCTCTACCCTCATTTGCAAGAATTCCCATTCTCTCTCTTTCTCACTCTCCCATTCTCTCTTGGGAAACCTAATCTCTTGCAGCCTCCATCGCCTCCACCACGCTGCCTCCACCGCGCCGCCGTCATCGCCTCCTTATCGTCTGTCGCCTGCACCACGCTGCCTCTACCACGCCGCCTCCACCGTCTCCTTATCACCCACCGACTCCACCGCGCCGACTCCACCATCCCGTATCAAACTCGAATCGGTCGTCTCCTTCTCTCTCTGAAATGGAATACAGTCCAAAACATTGTCCCTTATCTCTCTCTCAGTGAACCCTAATCCTCTTTCTCTTCTTGAAATTAATTGTTGTGTTAAGTGTAATTAGGGTTTTTCGACTAGTTGTGTGTCTGATTTGGACTATGGTCCAAAACATTGTTGTATTGGAGTATTAATTTCATAAAATTTTGTTCTTGAAAAATCTGATCTTGTGGCCTCTCTGCGGTTTTTGATCTTTGATTTAAGTTCGGTGCTAGATTTGATTCTTTAATCTTGTTTTTTGAAATCGATTCACATCGGGTTTGAATTAAAGTGTGGATTTTGCAGTGTGTATTGACTTGAGCTGGTTCTGTTCTTGGTGTTTAAATCTCCATATTGTGATTGTGACTGCAATTAGCGTGGTTTGTTTACTTTAAATCTTTGATTGTTGGATATATAATTTGGAATAAAAAACAGTGATAAAAAAAAATTAAAATCAGAAAATTATAAATTAAACATTTTAAGTGGACCCAAGATTCCACTATCATACACCATTTATTACACATTCCAATGCTTTCTTAAACCCCGTGCTCTTTAGAAATGAGACTGCTATTGCTGGATGGAGGGAGTAACTATGTAATAGTTAATTAGAAGGACATGTAACTTGATGTCATGGAGTACTTTTTTATAGGAAGGTAAAAAGTCATAAATGTAGCTATTTTAAGTCAACCTCATTATGTATAGGTGACTGCGCACTACTTCGATGTTTCTGATTTCATACCTAGGGCTGGGAAAATATACCGAAATACCGCACTTACCGTATCGAAAAAATACTGAAAATACCAAATTTTCGGTATACCGTACTTTTAAGTACGGTATCATACCGTACCGACAGTTTTAGGTACGGTAAAGGTATGCATTTTGTATATACCGCGGTATACCGCGTTATACCGCAAATTTGCGGTATATACCGTAAATAACACGGTATACCGCAAATACGGTATATACCGGAAATCATGGTATACCGCGGTATACCGCATATTGCGGTATACCGAAATCATGGTACGGTATACCGACAAAAGCGGTACGGTAACGATATCTAAATTTTGGTATACCGACAAAAGTTGTACGGTAAAGGTATGGTTTTTTATCATACCGCACGGTACGGTACGGTATGCGGTATGACCATTTCGGTGCGGTATATCGTACCGTTCCAACCCTATTCATACCATGAATGGAAAATAATGAAATCACAGATAATAAGTTTTATTATTATTATTATTATTATTAAGGAGGATCGACGATGGTTCCCCATCTACCCCCCGAAGTGACTCGGACCTCCGGCGTAACGGTCGGAGGTGAAGCGTCTTACCACCGAGCTGCGCTTAGTTGTCGGGAAGGAACTAGTCAACTGTATAAACCCAATCAAGGGTAGCAAGTAGACCGATCTCCCCCAGCGCCTGGGTCCAGGCCAGGACTCAAGAACCCCCAGGGAAATTAATCCCCAAGTTGGGCCTCCCAAGGGTCGAACTTGCGACCTCTAGGATGGCGCGGTATCTTTGCCTCCCTCCTCAACCACTTGAGCTGTGGGGCTTGGATAAATCACAGATAATAAGTTAAAAGTGAAAGCTTTCCGAAAAAAGTCACAAATTTGTCTACGACTTTCTTCACTCTTGGACTCATGGGATTAATTTACTTTACAGCTGTCATCCACTTTTTACTCCATCGTTCCTTGTTTCTTTATAGTAGAAGTATTTCTTTTTAGTACGAAATTTAAGAAAAAATATTTTAAATGAGTTGAATAAAAGAAGAATAAAGTAGAAAAGTAAAACGTAGATAGATGAAAGGGTAACGTAAAAGAGAGTCAAATACTTTTTGTCAAAAAAAGAAATGACTCAACTATAGTGGGATAATCCAAAAAAGAATACGACTCAACTATAGAGGGACAGATGGAGTACTTCTTATACCTCTCATTTTTTCTCAGATTTTGCAACTTTGATTTAATTTTATAGTACTTCCTCCATTCGGACTAAGATAACACATTTATTAGTCGACACGAGATTGTAAAAGTTATTGATTATTATGGTTAATTGGATAAAAAAAAAGAAGTGTGTGGAAGTATTAAATGGACAGTAAGATAATAATTAGAAAGAATAAAAAATAGTTGAATGTATTAATTAGAGAGAAAAAATTATAAAAAATAGAAATGTGACATATTGGTTAGGTTTGTCATCCAATGGAAGAAACGATCACACACTGTCACTGTATTCGTTGGTCTCTAAACAACCATTACACAATTTATTTCGTGCGTAGATGTAGTTTGAGTGTTTATATTAAGGGCCCACTATAATGAGTGTTTATATTAAGGGCCCACTATAATGAAAATGTGAATTTTAGTACATAAGAGATGTTCAAAAGATTAAAATACACTCCATATACTATATAATATGATATAAACACAGAATCCAGTAATCTTTTCTCACCTCAATTTTCTAAGAAAAAATTGAATTGTTCAATTAAAATTGAAACATTTCATAAAATAAAAACATCATTTTTACTTTTTCATCTCTCTCTTCATTAACTTATAAAACAACCCTGCATAAAATCTCGTGCCGAAAAACAAATGTTTGGTATTAATTGAGACAGAGGGGAGTATTGTATTTTATTTCATACTGCGTTCAACAAAAAAATATACTCAGTGCTAGTGGAAGTATGGAAGTGTGTAAATGTGAAAAAAGGTGATTAGCCAAAATCATCGTACCATCAAATGCTAATATCATCTCAGAGAAAAATTGAACACTCCAACATCCAATTTTGACACGTTATGAGTTGACTTAAATCCTTCAATGTTTCGACAAAATATACTACGAACATATGAAGCGAAGTCTGGTTAATTCCGTTATACAGAAGAGTAAGAGCTTTGAAAAACTATTAACACATCGCATAAATAGTTTACCATCCATCTTAGTCCATAATAAAAAAAAATACTTGCTCCTCTTAAATCAATTAGTATTGATAAAAATCAAGATATCCAAAGTTCAATTACAATTAGTATCGAATAAACTTTCAAGGAAATCAAGAGATTCAGAGTTCAATAATATCAAGAAAATACTCCCTCCGTCCCTCATTATTTGACACCAATTTATTTTTTCATCCGTGATTATTTAATTGACACTAATACTTTTTAATCCCTCTATTCCAAACAAATATACATTTTGGATTCAACACGAATTTTAATGCAAAATTGATAAAGTCAAAAAGAGATAAAGAGAAAAGTTAATTAAAATATAGTTAATAGAGAATGAGTCACATATTGTTAGTGGAGAATGAAGTCACATCTCATTTGAGAAAATAGAGTTTCCAAAATTAAAAAGTACATGTGAAAAAACTAAAAAAAGAAAAGAGTGCATATTCTTATAAGAAGAAAGAAATACAACTTTTGATAATAGACCTCGAATTTTACTAACTTTTTCAACTTACTTTCCGCTATATTTTTTAAAACTCGTGTCAAATTAAATGTTGTCAATTAATGGGGTGGGGGACGTAAGGAGTATTGAGAAGTCTCATGGTGAAAAAATAAGGATTCATTACAAGATCAGTTTATATGAATATGTATAAAAACGAATAACAATCCATATGGAAGCATGACATCTTATTCCAATTGGCAGGCTCGTTCAATCCACTATACTCTAAAATGGTAGACTCCAAAGGATGAGAGAAATAAATGAACAAAAATAGGGAATTAGATTTCATATGACTGTCAAAAACCAGTAATGTCATGATCAAGCTGGACCATAACACAGCATAGAAAATTGTTGAAGATGAATGTCAACGTATAAAATATAGAAAATGATACAAGGGATCCAGAATGTCATGTAAATAATTAAAACTAGCGATCACCGGGCAATGATTTGATGATGTCCGAGTCACCTACATAACAAAGACAACGATCAATAATATCAGTAATCGGTGCAGTGTTCAATTGATGTATTGTAAGAAGCAACGAGATGGCAAGCAATACCAGGATCAACAATGCTGAGGCATGAAACACGGAAGTACTTCCCACAAGCAGTTCCCAAGTCGACATTGTCTGGAAATTCACAACATATTTTTAAGTGTCAGATTAAACTGGTTATCCATTGCAAGATACTCCATGTTCATTATCCTACACAAGCACTACTAAAGAAACCAGTAGCATTATTAGAAAACATCCTGATTCAAACTCGAATAAATTCGTAGTCTTAGCACGCATGTTGGTTATATCACCAGCATCGCGTAATTAAAGCAAATATACATATATCCCCTAGCTAGGATTTGTCAACTACTTCCATTTCGTTGATGGCACTTCCTATTGTTGTTCTGTATTTGTTTAAATAAATTTTGGTATATAATTAATTTAAGGGTTTATGTTTTGGTGATTAAAATTGATGTTCTTTCAAAGTTTGAATAACTTGCCAAAACTCCACTAGATTTATCATCTCCAAAATAAAGGAATGATTTAACCGACCATTTGCATCAACATATAAACAATGAAAATTCAGAAGGAAATCAAAGAAGGCGGCACGGAAATTAGGATAAACACCCAAATTGAATCCAAAATCAGTACTTACTTCCGTTGTAATGGTGAACTCCGATCTTCGCGAGCATCGCATAGTATTCAATCTCCGATTTCCTCAAAGGCGGGCAATTGTTCGAGATCAGGATCAACTTACCTACAAAAATTTCAGGAAATTAAAAACCTCAAAAATCCTCTTCACTATACAGATTATTCAGCAGGGCAATGAGAGAAATCTAAGGAACGAGGGGAGAAATACCTTTGGAGTTGCGTAGGGTTTTGAGCACGGTCTTGTATCCGAGCGTGTACTTGCCGCTCTTCATCACGAGAGCGAGCCTGTTGTTGATGCTCTCATGAGTCTTCTTCTGGAGAACAGAAATGAATCAGCGAAACAAGGAATTAGCTATAAATTTCGTATGATTTTAAGAATTAAGAGCAAAATTAGGGAATGATGATCGGAAATCGAAGAGAATACGGTCTTCTTGGCGGCCACCATTGTCGCTGAGTCTGCGGCGAAGACGAAACGGAAACCCTAACTCGGCACCGAGTGATATAAGAAGGGTTGAAGGGATTTTTCTGTGTAACTTTTGAAGTTTCAATTTTTACCCTCAATGTTTTGGAAATTACGCAAAAGTCTGATATTCGCAAAAATCTGAAAATATAATTTTTTCCCGGAAAAATATTAAAATCGCAAATGATATTATTAAGATTATTTTAAAATATGCAAAAATAAATAAATCTATACACATATAAACGGCGAGTTTTGACCTTCTTTTAAAATATTTATAAGTTTTGTCCTTATTCTGAAATATCTATGAGTTATGGGATCAATTTAAATATTTATGGAATAACTAATCACCATATTAGGGCATCCACAATGGTGCGGATATTCCGGCGGACATCCCCGCGGACATCCCATAAACACCTTCTGCCACGTCATAATGACTTCTCACTGCACTGTCACGTCATAAGGACTTCCCACTGCGCAGTGGCGGACATCTCGACGGACTTCCCACAATAATAAAAATTCACAAATTCACAAAATTAAACAATTTACGGAATTAAACAATTTACGGAATTAAAATTTCACCACGATTACGGAATAAAATTTTCATTAAATAAAAAAAAGAAAGGTACATTTCAACAAAAAAAAACTAAAAAAAGTACACTTCAATAAATACAGATTCCATCAACGACGACTCCTCCGCTGTCATACTTCTTCAATTATATCGTTTCAGGAGACGAATATGAGCTTGTTTTTGGCGCATGTCGTGTTGGTTATTTTAGTGTAATTGGATAAATTTGATTGATCAATATTGTCATAATGAGACATCATATAAGTTTGGAAGTGCGGAGTGCACGCTTGTTTGAATTCATTATGATTAGACGGGGGTTCGGGGGCAGCGCCCCCGAGTTGCGGGGTCCAAGGGGCGACAGCCCCTGGCTGGGGTCGAGCCGTATTTATAGAATTTTTTATTTCCATTAAAGTTGCTGTGTAGAAAATTCATTCGGAAATATAATTTCTGATAGAGAGAGAGATACTCCTTAATACAAGTGGTGCGAATGAAATGAAGTTCAACGAGCCGTATTTATAGAATTTTTGAAAAAAAAAATATAAAATAATCGGGATGTCAGTGGGGTCAACGCAATGGCGGACGTCCGCAAGGACGTCGCGGAACTCCGGTGTCCCCAACGGACGTCCGTATCCACGTCACCTTTGCACAATGGCGGACGTCCCGCGCGGACGTCCGGCACGCCGGGACGGACGCCATTGTGGATGCTCTTATATTATGTATATTTACATTACATTGTCAGTTACTTTGGCTATTACTTTGATGATTATTAGTCTCACTCAATTTTAGGAGTTACTTTGTTGACTCACAATATTCAAATTAGTGATTGGACAAAATATAATTGTTCCTTATTATTTTATAACCGCCACATTAATGATTCATTTTCAATACTTTATATCTATAAATATGTATCATTTGTAAGATTCCATTTCACTTCTTCATCGTCTCCCCTCACTCTATCACAAATTTTCGGCAAAAGTAAAAATTTGTTCACATCATGGAATTTACATTCATTAACGATCTACAACCTAACAATACTTAGTCAGTGATTCGAGTGTAGTGCATGCATGTTTATGTTCATTAGACGTGGACAAACCAATGTAATCTTCTTGGAATGTGTGTTTCACGATTGGATGGTATGTGTGTCGATGCTTAGCTTATTACTAATTTTTAGTTATTTATCTAAAACTAAAATCATTTATTGTTTATTTTTCCATGCATGGAACAAGGATTCAAGGCACTGTTCCAAGGAATTTACATAATACTTTCAACTTTTTGTCTATAAATATGTATCATTTGTTGGTTTATAATTCATTCCTCATTGTCATGTCCCATTGCTTCACGGATTCTTTGCAAAAAGAAGAATTTTTCTCAGTATAGTTATTACTTTTTACCTATAGTAGCACATTTATATGAGATTAATTTGTTTCAACGATGTTAGTTCATATTTAAGTTTTTGCTTAATGTTAGTCTTTTTAATTTTTATTAGTTTTATTTTAATTTTTCTGTCTAGGCTATGATAGTTCTTTTTTTATAAATATAGAAATCACATAAACTTCTGACTATCTATAATATTTTGAAGCTACAACATTACACATTTGTCATCAACTTCGTCACTTCATAGTTTTCATGCAAAGAAAACACCTAAAGCAACAAAATAGGAAAGGAAGCAAGAAGACGAAGATCATAAACTTTCACATTTGTTTTCGCGAATATGCATAAATCATTAATTTGGAGATTAAGGAGAAAAATAAGGCTGAGGAAGAGTCATCGGGATATGGGAGTTTGTGTTTTATTATTTATTTATTTTCTTTATTTTGTTGTTCTTATTATTGTACAATTAAGATTGTTCACATAAGTTTTTCATGTCTTACAAACTATTGTTTTATTGTTCTAATGTTTATATATATGTGTGTTTGTTTTGTACATCATTTTATCTTTTTATGGCGATGTTATTGTCCTCATTATACTTTTTTGTTGTATATTTAATATTTTATATCAATTTAATATTGGTTGTATTTTAGTATTGAAGTATGTATGTTGTAAGTGTCGTAATTAACAAATAGTTTTATGTTGTTTAATTTAAAATTTATTTAATTTTATATCTATAATTATTTAATATATTATTACTATACTATATTTTTTTATTTTTTAATCTTGTGTCGCGCATAGCACGTGGGCTAATACTAGTCTATACAAAAGGGGAGTTTAAGAGAAAATAACATAAATGTCACTGAAAAAGTGAAAAGTTTTTATAATATACTCCCTCAATCGGTCAATCCCATTAAAAATTGACGTTTTACTTTTTGGGTAGTCTCATTAAAAATGAAAAATTTTCTAAAATGAAAATACTATCATCTCTATTTCTCTCTCTCTTGCTTATTATCTCTTCATTAACTCACAAAACTGTTAGAAAAGGAAAGATTGTGATTGGAATCAATTACTCCAATTAGATGATTGACATAATATTATGTAATTAAGATCTTACCATGTACATTTTCTCCTACACCCTATTTGAAAGGCTCCATATACAATGAAATAATCATCATATTCTACACAATCGTTCTCTATCTTTCTCCCTTTTCAATTATGTTTTCTGCACCATTTAACATGGTACCAGAGTAGGACTCAGAAAAGTTTCATCATTGTACCTAATCTTTTCCGACCTTTAGCCAAAACCTGCAGAAAACCTTTCAAACAACCATGTCAGAAAACGATGAAAAACTATTCCATTCTAGTCGGATTAAACTGCTCGGCAAATTGCCGAAATCATGAGCAAAAGCCTTGCTATGATGATACCAACAACACCCAAACCAGAGAACACAGAAAATCCACCAGAAAACCCGTTGTCTATAAAATTGATACACAACCTCTCCACATCGGAGGAAGCAAGTTAAATGGACAAAATTACTTTGAATGGGTCGTGCTGATGAAGACGACTATAAGCGGCAGGGGAATGGTTTCTCACGTAACCGGAGTGCAGCCTTCCCCGCCACGAACCGATCCAGACTTCCCGCAATGGCAACAAGCCGATCATTGCGTGTTTACATGGCTTACAGAGAATATCGAACCGCGGCTGGTCAGCCGGGTGTTGAAGCAACCAACTGCCAAACACATACGAGATGGGTTAGCTGTCACGTATGGGAGCGGAGGAGACAAATTCTAGATTTATGATCTGCACATCAAAACCAGTATGGTAAAACAACAAAGTCAATCCTTAGAGAAGGTATTGAGTACCCTATAAGATTTATGGATGTTAATAGATCAGAAACGAAAAAATCCTATGAAGTACCCCGAGGATATGGAAATACATGATAATTGGATCCAAGAACAGAGACTTTATACGTTCCTGACTACCATTAATGGCAAATACGAATCAACAAAAAGGGAGATAGTTAAAATGGAACCACTTCCCTCTGTCGAACATGTTTACAATCAGATCAAACAAGAGGAGACACGGTCTCAAGTATTGCGGTCAGGAGCCACAACCATTACGGATTGCATCGGAGCTGCACTCATCGTCCGAGGGCCGAACCAGTACGACAGCGGCTCGAGAGGCCGCGTCAATCGTGGTGGAGGTGCCTAGAACCGGCGAAGCAACGAAGAGGAAAAATCAAAGCAGGTTTGTTCCTATTGCAAGAAGAAAAAACACACAAAGGAATCATGCTACGAATTGATTGGATTTCCCGATTGGTGGGAAGAGAAACTCCACAAGAATTCCGCCCCACCGCCTGCACACACGCCCTGGAACCGCAGCGGTCACGCAACTGCAGCCATCGGAGGACAACCGGGAGATGGTGGAAACTATCCTCTCGCCACCACCGAGGGCAACAGGGAAGCCACTCAAACCCGGGGTGGCGATAGGGGAGCGATGGTCGGTGCTGCACAGCCGGCGACTCACACCGGTGCCGCTAATTTTTCTGGAGGGACGGTAATAGCGGACTGGACCGAGGCAGAATTTGGGAGAATTGGAGAAGGAACAGCGGCGGGTGAAGGTAAGGTAGGGTTTAAGGGTGGTTCTTTTGTTAAAGAACCCCAAACTCTATGAAATTCACATTTTTTACCCCAACACTGTGATAAATTACCTAATATACCCCATTTATTGCTAAATGACCCCCAAACTCCTATTTCGTGCAAATTAGGCCCCAAATTATATAGTACTCCCTCCGTCCAGGCTAAGATGACACATTTCTTAGCCGGCACAGGATTTTAGGAGTTATTGGTTAAAGTGTTTAATGGGAGAGAGAAAAAGTTGGTGTAATTATTAAAGTAGAGAGATAAAGAAAGATTGATATTTTAATATGAGTGAGAAAAAGTAGTTGAATGTATTAATTGAAGAGAGAAAGTTTCCAAAAAAAGAAATGTGTCATCTTAGTTGGGACAAACTAAAAAGGAAAACGTGTCATCTTAAGCGGAACGGATGGAGTATTCCTTTAAATGCCCAAATTGTGTGTAAAAATAAGTTTCAGCCCCTAGAAAACACTGGAATTGCATGTAAGGTGTCTAGTGGACATGAGAAGAACGATAGATGCATCAAATCTTACAAGGATTCAAAAACCTCAGAAATCTCATATTCAAACAGCTAATCGAGAGTTTACAAATGTTGAAGGGGCGAGAACTGTGATAATATCACCTACTCTTCAATTATCTAACTGCCTATACATTCCTTCAATGTCTCATAAATTGTTGTCTACTAGCCATGTCACGAAGGAATATTGCACCTTATTGATGCAACCACATTTCTGTATGTTGCAGGATATCCGAACCGGGGAAATAATTGGACGTGGCACTGAACATGATGGATTGTACTATGTAGATGAGATAGCTCAAAATGGGATCGCCATGCTAACTCACGAGTCTGCCGATAGAAAAGCTTGGCTTCGGCATCAGCGCGTGGGACATGGAAGGACTTGGAAAGAGGTCGAAAACACGAATAGAATGCGGATCAAGTTATATGGAATGATAACCGAACCGATTGGATCAGTTAGCAAATGTCGTTGCCACTTAATCAATGCAATCTAGCTCTCGCCCTTTCCGCCCTGCCAAAGTAATTTATAACTCCCAATTTTGCACAACTTTAACAGTAAAGCGGCAAGTTCGGGGTCGATCCCACAGAGAAGTTGGTGTGTCGAGTGTGTGAGTAGTGAACAGGGGGGTTGGCTGCTGCCACGCTTTAACTTGAGAGTTTTTAACTACTGGTTTTAATCTAGATAGAATTAAACTAGCTAGCTTGATCAATGGAAATTTAACTACTAGATCAAGTGAATTGCATGTAATAATAGAAAAGTAAATGCGCGGATTAAAAGCGAAAATAACTTTGATTAAACTAAAAGCTGAGTACAACGTGAAATTTAAACTAAGCTAACACTTTGGAATCTAAGAAAGCGGTAAAAACTGAGAAAAATCTTAGCGGGAAACTTAAGATAACGCTAACAGAAATGAGTATTCTGCAGCGCTCCCTTTTGGTCGCCCTTTAAACTAAGCTATCTAACTAAGCTAGAGAACTGAACTAAACTAAGCTAGAGAGCTGAACTAAACTAAGCTAGAGAGCTGAACTACGCTAAATAACTAAGCTAAGCTAAACTAGACCGAAAGTAAAGTCTCGGATGCCTTCTTGTGGTGGCACACCCTCTATTTATAAGCTCGATTCGGCCGCCAGCTGGATAACGATCTTGACAGGGAATATTCGCTCATTCTGAGAGTGAGCGACTCATTGATTGCTACGTGCTGCTCTTCTAGAATGACGACGCTTTTTGGTAACAGATTCGTGACTCAGCTCCGTCCTTGAGTCTCATATTCCAGCACGTGTCCCCTTCTAGAACGTCGTCCTTGATAACAGAATGGTGCGCTATATCCAGCTCATTTCCTCACGTGTTCTTCTTCTATAAGCCAGCGGTCCCCACCTAACTGCTTGATCGCCCCCCCCCCTTGATCAACTCCCTCGATTCTTGGCCTTTTATCGCCTTTTGTACTTGCTTGATCAGTTTGGCCTTGCTGCCTTGGTTAAGTGGTATTTCTGCACATTTAACACTTGTTTTGCGCGATACACCGATCAAGTAGCATGTATTTCACCCTTAAACCGATGCATGAAATGAGCCTTATCAGGACACCCCTCTATCGGTTACTTAAAATTGTTATTTCCTGATTTTATTCCTAAACATGATATGTATTGTGAAACCTGTTTTTTGGCCAAAACCCACCGAACTTCTTATCCTTTTAATAGTACTTGTGTTGATTTTCCATTTTCCTTAGTTCACTCTGATGTTTGGGGCCCGCACCTTTTACTGGGGGGCAGGGTCTTAGATACTACTTAGTATTTGTAGATGACTGTTCCCATATGACTTGGGTATATTTCATGAAACACAAATCTGAAGTCTATACACATTTCTCACATTCTTTTAACCTTATCAAAACCCAATACCAGCGCTCTATAAAAATCATGAGGTCTAATAATGGGGGGCTTTGTCAATTCTGCCATGAAACAATTTTTTCAAGAAAATGGTCTGATACATCAAACCAGTTGAGCCTATACTCCCGAACATAATGGTGTAGCTGAAAGAATAAACCGTTCCCTCCTAGAAATGACCCGCTCTATGCTCATTGAATCAAAAGCCCCGAAACACTTCTGGCCAGAAGCCATTGCCACCTCAGCCTACCTCTTGAATAGATTACCAACAAGTATCCTCAAATACCAAAACCTCTCCAAGTCCTGTCCCCCTTCACAAAAATTCCACCATCTTTAACTCTTGAACCACGAGTCATTGGGTGTTCCGTCTTTGTTCATACCCAAAACATGAAAGAACCAAACTCTCCTTGTGCAATTAAGTGTGTCTTCATAGGGTATGGAGTGAACCAAAAAGGGTATAGATGCTTTGATCCTAAAACCAACTGAATGTTTGTCACAATTGACTGCAATTTCCTTAAAACCGAACATTTCTACACCCATCTTAGCGGTCAGGGGGGAATAATAACAGTAGTAAGGACCCACTAAATTGGATTTCAGTGACAATGCCAAGGCCAAGTAATCCTGTAGTGGATCTAACAGAGACGGCAGTAAGCAGTTCCGCTAAGCAAGTCTCTGAAGTAGGACAGTCCATTCCTGAAGGTGACACTCATCCAACTACTTCCCCGTTGAGGCTATCTAATGTAAGTATTTACAATCCTGTTTCTTCCTATATTACTCTTACTAATGATATGAGTGTAGAAGAAGAATCAAGTCCCGTTTTGGACAGCACCGATGAAGAAACTTGTATGGTGGAAGAAATAGAAGGAATTGACCCTGATACAAGGAGATACATCCTTCCGCACAAAGAGAACAAGGTAGTTCCCTCGAAGAGATACACACCTGAGAGGATTAACAGGAAGGCTCGCTACTCTGTTTCTTGCCTAGTTATGAGCCACCTATCAGAGATGGCTCAAGCCTTTGAAAAGGCACTGCATGAAGAAGAAGAGATCCCACAGTCATTGGAAGAAGCTATGAGGCACAAGCACTGGAGAGAAGCTATGAAAAATGAAATAGATGCATTGATTCATGAAGTGGTGGTCCTCTCACTCGACTCTAATGTCGAATGACTGGACTCAGGAGTAAGCAAGTGTGCACATATGAGAATTAATGCAAAGCTCGGTCCAGACACAACGCTCCTTAAATCCACTGGATCACTGGGTCCAGGAACTCAAGAGAACTACAGTGTTTTTGTCGTTGGACACACTCGACTCCCCTTCAAAAATAAATCCCTCAACCCGAATACTATGAATTAGTATAGGGAAGTGGGGTCGATCCCACAGAGATGGATTCGCAAAGTAGTGCTAAGAGACTATGGAAACAAACGGCTGCTGCCACGCAAAGGGGTTGAGATTTTAACTATCACTAGATCTAGGCAAGAAATGTAAACGCTAGACCTAGGACACAGAAAACTTACTGGAATCAGACATCAAATCCGAAAGACACAATTACTCCCTAGACTAAGTAAACAATTACCTAATCTAGCTAAACAGAAAGCAACTAACAGTGGGGACCATGTTTCCAGAAATAGCAAGTACGGTAAAAGCTGCAGACAACCAACCCAGGCAATTTCCTAACCAACTTAGACGCGTAAATGCAGAAAACAGAGCATACTCCTGGATTCGAACAGAATATAGAAATTTGGACGCCGGAAACTTGCTACGAATCAGAAATACACCAGATCTACGTAAACTAGGCGAAATGAAATGAAAACACGTAAGCGCGGCATAAAATTAAACACTCCTGCTCAGAATCACGTCGGACGCTTAATCCACTCCGGATCCAAGCAATCCAAACTCAACAATCAACAAAATCAACTCCATAACTCCGATTCTAACAGATCTGCTCCGATCACCGCCAAATTCCAACAATCACGAACAACTCCACAACATTAACCAGATAAAACCCCGATTCATTCACAAACCAGCTCCATTCTCCCAGATTCAACCATTAACCTGCAATAATCCAGAAATCAACCAACTCCAACAATCCAACTCCAGAATTCAAGTAAACACAATCAAACAACAGGAACCATCACGATCGACGTAAACGAAAATGAAACTTGCATAAAAGAAAGAAATATCTAGAAACAAAAGAGGTCCGAGCTTCAAACAGCGAAGCTCTGCGAATTCAGCAGAAACGAAAATGGAAAATAAATTATTTCTTCGCCCTAAAGAAGGACGGTGTTACAACCAGATCGAAAATGTATGAAAGCTAGAGGTGAACCCCCTAGTGTGCCCTGAATTTCCCACCGAAAGAACCCAAGAGTGTGAAGAGAATGGACTAAGCTACAGGCTGTTAGCAAGGTCTCCACCGAGAAGATCCCTCCAGCTTGCATGCTTCTTCCTTTTATAGATGCGGACATAGCCTTCTATTGTCTTCGTAGAAATCCCTATTCTACCCTTCAACTCCGAGGCTTCCTCCGTCAAGCAATTTCCTTCATAATGTCCACTTTTTCGCCAGTTTCCTAGGACCATGCAAGCGTCCTCTTCTTTTCCTGGATCTAGCGAAAATCTTCACACACCTGGCTTAAATCGTGCGTTAGACCCAGTAATTTCACGAAATAAAACCCCTAGACCGATGCATGAAATTAGCCTTATCAAACTGCTCACACTTAAACCATGCTTGTCCTCAAGTATGAAAGACAAGAAAATAGGAATAAGGCGAATTTCAATGCATGGTTACCAAGTAAAATCCTAAAAATGAAAACAAACTCCTAGACCTAAGCAACTACGGAATTGGAAAAGAAAACAACACAAAGAACACAAACACAACAAAACAAACAAGCATGAACTAGTTTCGAATTTTAAGCTATTATCCCCACAAGTTTAAGTTCAATCTGATCGATTACAGTCTTCAAATCTTCCCCCTTCCTTCGTCTGCCTAAACGGTCCGTTAGTTTGTCAAGATAGCCTATCGATTTCCCATCTGTTAGGTTCGCTCGATCACTCATTCCTCACCAGGGATGTTAGGATCAAAATGCTCCACAGTTAAGGTTATACCACTGATGCGTCGGGTTATGAGAGTTTTTCCCTTCTTACTTCTCATTTCCTATGAATTTCCCTGGGTCAGGCTACGATTTTTCTGCCCTTAAGGATTAATTTTTTTTTTCTTCCTCATTTTTCTGTATTATGACCCCTTTTCCCCTAGACTTCGTCCAGCTTATACCTCCTTTTTCTGGACTTCGTCCAGCTTATACCTTCTTAACCCATTTTTTTCTCCTTCATACTCTACTCCCTAAGCATCGAGTGGCAGCCCAATTTACATGTTAGCACAAAAGGTGTTTAGGCTTATAACTCACTTTATAGTAGGGCTGCACAGCTAGGTTATCTAAGGCATTTTCCATCGTCCTAACTTCATTCAGATCGCATTCGGCTTATTAAGGAAGAAGGTGTCAAAGTTGATCTGCTTTCTTTCTTCAATCACTCTTACTAAGGGAAACCTGCCTTATTATCTCACTAGCTCATGCGAAACACACATCCTAAAGACTCTAAAACAGAAAAAAACAGACACATACTTACTCCCCCCCTCCCACTTCACTCAAGCTTGTCTCCAAGCTATCCTAGTGAAGGGGGGAAAAGGAAGTAAGAACAGCAGACAACAAACAAAACATATGAACAAAACAAACTTCTCACACTTAGACCGAACATCGGGCTAAGTGGGAGAAGGCGCAACATACAAAACCAAGACATGCAAAACAAAGCCCCTTCTCACACTTAGACCAAAAAATGGGCTAAGTGTGGGAAGGTATAACACATATATACAAACGAAGCATGCTGGCACATAAAAACACAAACGAAAGAAAAACGAAAAGTAAAAGATAGAAAAAAATAAGAATTACTTGGTTTTGGGGGATTTTAATTCGGGGTCTGGCCCCCGCGAGGGCCAGACTTTGGTGGCACTGTCTGCTGGGTCACCTTAACTTTCTTTCGTGCCGGTGACTCCGGCGTCTCCTTCTGATCTTCTGTGGGTCGGGGTACGGTTTTCTTCAAAATCACGGGCCTGGAGGAAGACGAGGTGGTCTGAGGCCTTTGGGCTTGTGGCGGATTCTGCACAGCTAGACTCCCTTGACCCGGCGTCTTGGAACCGCCGCTAGGTTCAGGAAGTCCCTTCGGTGTCTCGGGGAACTTCGCTTGAAGCCACTTCGTCATCTTCATCATCAGTGCGACGCCCTCCGTCATCCGCTCAGTACATCTGGACGATGATACCACTAGATCATAAATGCGCCCCTTGAGGGCCACCATTTCCTCCCGAACCTTCCCAACTTCCGTCCTTATTTCTTCCAGTTCCGTTCGTACTCCAGCTACTTCTTTCCTGACACTCTCAGCCTCAGCACTATTCTTCCCTTCTCCCCGCAGGGCCACAATCCACTCCAAAACCATTTTCATTTCTGACCTCATCTAACCAACCTCCTTTCGCACTTCCTCTACTTCTATCCTGGCTCCTGCTTCCATGTCAGTAGTATCCTTCACTTCCACCACATCGGGTTCCTGTTTCACCTGAGTCTCTGACTGCCCAACCTCGTAAAAGCATACTTCCCTTCCGCGTGCGATCAGCAACCCTTTATTGAAAAAATAATCCATGTTAAAAACCTCAGGGGGCGAGCATGTCTTTACCTCTCGGCATGCCTTATGGAACTTCATGATCACATTCCTCTACAGATAAGCCCCGAGTAGGTGGCATGTGTATAGGTGCCGAGAAGGATTTGCAGTCACTTGATGGCAGGCTTGGGCTAACCAGTAGCCCAAGTGAACTCTTACCCCCGTAGCCATGCACCATGTGAAGTACAGATCGGCGGTAGTCAGAGCGTTGTTGGCTGTGCCCATTAAATTGTAACTAATAAAAGTCTGGGCAAATCGCAGGACCCTGTCCTCAATATGGTCTGCCTTCGAACAGCTTGTTTTAAACTGACCCACCCTCGGGTGAGTCAAAAACTCCCATGCGCTTTGCGCTTTGAATCCCGGCGTCATTTTCGGCGGACCCACCATTCTTGCATTCCACAGGCCCTCATCGTCCTCCGTTCGTGTCAGCAAACCCATCCGCAAGGTCCATTCCCGGATGCTCATCGTATGTTCCTCATTGAGAAGTCTGAAATTAATTGAGTCAGCATCCAAATCGGTAGTGGACTTAAATCGGAAGGTGGAAAAGAATTCTCGGGCCAGGTCAATCGGAACCTCGACAGTACTGTGCTTGAGCAACCAATCGAAGCCTATGACGTCGATATAAGTCCTGAATTCACCGTTGCAAGCAATCTTCTTGAGCTCCGATGAGCTATACATCTTTCCAGACTTAGCGACCTTCCCCTCAGTACTCTTCTCTTTATAAATGGCCTTGCGTTTTGGGTCGTCAAACTTCCTCATTTCATCTAGCAAGCTGTTTGTTATCCACACTTCGGCTGGCTCAAAGTTGAGTTCCTCTTCTTGTTCTTCTTCCGAGTCGCTGGACTCAGAGGGGCTCTCGGTTTCTGCGGCATATGGCACCTTAGCTGCCGGCGGAAGTGTGGATTCAGTAGACTTCCCTCTTGCCTTCTTGGTCGAGGAAGGAGCAATTTGTTTCCCCTTCCTTTTCTTCTCAGCCGCTTGGCGGCGTTTCTCCTCATCACTCTCCCCCCTGCCAGGTCTGGGAGAGTTCTCTTGTTCAGATGCTGCGGTCTCTAGACCTAGCAATTCTTCCTCCGTCGGCTCCACTGTTTCATAAATCTCATCAAGGAGGCTCCGGCGAGCCCGCCTCCTAGCATCTCTGGGATTTACCGGTGAGTCGGTCTCCTCTGGGATCTCGGTCAGATCCACAATCAAATCCACACCAGCGTCTGCGGGTTTCTGGCCAACTTCAGAATCGAGGGCTTCTCCCTCCGTGGACAACAATGGGGTTGCCCCCGAAATATAAACAGGGGTCTCTACCCCCTCAAATCCTTCTCCGACGTGGGCCTCAGTACCCACCGGTTTCTCGGGGGTATCCCCCTCCACATTTTGTTCAGAATTTAGGGCCTCGTCGCCCTCATCTTTACCAACTATAGGGGCCTCCCCCCCCCACAGATTCTTTCAAAACAGGGGTTTCCCCCTCAGAAATACTAACATCAACAACAAAATCTTTGACTTCCCCAGACGGTTTCAGAACATCTCTCTCAACACATTCCTCACTGGCGAGTACGGAATTCACCCCCTCGGAAACACTAATCGAAATAAGGGTTTCCCCCTCAGTTGCAGAGTCTAACCTTGGTTCGTTCACAGCCAACAATTCCAACCATGTGACCAGATCTGAGTCGTCTTCACGATCCCCTGTTGTGGGTGGTTCCGGACTGGTGGTCGTGGATTCTGGAACGTCCTCCGGTTGTGTGGTGGTCTCTGGAACAGCTGTCTCCTCTAGTACGGGAGTGGGTTCTGGAATGGCGATGACTTCTTGAACGATTTCAGGTTCGGCGACGGGTTCTGAAACGGCCTCCGGTTGTGGTACACTAGAGGTCGGAGCAGCCTGTACGGATTTACCCATTGCGGTTGCAAACATGGCGAATGCCTCCATCGCCTTCTCCGCACCCCCGAATTTCTGGAATAGCTCGGCCATAAACGTTGGCGCACTTGAATCGGCGGATCCTGAGGTGTTCCCGGCACTTTGCTTGTTATCCATGGAGAACTCTGCAAATTTTTTTACACAGACTTGGACGGAAATTACTTTGATTAGGGTTAGAAAAGAGAAAGCCTAGAGAGAATTTTGGGAATTTCGGATGTAGAGAGAGAGAGTGAATAAGTAAAATAAAAGGAGAACACGGTTATTATCCGATAGGTATGAGCGAGGACGGTTTTTGTTGCAGGTGGTTTGCAGGCATGACGCTAGCGACCGTACGCCTCCCCATAAAGGTGTCTTTTGAAATCTGAGCCGGTGCCTACTCCCTCCAAAAATTTTACTCCTCAATTCCCTGCCCAAGTAACTTCCTTCTGCAAAATCACACTTAGAGAAAAACATTAAACTAAAAATTGAAACGCCAGACTCCCCGGGTCTAGGGTATGACAGTATCAAAAACATTCCTAAAGGAGTCTAGTATTTCAAAAATATTTTTGGAAGATTGTTTGTTTTCTGATTTGTTTGGGTTTTCTTGATTTACTAAAAGCGACTAAATATTTACAATTTATGTTCCAGTGTTCTCAAGATTCCCTAGACCAGGCCATGATAAAACTTCTTCGATACTGGACCTAGGAAATCTCCAAGAACACTCACTTCCCAGAATGATCAGGCGATATTAGGGAGTACTCGTAGTGGAACTTCGTCCACTACACACATCTCCGAGTTATCCTTAAATACCTTTACCCTATGGCCATTGACAAGAAATGGAGTAGAGTTTGAAAAACTTCCCTGGATTTCTACCGCTCCGTTCGCACGCAGACTCACAACAGTGTATGGTCCAGTCCATTTGGACTTCAGCTTACCGGGCATTAACTTGAGTCGGGACTAGAACAGGAGAACCTTCTGCCCCACTTGCAGTTCCTTGGTCCGGAGATTCTTATCATGCCACAACTTGGTCTTTTCCTTGTACCACATTGCTGACTCATAGGATTCAAGTCGCAATTCTTCCAACTCCTGGAGTTGCTGTTTCCTCTCTTCCTCACAAGCTTGAGAATTCATATTAATCTCCTTGACCGCCCAGTACGCCTTGTGCTCAATTCCCACCGGCAAGTGACACATCTTACCGAATACTAACCTGTAAGGAGACATTCCAATGGGCGTTTTATACGCTGTTCTGTATGCCCATAATGCATGATCAATTCTCTTGCTCCAGTCTTTCCTCGACGGATTCACCGTTTTTTCCAGGATCGCTTTGATTTCTCCGTTTGATATTTCTGCCTGGCCGTTAGATTGAGGATGATAAGGTGTAGACAATCTGTGGTGGACGCCATACTTTCTCATCAAAGCTTCAATAGTCCGGTTGCGGAAATGCGTCCCATTGTCAGATATTATAGCTCTGGGCACTCCGTACCGATTGAAGACATTAGCTCTAAGAAACTTCGATACCTCCTTAGCTTCGCAAGATGTGGTCGCCTTGGCTTCTATCCATTTCGAAACATAATCCACTGCCACTAGTATGTATGTATTCCCGTATGAAGATGGAAATGGACCCATGAAGTCCATTCCCCAAACATCGAAAATTTCACAAACGATCACCGGGACTTGCGGCATTTCATCTCTTCTGGAGATTCCCCCAGTCTGTTGACACCTCTCACAATTCAGACAAAACTCGAACGCATCCTTATGCAATGTAGGCCAGTAAAAACCACTATCTAACACCTTCCTTGCGGTCTTCCTAGGTCCAAAGTGACCTCCACATGCTAGAGCATGACAATGATTCAGCACATCCCTCTGTTCCCACTCCGGAATACACCTCCGGATTACTTGGTCGGCTCCCATTCGCCACAAATACGGGTCATCCCAGAAATAGTACTTGGCCTCGCTCTTCAATTTCATCTTCTGGGCCCGGGAAATTACTTGCAAACTGGGCACCTCTCCAGTGACTAAGTAATTTTCCAGGTCAGCGAACCATGGCTCAGCGTTTTGATGACATTTTCCTTTTTCGGCATCCCCTGGACCTGTTAACACCATAATCTCTTCCCAGCTGATAGGTCGAGGAAATTTTTTCACGTAGTACAAATGTTCCTCTGGGAATGCATCCGGTATTGCTTCCTCGGTCTCCCCTTGAAATATCCTGCTCAGATGATCGGCTACTTTATTTTCTGTTCCCTTTTTGTCTCTGACTTCCCAATCGAATTCCTGCAAAAGCAACACCCATCGGATTAATCTCGGCTTGGATTCTTTCTTTGCCAACAGGTACTTTATAGCCGCGTGGTCGGTGAAGACTATCACCCTCGACCTAAGCAAGTACGGGCGAAATTTCTCAAATGAGTATACTACCGCCAGCATTTCTTTTTCAGTAGTGTCATAATTTCTCTGAGCTTGATTCAGCGTTTTTGAAGCATAAAAGATCACATAGCTTTTCCCATCAACTCTTTGACCTAGCACCGCTCCTACCGCATAATCGCTTGCGTCACACATAATCTCAAAGGGTAGATTCCAGTCGGGCGCTCTAATAATAGGCGCAGATACTAGCCTGTCTTTTAACAACTGAAAAGCCTTTTTGCATTCCTCATCAAAGACAAAATCAACATCGTTATGCAACAAGTGGGTGAGTGGCTGAGCAATTTTTGCGAAATCTTTTATGAACCTCCTATAGAATCCGGCATGCCCTAGGAATCCTCTCACCTCCTTCTGATTCGTCGGGTAAGGCAGTTTTGAGATCACCTCAATCTTTACCTGGTCTACCTGTATACCTCTTTCCGAGACTACGTGCCCTAGGACAATTCCCTCAGGGACCATAAAGTGGCATTTCTCGAAGTTTAAAACCAAATGTTTTTCCTGGCACCTTCTCAATACTATATCCAAACTAGCCAAACATGAGTCAAATGAATTCCCGTACACAGGCCAAACGGCATCCTCCAAGAGATCCGAGAAGATACTCATCATACACCGCTGAAAAGTGCCTGGCGCATTGCACAGGCCAAACGGCATCCTCCTGTAAGCATACGTGCCGAAAGGACACGTGAAAGTTGTCTTCTCCTGGTCCTCGGGATCCACATAGATTTGAAAATACCCACTATACCCGTCTAGGAAACAGAAGTATTGCTTGCCCGCTAGCCTCTCCAGCATCTGGTCAATGAAAGGTAGAGGGAAATGGTCTTTCTTGGTCACTTCATTTAACTTCCTATAATCGATGCACATCCTCCACCCAGTGACTAGTCTGGTGGGCACCAATTCATTCTTGTCGTTCTTGACCACCTGTATTCCTGACTTCTTGGGTACCATATGGACTGGACTCACCCATTCACTATCTGGTATGGAATAAATGATTCCTAGGGAGAGTAGTTTCAATACTTCCTTCAGCACTTCCTCCCTCATGTTAGGATTCAATTTGCGTTGAGGATCTCTGCAGGCTTTTGCTCCTTCCTCCAAGCGGATGTGATGCATGCACAAATCTGGACTAATTCCTACCAGGTCAGAGAGTGTCCACCCAATAGCCTTCTTGTTTCTTCGGATTACCTTCAGCAGTTCCTCTTCATGTCCCTCGGTCAAGCTGCTGTTGATAATCACAGGGAAAGTTTCATTTTCCTCTAAATAAGCATACTTTAGGCCTGGTGGAAGTGTTTTCAACTCTTTCTTGGGAACGTCTTTTTCCTGGGGCAAGGGATTTTTCTCTGTTGTTTCGGTTGCCATTCCCTTCCTCGACCCAGCAGAACCTTCCACACTCGCCACATAAGGTGTATTCCTTGACCTAGCTAGCTCCGGATTTGCACAGAATTCCAGAATTGCTTCAGCTAACTCCTCATCAGATAACTCACTTGTGTTCATGGCTTGACACCAACTGGCCACTTCTCTATCAATGGCATGACTCATCTCGGAGTTCTCAATCTGTTCATGCATTAATTCCGTCTCAAGGTATTCTTGGACCAAAGGGTTAATAACATCTATAGCATGCAAATTTTCAACGTCAAGAGGTTTCTTCATTGCCTCATCAATGCTGAATGTGTATTTCTCCCCATTATAATCAAGGCAAATTGTTCCATCAAAAACATCAATGATAATCTTAGCGGTACGTAGGAAGGGTCTCCCTAAAAGTACTCCGCCCGACTCTGCAGACTCATTATCACTCATCTTAATCACATGGAAATCAGCAGGGTACAAGAAGTCATGTACCTTGACTATCACATTCTCAAGCACCCCTTCAGGACAGATGCATGACCTGTCCGCCAGTTGAATCACTACCTTCGTGTCTACCATGCCTACCCCTACTAATTTCTTGTATATGGAAAGTGGTAACACATTTATCGACGCACCCAAATCACACATAGCATGCTCGATTTTCACGTCACCAATAGAGATGGGTAAGGTGAACATACCTGGGTCATTGCATTTTGAAGGCATCTTCCTCTTCTGAATCACTGCGGAGACGTTCTCGCCTATCAGAATTTTCCCACTGGGTCTAGCCTTCCCAGCTATAAATTCCTTGATGAACTTGCTAAAGACTGGCATCTTCAGGGCCTGTAAGAATGGCAGATTGATCTCCAACTTCCCAAAAATGTCTATGAAGTCCACCGGCTCTTCCTTTTGCTTCTTGGCTTCCCCTCGGCTTGGAAAGGGTTTCGGTCGCTTTCCTGCTCCGGTAGAACTTTCAGCTGATAACTCTCCAGTTTCTTTTCCCACTGCCTCATCTTCCAACTCCGGCTCTGGATCGAGGAAGAATGATTCAGTTGATCTAGGCAAAGGTTTCTCTAAATCTCCTGTCTTAAGGTCATCCTTGACCAAGGGAATACTCCCCCCCAAGTGTCTTGGCCTAGGAATTGTATCCTCTTCTTCCCTGTCTTCTTTGGGATCTGTCACCTCCTTTGTTCTTACCACTGGCCCATCATACCCTTTCCCGGATCTCAAGGTAATCTGACTTATATTAGCTCTATCAGGTGGCCTTACTGAGGCAGGAATTTTGCCCTCGTTTCCCCGCATATCACTCAAGGAAGTAGCTATTTGTGACAGTTGCTTTGCCAGCATATCCATCGCTGCCTTCTGTTCCTGTTGAGCATCTTAAAGCTTGTGCACTACGTCATTGTTCAATTGCAGGTTGTTTTGCATATGTTGCTGAGAACTGACGAGGTCGTGCACCATATCATCGATACTCTTTGGTGGTTTCGGGGGTTGACTGGGCCCTGGCCCTATACTCAGAGTTGGTCCACTTGCTTGATTCTGACGAGCGTTTCCTTGACCGCCTGAAGAGTTATTGTATTGATTTCCTTGGCCCTGGTAATTGTTCTGAAAATTCCTTTGGTGTGGGGGTACATAAGAGTTCCCCTGATTGCTCTGATTCCTGTTTCCCCAGCTCGAGTGGTCTCCTTGGTTCCGATTAATCCAGTTGCCCTGCCCCTCTTGATTCCTTCCTGACCAGTTACCTTGTCTTTCGGGCTGAGGTGCAAACTGCTGACTTTGTTGTGGTGCCGGCTGATTCTGTTCATTGTCAGTCCATCTGAAATTTGGATGGTTTCTCCAAGGCGCATCTCTCTGTCTCCCTGGATTCCAGCTCCCATCGGGATTCCAACTTCCCATTGCATTGACCTGGGCCTGATAATCTCCTTCCTGGGTCCCGTAATATTGTTGCATTTGATTATCTCCTGGACCATGAGATTTCTCCTTCCCTTGTGAAGCCAGTGGAATCGTCTTTTCAATCGCGTTCAAAAGAGCCTTCTCGAGCCTATCAATCCTTGCTTCGACTTTGTCATCTTCTTGTTCTCTCACAGCATGCACCGATCCTCTTTTCACTGCATTCCTAGGGTTATCGTACGCCTTCTTAGCGTCAATCAACTTCCCTAGGATCTCTCTTGCCTCACTTCCCCTTTTGCTTGTGAAATTTCCCCCACTCGAGGAGTTCATTAAGTCCTTTGACTCGGGAGTTGCTCCTTCGTAAAACAGAGAGTAGGTCTCTGCCTCTATCATTCGGTGATTCGGGCATGCATCCAACAACCCCTTAAATCTCGACCAATACTGACTCAACGATTCATCGTAATCTTGCTTACACTCTAGTATTTCTTTCTTAAGTGCATTCGTCTTGTTGGATGGGAAGAAATAATCTAAGAATTCTAACTTGAAGTCCCTCCACGTGCGGATAGAATCCGGAGGCAACCTCAATAGCCACGTATTAGCTTCCCCCTTCAAGGTAAACGGAATCGCTCGTAGGCGATAATCCTCCTCTGTTGCATCATTCGGCCTCTTCTGAATACCACATAACTTACTGAATTCATTTAAGAACTCATACGGACACTCATTTCTACGCCCAGAGAACGTCGGCAAGATGCCGAGTACGTTTGTCTTGATCTCGATAGTTCTCTGGCGTGGATTCATCACTATAGCTTGAGCTGGTTCTCCATCTAAATGGGCAGTGAGAGAGCCGATTTCTGGATCTGGGTCTACCACCTGCGCCATGACTACTTCCTCTGCTTCCCCTGTTTCTGACTCTGTTTCTGATTCGGGTGGTGATTCTGGATCTTCGCGTCCTGATGACGTCCAAGATTCGTCGCTAGTAAATTCACTCGGAAACGGATCTCCCGTGGTGAACCCTGATCTGGTGGTCACAGTAGAGACTGTATCCTTAACCCGCCAATCAAACTGGTCGTGTTTCCACCCAGATGAGTTGCTCCAGTAGGTAGATCTTGAGCCTCTGCTCATAAACTGTAAACAAAAGAGAAGGAAAACAAATCAAAACTATTTACACCACAGACTCTGAACACTAACACTAAGCACGCCATCCATCCCCGGCAACGGCGCCATTTGAAGTGGTGGTCCTCTCACTCAACTCTAATGTCGAATGACTGGACTCAGGAGTAAGCAAGTGTGCACATATGAGAATTAATGCAAAGCTCGGTCCAGACACAATGCTCCTTAAATCCACTGGATCACTGGGTCCAGGAACTCAAGAGAACTACAGTGTTTTTGTCGTTGGACACACTCGACTCCCCTTCAAAAATAAATCCCTCAACCCGAATACTATGAATTAGTATAGGGAAGTGGGGTCGATCCCACAGAGATGGATTCGCAAAGTAGTGCTAAGAGACTATGGAAACAAACGGCTGCTGCCACGCAAAGGGGTTGAGATTTTAACTATCACTAGATCTAGGCAAGAAATGTAAACGCTAGACCTAGGACACAGAAAACTTACTGGAATCAGACATCAAATCCGAAAGACACAATTACTCCCTAGACTAAGTAAACAATTACCTAATCTAGCTAAACAGAAAGCAACTAACAGTGGGGACCATGTTTCCAGAAATAGCAAGTACGGTAAAAGCTGCAGACAACCAACCCAGGCAATTTCCTAACCAACTTAGACGCGTAAATGCAGAAAACAGAGCATACTCCTGGATTCGAACAGAATATAGAAATTTGGACGCCGGAAACTTGCTACGAATCGGAAATACACCAGATCTACGTAAACTAGGCGAAATGAAATGAAAACACGTAAGCGCGGCATAAAATTAAACACTCCTGCTCAGAATCACGTCGGACGCTTAATCCACTCCGGATCCAAGCAATCCAAACTCAACAATCAACAAAATCAACTCCATAACTCCGATTCTAACAGATCTGCTCCGATCACCGCCAAATTCCAACAATCACGAACAACTCCACAACATTAACCAGACAAAACCCCGATTCATTCACAAACCAGCTCCATTCTCCCAGATTCAACCATTAACCTGCAATAATCCAGAAATCAACCAACTCCAACAATCCAACTCCAGAATTCAAGTAAACACAATCAAACAACAGGAACCATCACGATCGACGTAAACGAAAACGAAACTTGCATAAAAGTAAGAAATATCCAGAAACAAAAGAGGTCCGAGCTTCGAACAGCGAAGCTCGGCGAATTCAGCAGAAACGAAAGCGGAAAATAAATTGTTTCTTCGCTCTAAAGAAGGACGGTGTTACAACCAGATCGAAAATGTATGAAAGCTAGAGGTGAACCCCCTAGTGTGCCCTGAATTTCCCACCGAAAGAACCCAAGAGTGTGAAGAGAATGGACTAAGCTATAGGCTGTTAGCAAGGTCTCCACCGAGAAGATCCCTCCAGCTTGCATGCTTCTTCCTTTAATAGATGCAGACATAGCCTTCTAGAGTCTTCGTAGAAATCCCTATTCTACCCTTCAACTCCGAGGCTTCCTCCGTCAAGCAATTTCCTTCATAATGTCCACTTTTTCGCCAGTTTCCTAGGACCATGCAAGCGTCCTCTTCTTTTCCTGGATCTAGCGAAAATCTTCACACACCTGGCTTAAATCGTGCGTTAGACCCAGTAATTTCACGAAATAAAACCCCTAGACCGATGCATGAAATTAGTCTTATCAATTCAGAACAACACCTGGGAGACGTGCATCTTACCCAGAGGAAAGCGGCCTGTAGGATGTCGATGGGTCTTCATTATAAAAAGGAGACCAGATGGTTCAGTTGAGAGGTTCAAAGCACGACTGGTTGCAAAGGGCTATACTCAGACATACGAGGTAGACTATTCAGAAACCTTCTCCCCAGTGGCCAAGATGAAGACAGTTCGAGTCTTACTATCTATAGCGGCAAATAGAGATTGGCCACTACATCAATTCGATGTGAGGGTTCGCAGCAGACTTCAGGATAGGTGAAGGATGTATGCTAAAAACAACTTTGTACGGGTTGAAGCAGTCCACAAGAGTGTGGTTTGGGAAGTTCTCCGGGGTAATGATTAGCTATGGATATAAATAGAACAACTCTGATCACACTCTATTTATGAAAAGGAGAGGCGATAAAATTACTTGTTTAATTATATATGTTGATGATATGATTATCACATGTGACGACTTGGAGGAAATTGGAAGCTTGAAGAGGAATATGTTTCAAGAATTTGAAATGAAAGACTTAGGAGATCTCAAGTACTTTCATGGGATTGAGGTGCTAAGATCACAAAAAGGGATATTCCTGAGACAGAAAATACATTCTAGACATTCTAGCAGAAACAAGTCTCCTAGAGTATAATCCGGCAGACACACCTATGGCAGTCAATCATGGTTTGCAGATTAATGATGAAGTCGAGTTGACCGATCGAAGTCGATATCAGTGACTAGTTGGAAAACTCATCTACCTCTCACATACTAGACCAGACATTGCCTACGCAGTAGGGATCGTGAGTCAGTTCATGCATAAACTGCAAACAGACCATATGGAGGTTGCACTCAGGATTTGTCAATATCTGGAAGGGACAACTGGACATGGAGTGTTGTTCTCTAAAAATGGGAACCTCGAGATTCAAGGATACACAGATGTTGATTTAGCGGGGAATCCTAATGACAGGAGATCCACCGCCGGCTACTTCACCTTTGTTGGAGGGAACTTGGTAACTTGGAGAAGTAAAAAACAAAAAGTGGTGACCCTCTCGAGTGCTGAGGCAGAATTTCTTGGGATCAAAAGTTGGATGACTGAGATATTGTGGCTAAGTAGATTGATTAAGGAACTTAGCCTTGCTCCTAGCAAGAAGTGTCAACTATACTGTGACAACAAAGTCGCCATAAGCATCTCAGAAAACCCGGTTCAACACGATTGAACCAAACATGTTGAGGTGGATAGACACTTTATCAAAGAAAACATTGAAAGGGGTATTGTCGAGCTACCATTCGTCCGTTCAGAGGATCAGCTTGTCGACATTTTGACAATGGCAGTTAATACGAGAGTTTTTGAAGATGCTCTTTGCAAATTGAGTATTGGAGACCCCACCACTCAATTTGAGGGGGAGTGTTAGAAAAGGAAAGATTGTGATTGGAATCAATTACTCCAATTAGATGATTGACAGAATATTTCGTAATTAAGATCTTACCATGTACATTATCTCATACATTTAATGGGCTCCATATACAATGAAATAATCATCCTATTCTACACAATCGTTCTCTACCTTTCTCCCTTTTCAATTATGTTTTCTGCACCTTTAACAAAAACAACACTACATAAAATCTCGTACAGAAATACAAAAGTTTCATTTTTATTTGTAATGTGGAGAGAGAAAATATATTTTTATATTGATATATAAGAGAACTAAAAAATGAACGTGTGACATCTACTTCGGGACAGTGAAAGTAATAATTAGGGGAAGTATAAGTGAAAATATTTTTAAAAAAAGAGTACCTTTATGAATATTTTTTTATAATTTAGAGAGCATTTTAAGTTCAAGGATATGAGAATACCTAATTATTTCCTTGTATTAGAGATAACAAGAAGCAAAATGGGAATATTTCTATCTCAAATGAAATATGCCATTGATTTAGTATCTAATGCTGGTCTTAATTTGAGATACAATCCTCATCTATATCTATGGATTCTCTTAAGTAGTTGCAACAAGATGCAGGAGTATCACTGGCTAAGCATGCAAAATATAGAGGGTTGATAATGAGGTTGCTATATTTGTGTATCACTAGATCTGATATAACTTTTGTTGTTCAGTTCTTGGTTAAGCCTTTGTGAAAATCATATGATTGCTTTTGAAAAAGTGATTGACATATTTGAAGGGTTCACTTGGGAGTTGGGAATGACTTGTTTTATTAGTGAAAATCTTTATCTATACTTAGTTTTTTTTTCAGATGTTGATTAGGTAGCTTGTCCAGATGCTAGAGGTCTATGACAGGTTTTTGTTTATTGTTGGGATCATCTCATATCTCATGGAGAGCAAAAAAGCAACATATGATGTCTAGGTCATATGCAGAGGCAGAGTATAGAGCAATGGCTCAAGCCTGTTGTGAGGTAGTTTAGGTGATAGCATTGCTAGAAGATTTTGGGTTTAAGAGAGATAAGCTAGTCCCCTGTATTGTGACAATTAAGTGGATGCGCATATAAGCTCAAATCTAGTGTTTCATTAGAGAACCAAAGACATAGATATTGATTGTCATACAGTTCGTGAGAAATACTTAGAGTGAATTATCAAACTAGTGCATATTCAAAATAATATTCAACTTGTTGATATATTTACTAAGCCATCGGTAGCGGGTGCATTTCAAGAGATATTAGACAAGATGAACTTCACCTCTATATATCGCCCATTTTGAAGGGGGATTTGAAACCGTCAAGCTAATTGATCACAGCTGAAGAAGATGAAGCAATGGAGCTTGAAGGAAGTTGGTTCGTTGCATGTCCAGAGTCTTTGTCCTAGCGGCAATGAGCTTAGACATTATTACATGAGGTGCCGAGTTCGAGCCCTCTTGAAGTAGTTAAAGTTGGTTCGTTGCATCAGTTCGATGACAGTTGGCTGAAGTAGTTAGTTAGTTAGTTAAGTAGTTAGTGAGTTGTATACTCCCTCCGTTCTCTAATAGTTGAGGCAGAACTTTTCGGTATGGAGTTTAAGAAAAGAATGTTAGTATGTTAAATAGATAGATAAAAAAGTAAGAGAGCGAAAATAAGTAGAGAGAAAAGAGTAGAAAGTGAATAAAGTAGACAGAATAAAGTAAGAGGGAGAAAAAATGAATTAGTACTCATGACATATATGAAAATGACTCAACTATGAGAGAACTTCCCAAAATGAAAAAAATTGACTCAAATATGAGGGAACGGAGGAAGTACAGTACGTAAAGGTGTATTAGTATTGAACGTTTTAGTATAAGTAGGAGCTCGTTGTATCTGTTGCCATTCATTCGATTCAATAAAAATAATATCTCAACGAAATTTAAATAGAAACACCAAATCTAACAAATCGTTAAAAGAAGATATGTAAGATTGTTGAAATACATAAAATGAAAATTGTGCAAAAACAATATCTCAATGAAATTTTAATAGAAACAACAAATCTAACCATCGTCAAAAGAAGATATGTAAGATTCTTGAAATACATAAAATGAAAATTGTGCATAGAACACCCATGATATATGTTGCATTATTGAAAAGTGAAGTCTCAAAGTGGGGGCATGTTTTAGAAATTGAAGGGCTCATCGAGAAGCAAGTCATCCCACTCCCATGGACTACTCCTCTTTTGCCGGTTCAAACTCCCAAGTCTATTATCTTCCTCGGTTTCCTGAAAATTTATGCAAGAAAAGTAAATGCATTGGTTAGATTAAAACCTTCCAAATGCAAACAATGGTCTCATTTCAATAGCATTGATAATTGTATTGAATTACTTGTGTAAGATTGTCAAATTGTGGCGCTTGAGATGCTTCCTTGTTGTGATGGACACTAGATGCACCTACTTGTTGGTAATTTCTTTGCATTTGGTCGAAGATAGTGTTGCTGTCATTGAAGAAGATAGTGTTGCCAATATGCTCACTTTGCTAATGCATATACTTCCTCTGTCCCAAAGTAGTTAGGTCATTTTTTTTGCACTCGTTTTACAAAAGTTATTATAAATAGTTAAAATGTAGTGAAGATAGAGTAAGAGATAAAATAACATAGAGAACTCTTCTATCTCTTACATTATTTTATTTCCATTTTGATTATTTATTATTATTTTTGCAAAATGAGTGCAAAAAAGGAAACGACTCAACTATCTTGGGACAGAGAGAGTATAATGTTAAAAAATGAAAGAAAAATAAATATAACAATATCCCATAATGGTGTAAAAATTGAACTGAAATCATCATATAAATTTAATGGGTGACCAATTAGATTTAGAATGGAATCATATTAGATTTCTATTAACCGATCAGAAAAAGTCCAACCCATGTAAAGTTCACCTTGAAGGGTTTAAAGGAGTATTTTGGTGAAGGAAAGAAACATAAACATAATAATATCCCACATCAGTATAAAGATAGAAGTGAAAGCCACATGGGGCACTCTTCCTATAACCAATTTGTTTTGGAATAGAACTCACCAATTTGTTTTGGAATAGAACTCACCAATTTGTTTTGGAATAGAACTCTATGAATTTCTATCAAATATATATCAATAATTTCAAATTATCTTTTACCTTGGATCTAAATGCATGTAGCGAGAATTCTGAGTAGACATATGAACTGCATCTGAAAAAACTACCTGCAAATAGACATTAACAAAAGATATATATTAATTTGATTCTGAAGACTTGTAAGTACATAATTACTCCAAAACAATGTTACATATAAATTTCCATAACAACACACACTTACTGAAGATGCATTGTCTTGGTCATGGAAGTTGAACAAGGATTGATGATCCATCATCAATGATTGCTGCAATTGAAATTCTATTTCATGAATTATTTTGTGGAAAAAAGTTGTGAAAAATGTAAAACACTTTCCTTCAATGCATTACCATTGTTTTTGGCCTTGAAAATTGAATACCGCAGTTCGATCCATTGCAAGACATTATTGTAACATAAATGTAAACATCTTCTTAAAATAAAATCCAAATTAAAATTGCTCTTAATTTTGTTGTACCTCTGAAGAAGATTCTTGAATTGGAGCTTTGGATAAATTTGATGGGATTGGATGATTGAGTGTATTTGTTGATGAAAACATATTCTCATTCATGGCTTGAAATATGCTTTCACGAACTTTGGTGCTGCAAAAATAAACACTAAAATAAATCATATGTGCATTAATTGGACTAGAACTTTATATTTTTTTTTCTTTGAAAACGAGAAGAAATCAAATAATTATTTTACCTGTAGGGACTAATCCAAGGATCAAGCTGCATTAAGATTTGGCCAGAAATAGGTTTTTCGAACATTGAAAATTGCTCGTTTTGGTTCACAGAAGTGGGAAACACTTTTCGGGATTGGCTCTCTAACTCCATCTGATAAAAATAAAATTAATATTAGCAAAATAAATACTACTGAAAATTGTGAATAAAGAATCTGTAAATGTATTACCGTTATAAAATGTCTAATTCTTACAAATTTATTTTGATATAGTTATTGTATTTTTATTTATAAAGATAGCTTTGAATTAAGTAGTATAATGTACTAGTATATGCCTGTTTGATTTAAATTATTTATATCATAGTATGGAGTATTACTTTTAGCACTTAATTTTTATTATTATAATGAATTAAAGTTATATGTTTGTAGGGCCCACCTTTCGTGCAATCACTCTTTGTAGAGATTGATTCAAGTTTCTCTCGCACCACGACAACTGATGCAATGAAGGCTCTTGCTCAGGACCAATTTCATAATCCCTACAAATTTATTGGATTAAAAAAATTCTATTAATATTATAAATTTAATATTCGATGATTAGTTTAATTTTGCAATATGAAAATTATAGTAGTACTATATACCTGAGATCAGTTTCTAGAATTTGCAATTCTAGGCCTGTTTTCTTGAGTTGAAGATCAAGATTCTGATGAAACAATAAATAGAAAATTTACTATATATATTTTCTCCTCATCAAAGTATTAAATTACTAACAAAAGATTATGAGAAGATGTTTGTACCTCGATTCTGATATCTTGTACGATACAGGAGAATTCAAATTGAATCATGTCACATGAAAAATGTCATGGTTAGTTACAAGTAATTATCACCAATGCACAAATTAATTAACAATAAGAAGATGATTAATACTAACGACACTACACACATAATAAATGTTACACGTATAATGCAGCGAAATTGTATAAGCTATTATGCATTGACCAAAATCTTTAAAAGTAGAGATTCACCAAGTGGCAAAAGTTGCTTAGAAAATATAATTTCAAAATTGAAATGTAGAATGCCCTTTAATGTGGCTATTAACCAATTGAAATCATATATATCTTAAAGGTATTAATTTTTAATTTTCCAGCCAGATACATTCCACTTTTAGTATGTGATTTTTATGACATATATAGAGAAATATATGCCTCATATTTCATCTGATAACAACAATGAGAAATGATAATCTTGGGAATTAAAATGCAAAATCTTGTTGAAAGAAGAACAATCTAAGAGCAAAACCAAGCTATAAATAAATAAATAAATAAAACTTAACAACATCCAATTTTTTAGAAACTCGTCATAATCATACGAAATCTAAAACTCAGTGTTTATCAATTGAAATTTTGCTGATAATTAATTAGTGCAATAACAAAACATATTATACTCTTTATCTCATAATGAATAGATAAGGGTGGCCGGTGAAAAAAGTATATACAGCCAAAATTTTACTAACACTATATGAAAAATCAAAAAAAATGTTACACATGAGAGAGAGAGAGAGAGGAGGGAGGGAGGGAGGGAGGTAGGGGAGGTAGGGAGGTGAGAGAGAGAGAGAAGAGAGATATGAGAGAGAGAGAGAGAGAGAGAGAGAGAGAGAGAGAGAGAGAGAGAGAGAGAGAGAGAGAGAGAGAGAGAGAGAGAGAGAGAGAGAGAGAGAGAGAGAGAGAGAGAGAGAGAGAGAGAGAGAGAGAGAGAGAGAGAGAGAGAGAGAGAGAGAGAGAGAGAGAGAGAGAGAGAGAGAGAGAGAGAGAGAGAGAGAGAGAGAGAGAGAGAGAGAGAGAGAGAGAGAGAGAGAGAGAGAGAGAGAGAGAGAGAGAGAGAGAGAGAGAGAGAGAGAGAGAGAGAGAGAGAGAGAGAGAGAGAGAGAGAGAGAGAGAGAGAGAGAGAGAGAGAGAGAGAGAGAGAGAGAGAGAGAGAGAGAGAGAGAGAGAGAGAGAGAGAGAGAGAGAGAGAGAGAGAGAGAGAGAGAGAGAGAGAGAGAGAGAGAGAGAGAGAGAGAGAGAGAGAGAGAGAGAGAGAGAGAGAGTATTGTTTAGCAAGATAGTGTAGCTTGCTGGCATCACCATTGATGTGAATGAGCTGCTTTAACTTCTCCAATTTCTCCTACATAAGTTTATTTCTCAATTTTAACTCGTTGTATATATGTGGAAGTAAAATTCTTGAAAATTAGATAAACATACCTGGACATTGTTTATATGACTGTTCATCACCATGCACAACAACAAACGAAAAATAAGAACCAATATATTTCTTGAAAAAAAATTGAAAAAATGAAAATTTATAGATTAATTACTATAATATTTTGTCCACGGGTTGATTGACATAGCGATGGAGCACATCTTTGATCCTGTTTAAAGTCACGAATTGAAATGAACACAATCTCCGATACAAAAATCAGATAATTAATGCAACAAATGTAGAGATTGAGATCGAGATTGAGATCGATAGACAAACCTCTTTTGATTGCAAAACTTGCTAACACGGCCCGAAGGAGAAAATGCAAGAAATGCGACATCCACATCGCAGCACACTGCTATTTCGTTGGCTTTCTTCATGAGACTGCTGCGACGCTTTGAGAATGTTACTTGACATTTTGTTACATTCTCTATCTTCTTCATGTCTATTTTCCGACCCATCTCTCTCTCTCTCTATCTCTCTCTTTAGAGTTCTAGTTAAGGAGGTGAGCAATGAAAGGGCTCTAAGAATGTGATGATTCGAAGGCAAAGAAAGGGGGTATTTGTAGGAGAAAAATTTTATACGTATGAAATTTTAAAAACATTTATTAGTAGTTAATATAGAACAACACTCCCATGAAGAAAAAAAATTGTCAATATCCACTAGTATTGAATTTTCTATGTTGTATCCACTATTGATAAGAAAATTTCCCAATTTAATTTACTTTTATTTGATGGTATACATATATATTATCTAGAGCTTATTAACTGTTAATTGAATGTGGGTACGGACTTCATAGTACGAATGTGTCATTCTACACGAACAAAGATACTGCGGTATCTCTTTTCATGGGCACTGTTGACATGTAGTTCACGTGGGTATTACTTTCGGAATTACTACTTTTTAGTCTTGCAATTATGCACATTTGAAACCAACTGCCTTGTCTTTGCGGCTGTTACTACTTTTTATTCTTATGACGTATTGTCGGGATCATCAATTTTCCAAATTCAAATACATATAAATTAAAATTTCAGTTTGTTCTTTTATTAATCTCTTTGATGTTTGCTAAGACTACCACTCATATTCAAAGCCAAAATTTTGATACATAATCTACATATATATCAATTTGAAGTTGAGATAGTTTATACATGCATCATTTGAGATCTTCATTTTACGAAAATTTATACTCGTGCACTTGAATTCTTCAATTTGAAACAATTGATATCCATGTCACTCGCTTGAGTTCTTCATTTGAGCCAGTTTATTAAAGCATCCACAATGGCGTCTAGCGCACCGCCTAGCCGAGCGCCGGAGCTAGGCGGTCGCTAGGCGAACCATTGGAGGATCCGAAAACCGCCGAACGGTTTTCAGGAAATCAATTTCGCCTAGCGCTAGGCGGTCAAAATCCGCTGGGCTATGCGCTGGGCGATCCGCTCGGCTCCATTGCAGCGCCCGGATCGCCCAGCGCATAGCCCAGCGGATTTTTTATTTTTAATTTTCGAAACACTATATATACGCGATTTGCACTTCATTTTCATTCGCACCACTTGTATTAACGAGTACTCTCTCTATCTTAAACTCTATACAGGATCAACACCGAGAAATGGATTTGAACAACGAGCCTAGTTCAGGGACGAGCGGTTCTCAAACTTCCCCGTTGGAGGCGGATGGAATCAGATGCCCGGGTACTACAACATGTACCCGTGGCAGCAGATGCTACCCGGGATGCCGACCGGAGGGAGTCCGCCGGGGGGGTTCCCGGCGATGCGGGGTTGGGCACCCAATATGCAGATGATACCCGGGGGAGGTTCGGCGACGCAGGGGACGCCGGGGGGCGTACCGGCGACGCAGGTGACGCGGGGGGACGTCTATCGCCCCAGTTTTGATTTTTTGACTGCTTCGTCGCACACATCGACCCCAACGGATGCGCAGTTCACGCCGAGCGGTTTTGATGATTTTGCGTTGTCGGATTTGGGGTTTGATAGTCTCGGAGTTCCGGAAACTCCCGTTCAAACGGGGGGAGCAGTGCAGGGTAGTGGCGCCCCAAAGAAGAAGGGCAAGGGAAAGAAGGTCGGGGAGTCATCGCAGCCGGGTGGGGATGACCCCACGGTACGGAGAAGGTGGACGGACGAGGAGAACGTTGCGCTGTCAAAGGCGTGGGTGAGTGTTTGCGACGATCCTCTTGTTTCTTATAACCAGAGGATCGTCAACGTGTGGGGCAAGGTAGCAGCAGCCTACCAGCTATTTTGCCCGGAGGGGAGGCCACACAACGGGGAGGATTGCCGGAAGGCGTGGAACCGAATCAGGGCTGCCGTCTCCCCATTTTCGGGTTTGTATGCCAACGCCCTCCGCATGCAGAGTAGTGGCCAAACGGAGGACGACTGCAGGAGGATAGCGGAGAAAGCCTTCCCCCAGCCCGGGTTGTATAAGGACTTCACCTACTGGAACTGTTATCTTGTGCTGAACGACTCCGAGAAATTCCGAGTAGGTGTCGACGCTGGCTGGCCGAAGAAGCAACGATTGAACTATACCGGGGATTTCAGCGGCAACAGCGGTGGTTCCCACGACCTCCCCGAGACGGACCAGGTGCTCCCCAACCCTCGTTCGTTCGGCCGCCGACCTCGCCCCGCTGGGCAAAAGCGGGCGCAGCGGGAGGCGAGGGGGGTCGCCGGGGGTTCCCAGGAGGTCCAGTCGGCATCCCCCTTTGACCGCCAGTCTACAGAGGATCTCAAGTACTTCGCGCGTCAACAAACGCGCCAGATGATGGTGAAGACGTTAGCCGAATGGCGAGCGGCGACGGACCCCCAGGAGAAGAGATTTCTCTTCACATTGCTCGAGAGCATGAATGACGATCTGCGTGGAGGTGGCAGCGGAGGCGGCGGTGACAGTGGTGTCGGAGGCGGCGGTGGCGGTGGCGACGAAGGAGGCGAGGGAGCCGGCGAGTGATTTTTTTTAAGTAATGTACTTTTTGCGATTTTTAATGTAATTTTTTTTATTAATGTACTTTTTAAAAAATTTTGTACTTTTTTTAATCTATTGTACTTTTAAAAAAAATTAAAATAGTATTATTAATGTTTCCCGTATATGTCTCGTAAATTAAATTCCGTATATTGTGTTATTAGTGATGTGGCTGGGCTATTTATGATATGGCTAGGCTATGGCTGGGCTATTTCTGATGTGGCAGGAGGATTTTTAGTATTGATCATGTGGCAGGAGGAGTTTGTGGCTAGGTTATGGCTGGGCTATTGCTGGGCTATAACGACGGTGGATGCTCTTAGGGTGTTACATTATCAATTCTAGTGTCTATGAACCTGCAATTGGGTTTGAATTTGTAGTCAAAATATATTCATGTCAATGATTCTTCAATATTGATTATAGACTTTTTTTTGGTTGTTTGATGAAAAAGAATCACGAAGAAGATTCCACTTCATCTCTTCAATAAATAAAGCATATTCAAGAGATGAAAAGATGATATTTTGAATAGAATAGTTCTAATTGAAAAATTAATTTAATAATCTCAGTTTCAGTGTAAATTATAGTCATGTAATTAAAATCAAAGTGGTCTACATGTGAACAAGGATAAAACTGAATTTAAAACAAAAGGTATTTATTTATTGATTTTTATTTATTCCCTTTATCATGAAAATAGTTATAGTCATGTAATTAAAATCAAAGTGGTCTACATGTGAACAAAGATAAAACCGAATTTGAAAACAAAAGGTATTTATTTATTGATTTTTATTTATTCCCTTTATCATGAAAATAGTCTAATGGTTGACACGAATTTTAATAAAAAAATTAGTAAAGTAATAAAGAGATGAGAAAAAGTGGATGAAGTAGGAGGGAGGAAGAGAAAAAGTAAGAAAAAGATGATATAAATAAGAATATGGGGAGAAAAAATTGATAAGGTACGAAATAAAGTTTTATTTTTGAAATGAGACTATCTCAAAGGATATCTTCAAATGATAAAATAAAACTATCTTCAAGTAGTATTTTGTCTCATATTTCAGTTTGTGCTAAAATTTGTTAATTAATCTAAAGCCAAACCAACCAATATACTCAATATAAATTATGTGGACGAGATCCAAAGTTTGACCAAAATTAATTATATTAATAAATGAACTATTTAATAAAATTAATTGTAATATATTGCATCATAATTCATATTTAGTATGCAATTATAATTTTAAATATTTAGATTCATGCACCAAACTCTTCATACAAAATTTAATTAAAAAGTATTTAATTAAAATCAAAGAAAATAAAAATATATATGAACAAAATAAAGTGGACCATATGTGTATGTATGAGTCGAACAAGCGGTAGAGAGGTAATATCTGAGGCCAAAGATCTCGGGTTCTAGTTTCCGTGACACGATCTTTAAATTTAAATTCATTTACTCAAAAGTGAATCTTAGGTGGAAATCATATGCTCCATTCGTCCTATAAAAATATGTGCACTTTCTATTTTCGTCTGTACAATAAAAACATGGCCCCAACTCATTACTCATGTAGATCAATTTATTTACAACTTATACCATTATGATATGGGTCCCACTATTCACTAACACAACTTTAATTACGCTTCTCCTCATCTCTTCTACTTTACTAATTGTACATTAATTTCAGTGCCATTTTAAATGCACATAGTTTTGTAAGACGGAGGGAGTAGTATATATGCTAGACGCGAGAATGATAGACTGAGTACCACTAGTGTTTACACATATATTTAAAGGTTATAAACTTACTATTTTATAAATTCCATTAACTTTGATCGCATTTGAGTTTTGTACTCCCTTCGTTCCATAAATTTTGTTATATTATGACTGTACATGAGTTTTTAAGAAATATAATGGAAAGTGAGTTAAAAGAGTTAGTGGAATTAGTCCTACTTTTATATATTACTTTTGTAATAAAATGTGAGTGTGAATGAGTTAGTGGAATATTGGGTCCACTACAAAAAATAATAAAAAGTGAAATGTGACAAAGGAACGAACGGAAATGGAAAAATGTGACAAACTTTTTGGGACGAAGGGAGTACAATATTAGTGTAACACATGTGCCATAAACAAGGAAGAGAAATAAAATAAGAAGATAAAGAAACGCCTCAATTAACAAGGAACGAAGAGAAAATACTTCCTCCATCCCAACTAAGTTGAGACATTTCTTATGGGCACAGAAATTAAGAAATTGTGTTAAATGGATTAAATAAAGATAAAATAAAATAGGAGGGAGAATAAAGTATGAGAGGGAATAAACTAAGTGTTTGATTGTTTTATTTTTTGCTAAAAATGAAATTACTCATCTTAGTTACAACATCTCGAAAAAAAATACGACTAGATTTTTTCCAACTTGCAATAGATGGAGCCCATCGTAGTTTTAAATAATCCAAGTTCAATGTATATAATGGACTTAATTCAATGTATATAATGACAAAACAATGTAATATACACTAAAAAAACAACAATTTTACTAACGGAAATTTTCGTCCATAATTCCTATTTATGTCAGTAAAAAGTGTTATCCATGGATTACCGATGAAAATTTTCCAAGGTGATTTACATGTCGGTTAAAAAAGTACTTCCTCTGTTCCCTCACAGTTGAGTCATTTTTCCATTTCAGGAAGTTTTCTCATAGTTGAGTCATTTTCATATACAATTGTCACGACTGCCCTTTTTATGGTTAATAAATGTGGGTGGTCGCGACCAATAGGATTTTAAGAAAGAGAAATATTCTAGGGTTTCAATAAAGAGTTTGACCATGATATTTAATATTCAAATAACAGAGAAAAAAAATCAGAGTAATGTCTTAACATTTAAATCCAAGGTCAATAGATATCATAATTAATAATCCAAGAGTAAATGAGGTTCGAACATAATTGTGAAAAAATAGTATTATCTCAGCGGAAGCATTCAAGAGAAAGAGTGACGTCATGTGTGAAGACACGACGACACTCTGAATTCAATTAATAACTAGCAAGACTTTAATTTAAGCTCAACACCACTCAGCTAGTCGCCGCTCAACCTGCACATAGGGAACACACATGTAGGGCTGAGTACTATAAAATACTCAGTGGACTCATGCCGAAAACAAGTTATAACAAATATTTATATTTATCATGCCATTGTAGGCAGCCATCGGGGTTTTAGCTTTTGAAAGGCATGAGGCACCAAAATATTCCATCGTTCAAAAATCGCGGCTGCGCAACCATTTTCCCATAGACGTCAACCATATCTCCTCATACATGACTTGGAATGTGGCCACAAATCAAGTCACTAGACCGGCCAACCGGTACGCTGGCACACGGTCTACCATAGGTGTACACTAATCCAAGTAGGGTTTGCGGCCCTACAAGGACCCCGAATTCGATTTAAATAATAAATGGGAAAGCCATTTCAGATAGGTGCGTTAAAACAAAAATACGGCATGATAAACATATTCGCATTTCATTCCCATTGATAAATAGTTAGGACATTGTCCTTATTTAAAAGAAAGCCCACCCCGAGTGCTTGATCCGAAATTATATTCTTTCCCTTGCGATCACGATTCACTTGCGAGATATCACCTTTGAATTTAAAATAACACATAGATCAACACAAGGAATTAAAACAAATAAGATGCATGCATCCTATGAGTTCGATTATTCTCGGTCAAGATTACGAATTTTCTCGAATTAAAAACTTAATTACTTCGATTAATTTATGCCGCCCAAGCGTCGCGGCGATGCCGGCCACTCGCGTCCCCAACAATTTTGCGAAGAGATAACTCGGTCGACGAGGAGTTAATTTACTCCATTGTATTTCCCAAAATACTTTGGTCCATATAAATTATTAACCAAATGGTTCAAAACTAAAATCAAAGAACTTGGCCACAAAAACAAGTAAAAGATGACCCACTCACTTTGGCCCATAGAAAAGGACGAAAACAAAAGGATTAAAATTAGCATTTGCAAAAGTAAAGGTGTCAACATATATCCCCACTCCAAACCATGCGTATACTCCATTGAAAAGAAATAACCCCAATTCGCCGCTACAGGATGGGGATGGATGGATCCTCTTATGTGTTAAAAAACACAGCAGAGGATGTTGTGCTTTAAACGCACTACAATGCCCATGAAACGCATAAATCTTATAGGTTCAATTCATTATTTAATTTAATGTGGGAATGGGCCCATATATACAGCCTTATGTAAAGTAGATATACAACATGATAAGGGTTTATACCCTTATCAAAGTAGGAAGAGAGGAGAAAGTCGCGAGGAAACCGAGCCTCGTCGATTAATCTAGAGAAACTAGGGCTTGAATGCAGAAAAATAAACAAAAATAAAGACGGTAAAAGATTGATTAAAGAGAATAACAATAGCCCTATTTATAATACTAATACTAATACTAATTTAATGAGTAAGACAAAAGATATAAAAAAGATATGATAATATAATAATAGAGATATGAGAGATATTGAGATATATGCTCGTATCACAACATGTACACGTACTACATGCCTACTATATACATTCCCCTTTTTCTTTTATTTTTATTTCTTTTATTTTGCATATTAAAATACTTATAAATTGTAATCGTGAGGTAATAAATATTTGTTTTTATATATAAAGTACTAAAAATATTATGAAATTAAATATTATATATGTACATAGTATATTACTCCATTCGGTCGGCAAGAATATGCATTTTTGTAGTCCATCTCACAAGAATATGCACTTTTTAATTTTGGAAACTTTTTTTTTTCTTTAATAAGAGCATCCCCATCCGTGCTCTTGCCAACGAGCACGAATGTGGGCCCGGACCCACTTTTACTCCCTGCTCTTAGGCAAGAGCACAACACCCACATCCGTGCTCTTCCGCAAGGACAAGCTCAAGGGTCCTACCATTCTATTATTCAATTTAAATAAAAACATTTCCACAAAATTAAAATGCATTAAAAATATTCGGAATACTATTACAAATTACAAAAAAATTAAAAATTACATAATTAAAATCCTAAAAATTTAAAAGTACATAATTAAAATCCTAAAAATTTAAAATTACATAATTAAATTCATAAAATTAAAAAAACCCACTACTCGCGAATTTCGCCCAAATGTGTTTGAATAGGTCTTCTTGTAGCTCAATGTGGGCTCGGGTATCGCGAATTGTGTTCATTGTTTCGATCCTCTCGCCCACTGTCGTATGCACACCTCGAGGTGGGGGAGACCTCGCGGTTGAGCTTCCGGCTTCATCCTCGTCGTAAAAGCTAGCCGCCGTTGGTCCTTCGTCAGCAATAATCATGTTGTGCAAGATAATACACATGTACATGATGTTGGCGATATTTTTCACGTACCACAACCGAGACGGGGCCTTCACAATGTTGAATCGGGCTTGAAGGACCCTAAAAGCTCTTTCGACGTCTTTTCGAGCGGACTCTTGACGCTGAGCAAAAAGAACCTGTCTCGGGTCTTGTGGGTTGCTGAGCGTCTTCACGAAAGTCGACCACTTGGGTAGATACCATCGGCGAGATAGTAACCCATGTGGTATGCATTTCCGTTGACGGTGAAGTCGATCGTCGGTGCTACACCATTCAAAACATCATTGAAAGTGGTGAAGAATAGAGCACGTTCAAGTCGTTGTTGGATCCGGCAATAACAAAATATGCATGCCAAATCCATAGGCGGTAGTCGGCGACCGCTTCAAGGATAAGTGTTGGGCCGCCGCCTTTGTGGCTGCTTAGGTGTTGCCCCCTCCAAGCAGTCGGGCAATTCTTCCACCTCCAATGCATGCAGTCAATGCTGCCAAGCATACCGGGAAAACCATGGACTGTTTCGTGAAGACGAAGCAACCGTTGGCAATCATCAGTGGTGGGTGCCCGAAGGAATTCCTCACCGAAAGCTGAATGAACACCGTCGCAGAAATTTTTAAGGCAAAGGATTCCAGTTGACTAACCGACATGCAAATACTCGTCGAAGAGGTCAACCGTTTGCCCAGTACCAAGTTGTCGGATGTCACACGTACACTTCTGCAATGCCGAGAGACTTTGCTGACCGGTTGCGTCAGTACTTGTTTGAAAGTATTCAACACGAGCAGATAATGTGTTGACAATACGCATAAACAAGCGTTTTGACATGCGAAAACGGCGCCGAAAGTAATCTTCCGGAAAAATAGTCGGCAACGAGCCTTTCGTTGGCTCCCTCCCGGTCACGATGGATGCAGTGGCGAGTTGATCTAGTTGGTCGAGGAGGAGGGGCCGGGGTATTCGCGGGGACATAGGCTTCATAGGCGGCACGATATTGTTCATAGTATTCTTGTTCTTCGCGCTCCGCTTCCGCAATGAGATTGGTGAAATCCATTTGAGAGGGTTTGAGTGAGAGAGGAAGATGTAGATAAGTTGTATGAAAAAATATGAATGAGAGATGAATGAGAGATGATTTGATGTGAAAAATGGATGATAAATGTGTGTATTTATAGATGATTTTGGGAATAAAAAAATAAAAATAATTAAAAAAAATTCCAGAAAAGCAGTAAAAAACGGCCATATTTTTGGGAATCTGAATTTTTTTTAAAAAAATTTGGTATTATTTTTGATTTAAAAATAAATAAATAAATGAATTTCCAACGGAAATGTCGTTGGCCAATCAGAACGCGCCACGTCAGCTGCTCGAAGCATCGAGCAGCGCCGCACCAGCGGCAAGAGCGCAGCTGCGAGCAGGCGGTGCCGCGCTGCTGGCACGGACGGACGGACACCCGTCCATTCACCGCTGCGGATGCTCTAAGGTGAGACTCATTCTCCATTAATAATACTATATTTATTTTTTCTCTACCACTCTCTTACTTTTTCAATTTTGTTTTAAAACTTGTGCAGAACCTAAATTGCATTTTCTTTGGGGATGGAAGGAGTAGTATTATTATAAATTGTAAATAATGATGATAAATATTTGTATAACTCAATTTATAAATATTTTATTCTTTCATATTGATTCACATAAAATTTTTAATTTTATTTGGAGATGTTCCAATTTAATGCTTCCTCCATCCACGATTAATTGATACTAATTTATTTTTTCGTCCGTCCACAATTAATTGACATTCCTACCTTTTACTATTTTTGGTAATGAATTTCACATTCCACTAAATTATCCCATTCACATTTTATCATAACATTAATATATAAAAGTAAGACTCACATCTACCAACTTTTTCAATTTTCATTATATTTTTTAAAATTCATGTCAAATCAAACAAGTTCAATTAATCATAAATGAGAAAGTAAGATATTTCATACTCCTATTAAAAAAATGAAATATGCAAATATTTATATCATAGTTACAATTTATAAGTATTTTAATATGCATATACATATAATATTTAATTTTATAATATTTAAGTATTAAATTAAAAGAAATATGCAAAATAAAAAAAATATTTTGCATTATAATATAGCATGGGATGTGTGTACATGTATATCTACTTTAGATAAGGCGGTATATATGGGGCGATTCCCACAGTAAATTAAATAATGAATTGAACTTATAAGGACCTCTTCAGTGTATTAGATATAGCCAGAATTGGGTTTATTTCTACGCGTTCATGGTGTTCAGTGTGTATGTAATAGATCTCCATGGCCCTCGACTAATATAACGGTCCGCACTGTTGAGTCCATTAATCGCCAGAAATCATTTATTGCCCATTAGCTGATATTTGTAGCAGCATTGAGAAATGTGTCCTGAAATGGAATGAAGTTTACTGAACTACCCCTCTCGTTTTCAACTCCCCAAAATTCTGACAGCGAAATTTTCCAAATTGGACGAGGTCATTTACATCAAATCACTTTGAAAAAGATGACAGCTAATAAAATAATAAATGCACAGATGAGCTAACTTACCTTATATCTTCCTCTGAACGAAAGATTTCTCCTTTAAATATGTGGACTTCATACCCTCAAATCACATTGGATTTTATATCATGCAATCCCATATAAAGAACACTGAACAAGTCAGATTTCTGCGTTTCATGGGCATTGTGGACTGAGCAGAGGATCCATCGCCAGCCTCCGTCAGCTGCCAACACCGCCTGGGTTCGAGAGCAGCCGCTGCTGTCCGGCCAATCACGGTATCGCACCGTCAAGATCGGTAGCCCCGAAGCAACCCCGGAAAGTCCCGAGATAAGTTCTTAAATTTGATTTCATGAATTAAAGTTGGTTTCTTTGATTTGGATTGTTGGAGTTGTCGATTAGATTTAGGGAATCAAACATGTGTTAACGTGGAATGCAAAAGTATTGAGATTGAAATTTGGTGTTAGGGGTGAGAAGAGTATACCCTTAATTGGTTGGGTAAATTGTGGATGAATGAACGACAACTCCCCTCTTGAATTTGTATTCACGTTTTCTGCCGGATGAGCAAAGAGATGTGAATTTAGTTTGTGAGAAAGGAGATGGTAGGTTTCTGGAATTACCTTTTGTCGAAAGATAGGTCGAGGCAAGCAGAGATGTGAATTTGAGCTTGAAAGATGGTCTGTCTAATTCTGTGCCTCTTCTCTTAGTTGGAGATTTGATTTGATTTGGTGTGGAAGGGAATCCTATTGGATGCAGTTTTTCTCCTTTTCTCTCTTCTCTTTTTCTTTGTGATAGTGAACACGAGTGAGGACGGCTGGGAGTGCATATAGATTACCGTTTGTGGAGTAATTCTGGTAATTGTAAAAATTGACTGCTTTAATTTGAGGAATTATTTTGCAGATTGGAAACATTTCTCGCGTTAATTAATTACTGTACATTGGAAGGAGTCTTTGGGCTAAAGAAAAAGGAACTTTGAATTTGGGTTCACGGAGTGTAGGATTATTTAATTAAATTAATTTGGGCTACTTGTATTAATTATTTACTTTATCGGATCCAACACGGAATTGAGTCCAATAAATATTCCTCAAGGAAAGTAATTATTTAAATTTTAAATTGTAATTTTGCCATCGCAATTTCCAGCTCATTAAACAAATTATCAAACATTCGAGTAACAAGTAAATTCATCCCGCATCAACTATTCAAACAACCACGTCGCATAATCAACAAAGATGACTCAATCAACGCACAGTCAAAACTCCAACTCAAAACAAGGTCACGACAATATCAAATAACCAAATTTACTTGCCAATTAATCCACATACTTCACGGCATTAAAAGAATTTAATGCAAAAATTTTAGGGTTTGGAAATTAGGATTCAAAAAGTGGGGAGTTACAATAGTACTCTCTTCGTTCCATAGTAGTGGAGTCATTTTCCTTTTTAGTAAAAGTCAACACATTTCTTCTATCTTACTTTACTCTCTCTTACTTTATTCTCTCATAATCTCTCTATCTTTTTCATTTTCTACTTTATTATCCATTTATTTAACCCACTTAACATAGCTTTTCTTAAATTTCCGTGCCAAAAGAAAATGCCTCCTCTACCATGGAACAAATGAAGTAACTTTTTTCTCTTTCTTACTTTATTCTTTCTTACTTTATTCACTTTTTACTTTATTCTCTTTGCCTTTTTCTCTTTCTTACTTTTTTATCTACTACTCCCTCCGTCCCCGAATAAGAGTCGCTAATTTCCTTTTCGGGATGTCCCCCAATAAGAGTCACTCTTCCCACTTACCATTTTTGGACATCAAAATTACCCTCTATTTTTACCAAATTTTACATAAAATGCCATTATTTACACTTAAAAAAAAAAGAAAATAGAAAGTGCTAACCCTAGTCTACTCTCACTCTCGATTTCAACTCTCTCACTCCCGACTCTCTCCCTCTCTCACTCCCGTAAACATCTCTCTCATTACTCCTCTTTCTCTCTGCCTCACTCCGCCTCCCTCCGCCTCCCTCCGAAACGATGGACACCCCTGAATCACCGCCGGACTGGGTTGATGGCGACGCAATAGGTCGTCGGTCCGTGGTTCACGGTGTTCCACCGTTCATAGGCGACGACGGTTGTGAAGGGCCGACACCTCCCGATTTGGTGTTTGACGGATCTGAAACCGAAGATCCGTTGGACGCTATGGATGGATCTGAAACTCAGCCTCCGTCCGAGGGCTTCTACGTTCCTGACAGTGAATCTCCGTCCCCATTAATCGACGGATCTGAAACCGAAGATCCGGCTAAGGGTTTCGACGGATCTGAAACCGAAGCCCCCTTTGATTGGCCGGACTTCAAGCCGCCTTCAGGCTATGTTAATCTGGGGGAAAGCGAAGCACCTCTGTTCGGTTTGGATGACATCGGGGAAGGCATAGATGGAGCAATGCAGCCGGCGGTGGAGCCAAACAGGGAGTACACCGACAATGAAAAAGCTATGCTCTTGATCATGTTTCCTTGCATGAAGGATATCTTCTGATTTGTGAGTTTTTTTCTAATTCAGAGCCACCCCCTTTTTAGGGTTTGGAGGCTTTTGACATTAGGAAAATGTAGCCTATTTCTGATGTACTCCATGTTTATATGAATTACTTCATGTTTATGTGCATTGCTCCATGTATGAGGCTGTGGGAATTGCTCCTGATTGTTTATGCGATATTGGTGAATGTGTATGTGATATTGAGGATGTGGGAATTGTTCCTCACTGTTTATGTGATATTGGTCCTTGAGGATGTAATATTGAGGCCGTGGGTATTGTTCCTGACTGTGTATATGATATTGATCCATGTTTATGTGATATTGAGGCAGGGAGAATTGTTGATGATTGTGATATGTGCAATCTGATGTTGTTTATACACCCTGTGATGAAGCTTTTCTGAGGGGATGCTTAGCCACCCCTGTGTCAGGTTTGGAGGCTGTGTTAGTGTCTTCTGTTGCTCCTAGGCCTTGTGTTGTTGTCCATATGCCCTGTGATGAAGCTTTTCTGCATACTTTACCCAGCCACCCCTGTGTTAGGTTTGGAGGCTGTTGTAAGTGTAATGTGTTGCTCCTAGGCCTTGTGTTGACTGCCTTATGCCCTGTGATGAAGTTTTTCTGAGGGAAATGAAAAAGAGCCACCCCCTATGAAGGGTTTGGAGGCTGATTAGAAGTGATAATACCAAAAATATGCACTGATTAGTTTGTAGTTTGTACATTGATGATGTTTATACAAAATGCAGCCTATTTAGCTTAGTAAGCCACCCCCTATGAAGGGTTTGGAGGCTGATGCCATGTGATGACACTTCTCTGATGGCATTAACAAAAAATGCAGTCTATTCACAAAAAATAGAGTTTACATCTTAAACACCAACATATGTTGGTGCTTATACTGTAAACTCCAGTCCCTAAACTTATGTCTAGTACCCTAAAGCATGGTTAAGCCGCCCTATGTCATATGAGTCCCCAGTGTTGTTTTCAGGCAGCTTTAGATACTCCAAGCTCTCTCTCACCAATCCTTCTTCAACCTGAAGTTGTAAAGGCAACCCCTCTGTTCTTTCCAACCTGTTCTTGTTCATATGAGGGATCTTATAATCATTCTTCCCATGCACTTGTAATATTGCTGTCAAACAGCTTTGCAAAGTGATGAAAACTCTATTCAGGGTCTGTGGTGAGAGTTCTTCAAATGAGTTAAACACATTCCTAAGCAAATCATCAACACTTGTGGCCATCTTGTCATCTTGTAGTGACTGTATTGCCCTGAAATACCCGAGGTCTAACACATTTGTGTCTGGGGAGTTGGGTGGTTGGCTAATTAGATGGAATTCAAATCCATCAGTACTTGCAAGTGCCTCAAATTGATGATCAGCTGCTCTAAGGTGAGGTTTGGCATTATCTTGCTGTATGAAAATCTTCTTGCTTGCATTGGCTGGCCATTTGGCTTTGATTGATGGTATAATCTGGCAACAAACTGTGTATGTGACTATGTGATGACATGAATATGATGTCTGATAGCTTTATTGGCATAAAAAGTGGCATACCTGGTTTATGAGACAAGCTGTCATGACTTCCTTGGTAATTGACTGAATTGGCTTTGTCTCCATTGTCCCTTTTGGCCTGTTCTTTGAACTTCTTTGGGCTGGTATCTGTTCTGTGAATGGAAATAACCCTATTTTACCATCGAATATGATGTCTCCATCAGGCCCACATAGTGGCCTACTCACAGCAGCCATGAACATCACTTTAGTGATGAATCTCTTGGACTTACAGGACCTGTATGGCACATCTTCATCCGGCAACAGGTAGTATCTATCTGATGTCTTTGTCATGTAGAACCATTTCTCGTCAATATGGACAATGTTGTGCATTGAATGGTAAAGAAGTTTACCTTCAGCGAGTGTTGGCTGAATATGAGAAAGACACCATTTTATCCTTGCAATTTTGTTGGTTTCAGTAAGTGTAGGCTTGATAGCACTTGTATGAGGTTTCAATTGATTCCTCTTAAGAAATCTACCAATTGTTGTCTTGCTTACTTCCATCTTAGAAGCAACCTTCCTTATGGTTGATCTCTCAAGCATGGACAGGTTTCTAAACTTGTCTTCATCTAACATGAGTTTGTCTTTGTGTTGATAACCTTTTACTTTGCCTTGCATCATGACAGGTTCCCCTCTGTCCATCTGCTGCTTACTGATGTGCCATATTCTCTCTGCTGTCCTTTTGTGGATGTTGAATTTATTGGCAGCCTCTGCACAAGAACCTCTTGGCAGCACTCCAGCACTACTTCGCTGTAGAAGAAACTGTGCAATGAGGTTTTTTTGTTGGCTAGTCAAGGCTAATGTAGGCCGATGCCATCCGGACTGCCCCTGCCACTGCCCCTGCTGCTCCTGATCAGGGTCCAACACTTGGACCACCTCATTCTCCATTACCCAGTGATGAAAATTTTCTGAGGGTATACTACAAAACCAATAGATTTTCCTTTTTTTTTTTGTTTTGGTTGGTGGAAGTAAATGAAGAGTAAAAGTGAATGTATTTATAGGAGTGGTGAACAATTTGAATGTCCTTGTACATTTTCCCTCCTTACTTGTAAGAATTCCCTCCACTAAATTAAATTGGCATTCCCTCTCAATTTTTGGCAGGAGACTGAAATAGGAAACGTGCCATATCTATACACAATTGCAGCTTTAATTTTGCATTTATAGTGCAACTTGCACTTTTTTTTCATTCAATTTTGTGTAAGGCAGTAAACATGGTTTCAATTGAGGTCCCACATTGTTAATGAATTTAGTTAATGACTACACAATTAAATTGAAAATTTAATTTAATTGCATTGTTTAAATTGAAACATTAAATTAAAATTAAACATTGAATTTGATTCAATTACATTTATTACACCAAAAGTCAAAGTGGTCCCACATTCCACTACCTACCTCCATTTACTACACCAACCATTCAAACACTTCCTTAAAACCCGTGCCGAGTCAAACAACGACTCCAAATGGGGGACGGAGGGAGTATTTATTTAACACATTCAACATTCCTTTTTAAAACTTCGTGCTTAAAATTTTTGCCTCAACTATGAGGGAACGAAGGGAGTATTTAGTTGCGGACTAGTGGCATTCCATCGGTAATAGTCAAATCCGTCGTAACTTTTTCAACCTAGTTTTCAATATATTTCTTAAAATTCACGTCGAGCCAAAGTGGGACATCTAATAGCGGACGGAGAGAGTACTAGTTTACAATACCAATTGAAGCATGAAAAAAATAATGAATCGGTGATAAACTAACCTATATCTACATAACTTATTTTTATGGTTTGTAAAAACCTTTAGCATGACCACATCCCATAATAGAAGATGGCAATTCACCCACTCTCTCAACCCCTTCTTCAAAAACCACTCCCATACCCATGAAGAAATGTGACTCTATATGACAGTGGAATGCCCACACACCAGGGTTATCCGCTCGGAACCTCAACGCCGTCCACCCGAACGGATGCACGGCCACCGTGTTTTTCATGATGGGGTCCACCAGATTGAAACTCCCAGCATCCTTAGTCGCATCAAACTTCCCCACACCATATCCCAACACCCAGAAATCATGCCCGTGCAGATGCCACGGGTGCGTCTCGCTGTTATCCGGGTTCATTGTGTTGGCGTTCTGCAGAATGACGTCCACCGTCGTGTTGAACTTCAATCTATATGCCGCGTTGCTTGTGGTGGCGTTGGGGTTCGTTTGGACCGCAGAGATGTTGTACGTGGTGAAGTCGTGGCCGTCGGACAACGGGCGCTGGTCGAAGGCGTCGAGCAGGTTGTGCTTGTAGGCGATGAGGTAAGGAGTGTGGGGCATGTTGAAGGACACATTGTTGATGGACCACCGCCGGTACCCGCCCACGTTGTTCTGCGTGTTCAGCATCACGATGGTGCGGTCGGATATTTGAGGCGGCGGGTGGATGAACCCGCGCCGCGCCCTGATGGCGCCGCTCTGGGCCAGTCTGGGACGTCTGTCGTCCCAGTGGGGCCCAGCGGGTGGGGTGGTGGGCGGGTCCCTCCGCGGGTGGTTGGGATAGTAGTTTAGGATGGCGAGGCCGTTGGTGGTGTTGCTGTTTCGGCTGACGATCTTGGCGCTCATCCAGTAGTTTCTAGAAGGATCCTGGTCGGCAGTGACCAAGACAGAGTAGGTCTCCCCTGAGTAAATGAAGAGGTTTTTGACGGTGAATGGCTCCACGTAGTGGCCATCGGCTTCCACGACGGTCATGTTGTGGCCTTCGATTTCGAAGCTAAGCGCGGAGAGAGCCGTCAAGCTGCCGATCCGGAGGCGGTAGGTCTTTCCGGGTACAACTGTAATAGCGTAAGGTGCACACTCGGGATGGGAAGCATTGCATAGTGCTGTTGGCGTGCCCGGTGTGCTACAATCGAATTTTCCTCTCCCTTGAATCAAGATCGACTGGGAAAAATATATAGATATTAGAGTTTGTTAAAGTAATTTGCCACTTTGATTAAGTGATTAGTATATCAATTGTTTATAAAAAGTCATAAATAAATTAAAAGGAATGGTACCTGAGGCTCTCCAACCCAGACAAAAGGAATTGATGAGAGACCAAAAGATTGTTGTTTGCTGCTATTGTGATACCAATCGTTGAGGATGATACTCCTATCATAGTCGTATTGGAATGGCTCTGATTCTCCTTCATTAAGCAATACTCGAAGTGACCCATATAGACCATCTTCTCTTTGCATACCATAATGTGCATGGTACAAATATGTTCCTGGCTGCAAATATATCCCAAAACCAAATATATTCATGTCATTTGTTATATACCTTCATTAACTGATTAATAGTATATTGCTTTTTTATTGCAGTTTACAATTTACATTATTATACTATGTTTTTGTACAATCTTTCTTTTTTGGATGATTTGACTATCTAGATAGTTATTAAATGGTTTGAATAAACTTGACCTTACACACAGCTATCATAAGTTAGGCATTAAGTTATTGCTTAATTTATTCGTTTAGTTTATATTCCCCTATAGAGATAAGGCCTCAATTAATATTGAATTCCAAACAAACGTAGATATTTTACACCACATGAAGATTATAAATCATGTTCTATAAATCTTGTATACTGTACTCCTTCCGTCCACGATTACAAGTCCACATTTAATATGACGCGCATTTTAAAAAATGTGGTAGAAAGTGGGTGAAAAAAGATTAGTGGAAGATGGATCCCACTTTTATATATTACCAGTTTATAATAAAATGTGAATGAGATAAATTACCAAAATAGTAAAAAAAAAAAGAGATATTTATTGGTATATAGATGAAAATGACAAAATGAAACGTGTATTGGTGGACATAGCGAGTATAATTTTATATTCTGAAGAATAAATAGGAGTATATGCTTTTGTAGGAAGAAATTGGAGCTCACCCTGTCCACTACAAACTTGTAGACAAACGTATCAGCAGGCAGAATTGGGCACTGTGTCACCCCTTCTGTTCCATCCATCCAAGGTGTACCAATCTGTAACATACCAAACCCAAATGATACAACCAATGTTAAAAAAAAATAAAAAAGGTTGTTGCGGAGACTGGAGATATATGCTTGATAAAATAAAACAAAACTAAAGCTTAACCTGTCTAATCCCATGCCAATGGATTGCCACATTTTCAGTGAACAAACTGTTTTTGAGCTCAACAATGATTGTATCTCCTACCCGAGCCACGATGCTCGGGCCAGGAGATCTACCGTTGATAGTGATTGCGAGTTTCTTGTAACAATCGGGGGACTTCATCTCGTACTTCACCTCCCATTTGTAGCGTCTAACTCTCGCCTCAACTTTCGGAACGCTACCGCAACAAGCAATCAAACATAATATTGTCAAGAATGTTATCAGTCTCTTCTTCAAGAACTCATCCATTTTTTTTATTTTTCAATGCTTGGTGTATACACAGAACTATAGTATTTATATAGAGATTGATGATGTTGGTTTGGTCTTATTATAGAGTGAGTCAACGAATAAAGTTATACTCGGTCAACTATTGAAACAACGTATATTCTAGGTAATTTCATTCCGTTGAATAATATTATTGCTTCAATTAAATATCCTCCAAAAAGGATTGTTCCATTTTGTAGGGGCTTATTCAATTTTAACTCCTTGTATTCATGCAGTATTATTACTTTCTTAGTAAACCTCGTTGGTTTTTATTAAAACTAGTATCACGCCGTGCGATGCACAAGTCATATTAATTTCTTCATATTTATTTCATTATGCGAAATAAAATTTGAGAAATGATAAACAAAAGAATATTCGACATTCTCTTACTTTTGATTATACTTTTTCAATCACAATAACCCTACCTGGCCACAAGAGTGCGTTTAAATGCTAACTTTTCTTAAAAATGTCAATACAATCACATTAAAATTTCAACAGATATTTGTGTTGACATTTAAATATCAGACTTAAAATTAAAAAAGCATTTTAATTCCGTGAAAATATGAATTAACCGTTGAGTTATAACTACAGGAGCAAGTTTACGTTGCAATAATTTAAGATTGCACTGGTGAGATACTTCCTAGCCGAGCTTCATTTCATTGCAATATAGTGACCCTATACACTAAAAACCCAAACCTTGAAACCTAAATCATAAACCCTTACCTTTAAAATATACTCATCATGACCAACAAATGAACCAAATATCTATAAAATTCTCCATCCGCCCAGTTCAATTTTACTTTGTTGATCACTTATTCTATTTTGAGGGTTTTAGATCTGTATTCGATATCTTACACTGGGTCGGCCTACTTGACAATCCTTACTGATAGTAGAGGTTTTTTTACCTGAATCTTGGCTGCAAATCTGATTATATGCTCATATCAAGAAAGTGCAATTTTAATTAAAAAAAACATGAAGACATTCTTTTTTTTTTAAAAAATTATGCAAATCTATACATATATAAAAGAGAGTTTTGGATCAATATGAGTGGCTCGCTCGATATATTTGAATCCTAAACCATAAATACTAAACTCTGAACTCTAAACCATAAATACTAAACCCTAAACCCTATTATCTTCTAGATTTGATATCATTTAGAATGGCTCAATACACTTGAACCCTAAACCATTAATCATAAACCCTAAACGCTAAATATTGAACCCTGGATCTAAACCGTTGCCTTCATCTCAATTATATGGAGATATGTATTAGTATTAATTTTCATAAACTTTCTCACTTCCTCTTCGCCTAATTATCATAAAAACAAAAAAATATTTCCAACTTCTAATTTTATTGAAATATGCATAATAATAATTTATTATTAATCGGCTAGACTGAATTAAAATATAGATGAATGTTAGTTAATTTAAATTAACTAAACGTAAATAAATTAAATCAAATACTATCAATCACGAGTTCTAATTATCTGTCTCTCTCTCCATTTATCTTTGAAAAATGCTAAAAATACATACAGTCGATGTATATTTTGAAGCTAAGTCAAAAATAGAGAAGCCTTTACAAATGAAAGAAAACAAATCGATCTCAATTATCTTCGGAATGACGCCGGCGGTCGAGGGATGAGTGAACATGGTTGTTTCCGGCTGCCGCTGCTCACTTAAGATTTTCGCCATTTATCTTTTTTGTTTATGCACTTGTGCTTGTTCTTGGGGGTTTTCCATTTATTTATATAGAGCCAAATCAGTTTTGATTGGCCATGGGTGCAAATGAAAAGTTTTAGCTCTAATTCCTCAAACAATAATGTATACGTTTTCATTTTCAATTGGAGCCTTTTAGCTTTCTATATTCATGTAACTATTGGCCTTCTATATTCATATTCAATTGGAGCCTTTTAGCTCTAATACGTGAAATAATAATGCGTTTCACATTTATTTTCAATTGGAGCCTTTTAGCTCTAAGCTAAGATAATAATGCATACATTTAATACATCAAAAGTTATTATATATATTTAAATATAATTACAATGGCATTCTTGTTAATTTTCTCAAAACTCCCTTTTTAAATCCCAAAGTGTGTCATCTATTATGAGACGGAGGGAGTATGTAATAGTAACTTATATGAAAAATGATTAACTTAAAAGTAGAGGAAAAGAAACCAATGCTAATAAAAATGATTTAATTAAAATAGAAAAAACCATAGTATTGTTAAACGGCACAACTAAGACTTTAAATTTTTATAACTTATAAAAAATTTTATTTTGTTTTTAATTAAATACACAACAAAAATAAAGAACATGTAAAAAGTAAGGAGAGACGAAAGAAAAGAGTACACAAATTGTACAGTTTCTAAAACAACACAATTGAGTTAATCTTAATTTCATACTATTATTATATTCCATTTTAGGTATTTTGTAAATGTAATTAATAGTAAATTGTAGTATTAGTCAAATATGTTAATAATATAAGCATCTACATAATTAATTTACCTAAATTGAGTTAACCATGATTTCATACTATTAATTCCCCTTTTTTCCTCGCAATTTATAATACTATTAATATGCTACTCAACCGCAATTTCTGTCATGAATTTGCCAAAATATGAAACAAATCACGGAGGGAAGGAAAATAATAAATTCAAAATTAGATCGATATTTTAACTGAGAATAGTTCAAAAAACCTTCCTGTAAATACTTGTTTCTTCTATAAATAAGAGGTTGTAAACATGTAATACAAGTATAACAATACAATGAAAATACACGAATATGCCTAGTCTATTTCTGTCGATGAACTCTAGTCTATTTCTTCCATTGTCTGACATGTTAATGCCGATGAACATTTCGAACCCATCCTTGCAAGTCGTCTCCCCGCCAGATTACATGTTGTAATTGATATTCCACAATAATAGTAGCTCAAGAATTTGCATATTATGCCTAAGCAAGAGTTTTGCAAGCGCCCATCCATACTCATTATCTTCAGCTATACCAGAATTTATATGGGAATATAGAAAAATAATGGCATAAATGTGTGGGAAGAAGAAATGGCTAGGAATTCACAGAGTTTTTGAAATAGAAAAAAAACCTCTCAATAAACCTGACGTAAGGTTGACATTTGAATACTATTTATGTTATTTCTCTAAAAACTTTTCAAATTATCAAATTTTATTAGAATATTCATAATGGCATAATGGAATCAACAACATCTCCCCACAATGTGCAAAAAAGCATGTTATGGCTGTGGAAAAAGGGATTCAAATACGTTATAAAAATAACAAAGCGAGACAATTTTCAACACTTACTCGGAATTTGATAGCCGGATTTCGATGAGTCTAGATGTAGAATGCGTAACAATTTTTCCAGTGTCGACAACCACACCAATGATATCTGCAAAAAATATGAAGGTAAGAATCGTGGACAAAAAAAAGTGTAAAGTAAAGTTAAAGATGCTAAACTTACCAAAAAGTGGTTCATCACATACATTACCAATCTGCGTAATCTCTTCAAATTTAAAAGCATTTTTGGAAATTGAGGCTCATTAACTGCAATCATTTGTGTGCTTGAAATCATCTTAATGTGGTATGCATGATTTGTAACTGGATTGCGAGGCCGATTTTGCCTCACGAGAAAATTGCGTATACGAAATATACCCCCTTCCCTAATTAGTGCACCAAACCTTGCGTGTAGAATTCGTGGAATAGTTGCTTGAATCCTTATGCCCTCAACACAAAAAAGTCCATAGGTAATGGTTTCATATAACTTGCAAAAACATATCTAAAACGCACAAAACAACGTACCATTCGATCGTGAAGCACTCATTCTAAACTCACGAAATTGGTTTTGTCTCTAGGAGCGGCAACTTCATAGACATAGATACAACGGACTTTGATAATCGAATTAGTTTTCGTTAGTTGTAGATCATCGAGCACGGTGTGGAATGGTTCCATGGTATCAACCTTGCTACTTGTGGGAAGAACAAAAAGATGAAGCTTAAGCTGTATAAGGTAAGTAGGTATGTGTGGATAGATCAAATCATCTAATGTCATATTTATAGGGAAAAAATGAAGCATGAGGCATCATTTTAATTAGTGGAGAAACCTAATCGACCTACAATTCTATTCTATGTCATATTTAGAGAAACATCCACCGTTACAAAAAGAAAAAAAATTTCAAGGCAATCTCAAAAATTGGGGAAAAAATATAAAACTCTCAAAAGTCATTATTAAAATACCAAACCACATTATTCTATTTAATACTACTACACGTGTATTCGATGAGTACTGTGGTTAGGATATTAATATTAAATGCTTTACATATAATTATGAGTTTGTGCATCATCATATTATTATTATTATTATCAACATAAAATGAAAGATCGATCTCTCTTCCCTATTGTCCTTAAACGTTTCTTCTCTTCGTAACCTCTTGTTTTCTTCCTCCGTCTCCTCTTCTTCTCATTCCTTGCTGGATAACTAACCGAGGCATCAAGAGCAAGGTTCTTATAATAATTTTTTCCCTACATAATGTCAAATGACAAGTCATAGAAACATTGGACCTCCAAAGTATGTGAAATAATTTTAAAATAAGGGTTAAAATTGTGAAATAAATACTGAAAATTTAATAAACGTTATTATGTACATTAAATACAAATAAGATAGTTGACTGTTTCAATTTAATTATTTCCGTTAAGAACGTTATGTCATTATTGGATAGAGAATGGTTTAATTTTATTTTATAATGTTCCTCAAGAGACTTTAATTTCTTTTAAGTTTTTAACTTAAAAAATTTAACCGACACATTCATCATTTATGCTCTTAATTGATTAATTACGTAATACTTATAAATATTCGAAGTGCCTTCCTGGAAGTGTAAATTAATTTATTATAACAATAATAAAAACCGTACACATTATAATTTTATTTAAATATTTATAATGGCACATTATAATCCCAAACCAAAATTTTGGTCTTATTTTTTTCATAGAGGAGATACCATTTTCACTATCGTAAAACTGGAGTTGGACTTGTTCTTATTTTAGATTAATAATGTGAGAAACATCAAAATTATGATCAACTAAAGAAATCGTGTAAATTCCATACAACTTCGTTGTTTGAAAAGTCCTGCATAATGAATGTAGGTCCTACTGAATTGTCTGCTTTTAAAATGTAGACTTGAAAATGTAAACATAACATTTGTTTGACCAATGACATAACATATCCATAATCCGACAACGGGGTGGTTTAAAAAGATATATACAATTGTTGATGTTGATTCAATGCTCCGAATTCTAAAAAATGATATAAATATATTTTAATAATGATATTGAAGATATCTTACCTTTCTCCTACATATCATACTGTAAAGTTTAAAAATAATGAAAACAAAAATCAATGGTGAGATTAATTTGTGTGGCGCATTTTCAATCAATCACATAACTGAAGGGGAAAAGGAATCATGCTGAAAAAACTGTGTTTGGCTTGTTTTTACCCGATTGGATATGGCTCTATGGTCAGTACTATTGAGCGTGCTAAAAGGTTCTATTTTTTGGAGCCGCCGAAGTGGACCCCTTCCGGGTGAATTTTGATGCCTATTGTACCGTACAAAGTCCTAGAGTGTCAACTTTTGTACAACAGATATAACTTTTTTTTTATCGAACTTTGATTGAGGCGTGTAAAGTACCCACACAAAGCATTTTTTAAGATTAAGACAATGGTCGATCTTACAAGAGCATTTCAAAAACAACTTGATAGGTCAATTACTATTTAGGATCAAATTTACAACGACATTAGACTATAAAATACTACGTACTTAAAATTGCATACAATCAAGGGAAAAGATCATGCAAATGTGATTCACATCACCTATTCGAGTTGCGAGTTAATTGGGTATAAGCTAATTGGGTTGAAATTTTATCGCATTAGAAATTTACAACCCTAATATTGAACTGTCAAGTTTCGTGGTAGCCCAACGAACTAATTGGTTTAAGTGTTTTATATTTTAATAAATTAACATTTATAAAAATTAAAGATGTTAATTATATAACAAACATAAACTCAAATACTCCTACAATTAAGTATAATAAGACATTAACTAGAGTAATTTTAATCAAGTTATCAAATGATGTAAAATATGAGAATATGTTATGAGGAATATTTACATGTCAAAAAAACACTATAATTTAAGATTTGTAAAATTAAAATAAAACATATAAACGCATTTCAATAAATATTAAAGCATATTTTAGAATTAATAATATTTCTTATAATGAATACTATGACTTAGTCTACTTCTAAATAATGCGGAAGAATGAGAGTAGTTGCATCTATGCCCCTCTATGGGTCCACCCCATATTAGTATTGCAGGCCCAGCCCAGCAGACTCAAATTTTAAATACTAACCCTATTCGTGTTGTGGATAATTCGGGCTATTTCAGGGATTTTCTGATTCTTCGAGTAAAGTTCCTAATTTGGTTTATCATATTTTTCTGCCAATTAGATTGCTTTTTGTTTAAAATGGGCCTTTTTCTGCTTATGTGAAATAGAAGGCCCATTTCAATCTGGAACTTTACTCGAAGGCCCATAACTTTACTGGAAGGCCCATTTCAATCAAGAACTTTTCTCGAATAATCATAAAACCTCTCCCCTTATATTCTAGGTTCTTTTCACTATTTTCCCGCCATGGAAGTGGACTCCGAAAATGGATTGCTGCAGAGGAAGCAAGCGACATACCAATCTCTGGTAAATCCGAGAACAAAAATCCCTTCTTTCTCTTCTTCGTTTTAGTTTTTAACAGTTTTCTTCCTTCAAACTGCCTCAATTCAGTCCGTGTCCATGAAATTAATGATGTTATGTTCATTCTCACCGTTTAGATTACAATTTGGGGGTTTTAATTTGGTGAGTTTTCATTAATTGCAGGATGAGACTTTTCTGATAGCAAAGGAGACTTACAAAGGGCAGCAGTACAGTCAAATTTACTTTGCAAGGCTTCATCTTATGAGAACTATGCTTTACTCCCTTTTACCCACCTGGAAACCCCATTTGCCAAGTATGATTATTCTCTGATTCTTCGAGTAAAGTTCCTGATTTTGTTGATTTTCAGCTCTTATTCTCTGCAAATTTGCTTCCTTTTTTTTCTAAAATTTGGCCTTTTTCATGAAACAGGTGAAATTGAAATGCTTTGTAGAAGCGATTTATTGCTCTGTTTAGCATCAACAATGCTTTCATTTTTTCTTGAGTTTTGGCTCTATGGAGCTTTGCAGTTTCGGCTTTATTTTAGTCAGCTAATTGATTTGCCTTGAGATTGTAGTATAAATTGTAATTTCAGTTTAAACTAGAATATGTATAACGTTGTACTTATCTTGAAATTGAGCGGATATGTTAAAACACCTTTATATTCAGTAGCGTTAGGCTAAATGTTGAGCTTTCATGGACTGAATGTGCCTCCCTTTTATCTGCTGCAGGTTGTACTGTGCTTGGACTGGAGCAAGGAAAGGAGTGCGTTATTGTTGGAACTCTTTATAAGCACATGAAGCTAAAACCTTCCGTACTTGATGAGTATTCAAAGGAGGTGCTGGGGTCATTACCGATTGATTGTGTATTGCGTATAGCATTCCTTATTCTACATGTTGATTTTTTTTCTTTAACTGTATGATACACAGAGGTCAGCGAGCCCACTTGTACAACCCTGCAATTTTTTGCACTCGGACGACTATCTTGTTCTTGAAGATGAGAGTGGAAGAGTTAAACTTCGTGGGGCCCTTCTTTTGCCTTCTATATATGTAACAGGTGAGAATAGCTGGCCTTGAATTCCCAAGTATGCGGTAGGGTAGCATACTCGTGAGTGTGTTGTTTGTAAAAAATGTTAAATCTTTGTTTTTTGTGATAATTACATAGGGATAGTGGTTGCACTGCATGGAAAAGAGACTGGAGCTGGAGATTTTGAGGTTGAAGATTTATTAGAAGCTGGCCTTCCGCACCAGATAGATCGTCCACTTAACTCTGGTAGGAGCCACACCATTTCCATTGTACTATGAACCATGACAATCATATTTGTCTAAGCTGCATAGATAGTCTGTTTTATGTATTAAAGATAAACTCATACCTTATTCTTTTATGCCTACATGATATTTGAATGATAGATATTGCTCTTTACTGGAAACATAAATTGTATTATCTGTGGATCAGTCCATGCATCTTACTTATGTATAATTAAATGGAACAGGTGAAGATAAATTTGTTGTCTTTGTATCGGGTTTAAGTGTTGGGAGTACCTCGGCAAATCCTCTCCATTTTCAGCTCTTTGTAGATCATATAACTGGACATCTAGGAGACGAAAAGGTAGCATACTTCTTATTTTCTCTGTATCACCTACCTGGGAATGCTTAACTGAATGGTAGTCTGTCTGATTCTTCACAAGTCTGCTATTTACCTTTGTATCAGGAACAAGGAATGGCAGCTCAGATTGTTCAAGTTGTTATTGCTGGTAATTCTGTTGAAATTGGTCGGGGGCTCCTTAACGGTCAGGTGATCGCGATGCTCATAATGATCTTTTCGAAATGTCATTGTCTCAATTATTTATCGTTTGAACTTTGAAGTTTACTATTTTACTTTTCTAAATATTTTGCTTGGTAGAACTTGGGTTCTAAGGATCAGTCAAAACTGTCAGAGCCCATAAAAGAGCTTGATATACTAATGAGTCAGGTAACTGTCTATACTTCTCATTGTACACAAATTCTTCCTAGCTACAATTTTTAATATCTCATGCCACATGCAGATTGCTGCAGGTATACCTGTGGATATAATGCCGGGAGAAGCTGACCCAGCAAATTTTGCATTGCCTCAGCAGGTATATGTTAAGCTAATCACGTTTTGTTGGAGTAAAAATTCAGTGGTCTAGACACACAATGTGACATGGTGACACGGTGTGTTCCTCTTAATGTTTTTTGACTAGTGGAAGTAGTAAAAATATAGAGATTTAATGTATAGTGACTAAAAGGTAATACACTTAGAATAATGTGAATAGAGATTTAGTGTTTAGAACCAAAAAGTTTTTACGACAAATGTAAGGGACCAAATTTGGACTTTAGTCGTAAATCAATCACCTAGAATAATGTGAATAGATATTGAAAATAACATATGAAAGATGTTATTATATATATGTGTGCATGTATTCGTTCATAGAGTAAATTGGAAAGTTTCCAAATTTCAAGATTTTATTCCATTCGTAATAACTGAATACCTTATATAGTTCAAATCTCTATATTTCTACTACTTCCACATGTCAAATTTTAATTAGTGGGACACACAATGTCATCATGCAACGTGGTGTGGCTAGACCACTGAATTTTTACTCGTTTTGTTGGATCGGATTCATTTATGTAGACTTCTATTATTAACTGTTATGTTTTTATCTCATTTATCTCATTCTATTGTAAGCCTTTGCACCGATGCCTTTTTCCTGGGTCGGCAGCGTTTAACACTTTCAGATCCTGCACTAACCCTCATTCCTTCGAGCTAGATGATGTGAGGTAGGTAATAATACCATTTGGACCAAGTTTTCACCACAAGTAGATAAATTCATAGTCTTGAAAATTCTTCAGGTTTCTTGGGACATCGGGTCAGAACATTGACGATCTTGCTAAATATTCTGATGCGACGTGTAAACTTGAGTTCCTTGAAAGGACATTAAGATGGAGACACATTGCACCAACAGCCCCAAATACTCTAGGTTAAGGCTGCTTCATGCAATTTTTTTTTAACTTTTTCAATGTCCGATGTTTATTCTGTGATTTTCCTTATACCATTGACCGATTAATAATGTTTTGGCATAAGGATATGTCATATTTCAGAGATTTAACATTAGCTAGTTAACTGAGTATTGTAATTTTATCCTACAAGCACATATGTTTATGCAGCTTGACCAATTAAGCACCATTCTTCTTGCTTCAGGGTGTTATCCTTTTACTGATAGAGATCCATTTTTCATCGAGATGTGTCCTCATGTCTACTTTGTCGGGAATCAAGAAAAATTCGACACTAGTGTGATCAAGGGTAATTTTCGTTTCAACTAATTCTGTTATTTTACTATAGAACGTAGAAATATAATTGGGGCTTGCTTAAACTGCAGGATCTGATGGGCAAGTGGTAAGACTTGTTTGCATTCCTAAATTTGCTGAAACAGGAACAGCTGTGATGGTAAGTTCTGGAAAATGTTATTTAGGAAGTTTGGGCTCATTATCTTAATCTTTATACCTATAAAGTCAGGTATATTTCAGTAGGCTGTTGTTACTAAATTAAATCTTTTGCTGATGCAGTTGAATTTGAGGAATCTTGAATGCCATGCTCTCACTTTTGGGTCTCAGTTTGACTCTTAAGTGGAAGGTATGGACTGAAAACCCTTTAGTTGAAGGTATAATGATGAAATTATTTGATCAAAACTTACAGGGAGTAAACAATCAAAGAATTGGATACATAAAGGTGCCATTTGGTTGCCATGACTAATTATCATATGATAATCACCATCTAGGATTAAGTTTCTCGATTAACCTTGTTCATGATTGCCTCAAATAATCCTGGCATTGTGATCGTGACCGAAAGATTTCAGAAGCTCACGTATGTTTACAGGGCTGGTCGCTCTGCAAAGAAAGATTGGAGCTAAAACGAAGAAGCTTCATGTCGTGGTGCGCAGGTATCTCATTGGTTGTCTCCAGACGCCAGATCTTATAGCGGGTTAAAAACAGAGGACACAATGTAACCGTAGTTTACTGCAATTTCTATCAGGTAGTTGTACTTGTCAGTGTACATTCACAAAAACCCCAAATATATTTCTGTTGTCATGCTATAAACTGGGCAATAGAAAGTGTTTGGTGTGTTTCCTGTTATGTTAGCTTTTGTCAATTAGGCCAACCCAACAGGACATCTGCTGCTTTTTTTCCTTGCAGATTTTCTAGAACCTGACCAATGCAACGAAATCAAAACCATTAAACCAATTAATAACTTAACTCGGATAATTATCACTATTTTCAATTATAATATTTACTAAAAAATCTAATACTCCCTCTGTCCCATTAAAATAGGGACATTTGAGATGGCTTTTGTATTATAAGTTGTAAATAATTTGATATATATGGATAATGAGTTAGGAAAAACTTTCTATAAAAGAAATTTACCATTTTTGTGGGATGGACAGAAAAAGAAAGTATCCCTATTTTTATGAGACAACTTGCTTTAGGCATGAGCCTTGGCCGAGCCCAAACATGGGTAATGGTTAGTAAACTGTCACCCCTAAGAGGAACGGTATCTAAGCGCCCTTTACCGCTAGGTCAAGGGGCTTGGATTAGTTGACAACCCTAGTTGTGCCTTGTATTATCAGCAAAAAGTGCAATTTTCATGATTTGTAATACTTCATTTATTCATTAAAAATGAAACGTTTCTTAAAAGAAACACAATCCCTATTTTTTTCTCTCTTACTTTAATCTATAATGTCACTATCTCATAAAACCACAATCATAAAATTTTGTGTCAAGAAGCAAATGTTTCATATCTATTGGAACGGAGGAGTATTATACATTTTATAACCTGATAGTGATAACGCAAAGCACATCACATTGTTTTAAGATCAACATGAGCTAGTGCATTGTGATAATTGAATTTTCGGTTCATTACCCAACTAGTAATAGGAAAGTTATATTCATTCCGGACAATCAAAATTAATAAAACTTATCTTGAAATTCTTATTTACTAAGCGGATTTAGCTTAATTCTTATTTGTTATTCATGGAATACATTTCAATAACTAGGATCTGAACTTTATTCAAACTTCTCTTGAGGACATTATAAAACCAAACTCTTCTGGGGCGTGACTCAACATAATAACAATCCTAGCACCGCTAGATACTATTCACCATTACCAATATATTAGGATTATTGGATTACGAAAAATTCGCACATTTTGATAAATTAAAGTAATGCATAATCAATATCGTATACTCAAGACTAAATATATTAATTAAAAATGTTAATTATCAAGACATCATCTTTCAATAAATAGCAATAACGACTTGTCTTACCGTTAGATCTGTTCAGTACTATACCACATTGGTATCAACTTATTTCGTTAAGGCTTCGAAGTATTCAGACTGACACTGTTACTTTTCGCGATATGTAGTCAAGACCTATTTAGATTGTAAAATACACTTTTTTTGGCCTTTCTTTAACATCCCTTGATTGCTTTAAAATGTTAAAAACTGACGGTGTTACCTTAAAGTGAACGTTGTCGACAACCAGTCTACCTAAACAAAAAAATTTGACTTATTCTATTTTTATACATTTAAATAGGTAAAACAACCATTACATAGTGATAAAGTAATCTATTTTATTTATTGAAAAATAAACAAAGAGTTTTTACAATATATAAGTACTCGAAAAAAAATTTACAGTATACAAAACATTAACAAGTCAAGCATTACAATCGGAAGTTGAGATTACGACGAAACACTTCCTCTCAATATTATAGACCTAAAATATAATGTCTGTAATTTTCTTTTAACGTGGAAATCCTAAAGTTATAACAAAAGATAAACTAAATGAAAACTCTAGTTGAGGGAAAAAAATGAATATCTAAGATAATTTGTCTACCACTTTCTACCTACTTATTATAATAACTACGATAGATACCACTTTCTACCTACTTATTATATTAACTACGATAGAAATAGTATTTACTAAAACAACTTAAGTAATTTAAAATCCTAAACTTATAACGAAAGATAAAACTAAATGAAGACTCTAGTTGAGGAAACAAATCAATATCTAAGCATATTTGTCTACTAACTTTCTATCTACTTATTCTATTAACTACAAAAGAAAATAGTAACTACTAAAACAACTGAAGTAACTTGAACCCTAAAGTTATAACGAAAGCTAAAACTAAATGAAGACTCTAATTGAGGAAACAAATCAATATTTAAGCATATCTGTCTACAACTTTCTATCCACTTATTCTATTAACTACGAAAGAAAATAGTACTCCATTTGTCCGCGAATAGGAGTTTCGTTTTTTCATTTTGGTTCGTCCGTGAATATGAGTCCCAGTTCATAATTACTACAAATAACAAAAAGGCCAAACATTCCACTAACTCAATGCACTCACGTATTATTTAAAACTAATATATACAAGTGGAACCCATAATCTATAAACTTTTTCCATCAATTTTTCTTAAAACTCATGACGGAAGAAATGAGACTCCTATTGCGGACGGAGGAAGTAACTACTAAAACAACTCAGAGTAACTTTCGACAAAGTGGATTTCATCCTTCACCATGACTACATCACAACTCGCATCATTGAATAGGACCTTTGAAAAATCGTAGAAAACGTAGAGACAAGTCCATACAATCTAACGCTCAATAATCACTCAATGATTGAGATTGGGTGGAAACCAACACCTCATTAGTTAATTATAGATAACTTATAATATGAGCCACTATAATCTAAAGAGCAACTCTATGAACGAAGATAAAGATTATAGGTAAAAATGCCACAAACATGGTTGGTGAACCGTTTGATAAGTCAACAAATCAAACTTTGAGCACTATATTTAAGGAGACGAGAAAAAAGGGAGTCATCCCTCACATTTTTACCGATAATTAAGCTCAAAATATGTTAATAACGACAGATCATTTATATATGCAACGTAAAATCTGATTTTCGAAGTTAAAAAGGTAAAACAAGTAATAAGAAAACAAATCAGATAATCGACAAATCTTTACCATTTACTCACTTTGTCCCACGCCATAAAAGACGTCTTTTTTTCTTTTTAATTCGTTCCCACTAAAAATGTCACTTTTCATTTGAAAAAAAAATTTCTCCTCTCGTATTAATATAAAAAATATATTTCTCCCCTCAACTTAAAACACAAAACAAAATCTCTTAAAATCTCATATCATCCCACAAGTGTAACATCTTTTATAGGACAGAGGGAATAATATTTTTATTCTACAAGAAAATATAATTAATGTCAAATCAACTAATTATGGAACATATTGCGTCTGTTCTATGTTAATAGAAGTGTTTCATTTTCTGGACTCGTTTAAAAAAATAATGCTCCCTCCATCCCACTCAAGATGTCCACATTCTTAAGTGGCACGTGACTTGGAAGAGTTGTTAGGTGGAATAAGTAGAGAGTAAAATATAATTGAATATTTTAATGAAGACAACGGAGAGAGGAATTTATTTCGAAATATAAAAAGCGGACATCTTGAGTAGGACAAACCCTAAACGAAATAGTGAACATCTTGAATGAAACTTAAGGATTGATAAATAGTTAATGTGGATAAAAACCACTATAAGAGAAAGAATAATATAGAGAAAAGTCAAACCAAATTAAACCAGAGAATAATATAGAAAAGACTATATTATTCCCTCTCTTAATTTGATTTTAATCCACTTTAACTATTTATTGTTATTTTTTCAAAACAAGTGTAGAAAATGAAACACCTCTATTAACAAGAAACGAGTGGAGTAATAGGTATCAAAACAACTAGACTAACACTCTAAAAATTAAAACATTCCATTTATTCTTAGTTGTTTTTTATGCTCAACACACTAAAAAACACCATATTAAACCTCAAAACCAAAGATTTCATGTTAAAAGATGTAGATTGGAGGGAGTAATTGTATGAAAAATAAAGTATCGGAAGGAAACAACACAACAATATAAGAACCAATTGTTTTAAGTGAAATTTGCATAAGATATTATAAAAATATTGTTTTTCAAACATTCATCACATCCCATTTCCCTCCCATACCGTAAAAATATTATTTTTCATCTTTGTTTATGTAAAAAGACTTTATTTTTGTTTCCATATCTAGCGAAGAATGGTCACCTTTTTGGATTAATAATAAGTGAGAGAATGGAGGGTTTTAGAAACCGGCGTATTGTGTGTAGACTGTGTAAGCATCTTCAGCAGCCTGCATACCTATAGGAGCCCTTGTCACATAATCTGGAAGATCAAACGCATCCACCATTTCCTTTGCTACATTCTTCACTTGGAAGCACAAGTATTCTGTCAACTTATGTATCGCCTGCACCAACAAAAAATTTTTGTAACACAAATTTGTTATCCAATTATAACTCCATAGAAGGGGAGCAGTGATCATCCAACCTTAGCTTTGTTAGGAGCAACATAGTCCACATTGCGGTAAGTCCCAATATCGTTCCAAATCCGATCCATTGCATATAAATCACATAGAAGTTTCAGAGCAGCCCGAGATTTTTCATCAGGGCAGCTGGATTAGAAGATAGTATAATATTGTGAGCTAATAATTCCAGTCAGGAAAGAAGAGACAGCTACAACCAAAAATAAATGAAATACCTCCGCACAGCATCGATGAATTTCGCAAGGATGACAGTTTCTATATGAGACTCTGCGAGTGTCAAAAGGTGATTTAAACATCTATTCCAAGCGCCAAAGCTCCCAAGTGTTTTTGAGTGCTTCTGGAGACGAACTGCTACGCTTTGAAGTAACCGGGAAGTACGGTACTGCAAAAAAGTGAGTTATCAATTAAAAAAATATATAAATGCTTTCAGATGATACCGTCACAAAAATATTTACCCTGAAGGCGTCCAACTGAAACTTGGGATCTCTAAGATGGTCTTGACCTTCCCATCTAGCTGTAACTGGGTTGGGTTGTGACAGATAGAAGTTCATGGATTCCCTCAGGTAGTTCCATGTGACAGAAAATGTCCCGCCATGAAACTTCTCCTTATACTGCTTCAAGAGGTAGCCTGCAACCTGCATAGGAGCATAATTGACTTTTAGGCATAACATAGAAACTGACAGAAGATAAGTTACCAGCCAAAATCTTCAATCATTTATTTTACAAATTCCTAAACAGATCGGATGCAGGAACTACTCATGGGCCATGGCAATGTCAAACCAGAACTACCAACAACGTATAAGTCGATGTATAACTTACTTGCCTATTGCTAAAGTGGATTGTATTTGTTACACTTTTCCAATCTCCCAAACAAAAAAAAGGAATACACTCCACTGCTCCCAGGAATTATTTCACTTCATCCATATAGGTGAGCCTTAAGTTGTCATCGTTGTTCTTATTGGTATTATTGTTATTAGTTGAAGAATCATTAAGTTCAGTAACAGAGTCCTTAGGAATAAAAAAAGACGGATAACTACCAAGCTGAGAAAAATAGCAAGCAAGGAACAACTGGATTGCTTGTTATATAAAAAACCTGCTGCAGGAGGACAGTGTTGTCCCCTTCAAATGTCTGAAATATGTCATGATCGTTCCTCAAGCTGCCAAATCTGTTCACTGCCGCATATCCATGACCACCACAAGCTTCTCTGCAGGTGCTCAATGATTTGGCAGTGTAAGATGTCACATATGCCTTGAGCCCAGCTGAAAGAGCATGAACATCTCCCACTAACTCTTCATCATGAGTCTTCTTCATCTCACCATACGTGTCCACCAAATGCGATGTTGCGAAATGGAATGCGTAAGTTGAAGCCAACATCGGCATCAGCTTATGCTGCTGAGACTGGTAATCTAGTATACTGATCTCAGGTTGCTTTGGAGGGCCAAATTGCTGCCGCAAAAGAGAATATCTGACAGCTATTATGACAGCAATCTTCAGGACACCAACGGAAGAATAGGCAAGACCCACCCTTCCTCCTACAAGCTCTCCTAGTGTGGCTGCAAATCTTTTGTTAATAGAAGGTAAGGGGCTTGTGTACTTCCCATCTCTTGCAACATCTCCAAACCGATTAAGCAGATTATCTCGTGGAATTCTTACTGATCGGAACCTCAATGCTCCATTATCTACTCCGTTTAGTCCAACTTTATGGCCACAATCATGTATTTGAACCCCAGGTAGTGGCTTGTTGGTCTTCATATCCCTAATTGGAACAATAAATGCATGAACGCCCATATCAGAAACACCTTTCGTATCATGAGTAGGTAACATCAGCTTCGCAAAAACTGTTGCAAATTTTCCATGAACTGCAGCATTGCCAATCCACCATTTAATGGCCCCATCATTTGGTGTGTCAATGACAAATTCATCCTTCATAGGATCAAAAGTAGCAACAGTCTGTATACCTTGAACATTTGAACCTGTAGAAAACATTCCACATTGGAGAAGAGTAAACAAGGAGTAGACAAATAATAGTGAAAATCCTGAAAGGCAGACAGACTTGTAACATGAAAATAATTAGGCTACTGTTATTAATAGAACCATTAATAGTCCTTATGCCATCTTAATTCTTCCAGAACATGACAAGCTGATAACCATGAACATCTGATGAATAATCGGCAAATCTATATACTCTTATAATTGAGAGCAGTAACTAACAATCTTCAAACAGAAAGGTAGAAAACCCCCCATATAATATAACTAGTGTCTGATTGTAGCTAGGCAGAATAGTTTAAGAGCCATCGTTGATGACGAAGGAACCTACCATGATGAAGTTCTGTCATTGCAAAGCACCCTGGATACTCTACATTGTCTATGCCTTCAAAGTACTTATCTCTGTGCTTTTTGGTACCCAAGTTGAGCACCGAGCCTCCCCAAAGGCTGCACGCAATGACAAATAAAAACTTAAACTACATACGCAAAAGGTATTTCTACATCAGCACAACCTCAATAGCCATCAGAAAATGGATATAGAAAGCTATAAGTGGCAAGTGCAGCTCAAAAGTAGACATAATAACACCGCTATGTTACTACAGAATGAATTTTACACATACATGTATATATCATGGCAAATCCATCGAATTAAATCCCAAAGTCTAAATTAGTCCGATTAGATTAGTCCAAATAAAAATGTTCACTTTTTAGGCAAACCAAATTCAATAACAGCACCAAGTTCAAGCAACTGAATTCAGCAACTAAACCAAATTACAAGCAATTTCCAAATCAATACAAAAAACAAATAAAAATAAAAACTTACCTAAATTGCACTCCCATCTTAATTCCCAACGACATATCGACGCTCCCCACGGCCTCCAGAATCGCAAAGTACTTAGCCGGATCCTGAACGACATACCTAAACGGCCTGATCCCGGCCTCCCTCACCAGCCCCATGAGCTGGCGCATGCAGAGCTCCCGATGCTCGTCCTTGGAAATCTCAATCGGCGTCTGCAGCTCAGGCCGCGAATTGAAGTAATCGTACACCCCCTGCTGCACGTCTCTGTATCTCCCCCGCATGTACTTGGACAGCAGCTCCGTATCCACATCCAATTTAGCTCTCCCTGCACACGCCATCAGCGCCACGGCCATCTCCGCGCCAGCTCCATCAAGCGGCTGCGGATAGAGGTGCGAGGAGAGGCGCTGGATCCGGCGAGCGGAGGAGGCCTGATCGTGGTCAATTTCGTCGGTGGAATTTGGTTGGCGTGACTCCATTTGAAAGAGGACAGTAGCGGTGCGTGTGGGATTCGATCAGATCAAGGATTTTGAGAGAGTTAATACCGAAGGTAAGGTAAGGTAAGGTGAGGTGGTTGTTTGTTTTGGGGTTACACACGTGGAGGATTGTAATTGGATGCGTGGATCAGGCTCTTGTTTATTAATTTTGGCGCGCCTTTCAACGATATTGGAAAAGATCATAGGGATAGGGACGGGGAGATTGAGCATTGGATATTTTGATTAGCTTGCCATCATATTTTTTCAACAATGTGTGACTGGACATATTGAAAAAAAAATCATGTATGTAATATAAATTATGTATTTTTTTTTATAAAATAAATACTACTCCCTCTATCCCATTAGAAATGAAACGTTTTCCTTTTTGGTCTGTCCCATTAAAAATGAAACGTTTCTAAAAATGGAAACAATACTCTCTCTACTTTTTCTTCTCTCTTACTTTACTCTCTCTTCATTAACTCACAAAACAACACTACATAAAATTCTGTGTCGAAAAACAAATGTTGCATATTTAATGGGACGGAGGGAGTACTACATAAATGCCGATTCTTTTTTATGCGTAATTGATTCATACAAATAGTGATTCTTTTTATGCGTAATTGATTCATACAAATAGTGATAATATGTAATGGTCACGAGTTTTAGTGGATAAGTAGGAAAATAAAAACAAGATAAAAGGAAAAAAAAAGTGATAGTATATATATAATGGTCTCACCTCATAGAAGAGAAAAAAATTGTAAAATAAAATTTTTAAATTTGGTTGAACCAAAATGAATATTAGTTTATATTTAGTTATTTTATTTATTCAAATTAGTATTTCAAAATATTTTTATTTTAATTCATTAAACATGGTGTAATTTTGATCAATACTTTATTTTATTTTATTATACTATTGTTATTCTAAAAATATACTGTAATTGTTATTACTTTCATTTTAATTAATAGAATTAATATTCTTAAATAAAAATTAAATTATTAAAATAATTAACAATTTTTTCTATTGGTATGCACATTGGTTTTTAAAGCAAAATCCATAGCACAAAATAGAAACTAAAAAGGCACATTTTAAATATAGTAGTATTAATTAATTCTTCAGATTAATGTAATCACATTTTCGAAGTATGTGGTTGTCTTGCCACTTTTATTAGTTAGTATTCATCAGCGAAATTATAAGAAATTTTGTTTTAGTTTATGGTTTTTTTTAGGGGGAGAATTGTGAGAACCTATTACTAAAGGAGTATCAATTGTTGAAAATATAGAAGAAATTGGATGAACCCCATCAATGGAGGATGAAGAAATTGTAAAATTGGGGAAAATTGTTGAGCAGGAAAGAAGGCGAAAAATTCATTAATGGACTACATTTTTTATCAAAGTTACACTGCAAAATACAATAAAGGCCTAATATATAGGCTTGGAGAAAGCTAACACTAACTAATAAAAGAAAAACAATAACAACTAATTACAATTTATTTTTAATTTCAACACCCTCCCTCAAGATGGAAGCATAAACAAATGCTACCATCTTGGAAAGAAGCATCAAACTAAGAAGAGAACTACAAGCAACTAAGATTTATTTGAACTCCATGTTAAAGGAAAGATCCAACTTGATCAATTGCAAACCATCACTTTGCTGGAATTGGAGTTGCTGTAACAACTACAGATGCAACATAAAAATCTCCACTCCACCGAATGCCGAAAAACCATCACATTGCAGCTGGAATTATGGTAAAACCTTAATGCCTCAAAACATTCACTAGCATCGAGTACATCAAAGATCACCACACAAACCATACAACAACTTCTAATCCCCCAATCATCTATTAGACTGCAATCTAGCTCAAGCAACTAGTCTCCTGCTGCACAGAATTTTCAAAGACATGGTATGCTCAAAGGTTCCACACTTGGATCTCCAGGGGCAACATCACCTAGAAGTTCACAAGTCCACATTGGCTCCAGCCGACAGTACCCACAACTCTCAGTCTCAAACTAAGCACAACATTATTTTAACCAACAATTTCCTCCCCTCCGATCCATTACTCATCAATAACAAATAAACAAAGGACGAGGGCAGGAACCACCATTGCTCATAGGCTAACAAAGAAGCTCTACAGATCAACACCAACTCTCAATATAAACATAGATGCAAGGAGAAGGATAAGCCTTTGTATTTGTGGAAACGGTATGAAGCAACACCAAAATGAAGTCCACATCATATCCTTTCGTCATATCCAAGTTACTCAACCACACTACTTAAATCAGATGCACCATATCACAAACAAATTTTCTCCCAAAACACCAAAACACCAATCGAGAGGCATCAAAGAGAGCCCAGGCTCTGAGTAATTGATTCATACAAATAGTGATTCTTTTTTATGCGTAATTGATTCATACAAATAGTGATAATATATAATGGTAACAAGTTTTAGTGGATAAGTAGAAAAATAAAAACAAGATAAAAGGAAAAAAAGTGATAATATATATATAATGGTCTCACCTAGAAAACAATTTCCTAAAATAAAATTTTTTAATTTGGATGAACCAAAATGAAAAGTAGTTATTTTATTTATTCAAATTAGTATTTCAAAATATTTTTATTTTAATTCATTAAACATGGTGTAATTTTGATCAATATTATATTTTTTTATTATACTATTGTTATTATAAAAATATAATTGTTATTACTTGCACTTTAATTAATAGAATTAATATTCTTAGATAAAAGTTAAATTAGCAAAATAATTAACAATTTTTTCTATTGGTATGCACATTGGGTTTTAAAGCAAAATCCATAGCACAAAATCGAAACTAAAAAAGGCATATATTAAATAAAGTAGTATTAATTAATTCTTCAGATTACATTTTCGAAGTATGTGGTTGTCTTGCCACTTTTATTAGTTAGTATTCATCAGCGAAATTATAAGAATTTATTTTCTGTTTATGGTTTTTTTTGAGGGGGGAGAATTGTGAGAACCTATTACTAAAGGGTATCAATATATAAAAATAAAATACAATGCTCAATAATTAAAACACATAAGAATCCCAGAAATTATTATAGAAGTAGGCACCATTCGTCCATCCCATAAAATCATCTCATTTTTATTTATAGAAAGTCCTCTCAAACTCATTATCCATATGCATCAATTTATTTACAACTTATACCACTAGAATCCACCATTAAACATTAATAATAATATGGATCTCACTATCCACTAACACTATTCTAACTACTATTCTCCCCATCTCTCTTACTTTATCAATTATATATTAATTCTCGTGTCATCCCAAATATTCTTATTTTTTTTGGGACGAATGGAGTATTAGGTATTTATAGAAACTACAAGGAGAATCCATTTAGATTTCGATCAATGTATTTAATACCAAGAATTTGATTTAATTGGGCTCAAGAAAGAATAAAAGAAATTGGCCCAATCATGTGGTATTAAAATTTTAATTGAGCAAGAGCCCAATACATAAATAAAATATAAATATATTTCAAAAGATTTTAAAGAAATTTAACATATTTTTAGTACTAAATTTAAAATTTCAAATTATTTATCTACTATTATATTTAATGTATAAAATTGAAGGCTATTGTAACTATTTATTTAAAAAATCGTCATTTCATCACTCTTGAAAATGACAGCATATGTATATTTTTGTTATATTTCATCTATAACTATATTTTTGTTACACTTCATCTATAACTACACCATAACTACACCGGTGTGTCATAACAGAAGATGTAATAATAGGTTGAGTGAGAGGATAGAGCTTCTACTACTTCACTTGAACACGTAATGTAAAACCACTAGTAGTGTCAGTTAAGAGTGACATAAGACAGTAATCTGAGATTACACTAACTTACTACCCGTGAAAATTTACAAAATACCACCTATAAATAGTTCTAATTACACCCCCCCTATCATATGTAATTTACATTTTTGACCTACAAATTTCCGTAATTTATATATTGATCCTTCGAATATTAAAAAAATATAATTTCATCCTCTAAATGCTTAAAATTTACATTTTTCTTTAAATATAAAATTATTTTTGTTACTCCCATATAAAAATACATAATAAACTAATATTAATAATCCAACAAACTTTTATCAACAAATCATCTAAATAAAATATAAAATTTGAATATATAAAAATCCAAAGTATTTCAAAACTCTAAACATGCATTCCAACAATATGAAATGTCAATTCATATTCTTCTTAATCTATGTGAGCATACTAGTACAGACTATAAAGCACAATCTATTATAAAGAGATTAACACATTTGTAGGTAAATTGCTTCTCTCTTTATATATGTAAGCCTCTTCTTCTGTTTGTTGAAAGAACAAGTTCATCTGCAACGTGCCCTGAAAAAAATTAAAAATTTTAAATTACTACCATGAATAGAAATTACTACCATGAATAGAAAAGTTACATGTGTTCTATAGAATAAAAACCTCAAATAGATCAACTTTCTAGAACATTGAAAGTAACACTAAACAGAAAGCCTGGTTAATATTAAACATTTAAGAGCTTAAGAATATTAAATACTATAGTCCCAAATAAAACTTATGAATAAAAAGTAAGACTTAACATGAATCTGTAATACAAGTGATCAATATAATTAGTTAACTAATTAACAATAGATTACCTTGAATCCAAATGTAAATCAAGAAATTGTCACTACTCAATGCGCGCCACCTACAAGTTGAAAATGTACTTAGAATCAAACTAAAATACATTTAGTATTTATATAGTACTCTCCCCGTCCCACTTTAGGAGTCTCAGTTGAGTTCGGTACGAGTTTTAAGAATTGTAAAGGAAAGTTGGTGAAAAAAGATAGTGGAATGTGGGTACTATTTTTTTATATTAGTTTTATAAAAAAAATATGAGTGGAAAAAGGTTAGTGGAGTGTGGGGCCTAATACCATTTATGAAATATTCCAACCGGGACTCCTAAAGTGGGACACCCAAAAATGGTAAACCGGGACTCTTAAAGTGGGACGAAGGGAGTAATAAATAATTGATAGAGTATACCAAGGAACATGGCCAAGCAATGACATGACCAACTAATCATATGATCAACTATTTGGGAAAGCTCTTGAAAGTTGTCGCAATGCCTGATCAATTGTTCCTTAGGCTCAACCACAACTTTAACATTAATTTCACAGCAATTCAATCTTAATATTTGTCCCCTAACTTTTTTTATTTGGATCAATGCTCTGAATAAATACTTTAGCAACAATTTTCTTCGTGGGAATACTTCTCAAAGAAACATATTTTCCAACCTCCAAGAAACCAAAATAAACAAATAAGCATTTTAAATATAGGGTCGCGTCAAGGCAGCGATAGATCCACATAGTGCCAAGCCCCCGCGCCAGCGGGGGCTTACCCGGCTCCAGACCTCGAACCCCCCTTATACCGCCATGCTCCGACCGTCTCCGCCCCGGAGCGAGCAGCCGAGCCCTGACTCCGTCTCCCTTGTACTCCAATCATCCTCCTCAATTTTAACTTCTGAAATTGAAAATTGGGGAAGAAGGAGAAAAGTGGGCTTATTTATTTTGGGCTATTTAATTAATTATTGGACTGCTTTTTTATTTTGGGCCTTTTAACTTAATAAACTAAGTAATTAAAAAAAATGGCAACCCTAAGCCCTTACACAATTAGCCCAAATCCTCATAGAAAGAGACTTCACGCCTGGAGTTGGAGGCTGGAGATTTGTGAATTGCCAAACTACACAACTTGTCACCCGCCGCTGCCGGAGTTCTTCAGCCGTGCCTTTTGCGATTTAGGTAAGAATTGATGTAAATGGGTGATATATCAGACTGGGTATGTAATTTAGGGCTTAGTGCAACACATCTCATTTCTTAAATCTCAAGGCTCAATTTCAATTTCTTATGTTTAATGTTTTATTTGCCTAAAATATAATTAAATCTTGTAGTAGTACGTCTTTGTTACTATATAACTTTTATTTTCCTCAATGCTTTTTAATTTAATTTGTATACACTATACTTCAATTTTCATTCTTCATAATTGATTAATTGGCTTGGATTTGGTAGTTTGGTAAAAAATAGAATTGGTATAAAATTATTTATATTGTCCAAATAGTATGTTTGTAAAGTTATTATTATATGAATATATATCATCTAACACTAAGAAATTTTATTGTTATTGATTGTAGTTATGCATCAGTATTTTTCCAAAATACCAAGGAATGATTCAACTACTACAAGTGCTTCAAATGATAGTAGTGTTTCAATTCCGAATCCGATCATGAACCAAGAAAGAATTAATGTTGCAAGTGTTGAATCTATTGCGAAAAACATAGATTGTGACCCGGGAAGACGGAGATCTATTGTTGAGTATGAAGTCCAAGATAGGGATTGCATTCGAAGAGAATACATCTCGAAGGGACCTTTCCAACCAAAAAGTCATGTGTTTAAGAAAAGCTCATTTGGAAAGGAGAAAAGAAGTTTCCAATGTATATGGTTTGAAAGCAGGGGCGGAGCCACAGTGGGGCCAGAGGGCCCTTGGGCCCCTCAGCCAGTTTGATAATTACCATATACTTATAATATATGTATGCAATGTTTGTTCAACATATTACATGCTAGTTCAGTTGGTTTGGGTTCTGGCCTTTTATTTGATAGGTTCTGGGTTCGAATTTTGCTTGGAGCATTCTAGTATTTAAAAATCTATTTACTAATTAGTTTTTTCATCATCTATTTCTGTGGCTTTTTATATTGCTCGCATCCGAGCTATTTCCGTGTCATTAGCATTGAACACAATCAACAAATTTTAACGGTAGTTTGGGCCCCCCACTGTAAATTTCTGGCTCCGCCACTGTTTGAAAGATATGTGATAAGGCTCATTTCATGCATCGGTTCTGGGGTGAATTTCTATACTTTCTGGGAACTAATGTGTAATTTTGAGTTCAGGTGTGTAGGAAACCTTCCAGGTCCAGAATACCATATGGAGTGACCAGGCAGACGCAAAATCAACGAGAAATGGAGTGAATTGCAACATGATGTCGAACTGATCAAGGAAAATCAAGAAAGAAGCAGCAGGAGGCAAAGGAGGAGGCAAAGGAGCACATTCTAAGGATCCTTTTGCAAGGGCATAACCGACATTTCCAAGATAGGTTGTCCTAGGGATTAGAGCCTCAAGCCTCCCTATATAACAGAGGGGAATAGAGGAGTAATGCAGCTCTCTTTTTCAACTCAAGTCTCCCGAGCTCACATTTTCTCTCCAATTTCTTAGTTAGTTTCTCTGGCTGTGGTGGTGTTATTTCAATCGTTTTACCTGTGTCCCACCGTCCTACAAAGGCGAAGAAACAATCCTGATTCCTACCTAGTTTTAATTTCGTGTTTTGAAACAATTGTTAACATTTCGGATAGTTCATAGTTCCGTCTTGTGATTGCTATTACTGAAATTTAATGTCGCCTTTGGATTTTTCTGGAAGCTGTTTGAGTTTTAAATCATGGATGTTTTTTTGTGTTTCGCTTTGTGTAGCTCGTTTACATCTTGTTGGATGCTTTTCGCAACTGGTAGTTTCAGGAGGTCGAGATCTAGTTTGTCTACGTACCATTTCATATATTTGAGCTTGATTGTGTTTGAATTTGGTAGATCCGCGTTAGATTGAGTAGATCTGGAGTCCTTGTCTTGAATCTGCATGGTTATGGGTTGAATCTGTCTTTATGAAATTTCTGCTTGATCAGTTAGATTAGATCTGTAGTTTTAAGTTTGAATTTTCTTGTTTATGTGTTATCTGGAACGTGCTCTGTTTTAATGATGGCTGGAATTTTGTTTATATTTTGTTTCTCGTCGATCACACGAAGAAGATGAAGTATTTAGTTTTTAGGGTCTAGATTTGCAGCTTTTGCACCACCTTTTGCTTTTCGGCAGCTTTTGCGGAAATTGTTAGTTAAGGGATTTGGTCATCACCTTGCTTTTGCCTCTTGTTTAGCTATTTTGGGGAAGTATCAGCATGATTGTTTCACACGTATTTGAAGTTGTTAGCGTAGATTTAAGACCCAGTTACTTTTCTGTCTCGCCGTGTGATGTCTGTTTGATTACCATGTTGATCAGTTAGGAGTCTAGCAGCGAAGTTTCAGTTTCGTTAATCTGGTTGATCATTTAGATAAGTTTCTTTTGTCCGCTCAGTCAAGTAGGATAAATCTTAACCCACTCTGTATGCGTGGCAGCAACCATTCCGAAATGTCCGCCACACTTGTTGAAACACCTTCATCTCTGTGGGATTCGAGCCTTACTTCCCTTTACTAGTTAATAGTATTGTGGGTTAAGGTTTTGAAGGTTCCTCGTTCTCAATTCGTACGCCCGGTGACACGTAGATAGACTTGTTGGAGTCGTCCTGATCAGTTAGACTTCCACCGCTTGATCAGTCTGTGATTCCTTGAATGTCAGGTTGAAGTGAGTCTGCTGGTTCAATGGGTCGACCTCTCTTGATCAGTTTGCGATAATCGCATGCAATTACGAACTTGGTTACCTTTTTAACATGCTTGGTTAGAGTATAGTGTGGAGAAAGATGCAACATTTTATTTTTGGTGTTATTTTTTAGGCTTATTAATGACAATCGGTTTGGTGATGATGCATTTGTGAGCACAAGGTGTAAAATTTGGAAAAACACTCTTGCTATTTTTCGAGAACATGAGGGTTCAGTTAATAGCACACATGATCAGGCAAGAATACTTTTTTGAAGGATTTAAAAATTAAAGACAAAGTGTTGAATATAATTTGATGAAATTTGATAAGGAAGACGAAGTTAACTATCGTATTCGTTTGACTGCTTCTGTAAATGTGACTCGATTATTGTTGAAACAAGGGTTGGCTTTTCGGGAAAATGATGAATCATTGGAGTCTGAAAATAGGGGAAACTTTCTAGAGATACTTGATTGGTTGCGTGAGAAAAAACTTGAGGTAGCAGCGGTGACATTGGAGAATACTCCTCTCTCTAATCAGATGGTTAGTCCTTCAGTTAAAAAGGAATTAACAATTTGTTGTGTTGTTGAAACTACAAAAGTTATTTTGGAGGATATTAAAAATCGCAATTTCTCTCTTTTGGTTGATGAAGCGCGCGATGCATCGATAAAAGAACAAATGGCTTTGGTTCTAAGGTATGTTAACAATGATGGAGAGATTGTAGAAAGATTTTTTGCTTCGGTTCATGTCACCGATACCATGGAAAAATCTTTGAAAGAAGGGATTGACTTTGTATTTGCAATGATGGTGCATCAATTATGCAGGGTGAGTACAATGGTTTGAAATCACTTATATTGAATGAAAATCCATCTGCCAAGTACGTTCATTGTTTTGCCCATCAGCTCCAATTAGTTGTGGTAAATGTTACAAAAGCACATGGTGTTGTAAGTGATTTTTTACCATTTCCACTATGATTGTCAACACATGTGCTTCATCTTGTAAAGAAAGGACAAACTACGGCAGATTGAGCATGAAAAACTTGTCGATGGTCTAGAAAGTGGAGAAATCAAAAGTGGAAGAGGTTTAAATCAAGAGATGAGTTTAAAGCGACCAGGCGACACTTGGTAGGGGTCACACTTTACTACTTTGCTTCATTTAAAAAGAATATGGTTGTCGATAATAGAAGTGCTTGAACATGTGTTTGAAGATGGTTGTAATCCTGATAATAGAGGTATATCAAAAATATTGGACTTGAGGATGGTGAGCAATGACTTTGTTTTTATTTTAACCTTGATGATAGAGTTGCTTGGGACAACGAATGATTTGTCAATAATTCTACAACTTGGGGATCAAAATATCGTTCAAGCTACATCTTTGATTGATACAACCAAAATGACTTTGCCAGATTTGAGAGAGAATGGGTGGAACGAATTCTTGGGAAAAGTCGAAGAATTTTGTGTGGCTAATTCCGTTGACGTCATTAGTATGAATGATACCATCAATCATCGTGTGCGTATGAAGTGGGATGGGCGTGTTACTAAATATCATCATTACAAAGTGGGATTTACTGTCAAGTAAGATTCACATTTTATTTCTCAATTATGATTACAATTAATTATCTATTAAATACTTAACTCGCATTTTTATATTGTTAGGTTCTTGATTTACTTACTCAAGAGATGGAGAATCGTTTCCCAGAAGTGAATACGGAATTGCTTACTTGCATGAATTGCCTTAGTCCAAAAAACTCATTTGCTAGCTTTAATGTTGACAAGTTGGTTCGTCTTGCAGAACTTCATCTGGATGACTTTTCGTCTATAGAATGTATGTCTCTTCCATATCAACTTAAAACTTATACTATCAATGATTTAGTTGATAAAGTTGAGATCTCAAGCATTGAAGATTTGGGAAATTTAGCAAAGATTTTGGTTTGTACCGCAAGAGATAAAGCTTTCCTCTTGGTGTACTGTTTGATTGAGTTGACACTGATCCTCCCGGTTGCAACAGCTTCTGTCGAGAGAGTATTTTCTTCAATGAAACTTACTAAGAAAGATTTGCCTTAAATCCCCTTAAAACGACACTGTTAATTGAAAGCGAGAACATTAGGAGTCTTGGGAGCTTTTAAGAGTTACAAATCTAGAATTGACGCCCCTAGTGTCTGTAATCTACTTTGTGCCGCATGGACAATAATTATGTGACTCATTCTAGTAAAGTATGAACTATGATAGGGTGTTGTTAGACATGCCCACCGGTTCCGGTTCCGGCGGTTAACCGCCGAACCGGAACCGGCGGTTCCGGAACCGGAACCGGAACCGGCGCAATATTCCCGAACCGGAACCGGCGCAATTCGGTTCGCGGTCCGGTTCAGGTTCAAGATATTTCGAACCGGAACCGTCACCGAACCGGCGGTTCGGGACGGTTCGGAACCGGCGGTTAACCGTGGAACCGCCGGTTCCGGCGCTTAAATCGAGGCAGGGGGATGGGGGCCGGTGGTGATCTTCAAAAACGGTCGAAACCGCCGGTTTTTCGGCGGTTAACCGGCGGTTAACCGGAAAAACCGGCGGTTAACCGCCGGTTTAGTGACTTTCGAGGCGGCGCGGAGCACGAGGCGACAATGGAGCAGCTTTTGCAGACGGTTCGTTGACCGAACGGCGGTTTTATTTCGGAAACCGGCGGTTCCGCCGGTTCCGGCGGTTTTCCGCCAAAACCGCCGGTTTTGTGAAAATTCAAATTTTTTTTTTTTTTTTTAAATTTCAAATTCGAATTCTTCCATTTTCCCCCTCATTTTTTTCTATAAATACCCCCCTCTATCCTCATTTACATTCACCCCACACTTGTGTTAATAAGAGTTTCTCTCTTCAATCTCTCAATTCTCTCTCTTTGTCTCCAATTTCTCATTTGTGCTATTGTGCTTCCATTTAATTACGCAATTGCTACTCTTATTACGCATTGTTATACACTTATACAGTTATACTTGTTCCCGTAGTTCTATAAGTTGTCTTTCTTTCTCAATTACTAAAACAAAAAAAAATATATTATTCCATATTTCTACATTTCTACATACCATTCCAATATGTCTTCATCCCGAGAAGGTCGTGTTGATAAGGGAAAGGGAAAGGCCAAGAGGCCATCTCGGAGATCCGTTATTGATGAAATTTCTCAAATGAACATGGATGAGTGGCAGGTTAATATTTATTATCTACTAATTTCATTAATTTTGAATTACATTTCATTATTGTTCATAATTTTATTTTGTATTTACAATACAAATATTATTTTGTAGGCTCGAGAAGAGCAAGATGTGGCACATGCTATTGCTCTCTCTCACTCTCAATACCAAGGCGATGCTTATGTTGGTACCGGTAGTGGTGCTCCCGGTCGCGGTGCCTATTCCCAACAAAGTCCAACCCCCGTGAATGTTGATGAAGACGATGATGATGATGATGATGACGACGAGGAGGAGGGGGAGGAGGTAGAAGAGGTTCAAGAAATGCCACCCCCACCACCACCAAGGAGTCGGCGTGGTCGTGGTCGTGGACGTGGACAACCTCCTCAACCTCCTAGACCAGCTGAAAGGTCTTTAACCTCAAACATCTTCGTGAAACATTTCAAGAGGGTACAAGATAGTAACGATCCAAACACTTATAATGTGTATTGCAACTATTGCGAAAACGTATACACATTCCGTAAGGGTGGAGGGTACGGTACATTTACCCGTCACCTGGAGAAAGCGCATCCGGTCGAGTTTGGTATCGCTCCAACCCAAACTCAACTCAACTTTCAACATGGAGTCGGAAGTGGGACGACGGGTTCATCCCAAACATCAGGTATGTGTAGCAATACTCTTTTGAAATATGATCACAAAAATGCTCTTAATGTGATGTCTAGATTTGCCGTTATGAAACATTTTCCATTCAATGCTTTTGATAACGATGCTTTTGAGTCGAGTATGCGGCAAGTATATAATGCCGCTGCAAGAAAATTGAGTCGAACTTCAATGACGCGAGCCGTTGTTCGACAATGCATGGAAAAGAAGGAGCAATTAGGTACGTTTATTATTAACTTAGGGCATAAAGTTTCTATTTGTTCTGATGTGTGGACTGATTGTTTTTGTAAAAATTCGTATATGGGCATCACGGTGCATTTCGTTGATCACAGTTGGACTTTAAACAAACGTTTGATTGCATTTCGGGAATTTCCCGCACCACACACTGCACAAGCAATTGCTCAATTGATCATTCAAGTTTTGAATGAATTTCAATTGATCAATAAAATTTTTTCTATTGGTTTTGACAATGCTAGCGCTAACACTGCTAGCATAGATGATTTAATCAGTGCATGTTCTCCTGTTATTGATGGTAAATATTTCCATGTGCGATGTATTGCCCATATTTTGAATTTATGTGTTCAAGATGCCATCGATTTGTGGCAAAAGTATGTTGATCCTATTAGAACTGCTGTGAAGTTGATTCATAACAAAGCTCCTATTGGTAGAGCTTGGAAGAGATATTGTCATGGTAAGCAATGCAGGTACACCAACTTTCGTTTGGATGTTTCAACTCGGTGGAACTCGACATATGATATGTTGGAGTCGACTTTGAACCACATTGAGTATTTATGTGATTTTTTTAGAAGTTGTCCTCATGTTCCTTCTGATTTGATTTTGATACCCGCTTGTTGGGACCACAGCATGGATTTATTTCGATTATTCCGCGCTTTCAAAAATGCCACTGTTGAGTTATCCGGTGTTTATTATCCTACTTCTGTGCGCGTTTTGGAGCATTGCATGTATGTGGCAATTGGTTTTAAAACTTGTGTGAAAAATACTCAATTCGTTGAGTTGAAGGCTATTTTGTTTTACATGGTTGAAAAATGGTTAAAATATTTTTCACGTATTCCAAATGTGTTTTTGATTGCAAAATGCTTGGATCCAAAGTGGAAGTTGCATGGTGTTTATAAAATTTTAGACATGTACTATGGTTGTTTGCACGCTTTGGATTTTTCTCAACTCCGCGAAATGGGCTTGACAAGAGGAGAATGCTTCGAACTAAGTATTCCGGATGTTGATGAAATCAAACATAGGTTAGATAGTGCACTTCGTTCTCTCTACGCGGAATATGAAATGCGGTATAACACCGCTCACCAGGTACGTGCTCCTCCTAGTCCTTCTACATTTGATTTTGGTGGAGGGGATTTTTCCAATGTCATGATCGATCCCGACGTAGTATCACAATTGCAAGATCTATACGGTACTACAACCAATAGGACTAGAGCGACTAGTGAATTAGATATATATTTGGAATCGCGCTCTATTTTTCAAGATGCAGGTCCTCCTACTCAACAAATTGACGTCCTTAATTGGTGGGGAACACATGACAAAGAGTTTCCGATACTCTCCATCATGGCTAAGGAGATATTCGCCGTTCCCGCTTCCACCGTCGCCGTTGAACAAGCTTTTAGTGTCGGCGGTTGTGTCCTAGACGACAAAAGGAGCAATCTCTCCGCCAAGAACATGGAAGCCACTATGTTACTTGACGATTGGGCAAAGGCGGACATGAGAGCACAAGAGCCGGATTTCGACTTCCGTGTAGAGAGTGATGGTGAAGAATTTTCTTCCGATGGCGATGACGAGGTCAGAAGCGATAGCACTCAACATTAGCAATGAGTCGACGGGGGCGGTGAACGGCGAGCACTGCCGACCAAAAAGGTAAGCAAGGTAAGAGAACTACGTGGGCTTTGATTCCTCAATAAAATTGTGGATACGTAGGCACCTCAACTTAAATTTGAAAAGTTTAACTTCGAAAGTTTAAGTTGAGCTCAAGCCCTTTTCAATTTTTTTTTTCCCCCCTATTTCATAGATCATTCAGGATGCGGCTATGTTGTACTTGAAGATCATTAAAATATATTCCCCATTTGATAAATATCAAATGCGGAATATATTTTAATGATCTTCAAGTACAACTTAGCCGCATCCTGAATGATCTATGAAATCTTACCTTGGAATCAACCTTTTTTTCTTGCAAAATGTTGCCCATTTTCTAAGCAAACACATATCAGCACGCTATATACACATTGCTGCATTTCTAATAGGGGCAATTTGATCTTCCAAAGCAATCAATGCATCTCGAACACACATAGTCAGAACATTATTCAAGCATCTAGCATGGAAAAAATCAGAACAAACTATCTATTAGTACTAATTTTTTCCATGCTAGATGCTTGAATAATATTCTGACTATGTGTGTTCGAGATGCATTGATTGCTTTGGAAGATCAAATTGCCCCTATTAGAAATGTAGCAATGTGTATATAGCGTGTTGATATGTGTTTGCTTAGAAAATGGGCAACATTTTGCAAGAAAAAAGGGTTGATCCCAAGGTAAGAGAACTACGTGGGCTTTGATTCCTCAATAAAATTGTGGATACGTAAGCAACTCAACTTAAATTTGAAAAGTTTAACTTTGAAAGTTTAAGTTGATCTCAAGCCCTTTTCAATTTTTCCTTTTTCCCCCCCATTTCATTTTTTTTAAATTTACCTTCCGAGTCCGACGAGGCGACGAGCCGACGCCCGACGACACTTGTAAATTATATTACATTGTTGTATGTTGTTGTATTGTATACTTATGTATTGTAAATTGTAATGTATCGTTGTCCGTTACAACTCAAAATCAATAAAATTTATTTCATTTTCTCCTTATTCGTCTTATTTGTGCTTGAATTATGCATTGTCTTGTTCCGATTTGTTGTATAAAGCCAAATTTCAAATTTAAAAAAAAAAAAAAAATATAATTGAACCGGCGAAACCGCCGGTTCAAAAACCGGAACCGCCAAAACCGCCGGAAAACCGGCGGTTCCGAACCGGAACCGGAACCGCCCGGTTTTCGAACCGGAACCGGAACCGTGAAATAGCCTCACGGTCCGGTTCCGGTTCCGCTTCCGCCAAAACCGGAACCGGCGGTTCCGAACCGGAACCGCCGGTTTTCGAACCGTGGGCATCTCTAGGTGTTGTAGTAGGAACTTGTATAAGCCATATCTGTGACAGCACATCCATGGACATCCCTGAAATTCCTTTATCCCATTTGGTTTATCTCTATGATTTTATCTGCATCTGTTTACTTGCTTTCTTTGTTTTTACAAATTTAGTTTCAAAATCCTAAAAACCTTTGTTCTTCCAAATAGTAGAAGAAGCCTTGTAGAAGATTGACAGTCTGTGATCGTTTTCCCTATGTTCAATATTCAGTACTGACCTTTAGTTATACTATATATACTCTGTATACTTTCAAGTTTATTTAGTGCTAATAAAAAGTGCATCAATGACCCTATCCATTTGACTCAAGGCTAATAACCCGAGAATCATCAATGATAAATTCTATTCAGACACTAAATGCCTATTTTACGTCCTTAACTGATTTACAATAGATAAAGGCAAAATTAGCGGTGGTAAAACAATGCACAAAATGAATCCCTCTCTTTTTCACTAAACCCTATTGATGCACTATGTTTTAGCACTATAACTACTTGCAATGATACAAGGAAGAAATAATATAGCTAAAGGTCAGAATCGGAATATCGAACTTAGAGAAAATAATTGCAACTTGCTATCAAATACTAAGCATCATATACTATCTAGAGAGCCATAGTTTTGGGTTTTAAATTATGTAATTAAACATAAATAAATAAATTAAATAAAAGAAACAAAACAAATAAGATAGAATCAGACAAATAATGGAATTTTAAGGATAATGATTTCACTAACTCTTTGGTTATTCTAATTAGTTCTATGTTCTTCCGACTCAAGTTTTACAACGATTTATCTCTATAATGCATCAATACTCATGTCACAATTATTGTATGAACGCATAAGACAAACCAATCAAAACTATCATTGATCAGAGATTGACAATAATCAAGGTAACGGCCAATTAGTCGAACAAAAACTCAAGAAAAATCAAGCGCAACGAGTTCTGAACATTAAACATAAAAGTCAATTACCATCAAACCTCAAAATTCTATTGTTTAGCAATCTATAGATAGATGAACTAAAACAATAATTAAAGTACGAAATATGAAATAAACAAACAAAACCCAAGTTTGAATCTTGAAGTCTTCATGCTCTTCTTGCCTTGCTTCAATCTCCAAGAATGATGGAAGAATTATGATATGGAGTAGGGAGGGAAGACTGACAAACACAGATTTTGCATGTTTTTAAGGGCTAGATTTGACTCATTTTAAATGTCAATCATGGAAATTATGTTCTTAAATTGCATATGTTATACATTTGGTATTTTTGATGTCTTTGTTGATAAATGATAGAAAACGATAGAAAAAAAGGTGTAAAAAGGCCAAGGTGCAGCAGCATCTGTTCGAGCCCATTCTTCCAGTGCGTTTTAAGTCAAATTAGTGCTTACTACATACCATTCTGTTCGTCTTCGAAAGAGCTTCGCGTGAATACGTTGAACGTCTCAATCGGAGTTCTGTAGAAAAAATTATGACTATTCTACGAACATTGCGCAGTGCAGTCAAAGCTGACGGAAATTTAGGAGGAAATTCAAGGAAGAAAATAAATTGTTGCCCAAATCTCTCCCATTTATTGTAGAGCACGAAAATTATAAAAAAAAAACCTTTTTCCCACCTATAAATACCTCTTAATCTAATTTATTATTCTCTATCTCAGAGCCTCCAATCCTTCTCCACATCTACACCTTCTTCCATCCCATATTCCATATATAATCCATCCATCTTCCATTGGAGCGGAGCTCTGCAGATCCAGGCAAGAGAAGACTGAAGATTGAAGATTCAACCTTGGGTTTTATCAATTTCTTTCATGTCTAGTACTTTTATTATTGTTTTTACTACTTGTCTATGAGTAGTTAAACATGATTTGTGGATTTTTTGATGAAGACTATTATGGACATGTTTTGATTTATTGAATTGAACCTTTTCCTGGCTCTTGTGATTTTTTGTTGTTCTTGTGCTTTTATTATTCTTTTGTCTGGCCAACTTTAGAACCATGTCCGTTTAATTAGATTAATCGAGAGATAGCTAGTTTTACGTGGTAAAAGGAACGAGTGCAACACATAGGTTTATCTGCACTCGAGAGAGGGGACCCTTTGTGAGGACTTGAGTCTTAGAAACTTAAGGAGTTAGAATCTAATCTATTGGAAGGAGACTTTGATAGTTAGAGTCTAATCTACTGGATAGGTGCACTTGAGAGAGGGCTTATATGAAAATCGTGACTTCCCTAATAATCCTGGAGACACATAAAGGTAAAGGTTCTGTGAGATTAATCATCACTAGGTCGTAGTAGTTGGCTCTACATTCTTTAGCCTGCTTTGTATTATTTTATTTTTATACTTTCTTTTAATTGTTCATGTTTTTGTCTAGTTTAATTAATCAAAACCAAAAATCTCCGTGTCTCTAAATGGTATATGACGCTTAGTATATGATAGTCAGTTGCAATCTTATTCCATGTATTCAATATCCCGGTACTGACCTTTAGCTATTCTAGATCTACCCTGTAAACTTGCAGGTATTTTAGTGTTAATAAATAGTGCATCAAAGAGCCTTAGAGGCTCCCCAAAGGGAGGCTATGGATTTGTTCATATTATAGTTAGGTTATAGGCTTGGGTCCAACAGGCCGTTGGGTTGCGCTTCTTCTCTAGCTTCCAGATTTTATTTTGCACATTTCTCACAAAACACAGCAAAATACTAAAATGGATAAAATGGGCAAATAATGGACATGTTATGCAACTTTGACACTGAAAATGGACCAAATAATGGCCTTAAAACAGTGCAAAATCCGAACGTATCACTGATAAGGCTAATTTCATGCATGGGTCTAGGGATTTAATTCGTGATTTTACTAGGACTAACGCACGTTTTAAGCCAGGTGTGTGAAGGAATTCGCCAGGTCCAGGAAAGAAGACCAAAAAATCACAAGGTCGAGGAACTGGCGATTTAGTGAACGATTATGAAGAGAATTGCTCGACGGAGGAAGCTCCAGAGTTGAAGGGTAGAATAGAGATTTCTACGAAGACTCAAGGGCTATTTCCGCATCTATAAAAGGCAGAAGCATGCAAGCTGGAGGGATCTTCCCGGGGGAGACCTCACCACAGCCTGTTGCTTAGTTCACTTTCCCACACACACACTTGATACTAGTTTTGAGGAGATCTCAGTTCGCACGTCCGGGTTTCATCTTAGCTTCTGATATGGTGTAACACCGCTCTTGTTAGGAGCGAAGAAACAATTTATTTTCCGCTTTCCGCATTTTGCTTACTCTGCCGAGCTTCGTTGTTCGAAGCTCGGTTCGCTGTTTTCACCGAATAGTTTCTGGTTTAAATGCAAGTTTAATTTTCCGTTATGGCGATTGTGTTGATTTCTGGTTTGATCGTTTCGCTTATTGAGATTTTGGAGTTTTAATTTGTCTGAGTTGGATGCGTTTCGCAGCTGTTTACTGAGTTATTGCAGGTTAATGGTCAGATCTGGGAGATTGGAGTTGGATTGTGGAGGAATTTTGGTTGGATTTGCTGGATTTGTTGGTTATTGGGTTCGGATGTCTTGGATCCGGAGTGGATCAAGCATTCTGACGTGAATCTGAGTAGTTTCGATCTGATTTTCATGCTTAGTTTACGTGATTTTCTTTCATTCCGTCTAGTGTACGCAGATCTGATGTGTTTCCGAGTTGCAGCAAGATAACGACGACCAAATCTCTATATTCTGTTCGAATCTCGCTTTTTGCTCAGTTTGTTAATCTGCAGTTCTTTCCGTACTTGCCATTTTTGGAATTATGGTCCCCACCTTCAGTCATATTCTGTTTAGCTAGATTAGGTAGTTGTTTACACTGTCTAGGAAGTGGTTATGTTTCTTGTTGTCGAAGTCTGAATTTACAAGTTTAACATGTCCTAGGTCTAGCATTTACATTTTCTGCCTAGGTCTAGAGTTAGTTTAAAATTCTCAACCCTTTTGTTGCGTGGCAGCAGCCATTTGTCTGTCCAAAGTCTCTGAGCACTACTTTGCGAGTCCATCTCTGTGGGATCGACCCCACTTCCCTATACTAATTCATAGTATTCGGGTTGAGGGATTTATATTTTTTGAAGGGGAGTCGATGTGTGTCCAACGACCAAGCACTTTATGTTCTCTTAAGTTCCTAGACCTTGTGCTCTAGTGGATTTAAGGAGCGTGGTGTCTTGACCAAGCGCTTGCAGTGATCTATTTCTGTGCACACTCGATATATATAAAACAGAAAACCTCTCTTCAAATGGCGCCGTTGCCGGGGATGGATGGCGTACTTTGTGTTAGTGCCTAGAGTTTTTGGTGTGAATAATTTTAATTTACTTTTTCTTTCTGTTTTCTTTGTAGTACATGAGCAGGAGCTTCCACCGGAGTAACTCGTCTGGTTGGAAATACGGTCAGTTCGTTTGGAAGATCAAGGATACAGCCTCCACTGTGACTACCAGATCAGGGTTCACGACGGGAGATCCGTTCCCGACTGAGTTTTTGAGTGACGAATCTTGGGAATCTTCAGGACGAACAGATCCGGAGTCCCCACCAGAATCGGAAACAGAGTCAGAAACAGGGGAGGAAGAGGAAGTTGAGATGGCACACGTAGCGGACCCAGATCCAGAAATAGGGTCACTAACGGCTCATCTCGATGGAGAACCAGCACACGCAATAGTGATGAACCCACGTCAGAGATCTATTGAGATCAAAACGAATGTGTTAGGTGTCTTGCCAACGTTTTCTGGGCGAAGGAGTGAATGCCCGTACGAGTTTTTGAACGAGTTTAGCAAGTTATGTGGCATTCAAAGGAGGCCTAATGATGCGACAGAGGAGGACTATCGCTTGCGCGCGATTCCTTTCACTCTAAAGGGGGAGGCAAATACATGGTTGTTGAGATTACCCCCGGATTCTATCCGCACCTGGAGGGACTTTAAATTGGAGTTCCTAGATTACTTCTTTCCATCCAACAAGACGAACGCTCTGAAGAAGGAGATAGTGGAATGCAAGCAGGATTACGATGAGTCATTGAGCCAATACTGGTCAAGGTTCAAGGGATTGCTGGACGCATGCCCGAATCATCGGATGATAGAGGCAGAGACCTACTTTCTGTTTTATGAAGGGGCAACTCCCGAGTCTAAGGATTTGATGAACTCCTCGAGCGGGGGGAATTTTACAAGAAAGAGAGGAAGTGAGGCAAGAGAGATTTTGGGAAGATTAATCGACGCCAAGAAGGCGTATGACAGTACGAGGAATGCTGTGAGAAAAGGCTCTGTGAATGCATTAAGGGAGCAGGAGGATGACAAAGTAGCAAGGATTGATAGGCTGGAGAAAGCCTTGCTGAATGCTATCGAAAAAACTAATACAGCCGCACCCAGGGAAACGGCTAAGTTGTTAGGTCCAGTAGATAATCAACCCCAGCAATATTACGGACCTCAGGAAGGTGATTACCAGGCCCAGGCGAACGCGATGGGAAGTTGGAATCCTGATGGAAGTTGGAACCAAGGAAGACAAAGAGATGCACCCTGGAGGAATCACCCGAACTTTAGATGGTCTGAAAACGAGCAAAGCCAGCCAGCACCCCAACTGAGTATACAGTCCGCACCGCAGCCCGAGAGGCAGGGTAACTGGAGAAATCATGAGGGGCAAGGAAATTGGAACAACCGTAATCAAGGAGATCACTCGACCTGGGGAAACAAGAATCAAAATTATCAAGGGAATTCTTATATACCACCACATCAAAGGAATTTCCAAGCACCTTACCCAGGTCAAGGAAGTAATTTCAACAACAATCCAGGAGGTCAAGGGCACATTCGCCCAGGCCAAGGAAGTGGAACAAACCAAAATATAGGGCCAGGCCCTAGTCAGCCAAGCTCTAGACCAAGGAACCTTGATGAGATGGTTCACGACCTCGTTAGTTCCCAGCAGCACATTCAGAACAATTTACAGTCGAACAATGATGTGGTCCACAAGCTTCAGGATGCGCAGCAAGAACAGAAGGCGGCAATGGATATGTTGGCCAAACAGTTGTCTCAAATAGCTACTTCCTTGAGTGATATGCGGGGAAACGAGGGCAAGATTCCTGCATCGGTCAGACCACCTGACAAAGCCAATATTAGCCAGATCACGCTGAGATCTGGGAAGGAGTACGAAGGGCCGGTCATGAGGTACAGAGAGGTCACGACCCCCATTAAGGATAAGGAAACAGAGGAAAAAACCACTGAATCAAGAAACTCGGTTGAAAGCAACCCTGCAGTTAGAGATGAACTTCAGGCAGGAGATTTAGAGAAACGGCTGCCCAGGACAATCGAACCATTTTTCCTAGATCCAGAACCGGAATTGGTAGAGAAAAAAGGAGTCGATGAATCTTCAGCAGGTGAATGTTCCGGAACCGGGAAACGACCAAAACCTTTCCCAAACCGAGGAGAGGCAAAGAAAAAGAAGGATGAGCCAGTGGATCTTATGGATATTTTCGGGAAACTGGAGATAAATCTACCCTTCTTACAGGCTTTGAAAATGCCAGTTTTCAGCAAGTTCATCAAAGAGTTTATAGCTGGGAAGGCTAGACCTAGTGGAAAAATCTTGATAGGCGAGAATGTGTCCGCGGTAATTCAGAAGCGGAGGATGCCTTCGAAATGCAATGACCCAGGTATGTTCACCTTGCCTATTTCCATCGGCGATGTAAAAATTGAGCATGCTATGTGTGACTTGGGAGCATCCATAAATGTGTTACCCCTGTCCATATACAAGAGGTTAGTGGGAGTAGGTATGGTGAATACGAAGGTTGTGATCCAATTGGCGGACAGGTCATGCATCTGCCCTGAAGGAGTGCTCGAGAACGTAATAGTCAAGGTACACGACTTCCTGTACCCGGCTGACTTCCATGTGATTAAGATGAGCGATAATGAGTCTGTAGAGTCTGGCGGAGTATTATTGGGGAGACCTTTCCTACGAACTGCTAAGACTATCATTGATGTCTTTGATGGTACTATCTGTCTCGATTACAATGGGGATAAATATACATTCAGCATAGATGAGGCAATGAAGAAGCCACTTGATGTTGAAAATATGCAGTCTGTAGATATCATTAACCCCTTGGTCCAGGAATACCTCGAGACTGAATTAATGCAGGGACAGATTGAGAACTCAGAGATGAGTCATGCTGTTGATAAGGAGGTGGCCAGTTGGTGCCAAGCAATGAATACGAGCAAGTTGTCAGATGAAGAGCTAGCAGAAGCAATTCTGGAATTTTGCACCAAGCCCGAGCTAGCCAGATCGAGGGAGACACTTTATGGGGCAAGCAAGGAAGATCTTCCTGGATCGACTAAGGGGATGACGACTGGAGCTGCAGAAAAGAACCCCCTGCCCCAGGAAAAAGATGTTCCCAAGAAGGAGTTGAAAACACTTCCGCCAGGCTTAAAGTATGCTTACCTTGAGGCGAATGAGACTTTTCCGGTGATTATCAACAGCAACTTGATCAAGGAACAGGAAGAGGAGCTGCTGAAAGTCATCCGAAGGAACAAGAACGCTATTGGTTGGACACTTTCTGACTTGGTAGGGATTAGCCCTGATCTGTGCATGCATCACATTCGATTAAATGAAGGAGCGAAACCCTGCAGAGACCCTCAACGCAAATTGAATCCCAATATGAGGGAGGAGGTATTGAAGGAGGTATTGAAGTTGTTATCCCTAGGAATCATTTATTCCATACCAGACAGTGAATGGGTTAGCCCAGTACACATGGTACCCAAAAAGTCGGGAATCCAGGTTGTCAAGAACGACAAGAATGAGTTGGTACCGACCAGGCTAGTCACCGGTTGGAGGATGTGCATTGACTACAGAAAATTGAATGAGGCAACCAAGAAAGGCCATTTTCCCCTTCCGTTCATTGACCAGATGCTGGAGAGATTAGCAGGCAAGCAATATTTCTGTTTCTTGGACGGATATAGTGGGTATTTCCAAATTTACGTGGACCCCGAGGACCAGGAGAAGACAACTTTCACGTGTCCGTTCGGAACGTATGCATATCGGAGAATGCCGTTTGGCCTTTGCAATGCACCAGACACTTTTCAACGATGTATGATGAGTATTTTCTCAGACCTGCTGGAAGATTGCATCGAGATCTTTATGGACGACTTCACTGTATACGGGGACTCATTTGATTCATGTCTGGCGAGCTTGGATGTAGTGCTGAGAAGATGTCAAGAGAAGCACTTGGTTTTGAATTTCGAGAAATGCCACTTCATGGTCCCTGAAGGAATTGTCCTGGGGCATGTAGTATCGGAAAGGGGCATACAGGTGGACCAAGCAAAAGTGGACGTGATATCGAAACTGCCCCACCCGACAAATCAAAAGGAAGTGAGGGGATTCCTAGGTCACGCAGGATTCTACAGGAGATTTATAAAAGATTTTGCCAAAATTGCTCAGCCACTCACTCATCTGTTGCATAACGATGTTGAGTTTGTTTTTAATGAGGAGTGCATTAAGGCTTTTCAGCTGCTGAAGGACAGATTAGTATCTGCCCCCATCATCAGAGCACCTGATTGGGGTTTGCCGTTTGAAATCATGTGCGATGCGAGTGACTATGCAGTAGGGGCGGTGCTAGGTCAAAGAGTTGATGGAAAAAGTTACGTGATTTTCTATGCGTCAAAAACGCTAAATCAAGCCCAGAAAAATTACGACACCACGGAGAAGGAAATGTTGGCAGTCGTGTACTCTTTTGAAAAATTTTGACCATATCTGCTCGGGTCGAGGGTGATAGTCTTCACAGATCACGCTGCGATAAAGTACTTACTGGCAAAGAAGGAGTCTAAGCCAAGGTTGATCCGATGGGTGTTACTGTTACAGGAGTTTAACTGGGAAGTCAGAGACAAGAAGGGGACAGAGAACAAGGTGGCTGATCACCTGAGTCGCATTTACCAAGGTGAGACGGATGAAGCAATACCTGATGCGTTCCCGGAAGAACATCTTTATTATTTTAACGATTCTCCTAGACCTATCAATTGGGAAGAAGTAATGGCAGCAACAGGTCCAGGAGATGCTGAAAAAAGGAAATGCCAGGCGAATGCAGAGCCATGGTTCGCTGATCTAGCAAATTACTTGGTCACTAGAGAAGTGCCCAGTTCCGACGAAATTTCCCGGGCCCAGAAGATGAAATTAAAAAGTGAAGCCAAATACTACTTTTGGGACGATCCGTATTTGTGGAAAATGGGAGCTGACCAGGTAATTAGGAGATGCATTCCGGAGTGGGAGCAAAGGGATGTGCTGAATCATTGCCATGCTTTGGCTTGTGGGGGTCACTTTGGACCTAGGAAGACTGCAAGGAAGGTTCTAGACAGTGGTTTCTACTGGCCTACATTACATAAGGATGCATTCGAATTCTGCCAGAATTGCGAAAGGTGTCAGCAGATTGGAGGAATTTCTAGAAGGGACGAAATGCCACAAGTTCCGGTGATTGTTTGTGAGATTTTCGATGTTTGGGGTATGGAATTTATGGGTCCATTTCCATCTTCATATGGGAATACATACATACTTGTGGCGGTGGACTACGTTTCGAAATGGATAGAGGCAAAAGCTACGACCTCCTGCGAAGCTGTGGAAGTAGCCAAATTTCTGCGGTCTAACATTTTCAACAGGTACGGGATCCCTAGGGCTGTCATCTCAGACCAAGGAACCCATTTTAAGAACCGTACAATAGAGGCTCTCATGAAGAAATACGGAGTCCACCATAGGTTGTCTACACCTTATCATCCTCAGTCCAATGGCCAGGCAGAAATATCAAATAGGGAGATAAAGGCCATTCTCGAAAAAACGGTGAACCCGTCTAGGAAGGATTGGAGTAAGAGACTGGATGATGCATTATGGGCTTATAGGACAGCTTATAAGACACATATTGGTATGTCACCATATAGGTTGGTATTCGGAAAAATGTGCCACTTACCCGTGGGAATCGAACACAGAGCATACTGGGCGGTCAAAGAGATTAACATGAATCCGCAGGCTTGTGAGGAAGAGAGGAAGATGCAGCTCCAGGAACTGGAAGAGTTACGGCTTGAGTCTTATGAATCTGCCATGTGGTATAAGGAAAAAACTAAGCTTTGGCATGATAAAAATCTCCGGGTCAAGGAACTCAGGGTAGGACAGAAAGTCCTTTTGTTTCAATCCAAGCTCAAGTTGATGCCTGGAAAGTTAAAGTCTAAATGGATTGGGCCTTACATCATCATGGGACTTCGAGCAAACGGAGCAGTTGAAATCCAGGGAAGTGCACCAAACTCCATACCTTTTCTTGTCAATGGACATAGGATAAAGGTCTTTAGGGATAGCTCAGAGTTGTGTGTAGTGGACGAAGCGCCACTACGCGCACTCTTTGATATCACCTAACCAGTCTAGGAAGGAAGTGTTTTTAAAATATCTCCTGGGTCTAGTAATATAAAGTTTAACCATACCCTGATCCAGGAAATTTTGAGAACACTTGACAACAATTTTGTAAATATTTAATTGCTTTCTTTAAATCAAGAAAAATCCAAACAAATAAAAAATTTTTATTCTTCCAAAAATATTTTCGAAACACCAGACCCATCGGGAATGTTTTTGATGCTGTCATATCCTAGACCCGGGGAGTTTGGCGTTTCATATTTGTTTTTTTTAAGTTTGATGTTTTCTTTTAGTGCGTTTTGGCAGAAGGAATTTACTTGAGCAAGGAATTGTGGGGTAAAAGAGTTTTGGAGGGAATTGGCACCGGTCCGGATTTCAAAGAGCACTTTATGGGGAGGCGTACGGTCGCTAGCGTCACCACCTGCACCCGCCTGCAAAAGGAAACTGTCCTCTCCAATGCCTACACTATGATCGGTTTTGGCCTTTTTATTTTTTTCATTACTCATTCTCTCTCCAAATATTCTCTCTCCCAAATCAAAAACCCCAAATTTCAATCTCTCTCTAACCCTAATCTGAAAATTTCGCCCAAGTTCTTTTCAAAATTTTCTGCAGAATATCATGGATAACCAACAAGGAACCAGCAGCGCTTCTGGATCCGCCGAGAAGAGTGCGGCGGAGTTCATGAATGAACTATTTCAGAAGTTCGGAGGGGCCGATAAAGCGATGCAAGCGTTCGCGATGTTTGCAATGGGACAACCCATGCCAGCCGTTCCAACAACCACCGTGACACAACCGGAGGTTGTCGAGACACCACCCACTGCTGTACAAGAAACCGCACCGGAGGCTGCTACCATTATTCCAGAAGAAACCACCTCTGCCTAGGACACAGTCCCAGAAACCGCCACCAGGCCGGAGGACGATGCAGTGCCCGACGTTCCAGGATCACCCATTGCGAAGATTCGCGAAGTAGAGACAGATCTGGCCGCGGGACTGACGTTATTGGCCGTAAGTGAACCCAGGTTAGGTTCTGATTCTCAGAAGGAATCCCCTGTTTTAAAGTTTGGAGGTGATGGTGTTTCAGAGGGAGTAAACCTTGATATTTCTGCTGTGAATTTGGTGGAGAGTGTTGTTGGGGGGGTAGATGCTCTTGTTGCGGTAGTTGAAGACACCGCTATTACTGTCAGTAGGGCTGAGGGGGAAACCCCTGTTCTGGAGGCGTCTGTTGAGAGGGATGCCGTTGATGATGATGATGTTCAAGTGGGCGGAGAAGCCCTAAATTCTGAGAAGGATGTAGAAAAGGAAACCCTAGACGTAGTTGGGGGCGATGAAGCCCAATTTACTGAGGAAGTTGTTGATGCGGGAAGGACTCCCGAAAAATCTGTGGGCACTGAAGCCCAACCTGAAGGAAATCTTACGGGGTTAGAAACCCCTGTTTATATCACGGGGGCAACCCCATTGTTAGCAGAGGAAAGTGGAGCACTCGATTCTGAGGGTGCTCAAGAAACTGTCGATGCAGGACTCCACATGATAGTGGATTTAACTGAGGTCTCTGAGGAGGCCGATTCGCAGCTTAATCTAAGGGAAACAAGGAGACGGACACGTCGGAGTATTCTTGATGACATTGCCGTTTCTGCCCAACAAAAGGAAAAGGATACGCTGGACCTAGCGACAGCCGTGTCTGCGCAGGAAGACTCCCCCAGGCCGAGTGGAAGGGAGAGTGACGAAGAGGGGCGCCGCGCGAGGGCTAAGAAGAGGAAAGGGAAACAAATTGCTTCCTCCTCGACCAAGAAGGAGAGGGGGAAATCTACTGAATCTCCACTTCCTCCACCCGCCAAGGTACCATACGCCACAGAGCCCGAGAATCCTGCCAGGTCCAGTGATTCCGAGGAGGAGCAAGACGAGGATGTACTGAACTTTGAGCCGACGGAGATTTGGATTACAAACGAGCTGTTAGACAATATGAGAAGATTTGACGATCCAAAACGTGTGGCCATATACAAGGAAAAGAGTGCTGAGGGAAAGGTGGCGAAGTCCGGAAAAATGTACCACCCGGCGGAACTCAAACATATTAGCTCTAACGATGAGTTCAGGGGGTATATAGATGCAATCGGTTTTGATTGGTTACTAAAGCACAGCACTTTCGAAGTCCCAGTCGACGCGGCCCGTGAATTCTTTTCCACCTTCCGGTTCAAATCGACCGCCGATTTGGATGCGGATTCCATAGCTTTCAGGCTTTTTAATGAAGAACATAGGATGAGTATCCGGGAGTGGACGCTGCGGATGGGCTTGCTAACGAGAACCGAAGATGATGAGGGCCTGTGGAACGACAGAATGGTTGGTCCGCCGAAGTTGACGCCAGGTTTTCAGGCACAAGGTGCGTGGGAGTTCTTGACTCACTCAAGAGTGGGTCAATTTAAAACAAGTTTTTCGAAGGCACACCATATAGAAAATCGGGTCCTGCGATTCGCCCAAACTTTTGTTAGCTACAACTTGATGGGCACTGCCAACAACGCCCTGACGACCGCCGACCTATACTTTACGTGGTGCATGGCCACAGGAGTACGAGTTCATTTGGGTTATTGGTTAGCCCAAGCCTGCCATCAAGTCACCTCCAACCCGTCCCGGCATCTGTACACGTGCCATCTTCTCGGGGCCTATTTGCAGCGCAACATTGTAATTAAAATCAGCAAGGCCTGCCGTGTAGTAAAGATGTGCTCAGCCCCGGAAGTCTTCAATTTCGACTTTTTTTCAACAAGGGGTTGCTGATCGCCCGAGGGAAGGAGGTGTGTTTTTATGAGGTCGGTAAGTCAGAGGCACAAGTCAAGCAGGAACCCGATGGTGTGGAGGTAAAGGATCAAGCCACTGAGGACGAAGTCAGGCTGATGGTTCAGGGAGTTCAGAAAGAAGTTGAGGAGGTAAGGAACGGAATCGACGGGGTACGCAAGGAAATGACTGAGATCCGAAGGGAATTCGGAAAAAGCAGGGAAGAGGCCGCAGTCCTAAGGGGACGAATCACCGATTGGGTGGCTTCGTCAACAGAGCAAACCAACAGGATGGCGGAGGGTGTTGCTTTGATGACGACCATGCTGAAATGGCTGCACAAAAAGTTCCCGGATGCATCAGAAACTATTCCTGGGTCTAGCGGCAACATTACAACGCTAAGTCCAGGAAGTGTATCCGCGCAGAAGCCATCACAAGGCCCGAGGCCTCACATCACCCCCTCTTCCGCTAGACCCGTGGTCCTGAGGACAGCCATACCCCGACCTACTGATGACAGACCAGTGAAGCCGGAGATGCCGGCCAGGAAGAAAGCAAAGGTGACCCAGCCGACGGTGCAACCAAAGTTTGGCTCCCACGGGGGCCAGACACCGAATTGAATTTCCCCTCAAACCCAAGTAACTTTTTCTTTCTTTTATTTAACAGTTCTTTCGTTTTATTTCTGTTTTACCTGTCAGCATGCTAGGTTCTGTATATATGTGTTGAACCCTTCCACTTAGACCAGGCATTGGTCTAAGTGTGAGAAGGGGTTATATGTCATAGCATGTTTTGTGTTGTATATTGTTCCTTCTCCCACTTAGCCCAATGCTTGGTCTAAGTGTGAGAAGTTTGTGTTTTGTTGAGTTCGTTTCATGTCGCCACTAACTGGCCTGCTTTCCACTTCATACGGATTGCTTGGGGACAAGCATAAATGAAGTGGGAGGGGGGACGCAGTTAGTGCAGTTAGTGTCTTGTACATATTCTGTTAGGTCTAGGAGTTTGTAGAAGTTTTTTTTTTAGGTTTCGTGTTTGCATAACTGGTAAAATAAATAGCAAAAAGCCCCTTAGGGAGAGTAATTGAAGAGAAAATACATGCTAAATTGTGAATCCTTTTCTCTTAATAAATCAAAGTCAGTTGGATGAAGTGAGAACGATAGAGGATGCCTTAGATAACCCAGTTGTGCAACCCTACTATAAGAGCGAGTTATAAGCCTATACACTTTGAGCTAACTTGTAAAAAAAATGGGCTACCACTTGATGCTTAGGGAGAAGAGTCTGACGGAAAAAAAAGGGTTTCTGGAGGTATAAGCTGGACGAAGTCCAGGAAAAGGAGGTATAAGCTGGACGAAGTCCAGGAAAAGGAGGTATAAGCTGGACGAAGTCCAGGAACCGGAGGTATAAGCTGGACGAAGTCCAGGGGAGGAGTTAAAATAATAAAACCGGAGATATAAGCTGGACGAAGTCCAGGAAAAAAAAAAAAAAAAAGAAAAAAAAAATTTAAGGGTAGGAAGCAGTAGTAACCAGACCCAGGGATAAAAAAGAGACGGTAGGAAGGAGAAACTCTCATAACCCGATGCATCAGTGGAGTAACTTTAACTTAAGAGCGATCCGATCCTAACATCCCTGGTGAGGAATGAGTGATCGAGTGAATCTAACAATTGGGAAGTCAGAAGGCTATCTTGACGAACTGACAACTCGACTAGATAGAAGAAGGGAAGGGGAGGAATCTGAGGCTGTAAACGCTTGGATTGACCTTAAACTTGTGGGGATGGCTGCTAGGAAAATACCAGTTTATGCGCTTATGTGTTTTCTTTTCTTTTGTGATTTTTATGTGTTTCGTGTTGTAGTTGTCTAGGTCTAGGAGTCTGTTTTGTTTGTAGAAAAGTACTTGGAGGAGGGCCGTGCATTGAAATTCGCCTTATTTCTTTTTCTTGTCTTTCATACTTGAGGACAAGCATGGTTTAAGTGTGAGCAGTTTGATAAGGCTAATTTCATGCATGGGTCTAGGGATTTAATTCGTGATTTTACTAGGACTAACGCACGTTTTAAGCCAGGTGTGTGAAGGAATTCGCCAGGTCCAGGAAAGAAGACCAAAAAATCACAAGGTCGAGGAACTGGCGATTTAGTGAACGATTATGAAGAGAATTGCTCGACGGAGGAAGCTCCAGAGTTGAAGGGTAGAATAGAGATTTCTACGAAGACTCAAGGGCTATTTCCGCATCTATAAAAGGCAGAAGCATGCAAGCTGGAGGGATCTTCCCGGGGGAGACCTCACCACAGCCTGTTGCTTAGTTCACTTTCCCACACACACACTTGATACTAGTTTTGAGGAGATCTCAGTTCGCACGTCCGGGTTTCATCTTAGCTTCTGATATGGTGTAACACCGCTCTTGTTAGGAGCGAAGAAACAATTTATTTTCCGCTTTCCGCATTTTGCTTACTCTGCCGAGCTTCGTTGTTCGAAGCTCGGTTCGCTGTTTTCACCGAATAGTTTCTAGTTTAAATGCAAGTTTAATTTTCCGTTATGGCGATTGTGTTGATTTCTGGTTTGATCGTTTCGCTTATTGAGATTTTGGAGTTTTAATTTGTCTGAGTTGGATGCGTTTCGCAGCTGTTTACTGAGTTATTGCAGGTTAATGGTCAGATCTGGGAGATTGGAGTTGGATTGTGGAGGAATTTTGGTTGGATTTGCTGGATTTGTTGGTTATTGGGTTCGGATGTCTTGGATCCGGAGTGGATCAAGCATTCTGACGTGAATCTGAGTAGTTTCGATCTGATTTTCATGCTTAGTTTACGTGATTTTCTTTCATTCCGTCTAGTGTACGCAGATCTGATGTGTTTCCGAGTTACAGCAAGATAACGACGACCAAATCTCTATATTCTGTTCGAATCTCGCTTTTTGCTCAGTTTGTTAATCTGCAGTTCTTTCCGTACTTGCCATTTTTGGAATTATGGTCCCCAACTTCAGTCATATTCTGTTTAGCTAGATTAGGTAGTTGTTTACACTGTCTAGGAAGTGGTTATGTTTCTTGTTGTCGAAGTCTGAATTTACAAGTTTAACATGTCCTAGGTCTAGCATTTACATTTTCTGCCTAGGTCTAGAGTTAGTTTAAAATTCTCAACCCTTTTGTTGCGTGGCAGCAGCCATTTGTCTGTCCAAAGTCTCTGAGCACTACTTTGCGAGTCCATCTCTGTGGGATCGACCCCACTTCCCTATACTAATTCATAGTATTCGGGTTGAGGGATTTATATTTTTTGAAGGGGAGTCGATGTGTGTCCAACGACCAAGCACTTTATGTTCTCTTAAGTTCCTAGACCTTGTGCTCTAGTGGATTTAAGGAGCGTGGTGTCTTGACCAAGCGCTTGCAGTGACCTATTTCTGTGCACACTCGATATATATAAAACAGAAAACCTCTCTTCAATCACCTATCCACAAACAGGAAAGTAATGTGTAAATAACCCCACTAGGAAAAGAATAACATACACCAAAAATCAAATAAAACCAACCGTTGAGCATGAGCTTGTTTAATCCAATTGTGTTTTTTACCTTCATGATTTGTAAACCTTTGACGTGATATATTTGGTTCGTCATGTAAACGAACATATTTTTAGGTTGCCTTCATCCTTTAGAAGCCATAACTGCATATATTAGAGTAATAAAATAATCATAGACAATTTTTAGGATCCTTGTTTACAACGACAAAGTACTGAAATGAAATGGAAGACTGTAGTGTATCGCCTTGTTGAGTCTCTACAAATTTCATATACGAAGTGAACGATTCAATGATTCAATTACATAACTAAATGTAGAGAATTAAAGAGAAGCGTTAGTTATAACAATATGTAAATAGGGAAAGGATAATAAAAGTATCGGAACACTCCTACACCTGTCGCCCTACGCCTGCCACCTGAAAAGTTACAGGAACAAGGGGTACCGGTCTGAACCAGCGGTTCAAACCGACGGTTTATGACGGAAACCACCTGTTTCTGACGGAAAATCAACGATTTTCTGTACCCCTACACCTGCAATGCCTGAAAAGCCTATATCCTAGGCCAGAAACCTACTTTGAACCGTTGAACCGACGGTTCAAACTGGCGAAGCGGTGGCTCCAATTTTTCAAAATGTTGAACCTCAACCGAACAGTCCAGCTGTTCAGAACCGCCACGCCGGTTCCAGTTCCGGTTATGAACCGACGGTTAACCGCCAGTTCAGTTCGGTTTGAGCAGGTCTAGTTATAGACAATTATTACATTTTGGTTCAACCCATCGAGCTAGCCCATCGGGATCTGAATCAGTTCCAATCGAATTGCGAACTATTCTGGCCAGCCACAGAGCACTTATTATTCTGTCACTGCGGCAAAGTGAGTTAAAACGGTAAAGTGAATGACTCATTAACTTAAAAATACACAGAGGTTGATGTCACACCACCGTTACGTAATTATTGAAATCTTAATTTTTTTTATGTTTTATTGTCCTATTTTCTTTGTATTTTCTTATTCATTTTGTCTTATGTCGTTTTGACCCCCCAAAGTAAAATTTCTGGGTCCGCCAGTGGTCCTTGTAACGGGTATTTCTTTTGGACACGAAAATTAAGAAATAAATATATTGTAAATTAAATGGAGTAATAATAAAGTTGAAGATAGATTAAAGTAAGTAAATTAGTAATTGGAGAATAAAGTATGAGGGAAGTCGAAGTATGAAAGAGTAAAATGTAAGAGAGAATAAAGTTTGAGAGATTAAGTGCATTAGGTTATTTTTGCTAAAAACGAAATATGACTCAACACTAAGAGCATCACCAAAGGGAGAGGTAGATGGAGAGGTAAAGTCATATAAATATGATATTTACCCCTTTTCATGAAAAATCATTCTCCAATTGAAGAGATATTTAAGAAGGTATTATACATTTTCTCATTTTGAAGAGATATCTTTACATTTCCATCAATGGAGAGGTAAATTCTTATAACTATCATATTTGCCTTCTTTTCTTGGAAAATTATTCTCTAGAAAGAAGGTATTTCAAAAGGTTTTACATTTTAAATTTTAGAAAGAATAAAAAGTTTAATAAGATTCGCATGTATGAACACATTCAATTACGCACAAAGAATAAAAAGTTTAATAAGATTCGCATGTATGAACACATTCAGTTACGTGTATAATTTAAAGTTTAGAAAGAATAAAAAATCTAATAAGATTCGCATGTATGAACACATTCAATTACGCATATAATTTATTTACTATAAGAGGTGTATGAATTAGCAATATTACATGTAGGGATGTCAATCGGGCCGGCCCATCGGGTTTCGGGCCAACCCTACTCGGGTTGCGGGTCAATCGGGTGCAGGCTAATCGGGTTGAGATTTTTTCGGGTTATAAAAGTTCAACCCTAACCCTAAACGCTCGGGTTTCGGGCTAGCCCAGCGGGTTAATCGGGTTGCTACCGATAAAATTAACATGCGATTAATCCTATAAATAATGACGAAAATTAGTTATATTTATAAAATATAAATATTTAGTTATGATAAATTTGAGATTTATACTTAAACTCAAACACAAACATGATCAAATACTAATATTTGAGATTTGTGTAAAATAAAACTTAAATTTAAATATTTTAAAGAATGTTTTAAAACATGTTTATAAATTTAAATATTTATTAATGAATTAGAAGTTTCTAATTTATTTATTTATTTATTATTATATTAATAAAAATTTAATATATAATTTGTATGTTTAATATAAAATTGAATGTTATTTTTTTAGTTATCTATATTATAAAAATAATCAATGAAATTGTCCAATTCGGAGTCAAAAAAATAGAACGATAGAAATTTTATCGGGTTTTCGGGCCAGCCCATCGGGTTTTCGGGTCTGACCCTAACGGGTTGCGGGTTAATCGGGTGCGGGCTAATCGGGTTGTAATTTTATCGGGCTAGAAATTTTCAACCCTAACCCTATAAATTTAGCGGGTTATTCGGGTCAGCCCACGGGTTGCGGGCTGCATTGACATCTCTAATTACATGCATACAAACAAGCAAATTGCCATACTAAGTAACTAAATCAATAATTTTGCGCACTCACTGATATGTGGATGGGGAGTGGCAGTTATGTTTGTTAATTGTCACATCGTGTCTCTCATTCTCTCTCTCTCACACACACACATATACACAAAGCCTTCATCAATTATTGTCCTCAAACCACCTCTTAATTAATTTTATCATTTTCTTAAAAATGAAAATTTTATTTAAGATGAGAACTCTTGTCATGACACATGTGTATAGATTCCATGCAAAATCCAAACACTACATTCTCCTCTAGTTAATCGGACGTAGGAATATGTCTGTTATACTACAATTATTAGCTTAATTAATCGTCTTACACGTAAACTTTACAATTGAGATAGTGTTTATAGTCGCATTAAGTGATTTAAATGTTTTTTTCCTGAGTCATTAATCGTTACTATTTTTTCTTTTTGTCCGTCCGCCATACTAGTCAGACATATTTTTTTCTATTTTTAGTAATAGACCACACATTTTACTAACTCGTTTCACTTACTCCCTCCGTCCTATAACATGAGTCATATTTTGTTTGAACACTAATTTTAAGAAATGTAAATAAAAGTGGGTTGAATAAGTTCGTGGAATTATAGTCCCATTATTATATATTGGTTTTATAATATAATATGAGTGAAATAAGTTAGTGAAATGCGAGACCTACTAATCATTTATGGTAAAAGTGAAATAGGACACTGATTATGGGACAGACGGAAATGGCAAAATATGACTCTTATCGTGGGACGGAGGGAGTACATTTTATTATAAAACTAATACTTTCTTTGTCCTAAGTTACTTTAGTCGTATTCTATTGTGTATTATTCCTTCCTCCTAATTTATTTTATTTTCTATACTCCCTCCGTCATAAGATAAGTGAATCACTTCCTTTGGGCACAAGATTTAAGGAATTGGTAATTAAAGAATTAAAATGGAGAGAGTAAAGTGATAAGATAAGTTTTATCTTGGGACGGTGAGAGTATTTATTTTATCTCACTTTAACGCATTAAACACAACTTTGGTAAATCACGTGTAAAAAAGAAATGTCTCAAGTAACAAGGGACAAAAGAGTATATAAAAGTAGAACACACATTTTACTAACCTTTTCAACTCACTAACTAATAAATTTCTCAAAAAATCATATCAGATCAAGGTGTGATATTATGGCGAATGACGGAATATCTAATACTCCATTCGTCCAATCTAATATGACACACTTTCCTTTTCCCTTTGTCTCAATCAAGATAACATTTCGATTTTTAGTAACATTCTATCTCTAATTAATACACCCAATCACGTTTTCTCACTCCAATTATATGTTCAAATTTTTAAAATTCTATATCAACTACTCCCTCCGTCGCAACTAAGATGACACACTTTTCGTTTTAGTTTATTCCAATTAAGATGATACATTTCTATTTTTAGTAACTTTCTATCTCCAATTAATACAGTCAACCATTTTTTCTGGTCTAATTAAATATTCAACACTTTTGATCTCTCCATTTATACTTACACTTACATTTTCACTCTCCAATTAACCATCTTCTAAAATTTCGTGTCGACAAAGAAATACTCCATCCGTCCCAAGATAAGCGAGTCATACTTCTTTTTAGGATGTCCCACTATAAGTAAGCAATTTCTCATTTAGCAAAAAATCTTCGTTGTTACTTTATTCTCTATCTATTTTATTATTTATTTACTTCTCTACTTTTCTTTCTCTAATACTATACTCTCTCTATTTTAATTTTTTAAATATCAATTCTTTAAATTATGTGTCAAAAAATTATGCTTCACTTATTTTAGAACAGAGGAAATATATCATTTTAGTGGAGGAAGTAGAAAATTATGTCATCTAACGGATGGAATATCTGATTAAACAACAATCATGTTTAAATGACGTGGCAGTTAGTTTTAATTTAACTCACAGTTTTCATAATAATTGCAACCAGAAACGATGTCCTTTCATTATATAGATGAATTATTTAATTATTTGATTGATTTGACAGCTAGTCAATTTTGCAGCAGTACAATGCACCGAATTTCAGAGAACCCGCATCCCTGTCTCGATGCGGGCTCGGTCTCGTCTCGCCGAGACGAGACCGCATCGAGACAGCGATGCGGCACTCCCGTCCCATCCCGTCGCGTCCCATGGCCCTCCGCCTCGAGGAAGCTGGCGAGCTTTGGCGCGAGGCGTGACGCCCACTCACCGGCCCGAGAGTGGGCGTCATCATGCTGACGCAATAAATAATTTTTTTAAAATCAATTTTTTGAAAAAAAAATTAAAATTATGTGCTGCTTTTAGCATTCTAATCACTCTCTCCATCCGTTGTCCAATTTTGTCATTTTAGTTTGCCCATAAAAAGTCGTTCACTTTTTTTTATATGGTAAATAGACCACTCTTTCCACTAACTCTTTACACTCAGATTCTATTATAAAGCTAATGCTCTCTCCATCCCACAAAAATATGCACTCTTTCTTTTTTAGTCTATCCCACAAAAATATGCGCTTTCTAGTTTTGAAAAGTTTTTTCTCTCTAATAAGGTGTGACTCATTCTCCACTAATAATACTTTAATTAGTTTTTTTTCTCTATCTCTCTCTTACTTTACCAATTTTACATTAAAACCTGTGTTGAACTCAAAGTGTATATTCTTTGAGGACGAATGGAGTATATAAATGTGAGATCTCCATTCCACTAACTTTTTCTACTAATTTTTCTTCACATTTCTTAAAACTCGCACTGAGTCAGAGTAAGAGAAAGTAAAGCATGAGAAAAGATAAATTTTTTACCAAAAAAAGAAAATGATTAAACTGCACAACTCAAACAATAATATGAATCAACTATCTTGGGATGGAAGGGGTACTGTTAATTAGAAATATACTTAAAATTTATACTGAGAGGTTGATGCCAGTACTATTTTTGAGAATAATATCTCTCGCAAAGTTATATTCCAGTCGTCCATCTCGAACCCTCACATGATTTAAGAAAATCGTGTTAAATAAATTAATTGAGAGAAAATGAAGTAAGAAAACAATAGTAAAAATATAAAGAGAGAATAAAATTAGAGACTTGTTATTGCCAAAAAAGAAAATGACTCAATTATAGTGGACGACCCATAAAGTATTACGGCTCAACTATAGTATGACAAAAAGAGTACTTATATACTCCCTGCGTCCACGAAATATTGTCCAAGTTTGACTCAGCGCGAGTTTTAAGAAATGTAAAAAAAAAGTGGGTTGAATAAGTTAGTGGATTATAGTCCCACTTATATATATTAGTTTTATAATAAAATGTGAGTAAAATTGGTTGGTGGAATGTGGGGTCTACTTACCATTTAAGGTAAAAGTGAAATGTGACTCTTATTATGGAACGAAAAAAATGGCAAAATGTGATACTTATTTTGGGACGGAGGTAGTGTCCATGAACATGCATTTTGTCAACAATTCCTTATGCGTAATGCCCCACTGGTATTTTATGTTTCTAGACTTTATTAAGTACTCCATCCGTCCCTTAAAATTTGGCACCATTTGTGTAACACCCGTACTTTTAAGTACTAAATTAAAGTATGTCATGAAATAATTAATAAAATTATTTCGGGTACTATGTTTCTCGTTAATGTACTTTGGAATGGGGTGTTGTGCCTATGTGTTTAATGTGAAAAAGGAAACGTATTTTTTTTATTTAATTAAGAACTTTGGGAGACATGTTGAAGGTCTCGTTGAAAAGAATGACGACGATAGTGCTATGTTTAATAAAGACCCGTGAATTTTAATTATCGAAGGAAAATACAAAAAAAAATTAAAGTATGAATTTATATGGGGTTTTGCAAATTAATTAGAGTTTAAGTGTCTATCTACAAAATGGCTTGGACCCTAATTATTTAAAAATCCAACCAATTGATAATAATATTGCCAACTTGGGCTTACAATAACTTGAGCCCAACATCACTGAATTGGAGCCCAATTTCTCTCCAAACAAATGGGAACAAGCCCCACATCCATTTTTCTTCCCTCCCCTTCTTCCCTCTTGGCCGATCACCCCCTCCTTTGGAGACTCTCCACTCTCCATCTTCCACCATTACTCCTACAAACCAAGAGTCACCCACCACTTCTTCATTAACCTCTTCTCTAACTCCTCACAATTTACACTTCACAAAAGAAAGAGAAAGAGAGAGAGAGGGGGAGAATTAACGAGAGAGAGAGAAGAGAAAAGGGGAGAAGGAGTTGCTTCCACTTTGATTCAACCACCACCAAGTTCAAATTCTTGAGGTATAATCTCTCTTCCATCCACAGAGCATGAATTGTTGTATGTATATATTGCCTACATCATTTCATAATTCTTCCATAACCAACTCAAGCAATTTAACAATCAACTAAACCGAATGATCGCCGTATGTAATCGAAAGACTCAAAGAACGTAACTTGATTATAAAATTTCACCTTGCGAGTTGAATCGGGGTGGTTCGGAGTGTTGTCGGGGAAGGGATGTCGCCGGCGGTGGCTGGCGGAATAGACAGCAGCGGTTCCCGACGGCTCGGCGGCAGCGGCGACCCCAGCGCTCCCCGGCGACTCCAGCGACGGCTGTCGGCGAGCAGCAGCCCTCCGGTGGCGCACAGCAGTAGCTTCCCTCCGCCGTGGCAGCAGCAGCGGCGTCGCGACTCCTTGGCGAGACAGCAGCGGCATCGTGACGACGACGATGGGACAGCCGGCGAGTTGGAGGAAACCGATGGGGATGTGGGAATCGGCTCTGTTGCAGCCGAGAGTGAGAGAGAGAAGGATAGAGAGGGAGAGAATGGTGAAGGAGGAAGAATGTATGGTTGGGCCATTCTTTTGGGCTCAACTTTTATATGTTTGGACTCTAAAGAAAAATTTGAGAAAAATAAGAATGAGTTTTTTTTTAAATATTAAGGAGTTTTGGTCGGGGGCAACTTTTTCTTGGGCGGGGCAACTTTTTCTTGGGCCAAGTTAATTAAATCTTTGGGCCGATGTTTAATCGTGACGAAAGTATTTAATGCCGGAATAATTTTTTCTTTTTGAAGAATGAATAATTTTATCCTAAGTATGAAATAATATATTTTCAACGATAAATAGTTACGAAAAAAAATTAATTATGCGCCTAATTAATTTTTGAAAATTTTTCCGACGTCAAGGGAAATACGAGGAGCCAAGGGAGGAAAGAACGAGCATAAGCGGCAGACCGGCGTCGCACGCGACGCCTTGGGCGGCCGGCAAATAATAAAAAACGCACGAAAAACCGAGGAAACGAATTAAAAGATTTTAATTGGAGTGCATGCATTCTAAATATCTTCATTACCGAGATTTGATGTGAACTTTATGTATTTTCCGAAAAGGTGGTTCGCACGGCCGCTAAAGTCGGAACGAGAAGCTACTTAAGGAAAACTCTAAGCTTTTGAGGTGGGCTTTATTACTTAAATCTTTTTAATTGAAATTGATATGTTTATGGTGAAATAAGGGAGGTTTTAAATAGTATGTCATGCCGTATTTTGTTTTAAATTGCCTATCTGACTGTCTACTAGGATAATGTCCTACTAGACTTTGATGGTTAACGAATTCGGGTCTAACTAGGGTCTAAGCCCTACTTAGGCTAGTGCACTGATGGGGATCGTGAGCCGTCCCCTAGGTCGGCCGGTCCAGTGATCGAGTTTGTGGCCACATTCTCGTTTCACATGATGGTTCAGATATGGTATATGATGGAGGATGACGATTGTCCGCGCGGACACCATTTAAGGAATGATTTTTTTTAGTGTTTCTTGGCCTTTTAAAGTAAAACCCGAGTTTCACTCAAGGATGGCTTGACATATTTTAACGATAAATGTATTTCGGGCATGAGTTCACTGGGTGCATTAGGTACTCAGCCCCTGCATATGTTTTCCCTATGTGCAGGTTGAGCGAGCTCGGGAGGCGGAGGAGGTTGAGCGATGATTCAAGAATTGTATTCAATAACTGTTCCGGTTACTATTGTGTCTTCATACACAGTAGTAGCCAAACTCTCAATTGCTTCCGTTACTCTACGTTTTAAGAAATTCTTTTATTTCCTTTGAATTGTCAAACTATGTCATTCACGTTATGTACTTTCTGGATTTGAAACTTTGTTTGATTAATGGAATTTCATATTTTGATCGGTAAGTCGTATTGCTCTGATTGCTACCCCATTCTTCCCCGCTTCTTAATCCCCCTAGTCACGATTCCCCGTGCTTCCTATCCTTAGGAAATGCGGTCGTGACAGAATGGCATCAGAGCAATTTTTCCTTCCGCTCTGGACCGATAGTCGTTTATTCAATCTAGTCTAGACTCGTTTCGCTAGACTAAAAGAGTATTCATTGAAGGCTCAACATTCCGTCTCGCCGCGCTCAACAAGAAAGAAGGTAAAATGTTTTGAAACAAGGCATAATAGACGTGATAACGAAAGGGATATGTTTGAGATGTAGACTTCAAAAGCCTTAGATGTAGGTTAGTCATACATGCGAATTTCTTCGTTTGAAAACGATACATGTATTGATGGAACGAATGGGGCGTGGAAAGGCGTGAATTCTAGGGGATGATGAGATGACGAGACAAGGATAACCTTGTGAAGCGCGACTAATGCTAGATCGAAAGATTTACGAGATTACAAGTTATTACGTTTGAAAAATACGAAACATCTATCCTTAGATGATAACTTAAAAAGAATAAACTGTTACGACCCTTTTCCTTATGGAAATTGACAGGTATAAACACGGTAGCACGTATGACGTCCTCTACGCGTTTTATCCTTCTCTACCTTGCTTTATTCTTTTTCTTCGACTCGTTCCTAAGGGAACTCACTTTCATGTAGATGGCGATTATGATCCACGCGCCGCTAAGGGGAAGGTACGTCAAGAATGGACTGCGGGCAGTGGAACTGTACCGGGGATTCGAGAGAGACGAGAGGGCCCCTTTGATGTCATATGTTTCCGACTACTTGGCACTATGGCGGGATGCTCATGGGTGTGGAGTGAAGCACTACGAGGGCATTAAGAGGTTGATTGATGGGTTATCGACGCCTTGGAATAGGTGGGCCGATGAGGCTTCGCGGTCATACATTTGGCATAAGCTCCCCGACTATAGTGTGCAAGGAGACATGCATGGTTTTGTGAAGGTTCTCTTGGAAGCTCTGGTTGATGCTCGTGACGGACCGCCGCCCTATGCCCCACCTAGGAAGGAGGCATCCTCATCGAGTCTCAGTCCCTACAGCGGTGGTCGGTACGAGAGTGAGACGTCGCAACCAAACTTCCCCAAGAGGAGGAGGCTTGGGATGCGCACCTCCGCACCTCCCGCGACGGAAGTCCTTGTTGTCGACAAGCATATCGACGTAGCTACCTATGTGAGGGAGAACGATGAGGAAGAGGAGGAGGAAGATCCTCTTGAAGACGAGGAAGAACCCCTTGAAGACGAGGAGGATCCCATGGAGGAGGAGAATGACACCGATAGGATGAAGAACCCCTTGAAAGGGAGATTGAAGTCGAAAGCGAGGAAGGGGCGAATGTTGAGAGAGCACCCGAGGAGTAGAATTTTTTTTTCTGTTCTTCTTAGTTTTTGGATGTTTTGCTTTGACGAACTGTGTAATGTTTTCTTTTGAGTTTTGGTTGCACTTGTTGCAAAGACCATGTTGAAACACGTACTAGTTTTTTTTAAGTTAATAAAATTCCCGTTGTTTTATCGTTGTGCTTGTTTTTACCTTGTTATGTATGGAAAACTTGTGAAATCGCTTTTGGAAAGGTTGTGTGGTGTGGTGTGGTGATGGTAAATTCGGACTTTTGTACTAACGCGTGTGTTAAACAGAATGCCTCCCCGACGCGCAGCAGTTTATCACGAAAACGAGGCTAGCAATGAGACCCAAAGTAGTGTGGGGCCTGAAGGACAACCACCACCACCACCTCCACCACCACCACCACAGCCGGAACGAAATATCGAGAAGGAGTTTCGAAAGGAACGCCCTCTCGTGTTTGATGTAATGAGAGATCCAGCCAAGGCTGAAACCTGGATTCGTGCCATAGAGCGCATCTTCAAGTTCCTAAAGTGCACCGACTAGAAGCGCCTATCGTGCGTGACTTACCAGCTCACTGGGTCCGCGGAATTTTGGTGGGAGACCAAGCAGCGGACGATGACGCAAGAACAATTAGACGCTTTGACGTGGGAAGACTTCAAGGAGGAAGTATACGATAAGTACATTCCGAGGAGTTACCGTAAGGCTAAGGAGGCCGAATTCTATAACCTAAAGCAAGGGCGGATGACAGTGACGGAATATGACCGTGCCCTATGTGATATGTCTCGATATGCACCAGAGCAAGTGAATACTGATGAGAAAATGGCGGAGAAGTTTTGTGCTGGTCTGAGGCACGAAATAAGAATGGCTTTGACATGCCGTGGAAGGCTCTCGTATGCCGAGTCACTGTCTCGTGCGTTGGATGTGGAAGAAGCAATGCCACGAGAAAAGACAGCTACGCCTACTACTCCAACACCACCTACACCACAACAAAATTTCCGGGATAAGAGAAAATGGGACGGGAGTCGAGATTGACAACAAGAGATTTCAAGGTACCCCAAACTCTGCACGGGGCAAGGGAAAGCAAACTACACCATACCAAAGTAGAGAGTACCGTCAGAGAGCACTTCCCTGCGCCAAGTGCCAGAAGAATCATATGGGGGAGTGCAGAATCGGGACGAATGTATGCTACAAATGTGGTGGGGTTGGACACTTCGCCAAAGAGTGCCCGAACAACAATAACGCTGGAGTTGGGGGAACACCAAATGGGCCTCGAGGAAATCCTACACCACCTCAACAGCCGCAGCAGCGTCGCCAACCATATCCCACCCAAGCTAGGGCCTATGCTTTGGGACGCAAGCAAGCTAAAGCCGCACAAGGAGATCCGAAACAGGATAATCTGGCAGGTATGGGAACACTACTTGACATGCCTGTTGCTGTTCTGTTTGATATGGGTGCATCGCACTCCTGCGTAGATATTTTAAGACTTCCTGTTGATGAACTTGAACATAAGATGAGTGTGAACTCACCGGTAGGAGGCCTTATAGACATTTCACAATCTTGCTCGAACATAGAATTTATGGTGGGAGAACTTAGCTTAGTGGCTCACAACCTACATGTTATGCCAATGGATAACGTTGACATTATTGTGGGGATGGACTGGCTAGCTGAAAACTATGCCACTATTCGATGCCAAGACAGACAAATCTCGTTACAAACCCCGGGGAAGGAGCCCTCTACCTTCCACGGGATTTCGATGAATCAGCGGACTTGTGTGATATCGACACTTCAAGCAACTACGATGATTAGAAAGGGGCATCCTGCCTATCTCGTTTACCTGCAAGGACATGACAAGAAAGAAAGAAAAGTTGAAGATGTGGCGGTAGTACGTGAGTTCCCCGACGTGTTGCTAGGCCCTCCGCCTGATCGACAATTGGAGTTTACTAACGATCTGGAACCAGGAGCCGCACCAGTATCAAAGGCTCCTTATAGGATGGCACCGAAAGAGTTGGAAGAACTCAAAATCCAGCTACAAGAACTTTTGGACTTGGGTTTTATCAGACCCAGTGTATCGCCGTGGGGAGCACCTGTGCTGTTTGTGAAGAAGAAAGACGGAACACTGAGAATGTGCATAGACTACCGGGAATTGAACAAATTAACTCTCAAGAACAAGTATCCTCTACCGAGAATAGATGACCTGTTTGACCAACTCAGGGGAGCATGAGTATTTTCGAAAATGGATTTAAGGTCAGGATATCACCAGTTGAGGGTACGAAGAGAAGATATACCCAAGACGGCATCCCGAACAAGGTATGGGCATTATGAGTTTGTAGTAATGCCGTTTGGACTGACAAATGCACCTGCAGTATTCATGGACTTGATGAATCGAGTATTCCATCCATACTTGGACAAGTTCGTCCTGTTGTTCATAGATGATGTGCTGGTTTACTCAAAGAATGAAAAAGAACATGAGGAACATCTAAGGATCACTCTAGAGATGCTGAGAACGGAGAAGCTGTACGCCAAGTTTAGTAAGTGTGATTTCTGGCTAAAGGAAGTAAACTTTCTGGGGCATATTGTGACGGCCGAAGGGATTCGAGTTGACCCTGCAAAGGTGGAGGCCGTACAACAGTGGAAGGCGCCAAAGACCCCAAATGAGATTCGGAGTTTCCTGGGACTGGCAGGATACTACCGAAGATTTATTGAGGGATTTTCCAAAATTGCAAGGCCGATGACCCAACAACTGAAGAAAGGGACCAAGGTCAATTGGAAACCGGAGTGTGAGGCAAGTTTCCAGTTGTTGAAGGAGAAGTTGACCACCGCACCTATTCTAGCCGTGCTAGAACCGGGAATAGACTATGTGGTTTACACTGATGCATCTAAAGTTGGACTTGCATGCGTTTTGATGCAGAACAGTAAGGTGATTGTCTATGCTTCGCGTCAGTTGAGGCCACACGAGCTGAACTACCCTACTCATGACTTGGAATTAGCAGCCGTTGTGCATGCATTGAAGATTTGGAGGCACCATCTCTACGGAGTTCGGTGTGAGATTTTTACTGACCACAAGAGTCTAAAATATATCTTTGAGCAGAAAGACTTGAACATGAGGCAACGCAGATGGCTCGAATTAGTCAAGGATTATGACTGTGGCATTAACTATCATCCGGGCAAAGCAAATGTAGTAGCAGATGCACTGAGCCGGAAAGCCCAACCACAATTGGCTACCTTCCTCACTCAAGAAAAAGATTTGATTCGCGAATTTAGTAAAATGCGATTGGAAGTGGTGAGAACTCCGGAGACCGTAGAAGGAAAAATCACCACTCTAGTAATTACACCCGATCTGCGAACAAGGATGAGAGGAGGTCAACGAAATGATGAAGGTTTGGAGAAGGTTCGACTGAAGGTGAGGAAAGGCGAGCAAGAGAAATTCCGAGAGGAAGCTGACAATACCCTCACCTACGAGGGGAGACTATGTGTGCCGAACGACGAAGGACTTCGAAATGAAATTTTGACCGAGACACACGAGACTCCATATACCGCTCATCCTGGAAGTACAAAGATGTACCATGATTTGAAAGGATCATTCTGGTGGGATGGAATGAAGAGGGATATAGCTTCGTTTGTGGAGAAATGCTTGGCGTGCCAACAAGTAAAAGCTCTGCATCAACGACCCTATGGGAAGCTGCAACCGTTAGAAATTCCGGAGTGGAAATGGGAACATATTGCCATGGATTTTGACGACGTCTTCCTCTCATCCCCTAGCACTCAAAGCCGTCCGATGGGAACAAAGACGGCAAAGAGGAAAGCGAAGGGGAAGGCAACTGCGAGCTAATCCACTATGCCGCCACCGCCGCCCAATCAGTCTCTGGACAAGATCGCCGACTCTATGTCGGAGATGAGTATTACCTGGCGGATGAGCCAGCTGACGGAGTTGACATCGAGGGATACCTCGACAATGTCGGAGTTCGATCTCAAATTGCACCATGAGATAATCGTCTATCTTCGCGCCCAAATAAAGAAGTAGTTTTGCTAGGATTTGTATTTTTTTTTCTAGGACTTGTAATTTTTTTTCTAGGATTTATAATTTTTTTTCTAGGATTTGTAATTTCTTTTTACGAATGAACAATTTATTTTCTCGGTTTTAATTGTTCAACATATTGCATTTACGAGTAAAATATGTTGAAGTTGTGAATAGTGTCATTTAATAGTTGCGGCCCGGGTTGGGGTCTGTAGGGTTAGAACAATTGTGGCCTGAGACTGAAATTTAGGGGAATGATGACGTGGAAGGGACTTGAGGCCTCATTCCGAGCCGGGGTTAAGGATGCTCTAAGTTGAGTTGTAACACGCTCCATTTGTCTAACTAGAGTGCATTTTACTAAAGAGCAGTATCCACTATGGATGAACTACTGAACATGGCCCCATTTCAAAATTAATTACGACAAGCCAAGTGTACAAAAAAATATTCTGCAGTCAACCCCCACTCGATTCGACAATAAGAGCATGCACTGTGGAGCCCTCCCACTACACCTACAATGAGATGTCCTCTTCCCACGCTTCTCACATTATGCACAATTCATTCAATGCATACTCCTTTCTTTCCACTAAATATGACTCATCTTTTTTTTTTAATTTATCTTAATCAAGATGATTTATTACTAAAAATAAAAATATCATTATCTCTACTTTATTTTATCTCTCTTGCTATACTCTCTCCACTTAAAATATAAAATAAAGTTGCATAAAATCTCGTGCCGTCTCAGAAAGGGGTCATCTTCCTTGGGACGTAGGCACCGAGGGAGTATATAATAATAATAATAATAATAATAATAATAATAATAATAATAATAATAATAATAATAATAATAACTAATTATACTCCATTCACCTGTCAATACTTGACACAAGTTCACCTGACTTTGGTTTTAAAAAATGTAAAAAAAAGTAGGTGAAAAAATTTAATTGAATTTGTATCCTATTTTTATGTACTCCTATTAGTTTTATTATATAATGTGAATGAGATAAGTTATTGGAATATAAGGTCATTACCAAAAATAGTGGTCCCTCCATTCCATAAAGATAGGGACTTTGGAGACGGCACGAGTTTTAATGTGAAATTAGTAAAATAAAAGAGTTGTAGAAAAAAGTGATGAAGTTTGTTAATGTAGAATGGGATCAACGTTTTGTTTTGCATATTTAAATGTATAATAAGCAAACAAGTCAAAATCTTTGTTTTAGTGCACCGGTTGTGGGTGACGTTCACTTTAAGACAACACGGTCAGTTCTAAACAGAGGAAAACGGTACTCCCCCCGTCCCCAAAATATAGACTACTTTTTTTTCCATTTTGTGTCGTCCCCCAAAATTAGACAGTCTAAATAAAGCAAGTTTTGAACAAACAAACACCACTAAAAAATGTGGACCCCACAATCCATTAACACTACTTCCACTACCTTTTTCTCCCTCTTTCTTACTTTTTATATCTTTTCTCTTACTTTACCAATTTCACATTAAAACTCGTGTCATATACAACTTTGTCAATTTTTAGAGGACGGAGGGGGTATTTCACAACCTAGATATAAGCTTTGACTACCTATCGTGAAATGTTGAAATGTGAGTCCGTATATTTCGTTCGAGGTTTACTCTATGGAGTCAGTGAAAGATTACAAGCTCAGGAGTCCATGCGCAACCAACAAGCTCATCTCCAACTCATGAACGACATGGTTGAAGAAGTTTGGAGACGTAGTAGTCGTTGAAATTGTACCTCTTTTTAAGTTTTTTCGTTGTAATTTTTTTTAAATTAAGTAATATATGTTTTTTGATAGTTCTTTAATTTAGAGTCTAATTTTGCTATTTATAATGTGTAAACATAAAAAAATAATATTAAAATGAAATGAAAAATGGATCATAGATAGGGCATCCACTAGGGGTCCACCATTGCAGAAAGATAGAGCATGCTGATGTGGAAACCACTAGGGCTCCCACTAGGGCATCCATTGTGGATGCTCTTATACTCTCTCCGCTCCACCGAAGCTAACTCATTTCTTTTTTAGTTTGTCCTACCAAGATGACCATTACTGAAATAGGAATCCCTTTATCTCTACTTTATTCCATCTCTTTTACTTTATTCTCTCCACCTAACACACATAATAAAACTGCATAAATCCCGTAACACCCAAGGAAGGGGTCGTCTTACTTGGGACAGATGGAGTAGTTTTTTCAAAGTTTTGATGTATTCACCCATGGATAATTGTGTTATTGAATATTATGAGTATGTAGATCTTTTGATGTGGAATTCTCGGTGAAGATGCATTGATTCATTGATATTTATCCATTATTTCTTCATTGGTTTGCTCTTGTAGTTGTTTGGATTATATCTTGTACTTTTTCATTAAATTGCTTAGCTATCTCTTGAATGTGTTATTTCGGAGATAAAATAATTAACCTAGATATAAGAATAATTCACTCTTTGATAGATAGAAATTGGGAGAGTTGAGGTTTTGTGTGAGGGCATTGGTCTTTAAGATCTTTTGGGAGTTAGATATCAGGTATTTGAAGGGGACTTTAATCTAGCTAAGTGACTAACCTAGAAATCCTAGAGACTCCTGGGGTTTGATCCCCTTGCACAACGGAAGACTTGTACAAAACAAATAAATCAGATGTAGGATCTATTTGACAGATTATGAGATTAATCAATTCACATGTTAACACAGAATTGCATGCTAAAACGCAGATAATTCATGCTCAAAGAATATAAATCCTAAACATGAATTCTACGGTTTAGAGTTACCGATTTGATTCTCCAAAGAATCGTCGATTGCTCGAGCCATCTCCAAGTGATGATCTTCAATACTAGACCAAAATAAGTGTGTTTTCTGTCTCATTTATTCTCCTATTTATATTAAGTTCATATTGAGCCCAGTCAGGGATCTATGGAAGGTTTTGGATATGGGCTCACCCAATTAGCTTTTTACTAATTAAATTGAACCCACAATTTAATATAAGCTTATATTGGAATATTACGAGCAGCCACTACAGAAGTAATATTGCACTGCCCATCCAAATCCGAAATTACAAGTAATCCGGGTTTCCGTTTTGTTTATTGTTTATTTCCCACGCTTAAGATATAAACGTCCATTAATTAATTAATGTCTGCTATGGACTTAATTAATCAATATCTTATTTATTCCAAGAGTGTACTTAACAATAAACACTTATTTATTATTTATAGAGTAATAAAACACCAACTGGCCAGTTTTCGAATAATAAAACCTTGTTCAAGCTCCTCTTGAGGACATTATCAAACGAGACTCACCTCGCGCACGATTCAACATAATAGCAATCCTAGCACCGCTAGATATTAATCACCACTACCCAATATATCAGGATTATTGGGTTGCGAAAAACCCGCACCATTTGATAAGTCAAAGTAGTGCATAACCAATACCGCATGCTCAATGCTAACGTATGTAGATTAAGAAATAGTATTTTATCAAGACCTAGTCTTTCAGTAGATTGCATAAAGACACGTCTTGCTATTAGATCCATTCAGTGCTATACCACACCAAGGTCATCTTATTTCAGAAAGGCTTAGAAATAGTCGGACTGATATTGCAACCTTTCACGATAGGTAGTCTAAGCCTATCTGGGTTGTGAAATTCTTCTTTTTATTTTGCAAAGCATTGCATAGAACCGACTGTGTTACTTTAAAGTGGACGACGCCCACAACCAGTCTACTAAGCAAAAGACTTAGACTTTATTTGCTTCTTATACATTTAAATGTTTATAAAATATCTTATAAATGCACAAGCAAACACAATGTAATAATATATTAATTCTATTCGTGCGAAACTGCTCGAATAATACTGAATCGGGTTAAAAGTGGATTGTAGAGTTTTTCGTATACAAGCACAATTCTATTTGCACGAACTTGCTCGAAACATGCTTTTCAGTATACCAAACCTAACAGAGACACCAAAGGACCAGAGAGATTGATTGGATACTAGCTTATTATTGTGCACATGATCCTAAAATTCTGCATTCATTACATATTACTTTTCACGTCACTTTTAATTTTTCTTGTTTTAATTAATTTTAATTTACTTTTGTCATAGTAGTATAATTAAGAACAAGACTCAATTTGAATTTTCTAGTTAGTAGTTAAAATTGGTTTATAGTGCTTAACTTGACACATTAGTACTTCTCAGTGTTGAATTAGCCTTGTACACTGTGGGATTGCTTAAGTAGTAAAATAATAATGAGTCATGTTTTTGGCGGCACCATCGGGGCTATTTGTCTTTTTATAACTTAATATCATAATAAAAATTGAGATTACTTGTCTACATTTTAATTTCTTAATTTTCTTTCATTTTTGAGTTGTTCTCACCTCTTTGTTTTCACTAGAGTCATTTGATTTTGAGATCGAAGCATCGAACAGAAGAAGAAACGCTATGAGGAAGAATAACCGCATGAATCGAGCTCCCTCTCCAGTCCAACACTGGTCTCTTTCACCAAGAGCTCCCTCACCAATTAAAGAATGACTTTTTTCTCCAATACATGAGGAGACTAACAACAAAAGTAATGAGATACGCTAGGATCCATTTGTCATTCAACTTCAACAACAGTGGGAAGCATAGCGGAAACAAGTGAGTGACCAGAATGCGATACTAGTAGTGGTGCCTATTCGGAACCTGTTTGCTCATAAGAATGTTGAGGATCCACTCATTAGCAATTATATCAACGACAACACTTTTGAGTTGAAGCTTAGACTGGTCCAAATGGCTGAAGCCGATGCTTCTAAAGGAAGGGCCACTAAAGACCGTAATAAATACATCACCAAGTTCGACCAGATCGATAACACAGTGATGCACAATGAGGTTTCATATGAGATTATCAGACTTAGGTTGTTCTCATTCTCTTTAAGGGATGCAACCAAAGATTGATATAACATCTTGGAGTCTGATTCTGTTCCAACTTGGAATGATATGGCAAAGTTGTTTTGGAGAAATTTTGGCCACCAAGTGAAGCCATGAAGAGACAATTACAAACTATTTAATTTATGATGATGAAATCATTGCACAACAAGTGGATGACTAGAATGCCATACCAGCAGTGGTTCCTATTCAGAACTTGTTTGCTCATAAGAATTTTGGGGATACACTCGTTGGCAATTACATCAACACCAATACTTTTGAGTTGAAGCTCAAACCGATCGAGATGGCTGAAGCCAATGCTTTTGAAGGAAGGGCCACTGAAGACCTTAATAAACACCTCGCTAAGTTTGACTAGATCAATAACACAGTAAAGCACAATGAGGTACAAAACGAGATGATCAGACTTAGGTTGTTTTCATTTTCTTTAAGGGATGCAGCCAAGGATCGGTATGATAGCTTAGAGTTTTATTCCATTCCAACTTGGAATGATATGGATAAGCTATTTTTTGAGAAAGTTTTGTTTCCTCGTGAAGCCCTGAAGACACAAGGAGAAATCATTGAATTTATAATAATTAAGTCATTGCAGAAACAAGTGAATGACCATAATGTGATACCAGTAGTGGTGCCCATCTGGACCTGTTAGCTCATAGGAATGTTGAGGATCCACCTGTTGGCAATCACATCAACGCCAACACTTTTGAGTTGAAGCTCAGACTGATCCAGATGGCTGAAGCCAATGCTTTATAGGAAAGGCCACTAAAGACTCATATAAACACCTCTTTAAGTTGTTACTGTGAAGAACAATGAAAAGAAGGAAGAGATGATCAGATTTAGGTCCTTCCCATTCTCTTTACGGGATGCATCCCAGAATTGGTATGACGTCTAGGAGCCTGATTCCATTCCGACTTTGAATAATATGGTGAAGCTATTTTTGGAGAAATTTTTGCCACCTATTGAAGCCCTGAAGAGACAAGCATAAATCATTCAATTTATTATGATGAATTAAGAATCTACGCATGATGCCTATGAAAGATACAAGGAAAAGCTGAAGAAGTGCTCCAACCATGGCTATTTTGTGGGGCACTAGGTGTGCATATTCTAAAGGGGGCAACGAATGAAGTGAGGAGCCAACTGAATTTTGGCTCAAGAGGATTATCTCTGGATCTAGAGGTAGATCTTGCCATGAAGATGCTAGATAGATTGGCTCTAACGTTGAAGGATGAATTGATTAGAGAGACAAATCATACAAGGTGAGCTCTATATCAGACACAGATAAGATGAACTTGATGGCTAAGCAGATTGACCTTTTAACTAAGAAGGCCGAGTTCATGGGAATGAGACACAGATCAGATGAATTCGATGGCTAAGCAAGTTGACGTTTTGTGAGATCATTGGTCTTTAAGATTTTTGGAAGTTAGATGTTAGGTATTTGAAGGGGACTTAGACACCAACTTATAATACACGAATTTCTCACCTTGGGAGGGGTGTAGTTTAGCTAAATGACTGACCTAGCAACTCTGGAGACACCAAATGCAAGGGACATGAGTAGCTTATTGTTGTGCATTGGATCCTAGAATTCTGCATTAATTTCATATTATCTTTCACATTATCATTAATTGTTCTTGTTTTATTTTGCTTTTGTCGTAGTAGTATAATTAGGAACAAAACTATTTTCGATTGTCTAGATAGTTGTAAAAATTGGTTCGTGTTACTTACATTAGTCTCTGTGGGATATGATACTCTTACTTGTCATTGTTGCATTAGCCTCGTACACTTGTGGGATTGCTTAGGTAATACTCCCTTCGTTCCATCCATTTATGGAAACTTTTTCTCCTTCTCTTTTACTTTATTATTTATGGACCCACCATTTACTACACTGTTTCAACTACTTTTTCTTCTTCTTTCTTACTTTACCAAATATACATTAAAACATATGACATCTCCAATTAGCCTATTTATATGGGATGGAAGGAGTAAAATAATTGTGAGTTAACAGTCATCTTGGAGTTTCAACAATTACGACTTCCACCATCCCAACTAGGTTGAGTCAAAACTTTTAGACACGGAGATTAAGAAATTGTGTTAGAAAGTAGGAGAGAAGAATAAAGTAGGAAAAATAAATAGAGAGTAAAGTAGGTGATGAAATCAAGTAAGAGTCATTGGGTGTTTTATTTTTTATCAAAAAAGGAAATGACTCAACTTAGTTGGGACATCCTAAAAAGGAATACGAGTCAACTTAGTTGGGACGTAGGGAGTACAACATAGTTCTAAAGTAGTAGTCACGTGGGTTTCTGGATCGAACTTTAACTAAACACATATTCGAGCTCATTGAAGTAGTTTTTAAGCACTAAAAAATAATTGCAAATGAACATTTTTTTACTCCCTTCGTCCCAACTAAGTTGAGTTGTATTTTTTTTTTGGGATGTCCCAACTAAGTTGACTCATTTCCTTTTTTGACAAAAAAATAATATATCCAATCAGTCTTACTTTATTGCATCATCTAATTTACTCTCTCTTTATCTTTCCTACTTTATTCGCATCTCCTACTTTTCAACACAATTTTTTAATCTCCGTGTCCAAAAGTCTTGACTCAAATTAGTTGAGACGGAAAGAGTATAATATAGCTAAAGGCAGTATGTGTATTGTATCCTCATAGACTAATAATCCCTCCGTCTCAACTAAGATGACACACTTTCATTTTTAATTTATGCCAACCAAGATGACACATTTCTATTTTTAGTAACTTTCTCTTTCCAATTAATACACACAAGCACTTTTTTCACTCTAATTAAATATTCAACTCCCTCTGTCTATTTTCATTTAATACTTACACCCACTTTTTTTTTTCTCTCCAATCAACCACATTAACAAACAACTCCTAAAACCCCGTGGCGACTAAAAAATGTGTCATCTTAGCAGGGACAGAGGGAATATTAAATAATGCAATCTAGACTGGAAAAGGTATTATAACTAAAAGGAAATTAAAACAATTAATATAAAAACCAAGTAAATAACTGGATTGATATGACAAAATTGGAAATTCTAGAATACTGATTTCACTAACTCTTAATTCAATTAACAATTAATTTGGATATTTTATGACAAATACTAGAATTAGAAAGACGATCGCTTATGTATTCTAAACATTCTATCGATCAATCTAGATTATTGATAACATTTAAGAGTCGATTAAAGCATCATAGTCCATCTCTCCCATAAAACTAGGAACATTTGGGACAGCGTGGGTTTTAATGCATGGTAAAGTAAGAGAGAGATAGAAAGAAAGAGTAATTGAAGTATTGTCGGTGGAGATTGAAGTTCACCTCATTAGAGAGAAAGGAGTTATAAAAATAGAAGTGTGTTATTTTTATGAGATGGACTAAAATGGAGAGAATTTCTATTTTATAGGACGGATGGAGTATGGTGTGATTATTAATAAAGTAAACTATTTATTCTTTTTCCATTAATACATTCAATTATTTTTTTCCTCGGTTAAAACACTATATATTCTAAAATCTCATACTAGCCAGCAATCATCTTCTTTTTAAAAATTGGGAGTACCTCACATCTAAAATAATTTGTCTAGTAAAGTTCCCTTATTGCATGATTTACTTTTTTCCATCTTTGTGCCCCTTTCCTTCAAAACTGTATCCTACATTTTGATTAATTAGTACTTATATTTTTTGTTCTTGATAAACATAAATGCTTCACTCTCTGGGGGATGGGGTGTGTGTTTACTCTTCAAATGTGTATGAAGCATGCCATTACACAAAAATATAAAATTACAACACCGACAGTTTATACTACTTCATATATGAAGAAAATGGTATAGAAGAGTCTGAATGCTATTCGAGCCGCGACTTGGCCTCATCCAACAGCTTGGCCGCTTCGCCGTCGTTGGGATTCTCTCTTACCAGCACTTGACAATCTTGCAAACAAGCTCCCCAGTTTCCCATCTACCGCCACAACCAACTCATCAATCGCTACATATTTATACATATAGCATGTGGTTTTTCAGCTTATGAAATACATGTGTACCTTAGCGTAACAGTCGGCTCTTCTTAGTCTTGCTTTGCTATAACCCGGTCGAATGCTGAGTGCAGCATTGCAATCCTCTACTGCTTTGCTGTAGTGGTTGAGTTTAACCTCACAAGCAGCTCTGTTGCATAGAAGCAAGGCATTGTAGGGGGCATGCTCCAGCCCTTCTCCATACGCCCCGCGCGCCTCCTCATATCGTCCCGCCTTGAAATGATCGTTCCCCTTTGATCTTGCTGCGCTCAATGCTTGTGCCCTCCTCTTCGCGTTGCTTGCTTCTTTGTTGTTGGGGTCGAGCCTACACGCCCCTTCCGCTGCAGCCCAAGCATCATCGAACCTCCCTTCCGCCATGCCCACTCGAGCTTGCATCACTAATAGGCTTGCACTTGCAATAGGCCCGAAGAACTTTGTGCACTCCTCGGTGTCAAAATCTGGGCTGTCCGCCATAGCTTGGACCGCTTCTTGATGCCGGTTAAGCTTTAGCAACGCCTCGGCTTTCAAAGCAAATATCTTCATCCACACAAAAAACCAAGATATAATGAATTTCCATAATAGATTGAATTTCACTAATCTTATCTCTCGTTCAATTGTGTTTTTCTCAAAAGCTTGGCCCCTGACAATGTATCTTGGTCCGCCTTCATAATGCGAATATTAGATTCATCTCATGATTAACCATCTCACACTCACCCCTATGAATCATTTAACTTAGATAAATTATATGGTGGTTTATCTCATATTGTATCTCAATATTATCTTGTCTAACGAATTGAACATTACCTAAATAAAGATGGGCATACATACCAAGGGTGCAGAATCAGCACCGACGCTGGTAGCCAATGCGATTTCCTTGAGCAACGTTGTCCAGTCGTGTTGTCTCTTTGCCTCGGTGCAGTTGTTCAAGTGGCTCTGAACCTTTGCAGCCATATTCATTGCATCAGGGTCAGCCTCGGGCCCGGCCTGTTTGAAATGATACAACCCTTTTTCCGGGTCTCCTAATCTGCCAAAATATAAGAATTAAGTAAACCCTAAGGAATCGTTTGGTAAAGGATGATTGATAGGCCAAAACATGATAATAATAATAATACATATTTTAGGGTTTCGAGAGAAAAGGGTTAACTAATTACCTGACATAAAGGGTTGCCAATCTGTTATGAGCTCGTTGGTAAAAGGGGTCAATCCGGATAGCTTCTCGGCACTCCAATGCAGCTTCTAGAAGCTTCCCCATGGCGGTGAGCGCGGCACTTTTGTTGCTCCGGTAAGAGGCTTTATTCGGATCAACAGAGATTGCTGCTTCATAGAGAGACAGAGCCTCTGCAAAGTCACCATTCTTGTAATGCTCATTGCCTAATATCTTAAGCTCCTCCGGGTCCATCCGTGTCGACAGAGCCCTACAATACAAGTCTGACTTTTCGTTTTTCTTGGCCGACTTTTGTGACGCTTCATTTTTCCTAGCAAAATTTCTATTGACTGCCAATGTCTGCTCAATAGCATCATGGGGCTTCCTCAGATTCCCCAGATTACTATGCAGCATCACATTACCCGACGACGCCCTCACAAGATTTCCAGCCCCTTTTACTCTCTGATGTTCCTTGATCATGGTGTCAAGCTCCCCGGAAAGGCCCATCCCAGGAAGAGGCACCTTCTGCGCTTGGCCGTGGCCATGCATAGGCTCTACATTCCTAGGAGGAGTCGCGGTCTGAGGCCGATGGTGCTGACGAACGGGCTGGGATTTGTAGTTGGGGCCGGGACGGGGTATGACTCTGTCTCCCTGTGTTTGATCATTTTTAACATTAGGCCTTTGGACTTTGGATGATTGAACAGGGGTTGGAGAAGGTGATTTTCTTGGCCTTCCAAAAACTGCGCCAAGTAGGCCACACCCTGATCTTCTCTCATGAGAGCAGTCCCCCATGAGAGAGAGATTAAAAGTTTGGTTGGAAGGTGAATTTACAACTCATCAATCCTCTCTTGTTCATTTTTTTTTATTTTCGAATTTCACTTTTTTTTTCTTGAGTTTCTTACATTGCATCCGAGGAATTCGGAGCAACTAAGATTAAATTCTACTATCCTTTGTGTGGAGGGAAATCAAGCGCGGATCCTACAAGAAATGAGGCCCTCTAGATTTTAAGCAGTATAATCATAGTTTAAATATGTTATACACTTTCTATACTACGATCCAGATTTAGTAAAGAAAACTATCTTTAAATATTCCCCTCACATTGTGAATTAGTCATAGGTCAATGTTTGCTTTTCGGTCAGAATATTTTTTCATTTATTTGTCATTCTTTATTCTAAATTCATGGATATTCTTAATTTTTTGTTGTAAGTTTTAATTAGAATGTAGTTTGAGGATTTCATTATCGATTTTATAGTTATAAACTTAGATTGTAGTTCAAAAACCATGAACTTTGCATAAAATTTGGTATTTCTCATAAACTTTGAAATTGGTCTATAATATCACAAACTTTGTATTTTGTTTGGTATTTCCCAAACTCACTCAAATAATATATTTTCATCAAAATCTTATTTTACGCAGGCAACCGTGATACGTTTTATGATATTTTAAACTACATTTTAAGTTCATAACATGTAGGATAAAAAGTTAAGCTGAAAACTACGTTAATTTAACTGTGTCAAGTATGATAAAAAAAACCTCGTAAGTTAGTTAAATATAGTACTCCCTCCGTCCCGGACTACTCGCACATTTCATTTTCGGCACGGAGATTAAGGAATGAGTGTATAGCAAAGTCAACAATTGTGGCTGTAGGTGATAATTTTTACTAAAAATGGAAAGAGTGCAAATAACTTGGGACGCCCAGAAAGGAAATAAGTGCAAGTAGTCCGGGACGGGGGAGTAATAGATATGCCATGGGAAATACCAAACAAAGTGCAGAGCTTGTGATATTATATACCAATTTTAAAGTTAGTGAGAATTACCAAATTTTAGGCAAAGTTTATGATTTTAGGGACCAATTTTCCTGACATTTATTATTCGAAGACGATGGGTTGCTTTCAAAAATAAATTCCAAGATGATGGTCTTAACTTTAATATATAAATATCTTTCCAAAATGTATAAGCCCGTATGGTAAAGTGCAAGCCACACGATGGTCGTTTATTTTATTTTCCGGACATATATTTACTCTAATTTCGACTTAGATTCTAAACATTTCTAATCATATTTGTGTTGGGTTTCAGCGGTGCACACCAGAACTCCACATTAGTATAATATTTTCCGCTTTGGACAAAGCCATCCATCGGCGGATGCAGGTGGGGTCGCGCGGGGTCGGCCGCCGCCGTCCCCGGGGAACCGCCGGAAGACTCCTCCCAACAGCCCCCGACCCCACGGCATCCGGAACTCCGCCCCATGATTCATCCTCAGACCTCAAGCAGCTCAGCTTTTCCGATGAAGACGATCAGGCCGAGGGGCCGTTCGCCCTTTACAAGGGGTTTATTCCGACGATATCGAGGCAGGGGCCGTTTACGGTGGTGCTGTTTGTGACGCTTGAGCAGGTGAGGAAGTTGCTCAAGGATTTCTGATGAAGATGTGCTGATGATGATGAAGAAGAAGGCTAGTTTAGTCTTTTTTAGAATATTAATTGATATGGTTATTGTTTAGGTTATGGTAATTTGGTTTAATTTTGTGTTTTTATTTTAATGGGAAGAAATGGTATACTTGCGTGCTTTGATTTATGATGCGAAAATATGCGCCACTTTGAGAGGACAACATACATTTATTACTCCAATGGAGTTCTTTTTCTTCTATATGAGGAGTATATGATTTAATTCCACGTAATTGCATTCTAATTTGTAAGATCATACAGTTTTCTTTTAGTAAAGTGAGGTCTTTGAACTAATATATATTAGTTCAAATGTGTTTATTATTATTAATATTATTATTGGTTATTGGTTATTATCATCTAAGCAAGTGATACCTCAGTACAAAATTTAGAGTTATATTTAAGTACAACCACTTTAAATAGGGAAAATTAATTATTAGCATTGTCCCTTTCAAAAATTAACTTTTAAATACTTTGATGAACGTGATTAAAAAAATGTACATGTATGCACATTTTTAAAGTAGTACCCCGTTTTTTAAAGAGTTAACTATGAAATCAAAATTCGAATTATTATAAATTTGAATATTGTATCAAGGGCGGCATTTCAGTGGAAAATGGTTATTCCACTGAAAATGGGTATTAAATTTGAATATTGAAATCAAAATTCGAATTATTATAAACCAGTAGTTTATTGATTATCTTTTAATCATGTATTAGTTTTTACTTTTATTTTAAACTAGTAGTAACTAATAAATTTTTTATCTAATTTTAATAAATATAATAATTGCTTTTAATCATTGATTTTAATTACTTTTCATTAAGATTAATGGATACATTTCTTTTATAAAGATTTTGCGCTTTCGTCTGTTTTTCTAGTACTAATGTTGAACACGACTAAAAGATACATATTCATAACTATTTCCAATGAAATAACTTTAAGTTAGCATCAAAATATGAATACTCATAGAAGTCAATTATCGTGCTTAATATAAAATAGGGATATTTCATTTGTAATGTATTTTTACTACTATTTTATATATTTAAATATTATTATATTAATTTTCTCGTCCGACCCCACCATTTTTAATTCCTGGATCCGCCCATGAAGCCATCATAGTTTTGCTCTTGGGATACTCCTCAAAAGGTTTCATACTAATGGAGTTGGGGTAGCTAATATATATATTTGCTACTCTTGTTCATTCTCCAATGTGAGATATTATTTTCCCCATAATTTGCAAACATTATTAAAACATTTGAGAGGTAAGATTTGAATTTGAAGCCATTTAAAGTTAAGAGTTAATATAATACTCTTTCTGTCCCATAAAAATATATGCACTTTCTATTTCCCTCCGTCCCATAAGAATATGAGCATTTCCATTTATGGAAAGTTGTCATAAACTCATTACTTATACATCAATTTAAATATAACTTATACCACTATGGTCCACCATTACAACTCATTAAGCACTAATGACAATGTGGATCCACTATCCACTAACACTACTTTAACTACAATTATCCTCCTCTCTCTTACTTAGCCCTGTATGTATTTTCCATATGCGCAGGTTGAGTGATGATGCTGCGGGGGATGTTGAGTTGAGCTTTTGAAAACCCGAGTGCGTTGTGTCTTCAAACATTGACGTTACTCGACTCACGATAGAATCATATTTCCTTGCCTTGTCTTATTTCTTTCTTTTGAGTTCTAAGTAGGTATTCTGTTAATAGTACCGATGACATTGATCACCTTGATATTTTGTTCCGCTACAGCATTACTTTCTTTACGGTTAAGAATGTTGGATATTCTTTTTGAATATTTCATTTAATGAAGTTGAGTTTGAGTTTAATGTTGTCATTTATTTCCTACCCCTTTCTTCTTCCCCGTTTCTCCATTTCCTCCTCCAGTTAATGATTAAGTTCTTAATCATTTCCTCGTTTCAAGATATTATATTAAGTGGAAAGACAAAATATATTTTTATAAGAATATCTTTTAAAGAAAACTTTTTTTGGGAGACAAATTGAAAATAATATGTGATACTCCCTTCGTCCTATAAAAATATGTGTACTTTCCGTTTATGTCCGTCCCATAAAAATATAGACATTTCTTTTTATGGAAAATTGTCCTCTACTCGTATTCATTTGCATTAATTTATTTACAACTTATACACTATAATTCATCATTACAACTTATTAAATACTAATAATAATATGAGTCTCACTATCTTAGTAACACTACTTTACCTACCATTCTCTTCTTCTTTCTCATTTTATCAATTGTGTATTAATTTTTGTGTCATTTCAAATGCACATATTTTTATGGTACGGAGAGAGTATGTGGTTTAATACTCCATCCGTCACATTATAAGTGAGGCGTATTCCATTTTAGGTCGTCCCACTATAAGTGACACATTTCCTTTTATAGCAAAAAACAACACTCCATCTCTATCTTAATTTATTCCTCTCTCCTACTTTTTCTCTCTATTTTTTTACTCACTCATACTTTATTCTCACTTTATTTAATCATTAAACACCACTACATAAAAATATGTGTCCAAAAGAAATGTGTCACACGTAAATTGTAATGAGACGGGAAATAATTCAAACTGGAAAGATGAAAATATCATGACTCTATTGTGAGCGTCGCTGCCTTGTTTTATTTCTTTCTTATGAGTTTTAAGTAATTACTCCCTCCGTTCCCTTATAGTTGGGGCGAAACTTTTCGGCACGGAGTTTAAGAAATAGATGTTGAGTGTGTTAAATAAATAGATAAGAAAGTAAGAAAAAGAAAAAAGTAGAGAGAATAAAGTAGAAAGTGAATAAAGTAGAGAGACTAAAGTAAAAGAGAGTAAAGTAAGAAAGAGAAAAAAGTTACTATACATGGAAATGACTCAACTATGAGGGAACTTTCCGAAATGGAAAAAAATGACTCAACTATGAGGGAACTTTCCGAAATGGAAAAAAATGACTCAATTATGAGGGAACAGAGAGAGTATTATTGTAATAGCCACGAACTAAATTTCCGAGACTTATGGAATAACGTTGGAAACGTGGAACGAATTTATCTTTTCGATTAATTGATGTACGATGAGTATACAAGTCTCCAACCCGTTTTTGGGTAACACGATTTATAAAGGATGCGAATCTAGAAATTTAAAGAAAAAAAAAAGATAAGGGCCGAATGAAGTGAAAGTGCATCTGTTCATTTCTTAAGTAAACGAAATGCGGTGTATAAATTTCAAACTAAGCTGTAGATTACAAATGTTCGATGATGGAAATAAAGGAAACAAATTACACACTAATTTCTATAGATTTTTCGCATACATGATGAAAATGAAAGGGGAAAAACTTCAAAGTAGAGACACTATTCTATTACAAATGGAACTACTAGCTTCGGGCCCCTTTTAGCACAGGTTTCGGCCCAGATTTTCGACAGCCCGTTGGGCGGAACCGACGAGGTGGCAGCCTAGAGGAGATCAGTCTCCCTGTCCCTGCCAAACACAAACCCTAAACCCTAAATACAACTATGATGCATACTTTGATGTCTTCCAGGCTGCACAAGAAAGGATGTTGAACAATCCGGAAATCGATTTTGACGAAGATTTGATTGATTTTGAAGCTTTGCTTGCAGACGATATTTTCATGCCGATATAATAACGCGAATATTCCTGTAAAATCAGTGTGTGATTAGGCTGCACAGGTAACAGGTTTCACTTGTAAATTTGACATACTAATTGATTTAATCGTACAGTTTGTCAAGAAAGAATTTGGCAATAGGGTTGGGTTGGTATTAGTGAAATAGCTTGGGTCATGTATTGGGCAATTAGTAGTCATATTTCAACTTTAGAATTGGTATAGTTTTTTTTTTTTTAACTATTGAAATCATGTTCCAATGTTTGCTACTATTGAACAATTTGGTTCTGATGTGGAGTAAAGGCACAAAATAGACACAGAGTGTGAATAAATGACCTGAAATAACTAAATTTTACGGCTATCTTTTCCTCTTGCAAGGCTATGATATTTCGATTGGTCCGTACACAGTGAAACAAGTACTATATGATATTCATGCAGTGCAATTATTATATGATTTCGATCGGACCTTACTTGGGGCAATTCGCTTAGTTTGTATACTCATGTTTTTCGCTAGGCACGCCCAGCAAAAAATAAAAGTTAATCCCAAAAATCAATATCTTTTAAAATTAAACAAACATGTTCCTAAGTGGCATAGTTTATGTCGAATAAGGAGTGGAACAATTAAAGCCAAAAATCAAGGCAAGATCATACCTAGAGTAGATCAATTAATCAAATCTCTTGTGATAATATTCATTCCTTGTATTGACATAGAATAGTCCCATAAAAAGGACGTATATATATGTGGTACGCAATGAAATAAAATCATCTCTACCATATTCTTTGATCGATACCATAAACTTTTCTTCCAATGGCCTCTATATCGTTCAACATAATTAACTGTCTAACTGAATACTAATGTTATATTGCCCCACATTTGGTCACCATCTTAATACACACGCTCTTAACGTATCACGTAGACTACCATGGAAATCTGGAATAGCTCAGTTGGTTAGAGCGTGTGGCTGTTAACCACAAGGTCGGATCGGCAAAAATTTTCTTGATTCTTGACATCATCAAAAATTCACATCATACAATATTTAGTTATTGGAAATGTATAATTACTGAGGAAATAAAGAGATATCTAAATAATAATGTGCAGAGAAGACGAACAAAAAGAGCAAGAAAGAGTTGGAAGAAACAGTTCCATTTATGCTCACTTGTATTCCACAATTCCAAGGAGTTTTATGTGCTCGTAAAATATTGGTCGGTAAACACTGTTTTTTTTTTGTAATAAAAATCGAACTACACATTTAAACTTTATTCGAAGATAGATTTCCATATAGTTTATCGGGTATTAATTAGTAGGGCTGCTGCACCAATTATGACAGTGAACAACAAGCATTGCATTTTTGCATGGTTTATGAAATTAATCAATTAGACATATAGTATTAGGGAACATATGCGCCGATGCTAACTTTATTCTCTCTAGACTTCCATTTAGATATTATTCTCCACAACTACCCAAGCATCCACATTTTGTAAGAATAATGCGAACGAATTCCTCGGCGGAGCGTACCCACACACGCCGCCGCTGAGCTCACACCCGCCGCATGGTGGTGCAGTTGGACATGCAGGGCGGGGAGATGGTGACGACGGAGGTGATGGGGCAGGTGCCGGTATGGGTGGTGAGGAGGAGCTGGTTGGTGGGGCCCGAGCAGGCCACGTAGGGGTGGAAGCGGGGAGAGCCGGAGCCGAAAGGGTACTTGATTTGGGTTGAGCCGCAGGTTTTCTTGCATGGGGGTTCCATGGCTGAGGTGAGAATGATAGAAATCCATGAGTTCTATCTTAAAACCAATTGATGATAAGAGGAGAGACCCATGAGACTTATATAGTGGATTAAGCTCTTTGTTTATACCGATGTGAGATATTATTATATTCATTTTTATGTTTCAATTGCCAACACCCTCCCTCAAACCCTTCAAGGTGAATCTTGGAGGGGTTGGACTTTTTTATGATCGATTGGACAATCGGCCCAATTTTTTTTTCAATCGGTTGGACCACTGGCCCAAATTTTCAGCCCAGTTATACTGCTGGGTCAGTCATTTTTTTCGGTTTCAGCCCAGATATACTGCCGAGCCAGTTAAATATAACCCACAGTAGGCGACCCGCTCTGATACCATGATAGAAATCTATGAGTTCCATCTTAAAACCAATTGGTGATAAGAGGAGAGACACATGAGACTTATATAGTGGATTAAGCTCTTTGTGTATACCGATGTGAGATATTATTATATTCATTTTTATGTTTCAATTGTCAACAGAGAATAATGGAGTAGAAGATTATGCAGACAAGGACCCTATTCATTTTCTCTCTTAACATTGCTATGAGAATTGATGCCTTGAGAAAAAGGGAGAGATGTGTGTTATTTGAGGAAGGGGCATTTATTCTGTTTTCTAAGAGCATCCATGATGGCGCCCGTCCCGGCGTGCCGGAGTTCCGCGCGGGACGTTCGCCATTGTGCAGCGGTGACACCGATATGGACGTCCGCTGCGGACACCGGAGTTCCGCGGCGTTCCCGGGACGTCCGCCATTGCGTTGACCCCACGGACGTCCGCGCGGACGTCCCGATTATTTTATATTTTTTTCAAAAATTCTATAAATACGACTCATTGAACTTCATTTCATTCGCACCACTTGTATTAACGAGTATCTCTCTCTACGTTTCTTTTTTTATTTAATTTACATTTCTTTTTATTTAATGAAATTTTTATTCCGTAATTGTGGCGAAATTTTAATTCCGTAAATTGTTTATTCCGTAAATTATTTAATTTGGTGAATTTATGAATTTTTACTATTGTGGGAAGTCCATCGGGATGTCCTTGGGGATGTCCGCCACTGTGCAGTGAGAAGTCCTTATGACGTGGCAGTGCAGTGGGAAGTCCTTATAACGTGGCATGAGGTGTTTTTGGGATGTCCGTGGAGCCGCCGCTGGTGCTGGGAGAGAGTCACCGCCGCTGCTGGGAAGGAGTGCTGGTGCTGGAGAAGCCCCTGCTGGGGAGGAGTCGCCGGCCGCTGGGAAGAAGGAGATTGAGAGTGTGGCGCGGCGGGTGTGGCGTGTGGGAGGGGCGGTGTGGACTGTGGCGTGTGGGAGGGAAGCTCAGAGAGTGGGACTGTGGGAGAAAGGGTTTGTGTAATTGTTTTATCAAGTTTGGCCTTCATGTAACTTGGGCTCAAAATTAAAATTAGTCTTTGGGCCAGTTTTAAATAACTAAATTAAATAAGCTAAGCCCAATCGGTTCTTTACGGTTATAACCGATCGGTTCTCGGTTATAACCGAGAACCGATCGTGACCTTCACACGGGAACCGAAACCGAACCGATAACCGAAAAAACGGTTATCGGTTAACCGAGAACCAATTTTTTCGGTTCGGTTCTCGGTCAAAAATTAATAATATTTATGATTGAAAAAATGTGTTAATTATAATAAGTATTCATAACATTATAAAGGATTAAAAATATTATAAACAGTAACAAAAAGAGAAATATAACATTTATGTTTGGCAAACGATTTTATGCAATATTAATTTATGATATGAGTGGAGTAAAATAAAATAAAACAAATGACAAACATGAGATACGCGATTAATGATAAATAGTGGGTTAGTTAGAATAAGATATAAATAAAAGAAAATATATGTGCAAATGAGGATATGAGAAGAAAAAATCATATAATTTAAATAAATAAATAGTTCAATAATTTTAATCAACAAAACATATGTATTCAAGAAATAAATTCTATGCATGTGGAAATATATATTTATATTAAATATATTATGCATTCAATAAAATATACACTAACTTCAAATTATAATACATCAAATGTACTATAATAACATTCAAACATAAATTAAAATACATTCAAACATAAATTAAATATATTATGAATTGTAATATTAAATACTAATATTACAATTCATACTCAATAAAATAACTAATACTCAATAAACTATTTAATAAATTATATGAAATATAATTTCACAAATCACACAAAATCCTAATATATTTAAATATATTAAATATATTATACATTGTATAAAATATACACTAAATATTGATGATGAAATCGTCTATATCCTAAAACAAATAAATACTCTGCATGATTACATTATACATATGATAATTAAAGAGTCCATCTTAACTAATTAGCCCATTTCAAATAAAAAACAAATACATATATTTAATTAGCCCATTAACGTTATAATGACATAAACCCTGATTTTCTCTCTCCCATCGCCGCTATCTTCTTCTTCCCCTTCTCAATCTTCTTCTTCTCCTCTGTATTTCCCGTCTGCATCTCCAAATTTTCTTCACAAGTTCTTCAACCATCTACAACTCTCCATAATCAGGTAAGTCGTTTCTTCATTCTTCTTCTCCATTTTCCGTCTCTGTGCTCTCTCATCTCTCTCTTCTTCGAATATCATCAAAAAGGAAGGGCTTAATTGCAATTTCGGATGAGTTTTTACTCCACTCATATCATAAATTAATATCGGCCGGATCTGACCGTTGAAGAACAACTCGTCGGCGGAGCTCATCTGTTCCGGCGAGTTTGCGGCGGTGGATGGCAGCGTAGCTGAGAAATCGAAATTGAAATCGAAATCAAAGCAGCTGGAATCGGCGGCGGAAGCGGAGGCGGAGGGGTAGGATTTGAGAGCAGTGGCGGAGAGAGGTGCACAGTACACTGAAATGGTATTCACTATTCAATAAGTTTGTAGAACCGTGTATATAACAGGAATAGTACAAACTTCTTAGAGAAGCCAACTCTATAAAAATAATTATGAAATCTCTGTAGATTTTTGGCATTTGCTCCCATGCGTACTGTTCAAGATTTGCAGATTTACACATTGTTCAAAATGGTGAAAAAAAACACACTAAAATCAAGAAATAATGCATAGTTTCCCGCCAAAAGGGCAAAACTGATATTTAAAAAATTCCCAAATACTCTCACTTTAAATATTGATAGATGTCTTTTGTTTCATAACCCATACTTAACATGAGCCGTATTTAACATGATCCGTTTAAAAAATGTCAATGTTACTTTTCAATACCAAACAATATTCAAGTGTATAAAATGCAAAATAAAAACCCAAAATCTTAGCTTTGGGGCTACTTTCTGCCTGGATAACGGCGGCAAGAGGGCTACCCCTCCCGAACATGAGCCATTTGAATTTAAACCACTATTTCATCTAATTGCATACAATTCTTATTATCAAGTATTCATATAATGATATTAGTTGGAAAATGCGTTTCACATTAAGATGATCTGGAGTACTAATCTCATTTCTTGCACAATGTAAATATTCAATTATATATAATGTCATATTTTATACATTTAACTAATTATGTTATCCTTATTGAACTTTATATTATAGCTAGTACTTCCTTTGTCCCCATACTTGGCACCAATTTCATTTTTCATATGTCTTCAATTAATTGACACCCTTATTTTGTTATTACTTTTGATAATGGACTATACATTCTATTAACTCATTTCTCTCAAATTTTATTATAAAATTTAATATATTAAAGTAGGACTCTCGTTACATTAACCTTTTCCACCCACTTTTCACTACATTTCTTAAGCCTCGTGTCAAATCAAACAATGTCAATTAATTAGAGACGGATAAAGTAATATAATATAACATCTTAATACTAATAATGTTTATTTTCACTCCTTTTATTATTACCACTATAAATAAAAAATATGTAAAAAAGAAAAAAAAATAATAGGTATAAAAATAATGCTATTTTCTTAGAATCCAAGAATAACGTTGTTACAAAATTACAATTTTACTCATGTATGTCAATAGAAGTAAAATTTAGAGCATGCGTAACGCAAGGGGCCGGGCCGCATCTCGCGAGTCCCGGCCCGTCCCGAGCGTTGCACGGAGGAGAGTCACGGCCCAGGCCGCTCCCGGGGCCGCGTTCCCGGCCTGGCTAGCGTCCCGCGTCCCGGCCCGGGACGGCGTTGCACGGTGACGGGCCGCAAGGCGCAAGTCCCGGCCCAGCGTTGCACGGTGACGGGCCGGGCCGCAAATCCATTTTTTTAATTCGATGTCTATAAATACGAGCCTTTGTTGTGCATAAATCTTACGTGCATTCAATTTCAATCCTACGTTACATTTCAATCCTCTATTAACTCGAACAATTATACCCTTTGTGTCGGTGTAAATGGATTGGTTCAACAGCGATCAACGTGAGATGGAAGAGTTCGTTAACTCGAACAATTGGTACATACCGGCGTCGCCACCATCGCAGCCGACGCCTAGTCCGGGAGCCGGTAGCAACGTCGACGGAACATCGCCGGTCACCACCGAAGAGTTCGAGGTCAGTGAGATGGAGCCCGCTCAAGAGCGGGGCAAGGGGAAGGTGGGCGAGGAGGATGGGCCGAAGAAGTACAGTCCGCAAGAGACAATGTGGCTTGCGAGGAACTACATCGACATCGCCGAGGATCCTATCATCGGCAACCAGCAAACCAACAAGGTTTTGTGAATTGTTCAACGAATTGCGTTTTCGAGTTAAATAGGTTGGAGTTGTGAATAGTGTCATTTATTAGTTGCGGCCCGAGTTGCGGCCTGCAGGGTTACAGCAGTTGGGGCCTGGGCCGCAACTGTAGAGGAATGATGACGTGGAGGGGACTTGGGGCCGGAAATGGGGACGGGGTTACTGATGCCCTTATTCATCACTGTCAACAAAACTTCTAATTCCAATTTCCAAAATGAACAGACTACTAGGGATCGATGATTCGTACATATGAATATTTGGGAAATGTTTTGACAAAAGTCCTATGTGACGCAGTTCTAGCAATAGACGTCTACGCGGTCAAAAATGTTCTGTGTCGGAATGACTTGAAATTCGCACAGTGTTTGCGAAAATAACAATTTACTATTTTTTGAGTTTATTTTAATTTCCTAGTTAACGTTTTATTTCCATTTGAGTTTCATTTTCTAAACGTTTAGAGCATCTCCAAGGGAAAAAAGTAAATTGAGAATGCATATTTCTCATTTACCTTCTTAAAAAGGTAATTATACATTTTCAAAAAATAATGGACTCCAAGAGAAGAAGGTAAATGAAAAGCGCAAATAAAAATAACTAACCTTTTACCTTTTGTTCCAAGAAGAGGTAAAGATATCTTCTCAAAATGAAAGAAGGTATAATACCTTCTCAAATACACTTTTCTCTTGTAGAATGGAATTTTATATAGAAGAGATAAATATGGTAGTTATTCTCTTTACCTCTCATTTACCTCTTCCCTTAAACATGCTTAGAAGTAGCGGTTGCCTTTCTTTTACTATGGTTTTTAATTATTAATATTATTCGTGTTTTTAGGGAACTAAGGTTTCTTTCATAACATCCAAGTTCAGTCATTCATTTTGTCACTATGGAAAGTTGTACCCTTTATTAGTATGGTAACATGGGGGAGTGCAACGCCGACGAAAGGACAAAAAAAAGGAAAAGCTGGATAATATTGGAAAAACGGCGGGATGGATCAAAAAGGCAACAAACCTGGTGTACAAAATCCTCAATGAAGACATAATGTCAGCCATCCTGCTGGTGCCCGCTTCGGCGCTGATCCGTCCAGTCCCGCTGCCACTCCCACTGTTGGTGTCGATCCCTCCACGTATGGACGAACCTGGCATAGGCTAAGTTGTCGTTCCAGCATTAGCTTTGCAGACGCTGGACCACTAGTACCACCGGAGAATATAGGATGCCGCGCCAACTTGTGAGGATGGACCAGTTGGGCTATCCGAACTTCAGATTTTGGATGGTTTTAGAAAGAAGATTACTAATTTAGGGTTTAGTAGAATAAATCACCGGGTGTAGAAGAATAAGGAGCTAACCAGGATTACAAAAAATTGCAAAGAAAGCCAGATAGAATTTAGGAAAAAGATTTCAGATAGCCAAAAACCATTGTCCAACATTACGACGATGTCGCAAGTATCGTGCTAAATTCAAGTCATCGTGCGAATTTCCAGTACACAGAACGTTTTCACCCACCCACCCACCATGATACGATTTTCAATTTTCTTAATGAGTATGAGCAATATATATAAGGACGTGGGTATTTATAGTTTTTTCGAATTAAATAAAAAATTAAAACCCAAACTCTACCCACCCACCCACCGAACTTCGCGACTATGCATCTCATTTTCCATTTGCTTTTTACTATTTTTGGTAATGGATTCCACATTCCACTAAATTAATCTCACTCACATTTTTTTATAAAACTAATATAAAAGCAGGGACCCACCTTCCCCTAACATTTTCAACCAACTTTTTACTACATTTCTTAAAATTCGTGTCGGGTCAAAACACCCATGGAGGACTCGAACTTGAGACCTTTGGCCTCAGACAATAACATCTCTACCGCTTGGCTAACTCACACATACTAAACTGTGTTGGGTAAATTTTTTATAGTGACTGATTCCACCGTACTGCGGCCCCATATTCCAGAAACTCCCCTCCCGTCTTGCCTTACGGGTTGCTACCACTTGGCCCTACGCATATAAAGGATTTTTTGGTTGAAATTTAGTCCCACTAATGTGGATAAGAGGGCTGATGTGAATCAAATTGTAGTCCTTTATTGCATTATCTTAACATACTTTTTAAGGTGAAAAATGGACTCATTTTGATATATTGTAGGATAAAAGACCAAGCCCTACGAGAGAGAGGAGAAAGGAAAAAGGTCTGAATCTGATCAGTAATCAGCCCTTCAAGATTAATTTAAAATGTTTCTACAAGTCCACCATTGCATTCACCTTCGAAAGAGCTTCGCGTGGATATCTCGCACGCCTAAATTGGAGCCCGGTAGAAGAAGATACGACTGCTTTACGAAGATTGCGCAATACAGTGAAAAATGCGCGAACGAGCGTTTAACGGCCGACCTGTGTTGAGAGTCAGAAAAAACTCTCGACCGGGCATTTTCTAAGTCGCATTTCGTCCAATCGGGCAAATGTTACTGGGCCTGTTTTCAAGGCCTAACTATTTAAATAGCTGGGGCACGAATTCGAAGGCATCTTTTAGCAGCTGGAGACGATTTTTAGATAGAGAAAGAGGCTTGAAGTCCATTTTTGGGAGGAAGAACAAGATCAAGCCTCATCCACCTAAAATCAAGCCCCATATGGTAGCATTTACTTGTTCTCTTGTATTGTTGCCCACTATGAGCGGCTAGATTTTAGGGATTACTCTTAGTTAATGAGGGAAGCTTGTAAATATGAATCCATAATTTTGTTTTGATAGATTTCCATATTTTGGTTCTTATCTATGTCTTTATTTCAATCCGTGTTGGGTTTTTCTAGGAAACTTAATCCGGGAATGGCCTTAACTTCAATGTCTCTTTAACTTGCAGTAGAGAGCTAGCATAGATAAGGAACCCTAGGCTAAAACTGACCAGGGGATAGTCCGGGGTGAATCTTGTGTGTTGAAGGTTCGTAGAAGCCAATCCCGAGCTTACTATGCGACTGTAGGAGTGAGGGATTGGTAAGTAGAGCATAGGATACGTGATCAGCTTATCCTAGGTGTAAAATTCCACGATCAGTGATCAGCTGCGTGGGAGCATAAAATCAACACGATCTCGATAAATAATAGAAAGTAATTCAACTTTAGGATTCATGTGAACAAGTAACCCGAAACAAGCTAGGAGTAGTCTTCCCTCTTTATCGTGATTCCCTTGCATTTTTCCTTCTCGTTTCGGCCTTCAATCGCGACTTGATCAAAAACCCAAAATTAATATATTTTACTGCTTTTTAGTTAGATTTAATCGTTTTAGCAATTAATCTCCTCCTTGTGAGTTCGACACATTTTATACTGTGTTGCACGTCTCTATACTTGCAGAAGTAGTATTTTTAGGGATTTATTACTTGTTTCGTGTACGTTAATTGCAACAAGGGCTCGAACACGGTACCTAAGTTAACAGTATCTAAGCTCTTTGCCACTAGGGCAAAGGCTCCGGACGGTCAAAACTCTTCTTGTATTGGTGGACAGAGGCGAAGCCAGGATTTCGACATTGGGGGCCCAAACTACTATTAATAGTTGTGAGATAATTTTCGATGTTAGCATTGCTGGAAGCAAATTCGACATCGATAATAGAAGTAGCGAGAGGGATGATAATGTTAATAATATGATTTTTGTGTTAGCAACAGTATAAACTAAAGATATATACGATGTTGTTAAAAAAAGCATTGATGTGGAAAGATCATGCCTTATCATAAGACACTAATAACAAGTCTTCCTTAAATTATATAATCGACATCTTTAATGATAAAACTCCATGATGTAATTCAAGATAACTAATAAAGAAACGAATCAAAAATATATTAATTTCTATAATAAATGTTTGTATATTATATTTACAAATATTATTATATGATGTAAAATTAAAACAAGTAAAAATAGAGGCACTAGGCAGAAATAAAAACATAATCTCCCGAGGCATCAACCACGAGACCTCGTATTCAACTCAAAGACCAAGAGCAAGACCATCTCAGCTACTTAATGAATACGTTTAAGGCTATGACTATATAATGTATATAGTAATTCACGCAAATGGTGGGGGGCCATGGCCCCCGTCGCTACGTGGCTTTGCCACTGTTGGTGGACAGAGGGAGTATAACTTTAGGTTAGTATTAAGATATTAAGAGCATCAACAACGGCTGCAAGACGAGCCACCACAAGTAGTCCAAATTGCAAGAATTGGTGTGCTTATCATTTGCCTGTCTGCCCTTTATCTAAGTCAAGGGTGTTACGTATTCTGAAAATGCGTAATCACTTACGCATTCTCATAATACGTCACACCATAAATTAGAACTAAAGAATGTTCCGATTTCAAGAATCTAGTTCGCACTTATTACCATTCAAGGAATTTTGCCATGTATTGTCCGATTTTGTCATCCGCTCGAGTCGAACTTGCAGCTCAATGGCTCTATATAGTTCGGCTATGGAGTACCTGATAACCAGTTTGCTGTTTAAGCAGCTCTAGTCGTGTTCACACTTTACAATTACTCTTCTTAATTGTTACTACTATACTGTGATATTTTCATATTTCTCATTTAAGCCACCCTAGTCTAAAATTATTTTGGATTATGACCATTCAAATGAACTTAAATAGAATAGATATGGGACAATTTAATTGCCATATAGAATATAAATAAGTACACAAATAAAACTTTAAATAAGCAGATAAAATTTATTGCTTAGTTTGAAACAAATCAAAATTTAGCAATAATTTGATACAAAGATCAGTGATTTTTTAGTAATCCGATAGCATTGTTATAAAATAAATAAATGTACATGGCCATAAGAGTTATTGTGTTGGTCTTTTACGATGTTTGGATCAATGTACCATCAACCTCAGGTTTCATTCATTAAATTAGAACTTGCACATGAGATGAGAAAGGGACCACGAGACAATAAGGCAAATTCCAAAATAATACAGAAAATCTCTTTACGTTCACAAATTAAATTCCACTTGAATACCACATAGAACACAATTTCTGAGAAGGTAGGAAAACAGCATATTCCACAAGACTGTTGTTGTTGTTGTTGTTGTACTTACCACTTGCATAGAAATATTGAACCTCAGTTACTATAATTTATCTAGTATAGAAAATCTAAGAGATGAGACGTTGAGCTGCCATCCTCTTCTTCCTTAACCTCTCCGAAACGATGAAGGCCAGTTCCAGTGACTGCGATGCGTTCAGTCTCGGGTCGCAGTGTGTGTGGTAGCGTGAGCTCAGATCGTCGAATGTCACTGTCCTTGATCCTCCGATGCACTCTGTCACGTTCTGTCCGGTCATCTCCAAATGGATTCCACCAGCATGGCTGCCTTCTTGCTCATGAACATCGAAGAAAGCCCTCACCTCCGCCTGCGAATATCCCAAACTAAAAACATTACTACTACTATTCTAGGACTAAATGAGTCGATAAGTATATGAGACAACAAAGAAAGCAACAGCTCAAATAATGCCACACACCTAACTATTGTTCAACTACCTCAACTATGCTCCTAAAAAATGTAGTAGCTCGAGAATTTTTTCATTATAGTAGCAATTTTTTAAATATATGTAACTATATCTAACTATTCATAGTCAAAATTGGTACAACCATTTTCAAATGAGCAAACCCCACACGATTTCTTCAAGGCACTAACTAATGTTGATGTCAACAGTTTACCGCATTCTGGATTTTTCCATATAACATAATGTCTCAACTTGTATTTTATTAGACAAATGTATCTGTACATCAAGTGGTCTAATTCATACGGTATATAATTCATTTTCAATCTCTTTTGCTTTGAGGAAAATAAATAATACTATTATTAAGGGATGATGAGTGCACAATGATCAAAACCTATCGATCAAGTTCAACACCGAATTTATATACGATGACGGGGAAAGAAGGCGAACATACCAAGATTGCATCAAAAGCACGGGTCTTGAGTCCACAAGGTGCCTTGATAGTGTTTCCATGCATAGGGTCGCATACCCAGGTTACGATTTGGCCAGCTCCACGGACTGCCCTCACCAAATGAGGCAGCTTGACTCTCATATTCTCGGCACCCATTCTGACAATGACAGTAATCCTTCCCGGCTTGTTGGTTGGATTCAAGATGTCGATGAGTTTAGTAAGTTCCTTGGGGTCCATCTTTTGGCTCACCTGCAAATTGGATTCCATACATATCTTAGTATGCTGTGTAAATTGGTAAGAATTACTTCCACAACTGTGTTCAAGATTTCTACCTTGATACCCAGAGGGTTAGAAACTCCTCTCAGAAATTCGACGTGTGCACCGTCAAGCTGCCTGGTACGTTCACCGACCCAGAGCATGTGTGCTGAGCAGCCGTAGTATAGACCAGTCGTTGAATCTTTACGGGTGAGTGCCTGTTCATAAGGCAGAAGCAAACATTCATGGGAAGTCCAAAACTCTGTCGTTGACATCACAGGGTGGTCGATTGTGAGTCCAGCAGCCTCCATGAACCCCAAGGCTTCGTCAACCCGGTGAGCCAGTTCTTGATACCTATTGAACCATTCAAACAAGGACTTTTAGCAAATGAACAGCCTAAATTTATTTAAACAATCCACAAAATGAGATCAAACTATAGAACTCTGATCGTTTCAATGCCATTCATTAAGACACACCTGTCGCCCTGTTCGCTGTTCTCGACAAAATCAAGATTCCACTGAGTAACTCTCTGCATTGCTGCGTAACCTCCGGTAGCAAAGGCTCTGAGAAGGTTAAGGGTCGATGCAGCCTGGCAATAGGCCCTGATCATCCTGTGAGGATCCGGGATTCTTGATTCTGCAGTGAAGGCATCGCCGTTAATGTTATCACCCTTGTAACTAGGCAGCTTAACTCCATCCTTTTCCTCCATAGGATCTGATCTTGGTTTGGCAAACTGCCCAGCCATCCTCCCAACCTAAGGAAGACCATTCACACAACTATTAGTCACTAAGAATTTAGCAATTTGAATTCTCAATAGCCTAGCATAACAAGAGCATGCTTGATCGTCTACTCTAAAAGAAGGCATGAAAACACAAATTGTACATATTAATGACTTGTTATACTACTAATTTAAAGCAAATGTAGGTCAAACCAACAAATCTTCAGAGTTTATTTTAAATGGAATTGAAAATCCTAAATTGTAAGCATCTGCCTATCATGTTAATTGAGATCTTCATTTCGGTAGCTTCGATGTACTAATCCAGATCTAAAAACAGCAATTCGTTAACCTAATCTAGCAATGAATACATTTGATTGCAAAATCAATGGCGGAAATTTCACCTTGATAACAGGCAATTGACCACCGAAGGAGAGGACGACGCTCATCTGGAGGAGAATTCTGAAGGTGTCACGAATATTGTTGGCACTGAATTCCTTGAAGCTCTCGGCGCAGTCGCCGCCCTGGAGGAGGAAGGCTTTGCCGACAGCGGCCTCGGCGAGGCGATCCTCGAGGCTGCGGACCTCTCCGGCGAAGACCAGGGGCGGGTAGGCCTCCATGGCGTCGAGCACCGACTCGAGCTCCGCCGCATCGGGGTACTCGGGGAGCTGCAGAGCATTCTTAGTTTTCCATGTGAGCGGGGTCCACTTGGCAGAGGAGGAAGGAGTCGGCGCCACCTTGGCCGGCTCCGCGGCATGCACGGCGGAGATACGGCGGCGGAGGCAGGAGAGTGAAGGGGAATGGGCGGCGGCGCCGGGGAGGAGAGATTGGGGTTGGATGATGGCGGATTTGGAGGAGAAGGCAGCGGTGTTGGGCAAAGCAGCCATTGTCACTCTCTCTCTGTGTCAATCAATTTGGGGGAAATGTGGGAGAGGAGAAGAGAGGATTGCTCTACAACAAACTGGAATTGCAGAATGGATTTTATAGAATGTAGAGAGTAGGAGTTTGGTAGGTGGAAACTTTTTATTTTCGTTTTATTTTAGTTTAGTTTTATTGGGGTTGGTGTAATCATTGTCAAACAAGTTTTTCTGAAGGTTAGGTTATGTGTCTGTTGCTTTCCACAAACAGGTTGTTGCTCACTTCTTCAACATTTCTTTTGAATCATTTTAATCAAAATATTAAAATACAGTATGTAATTGTCATGTGTTACCTCAATTTTATGTCATCTTAATTGTCTTAAAACTTTACGTATTTTTTCGCATAATCTACAATATTGCATTCTATTATATGTTACTCTACTCATCTTAATCTAACTACAACCGTAGTATCAGTATGTATGTAGTTGCTGAGGTTGGTGGCAATTGGATATATATGTCATTACACACAACTAGCAAGGGCAATATTGGAATTTGATAAAAGAATCAAGCACATGCTCCAAAGATTCCAGCCGACAGTACGGTTTTCATCACTTAATATTTTCTTTTTACAGCAGCCAATGATTATAAAAAAAGACTGCTGTCCTTTTATTAACTTTATTTTATTTAATTTTTGAACGTGAAGTAAAGTGGGCATTTCACGTATTTGAAGCACGTGAGAGATTTCTTATCCCAACTTACAGGGCAACACATAATTTACATCCAACTACATTTTCATGGCCTCATGGGTTACGGTAGGCATGCACAAACCGGCCCGGCCCGCCGGTTCATGAACCGGAACCGGCGGATTGAACCGGCAGAAGGGTCGGCGGGTCGTAAGGGCCGGTTCAGGTTCGGCAATATCTTGAACCGTGAACCGGCGGTTCAAAACCGCCCGTTCAAAGGGTCGCACAGTGTAAAGTAGGCTAGAGGTTCGTAGGGGTTCAGGTAGGTTTAGGTAAACCGGCGGTTTTCTGGGAAACCGACGGTTTTCGTCAGAAACCGCCGGTTTGGCAGTCGGTTTCCGCCGGTTCCGGTGACTTTTCAGAGGCTAGGTCGTAGGTGCAGTGTTTAGGCCTGCAAAACCGGTCATAAACCGTCGGTTTTCTGACGCAAACCGTGGACGAACCGCCGGTTCCGGCGGTAAACCGGCGGTTCGGCCGAATTCAAATTTCAAATTTTTTTTTTATCCAATTTTACTCCTATAAATACCTCACTTCTCCTTCATATTTCCTTACCCCATTCTTGTATTAACAAGGATTTCATTCTCAATCTTCATTTCTCTATTCTCTCCTCATTCTCTCTAATTGCGCAAGTTTACGTTTCAATTCTACACTTTCTACTCACTACTAATCTACTATATATGTTGTTGTGCTCATAATTTACCACTTCTTTTATACTTCATACATATTTCATTCCAAGTCCATACTACTTTCATTTATCAATATGTCTTCTTCTCGTGGTGGATCGGGACGTGGTGATCGGGGCAAGGGAATAGCCCAAGATCAAAGTACTACGCGTCCCTCAAAATCTCGATGACCTAGTAGTCGAGATGTTATGGAAGAGGTTTCCCGATTGGCAGCCGAACGCATGCAAGTAAGTATTGAAAAATTTGTTTTCCAATTAATATTTTAAAATTTCATTAAATTTTTTTTTTGCGTTCATACTTTTAACTTCTACGTACTTAATATTTGTAGATAGAAGAAGATCATAGGACCGCCATGCTACTTGCTGAAATGCAACAAGGTGGGGGTAGGGGAGGTCGTTCCCAACAAGATGAGGAGTTCGACGTTACTATATCGTCGGACTCGGACAACAACGAGGATAGATCGCATTCTCGTATTCCTTCTAGCACCGGCGGAAATGAGGTGATGCCTCCCCCTCCTCCACCCGCTACTAACCCGGCAAAAGCTTTGAAATCGGACATTTTTGTCAAACACTACAAGAGGGTCCCGGTGGTGATTCCAAATCCTCACGATCCGAACTCTCAAGAAGAGACTTCAGAGTTTCATGTTTACTGCAACTATTGCGATAAAGTGTACAAATGGTCCGCCAGTGGTGGATATGGCACCCTCCGTCACCATTTGGTGACAAAGCATCCGGTAGAATGCGGCACTACCTCTACCCAAAGCCAACTAAACTTCCAACCCGCCGGCTAGGGTTCGTCAGGTACGCCTCTATTTAAATATGAGAATAAGAATTTTGATGATACAATGACTAGATTGGCGGCTATGAAGCATTTGCCCTTTAATGTTTTTGATGACAAAAGTTTTGAGGTTACCATGCAAAGTGGTTTGAATGTAGCAATCAAAAGAATAGGTAGAATGACCGTGCAACGATCTACCGTTCGGCAATGCTTGGAGAAAAAGGTAGAATTATCACGTTATTTAGTTAACTTGGGCCACAGGGTGAACATTTGCTCAGATGTTTGGACGGATTGTTTTAACCGTCATTCTTACATGGGTATTAAGGTTCACTTTGTGGACAATAGTTGGACTTCAAACAAGCGTTTAATTGGTTTTAGAGCATTTGAACCTCCACACAATGCACCCGAAATTGCTTCTTTGATTATACAAGTGTTGAATGAGTTTCAGTTATGCAACAAGATATTTTCTATTGGTTTTGATAATGCAACTGCCAACACCGCAAGTATCGCCGATTTGATTGCGGCTTGTACACCGGTAATTGGAGGTAAGTATTTTCATCAAAGATGCATTTTCCATATTTTAAATTTATGTGTACAGGATGCGCTTGAATTATGACAAAAGCATGTTTCTCCTATTAGAAATGCAGTTAGATTAATCCATCAAAAGCCACCTATTGGCAAAGCATGGAAGAAATATTGCCATCAAAAGAATGTCAGGTACACGAATTTTACTATGGATGTGTCTCATAGATGGAATTCGACATATGATTGTCTGAATTCTACTTTGACACATAAAGATGCTTTATGTGATTTTTATAGAACTAATCCCTACCGTGATTTATATCTTTCGCATAGTTGTTGGGATAACAGTTTGGCTTTATTTAAATTGTTCAAATATTTTAAAAATGCTACTGTTGAATTGTCGGGTGTTTATTATTGCACTGATGTTCGTGTTTTGGAGCATTGCATGTACATATCCCTTGGTTTTAAAACTGCAATGAAAAATGCTTCCTCTTCTCCCGAGTTAATGTGCGTTTTGTATTATATGATTGAAAAATGGCTCAAGTATTTCAGTGAGATTCCTAACGTGTTTTTGATTGCAAAGGTATTGGATCCAAAATAGAAATTAGCAGGTACCTCTAGAATTTTAGATTTTTATTATAACAATTTGAGTTCAATTGATCTTGGTCCCCTTCAAGCAATCCAATCCGATACCAGTGACGAATTTGGAGTCGACCTCTCAGAAACCTTTCAAATAAACCTCCCGGACCGGTCAGTTGTGCAACAAAACCTCGAGTTTAACTTGCGCTCTCTCTACACCGAATATGAAACCAAGTATAACACCACTCACCAAGTCAGAAGACCCCCTCCTCCACAACATAACTATGGCTTTGCATTTCAAGCCGATTATGATGACCCCGACGCGCAATCCCAACTAGCCGACCTATACAACTACAGCACCGGCGGAAGGTCCTCAGGTATGGTCAGTGAATTAGATTTATATTTTGATTCACTCTTTTCCTTTGGTGATGAAGGTCCTACTCCTCCCGCCCAAATTGACGTCCTCGATTGGTGGGGAACCCACGAGAAAGATTTTCTCATCCTTGCTTCAATGGCCAAGGAGATTTTTTCTGTTCCGGCTTCCACCGTAGCCGTCGAGTCCGCTTTTAGTGTTGGCTCGCGCGTGTTGGATGAATCAAGAAGTAAGCTCTCGACGAAAAATATGGAAGTCGTGATGTTACTTGATGATTGGGCCAAAGCTGACGTCCGAGAACAAGAAAATGATTGGGATGATCGTCAAGAGGGATCACAAGATGAATTCACCGGGGATGAAGCTTAGGCCAACCGTCAACCGCCGCCGGCCAAGCCAAATAGGTAAGTAAGGTAAGAGAACTACGTGGACTTTGATTCCCTAATGCAAATGAGCAATTGAGATACGTAGGCACCTCAACTTAAATTTTAAATTTAAGTTGAGCTCAAGTCTTTTTTCTTTTATTTCTTTTTTTTTCCCATTAATTCCTACTTTAAAACTATGCAAATACAATTACATAATTGTATTTGTATATACTCTAGTCGATGAAGTATATTTCTCTATACGGCTAAATGAGGGAAACTTTTGACAATTCTACTATAATTGTTGATTGTTAGACGAAACTCAACATTTAAAGTTGAATTGCTAAAGGTGTCCTTAATTTAGTTATGTAGAAAGATCTTCTTCGCCGGTTAAGAGTATATATATAATACACTTATACGTTTAAGAACTTCAACGTCGTTCTTGTCATTTGTAATTAGTTGTTGACTAGTAGTCTCATTTGATTTTAAATTTTGTTTAAGACTTCAAGACCGGCATATGTTTTCGATTTGTAATTGTTGTAACTTGTAAACATGCAATTTCAATAAAATTGCAACTTTAGTCATATTTTTTTTCAATTTTATTTACTCACATTTCATACATAAACAACTTTGAAAGTGTAATGTAATTTGATTAAAAATTGAATAGTTGAAAAATGCAAAAAAAAAAAAAGTCGACGAACCGTCGAACCGGCCCGGAACCGGCGGTTCAAGCCGAAAACCGGCGGTTTTGAACCGCCGCGTAAACCGCCGGGAGCTAGGCGGGCCGGTTCAGGTTCAAGCATTTCCTTAACCTTGAACCGCCGGTTCATGACCCTGACCCGGCGGTTCGTGACCCTTGTGCACACCTAGGTTACGGTAATAGTATTTCAAATTTGGTAAAGCTTAGCCGTCTCATTATAGCCCTCCACATTCATATTCCACACGAGGTATAAGGCTATCTCCGAGACTCCAACCATTTATACTAAATTCACATTCATTTTTTTATGTTTGTCATACTTCTTTCGTCTCATAAAAGATGTCATATTTGTGAGACGGCACGGAGTTTTAGAAAGTTTTTGTTTTGCATGTGAAGCGGAGAGAGAAAATATAATTTTTATATTTTTGTGAGAGAGAACTTTTTTCTAAAATTGGAAATATGACATCTTTAGTGGGATAAACTAAATACAAAGTGTGTCATCTTTTATGGGGTGGAGCGTTCCAACTAAATTGAATTATATTCACTTTTGGGACGTCTCAACAAAGTTGAGTCATTTCTTTTTTTAACAAAAAAATAAAATATCTAATCACTCTTGCTTCACTTCATCACCTACTTTACCTCTCTCCTATTTTGTCTTATTATCATATAACTCATTCAATATAATTTCTTAATCTTCGTGTCCAAAAGAAGTGACCCAACTTAGTTGGGATGAAGGGAGTATTAGGTTTACTCCAACCATTACACCAAATTCAAATTTTACACCATTTTAGAGTATATATGTCTTACAAAATTTTTGCAGTAGCACCATATTTAGTGTTCTATAGAAAAACTCAAAAATGGATTTGAGTTTAGTGTATAGTTGAAGAAATTTTCTACATAAAAATGAGTTTTGGTGTATGATTAGAGATGGAAGCAAGGGTGAACACAAAAAAATATCTTAGCAGAAGGCTTATTTTATATTTGGACATCTCTAAATATATATATTCCCTCTGTCTCACAGTACGTGGTGCATTTTTTTGGCATAAGATTTTAGATAGTGTTATAGTGGTCAGGTAAATAAAGAATAAAATAGGAGGGAGAAAAAAATAAAGAAAAAAAATGAGAGATAGTGTTCCTTTTTTACCAATAAAGTAAATGCATCAACTTAGTTGAGACGATCCAATGAAGAATATTCTCAATCCGAAAAAGGAGTGTCTCTCTTGAGGTAGGACGAAGAAAATAATATATTAGGGCATCCACAATGGGACGCCCGATGGCACGCCCGATGCGTGCCATCGTCCGCGGGCGCCATCGTCCGCCCCACTGTGGGTGTCCGCCATCGTCCGCGCTCTACGCCTACGCCTGATGCATCGTCCGCGGTTGAGACTATCATCCGCGCCATCGTCCTCGCCATCGGGCGCCCTATTACGGGATCGGCGGACGATGCCACGTGTTTTTTAATTTTTGTATAAATACCCCTACCCCACCTTCATTTGTAACGTTTCATTTTCACGATTTCACTCTCGAAACTCACATTTTTATTATTTTGACGAAATGGATGCAAGTCCCAACAGTCCGATGTTTGGGGAGGCTCGTTGGCCGGGTACAGAACCCGACGAATATCGGCCGTTCGACGCCAACGCACAGTACGATACCGAATACAGCACAGAATCGTACAGTTCGTCTGACATGAAGCCGTCACCACACCGACCCGTCGCCCCTTCCCGACGTGCCGCCGCCGCCGACGACACCCCATCCGCCACAGCCGCCGCCACCCCATCCACTTCCGCCCCCGCGAAAAAGAAGCGGAACCGGCAGCGCGCGCAGAAGTTGCCACCTTCGGTAGTATGTGAAGAGTACTCCCCGGCCGTACAAACTACCAGTCGGATGAAACCCTCGTATTGGCGAGGTGTTGGGTGGATATATCGGAGGACCCGATATTCGTGAACAACCAGAGGCAGCAGGCGTACTGGGAGCGCATCGCCGAGTGCTACAATGCGGCGAAGCCGCCAAGCGCGTACAAGCTCCAACGGGAGCAGCTCCGCAAGCACTGGGACCAGGTGAAGAAACAAATCAACCTGTTCTCGTCGGAGTACGAGAAGTGCGTGAGGGAGCAGCGGAGCGGCGAGAGCTTGAACGACGTGCGCGCTAAAGCGTTGTTGTCGTACCAGTCCCTGTACGGTGACTTCAAGCACTAGGCCATCTGGGCGCTCTTGAGGGACAAACAGAAGTTCCAAGGCGGGATTCTGCACATCGGGGCGACAAAGAGGACGAAGACCACAGAAGCTGGTGGTTACACAAGTAGCGAAAGCGGAACTCATCCGGTGGACCTCAACCGGACGTACATGGAGGACGATAGTACCGGCACACCGATGTCCTCCCTGCGTCCCATAGGCGTCAAGGCTGCGAAGGCCGAGGGAAGGCGGCGGTGACATCATCCTCGACCGCCGCCGCGCCATCGCTGATCTCGGTCCCGATCCCAGCCCCGAGCGCGACGGCCGCTGCGTATGAGTCGTTGGCAGCAGCCTCGATGGAGAAGACGTTGTTGCAGACGCACAAGGCCCTCAAGAAGTGTACGGACCCCGCCGAAGCCGAAATTCTTCGGGGGTTGATCGATGAGTTGCGCCGGAAGTTGGGAATTGCGTAGATTAGCCAACTTGAATCGTGTAACTTTTGTGTATTTATTAATGCAATATTCGCCGGTTTTTGGTTACTCGTTGTGTTTTTAAATTAGTTTGCATTATATATTTGAAAACATTTAAATTAATTAACAAAACAATATTAAAATATATAGGGCGCGCCTTAGGGCGCCCCATTGCAGGTGGGAGGGTAGGGGGATAAAACTGCTGACGTGGCGCGCCTTAGGGCGCCCCATTGTGGATGTCCTTACATTTTTTTCTATCTCATTGTAATTTAGGTGTTTAGTTAAATATGTAGATTAAAGAATGAATGTCAATTGACTTCAGTAAAGATTAAATAAATTAGCAAGATCAAATATGTTATTTCTCGTACATAAAAATATGTGCATTTTGTAGGGATCTGATCACTTGGGATTCACTAATTAGTGGGACCTCTTTTGTATTACACCGCTACTGAGATGGCTAATCTCAAAAGGAACAAGCCAAATACAAAGAACCAAACGAGATTACAAGAATTCTAAGTACTCCCTACGTCCCAAAGAAGATGGCATACTTGGGAGATGGCACGAGATTTTAGGAGATGTTGTTTTGTGTGTTAAACTGCTGAGAGAAAATATAATTTTATAATTGATGTGAGAGGAAACTTTTTCCAAAAGAGGAAATGTGACATCTTTTGTGGGACAAACTAAAAAGGAAAGTGTGACATCTACTATGAGACAGGGGGAGTACTAAAGATACAAACGGAAACTCTAGCTCTAAGTCAGTCTTCCACCAGACTAAATACCATGCTCCATCCGATTGTATGCCTGCATAGAGGTGCCCACGGTTCCGGAACCGGCGGTTATGGTTCGGAACCGCCGGTTCCGGTTTTGAAAATTGCTGACCCGGAACCGAACTGAGAGGGTGTTTCGCGGTTACGGTTATGGTTCCAAAACCGCCTGTTTCAGTTTCGGTTTCGAACCGACGGTTCTCTGGCAGTTTTTCACGGTTTCGATCCGTCGATTTTTTTTTTGCAGTTCCGGCTTGGTTTCACGGTTTTTCGGTGGTTTTTCACGGTTCCGGCACTGTTTCCGTTTGAAAACTTTTGAACCTGAACCAAACCACGGTTCAAAAATCAACAGTTTTAGTTAGTGTAAATTCTCACTGTTTCAGTTTGGAACCGTAACCGCGGTTACGGTTTCGGTTTTAACCAAAACATCTACTATGCCTGCACACTCAGTAGAACCGTTAGTAATAAAGACAAGACTCCGTAGAGTCTAACACTAAACAATAGAATACACAGAAATCAGAGATTCGAAGGATATGGTTAAGGTCACAGCATTGACTGCACTAGGCCACGGATCTCCCCAAATCTCTACCGAAAGTTACAAAGGAGAAATCGTTGAACGTATTAAGCATCAGAGATCAGAAACCCTAGATCTCACCGACTACCGCACCCCACGGCCTTCTCACACACAAATCAACACAAATCGCTTGAATATCTGCCTCACAACACCAGAACTCTCAAGAATATCTCCAATCACAACCAGATCCAACACTGCAGTAATATCTAACCCTAGATCATAGTAGGATACCGAAGAGGTGACCTAACTCAAGATCTAAACCGAAGGATCTCTCTAAAACCGAGAATCATCGGTAGAAACAGAAGATCGAAGAAGATGGGCGGCGACAACCGCCGGAAAAGATGAGAGGGAAAGTAGAGAGAGAAGGCAGGGCGTATCACAAGAGAGAGAGAGAGAGAGAGAGTATCAGTTAGAATGAGGGAAGAGAGAAAGGTGCGGAGTACATAACTCAGCAAACAAACACATCTCTCATCCAACGGCTGACATCCGTGATCCGCGTGGAGGTGCACACGTGGCGGCCATCGGTGAGGTCTGGTTAATGGATTAAATGAGACGGGTCACAAACGCATTGGGCTTTATTTAATTCCAGCGGGCTTAACATAATATTAGCCCAAGCAAATATTAAGTAACAACCCAACACCAAAGATGGAGTCCAATATTCAACACATTTCATTTTTAGAAAATTATCCCAATATATTACTCCTATACATTAACTTATTTATAGTTTATACCATCATTAAACACTACTAATAATGTTGATCCAACTATCCACTAACACTACTTTAACTATCATTCTCCTCAATTTTTTTTAATTCCTGTGTCATATCAATTATCCATATTTTTATGGGACAGATTGAGTATTCTTTATTATAATGAGAAACAATTCAAATACTATAATTAAAAAATGATTACGACGACTCAACTAAAATACGACAAAAATAATACTTAGGACACTTTTGATAGACTAACTATGTTTCGTCTAGGTAGGATAATAACCATGGCATATATTTTAGTTTGTGCTAGTTAGATAGCTTGTTGACGTGTTTAATAGCTAAGTTAAACGTTCACATTATTATGAATCCATATTTAGTATAAAAGATAGAAAAACATGTTAAATTTTTGTTGGAAAAATAACCTCCATCAAAATAATAATCAAATTTACGAATATTTATATGGTCATTTGATTGACTGATTATAAATATAGTACTCCCTCTTTTATTGTGGTAGAGACATTTCTTTTAGGTATAAAATTTAAGAAAATTGTATTAAGTGAGTTAAGGAAAGAGAGAATAAAGTAGGAAAAATATAAAATAAGAGGGATGAAGAGATAATAAAGTAAGAGAGAATAAAGTAAGAGAGAGGAGATTGTTACTTTACTAAAAAAAGAAACTACTCAACTGCAGTGAGACAATCTAAAAATTAATAAGACTCAACTACAAAGAGACGAAGGGAACATGTATATTTCAGGCGAGATGAACTCGTCACTAAAGCATAATTATCAGCTAAAATATTAAAAAATAAATAAAGATATAAATGCACAATGTTAGAAAGAAAATGGTTTTCATCAAGTGAAACTTAAACAAATATTCTAAAAGAATCAAAAGTATAAAAGAGTACTCCACAAAAATAAGGATGGAGGGCATTAACAAAAATTCCTCCTATTATCTAGATATATGACACGGATCACTAAAACATATTAACCCATCAAAATGGTGGATTAGTTTTTCTTTGTGAAGCATGGTGGTGTGGACTAAGACCATCTCCAATGATACATTAATATCTAGAATGGGATAAGTAATTAGCTCTAATAGTACTCTAAAATCAATCCTATTTTTGGTTTTTGAGGTAATGACACAAAAACGGAAAAAGATTGAAAACAATAGAATGGCATTATTTTGGCTAAGGCGTATATATAATGCCACTTTCTGCATATTGGCTTAAATTCCAAGTAATCAATTTCTACATATAGCTGTATAAATGGCTTTAAGGAGAGAAATGAAAGAGCCTTTGATTTTGAGCAAATAGGGAGAAAACAGAAAGTTTCACAAATAACAACACCTCACCACATCAGGCTCTTAAAAGTTAAAACCAACCAAATTTGCCAAGAACATCCACAGTGGGGCGCCCCTATGCACCGTCACGTCAGTATTTTATCCTCCTCCCCTTCCACCTGTAGTGGGGCGCCCTAAGGCGTGCCCTAAGGGGCGCCCTAAGCATTTTACTATTGTTTTGTTAATTAATTTAAATGTTTTCAAATATATAAATTTAAACTTAGAAAAAACACAACGATTAACTAAGAACGGCAAAAAATTCATTGATTATAAAAAAAAGTTACACGGGTTAGAAATAAAAAAAATTGACTATCCTACAAAAGCCCCAACTTCCAGCTCAACTCATCGATCAACCTCTGGAGGAATTCGGCTCTGGCCGGATCCGTACACTTCATAAGGGCGTTGTGCGTATCCAACAACGCCAGTGCCATCGAGGTCGTTGCCAAATCCGCGTAGGCAAGTGTCGCCTACGCGGATTGAGGTTCACGTCTGGTGGAGGTCCACCGGACGAGTTCCGATTTCGCTGGTCGTGTAACCACCAGTGTCGGTGGTCTTCGTCCTCTTCGCCGCACCGGTGTGCAGAATCCCGCCTTGGAACTTCTGCTTGTATATATATATAACAAAATTTTTGAATTTAAAAAAAAAAAACTGAAACGCGTTTCATTGTCCGCGCCATCGTCCGCGTCGCCCTCAGTGGGCGAACGATGGCGCGGACGACGCATCGTCCGTCGTCCGCGGAGCAACAGTGGCGGACGATAGCGCGTCCGATGCATCGGGCGCGCTATCGTCCGCCGTACTGTGGATGGCCTAAACCCAATTAGCCAGCTGACCTGGATCCTATCTTTAAATGCACCAGAAGGACATGTGGCAGAAAGCAGGACTCTTGAGGGATTTTTCAGGTGACTATTACATTTGACAACTCAAGAGATTTGTCATTTGTAGAGAGAAATACTTCATGTAACATTGAATCTTTTCTCACTTTTTACTTTATTTCCTTTTTTATATTTTTTCAACCTTCTGTTTCTTATGTTTTTTTAATGTTTCCTGCAAAGATAACACAGCATTCTTGAATAGAGAAAGATATAACCTAACACAGGTGTAATGGACTAAACTTTCTGATGACAAAACTCCTACGGCCATTAGCAAAGGGCACCCTATGGCGCACCACATCATCAGTTTTATCCTGCTAACCTCCACCTGCAATGGGGCGCCCTATGGCGCGCCCATATGTTTTACTATTGTTTTATTAATTAATTTAAATGTTTTCAAATATGTAATGCAAACTAATTAAAAAACACAACGATTAACTAAAAACCGGCGAAGATTGCATTGATTAAACAAAAGTTACACGATTCAAATTGGCTAATCTACGCAATTCCCAACTTCCGGCGCAACTCATCGATCAACCCCCGGAGATAATCGGCTTCGGCGGGGTCCGTACACTTCTTGAGGGCCTTGTGCGTCTGCAACAACGTCTTCGCCATCGATGATGTCACCGCCGCCTTCCCCATGGCCTTCGCAGCCTTGACGCCTATGGGACGCAGGGAGGACATTGGTGTGCCGGAACTCTCAATGTCATCGTACGTCCGGTTGAGGTCCACCGGAAGAGTTCCGCTTTCGCTGCTCGTGTAACCACCAGCTTCGGTGGTCTTCGTCCTCTTTGTCGCCCCGGTGTGCAGAATCCCGCCTTGGAACTTCTGCTTGTCCCTCAAGAGCGCCCAGATGGCCTCGTGCTTGAACTCGCCGTACAGGGACTGATACGACATCAGCGCTTTGGAGCGCACGTCGCTCAAGCTCCCGCCGCTCCCCTGCTCCCTCGCGCACTTCTCGTACTCCGATGAGAACAGGTTGATTTGCTTCTTCACCTGGTCCCAGTGCTTGCGGAGCTGCTCCCATTGGCGCTTGTACGCGCTCGGCGGCTACGCCGCATTGTAGCGCTCGCCGATGCGCTCCCAGTACGCCACCTGCCTCTGATTGTTCGCGAATATCGGGTCCTCCGATATGTCCACCCAACACCTCGCCAATATGAGGGTTTCATCCGGCTGGTAGTTCGTACGGCCGGGGGCGTACTCTTCACAATTTCCCGGAGGTGGCAACTTCTGCGCGCGGTGCCGGGTTCGCTTCTTTTTGGCGGGTCCAATATTAACAATTAACAAGAGTAAGGAAAATATGAGTTCCTACATAATTATATTCATAATATACGTGAAATGTAAATCCCAAAGACGAAAGAAGAAATCGCTAGGATAGAAAAAAAAATGAAACCAGCTTTTTTTAACAAATTTTTTACAATGCATGAAGATTGAAAATCATTTTCAAAGACAAAAACAGGTTGATTCGGTAAATTAAGAACTAAAGAAAAATTAGACCTTGAACAAAACCCATCTCCTTCTAACTTTGGCTTGCATATGTGAATACAGTGATATAAAAAAGTTTTCAATTTTATTATAAAATGAAAGTTTGCAACAAATGCAAGCACCAAAACTGTGGAGTTTAGGAACATACAAGAAATAGAATTCAGAAATTCAGGAATAATTAAAATGATACATGGCAGAAGCAATAATTCAATGCTCAAAAATGTAATTTAAACGTACCACATATAAAAACAGTACAATCTCAAAATCTTTCCAAAACTAAAAATAGAGGCAAAGAAAGGATCCAACAACATTTATCATAAAAGATTCAATATTGATGTGCAGACCAAAGTCAATCATGCAGCTGCAGATTTAGTTGCAGCAGAGGCTTTAGAACGCCTCTTGGCCAAACTCTCGCTTCTTCTGTCTCTCTGTTCCTTCAAACGAGTAGCAAGAAGCTTCTGGTACTCAGCAGCCTCTGACTTGGCCTTGATGATCCTCTTCTTCTTGTCTGCGATTCTAGCTCTCTTTCTCTGCAATGTCAAAGGGGTCACAAGCCTCTGGATCTTGGGAGCTTTGCTCACTTCCTTGCCTGGTAAGGACACAATTCAAAATGTAAGATATTTATCCAATTGTGGGATTTCTAAATCACTGGTCAATTAACAGAGTACATGGAAAAACAAGTTACCTGCTTTGGTGGTGAAAGTTCGGCGGTAAGTGTTGACATACTTCCTCACATCATCCTCCTTGTTAAGGTTAAACAGCTTGCGGATCTTTGAAGCCCTCTTGGGACCTCTCATCCTCGGCTTCTCAGTATCAGTGAGTCCTGGAAGTTCGTTGTCACCCTTTTTGACAATCACCAAATTCAAGACAGAGAGATCAGGGCTAACAATGCACCCTCGAACAGACTTCCTTCTGCGCTCACCATTCCTCCTTCCATAACCGCGGAAACAAGGAGTTCCTGATGAATAATAGTGTAAGCTCTCATATAGTACATGAGAAGACCATAAACACAGCAAGTGGCCATTACAGCTACCATGACATACCTCTGTGCAGCAGAAGCCTGACACGGCCAGTGGTCAACACTCCCTGCTTCATGGGAAAACCTTGTTTGTCACAACCTCCCATAATCTTGAAGACGTACCCCTTGAACTCCTGAAATTATCAATCAATGAGTTAAAACATAAGATCATGTATTAAGAACAATTTGAAAAAATCAAACTGGATACGAGTGAATAAAGCGAGCCATACATCACCCATTGCTTCACCATTGACTTCCTGGGAGATTCTCTTATCCCAAAACGCCCGACTGCAATTACAGATGGAAAAGCATATCATTCCATGTTCCTATCACATGGTAGGTTATACATACTACTCCACTAAACTAGCTCAATTTTACAAACATGGGGAAAGTAATTAACAGAAACACGACTAAAATCTGAGACAATTCATGACGACTGGCACATTATCAAGCCCATACATCACATCAAGCCAAAGCCAACAATTAATTACATACACTAGCACTTGTTGTTGGATCAGGAGTTGATGTAAAATGCACTTGTACATTAAACATAAAACTTCAAATTAAGTCCATAGCATTTTTTTAGATCACCAATTTTATAAAAAAGGATAAGAAGCGAAAGACCTAGCTAACCAAACAAGGCATAAAAACAAGGAGCTAATACTAGACTGTGTTCAACAGAAAGTTACAAAATTAAGCACAATTCAGCAACTATCAATTTTAAAATTCCGATACAAACACATAATATAAACATACACATAGACTTGCAAAAACATCCAAAACTAACTCAATTAAAGATAAATACGTACAGCTTGAGGTCATCGTCAATCTCGAGCTTCTTCTGACATCCAGTCGTCGGGTTGGCAATGTTGAACTACACATTGAGGGAGTAAATTAGATAAAAAGAAAAGAATCGAACAAAAAAATCACACAAATTTTCAATGAGAAGAATATTCGACGAATTCATGAATGCAAGGAAACCTTCATCTTTGATTGAGCAGCGCAGATGTGATACTGCTACTTTCAAACAGTCGGCTGTATCAGCAAATTAGGGTTGTGGGAATGGCGCATATTCATCGTTATATAGTGTTGGGTGGTAAGGTTTTTGGGCCGGCCCATTTGTTAAGCTTCGTAGTATTCCTACTTGGGCTTGTTTTTAAAATTCTAGTTATAAATTCAAAAGTATTTTAAATGTATTTTTCGTATTGCTATATAAATTCGTATTCTAAAATTTAAAATTAGAAATCATGAATTTGACACGTTCGTCAGACTATCAGACTTTGTAATTAATAATTATCATTGCTAAATTGCTAAGTTAGACCACACCACATAATTACAAAGCAAAGAGGTGAATTCTTCGTCTAAAACATTTTATTGATGTCGATACATAACTTAAATCTGGTAAATTATATAGCATAACTAAAAAATAAATTAAATGTCACTTTCGCTCCCTTATCCATCAAAATCTCTAATTAAGTTATTAAGCATTGCGTTTGAGTAACTAGATATTAGGCACAACCTGTATAATTAATTATGTTGAGTTTCGATTAATATTATCTGAATAATCGATTATAATCGAAATTAAAATTTATATCTTCTTTTTAAAGATAAACTCAAGGTTATAGTGTGTGGGAACGACTCAAAAACTTAGAAAAAAGTCAAGATTAAATTGATTAATACTAGTAGTTACACAACTTTGTAATATGAAGGCATAATACCGACTTCACTGAGTCACAAACACGATATCATGATGGTGAAACACATACAGCACACTACAAAAATAATTCTAATTTAGAACACAAAAGAAAATATCTATAAATCGAAAATAAATTATACTATTAGTTTTTGCTTTTATAGGATATTTTTTAATTGAGACACCAAGAATGAGGACTTTTTTAAACGTATGTGATGTATTTAGTGTTGGGATTCTACTTCAAACTGGGATTACAAGAGATATACAACACCGGGCGTAATACAACCCTAGAAGGAAGAACTAAAACTGAAAATTACAATGAAATCGAAACTGTAAACTGGAAATAAAACTTAGCCGAGTCGAGGAGACCTCTTTCCGTAAGACGAGGTACGCCCCGGTAGTGCTCTCGGTTTGGCATGTCGTCCCCAAAGATAAAACGGCTACGTCTCTGGTGAAGCAGCACCGCTATCAACAGAGCTCTGGCGAACTGGATGGAGGAGAGGGCAGTGCTTTCGACAGAAAAATAATGCAGAAGAGGGAGAGAGCTTATGATGCCATATGCTTTTTTAATTTTCTATATTGATGCATGGAATGGCTAGCCTATTTATAGGCCTAGTCCACCGCAGGGGTCAACTCAGCCTTGATGGCTGTCATCATGGCTCATTATGGCTGGCCTGTAACCACCGACCGTTACGAGTTTGAAAGCTGGAGTGGTCGACGTTGAATCTAGACGCTGTACACACCCTAGTTCAACCGTCACATGTGGACTTCGTGAAGCGACTTGATCAAGACACTGATTAAGCCATCGCTCAAGGCGCAGCAGGCCGAGTTGATCAGGCTGCTGATCAAGGCGCAGCATGTCAAGTTGATCAGCTGCTGCCCAAAACTGAGGTGGTCCAAAATATTAAGTCAGGATCCAGGGACAAGCCCAAGAACCAATCTTAGTCCACGATAATTACTAAGTGTGATAAGTCACTTAATAAATACACATTTAAAGATGTGTTTAATCTCCTATGTGGGATAATTAACACTAGTTAATTACTCCCTACACTTTCAACTCATAGCTTTATCAAAAGCGACAATATGGCCAACTTTTATCCACTATTTCTCACTCACCGACAATCGGATTTGAGAAAGTGAATATACTACGGTCATCTACGCGGAACGTAGATCGACGCTATATCATTTAATTTCCAAAAATTAAATGTCTCGTCACATTTATTATTGGTCAAACTTCGTTGACTGAACATCTTAAATTCAAGATTCCAACAATCCCCCACATGAGTGGAAATAGCCAAATGCATATGCATGCAGACACAAGCTCAACCCTCACGAGGTATATAAGCATAAGGATAGGTAGTTGTTGGCTTTGAACCCTCCATAGTCGACACCATCGGATACACAAGCGGCTTAGTAGCGCGATGCTTTGAACTAATCCCCCACGGCGTGCACCGAGACAATGGTGTTAACGCTTAAACACCTCAACCTCATCCGTTCTCACATTTTGTGTCCTTTGCGGCCTTGGACACCACTTTGGATTCATAAGTGTGTTAATTTGAAGCGGCCTCACTTCACACTTATATAGGTGATTCCTAATCGAGTATCTTGCCCTACTCGGTCTCCTTGAGAACTCAATCTCCTTGAGATCCTTAGGAGTCATTAAATGTCATAGACTAAGCCTCACCACTTGGCAAGTTTTCCAACACGCTATTGTTCTCTAGGGAATAGATATAGTTGAGTGTTTCTCATGAACTCTCATAGCTTAGTTGTCCTTTGAACCAAGTTTTTGGGATCTCCAATCATCATGGTTGGGTTACCACTATGACAATTCTTTAGTTTGTGGATTTCAAACTCATTCCCTCTAGCAACTTATTCATTTGATCACGGTTTAACCCTTTGGTTAGTAGATCCGCTAGATTCTCTATTGACTTCAGATATTCAATTGTAATCACCCCTGTTGTGATCAAATGTCTCACGGTATTATGTCGTCGACGTATATGTCGAGGCTTGCCGTTATTGAAGCCATTGTTTGCCCTTCCAATAGCCGCTTGGCTATCGCAGTGGATCAGTACTGGTGGCACTGGCTTAGACTAACATGGAATATCTTCAAGGAAGTTCTTAAGCTACTCGGCTTCCTCAACAGCCTTATCTAAGGCAATGAACTCTGATTCCATTGTTGATTGGGCTATACATGTCTGTTTTGTGGATTTCCACGATACAGCACCACCCCCAATAGAAAAGACGTATCCACTTGTTGAAAGTGAGTCTCTATTGTCGGATATCCAATTTTCATCACAGTACCCTTCAAGTACCGGGGGGTATCTCGAGAAGTGTAGCCCATGATTTTGAGTATGTTTTAAATATCTCAAAACCCTCACAAGAGCTCTCCAATGCTCTTTGCTTGGATTTCTCGTGTAACGACTCAACTTGTTCACGGCACAAGCAATGTCAGGTCGAGTGCAATTAGTCAAGTACATAATGCACCCAATGACCCGTGCATACTCTTCTTGTGCAACGGGCTCTCCTTTGTTCTTGCTCAAGTGAACGTCGAGTTCAATTGGAGTCTTAACCGGCACGCCATCATAGGCTTTGAATTTATTCAATATCTTCTCAACATAATGTGATTGTGTTAAGATGATTCCATCAGACGTTCTTAGAATCTTCATTCCAAGAATTACATCGGCTAGACCCATGTCTTTCATGTCAAAGTTTCTCTTAAACAAGGCCTTTGTATCGTTAATTACTTGAGTGTTGCTACCCAAGATTAACATATCATCAACGTATAGACACACTATAACATGGTCGTTATTAGTGCTCTTGATGTAGACACATTTGTCGCACTCGTTGATTTTAAACCCATTTGATAACATCACATTATCAAACTTCAAGTGCCATTGCAATGGCGCTTGTTTCAATCCATATAGAGACTTTACGAGCTTGCATGCCTTTTTCTCCTGTCCAGGTACTACAAGCCCTTCGGGTTGTTCCATATAAATTTCATCTTCTAGTTCACCATTTAGAAACGCGGTCTTTACATCCATTTGATGAATCTCAAGATTGTGCAATGCAGCAATAGCGAGAAGCACTCAGATAGATGTAATCCTTGTTACAGGTGAATAGGTATCGAAGAAGTCATGTCCTTCCTTTTGTTTAAAACCCTTTACTACTAGTTGGGCTTTATACTTATCCACTGTTCCATCGGCCTTAAATTTTCTTTTAAGTACCCATTTGCAACCTAGAGGTTTCGCACATTCAGGTAGATCTACCAACACCCAAGTGTGGTTTAGCAAAATTGAATCAATTTCGCTTTGAATAGCTTCTCTCCAATGTAGCCCGTCTGGGCCATCGAAGACTACTTTTATAGATGTCGGTTCTTCATCTAACATAAAAGCAATGTAGTTAGGACCAAATGTTTTTGGTGTTCTGGCCCTACTACCACGTCTTAGTACTGCATCCTTTGAATCGGGCCTTGCACGCTTGCGCGATTCAGGTTTCTCATCCGCTGATTTAGAACTAGTGGTTTCATCCTCAATTCTTGTCTTAGAATTAGATGCTACGTTTTCCTTCCTTTTACAAGGAAATGTATTTTCAAGAAATACCGCATTTCTTGACTCAATTGTTGTTCCCACGATCATAGTCTGTATTTCAGAGTTGTCTAATTCAAAATCTTTATTTATTATTCTGGAATAAATTCTAACCGGCCGGGTTTCTGAATAATAAAACCTTTTTCGAACACCTCTTGAGGATATTATCAAACTGGACTCACCCAGCACAAGATTCATTGCAATAACAATACTAGCACCTCTAGACATTGATCACCACTACCCAAGATACCAGGATTCTTGGATTGCGAAAAATCCGCACCATTTGATAAATCAAAGTAGTGCATAATCAATATCGTATGCTCAATGTTATGTCAACAATGATTAAGAAATAACAATCACCGAGACCTCGTCTCTTAGTAAATAGCAAGAAAGACTTATCTCAACTGTTAGATCCTTCAGTGCTATACCACATCAGTGTCGTTGATTTCCAAAGGTAAGGAAACATGCGGACTGACACTGCAACCTTTCACGATAGGTAGCCAAAGCCTATCTAGGTTGTGAAATTATTTTTCTCTTCTACAAAGAACCGACTGCGTCACCTTCTGTGAACGTCGTTCACGACCAGTCTACTATGTAGAATAATTAGACTTATTTGCTTCTTATACATTTAAATGTTTGAGATACATCTTATAAATGCACAAGCAAACATCAATGCGACAAAATTACTTCTTCTCGCCTTGGGATAAAAGTGGATTGTAGAGTTTATTGTATACAAGCAATTCTATCCGTGCAACATGCTCGAAATATGCTTTTCAGTATACCAATTCTAACAATCTCCCACTTATACTCAAAATCATGCTTTCGAGTATACCCACTGCCAAAACTCTCCCACTTATACTCTAAGCAGGTCTCGGGCCATGATACATCGAACTACCGTACTTTTCACCTCATGTGTAAAACATGTTGCCATATAGGCATTTTGTGAAAAGTTCTGCCAGGCTGTTCTCTGATGATATCTTGGAAACCATAACGTCTTGTTGCCCACTTAATCCTTAATTAATTTTATACTTCATCTCTATGTGATTGCTTAGCTTTATCAGATCGTGTTTCCCTCGAGTTAGACACCTGGCTAGAGTAATCATAACAAAATATAATACTCATAGGCATACTCGGATTCACGGTCAAAGCTATCAGGAAATTACTGAGATGAACAACTACCTTAGCAGTTTCCGAAGAAACTACACTTGTAATTTTCATGATAGAGTCTGTGATGTAATCACACTCCTTCATGACTCAGTTTTCAACTCCTAACGTTAACACATAGTCAGAGGATAACTCGATCATCAATCAATTATAAAATCGAGTCGATGTAACCTAAAGGACATAACATGGATGTCTGGTAAACTAGAGCATACCGTTTAGTCTTCTTCAAGTACTATAGTATATTCTTTACCCAATCCAATGTCCTTGGCCATGGTTAAAATGATATCATGCTTCTATGCCAACGGCAAAGCTAATATCTAACTTAATACACATCATAGCATATATGATACTTCCAATTATGGAACTTGTCTCATTCTTCTTGATCTCATTCAATGTCGAAAACACTTGACTAGAGACAAAATAATTTCGTCTAGAAAAAGAAAAACTTTTTCTTGGAATTTTCAATGTTAAAGTGTCTAAGTATTGTGTAGATGTAGGATTCTTTAAGAAAACATGCATTCTTTTTCTAGCAATCTAATGACACAGATGCTTAGAATGTAACTAGATTATCTTAAATCCATCATCCTTAAACTGGGTAGACAACCAGTTTTCTACGCTAGATAACCCTCTTAGTTGTTTATCAACTTTTATAGATGTCATCATCTAGAGTACCAAGAATACCAAATATAGTGCACTTTCAACTTTCTTGCCATGTATTACATAACCGTTAAGATGTTCCATGCAGATGATCTCCTCAAGACTTCTACTTAAAGAAAACTGTATTGACAATCATAGTACATACATCCTAATTTATGTAGGCTACAATAGACAATATACAGATCGACTTAGGCAAAAATGGTAGGCGAGAATATAATTCTCTCTGGGTATAACCCTTTGCCATTATTCTAGCCTTTTGAGATCCATGCTTACACTTGCAGGTCCACTAGCTCCCACTGACTGAAATAGTCTATGGGTAGTATCGCAAATCTTGCAAACATTCTTGTCTATTTAAGATTGTTATTCAGAATCTATCATCTTATCAAGAATGATTATCTGAATAAGTCATTGCGTCCTTGTAGTTACAGGGATAATGTTCAAGTTGATCTAAGACTGAGTCTCAAGACTCTTTTAGACCCATGAACTTATTATGTTCGCAAAGAATGCTCCCACTACGACACGACTCTTACAATCTTAGATACAAACGTTGATTTTCTTAGTGCATAAGTTTCTAATGGTATGACTTCTTGGTTAAGATGGAAAATAGATATTCTCATTATCTTGAGAATTATCATGTTTGTTAGGCTTGTAGTTCTTCTCATAATCTTCATCAAAGAATCTAGCATTCGTGTAAACAAACACACATCTTGCCATGAAGATTATAGAACCTGTACTTTTTCTATCATTTGGGACAACCTTAAAACATACCTCAGTACACAACTCCAATTACTTGGATACCTTTTCCAAAACATGTCTTTGAATAACTCCACACCTTGAGATGTGATGGACTAAACTTACCTCTAGTCCACAACTCGTGTGTTGTAGAAGGTATTGATGTTATGGTAGTTTCTTTAAGGTATAACTCGTTGTTTCCAACGTATATCCCATTAATGATAAGGTGTTATTGAGTAAAACTGTTCACTTATCGAACTTGTCTTCAAGAGACTTCGATATCTTCTTATATGATTATCCCATTCTTTAGAAGAATGCTTGGAGTAGTCAACTAGGATTTAGCTCCCACTACTGATCTTAACTCATTGCTCGTCTCCTATAGTATAAACCATTAAGACTTGCTAGTCTTTCTATGTCGCACCTCTATAAGTATTCTGAATCCCTTGAACCACCAAAAGATTCTAACTTGTTGTGCATCAACCAGACTTACCTGACTTTCAAGCTATTTAACAAGTAAGCTGTTAAAATCTCGATAGTCACTTGAGTTAGACAAAATCAGTTTAACAATTACTAAGTACTTTCTTGGACTTATGATTAAGTACCATAAATACTTTATCATTCATTGTTTAAGAAGTTGAACTGTGGTGTTATACTCAATCTTTTGCAATTATATTGTTTAGATACTATGATGTATAATTTGTTTTTCTATGGTACTATGATAGATATTTGATCCATATTTCTCAATAATGCAAGCATTATAAAATGAAATTGAACATCGTAGAATCATAAATGAGTTTATAAACTGAATATAAATTCATTCTAAACAAGACTGTACCAATAAAACAAAATCTCTAACATCAAAACAAAACAATAAAGTGAGCATAAATAAATAGCTCCCACTGCAACAACTGCCCAACTGGATTTAGATCTCTCTTTAGAAGTTGCATTGTTATCTAAGTCATTTTCCTTTATATAAGAGGTTAATCCGACTTACAATGTATCTTCTCTTTGCCTTTTCACCAAATATTTCTTGCCTTTATAGCTTTCATTGATGACAATTCAGCTCTTCCCTCTTTCCATTGCTAGTCTTCTATTCGATTGAACTAAGACATAGGAAAGATGCAGCCTTAATGAATTCGTCAACTATCATGTTATCTTCCTCCAAAAGTAATAAAGTGAATACAATGCCGAAGATTTCTAACTTTTCAGTAACAACCTTCAAATAATCACTTCCTATTACATTTGGCGATGAACTGAGTGTACAAACTATTTGAGTAACTGAATAAGAAGATTCATCAAAACATTCTATCTCTTTTGGATGTTCCAATAGAATCTGGACGACGTCCTCATTGGATATCCCTTTATCATCGGTATAAACCAAGTCGTGTCTTACTACTTAAAAGAAAGTAGTTTGGCCTTCTATCTCAAAGAACTTGTCAAGTACATGCATGAAATGCATTCTTGGATTTTCTTTATAGAATTTTGTCGAGGAAATGGAGGACATGAACTGGTGAGTACAAACTTTAAGTTTTAAGCAATGAGAATCTTATCCACTTAATATTTCCAGTCTGCATAATTTTGGCCTTCGAGTTTGATTTCTTTAAGGTTCACAGACATTATTAAGAATTTGGCTGAGAAGAAATAAAACTATTTATCACATACTATGCTTAATACATAATCGCAAACAACCACAAAACAATTTATGTATCTCGCAACCGTGACAACCAAAATAAGTACGCCTCTAGGGAGGTCATACAAATTTGGATTCCAACAATTTCCTGGTCACAATACCGACGGATAGTCCAGAGACCACTAAGGTGGCATGGCCGCCAAATATTGCCTAAGCATTTACCATAAATATTTGCATCTATGAATTTCATTTCTGTTTTGATACTCCTTCTAGGGAAGGTCGTACGCCACTAACAAAATTCCATAGCTATCTTATAAATATGCTTAAACATACGAACTTGCAATTTCGTAGGATTATGGCTCCCACTAGGGTGGGTCGCGATAATATTAGAAACATGCTTCCAGTTTAAACAATTTACCATTAAGAAGTCTAATCTTATGAACTTGCTATTTCGTAGGATTATTGCTCCCACTAAGGTGAGTCGCGATAATATTAGAAACTGCTTCATATATTGACCAATTTATGGAGACCATATACAACGCACTGTTGTAATTATCGCTTAGTCATTTTAAACATGGTTTTTGCATAATTATCACACAAGCAGATAAGGCAGATAATCCACTTAAAACAGATTAACACCAAATAAATAGATAAGTCCATTTACTTCATGGTAATTAATCACACTGGATAATTATTAAAATTATTTAATAAATCTAGGGAGATTTAATTAAATAATTAATTCCTTATCTTATCCAAATAGGAAATTCGGATTTGATAAAATTTATCTTGGATAATGGTTATCCAAATTAATTTAGGATTTATCTAGATAGAGTTGGTTCTATCTAAATCCTCTTAGGATCATTCTAGATTTTACATTGATAAAATCAAATCCTAAAATTCAAGATAATACTGACCTTGGATTATCATTATCTAAATCATATTAGGATATTTCAGGATAGAATTAAATCTCTCCAAATCCATAAGATAAGATAAAATCCAATCATTCTAAAATTTAAGCAAATCTTAGATTATTTAGAATTAGAAACTAGAATAATCATATCAATTAGGATTTATTCTAGATAAAATTAATTTTTATCAAAATCCAATTAGATAAAGGATTATCTTGTATTATCTTTATCTAAATCTATCTAGGATATTTTCTAAATAGAAATAAATCTATTTATATCCATAAAATTAGGATAAACTAGAATTAATATTAATTTAATTCAACTAGGATTTTACTAGATAGAACTAAATCTATCTTAAATCCAAAAGATAATACAATACTGGATTAATAATTATCTAAATCTACTAAGATATATTCTAAATAGATATAAATCTATCAATATCTATAAGATATAGATAAACTTAATTATCTAAATCTACTAGGATATTTTCGAAATAGAATTAATTCTATAAATATCACAAGATAAAGATAAACATGGTTTATAATTATCCAAAACTACTAAGATATAATCTAGATAGGTATAAATCTATCAATATCTACAAGATACGGATAAACTTAATTAAAATTTATCTTAGTCTATCTAGGATTTATTCACATACAATTAAATCTATATAAATCCATAAGACAAAATAAAATTAATTATTATCCAAATATATCTAGGATTTATCTAGATAGAATCAAATCTATCCAAATCCATAAAATAAGGATAAAATCCAAACATAATTAATTATTTATCTGGTCTATCTTGGATTTATTTACATAGAATTAAATCTTACAAAAATCCATAAGACAAAATAAAATAAAATTAATTATTATCCTAATTTATCTAGGATTTATCTAGATAGAATTTAATCTATCCAAATCTATAAATCCATAAAATAAGGATAAAATTCAACTAATCCATAATTTAATTAAAATTAAACTTTAGATAATCCACTTAAGATATATTCAATATTTATTCTAAAACTAATCTTGAATTTATCCAATCCAAAATTAGTTCCAAGGATTTAGGAAACTCTAACTAATTTTGAATTTTTCTCCAAATTAGTTCCTAGGATTTAGGAAACCCTAACTAAATTTGGAAATCTGTGTCGCTACACGAGCTGATGCGACGTCCGCGGGTCCCACCCGCGCGAGCATCACGCATAGGACAAACCCTAGTTCGAGCACTGTTGGGGCTGCTCACGGAGGGACGCCGCTGCTGCCCGACATAGATGCTACTGCGTCGTTTCTGACGCTGCTGCTGCATCGTCGTCACTGCTCCCGCGTCGCCTCCAATAGCCCTCTCGGCACCGCAGCGTTGTTTTCGCCGCTACTCCTGCACCGATCATGCCTCTTTCGAACTCCCACTGAAACGCTGCAGTGCTGCCGTCGCGTCACGAGTCCGGGAATCTACCGACGGGTTCCCACTCGAACTGACGGCGCTGCGTCTCCGCCGCCGCTGTTGCTGTTGTTTCATCGCAGCGTCGTAATTCTCGATTGCCGACTCAGAATATAAGTTCACGTAAGGCAAAACGAATTGATCAGTAATGATACCATGTAATTACAATTTACATAATCAATTCCACCGAGAAGAGAAATCAAAGGGAATTGGCGGCGCATGTATTGATTTGATGAAATCTCCAAAGTCAAGGAAAACCATCACGTATCGAGAATTAATAACGAAACAAAGACAAAGCTTCATTAAAAGAATTAATTCACGTAGCATACATAATTCGTCGTTTGACTAAACCACAACGAATATAAACATGCATTCAAGCAATTCACATAACATGAAATTAATCCACATAATCAGAGCCAAAAATTGGCTCTGATACCAATTGCTGGGGTTTGGAGCCCCTTGCACAACAGAAGTCATGCATCCACAAATAAATCATACATACAGATCTATTTGACCGATTATGGGATTAATTAACTACATGTTAAACACAGAATTGCATCCAAGAACGCACATAATTCATGTAAAAGGAATTAAAACCTAAAACATGAATTCCTACGGTTTAGAATTATCGATCTGATTCTCCAAAGAATCGTCGATTGCTTGCGCCTTCTCCACGTGATGTTCTTCGTACTTAACCACAAACCTTCTAATCTGTATCCCGAACTCAGATAATGACCTTTGGGTGGGCAAAGCTTGTCAGAATCGAAAAGGGCTTGATTAGAAATAAGACATAATATCAATTTTATCAAAAACCGATTTTTCGTCCACTCCCAGAGGGGAGCACGAAAATTAATGATTAAATTCATTAATTTTGTCTTCTATTTAGTCTCCTTTATATAGAGTTATGATGAGCCAGATTAGGGATCCATGGAGGTTGGACTTGGGCCAAACTTGTTGGACTTTTACTAATTAAATTGAGCCCCAATTTAATCCAAGTCCAATAGAATATTATTATCATCCACTATAGTATAATAATATTGACTGCCCGTCCAATCCCAAATTACGAGTAATCCGGGCTTTACCTCTTTAATTTATTATTTTCCGTTTTTAAGATATAAATATCCATTAATTAATTTAAGTCTGCTATTTGACTTTAATTAATTAATATCTTTTTCCAAGAGTTGTCTAGTTCAAAATCTTTATTTATTATTCTGGAATAAATTCCAACCGACCGGGTTTCTGAATAATAAAACCTTTTTCGAACACCTCTTGAGGATATTATCAAACTGGACTCACCCAGCACACGATTCATTGCAATAACAATACTAGCACCTCTAGACATTGATCACCACTACCCAAGATACCAGGATTCTTGGATTGCGAAAAACCGCACCATTTGATATATCAAAGTAGTGCATAATCAATATCGTATGCTCAATGTTATGTCAACAATGATTAAGAAATAACAATCACCGAGACCTCGTCTCTTAGTAAATGGCAAGAAAGACTTATCTCAACTGTTAGATCCTTCAGTGCTATACCACATCAGTGTCGTTGATTTCCAAAGGTAAGGAAACATGCGGACTGACACTGCAACCTTTCACGATAGGTAGCCAAATCCTCTCTAGGTTGTGAAATTATTTTTCTCTTCTACAAAGAACCGACTGCGTCACCTTCTGTGAACGTCGTTCACGACCAGTCTACTATGTAGAAGAATTAGACTTATTTGCTTCTTATACATTTAAATGTTTGAGATACATCTTATAAATGCACAAGCAAACATCAATGCAACAAAATTACTTCTTCTCGCCTTGGGATAAAAGTGGATTGTAGAGTTTATTGTATACAAGCAATTCTATCCGTGCAACATGCTCGAAATATGCTTTTCAGTATACTAATTCTAACATATACATTGTACAAACTATCATCTAAAGCACTTAGAATGAAATTTTTACAAAGATAATCTCCTTTTCTCCAAGCTTCATAGTCCGCCATGATTTCGAGCCTAGTCTCTTGATCGCTTGGAGTGGGCGGCTCGTTTTCCGTGAGGAAGTTGACGACGCCCAATGTTGTCAAGTAGAACAACATCTTTTGGTACCACCTTTTGAAGTCAGATCCTCCAAACTTTGATGGCTTCTCGGCAGGTGGCATCATTCTTGGTGCCAAAGGTGTCGTACTTGGTCCATGGAAGGAACCAATTATGTAGCCTCCGAAGGAGCCAACAACGTGGTTGGGCATAGAGCCCCCACCATTCATGTTGGGCATAGATCCCGCCATGGTCGTACCAGCCCCGAAGGAACTAGCACCCGCGTGAGACCCGAAGGCCCCAACACTCGTGTGAGACCCGAAGGCCCCAGCGCTCGTGTGAGACCCGAAGGCCTCAGCACTTGATCCATTAAAGGATCCGAAGGAACCACTAAAAGTGGAACCAACTGATCCACTCGAGGTGGATCCACCAGTGGGCCCAAGGGGGTTAACGAACTCCCAGTTCGTTGTTGATGAAGATGGATAGCGCCCGGGAGTGGGCATCATCGTCGGAATCGACGATGTGTTGACCAGTGCAGTGGTCAACATGGTGGATGGAGATGCGGCGGGGGTGGTGGCAGCGATGATGTTGGATTCAGTTGACATCTCCAGTAAAGGTATTAAGTTTCGATAGTTTTAAGTTCAGTTAAAGTTCGAAACCTTCAACGGCAAGTATATCTCGTCTTGCGACTATTGGGATTCTACTTCAAACTGGGATTACAAAAGATATACAACACCGGGCGTAATACAACCCTAGAAGGAAGAACTAAAACTGAAAATTACAATGAAATCGAAACTGTAAACTGGAAATAAAACTTAGCCGAGTCGAGGAGGCCTCTTTCCGTAAGACGAGGTACGCCCCGGTAGTGCTCTCGGTTTGGCGTGTCGTCCCCAAAGATAAAACGGCTACGTCTCTGGTGAAGCAGCACCGCTATCAACAGAGCTCTGGCGAACTGGATGGAGGAGAGGGCAGAGCTTTCGACAGAAAAACAATGCAGGAGAGGGAGAGAGCTTATGATGCTATATGCTTTTTTAATTTTCTATATTGATGCATGGAATGGCTAGCCTATTTATAGGCCTAGTCCACCGCAGGGGTCAACTCAGCCTTGATGGTTGTCATCATGGCTCATTATGGCTGGCCTGTAACCGCCGACCGTTACGAGTTTGAAAGCTAGAGTGGTCGACGTTGAATCTAGACGCTGTACACGACCTAGTTCAACCGTCACATGTGGACTTCGTGAAGCGACTTGATCAAGACACATTAAGTCTGGATCCAGGGACAAGCCCAAGAACCAAGTCCAAGTCCAAGTCCAAGTCCAAGGGCGCGGGCACGGGCACGGGCTTGGCTCGGTGCGCGTGCGCGTGCGTGTGGGCTCTTTCACCCATCTTAGTCCACGATAATTACTAAGTGTGACAAGTCACTTAATAAATACACATTTAAAGATGTGTTTCATCTCCTATGTGGGATAATTAACACTATTTAATTACTCCCTACATTTTCAACTCATAGCTTTATGAAAAGCTACAATGTGACCAACTTTTATCTACTATTTCTTACTCACCGGCAATCGGATTTGAGAAAGTGAATATACTAAGGTCATCTACGCGGAACGTAGATCGACGCTATATCATTTAATTTCCAAAAATTAAACGTTTTGTCACATTTATTATAGGTCAAACTTCGTTAACCGGATATCTTAAATTCAAGATTCCAACATTTAGAAACACATATAAATTTTATTAATTGCATAAAATATATCCTTAGCCAATAGTGACAATAGTGTTCTAGTCATACATCTACATCTCAACTAATGGTGTTTTTTGTACTTAAAATTGTGAAATGTAAGCAAGCATTTCTAACATCGATCTGGGAGAGAAAGATGAGTGTAGGAATGATGTTATAAATAGAGGAGCTAAGCTTTTTATTTGTTTGAGCTTTATGGCTGTATGGAATTTCCATGGCCTATGAATAAATTCATATCAATTTAAAAAAAGATTGATTAACCGATTAATTGGCCGGTTACAATTGATTAGTTATCTGGGCAATCTAACATTTGTATTGTTCGGTTTCAGTTCTTCTTTTGAATGTATTTTTAATCCAGTTAACTGACAAAGTATTTGGTTATATTTATATAGAACCAAATAAACGTTTACTTTGGATTATAGGTATGACAAGTCAAGATATGAGTAATTATTTTTGGAGTATATAATTTTTTACTAGGTTGTTTGGTTTGCAGTTTTATTATTACATGAAAAGAGCTCGGTCTAAGGTAGTTTTGAGTGTCCATAAATATTGTAACTTGCAAAATAAATGCATGTAAAATCCAAAAAAAAAATATTCTTGAGTTAACTTTCCTGTATCATTCACTTTCTTATTGACCCAGCCATATCATGGATCGAGATCCAATTAAGTATTTAGCCGTTTTCAAACTTTAATTGAAAAATTCATGTGCTTTCTAGGTGGACTTGATGTGTTCTTAGTTCTTACTTTATGAATAGCACTATAAGTAAAATCAAGAAAATGGAGACAAGGTTTTTGAGATCAATTTGATATATGAAAAACTAAATATTTTTAGTTTGATAATAAAAGATCAAAAATTTAGGTATGATGTTCAACATGACGAGTAGAAAATGAAAGTATTTATTTAAATAAATAAAATTGAGCTCAACTTATATTTGGCTTGTTGAAATCAAAACCCTTATCTTCTTCTTTCATTTCTTATGATCACATTCAATATTGCACTGTACATAATCAGATATATTCACAGGAATTCTTTTACAAATTTGAAGAAGGCTACACAATTACTACAATTTTTGGATGACTGAAAATTGAAAGTCACATTGCACAAACAAAATCGCCACTTGTGTCAATGTCATCGACATCTTCATCAGTGTCGATTTCATCAAGATCCAAGCTCCCTCCCACGAAAGGATCATCGAATATTTTTGTGGGTCGGGCCGAGATTGTCCTAGCTTCTTGTAGTATAGCCAACGTTTCATCCATAGTTTGAGAAGCATAGTCGTCTTCGTCTTCACCAATATTGCGTTGCACGCTAGCTGCCTCGCCCTCCATGAATTCTATGGCTAGGTTCTTAACAAACCATGGATGCTTCTTCATCTCCGAAATGGTTATCCTCTATTATCACCACAAGCCAACATAATTGACTAATGCATTTTACATAATTTTAATTATGACTAAAGTTAGAAATTCAGACCTTGTTAGGGTCGGCCACAAAAATTCTTGATAGTAGATGTTTGCAATCTTTTGAGACTCTCACATAGTCAGGAATCGAGTAGTGAACACTCAATATTCTCTGTCAATAATATGTTTGGTTTTAAATAAAATACAATAGGTAGGTTTTGTATAGTCAACAAATTAATGTTAATAATTTTGGTTTGATAATCTCACATTGATTGTTTTCTTGAAATTTCTTGGATCATCGGAGTCCTCAAATGGATAAGCACCAACTAACATTACATAGAGTGTAACCCCACATGACCAAACATCTGCAATCTTAAGGGGCCAAAAAAATAGTATTCCATTATTAATTCACTAAAGATTAGATATAAATGGACTAGTGTGGGGACATCACAAATAAACGACGTAGTTTTATTGCTACCTTGCCATCGTACTCTTTTCTCGATAGGACCTCGGGCGCGATGTACGCGGGTGTCCCGACAGTCGATTTGGGTTGAGAATGGAAAACGGACGACTGCAAGAGATCCGGAGTTGATTAAAGGCCTGGGTTTCAAATGCACGAAATTAATCATCCGTACCTTAGAATATCCGAAATCGCATATTTTGAGGCGCGGAGATGGGCTATCATCCAACAATGTGTTCTCCAGCTTTAGATCTCTATGGCAAATTTGCTGCATTTTATCAAAATATAACGAATTAATTCTTGATCATCACATCATGTATATAATCAAAATAAATTGGTTTATAATATATAGTTACCATGGAATGACAGTAACTAACTCCGGATATGAGCTGTTGAAAAAAGAAGCGTGCCTACAACATTCATATATATGTGTAAGATTTTTTTTTATAAAAGAAGCAATGCTAAAACTATCGAAGATAGTGAACTAAGGTTCAACAAAGCAACTATCAAAAATCTGCTATAAAATAAAAACACTAAAAACCCCAAGTGCCAAAGCAAGAATATATGTGTAAGATGATATTGTAAAAATTTGAGGAAATAAAAGAGTTAGAAACGAACCTCATCTTCACTGAATCTGCCGGCGGTACAAATCCGGTCGAAAAGTTCCCCTCCGGCAGCATATTCCATCACAATGGCTAGGTGAGTTGGTGTGAGAAACACCTGCCACCACAAAAATCAACTACAACATATAAACAAACACAATCTCAATTTATTAATTACCTACCTCTTTGAATCTAATGATATTTGGATGCTTTAAGGATCTGTGGTTCATGATCTCCCTTTGCACATGCTCATCAATCTCCACAAATGAAAAAAACACAACACATCAAGCCTAGATTTTTATTTTTTTTATAAGCTAAAATGCTCAAGCCAAAACAGAGGCGAGCCAAGAGTACATCAGAAAAGTCCCGCAACAAATCAAACTAACAAAGATGAGCAAAAACAGAAGTAAACACCACATAAAGAAAAAAACTACCAAAACAAAGAGGTCCATGTAAAACACACCCCCAAACAAGAGGAAAGAGCATATCATTTCAATATATATGAACAAGAGAAGGTAGAGATGATTATGCACCTTTTTCCCTCTCTCAATGTACTTGATTGCATACAATTCACCACTCCATTTATCTCTAACAAGCTTTGCTACACCAAAATTTCCAGACCCTATATCTTTCACAATTTCATATCTTTCCATTTCTTTGCAAATAAACAAGATCTTACACAAATTCAATGATGCATATATTGTATGTTCTTGTTGGAAAAAAGTGGTGGGGAGTGGGGCTAAAGGAGAAGCAAGTGCATGAGAAAATGTGGTGTTGAAAGTAAGCAATATCTCTCTCTCTATATATGGAGCACATGTCATACCATTAATTTTGCAAGTTTTGTAAACTTCAAACTCCAAAGTTAGGTCTATTATTTTATTTGATTGGTGTACGCTTGTCTTCTTTAATAATTATGCTTTAGGGAAATCAATGCTATACACCCAATGGCTTATTCTAGTGGCCCTTAATTTTATAGGTCAATATATTCTATTTAATATAAAGTTTATCTAGTATAGTAGTACTTGGAATCTTTTCTTTATAAATAATGATGATATTGTCCTTTTTCTCGCATTGTAACGACATACCATATACTTTTCATGCAATAAATCAAGTGCAAAATGGATTCATGTATCAAGACAAAATTAGTGTATATATTTTCGACATATTTTTCATGGCTGCTAATTGTTACTGCGTGAAAAAAATGTGATCATTCTTTAGGCCACCCGCAACGCGTCTTGCGGGTGGCTCGTATCTCGTCCCGCTGAGACGAGACGGCGGCGAGACTCGTTACAGCTCCCCGTCTAGTCCCGGTCTCACCGAGACGCCCGTTCCACCGAGACACCTCGCGGGCTGTCTCGCCATGCGCTTGCGCGACGTGGCACGCTCCGGCGCCATGCGTGATGCCCACTCGCCGGCCAGCGAGTGAGCTTCGTCATGCCGACGCAATAAATCATTTTTTTAAAAATTGAATTTAATTAAAAATAAATAAATAAAAAATTGAAAACGGTAATATTACCGTTTTTTCGACCGTTTTCCTTTATTTTATTTTTTTACCCTATAAATACTCCTATTTCATCCTCATTTCACAAACAAATACACATCAAATCCTCCAAATCATCTCCATTTCCTCTACAATTTTCATCTAACCTCTCATCACAAAATCTCCGGCGACGAAAACTCTGGCGGTGGCGGCTCCGGCGGGTTTGACATCAACGCGTTTGGCGACTGGGGGGCATGTACAACGTGTTGGGCGGTTCCGGTTCCGGTTCGTCTACGCCGGGCACCCAGGGCTCGTCAACGCCGGGGGGTACCAACCACCCCATTTTGATGTGGATGCATACGCCCATCCCTCCGCACCGAGGTATTCGCATGGATTATCCCAAATTCGGGAGGATTATCTGGATGAACCCCATCCGGAAGGAGGACGAGGCGGTGGAAGCTCCAGGGCATTCGACGCCGTGGAGGAAGAGGTGGAGGCGGCCGAGGAGGATGAGGATGTAGGCCGGTATCCGTACAGCCGCAAGGACACGATGGCGGTGTACAATGCCTGGATCGTCAGGAATCAACAATCTCGGAAGTGCTTCTGGGAAAAGGTCACCTAGGCCTACAACGAGATCAAGCCAAGAGGGTCCCGCCGCCGCACATTGAAGAAGCTCCGCGCTCACTTTGACCGAGTCGACAGGGAGGTCAAAAAATTCTGCGGCATCTACAAGAACGAAGCGGTTCATTACCAAAGCGGAGCCACGAGAGCCGACATTCTGAGATCGGCTTTGCGAGTCTACTTCGACGACACCGGCAAAGAATTCAGACATGTCGATGTCTGGGAGGCCGTCAAAGACGAGGAAAGGTGGGCCGGCGGTGTGCGGTCTAGCTCGGGCTCGACCTCGAAGCGCACGAAGCACACGGCGGGTGGCCAATACTCGTCTAGTGGGGGCGGTTCGGGCAGCACCGCACAAGAGGCTGCCTCGTAGGAGGTTGAGGGCACGACAGACGATGCCGGGGTCCTTCCGTGTGCGCCGTCGGCCGCAATGGACCAAGCCAGGCGAGCTCGGGCTCGGGCTCGGGCTCGAACACCCTATTGTCCATGTACTTGACCGCCACGATGGCGGACACTTCCCGCATGACGCCTCCACAATACCAAGCCCATCTTGCCGGAATTGAGCATATGGAAAGACAAATTGGTATTCCGCCTCCAGGTAGCTTGAGTGCACCGCCACCGCCTTCGGGAGATGATTCACCGGCGGAGTAGTTTTTTTAATTTTTATAAAATTGTATTTTAAATTATGTTTTTTTATTTATTTTGCCACAAATTTAATTATGTATTTTTTTAGGATTTTAAGTTGTATTTTTATTTTATTTAATGAAGTGTATTTTTTATTAATTGAATTTGTTGGAAAAAAAATAAAAAATGAAATTGAATGAATAGTAAGTTAAGAGACGGATAAGAGATGGAGGGTTGCAGGTTCTGTCTCTTAGTGAAGAGATGAAGTGAAAAGTACAGTGGGACCCATGAATAGTTAAGGGATGAGACGGTTAAGAGATGGATAAGAGACCGCGTTGCGGATGGTCTTATATTTAAGGATTCAAATTCAAACTTTTTCCCGAAAAACATGTAGAAATCATAACCTTTGATGGATTGTGCTAATTTTTCGGTCAGTATATATTTAAAAACTCAATAAAATTAATATTAACTCCATCATCATATATTACAATCTCAATCATCATATATTTAAAATTCAATCAGCATATATTAGAAACACAGTTAAAATAATTAAAAAATACAACCAACACATATTACAAACTAAATCCGCATAAATTAAAATAACCAAAAAAACAATAAAACAATAGATTTGCTCTTTATACGATCTTTGATAGCCAAAATCTACCGTACATCATGGCCAAAGGTGATGATATTAACTCCCTAATCTGTTTCGCAAACATCATGCAAATTTCAACTTATTATAAGATCATTGATGTTTTGGGCATCATCGGCTTGACATAACATAGACATATTGTACTTTTTATATTTACATATTATCGTTGGTAAATACTACTCCCTCCTGTCCAACGTACCATGAACAGAAGTTATCAGATAGAGAAGAGAAAAATCAAGAAAAAGATACCTGATTGATATGTAATTATAATGTCTAAGAATAGGTGATTCACTACCTAAATTACATTGTACAAAGCCCTATATTAAGAGGGAGGAATAACATAAATAATACATCAGTGAGCAATATTCTCTCATTACTATCGTTTTCAATATGGTATCACGAGTGGTGAGGACTCAGAGCAATTTCATCATTGTCCATAAACATTTCCCGACCCTTTGTACCTGAAAAAAAACCAAACACAACCATGTCAGAATCCGACACCGAATCACAACAGAAACTAGAGACTACAGGCAACAAAGAATCGCCTGTTTTTTCCCCAGAACTGGGCGCTCAATTTGCGTGGTTCCTAAGGCAAAGCTTCTGCTCAATTCCGAGCAAACCAAACCCACCAACTAAGACTCATCAACCCAAGTCTTTGGGAGATATCATCGTCAAGACGAAACTGGATGGGGAGAATTACCCCCTCTGGGCCAACCTGATGGACATGGCAATCGGGGGAAAATGGACTCACATCGCACATTGACGGAGTCACCGAACCCCCCCCCCCACCTCGATCAGATCTGACCTACCAACAGTGGCAGCAACGAGACCACACCGTCTTCAACTGGATTATCAACAATATTGAAGCCAATTTGGTCAATGAAGTATCGCAATACGCGATGACAAGGGACCTATGGGAGGGCCTCGCCGTCACGTATGGTAGTGGCACAGACCCGTTCCAAGTGTATGACTTACACAGGCAGACAAGTGTGATCAAACAGGAAGGAACAACCCTAGAAGCGCTCTGGAACAAATTACAGAGCTTGTGGATCTCAATAGATTGCCACGAACCGAATCCCATGGAGGTCGAACCTGCATCAACAATAGAGAAGTACAACAAGATTATACAGGAACAACGATTGTACTAATTTATCACTGCATTAGATGATAAATTTGAAGTCGTAAAGAAAGAAATCATTCGACGCGAACCCCTACCAACAACTCGCGTCACCTACGGCATAGTGCGCCGGGAATCGACGAATGAGCAGATCATGGGCGGAGGCAGCCACACGAAGGGCGCGCAACACCCCGGAATCAGGACTGGACTAGCCGCCATGGACTGTGGCTGCCCCGGTCAGCATCAAAAGGCCTCCAATCGGCCTGGGATTCGAAAATCGGAGGAAGACCGGAATCGATTGGTATGTTCACACTATGGTGGGAAAAAACACACCAAGAAGGGATGCTTCCTCCTCGTTGGGTATCCCGACTGGTGGGATGACATGAAGAAGGCGCGAGCGTCGAGAACGGCGAATAGGAACAGCCGGGCGGCGGTTTCGGTGGCTGACCGGGCCGCTGACGCTGGGAGAGCAGCGGGCAACAGCGGCAGCACAACCCACGGCAGGGATTCCGACGGCGGCGACCGAACTGGCGAGGAGACGGCGCATGCTGCAACGACTAGTTCACTCTTTGAATGAGGTAATGCAATGATATTTCCTTTAAATCCTCCTAATTTCCAGTTATTACAAAGTGGCCCCAAAACTTTACCCTTATTATAAAAAGGGCACCGCTCCATATCTTTCTCACAAATCAGCCCCAAAACTTTTCCTTTATTACAAAAAGGGCATCGTCCCACACCTTCCTTACAAAATAGCCCCAACAGTTCACAAAAATTCCAAAAAAACCCCAAACCAAGAAAAATCGCCCAAAGCAGCCCTGCACTTTCAAAAATTCCGAATGCATAACCTCAAGGTCCTTGATTTGCCATAGTACCCCACACAACTCTTCAGGATTGGATATTGTGCCCAATTATCCTTGTGAAAATAAGTTTCAGGCACTGGCTAACTCGTCCGCCCTTGGAGCTTGGAAGAAGGATTCCCGGTGGATATTCGACTGTGGTGCCATGGACACGATGTCCTTTGAGGCATCTGACTTTACGAGTATCACCACCTCTCGGAAAAAGTTTGTCCAAACAGCAAATGGGCATCTAATTCCAGTTCAGGGGGCAGGAACAATCAAAATCTCTCCCACTCTAGAGATCTCGAACTGTCTATATGTTCCAACTTTGGCTCACAAATTACTATCTGTTAGTCATGTAACTCGTGAATTGAAGTGTAACTTGCTGATGAAGCCAAATTTATGTGTCTTACAGGATATCAATATCAAGACGGGGAATGTACTATGTGGAAAAGGTGGCTCAACACGGTACTGCGATGCTGACTCACGAATCGACTGAATCACAGGGTCAACTTTGGCATCGCCGGTTAGGACATCATTCCATATGATATTTAAGAATGCTTTTTCCTAAGTTAGCTAGAACTCATTTCTCTTTTAAGTGTGACACTTGTTTTTTGGCGAAAAGCCACATACATTCATATAAATTGAACAATTCTCGTGTTAAAACTTCATTCTCTTTGATACACTCTGATGTTTGGGGTCCTGCCCCTATTTTGGGTAGTCACGGGTTTAAATATTTCCCGTTGTTTATTGATGATTGCATACGCATGACTTGGGTTTATTTTTTGAAATCAAAATCAGAAGTTTTCGAGAAATTTACTCAATTTTATACTTTCGTGCAAACACAGTACAATAGGCAAATCCAAATATTTAGATCAGACAATGAGGGGGAATTTGTGAACACCAAAATGCAAAATTTCTTTTCTGATAAGGGATTAGTTCACCAGACCACATGTCCTCATACCCCAGAACAAAATGGGGTGGCAGAATGAAAAAATAGGAAACTCTTAGAAATGACTAGAGCACTCCTATTCCATTCAAATGTCCCAAAAACCTTCTGGCCAGAAGCCCTAGCCACATATATCTTCCTACTAAATCGCCTTCCCACACACATCCTGAATTTTAAAACTCCACTTGATATTTTCACAACCCAGAACCAAATACCACCTCCCCTCACACTCGAACCACGTGTGTTCGAATGCACTGTCTTTGTCTACATACCTAAACAAGATCGATCCAAGCTTTCTTCGTGTTCCATTAAGTGTATTTTCGTGGGTTACGGGAAAAACCAGAAAGGGTATAGATGCTACGACCCTAAATCTAAACGTCTCTTTGTCACCTTGAATTGGGATTTTGTAGAGTCCTAATACTTTTATCCCCAACTTAGCAATCAGGGGGAGGAAACTGTTTCTGAACCAATTAGTGACCCGCTAAGTTGGCATTTCACTCACACTCCAGATCCTATTCTGACTCCATTGCCATTGCCAAGCCCTGTGACTGAAGTTGGTCGAACAGACGAAGCGAGCTGCAGTACTACCGAGCCGTCTGCAGAACCCCATGTACAACCTCACAAGTCCAGTGACATTGTCCCACCTTCTTCCTCGTCTATAAATCCTGAGGTTAGTAACACTGAAAACAACACTCCTCAATATGATTTTGACCACATAAGACAGGAATCTGAGGAAACCCCTCCAGAAAGCCCAGAAAGCAATGGACGACCATTTGAGTTACTACCAAGAAGCACAAGGGGAATACCGCCAAGGAGATATTCGCCTGACTGGCAAGGACCAAAGACTAGATACTCTGTAACAAATCTCATGCAGGGACAAATCACCAAAATGGCTCGGGCCTTTGAGATGGCCTTATATGAGGAAGAAGGCATTCCTCAAACAGCCGAGGAGGCGATGAAGCACAAACACTGGCGAGATGCCATGAAGAAAGAAATGGATGCATTGTTGCGAAACAACACTTGGGAGAAGTGCGAGCTTCCTGAAGGCAAGAAACCAATAGGATGCCGATGGATCTTTACCATCAAGCGACGAGCAGACAGGTCAATTGAAAGATATAAAGCTCGACTAGTGGCAAAGGGGTACACTCAGACCTATGGGATTGACTATGAAGAGACATTCTCTCCAGTGGCAAAGATGAATACTGTCAGAACTCTACTCTCAGTAGCGGCACGTAAGGATTGGCCACTTCACCAATTCGATGTGACGAACGCATTTCTACATGGAGAGCTGAAGAAGAATGAAGAAGTCTACATGGGTGTCCCTCCGGGATATTTTGGAATATTTGGGAAAGGGCAGGTGTGCAAGCTGAAAAAAACTCTATATGGACTGAAGCAGTCTCCCCGAGTTTGGTTTGGAAGATTTGCAAGGGCAATGCTGAAATATGGCTACACTCAGAGCCATTCGGATCTTACACTATTTATTAAAAGAAATGATGATAGAGTTGCATGTTTGATCATTTATGTTGATGACATGATCATAACAGACAATGACAAAGATGAAATTGAGAACTTAAAGATGAACTTGTTTCAAGAGTTTGAAATGAAGGACCTCGGGCCCTTGAAGTATTTTCTAGGAATTGAGGTATTGCGATCCAAGGAAGGAATATTCCTCCGGCAGAAGAAATACATTCTTGATCTTCTAGCAGAAACTGGGCTATTGGAGTGTAAACCTTCAGATGTTCATATGGTGGTGAACCACAGACTACAGTTCGAGGAAAACGCTAAGCTGGCTGACCAAGGGGAATATCAGCGTCTTGTTGGTAAACTGATATACCTTGCACACACAAGACATGATATTACATATGCAGTTGAGGTTACAAGCCAGTTTATGCACCGACCTCAAGAAAATCATATAGATGTTGAGCTTAAGATAGTTCGCTACCTGAAAGGAATGACAGGCCATGGAGTGTTGCTAAGGAAAAGTGATGATCTGGAAATAGATGGATACACTGATGCAGACTGGGCTAGTAATCCTATTGATCGAAAGTCCAATGGAGGCTATTTCACCTTTGTAGAAGGTAACTTGGTCACTTGGAAGAGCAAGAAGCAAAAGGTAGTATCCTTATCAAGTGCAGAAGCTCAGTTCAGAGGAATCAAGAGTGGATTGACAGAGATATTGTGGTTACGTCGACTGCTCACAGAGATAGGATTCCCACCTACTCAGAAGAGTCAGTTGTTCTGTGATAACAAAGCAGCCATCAGCATCTTGGAAAACCCAGTCCAGCATGACATAACTAAACATGTGAAAGTGGATCGCCATTTCATCAAGGAGAACATTGAAAGTGGCATCATAGAGCCGCCATTCGTCCGATCAGAAGATCAGTTGGCCGACATACTTACAAAGGCTGTAAATCCAAAGGTGTTCAAAGAAGTCTTGAGCAAGTTGAGTATCGGAGATGTCGTTGCTCAACTTGAGGGGGAGTGTCAAACGTACCATAAACAGAAGTTACCAAATGGAGAAGAGAAAAATCAGGAAAAAGATATGTGATTGATATGTAATTATAATGTCTAAGAATACGTGATTCACGACCTAAATTACATTGTACAAAGCCCTGTATTAAGAGGGAGGAATGACAGAAATAATACATCAGTGAGCAATATTCTCTCATTACGTTTTCAATACCTCCGTCCTAGAGTATGCACTTTTGGTTGGGCACGAGTTTTAATGCGCAATTGGTAAAGTAAGAGAGATCAAAAGAAAAAAGTAATTTAAGTATTGTTAGTAGAGAATGAGTCTCACCTCAATAGAGATAACATAGTTTCCAAAATTCAATAAAAAACATAGTTTCCAAAATTAGAAAGTTCATAATCTTGTGGGACGGGGGAAGTACTATATATTAATAACTAATAATATTAATTCTTTTATACAAATTGATTTTATAAAAATATTTATAATACTTAGACTTTCTATAGTATCTATGCAGATTGTATATGTACATACAAAAAACATTGATTGTTTAGTAGGAAAAAAATTTAGTAAATATGTATAGTTAGGATTTCGTTAGAATCCTTATAAAATTATCTTTATTTAATACTATATGGTACGTGAAAAATAATTTAAATCAAACATGTGAAAATTTGAATTTTTCAAGGTCTTTTAGGAGAGAGAATTTTGTTTTCAAAACAAATTCTAATAAAATATATGTTTAAATGTCGATTGGGAAAACGACATATTTACCCTTATTTTATTTTTGAAAAAATATGCTGTTACATGGCAGATTTTCTGTAGCAAAATTTCAAAATCATACTACTAGATTGGTTCATAATTTGCATATAAGGTGTGGTTATTATTTGAATTATTTCAAAAGTAAAGCTCATTTAATTATAATTTATACTAATTCTTATAATTTTGTTCTGAAAATTTTGAGGTACGACAAAAAAATTTATTCGTACAAAGTTTGCATGGTTTATCCTCCCGTTTTTATGTTTATCAAATTGATTTTGATTCTTTTTCTTCTACTTCAAATGTAAAAACAACATATTGAAATAATGTTTGTGAATAATAAGTTGCAAAATAGCAGTATAAGCTATCTATATTTGACTGATTGTTTCATCGAGAAAGATATGTTTGTACATTTCTTCAAAAGAAAAATTGTTGAAAAATAATAAAATATTAGTATTATTTTTTGTATTTTAAATTATAAAGCTTTATAATTAAACAATAGTATTTCAAAATATAATAATTTTACTATTATCTTTGTACTATATTATCGTGTATTCAAATTAAACGAAACAATATTTTATGTTATTCAAATTAATATGTGACACAATAGATATATCCACACAAATTTATATGTTATTGTCGAGTTGGCGACAAACACATTGGATGTGTTATGTGCATGTGTGGCTTACCTGTTTTGTTTCGTAGACTTGTTATCTGCAAAAATGAAGTATTTGCTTTATAGTACTATAATTATAAACGAAACAATATTTTACGCCTAAAAACATAATTATACATAAATTTAAAATATAAATTAGTTCCAGTGCACTCTCGATGATCTACTTATTAATTTGATGAGTTGGTTAAATATAGACTTGGATAGTCCCAATAATATAATAATAGTAGTATAATAAAAGAAGTGTGCGCCAACAACGGCGAATAATACATTGAATCTCAATCAATAGAGGAGAAAGGAAATTTGCACTGCCTACCAAAATTGATAATCTCGAAATGAATCAAATAATTCATTGAACAATAACCAGGATTACCAGAATTGATAATATTGATAACAATTCATGTATTCAATGAATGTTACACGATCGAGAAGGGACATGGTTATGATCGAGAGTCTGATGAGAATAAAATAAAATAACAGATAAATGATTGAAAATAACTAATCGCTTATTGGAGTTTATGTTTTCACACAACGGTGCATTGTGTATTTAATTAATACTTCCTTCGTCCATCAATACAGGATCAAGTTTGATATGACACAAGTTTTAAAAAATGTAACAGAAAGTGAGTGGAAAAGATTCGTGAAATATGAGTCATACTTTTATACATACTAGTTTATGTGAAATGTGAGTTAAATAAAGTTAGAGGAATGTGTGATTTATTACCAAAAGTAGTAAAAAAATCAAATGAGACATTTATTGGTGGACATACTAAAATGGAAAAATGGGACATTTATTGGTAGACGAGGGGGTATTTTGCAACTTAAATGTTTATTTGCGAGGTGCACATTGTCAAATTTTGTTTAAAAAATTGTTAAATTTTATTAATCAAAATGTGAATATGATACGATCATATCTATCATATCTCTTAGGATCTTCTAATTATTTAGTTTTCCCTTATTCACCATATCTTTCCCATATTTGTTTCTTGTTCATTAAGTTAGGGTAGTAGTATTCTAGTATTATAAATAGGAGAGCTTGTTATCATTTTATTAATTCAATGAATATATTATTTTCCACAAACTTGTCTTGAGTAACAAGAATATCATATTTCGTTTCCAAATTGTTGTTCATCGGAGAACGTCCGAAATCAGCAATTCGTGAGCTTTCCTTCGAGCACGTCGAAGGTTCGATCACCTTATCTCTCCGAGAAGTTAGCCATCCGGCCTTGTTACGGAGAACGTCCGTAAAAACTGGTGCTTTCATTCCGTACTCATGACGTCAACATACCATGGCCCATCTACGTCGGAACGGCCGACGAGGGAAGCGACGTCGGCGCTGCATATAGGCCCGCCGCGTCGTCCCGACCAATCGGGGAAGGCTTCGGTCGACCCAATCACATTAGGGTTTGATAAATTAAATGCACGCCTCGACAATATGGATCGACGGGTGGACAAATTGGAGTCGCGTATGAACGCGAACGACCGGCGACTGGGGAAACTTCGACCGCCACAACGGCCTGGTCCGGAACCACCTTACGGTCTTCCTGATCGTGGCGGCGCTGATTGGGACAAGCAGCACCGACGTTACACCCAGCCTACGTACCGGCGGCCACAACACCACCAGTCGGATAGGTACCCACCTCCTCCTCCATATCAGCCTGATAGACGCCGTCCGTACAACCTCCACCAAACTCGTTATCAACTGCCCGAGCACTATCAACCCTTCGACTATGGACCGCCATCCACGTACAGGGGGTTCCCGCTTCATCAATTTCTGCAGCTGCAGTACGAGCCTTCTCGCCAACCATCATGTTGGGACCCGCTGGGCGCTTGGGTGTCGATGGGTAACCTGGATTATGAAGAGACCGCATCCATATATTACCCTGATTATGATGGTGACTCTGATGGATATGATGAGGACGCTGATGTCCACTGCGACCCATCTAGCAACTCACAACTCACTGTCATTGTTGTCCCGCCACCACCACCACAACGCTCGTCATCTTGCTTGAGCATAACAAGCCACTGCCGTTCAGCAGCGTCACTGGCCGCTATAGCTGTTGTCCCATCTTTGAATCTGCCCCCAATAGTCCCGTCTTGCAGCCCCGACGACGACAGCGGAGAGGAGAGCGGATTGATAGATGAACTGCCTCCACCAGCTATGATCTCTCCGTCGTGCAGCCCTGGAGTGGAAGAAACATTGTTAGATGGCGACGAGGAGGTTGAATCCATTGAGGAAGTGAAGAACTTCGTCGCATCTCTCGATGCTGCTCTAATGACATCTCCCGATGTTGTTGAGAATTGTTTTAGTGAAAATGGTGGTGCTTATCTATGTGCATTAGTTGGAAATAAAGTTGCACCGTCCTTTCCAATACATGGGAAGGAGATTGCCTGTATCTATGGGGATTTGCATGTTAGGGATGCTACACGTCTGAATCCTCGATCAACATCGCTCGACACCGATGCGAGGTTAATCCCTCCGCGCAATGACACGCCATGTTTGAGCTTTCTGAGAGGCGCGAACAAGCTTTTCGTTTTGGCATGGAATTTTGCCAACATTGGGTCTCCTTTGTTGATTTTTGACAAATGTGATAAAGGGAGACATTCAGTTGTTCGATACGTGTTTGATCCAGGAGGTGACCCATTGCTAAAGCTTTTGCTTTCAACTCTCGTCAATGGTTCGTGGTTCCCACCTTGAGGACAAGGTGGATTTCAACCGTGGAGGAGTTGATACGATCATATCTATCATATCTCTTAGGATCTTCTAATTATTTAGTTTTCCCTTATTCACCATATCTTTCCCATATTTGTTTAGATATTTGTTTCTTGTTCATTAAGTTAGGGTAGTAGTATTCTAGTATTATAAATAGGAGAGCTTGCTATCATTTTATTAATTCAATGAATATATTATTTTCCACAAACTTGTCTTGAGTAACAAGAATATCATATTTCGTTTCCAAATTGTTGTTCATCGGAGAACGTCCGAAAATCAGCAATTCGTGAGCTTTCCTTCGAGCACGTCGAAGGTTCGATCACCTTATCTCTCCGAGAAGTTAGCCATCTGGCCTCGTTACGGAGAACGTCCGTAACAGAATATAATTCAAATTTTAATTTATGCATTTTATAAGAATAAAGTGTTAGAAAAGGAAAACAAATCTAACAAGAAGGGAAGTATATAAGAGATCAATTATCCGAAATTAGATTGATTTCATTCCGCGTATATTACCTTTGTACTCCCTATATATGTGAGAGTTAGCAATATCAAAGTTGTCACAATGGTCCAGTGTTATTGCACTCATTTCTCATTGCCTAGATCATGTGTTCGATTTTATTAATTAGTGTCTAGAACTGTAACCATTGGAAATATTTTCAATAATATTTTAAAATGATATACTTCTACTGTAACAATTGTTAATATTTTTATTATATTTAATAATTATTATATGAAAATGAGAATTTTTTATTAAATATTAGTAAAGTTTAGAAAAATAAAATAGAGTATTAAGGTAATCTAAATGATGACCAATAATATAAAAGATGATTTCTGAGTAACGGTATTATTTCATGTAAAAATTTATCGCACCCCAAATCAAAAGTTGTGGTCATGAAAAAGGACTGAGCCAATGGGTAAGGTTCCAATGATGGCGGCGAGCACCTAGTCAGTTCTACGCTTTATGATGACGAGACACGTGGGACTCTCGGTAGAACTGATTTGTGTGGATGCCATGCGACGTGCAATTTCACGACGGTCTGACGCCAGTTGGTAAGCTTTTTGTGGTTTGGTTTCCTTTTATTCTCGTTGCTAAGCTTTGTGATCTACTTTCCATATATTTGTTTCCTTTATTTGTGTTTCCTCAATATAAGACATATGTAAATAAGATAATGCTAAACATTTTCTTATTAAATCAAATAAGCACATGTGTACTTGTATAAAAATAACTAAAATTTTATGTTATAACTAGTTTTAACCCACGTGCGATGCACGACGAGATATTTTTTTGTCATACGATTTTAAATTGTTAATTGATTAACACAAGATCAAGTTTTGATTCCGAAAATAAATTGATAGTATTGCAAGTTTTAAAATTGGACGATAGCTTTTTAAACCTCAAAACGGTTTTAAAATTGTATTTTGAAGTATAAAAGCGCCGACGCAGAATAATATTGTCACAAAATTGTGTGTAATTTTTTTTTATTCTGTATCCATTTAAATTAGTACTATACTTTATCATAGTCGAGCTTCATTACATTGCAATATAGTGACCCTAATATACTAAAAACCCAAACCTTAAAACCTAAATCCTAAACCCTTAACGTTAAAATATAATCATCATGACCAACAAATGAGCCGAAGCACACATTCTAAACTCACGATATTGGTTTTGTCTCTAAGAACGGCAACTTCATAGACATGGATACAACGGACTTTGATAATCGAATTGGTTTTCGTTAGTTGTAGATCATCAAGCAAGGTGTGGAATGGTTCCATGGTATGAACCTTGCTACTCATGGGAAGAACAAAAAGATGAAACTTGAGTTGTATAAGGTAAGTAGGTATGCGTGGATAGATCAAATCATCTAATGTCATATTTATAGGGCAAAAAATGAAGCATGAGACATCATTTTAATTAGTGGAGAAACCTAATCGGCCTACAATTCTATTCTTTTTATATAGATAAAATAAAGATGTGAAAAGTCATACAATTAAAAAATCATAAATCATAAAATTATAATGACAGAGGTTAGATGAGATAGAAAGTCAAAGGCCAAAAACGCTCATTTCATTCCTTCTATAAATGCAACTGTTTCTTTTCCTGTATTTAAACTGGTTTTTCTAATACATATCTATACATTTCATAATTTAATAGATTAAATATTCTAGTAACAGGGGCATCGACAATATTTATATTTATAGTCTATGCAAACTGTCGGATAAGATAATGTAGTGTAAATTAATTAACATAATCAGTTTGATCTAAATTATAATATTTAAATTTAAAATGGCATTTCCTAAATACCCCACAAACTCCTTGTACTCCACAATGGCATTTTTGTTGGCATACCTTTTATTATTGTTAATTATAATCCCAAACCAAAAGTTTTAATTCCCAATTATAATGACAGAGGTTAGAAGAGATAGAAAGTAAAAGGCCAAAAACACTAATTTCATTCCTTCTATAAATGTAGCCGTTTCTTTTCCTGTATAATTTAAACTGATTTTTCTAATACATATCTATACATTTCATAATTTAATAGATTAAATAAATATTCTAGTAACAGGGGCATCGACAATATCTATATTTATAGTCTAAACAAACTGCCGGATAAGATGATGTAGTGTAAATTAATTAATATAATCAGTTTGATCTAAATTATAATATTTAAATTTAAAATGGCATTTCCTAAATACCCCACAATCTCCTTATACTTCACAATGGCATTTTTGTTGGCATACGTTTTATGACTGTTAATTAGTTTTGGATCAACAAATTATTTGCTTAAAACATTGAGTTTAGTTTGTAAATTAATAATAATAATAATTATTATTATTATATTAAAATTATAAACAAAATATGTACTCTATATAATAACTACGAATTATACAACTTCAACATACTATTAAACTTGAATGACTATTAAATTATAAATATTTGGATAGCTCAAATACACAATGCATGAGTGGGAATCATTTAAAACAACATTTGATTAAATTTTGAGAAGAAAAAACGATCACCTATAATATAAGGTTCCTTTTATAATTATTACAACACTAATTTATGCTCAAACAAACATGTCATAATAATTAAAAATACTACTCCAAGAAAAAACGATCACCTATAATATAAGGTTCCTTTTATAATTATTACAACACTAATTTATGCTCAAACAAACATGTCATGATAATTAAAAATACTACTCCACCCGTTCACGAAAAATAGTCATATTTTATCATTTAGGATGTGCTAAAAAAAATAAAATAATAGTACTACCATTGAAAAAATAAAACTCATATTTTATCCATTTTTTCTCCTTTCGTTTCTTACTTTTTCTCTCTCTCTTTTTCTCCCTTATCTACCTTTCTCAAATCTCTTTTACTTACCAATTTCTCCTTAAAACTCTTGTCGTCCACAAATAAGATAATTTCGGAGGGAGTATACTGTATATTAGAGGTGAAAATATAACATCTCATGAAATATTTTCTATATAAAAATTCTATAATGTAAATAAACAGGTTTAAATCAAAGTTAGACAAATTCAAATGAACTTATTACTACCACAAATAAGATAATTTCGGAGGGAGTATATTAGAGGTGAAAATATAACATCTCATGAAATATTTTCTATATAAAAATTCTATAATGTAAATAAACAGGTTTAAATCAAAGTTAGACAAATTCAAATGAACTTATTACTACTTTTTATATATTCTATACATTTAATAACAATAAATTTAAAATATTGACACCGGGTAATAAATTATAAAAACAGTTAGCTAAACGATTTAGACCATATTAAAATCCAAACATTAAATAAGAATTAAATACAAAATAAACTATAATACATTCAATTTACCAAAAGCATTGATAATTCATACTACTCAACCTATATATAATAATAATAATAATAATAATAATAATAATAATAATAATAATAATAATAATAATAATAATATAAGGGCAATTGGAGCCTATTCGATGAATAGCTTAATGGTTCATCCCTATAACTAAAAGAATAATCTAACAACACTGTCGGAAAAAAAAATAGAACTACACTAAATAACAACAAATAATAAACCTGAAATTAAACAAAAAAATCCTTTGTTCTTTAAGTACATCACCGAACCTCAAAACAACAAATCACACGATCAACACTATAAACTAATATACATTGATTTTGATTTCATGAGATAAAATAAATGCAACGAATTTTGATAACCGAATAAATTGTGGAAGACTATATATCATTGAGCAAGGTATGAAATAGTTCAATGCTTTCAACCTTTCTTCCTATGACAAGAATAAAAATATCAAGCTTGAGTTATCATAACCGAATAAAGGCTCCCGATCAATTAGCAAGGTGTGGAACCTTTCTTTTTTATGATAAGAACAAAAATACCAAGCTTGAGAATATGTGGATAGTAAGTTTCAAAATATCATATTTATAGGCAAAAAAATAGTCACGAGACTCCTCTATATTTATACTATTCATAATGATATTTATGCACATTTAATATTATGATTGATAGGTGACACTACATATTCGTTAATAATATTTAATTTTATTTAATCATTGTTAATAATATTTAATTTTATTTAATCATTATGAAAGTTCAATTTTTTGCATAATTGTAAATGTTTCAACTTTCAAGCATACAATTTATATTATCATTGTAAACGTTTCAAAATTTCAAGAAATTAATGCAATGAATGATTCTTAATGTGATCAAATTAATTAAATCATTTTGTACCGGTTCGTGCTACTTATGGATCCAGCCAGTTGGCAAAGATATATGTGCGGGAGGTTATACGTCTGCATGGAGTACCAGCGACAATTACATCCGATCGCGATGCTAAATTTACTTCTAGATTTTGGACGAGCCTGCAGCGCGAGTTGGGGACTAAGTTGAATTTTAGTACTGCCTTCCACCCACAAACCGATGGGCAGTCAGAGAGAACGATTCAAGCCTTAGAGGATATGCTGCGGGCCGTGGTGCTAGATCGAGGCTGGGGTTGGGAAGAAGTATTGCCATTAGTTGAGTTCGCTTACAATAATAGTTACCAAGTGACTATCAAGATGGCTCCATATGAGGCATTGTATGGAAAGAAGTGTAGATCGCCACTTTATTGGGATGAAGTGGGTGAGAGAAGAATTCTCGGACCAGACTCTGTAGAAGAGATGATAGAGATCGTTCGACAAATCCGTGGGAGAATCAAGGAGGCACAGGATCGACAGAAATCATACGCTGATGTTCGGAGGACCGATCTACAATTCGAATCTGGAGAGAAAGTTTTTCTGAAGGTTGCCCCTTCTAAAGGAATAACTCGTTTTGGAGCGAAAGGAAAGCTGAGACCCCGATTTATCGGACCGTATGAGATTTTGGATAGAGTCGGTGCGGTAGCCTATAGGTTGGCTCTACCACCAAGCTTGGGAAATGTGCACAATGTCTTCCATGTGTCACAATTGAGGAAGTATGTGTTTGACCCCACACACATAGTTCACCAAGAAGAGATGATGATCCTAAATCCCGATCTAAGCTATGAGGAGAAGCCCGAGGCCATTTTGGATCGAAGGGTGCAAGAATTGAGGAATAAGTCAATTGTTTCGGTGAAAGTACGATGGAGGAATCATGGAGTCGAAGAAGCAACGTGGGAATTAGAGGATAAGATGAAAGATAGGTACCCAGGTTTGTTTGAGTGATCTAGGAAAATTTCGGGACGAAATTTTTATTAAGGTGGGAGGAATGTAATATCTGAATTTTTTTTTTAATTTAAGGAGTGAATTTTGTGAATATCTTGTTTAAGATATGGTTTGGTAAGTCTTATTTGATTTATATTGTTTTTGTGGATATGATTTTTACCTAAGCAATATGTAATTGGGATAATTAATTAATCTATGAAATAAAATCCTAATTAACAAAGTAAATCTCCCTCTCTCCCTATCTCTCTCTCTCGGTTTCTCTCCCTCACCCCCATTACTTTCTCAACCTCTCCCCACTCCCACATAACCGATGCACTTTCTCCTCTCTCAATCTCTCCCCCTCACCATCGCTCTTCTCTCAATCTCTCTCTCACAAGCAATCAATCTCACCCAATCTCGCGGTTGTTAACTTTCGTTGTGAATCGGAGTCGGAGGAGGAAGTAAAACGTTCGAACTACGATTGAACTCTCCGGGAAAGGTAACCCAAGACCCTAACTCATGCTAATTTCGAAAACACATGCATATAGGACGAATTTGAGTTGTTTAGATGCTGAATAGGACTTGTGGTTATGTGTTGGTGTTGAGTATGTTTTTGGTTGTGACTGACAGTGGGTTCCGAACTGTTTTTGACGAATCAAATGATCTCCTTTTGGTACGAAATTTTAACTGTATAAACCTTGGTGTGTCTTCTGTGTGGTGTTAAAATTTCAGCTTCATTGGAGGTCGGATGATTTTATAATGATTTTTGTAAGTAAACTGCTCAGTTCTGCGGGATGTACGTTTCTGGGTGATGTATTTATGTGCAATGGGTGTGAATCTGGGTGTTTTGATATTGTGACGTATGTGGGTGTGTTTGGCCAAGGGATGGCTCGGAGGAATCAGCGTTTGGTTCGAGTGGTTTGTGTGTGTTGGCCGAGAGATTTAGGGTTTGGCCTAGGGTGGTGTTGTGGAGAGTTTTGGAGGTTTGATCTCATGTTTTCGGGTGTGTTTTGGGATGTAGAATGTGTGTTGTGAATGTCGTATAAGGTTTGAGAATCGTTGGTTGGGGGAAAGTAGGTGTGTGCACGTGACCGAGCCAGGTGCCGAGTCAGGTGCCGAGACAGGTGTCGAGTCAGTGCCGAGACAGGTGCCGAGCCAGGGCCGAGTCAGACGCCGAGACATGTGCCGAGCCAGGGCCGAGCCAGACGGCCGAGACATCCGGACGAGGTGCCGAGCCAGGACCGAGCCAGGCGGCCGAGACAGCCGGCCGAGGTACCGAGCCAGGCGGCCGAGACAGTCGGCCGAGACACCGAGCCAGGCCGAGACGCCGAGACAGCAACCGAGCCAGGCTCGGCCAGGACCGAGACAGCCGGCCGAGGTACCGAGCCAGGCCGAGACGCCGAGCCTTTTTCCGAACCTTTTCCGAGCCAAGTGAGCCGTTTGTGCAGTAAGGGTATGCCGGGGGTGTGAGAGTTGTGTGTGTGTCGTGTGCGAGTCGTGTGCGTGTCTTGGGTACGTGGTATGCGTGTCGGGTGCGTGCATGGTGTGTTTCGGACGTGTGTTTCTGTGTGCTTGACTTATAGGATGTTGTTAAGTGTGTGTATGTGTAACGTGCTAGATATTGAAGTCATCCACGTAGAAATCATGCATTGTCGTTTAAACCTCGTCTTCCTGGACTCTAATCGTGTTATTTGTTTATCTTTCAAAAAGGGTGATCTTTTACGAGGAAATTGTGGTTGAAGAAGGAAACTATTTAAAAGTTAAGCATTTGAGGTGGGCTTTCCTATCCTACTATACTGTGGGATATCTTTAATACGGACTTGGTTCCGGAAATGTTTTTATGGAGGTGAACTGTTTGTCTTGCCAACTGTTTTACTTTGAAACCTATCTGAAGTGGTTTACCACATATGTTTAATCGAATTCGGGTCTGTAGGGCTGCGAACCCTCAGGCTAGTGTACACGAGACCGGGAGCCATCTGAGAGCAAGTTGGCCGGTCTAGTTGACCTGGGGTGTGGCCACGCCCCTTGTCACCCGTTGGATCAGATAGTGTATGATGGTGGAAATAAGGGTGGCAATATCTGAAAATGACTGCGCAGTTGAATTTGTGAAATATATTTTAGTGTACTTGGGTTATTTTCTTTACACTCAAAACCCCAAGGTTGCACTGTTATGGCATGACAAACTATGATTTTGGCATGTGTCCACTGAGTGCATCAAGTACTCAGCCCTGCATGTTGTTTTCTTAATGTGCAGGTTGAGCGGCGATAGGGATGACGGATGTTGAGCAGTTAAGGTCAAAAGGTGTCTCACTTGGTTTCCGGATGGTGTCGTGTCGTCATACTCGACATTATCTACCTCTTGGTCTTTCCGCTGCTTTGTAATCCGATACAATGTTTTTATTGAACTCTGATTACCTTAATTACAGTAATGTCGTCACAGTACAATGTTTTGAAGTGAACCTCCTTCTATTAAATGTTTTGGGTCAAGTATTCTTGTCCTCCCCCTTTCTTCCCCGCTTCTTTATTCCTCCCCTAGTCGCGATCCACCGTGCTTCCTATCCTTAGGAAATGCGGGCGTGACATCGAAGCAAGCCACCCTTCTTTTTCTTCCTTTTTTTCATTGTTTGAATTTTGATAGAAATAATTTGTTTTGTGAATGAGTATTTATAGAGGTTCATTTTGTTCCATACTAATTCTGTAATTCATACCATTAATTAGTCCATTCGTTTCAAGTTCCGTTAGACTATTAATTCACACTTCCTTTTATTATACGTAATGCTTCAATATTAAAAATATCAAAATGAGAAGAATACATTGCGTTGTCCCAGCTCAAAAACTTAAATAAAAAAAATACTATTTTTAAAAAATTATGGAAATGTCATTAATTGAAAACCATTAATTCATACGCTTTATTATACGTGTGACAATTGTGTGTAATGTAATTATTTCCCCACGCCATGATTAATTGGACGATTTGTAACCGCCAAATTTATACATTGATAGATTTAGGGCAAAATAACTGTAATGTTTATTTTAATTCAATACAAACGTTTCTTAATTAGTGTCTCAAACCAAATAAATTCCCATCAATATGATAGTAATGCGTGTGTATACATAATTATTCAAAATTTTGCCCAAAACTTTTAAGTATTCAGAATAATGGCCAAAACTCAACTTTAAATATACTCATCATGACCAACAAATGAGCCAAATATCAATAAAATTCTCCCTCCGCCCTAGTTCAATTTTGCTTTGTTGATCACTTATTCAAAATATACTCATCATGACCAACAAATGAGCCAAATATCAATAAAATTCTCCCTCCGTCCCAGTTCAATTTTACTTTGTTGATCACTTATTCTATTTTGGGGGTTTTAGATCTGTATTCGATATCTTACACTGGGTCGGCCTACTTGATAATCCTTACTGACAGTGGAAGTTTTTTTTACCTGAATCTTGTCTGTAAATCTGTTTATATGCTCATATCAAGAAAGTGTTTTACAATAGGGCTATGTGAAAATCCAAAAGTTGAAAATCCCCAATTTAGTAGCATATGAAATGTAAAATTAATTCACACAGATTTTTTTACATTTAAACGGCATCTTGACCTTCTCAATTCCAACCGTTCTCTTTCATAATTTCCAAAATAAATAACTACACAAGTTATGTAACTGAAGAAATCTTTTAAATAAATTTACTACCCAATTTAGTAGCATATGAAATTTAAAATTAATTCACACAGATTTGTTTTTACATTTAAACGGCATCTTGACCTTCTCAATTCCAACCGTTCTCTTTCATAATTTCCAAAATAAATAATTACACAAGTTATGTAACTGAAGAAATCTTTTAAATAAATTTACTATCACTTCTAATATTTAACATTTGATATTCAATAACATTTATGTTATTTAATTTAAAAAACTTTTCATTTTAAAAATTTAAATCCTAAACCCTAAACTCTAAATATATATCATAACAATTGGAAAAACATTTGACTTTCCTCACTAAGACATAGCAGTATTTTATAGCAATTATATGCACGACCCATTGTATTTCCTTCAAAATTATATTATGAAATTATTATGCGTAAAAGTCAGAATATAAAAAAAACTCATTCATTAAATATAACCTATAAATAGTGATTAAAATATTTTTTTATATCTAATGCAAAAACTACAAACACAAAAATATATAATCAAGAACACGTGTACTTCAATAGTGAAAGAACGTTAATAAGAACTATGGGTCTCATTTATTTTTTTGGTACTAACTTCACATTATCGATTAATTAATTGAAATGGAAAATGATATCATTGTACAAAATCTAAAAGTAAGAAAATGTATAAGAATTTTTTTTAAAAAAAAACATAAAAGTCAATCAATTTGACATTTAAATAACTCAAATACATACTCTGATATATTTTGACTATAATACTTTTGGATCTCTATTACAACTTTAAAAAATTATAATAATATTATATCAATATAGAATAATAAATCACAAATTAGAACGTTAAATGCATAAAATATCTATGACCATAAAAGTAATAATCATGTATGAGTATGAAAACAATTTGAGTATGATTAATTACTAAAATATTACTATAGATTTATGATATTCAATGGAAGGTGTGAAATGATTTAAGGCATGGGAAGGCAACGTCCAGATTTTTATTCATAAATGTCTAGATTATGGAGTAGTTTTTATTCTTAAATCAGTTTTATCAGAATTATATACTTTTAAATCTTAAATGGCAGTTTTGTAAATATCCCCAAAACTCCCCTTTTATATATGTATAGATTTTATATTTTATAAAATTTTAAATGAATATGATGAATTACCTAATTGATGTAAATGAGAATGGAAAGTTATTCAATTATTGAACGAAGAAACGGAAAAAATAAAAAAGGACATTCAAACAACATTAATTAATCTCATTAATCAATTAATGCTCTTATTCCCCATTACATTTGTTAATTATTTTTGGGAATGTAGAAAATTCGAAATTCATTTATGTATGGTGCATATTAAATGACCCATTATACTCATCAATCTGATTACATATTTGATCAAGTTTGGACTTTTTCTATGACAAATTAGTATTGAATTTTATATTATTGTTTAATTGTTAGATTATATCTAAGATAATCGTAATCTCATTACATATTTGATCAAGTTTTGGACTTTTTCTATGACAAATTAGTATTGAATTTTATATTATTGTTTAATTGTTAGATTATATCTAAGATAATCGTAATCTCATTACATATTTGATCAAGTTTGGACTTTTTTTTTATGACAAATTAGTATTGAATTTTATATTATTGTTTAGATGTTAGATTATATCTAAGATAATCATAATATCATTACATATTTGATCAAGTTTGGACTTTTTCTATGACAAATTAGTATTGATTTTTATATCATTGTTTAATTGTTAGATTATATCTAAGATAATCATTATAAAATGCTAGGTTATATGATTAAAATTATAGATTCAATTAATTTAAAATTTTATTATAATAATTTTTTAATCAATTTTAAAATTCTAATTAATTATTCAATTAAATAAAAAATAATCATTGAGAATAAGGAAGTGATAAAAATAAACATAAAAACAAATATTTAAAAAACTAACCCCATTAATCTTACTAAGCAATCAATGTCATTATTCTCATTAATCACAAATTAATCAATTAATTACGAAGTAATTCAAGTATGTTATTGATTATTTTTGGTAATTCTCAAAATTCAAAATTGCTTTCCACCACTGATTCTTTATTGATTATTTTTAGTAACATTGCAAATTTATATTATATGTAATGTTTATTTTACAAAACAACTCATCAATCCCCTTAATTAAAAATCAATTAGCATTCAATAATTCTCTCAATCAAAAATCAATTAACAATTGACTATCAATCAACTCCATTAATCAAGAAATAATCAATCAGAAAGCAACAAATAATTACAAATAAATTTATTTAAGTTAAAAAATCTATATAAGTCATTTCTTATGCTTCTTCCCCGACCCTTTCTGTCCGCCTCTATCTATCTTCAGTAAGCTTCATCTTCACATATAACAGTCCCTAGCACTTCATCATCCTGCCGGCGAAATCTTCTCTATCAAGCTAGTTTGTCTCCATTTGTAGGTAAGTACTTAAAAAAAAATCAATTATAGATCATATATTGCAACTTTGCGTTTGCACTTCAAAAGTTCATGATATAGAATTGTGCAAGAAGCTCAATATTGAAAATCACAATCCGCAAAAGTTTATGACAATAAAATACTCACCTATTTCAGAACCAGATTCGGTGATGTTCATTCTCTATTAGTTTTGAGTAATCGAAGCAAGCCACCCTTCTTTTTCTTCCTTTTTTTCATTGTTTGAATTTTGATAGAAATAATTTGTTTTGTGAATGAGTATTTATAGAGGTTCATTTTGTTCCATACTAATTCTGTAATTCATACCATTAATTAGTCCATTCGTTTCAAGTTCCGTTAGACTATTAATTCACACTTCCTTTTATTATACGTAATGCTTCAATATTAAAAATATCAAAATGAGAAGAATACATTGCGTTGTCCCAGCTCAAAAACTTAAATAAAAAAAAATACTATTTTTAAAAAATTATGGAAATGTCATTAATTGAAAACCATTAATTCATACGCTTTATTATACGTGTGACAATTGTGTGTAATGTAATTATTTCCCCACGCCATGATTAATTGGACGATTTGTAACCGCCAAATTTATACATTGATAGATTTAGGGCAAAATAACTGTAATGTTTATTTTAATTCAATACAAACGTTTCTTAATTAGTGCCTCAAACCAAATAAATTCCCATCAATATGATAGTAATGCGTGTGTATACATAATTATTCAAAATTTTGCCCAAAACTTTTAAGTATTCAGAATAATGGCCAAAACTCAACTTTTATATATGTATAGATTACAACGTTTTAAAAATCTAGTGTGGAAATCACAAATTTGGATAAAAAAGTGTACATGCAACCACAAATTTGGATTTACAATATGATTGACTATTATAAGGGCATCAGCACGGGGGCGCCCTATGGCACGCCACGTCATCAGTTTTATCCTCCTACCTCCCCACCTGCAGTGGGGCGCCCTAAGGCGCGCCACATCATCATTTTTTTAATATTTACAAAATCCATACGAATTTAAAAAAACTAATAAATTAAAATACGAATTTCAAAAACTTCATTTCATTTAATAAAAATTAATACTACTTTACAATGCGAATTAAAAAAAACGCAAACTCAGCGACGGCGGTTACGAGCCCACACTTCTTCAATCATGTCGCTCATGAGCTGCGCATGATCCTGTTGGTTGCGCATTGAGGCCTGTCTAGATAGAACCTCATTGAAGCCTAACGGTAACCCTCTATCGGGTGTCTCGGTCGACGTGCCGGACGAGCTAGATGCACGGTCATCTTCATTCCAATCGGTGATGCTTCCGCCTTCATTCTCGACTATCATGTTGTGCATGATTATGCACGCATATATGACATCGGCGATGACTTCCTTGTACCAGGAACGAGCCGACCCTTTCACAATTGCCCACCGTGATTGGAGCACACCAAATGCCTGCTCGACATCCTTCCGCGCCGACTCCTGCTTTTGCGCAAATAAAATCTTCTTCTCACCAATTGGGCAGCTGATCGTCTTTAGGAAAACTGGCCACCGTGGGTAGATGCCATCGGCCAAGTAGTACCCCATATGGTATTAGCGTCTGTTGGCAGTGAACTCGATGGCCGGGCCGTTGCCGTTACATTGCTCGGTGAAGAGGGTGGACGAGTTGAGGACGTTAATGTCGTTGTTCGATCCGGCTAAGCCGAAGTAAGCATGCAAGATCCAGAGTCGATGGTCAGCGACGGCTTCGAGGATCATCGTCGGGTGGCTGCCCTTGTATCCACTTGTGAATTGGCCTCTCCACGCCGTCGGACAATTCTTCCACTGCCAGTGCATACAGTCGATGCTCCCGAGCATCCCAGGAAACCCGTGCGTCGTCTCGTGCATCTGCATCAGACCCTGGCAATCAGTGGCAGTCGGCTTGCGTAAATATGTGTCGCCATAGGCCTCTACTATCCTCCGACAAAAGCGCTTCAGACACTCGCGGCCTGTAGAATCCCCGCAGTGGAGGTACTCGTCACAAAGGTCCGCCGTGGTGCCGTATGCCAACTGACGAATAGCAGTCGTGCACTTTTGCAATGGTGTAAGGCCGGGTTTGCCGATGCCGTCCTCCCGAAACGTGAAATATTCATCACGTGAAGACAATGTCCGAACAATGCTGAGAAAAAGGTACCGCAACATTCTAAACCGACGGCGAAAAACAGTCGGGCCCCATCGTGGTTGATCGGCAAAATAGTCTTCAACCAGACGTCTGTGAGCTTCCGGGTGGTCGCGTCGGACATACGTCCTATGTCGAATAGGCCTATGGACTTGCTGAGCCGCCGCCGCCTCCTCGCGCTGCATTGCCGCATAGCATGCCGCCATGGCCTCTTCAACGGCTGCATCTATAATGCTTCTGACATCGAACTACCGGACTCAGACGAACTAGAACTATTGGTGTTGTCGCCGAGATTCATTTTGGTTGGATGTTGAGAGAGAATATGTAAAGAGATAGTCGATATGTTCGTATGTACAAATGAATGAGAAACGAGATTTAAATAGAAAATAAAAAACGCGTGCCATTGTCCGCGACCATCGTCCGCGTAGCCCACAGTGGGGCGGACGATGGCGCGGCCGATGGCCTATCGTCCGCGGCCATAGTCCGCGTAGGCAGCAATGGGGCGGAGACGATGGACATCGTCCGCGCTATACTCCGCGCCCTTAGTATAGGACGCGACGATCGTCCGCGGCCTATGTCACGCACCCGCAATGGGGCGGACGATGGCGGGCGCGGACGATGCGCGCCATCGTCCGCCCCATTGCGGATGGCCTAAGGACGCAAAACAAGTCCGAAATTTCAAGATGAATTAAATATATCCAAGCGATTATAATCCTTTAACCCCAATCACTTCTCCGGTTTCATCAAAATATATTGTGATTTCAGCACTTTCTTCGGTAAACAAACATAAAAATAGATATACAATATGGGACACCACTTTTTATTTTAAAAGATAATTAAAATGTAAATAAAAATGTGCTACAATGAAAAATGGATTGAATGTAATTGTAACATGAAAAAAGGAAGCATACTCCTGTCCCACTATGATGGATCCGCGAATTTCTGATGTTAGTAAATGCTAGTAGAGAATGAAGATTACGACACAAAGAATTTACGTGGTTCGATTTACTGAAGTAAATCTACGTCCACGGGAAGAAGGGAGGGCAAGATTGTATTGCTTGATCTGGGATTACAGCTTACAACACAGACTTGCTATATGGTATTTTATCTCTAGAGAGCTTAACCCTTTTCTATCTGGTCTAAGTTCTATTTATACATTGAACTAGGATCGTGGTTTGCAGCCCCACTAACAAGATCGTGGGTGAGCAATAACTGCTCAATAACTGCTTCGTACCACTAAATAGATCGTGGGTATAGCGGAGGTCGTGGAGGCCTTTCATGAGTCCACTAACTCCTAGTTCGGTCGAATGCTGAGACCGAACTGCTGGACTTTACCGATCAGCTCTTGCCGATCCGAGAGGAGAGCTTGACTGGTCGGCTTTTACCGAGCTGTAGGCTGAGTCCGAACTCTTTGGTCGTGCCGAACTCTTTGGTGCCGAACAGATACTCTTTCTTGGACTCTGGGCTGATGGGCCGTCACTGTTATTGGGCTTGCCATTAGGGTTTAGTTCGTACCCCATCACTACCCCCCCCGAAAAGCGAAGTGAATCACTTCGGCGGGGTGAGTCACTTCGGCATTCTGGATAATGGTAAGGGGGAGGCTGACGTCAGGGGACGTGCCTTGCGCGTGCCTGCATTAAATGCGACAGTAAAATCCGGCCGTTGAATCCTGAAAAGGTGGGATTCGAAACAGCGCAACGATCTCGAAATCTTTCCCGAATCTGATAAATATGCTCTTTCTTCCTCATTTGAACACCTTTGCTGTTGCGTCTTCTATACTCTCTCTTTCTCGAGAAATTTTCTTCCGCTTTCAAGAGCTTCTTCAGACTTTCTTCACCTTCAAAAAGTAAGAAAAATGTCTTCTTCTTCTTCTTCGGAGTCGGGTAGCGGTAGGAGAGGCGGTAAGGGGTCTTCTGGCCGGAAAGAGTCCGGGGAGAAGACCGTAGAGTATTTCCATAGTATTTTGAGTAAGGATACTGTGGTATCCCTACCCGAAAAATACTTTTTTCCTGGGGGGAGGGCGGTGGTACCTGACGGTGATCATAGGGCTGACTCCCCGCCGGAGGGTTACGCCACCGTGTACGAGGCCTGCTTAGAATGCGGGCTTCGTTTCCCCCTCCCTTCTGCCTTTATAGATTTACTAGATTTTTTTCAGCTTCCTTTAGGCCAGGTGACTCCGAACTCTTGGAGGCACTTGTCGGCCTTCGCTGCCGAACTCCGTAGGTTAGGAAGGGATTTGTCTTTGAAGGCGATCCTTAAATTCTTTCAATTTAAGAGGAAGGGGTCTTGGTTTTACTTGATCCCTGTACAGCCCTTTAGGGCCTTTTGTAAAACGAAGTGGCCGAAGTGGCAAAACCGCTTCTTCTATTATAATAGGACCGCGGCTCCTAGTTTTCCCTGGAGAGGGCCGAAGTCCGTTATCCGTCATCCTCGGCCTGAACCGTTGGACGAGCTCGATGGCGAGCTCAACAAGATTCCCATAGTTAGGAAACAATACACGGAGTCTGAGCTCGTCAAGGGCGACGTCGTGTTCGACATCTCGTCTTCGGACGAAGAGGCCGAGGGTGAGGATTTCTCTTTATCTTTATGCTCTACTGCTTTAACGAAGAAAATCTGACTTTGCTTTCTTGCTTTTTGGCAGTGTACATGCTGAATAAGGCTGTCCGAAAGTCCTCCGAGCTTGTGGAGCCGGAGAGGCAGAGAGCCCCTCGCTCGGCGTCTGAAGCCGAGAAGAATCCGAAGAGGCAAAAAACCTCTTCTTCGGATCCGAAAGTGCCGGAGTCGTGTTCGGCTAAAGGGAAGGGGAAATTTCATGAGTCCCCAAGAGTGCCGGGGAAAGACCTGGTCATCTCCGAGGTGGTTGCAGACATCCCGGAACACGTCCCTGAGCCTTTTCAATGGCCGACGAATTTTGTGGAGGTAAGCTTTCTGACTTGGCTTCTTTTCCACATTTTTTGATGGCCATTCTGTTGAGTTTTTTTCTTGTTCATCTTCAGAGAGCCAAGCTCGTCTCCGTGGAGCTCTCCAAAGCATCCCACGACTACGAGGAGATGCAGAAGGAGTTGCATCTTGCTCGTAGTCTGGCCGAACAGGCTGAGGCCAAATTTGAGAGGGCCCGAGCTGCTAGGATCTCGGCTCAGGATGAAGCCCGGTCAGCCAAAAACCAGCTCATCATCCTGCAAGAGCAGACGAAGCACCGGGAGGCTCAGAAGGAGGCTGCCGCCGTGGCTGCCCAGGGGGAGGCTCTCCGTGTTTACACGGAGAAACTCTTTTTGAGCAGCCAGTTCTCGGCCTTTGTCGGTAGTCTGGTAAGGCTAATTACCGATAAGGGCGAGCAGGGGGCCGACGTCGTGCTGCCTCTGTACAGCCGTGAGATAGCAGCTCGGCTTCAGAATCTGCCGCTCCTTGAGGAGCTCGCTTCATCCTCGGTCCTGCTTTCTGCAGACCGAGTCCGGAGTTGTCGAGCTGATCGGGACGAGAACCTGGAGGCTATCTTTGCCTCCGTGGGACCCGTTTCACCCGCTTCGACTTACAACGGAGAGGGTGAGGCCGAGTCGCTGGAGCTGGAGGCCGAAGTCGAGCGGGCCGGGCATCCGGAGAAGGAAGCCGATCAGGAGGCGGAGGCGAGGCCGGCAGGATGCGAGGCCGAGGCTGAGGTAGCTCAGGAGAAAGAAGCTGAACCAGACCAAGGAGCCGGAGACGAAGCTGGCGGAGTATGATTTCGTCTCCCTTCTCTTAGTCTAGTTTCTTCCTTGTAAAATGGCCTTGAAGCCCTCCTAGTGTAAAAATTTTCCTTGTGAATGAAAAATTCTCCACACTTGTCTTCGTATAGCTTTTCGTACTCGCCTTTATTCCTGTTGTACTTTACTATCTGCTCGGTACAGCTGCCGAACTAATATAGCTGCTTTGTACTCAAGGAGATGGAGATACTTCACTGGAAACGGCTGTACTCTTCGGCTTTAGACGAAGCTGAGAAAAGAGCTGTAGCCGATCAGACGAAGAATGACGAGCTTCTGGCTCGTTTAGTGAAGCTGGAGGCCGATAATAAGGACTTAGAGTCCGATAAGAAGGATCTGGAGGCCGAGCTGAATACGACCATTGCTGAGAGGACTGCGTACGAGGATTACATCCGTGTGCGCGGGGGAGTGACCATATCAGATGTTCAGAGTCGAGTTGACGAACTGTGGGAGGAATATCATGTACTCCGGAGGAACAATGCGCTGGAGAGCTCGGCTTGCCAACAAGTTGTGAAATCATTGCGGCGCTGGGCTTCTCGGTACAACATTGTTCTTTCTCGGCGCCCCTCCATAGAAAGATTCCTTCGGCATATCGTGGCAACAGATGCTCGCACTCCAGATCAAACCTCTGGTTCCCTTGTTCAAAATCCTACTCCCAGTCAACAACGAACTCCGGAACAGCCGGAAACGTCAAGACGAGAACGGGCTCAGGAGCAACCGGAATCGTCAAGACAGGGACGGACTGAAATTCGCCGAGGAGTTGTGACTATGAGCGAGCAAGATCAGCAGATGCTTATTGCAGAGACTCTTCATCGCCGAGGTGTTAGGACTTCTCGGGCTCGGGGAAGAGGCGTTGGGTCGAGGATAGCATCTCGTCGACCTGCTTATTCTTCATCTGCTCGGAACAACCGAACTCGGTTTCCAGAGGATTTTGCAGATAGGTGGCTTAACTTCAGCAACCCTGGACAGTAGAATAGTCCTTTGTAATAGCGTAACGCCATTTTGTAGGGTAGCGGAGTTGTATGCCGAACAAGATTTGAAAAATGAAATTTTGTTTTCGCTTCTAACACTGTATTTACAGCTTAGCGAAAAAATTTCATCGTACTTGTCCTCGGTCTTATGAAGTAAACTTCTTTGACCGGACTTGGTCCTTGGTCTTATGAAGTAAACTTCTTTGACCGAACTCGTCAACATCTTTGACCGAACTCGTCTTTGGTCTGATGAAATAAACATCTTTGACCGGACTCATCTTTGGTCTGATGAAATAAACATCTATGACCGGACTCGTCTTTGGTCTGATGAAATAAACATCTTTGACCGGACTCGTCTTTGGTCTGATGAAATAAACATCTTTGACCGGACTCGTCTTTGGTCTGATGAAATAAACATCTTTGACCGGACTTGGTTTGTGTTCTAATTTGGCGATTTTAGTCGCCGGGATCGAACTTTCCCTTGTCCTAATTCGGCGAGTTTTATCGCGTGGATCGGACTTTCCCAGTTAACCGAAGTGGTCTTATGCAGTAAACCTCTTTGACTAGACATGGTCGTCCCCGGTCTTATGAGGTAAACTTCTTTGACCGAACTTGGTCGTCCTAATTCGGCGAGGTTTATCGCGTGGATCGGACTTTCCCTTATTGCAGTTCGTTTCAGACGAAGTGCTTATTTCTTAAGCCGAATTGTGGTCTTGTATCTTCCTTGGAAGCTTGGACTCACAATCGTTGGCTTATTGCAGTTCGTTTCAGACGGACTGCTTGTTAAGCTGAATTGTGGTCTTATATCCTCCTTAGAAGCTTGGACTCACAATAGTCTTTAATAATCGATCTAAAAAGGGGATCAGTCTTTAAAGAACGATATACCTTGGTACCATTTGTAAGAGACGACAAGCACATAGAGACAAAACACATAGAGAAAAAATGAAAAAGATGAAAGAAAAAAACTTTAAACTTTTTATAAAACGACAAGTAAAAGGTACAAGTAAAAAACAAACAAATAAAAACATGTACCCCTATGACCGAACTAGACACAAGACAGACTGACCGGACTTTGTCTCTTACAAGTGGAACTTCTTGAGGTTGGAGACGTGCCATGTTCGGGGTACTTGTTCTCCTGACATGTGAGTCAATTTATAAGACCCTTTGCCGAGGACTTCTGACACCCGATATGGACCCTCCCATGTGGGTTCGAGTTTGCCCAGCTTTTCTGCTCGGCTTACTTCGTTGTTTCTCAAGACGAGATCTCCTACTTGAAATTGAAGCTTTTTCACCCTTTGGTTATAATACCGGGCTACTTGCTCCTTATACTTGGCTGCTTTTATGCACGCCAATTCTCTTCTTTCTTCGGCGAGATCTAGTTCTGCTCTCAGTCCGTCGTCATTCATTTCTGAGGAGAAATTTAGAGTTCGGGGACTGGGTACGCCGATCTCCACCGGAATTACGGCTTCAGTGCCGTACACCAGACTATACGGAGTTTCACCGTTGGAGGTTTTGGGTGTAGTTCGGTAGGACCATAGGACTTGAGGGAGATTTTCTACCCATTGTCCTTTGGCTTGTTCTAACCGAGCTTTTAACCCTTTCACCAGAATCCGGTTCGTTACTTCCGTTTGTCCGTTTGCTTGGGGATGGGAGACCGAAGTGAACCGCTGTTGAATGTTCAGCTCTTGGCACCAATTCTTGAACGTCTTGTCGGTGAACTGAGTCCCATTATCCGAGATGAGGATGTGGGGTATGCCAAATCGGCACACTATGTTCTTCCAGACGAAGTCCAATGCCTTTGAGCTCGTTATCGTAGCTAATGGTTCAGCCTCCACCCACTTCGTGAAGTAGTCCACGGCAACGATAAGGAATTTCATTTGCCGAGGAGCTTGAGGAAGTGGTCCCACTATGTCTATGCCCCATTGCATGAAAGGCCAAGGGCTTTGCATAGTGTATAGATCGGTCTGCGGCATCCTTGGGACATTTGCATGAATTTGGCACTTCGTACACTTCTTGACGAGCTGCACTGCCTCTTGTACCATGGTTGGCCAATAATATCCCCATCTCAGAACTTTTTTAGCTAAAGCTCTGGCTCCGATGTGGCTACCGCACGATCCTTCATGAACTTCTCTGAGGATGTAGTCCGTCTCTTCTGGTCCTACGCACCGCAATAACGGCTGGAGGTAAGACTTTCTAAAGAGGACTCCTTCATGAAGTTCGTACCGAAGTGCTCGGCACGTGATCTTCCGAGCTTCTCTCTTATCCTCGGGCAATTGTCCTTGATCCAGATACTGCAAGATCGGCGTCATCCAGTTCGGCGAGCTGGATACTGAATGTACCTCGGCTTCATCAATGCTTCGATGCATTAATTCTTCCGCCTTTGAGCTCGGATCTGAGGCCAACTTACTTAAGGTATCTGCTCGGCTATTTTCCGCTCTGGGAATGCGGATTATCCGAAAATAGGAGAAACTTCGGCTGATGCTTCGCGCTTTGTCCAAATACTTCTTCATTCTCTCGTCACGAGCTTCACTTGTACCCAACATGTGATTTACTATGACTTGTGAATCACAATGGACTTTGAGAGATTTGACGAGCAGACTTTGCGCTAACTGGAGTCCGGCCAGGAGAGCTTCGTACTCGGCTTCATTATTAGTAGTGGGGAATAGGAACCGAAGTGAGTAGGTTACCTCGTGTCCGTCGGGAGCGACAAGTAGAATACCAGCTCCACTTCCCATCTTGTTTGAAGCTCCATCTACGAATCCGCTCCAGCAGTCCGGCGGCTCTACTTCGGATTCCAAGGGCTGTGCTAGTTCGGCATTGGCAGAATTCTTCTGTTCGGCAATAACAGGAATTGCTTGATCGAACTTTGCTTCCGCAAGAAAATCTGCCAAGGCTTGTCCCTTGATGGCTTTCCGAGGTAGATATTCAATTGTGTGCTCTCCCAACTCTATAGCCCACTTGGCGATTCTGCCTGATGCTTCTGGTTTGGTCAACACTTGCCGAAGTGGCAGATCAGTTAAGACGCATACCTTGTGAGCATAGAAGTATGGCCGCAGTCTCCTTGCTGCATTTACTAATGCCAGAGCAATCTTTTCCAGTGGTTGATACCTGGTTTCTGGACCTCTTAATGCTCGGCTTGTAAAATAGATGGGAAGCTGCTTTAGGCCTTCTTCTCGTACAAGCACCGCGCTGATGGTTTGATCCGATGCCGCTAAGTATAAGAATATTACTTCGGCTTCGGTTGGAGCAGAGAGAATAGGAAGCTCGGCTAGATAACTTTTGAGCTCGTCAAAGGCCTTTTTCTGCTCGGCTCCCCACTCGAACTTTGGTGCCTTTTTCAACACCTTGAAGAACGGCAGTTGCTTTTCGGCTGCTTGGGAAAGGAATCGATTCAGTGCGGCTAGACATCCGGTTAGCCTTTGCACGTCATGTATGGACTTCGGCATTGCCATGTTCTGAACGATTTGAACTTTTGAGGGGTTTGCCTTGAGTCCGTCCTTTGAAACCCAACAACCCAGAAACTTTCCCGAATCTACCAAAAAGGTACACTTTTGGGGATTAAGTTTGAGGTTGGCTTTCTTGAGCACGTTGAGAGTGGACTTGAGGTTGTGCTCGTATTCCGAAGTGCTTTTGCTTTTGACGACTATATCGTCAACATACACTTCGACCTCCTTTCCAATCAGGTGCCGAAAAAGCTTGTCTACCATCCTTTGATAAGTGGCTCCGGCATTCTTTAAACCGAATGGCATCTTTTTATAAGCGAAAATGCCGAAATCAGTAATGAAGGCCGTTTTTGAAGCGTCAATCTCATCCATTAAAACTTGATGGTATCCTTTGTACAGATCAAGAAAACAAAAAATTTCAAAGCCTATCAAAGCTTCTACTTTTTTACCTATGTTCGGAAGGGGATAGCAATCTTTGGGACAGTGCTTATTTAGATCGGTGAAATCTATGCACATCCGCCATCCTCCTTCCTTTTTCTTGATCATGACAGGATTGGCCACCCACGAAGGATACTTCACTTCGAATAACACATCCGCCTTCAATAATTGACGGACTTCGTCATGGATGACTTGACTTCGTTCTGCCGCAAAGAGTCTTTGCTTCTGTTTTATCGGCCGGACTGAAGGATCAATATTTAACCGATGAGTGATTACCTCGGGGGGCACTCCGGTCATGTCCAACGGAGACCATGCAAAGACGTCTTTATACTCCTTGAGGAGCTGGATGGTTTTTTCCCGAAGTAGGGGCGTTCCCGCGAAGCCGATCTTAACCGTTCTGGATGGATCGTCTTCGTACAGCTGAACTGTCATCGAGTTCGGCTCCGGTATGACTTCGGTCATCGCCTCTGACTCCGGCTGCTGTGATTGCTATGCTTGGTGGTGCCGACCGGACGGCTCGGCACTTCTAAGCGCAATTTGCAGACATTCCTTTGCTCTCTTTTGGTCACCTCGGATGACCGCTATCCCTCCTTTAGTAGGGATCTTGATGGTGAGGTGATAGGTGGAGCAAACGGCCCGAACTGTGTTGAGCCAGTCTCTTCCCAGGATGACGTTGTACGGGGACCGAGCTTTCACCACGAAAAACTCAATCATCGTACTGGAGCTAGTAGGCGCTTTCCCCACCGTGATCGGGAGGCTGATAATACCTTCAGGGCGGGTGTCCTCCTGGGTGAAGCTCTTCAGGGGAAGCGGAGCCGGACTGAGCCGAGCTGGGTCCACTTCTAGTTTGTCGAAGCACTCTTTAAAAAGAATGCTAACCGACGCTCCTGTATCCACAAACACCCTGTGGATCAGTTTGTTTGCCACTCCGGCTTGGATGACAATGGCGTCTTGGTGAGGAGAGATGGCCGGGACGGGATCAGCAGCCGAGAACGTAATCACTTCGTCCTGCTTCAGCCTTTTATGCGTTGGCTCCTCTCGATTGGAGCCTCTGCGTTCTGACTTTAGGGACGACTTGGTCTTCCCGGCAGGGAGCGCGTCAATAGTCTGGATTACTCCATCATATTGCGGCTCGTCATCGTCTTCGGGATCCGGCTGCCTTTTCGGATCCTGAGGAGCGCAGTTCGCACCACTCTGCTTTTTATTCTTCTTTGGCTGCTTGCTTCGGTATTTTTTCAATGTCCCTGCCTTCACAAGAACATCGATACCTGCAGCCAAGTTTCTGCACTCCTCAGTATCGTGACCGTGGTCTTGATGGTAGGAGCAGTAGCTATCCTGTGGTCGGCGCGCGGCTGATTTCGTCATCCGCTTTGGCTTTTCGAATAGGTCAGAGTGCAGTTCGAAAATTTCCGCTCTCGGCTTGTTCAGCGGTACGAACTGAGCGGGCGGCTTCTCGGGATTGAGACGAGGTCCCAATCTGTCTTGCACCGGAGCCCTTTGAATTCTTTCAAATGGAGTCCGGCGAGGATGCCCCTGATCGCTATGATCGGGCTTCCTTCTGTCTCCTCGGGTCGATGAGCTGTCTAACGACCGTTTGCGACGGTCTGCCTCATCGGCCCGGGAGTACTGGTCCGCAATGTCCCACATTTCCTGAGCTGTCTGCGGACCGCACTCAACGAGCTTCCTGTAGAGAGCTCCGGGCAGGATTCCATTTTGGAATGCCGAGATGACAAGCAGATCGTTGAGATCGTCTACTTGCAGGCATTCCTTGTGGAATCTTGTCATAAAGTCGCTGATTTTTTCGTCGCGACCTTGACGAATGGAAAGCAGCTGAGCCGAAGTGATTCGGGCTTCCGCTTTCTGAAAGAACCTCCTGTGGAAGGCATCCATTAGATCTCGGTAAGATCTGATGCTGCCCTGGGGGAGGCTATCGAACCACCTTCTCGCGTTCCCGATGAGCAGCTCGGGAAACAGCTTGCACATGTGGACCTCGTTGAGACCCTGGTTCGCCATGTTATATTGATAGCGCCCCAAGAAATCGTGAGGGTCCACGAGCCCGTCGTAAGTCATCGACGGGGTTCGGTAGTTCTGTGGTAGGGGAGTTCGGGTGATGTCGTCCGAGAACGGAGTCTTCAGTGCTCCGTACACGGCGAATCCGATATCTCGTCGGTATGGAGGAGATTGGGTTCTCCTGTGATTCCGGTACCGAGGAGGAACTGGAACATGTTGGGGACGGGGATTCTTTCTCCTGGGAGATGCGACACTACTGCGGTAGTGACTTTCTTGTGCGGAGGGAGAAGGAGAATCCGTCGTTTTCGTCTCCGGCTGCTTTTGGCTTTTTCGCAGGAAGGTTAAGAATTCCTCCTGCTTCGCCGCCAAAAACTGCTTGACAGCCTCATTCAAATCGGGCTGCTGGGAAGACTCAGTGGGACGATTTTTGGAGCGGCTTGTTCCTTCGCCATGAGAACTGGTGGTGGATTTATCCCTAGGCTGTTTTCCAGACCTATGGGATGGATTGGCTTCCTCCTGGTTCTCACGGGCAGGAATACGGGTACTCTGCGATCTGGTATGCATTTTTTGGGTGGAAAAAATGGATCAAAAATTCGCTTTATCACAAATTTTGTTCTCTGTTTCCCACAGACGGCGCCAGTGATGGATCCGCGAATTTCTGATGTTAGTAAATGCTAGTAGAGAATGAAGATTACGACACAAAGAATTTACGTGGTTCGATTTACTGAAGTAAATCTACGTCCACGGGAAGAAGGGAGGGCAAGATTGTATTGCTTGATCTGGGATTACAGCTTACAACACAGACTTGCTATATGGTATTTTATCTCTAGAGAGCTTAACCCTTTTCTATCTGGTCTAAGTTCTATTTATACATTGAACTAGGATCGTGGTTTGCAGCCCCACTAACAAGATCGTGGGTGAGCAATAACTGCTCAATAACTGCTTCGTACCACTAAATAGATCGTGGGTATAGCGGAGGTCGTGGAGGCCTTTCATGAGTCCACTAACTCCTAGTTCGGTCGAATGCTGAGACCGAACTGCTGGACTTTACCGATCAGCTCTTGCCGATCCGAGAGGAGAGCTTGACTGGTCGGCTTTTACCGAGCTGTAGGCTGAGTCCGAACTCTTTGGTCGTGCCGAACTCTTTGGTGCCGAACAGATACTCTTTCTTGGACTCTGGGCTGATGGGCCGTCACTGTTATTGGGCTTGCCATTAGGGTTTAGTTCGTACCCCATCACACTATAGTAATTAAATTGGCTGCCAACAGTGAAAGATAAACGAGAGAAAAAGAGGCAAGGATGTGATGATCATTACACTAATTCAGATTAATAAAATAGAAGTGCACATTTACTTCCCTATTTAGGCATCAAGTTTTCCTTCCTTAAGTTTTCTTAAATTCCCTTTTCACTGCAAGAAATTGGTGATTCTCTCTTCTTTATTCTATCTAAACTCCATTAATCTAATGGAAGTAGCTTCTCCACTCAGCCACCTTAATTCTTGCTTCAAATTCCACTTTTTAAGACACATTTGGATCTATGGCCACAATGTTGTTTTTCCTATTTTCCTTCTCTTCATGTCAGCTATTTTTGGAGAGAAACTACCAAAAAGAGAACTAGAAATTGGCCTATGACAAGGTGCAGAGAGACGACATACCATACCGGTGGTGAACCCCACGACACAATGAACGACGCCTACAGTGAATCCAACGTCGCCGGTGCCTCCCATAACGATGGCGCCTAACCCCACAGCCACCTCAGCAGCTTGTTGCATAGCCAACCCCTCGGCCTCACAGACTGCTCTACAAGTAGCTCTGGACTATGCTTGTGGCTATGGTGGAACTGACTGCTCCGCCATCCAACCGAGCAGGGAGTGCTGGGATCCAAACACTTTGGTCGACCACGCCTCCTATGCTTTCAACGACTACTACCACAAGAATCCCATCCCCACGAGCTGCATCTTTGGAGGGGCAGCACAGATCACCAACACTGATCCAAGATAAATTGATAGCTGACAACTATGCCAATAACCGACGTTATGGATGTCAACACAACACATACATATGTCAACTATATTTACTTGACATAAAAATGTCTTTGCGTTGACATCAATTACATAGGTTGTTAACATAGTTATCAGTGATCGATTTAAGATAGTTATCAATTGATCATATCTCATGCTCCACCATTATAACACCATCATTCTTGACATCCCATATCGATCGCCTCAGGTCATGGCAGCTGTCGCTTCCCAGCGTCTACCAACACCCCCACAACGCCTCTACCCGCCCCAACGACACATCCATCCGCCCCCATGGTCCTACCACAACCTAGGTAATTAAGCCACTCAATATTGTACTATCTCCATCTAAGAGAAGACATGCGTCATGTGTGATTATTTATCCAAATGCAGCCCCACAACAACCTTTGATCCTTACTTACCGGGCGGGGATAATGGGGACGGAGACTATGGGCCAACCAGGCGGGGATAATGGGGACGGAGACTATGGGCCAACGGGTGAGCCTAACCAAGCAGGGACAGCAAGAAGCAGCCCTGTTCTGCTGATCACTTGCCTAGTGATGCCTCATTCCATGGCTAGACACATCTAACAACTCCTGCTCGCGTCAGAATGAGATGGCGACGGCCAAGATACGCAAAATTTTGAGGCAGAGGTCAAGGGCTTTAGCCATTATGATCAAGTAGGCATGAGAAACAGTATTAATAATATAAAGCATTTCCGCGCCATGATAACTTGTTACTTGTTAGTACTGAAAAAATCAAGAAAATGGTAACGAAATCTACTCCTGTAATGTAAAATAAACAGGAAATGCAACTGGGAAATAGTATTAGACAAGAAATGGAACTAGGAAATATTACACTAGGATTTCATAACCGTTCAACACCCTTAAATTACTACTGTTATAATTATAGTACTCCTACTTCACGATTTCACTGAACAAAACAACTTGGATTGCTAAAATATCTTCATTGACTAAACAACTTAATAAGTAGATCAAATTATCAATTAAATTTTATCAAATTACTTTTACTTGCATATGCATTCCTGATTATTTTATGTAAAATATTGTATTTTTCTTTTTCTTACACCATAATTCAAAGAATTTGCACGTATGAGATGGAATTCTGGATATGAAAATTACTATCTTAGAAAGAAACACAAAAACCCTATTTTATGAATTGTCTGAATGTTAGTAGTAACCAACACTGCCTCTGCATTGTGGTAATTATCTTCTTACCACAGTCTTTGTTAATATTCCATCAGTCCCTTAAAAATATGTTCACTTTCTATTTTCGTCCGCCCCACAAAAATTTGTGCATTTCATATTTGAAAAGTTATCCCAATTTATTACCTCTATACGCTCAAACTTATTTACAACCTTTACGACCTTAAATACAACTAATAGTGTGGGTCTCTGATACGTTTATTATTTCATATCTCTTTCATATCTTGCATTATTATTTAGTTGCATTAGAATGGAGTCCCTGATCATGCCGCGCGCCACAATAGCGACGCACGCCCTGGAGAATTCAACAGCCGCAATGCTGGAAAATATTCTCGCTAGGTTCGCCCAAATTGAGACACGATTGATTGAGCATGAGTGTAGGGCAGCAGCCACGCTCCCTCCTTTGCGCCCAGAACCTGACCCACCCGACGGATCCCTGTTGTACACCACCGCACAGCCACCTTACCCGCAATTCCAGTCCACAGGCTACAACAACAACAACAGCGTGACAGATCCATACACTCTGTCAGAATTTGAGGCACCACTTTTTCACACCACGGCCGGACGGGAGCCCTGATTCGTATCTGGGGTTTTCACGCCCACCTCCGCAGTTCGGTAATAGGCCCTACCGGATGGCTACAGCGTGGGACTTGTTCGACATACGCCGTGTTGGGAAAATCCGGCACTTCGTTCTCACCAAGGATACCATTCCTATGAACAGCCTATTGCAGTGCAGCAGCCCCTTCCCCAGCGCTCGCCCTATTGCTGGAATCCACTGAGTCACCATTGCTCACCGACGGCGCTGCTGCCTGCTGCTACCCCACCTCGCATCTCCATCTCCATCTCCCGAGTTCAATGGAAACGGAAGGAGAAAGGGCACTGCAAGAAGGTGCAGGTGAGGGTGGCCAGGATCGAGGAGCTCTCGGCGAATTCTATGCTCCCTGGTGTGGACACTTTAAAAAGCTTGCCCCGGAGTATGAAAAGCTTGGTGCCAGTTTTAAGGAGGCGAACTCAGTATTGTTCGAGAAGGTTGACCGCGATGAGTACAACTTTAACCACTCTTCTCCTCCACTCTCTTACTTTATCAATTTTATTTAATTCCCGTGCCATATCAATTGCCTATATTTTTATGGGACGGAGGGAGTATGATATTCTTCCATACTTCCTTACTGATTGCTACACTAGCAGCATACACTTGTGGTTATTGCTCATGTTAAAATTAGTCGAGTGAGTAAATGACATTATATTATCATAATATTTAGAACATTTAAAGGGGTAGATTAATCATTTTTGTTTTGATCTCCGCGCTTATATGAATAGTAAATCCAAAAATTAAGAATAAATAGTAGGGAGTATAGTATATATTCCCTCCAAGACTGTTTGATTTTCCTGACTAGGTCATTTTAAAAATTTGAACATACACTTTCTTATAATATTGAAGTTAATTCATCATAAAACTTGTCGTACTTTTAAAGCACATGAAGAATTTATGGAGCACCCTCTTAGTGAATAGGCATTCCTTTTCAAAAGTTTGACAAGAATTTATGGAGCATTATCTTCTATGTGATCTCGTGGTCCATTTGGTGGCTCAGAAATAAAGTCATTTTCGAAAAAATGGAACCTAGATAAAATGTGGAGAAAGAGCTAATTCTATGGAGATTGGGTTCATGGACTAAAGGGTTGTTGGAATATTATGAACGAAGATGATAAACGCAAGAAACCCTATATTCAAGAAGATGAACACTCTTGCATATGAGAAACCAAGAAAGTGGAAAACTCTTATTGATCAAGCTCGTGAATGTACAACTGATTTTCTACACACTACAAAGAGTAAATTATCTATCTACTTATACTAAGACTTAGGTGAAAGAGTTCTTCACTTAAGTCGGTTGAGGCAGTTGATAACCGAATGCAACGGCTAACTCCTCAGTTCTTGATCCAGTGAGCTGCAGCCTCAGTGTAGAATCGCAGCCTCACCGCATGTATACATGCACCCATGCACAAGCCATGATCAGCCAACTCCTTTCAACAATCTCCACCTTGACTGTCTATGTCTTATCTTCCTCAAAACTTCACAGTATACAAGTTTATCAACCTGCAACAATACTTGAACTTTTCCTTGCTCAATTGCTTGGTGAGCATGTCTGCGGGGTTATGCGCTGTATCTCTCTTTATCACTCTAACCGCGCCACTCTCAACTTCATCTCTAATGAAATGGAGTCGAACGTCGATGTGCTTGCTATGCTCATGAAACATTTGATGCCTAGCTAAGCAAATCGCCCCACTATTGTCACAATGAATAGCCACTGACTTCTGGTCTATCCCAAATTCTGACACCAAACCAAGTAGTAGGGTTCGGTTCATCCTCTCAGCAACCCCATTTTGTTGGGGGTTTGCTGGGACTGTCTTGTGCCGCTTGATCCCCTTCTCTTGGCAGAAAAATCAAATTCCTTGGACAAGTACTCCAGTCCATTATCTGTTCTCAAGATCTTTGGTGTGGTAGATTTTTCATTGCTAACCTCTATGCACCAATCTTTAAAGGCTTTAAAAGCAGCAGACTTCTCCTTCAGTATAAACACCCAGACCTTCCTTGTCCAATCATCAATAATTGATATGTAATATTTCCCTCCACCTAAGCTATTGACTGGTGCAGGGCCCCAGAGATCCGAGTGAATACTATCTAGAGGAGACGATGAGGTATGCTTACCTGCTGGAAAACTTTGCTTCTTGGATTTTCCAAGCAAGCAATCCTCACATACTTCCATATCTTCTGTTGGATTAGCCTCTATAAGCCACATCCTGATCAACATTTTCAGACTGCCTTCTGCCGGATGTCCCAATCTTTGATGCCATATCTGCAAATCTGGTGTGGAGACTGAGTGTGATTCACCCTCAAAGACTGCAGCTTGTAGGTAATATAGGCTGCCATTCTTCTTAGCAATCATCTTGACCTGAGAGTCCTTGCAAATCCGCATTATACCATGCTGTGACATAAAAGAGTACCCCTTCTTTTCCGTAATTCCGAGAGATATTAAATTCCTTTTCACCTCAGGAATGTACCTGACATCAGACAGCACCTTGATAGATCCATCATCCATCCTCAACATGATGCTTCCAATTCCTCTGATGCAGCAAGTTTGATTGTTTCCAAGAAGCACAGTCCCATGTGCTTCTCTCAAATTATGAAACCACTCTCTTGTAGGACACATATGGAAGGAGCAGCCTGAGTCCAATATCCAGAACCCCTTCTCGCACTTATCAGTCACATTCATCACTTCAGGGTCCTCATCAACTTCACCATTCACAATATTAGAGTGGGAATTCCCTCCATTTGCCAGCCTCTTCTTCCATGCATGGCAATCGCGCTTCAAATGACCTGGCTTCTTGCACCAATAGCAAGAACGAGCCTCCTTTGCACCAGAGACTTCAGCCTTCGAGTTCTCAAATCTCTTCTTAAAATGTTTCTTGCTGAATTTCTTGATGTTGAGGGATTCTGGCTGCTGTTGCTGATCAATTCTTTTAACTGCTCCCTTTTGCAATTCCTTGGCCATTAGAGCAGCATGAACCTCAACATACGTGATCTGCCTGTCTCTCCCATATAGGATAGCATCCCTCACTTGATCATATGAATCGGGCAGTGCATTAAGGACCAAGATGGCCTTGTCTTCATTAGCTATCTTGACATCTACTGCCTCTAGATCATCGATCGACTTGGAGAAATCTTCCAGCTGCTCAAGAATTGACTTATCCTCCAAGAAACAATAGGAATACAACCTCCTTTTCATATAGAGACGGTTAGCTAATGATTTGGCCAGATATACCTCATCAAGTCTCTTCAAAATTCCTGCAGCGGTTGTCTCGGATTGCACCTCTCTCAATACTTTTATCTCCGAGGCACAAGACGACGGCACTATGCGCCTTAAGCAGCATTTCATCGAGCTTGGCCTTCGCCTTTTCATCGAGAGCAGGAGATATACCCTTCGCATCTTCATCGGCTGGGGTTAGAGCAGCGGCTAAACCCTGCTGCACAAGAATGGCCCGCATCTTCATTTTCCAAAGGCTGTAGTCATTTTTCCCCGTAAACTTTTCAGCATCGAAACGTGTCGCCATTGCTATCCTCAAGATTGTTGGGTTCGTTTCCTTTCCCACCGGACGACGCCAATTGTTGGAATATTATGAACGAAGATGATAAACGCAAGAAACCCTTTATTCAAGAAGATGAACACTCTTGCATATGAGAAACCAAGAAAGTGGAAAACTCTTATTGATCAAGCTCGTGAATGTACAACTGATTTTCTACACACTACAAAGAGTAAAGTATCTATCTACTTATACTAAGACTTAGGTGAAAGAGTACTTCACATAAGTCGGTTGAGGCAGTTGATAACCGAATGCAACGGCTAACTCCTCAGTTCTTGATCCAGTGAGCTGCAGCCTCAGTGTAGATCCGCAGCCTCACCGCATGCACACATGCACCCATGCACAAGCCATGATCAGCCAACTCCTTTCAACAAGGGTGGTGTCCAAAATTTCCTTATTTATCAGGCAAATGAGTCAGAATTTGGCTGTAATGAGAAGATGGTCAAGAGGGAGTCACAAAACGAAGCATACATTAGAGGTTTTGTTGATCCTTTGTAGTATCTTTTTTCTTGCTACTTCTTTGGGTTCTTAATTATTTGCATTGTTGGAGGTCTTGCTTTGGTGCTTGTGGTGTTGCTGGGTTTTGTCTTTTTCTAGTTTATATTTAAGTGTGGGTCTCTGTTAGTTGATGTCTTAGTTATTTTGATTCTTCTTTTTGTTTCACCTTCTTTTGGATTGGAATTTGTAGTAGTTTGACCGTTACTTGCCGAGATGTTCGAGCCTTTTATGTATTGAGAAAAAGAGCACATGAAGAATATAACCGAATACTATTACGATATAGCGAGTATTTTTCGAGCACATTGTGTGGCTTGCAAGCCTTTTATGTATTGAGAAAAAGAGCACGTGAAGAATATAACCGAATACTATTACGATATAGCGAGTATTTTTCGAGCACATTGTGTGGCTTGCAAATAAATTGTTTCTATGCATCATATATGTGTGCTAGGTGTATTAATCTCTAAGATAATTAAGGGAGGTATGTCATTTGCCTTGCAGCATTGCAAAATTCAAGAACACACGTAATCATAACATTGAATTTAGTTCATCATAATATTATATAGTCTTAGATGTACCTCATCAAAACATTAAATTTACTTCATTAGATGACATAAGTAGTAGATTTTTTTCATGCAAATTGATTTATGTGAAAATATGCAATTTCGTTAAAATCCCCATAAAATTACTTTTACTTTGGTATATGTTGTGCGAAAATACAATTTTCATGAATAAAGTTATATAGAATTGAAAATTTTGAAATATTTTAAAAATGTACTATAATTGAAAAATGATAAGTATCATTACACTTCTAAGTATATCTCGCGTTACTTCAACATATCTTTGCATTTGCAGCATTATAATGTTGAATGTACAACATTATACCCAAATTGAAATGAGACTTATCATAACTAACAAACTATTTGGTTGTCTAAGTATAAATCTCAGCAAATTATTACTCCTTTCGTCCCTAAAAAAAGATCACTTATTTCTATTTTCGTGCGTTCCAAAAATCTGCCATATTTTATTTTTATTATTTTTAGTAGTGAACCACACAGTAATATCTCATTCTCACTCACATTTAATAATAAAATTAATACTCTCTCCGTCTCACTCTAAGTGGAGTATTGTTTTGTGAGTTAAGTGAAGAGAATGAAGTAAGATAGTGGGAAAAAGTAGAGAGGGTGATGTTTCTATATTTAGAAATGTGTCATTTAGAGTAGGATAACCCAAAAAGAAAAATGTGTCACTAAAAGTGAGGCGAAGGGAGTACTATATAAAAGGAGAATCCATATTCAACTTACTTTTTCAACCAATTTCTGTTACACTTCTTAAAATCCATGCGGTCAAAATATAACAAAATTTAAGGGATGATGTAACACCCCTTACTTGGTTAATTTTAACCGATGAAGTGGTGTCACATTTCAGTTCTATCGATAAACAAAAACCTGCCTATTTAACATGCATAACTTTTTTTTTCTTTTGTAGACACCCAACACACGACACTATTATATAACTAGCTAATCCTGCTAACACAACCTTACTACAATACATAACAAAAATAATGATAACAAGTTTCGATAAATATTTACAACCCCACTAGCAAAAGAAGGTTACATAACCTTACATCTCCAAACCAACTATATACAACCAAAAGTTTAACCTAAGCATTGCACGTGAGAACTCCAACTTTACCAGCAAAAAGGGGTAGTGACTTGACACGTGCAGCTGCCCAGCAAGCGAGATCACTCGTTTCTATACTCTGCAAGAGGGAGAAGAAATGGGGGGTGAGCTTCGAAAAGCTCGTAGTGTAAACGCATTCCAGAAATCAATCTCGAAAAACTTCATCCGATATCACTTTCACAGAATATCAAATTATAACTTGGAATGCTATACAGTATCTATTCATTTTTCATTTCATAAACTGATATAGTTTACTATAACACTTTATATAATATCTCCCAAACTATTCTGATCAACTATACAACAAACATAATATATTAGTCACGTGATACTTTCAATAACAACCATTTACCACCTGTCAATCAAAACCATATAGCACAAAATAACATATCATCATGTCTGTTAATTTCTTTCATCAATCAACAAAATATGCTTGAAGAAATCTATTTAGATATTCAAGGCACAAAAACAAAATATCATTTCTCAATCAGATATCACATTCAGACCCCAAGTTATGCTTAGCGATGGACACGGGTACACAGACACTATAAGTACCCCGATGAGGGGCATCTATCTATGCATCTGTATCAGATACTGTACATCTCCCATATGACCTATCGTAAGGCATCTGTCACATATTACCCGTATAGGGAATATATCATCTATCAACATATCGTATAGACCATCGCTTAGGTTATCCAGAAAACGAATGATCAAACATGTGTGCAGTACTGTTGTCCTATGACATGCCAACTATACCCTATGACTCACTCAAGCAATGGGGCGTACCACATAATTTATACAATTCACCTTTCAATATCTCATTCCTGCCATTGAGTTAAACTCTATTGAGTTATACAATTCACACAAAGCTCTATTGTATAAGCAGACAAAACACATAAAGACGTAGCAATATGTATCGAAGTTAAAGGGAGAATACGTGTACACTACCTGTACAGGTCACAAAAACTCTTTTACTTGGTTACTCAACCCTGGCTTGGCCTTTTTCCCTATCACTTGAGCTCGCACCAGGTTCGCCCAAGTCTCCAAGAAAACACATTTTCGTGCCATAAATAAACATTTTAACACAAGTAAAAATCAAAACATCACATCTATCTATTCCATTTCTATACCATTTCCAACATCACAGAACAAGTTATTAAAAGCATATATATACGTTAAAGCATCTCTAACTACTTTTATGCCAAAAAGGAGAATAATAATTTGATAATACTATTCAACTACTCCGGAAAACGAAAGGTATATCCGGCTGTCCCAAAAATATATACCCCAAAATTCCATTTTTTTTCACAAATTAAACCTATTTAGCTTTGCAATTATGGGACAGCCACTTCATTTTAAAATTAAAATAAAAAATTTGACATTTTGAAGCTAAAACTTCCATTCAAAAGCCTTGATAACAACCAACAACTAAACCTCGTTCACCATATCATTTTAAAGAATTTTCAGTTTACATAAGCGTCTACAAATAACATCAAACTTCACAACAAGTCAACCCCAACATTAACGTAGTGTAAAAATTATCAAGTGAGTAGCTTAAAATCCATGGCAAGAGCATATGGTCACATATTGAAGTGTGCGGGAGTAGAGTGTGTGGGCGTTCTACTGTTCTAGGTCGAGCTACTAAGTCCAATGAACCCACTAGATCACTCGGTCTAGGAACTCAGGGGAGTATAGAAGACTCGGTCGTTGGACACACAACTCTCGCGTTTCAAAGATCCCTCAACCTGTTATACTATAGACTAGTATAGAGAAGCAAGGGGTCGATCCCACGAAGATGGATGCGTAAGAAAACATTTAGAAGATTCTGGATTAGAAAGCTGCTGCTGCCACGCAAATTTGGGTTGAGGTGTAACTACTACTAGACCTAGGAACGAAGTAAACACAAGACCTAGGAAACTAAAAACATAATGCCGACATTAAACTTTCTCATAACTGCGAGACATTAAACTAACTTCTAAGACTGAGCAATCAACTTCCTAATTTGACTAGACAGAAAGCAAGAAAATGGTGGAGACTATTTTCCGCAAACAGAAAGTACGGTATTAAAGCTGCAAATAACAACTAAAGGATTAACCAACACTGTCGCACATCTCATTACCAGTATCAAATGCGAACATGTAGAAAACAGAGCACAAACCCAGTTTCAAACAGAATGTAAAAGTGTGGACGTCGGAAACTTGCAATTAGCCAGAAATAAAACAGATCTACATACGCTAGTGTAACATCCCAAACTTTTGTGACTTCTTTTTATGTAATTGGAATTTTGGGGAATTCTGAAACGTTTGATTCTATGTGATTAAGTGCTTTGTATGAAATAAATTGACGTGGTTATTGTGGAATGACGAGCTTGAGATTTATGTTATTCCAATGTGGGGAAATAATTAATAGGATCATGCATTTATCCTTTCTCGAGTCGATTCATTGAAATATTCGGCCCTTCCTAATTATTGAAATAATACTTCTTCTTGTGGATTTAATTAATTATTTTGGGATACTTATCCAAATTAAATCCAAACCAAATGACCCCTAAGTTGTACTACATGAAATTCGAACTCCATTTTATTTTTCCTTGGGAGTTTTCGAAAATTTCCTATAGGAGAAAGAATTAATTTCCTTTTGATTTAATTGGTGCTTTATTGACTCCCTTCCTTTGAATTTAATCCAATTAAATCATGTGATAATGTACTTCTTCACCCAAAATAAATAGAGAGTTGAGATATTTTTCCTTGGCTTTTTAGCTTAGCATTTTCGGCCCCCTCCAATAAAATTGGAGAATATTTTAATTGTTTCCTAATTTGTGGGATCCCTTTTTATTCAAATAAATTCCTATGTCTAATTAATTGGGGATGTGAATATTTTTTTTTTCTATTGTTCCTCCATATCACACGCCCCTATGCATTATTTCCTTTGTGGGAATTTAATTAATTATTGCCTTTTTATGGGAGCCTTTTTCCATAAAGAAATTACCTAATTTAAATCCTATTCTATTTAGTTGGGGATTTAAATAATTTCCTTGTACAAATTTCCTCTTGAAATTTTCGGCCCCCACCATATTAATTCCTACTTGGAGATTTAATTTATTTTGTTCCCTTGTTTATGGAATATTCACGTTTAATTCCTAATTTGTGAATATTCTCTCCAAGTAAATATTGCTATATCTCCTTGTAATTAAATTAACAAATTTTGACTTCCCCACCATTCAAACCACACGCCTACTTCTATACTTAATTGTGGGAATTTTATTTTATTTTTATCTCCCACAATTTAATTAATTCATGAGGTGTGGATTATTTTAACCTAGACTATAAATATTAATAACATCAACCCTAGCCCCCATTCCCCAAAAATATCGTCCACTCCTTTCTCCCTCACTCCCACACGGTTTGTCTCCTCCATCACTCTCCCCTCTCCAAAAACCTTCCATTCAAGCTTTGATCTTGCTTCTGTTGAAGTTATCTTCGAGAAACTCCGACGAATCGCTCCATTCCACGTTTCTACCGTTTTCGTTTTGTCAAAAGGAAGGTATAATCGCACACTTCTCCTCCTCTTCCGTTTTTGAACCATGTTTTGGGTCCTACATGCATGTAGAGAGTGTAGGTTGATAGATCGCAAGTTTTAACGGGGGAAAAATCGTGTGTCGTAAGAACTTGTTTGATTTTTGCATTTGTTGGTTGAAATCATGTGTGTTGGATCGAAATATGTGGTGATGATATGAGTTTGTATGCAAATATGTGTATGAGTAACGTGTAAGCATGATGATGTGTTTTCGAGCATGAAGAATCGGTGTTTTCGTTGTGGAAATTTAAAAACCCTATTTTCGAATTTGAACCTGAATTCTGTGATGCTCGACCAGTGACTTATGATCTGTATTCGACCCATCAAACGAACGAATTTTGCTACGAAATTTTTACTGAGTAAACTTCAAGATGTTTTCTGTGTCTCTTGTGAATTTCAGCCTGTTTTATCGAAAAATGAATTTTTAATAAATATTTGAAGTCAACTGCGCAAATCTGCCAGAAACGTGAGTTCTCGCCATGAATGTTTCGTTTTCTGTTTGACTGACCAAATGAACTCCGATTGATGTAATTCTTGAACTATATGAAAATTTGAAGTGTCTTCTATGTTTTGTTAAATTTTCAGCCTTTTTGGGCATCGTATGAATTTATGGTGAATGTTTCAAATGAACTGCGCAATACTGTCAGAAATTGTATGTTCCGACCAGAGAGTTCAATATGTGATATGACTGACTAAATGACGTGATTTCGATATGAAAATTTTCATGGATGAACTTGAATGTGTCCTCTGTATCGTGACCAAAATTTAGCATGTTTTGAGGTCGGGTGAATTTAAAGTGATTTTTATAAAACGGTCGCGCAATTCTACCAGTTTTCTGCCTTGATTAAATGACACTTAGTTTCAAGTTTAAAAGTGTTATTTGATGCATGTATGTGCAAGGAACGTGTTTAAATGTTGAAATCACTTGCGATAAGTTGAAAGGTGTTACGTGTGTTTTATACCCTTGTGATGCATGTTGGGTTTTGGGATTGAGGAGAACGATGAGAGAGAAACGATAGGACATGCATAGTGATATGTTGTTGTGTGAGACTGACTTGTGTTGTCGTTGACAAGGGTGTTGTGTTTTCGTGAACTCGAGGATCGAGAGTTGCTAGGTTGGGTTGTGATTTTGCTAAGAGAACGAGGTGGACTTTCCTTTCAAACCTCTTTATTTTTCCGAAAAATATTATGTGGAGATACAAGGGTGGTTTAACTGTTATGTCATCCCATGGACTGTTTTTGTTATGAGATTGTGTGCCTGATGCCTAGTTCGTATGAGTTTACTCCGTTAGGCTATATGGCTGTTTTGTGAAACGAATTCAGGTCCGAGTAGGGCCGTAAACCCTATCGGGCTGTGTACACTGGTGGGATCGTGAGTCGTCCTTGCAAGTCGGCCGGTCTCGTGGGCGAATAGTGTGGCCACACTTTCGTCGCACTGTGGTTGTGACTGTTGGATTGATGTGAAAAGTGGGGAGATTATTTGACTGGCCAGTCTATGAAATGTTTTGTGTTCTCGTGATATTTTCTTTACTGCGTATAAAACTCGAGATCACTGGTATGGATGACATAACTTGATAAATGTTTTCGGCATGAGCCCATTGAGTACAACAAGTACTCAGCCCTGCATTTTCTTTTAAAAATTTTGCAGGTTGAGCGGGATGTTGCGGTGGATATTGAGCTGGCTAGAGACCTTAGGATACGTTGTGTCGTCATACATAGGCGTGATCCTTGACTCTCCTTGAACCTTATTTATCCGCTGCTATGTTTTAATTTATGTCTTAAGACCGTAAGCTTTTCATTTTGGTGTTGGGACATGTATGGTGGTGTTTGGATTTAAACGTGCATCTACGTTGTCTTTTGAAAATGGTATTCTCCGAATTTAAGTTAAGTGCTTGTTCTACTTTAGTTTTTAGTTATTATATTTCTTAAGTCTAATTTTTCCCTTGTCTTTTTAAAAGTATTTTATCTTATGTCTTTTCAAAAAAAAAATATAACCTTAAAATCTTTAAACTAAGTTGTTTTCCTTTCTTCAAATCAATTAAGTTGTTCTTTTTAAATTGTAATCCATGCATGTCGGTCACGATCTCCGCGTTTGTGGTACCCCCTTGTATGGGCGGTCGTGACAGAGTGGTATCAGAGCTTTGTTCTTTCGCTCTGGTCCGAGAGTCTTCTTTCACTTTAAGTCTAAGTTAGTGAACCCTTATTTGACTAGAAGTGTCATGAAGGCTCAACATCCAAAGCATCACGCTCAACCGATGAAAGTGAGGTATGTTTAAATTGTTGGAAGTATGGAAGAGTAGTGCATGAAAATGTATGATGATATGATATGACATTGACAAGTTTATGCATGTGAATGAATGATATGCATGAGGATGAGTTGTAATGGAATGGTTATATGAGCATGATTGACATAATACCTTGAGCATGTGCTATGTTTATGATTATGATGTTGTAATAGCATGATTTCGTGGAGTACAAGTATGATTGACATGATAATTGAGACATGTATTGTATGTGCAAATGTGATATCGATATGGCATGAATACTTGTGAGTATGAACTAAGTGATGTTGCTGAATGTGTTTTATGCGCGAAAATACTACAACGATAGCATGCAAAGATATGAAACTTTAAGACAACGACAAACTTTCGAACTACGCGACAAACTTAACAACTTTTTCAAACAATAATACAATTTGGTGTTTTAAAAGAAATTTTTGTCTCCGCGTAGATGGTACGAACGAAACGAACCGCGCTTAAGAGCAGTCAGTATAGTGCTAGAATGCGACAAGCGATTTACGATTACGACCACTATGAGAGAGAGGAAGGCAAGGCCTTGAGAGAGGTTGTCGCCCGTTTTGAGACCCTATAGCGAGATGTCTGCGGGTACCATGTAACGGCCTATGGTGGCATAAGGAGACTAATTGAGTTGATGCCTGACAATTGGGAGCCTTGGATGGAAACAACAGCCAGTCGGTTCACGTGGTATGAACCCAGAAACCAAATGATGGCTGGCGACATGAAAGGTTTTCTAAAGGCCTTAACCTGTGCTTTGATTGACTCACGTTCCGAGCGACCACCATCGACAGAGAAAGAAGAAGATGAAACCGTTTGGGAAGACAAAGATGTGATCGAGGTTAAACCAACGGCAGTAAGAGAAGCCGTACCACAAGGAGGCATGGTCCCAGGTTTCGAAGATGACTACGTGGATGTTAACACGGATGATAGTATGGATGACGAAGAATATTTCCGTATGCTTGAGGAGTACCACGTAGAAGAGGAAGAGGACCCGGAAGAGGAAGAAGACCCGGAAGAGGATATTAGCACTAGATAGATGTGTGATGTTGTTTTCTTTTCCTTAAGATGTTATGACAGTGGAAGTAGCACCTTTTTGTTTTCCGAACAAATGCTTTTGTTTTCCTTTCCACGTTATTTATGGAAGTTTCCCTTTTCACGTGCTTTTAAGTAATTGTGTTTTATCGTATCGTACGCGTGCATGAAAGCGATGATGTTTTAATAACGATGTACTCACAACGGTGCTAACCTGTGTTTTAGATCAACGTGCCCCCGAGACGTAGACGTGGTCCGCGTGTGGAGAACAATGTGGGGGAGCAGACAGAAGGAAGTGTCGGCAATCCACCCCCACCTCCACCACCACCTGTACCCCAACCAAACGAAAGGGAGTATATCAAAGCCTTTCGCAAAGAGAACCCACCCAAATTCGACGGGTTGGGAGAGCCCCCGAAGGCGGAGGCATGGGTGCGCGATATTGAGCTTATCTTTGAGTTCATGGGATGCACGGACAGAGAACGCCTGACCTGCGTGACTTATCAGCTGACAGGACCCGCTGACTTTTGGTGGGAAACAAAGAAGAGAACCATGGACCCCGCTCGCCGTGAGGCGCTTACTTGGGAGGATTTTAAGGAAGAGGTGTACAACAAGTATGTTCTGGAAAGTTATCGGCGGGCGAAGGTAGTGGAGTTCCACACGTTGAAGCAAGGAAGTATGACGGTCACAGAGTACGACCGCGCCCTATGTGAGATGACTCGCTATGCGCCAGAATTGGTGGATACAGACGAGAAGATGGCTGCAAAGTTCCGTTCCGGCCTTAGGACAGAGATAAGGGTCGCAGTGGCTAGTCGGAGGGGAATTCCTTATTCCGAGGTGTTGGGTTGTGCCTTAGATGTGGAGGAAGCACTGCCCAAGAATGAGAGGACAACAAACCCTACCCCATCTGCACCCCAAGCGAACTTTAGAGACAAGAGGAAATGGGAGGGAAACCGAGCTCCTTTTGACAACAAGAGGCGTTTCTCCACTTTTCGGCAACCGCAGAATCATGGGCGCCAAATTGTGCCACAGCAGAGGGGAAACCCACAGAGAACACCCTACTGTAATCGGTGCTCCAAGCATCATGTTGGGGAGTGCCGAGTTGGAGGCATTCGGTGTTATGCCTGCGGTGGAAACGGGCACATGTCTCGAGAGTGCCCAAACAACAACAAAGGTGGAGTGAAGAACGGGCAAGGACAGAGACCACCACAGCAGCCTCAACCAATCTGGCAAGTGGCCCCACAACCAGCAAGGGCATATGCACTCAAAGGGAATCAAGGGCAGGGACCCCAAGCTAGCAAAGGCAAGGAGAATTTGGCAGGTATGGGAACGCTCCAACAACTGCCTATTATTGTGCTGTTTGATACGGGTGCTTCGCACTCTTTTATTTCCGTGTCATGTGTGAATGCCTTAGAACTCCCTACTGCTATGCTTGAATCGAGTTTGAATGCGTCTTCACCGGTTGGAGGATTGATTGATATTGTGAGAACTTGCTCGAACATAGAGTTTGTGTTAGGAGAACTAGAAGTAGTGGCCCAACTTTTGCACGTTATGCCTTTGGAGAATGTGGACATAATCTTGGGAATGGATTGGCTTACCGAGAACCATGCAACGATTTACTGTAAAGAGAGGCAGATTTCCTTTCAAGCCCCGGGCGAAGAGTCGACTATCTTGTATAGGATCTCCATGAACCGACGAACCTCCATAATCTCCGCATTGCAAGCAACTACGATGATAAGGAAAGGACGTCCAGCGTATCTGGTATACTTGAATGGGGAAAAAAAGAAAGAATTGCGGGTGGAAGACGTGGCAGTGTTGCGAGATTTTCCCGAGGTGTTCCCCGAAGCTTTACCAGGACCGCCACCCGACAGACAGGTGGAGTTCACCATTGATTTAGAACCAGGATCAGCGCCAGTATCAATGGCGCCATACCGAATGGCCCCTAAGGAGTTGGCCGAGTTGAAGGTCCAGTTGCAGGAACTGTTGGACTTGGGTTTCATTCGACCCAGTGTGTCACCATGGGGAGCGCCAGTTCTGTTCGTTAAGAAGAAGGACGGAACGATGAGAATGTGCATCGACTATCGTGAGCTTAACAAGATGACTTTGAAGAATAAGTACCCACTGGCAAGGATTGAAGACTTGTTTGACCAACTTCGAGGAGCGGGCATATTCTCGAAAATGGATTTGAGATCAGGGTATCATCAACTAAAGGTCCGACGAGAGGATGTGCCTAAGACTGCTTTTCGCACTCGTTATGGCCATTATGAATTCGTCGTGATGCCATTTGGGCTGACCAACGCCCCAGCCGTTTTCATGGACTTGATGAACCGAGTTTTCCACGAGTATCTTGACAAGTTTGTGTTAGTCTTCATCGACGACGTGTTGGTATACTCGAAGAACAAGGAGGAGCATGGACAGCACCTACGAACAGTGTTGGAAACGTTGCAAAGAGAGAAACTTTATGCCAAGTTTAGTAAGTGTGAGTTTTGGTTGACTCGAGTGAACTTCCTTGGTCATATTGTGACGGCAAATGGGATTCAAGTAGACCCAGCAAAGGTCGAGGCCGTACAGAATTGGAAATCGCCGAAAATGCCAAGTGAAATCCGCAGTTTCTTGGGATTGGCGGGATATTATCGACGCTTCATTGAAGGATTCTCTAAAATTGCGAGACCGATGACGCAACTACTTAAGAAGGGAATTAAAGTGGTTTGGACGCCAGAGTGTGAGGCGAGTTTCCAACTGTTGAAAGAAAAATTGACTACTGCACCAGTCCTAGCGGTACCAGAACCCGACAAGTACTTGAAATTATAGAGTGCCTACGAGGTAGGCCAGACTGAACGTGATAGAACTTAGTTGTAAGTTGACAACTGCAATATCACTTTCCTGAGTGATAAAACCAACGAAAGTATATATTTCGAACTTTGGTGTATCCTCACAATGGCGAGATCATACCTAAGATCTAATAAAACTATGCAGTCATGCATACCATGCCAAAGTGGCGATGCGACACAAGTACGACGACGTTTACGAAACTTTAAGACCACGTGTGCAATGGCAATGCATTTCGAAAACTACGTGGCATGGCAAGAAGACTTTGAAGATGCGACCATCAAAAATAGTTATTAATTTCGACGATACGATGAATCTCAACTTGGAATCCATGATTTCATAGAACGATGTTACCATGTTCATGCTCGCAAAAATGTGCGAGGGAGTGCGACCCTCGTAGCTAGAATGAACGTTTTACATTCAACAGTACTTACTTGGATTCTAAGTTCCTTTCGGGACGTTTTGAATAAACGTGAGCCCTCGTCTATTTAAACACCTTGGTTGACTCCCTATTTGCAAGTAATGTCCATTATTTTATTTTTTTCCCTATATCGAGTCATGACTCACTTGTCTCGAAAGTTTGTGTTTGCCTTTGTAACGTTGGATAGCTTGATTGAGTAGTCTCCTTTGATTCATCATTCATAAGGACAATATTTTGACCTTATGAACTTCCGTCATTGAACTTCATTCCTAAGGTTGTTTGCAGTTATGACCTTTAGTATCATCACACCTCCAGACATGTTTTCTTCAAAGGATGGAATATTATTCTTGGAACTACTAATTCACCTTTTTATTTGTAACAATGTATGTGACAAGTTCTTTCTTGCAGAAGTGAAATTCTTTTTAGCTCGGTTTCACTACATATATTGTTTCATACTCAATGATTTTTCTTTCTGCAACACCAAGTTAAGGCTATCCTGTTCTCTTCTTCCTTAACGGGTTGATCGTGTTAAATTTCTTAAAAGTTCCATTCACTTTGAGTTGTCTTTAGCAAACCCGCAAATCCATTGATGTGATTTCATCTTTTCCAATAACCTGATGTTGTTGAACCATCATTTGTACTACTTCATGACATTTGTCCATGTTTCTAAATCCTGCCGCGACTGATTATTTTAGGCCTTGACATGTTTGAACGATATCCTTCATTGCTATCCGGAATTTTGCAAATTGTGATCTAGCAGTTGGCTATGGAATTTGACAATTTTTGCAGTTTCATCCCGTTTCAATGACCTATCTCATGTTCTTCCGAGCTTTCATCAGAAGTAAATTCTCAAAGCTCTATGGGTTTTATTTGACACCTCTAAACCATTTAATTCTCAGAATGGACGGGTTGAGTCTAATGAAACTCAATCATTGCATTGTTGTTCTTGTTTCCTTGATTAATTTTGGAGCCTTCCGGACTAAAGACATCCTTAGCAATGTTGCAACAATTTGAAATCTGTTCATATCCAAGTAAGACTGTTGGGTCAAATTTCGAATCCTTGATACTAGACGGTAGGGAAATGCAGTAGTCGACTCGGAGATACACAAGGAATAAGTTTCTATAGTCAGACATGCTCAAAAATGACATACCACTCCCGGGAGAAAAGGAAGTGGGATGATTCTCGGACTCCATACGACGGAAAATAGTACCAGTCGAGTCAGCATCGATCTCAACACGGAGGAGGACAACATACTTCTAGTCAGAGAGGAGACTACCGATCCAGGGCACCACAGTGCAACGTGTGCTCTAAGTATCACTTCAGAGAATGTTATCACCAAGTGTTACAAATGCGGAGGGAATGGTCACTTCTCTAGGGAGTGTCCGAGCAAGAAGGGAGGATCGGGATCGAGGCAGAACGATCAAGGATCCCGTCAGCAATCAAGGGCACCGTAGAGTGAATCGAGGGGAAATCGCGACCAGCTGTCACGACAACAACAACCCACTCAAGACTTCCGTCTCCAGCTAGACCTACGCGTTGGAACGAAAACAACCGAAGATGGAGCCAGGCGATCGAGAAAAAGGAAACCTGACAGGTATGGGCAAAATTTTCGACACTCTTGTCGTTGTGTTGTTTGATACTGGCGCATCACATTCATTCATATCTGATTTGTGTGTGAATACATTGAGCTTGCCTGTTAGCAAATCTGAACATAAGATGGTAGTGTCTTCACCAGTGGGTGGGACAATAGAAATCTCTCGAACATGCTCGAACATAGAAATCGTTATGGGAAACCTTAAGTTAGTCGCTCACGATCCGCAAGTTATGGCGATGGGAGATATCGACGTAATTTTAGGGATGGCTAGTTTGACCGCGAATTTTGCGACGATTCGTTGTAAGGAGAGACAAATATCTCTACAAGCTCCGGGGAAAGGAACCCATCGTGTACCATGGAATCTCGATGAACCGGCAAACCGCTATAATCTCTGCACTTCAAGCTACCGCAATGATGAAGAAAGGGCATCCTGTATATCTCGTTCATTTCCACGGAGAGGAGATGGAGGAAAGGAAAGTGGAAGACGTCGCTGTTGTGTGAGAATTTTCAGACGTTTTTCCCAAAGCGTTACCTGGACCGCCGCCAGATCGACAAGTGGAGTTTACAATCGACCTCCAACCAGGAGCCGCACCTGTGTCTAAGGCACCGTATCGAATGGCGCCTAAAGAGTTGGAGAAACTCAAGATACAACTTCAAGAGCTCATGAACCTAGGATTCGTTAGGCCTAGTGTCTCACCGTGGGACACACCGGTGCTTTTCGTCAATAAAAAGGACGGGTCGATGAGAATGTGTATCGACTATAGAGAGTTGAACAAATTGACTCTCAAGAACGAGTATCCACTGCCTAGGATAGATGACCTGTTTGACCAACTCCGAGGAGCCGGCAAGTTTTCAAAGATGGACTTAAGGTCCGGATATCACCAATTGAGAGTTCAAAGGGAGGACATACCGATGACCGCATTTCGTACAAGATATGGTCACTATGAGTTCGTTGTGATGTCGTTCGGTCTAACGAATGCACCTGCGGTATTCCTAGACTTGATGAACCGGGTATTCCATCTGTACTTGGATAAATTCATTTTGGTCTTCATAGATGACGTCCTGGTCTAGTCAAAGAACGGGAAGGAGCACGTGGAACATCTACGAATCGCTTTGGAGACGTTGAGGACCGAGAAGCTATACGCCAAATTTAGCAAGTGTGAATTTTGGCTGAAAGAAGTAAACTTTCATGGACACATTGTTTCGGCAGAAGGAACCTAAGTGGATCCCGCCAAAGTTGAGGCGAGTTTTCAACTCTTGAAGGAGAAATTGACCACCGCGCCAGTGTTAGCTGTGTCGGAGCCTGGAGTGAACTACGTAGTCTGCACCAACGATTCGAAGGTGGGACCAGGATACGTGTTGATGCAGAACAACAAAGTGATCGCCTAAGAGTCATGACAATTGAGACCGCACGAGTTGAACTACCCAACCCACGACTTGGAGCTAGCAGCAGTAGTGCATGCCCTAAAAATTTGGAGGCACCATCTCTACGGAGTTCGATGTTAAATCTTTACGGAACACAAGAGACTGAAATATTTCTTCGAGCAGAAAGATTTGAACATGCGACAACGAAGATGACTCGAATTAGCAAAGGACTACGATTGTGGCATCAACTACCACCCTGGCAAAGCAAATGTAGTGGCAGATGCTTTGAGCCGAAGGAACCATTCGCAACTAGCTGCTTTTCTGATGGAAGAGGAATGTCTAATACGAGAGTTTAGTAAAATGCAATTGGAAGTGGTAAGGGCACATGAAACAGTGGAAGGCCGAATTGCCATCTTAGTGGTTGAACCTAATCTAAGAACGAGAATCGTTGCAGCACAACGGATGGATATGAAACTTGAAGAAATTCGAATTGAAGTGAGAACTAGCAAATCTGGAAGTTTTAGTGAGGAGTCCGACAACGCCCTCATTTTTGAAGGGAACTCAAGAACGTGGAACTCAAGAACGAGATCATGAGTGAAGCTCATGAGACTCATACATAGCTCACCCGGGAAGCACGAAGATGTATCAAGACTTGAAAAAGTCCTTTTGGTGGAATGGCATGAAGAGAGACATAGCGGCATTTGTGGAGCGCTGCTTAGCCTGCAAGCAAGTGAAGGCTCTACATCAACGACCGTACGAAAAGTTGCAACCACTAGAAATTCCCGAGTGGAAATGGGAGCACATTGTCATGGATTTTGTGACGACATTGCCAATGACGCAAAAAAGGAATACTGCCATATGGGTAATTATAGACCGACTCACCAAGTGTGCGCATTTCATACCGATTCCCTTAACGCATGGATCGAGCAAGTTAGCTCAGATCTACATAAAGGAAACAGTGCGACTGCATGGAGTCCCAGTGACAATCATGTCCGACCGTGACCCGAAATTTACTTCAAGATTTTGGATGAGTCTGCAACGCGAGCTTGGAACTCGATTGAATTTTAGCACGACGCTTCACCCGCAGACCGATGGACAATCCGAGAGGGCGATCCAAACTCTCGAGGACATGTTAAGAACCATGGTGCTCGAAGGAGTGGGTCCTGTTGCATACCGTCTGGCGCTACCCCCCAAGTCTCGGAAATGTTCATAACGTCTTTCACGTATCATAGTTGCGGAAATACGTGTTCGACCCAAAGCATGTGATTCATTACGAAGAAGTTGCGTTGAATTCTGACTTGAGTGAAAGAGCAGGTTTGTGCAGGTGACTTTAAAGCGAAGGTATATCCTACTGATCAGTAAGGAATCACTGGCTAAGCCTGAACCTGGTATCAATAAATCCTCAACCCTCTTCTACTGGGTAGTATAGTGAAGGTAGGGGTCGAATCCCACAGAGATGAATGCATTTGGGAATTGTGGTGATATTCTGGAAAGGTTTGGTTAGCTACCACGCTTTGGGTTGAGACTTATCTAGGCTAGAATTTAAGGTGGTACTCTACTGACTAGGAAGGGTGAAGGATGATTGATAAGCAACTGTGTATGTGAGAGTGGGGGAACATTATGTTTCAGAAAATATGTGGAAGGTACAGGGTTACTATAAAAGGCTAAACAGAATATCAGAGAATAAGTGGTAGTTAGGTGACTAGACTGACAGATCTGTAGGGTACCAGCTGAAAAGGTAGAAAAAGTAAAGGACAAAAGCAAAAAGTAACTAAAAAGTAAAAGTGGTCCCAAACTTGGATGAAGATGTTGTCTTCTTCGACATAAATCAAATCAGATAAGCAAAACCAGATTCATCACCATAAAAACTCAGATTAACAACATCAAGAACACAGATCTACAATTAAAACTTCAAATCAAAAGATCGAACAGTGAAACTACAATTATGCTTACTGGTCAACATGCAGGGTGGCAGAAATAACGTAAACTTTTTCACACTGGGTTTTCACACTTAACTAATTCAGATCTAAAATCTAACAGCTATCTAGACTTGCAAACTCAGAGAGATTAACTACAGAAGTTAAAACATGCGATTCCACACTGGAAATTACCGTAACAGCTAGATCTAAGCTATCTAGGCAGAAAGAAGCGAAAACAAACATGAACCTGTTAGGGTTTTGTATACTAGAAATCACCTTTCGAGTGATTGGATAATGCAAAACTCTAATGGTTATTTTCCAATAAATGCAACAGATTATTTTTGTCATAATGTTGTTATGTTTTACATTTAATGGTTGTTTATTGCATATTTAAATGTATGAGCAAACGTAACAAAGTCTAAGTCTTTGTTTTAGTAGACCGGTTGTGGGCGTCGTCCAATTTAAGGTAACACGGTCAGTTCTAAACAAAGAAAAATAAGAATTTCACAACCTAGATAGGCCTAGACAACCTATCGCGAAAGGTTGCAATGTCAGTCCGATTATTTCTAAACCTTATTGAAATAAGATGACGTTGGTGTGGTATAGCACTGAATGGATCTAACAGCAAGACGAGTCTTTATGCTATCTACTGAAAGACGAGGTCTTGAGAATTAATTTCTTAATCAATGTACGTTAGCATTGAGCATACGATATTGAGTATCCACTACTTTGACTTACCAAAGGTGCGGGTTTTTCGTAACCCAACGATCCAGGTATATTGGGTAGTGTTGATCATTATCTAGAGGTGCTAGGATTGCTATTATGTTGAAACGTGCGCGAGGAGAGTCTCGTTTGATAACATCCACAAGAGGAGCTCGAAACGAGGTTTTATTATTCGGAACCTAGCTAGTTGGAGTTTGATTACTCTATGAATAATAAATAAGAGTTTCTTGCTAAGTCCACTCTTGGAATTCGAAATATGTTAATTAATTAAGTCTATAGCAGACATTAATTAATTAATGGATGTTTCCATCTTAAGCGTGGGAAATAAATCAAATACAATTAAAGGAAACCCGGAATACTTGTAATTTCGGATTTGGAAGGCAGTGCAATATTACTTCTGTAGTGGCTGCTCGTAATATTCCAATATAAGCTTATATTAAATTGTGGGTTCAATTTAATTAGTAAAAAGCTAATTGGGTGAGGCCTGTTCCAGATTCTTCCTTAGATCCCTGACTGGGCCCAATATGTGACTTATATAAATAGGAGAATAAAGGAGACATAAAACATAACAATTATTTGTTAAAAATTTTCGTCCCCCCCTCTAAGAGAGATCTCGAAAATTGTGCCTCCTCCGTGAGCAGTTTTTGTCTTCCATTATTCGAGTCCAAGTACGTTGGTGAGATTTGCCCACACAAATATCAGCGTATAGTCCGGGACACCAGTCAGAAGATCCAAGGTCTTGTATTGAAGATCTTCACGTGGAGACGGAGCAAGCCATCATCGATTCTTGATTGAATCAACGAGGTAAATTGGCTAATTCCGTAGTAAGCATGTTTTAGGAATTTTATGTGCTAAAGCATGTTTTAATTCAAGTTATGAGCATGATACATGTGATAATTACGCGAATAGATTTTGTCTAAATAATCTGCTAAATAGATCAAATTCATGTGATCCGTTTTGAACGCACGCTTCCACTGCCAGCTCCTTCAGAACCGATGCTGGAAAACAACTTCATATTCAATAAAACGTTTGGATCACAACTAAGACTTCAAAGTAAGCAAATATTTAAAGTACAACAAATCCAATCGTAAGAAAAAAGAATGCGATTAACTAAGAAAGCAATAAAGATTGTTTGCCACTTCGGGCGATGAAACTGTTGACATTGCGAGACACGCTGACTGGAACGAGAGAATGGAACTCTGGCGAACTTTTGATCTTCAAGTGACCATGGCTGTGGCGAGGAACGATAATTACGAAGGATAATGCTGAAGGAGTGATCCACCGAAGAGAGATTGCTAACTAAGCGTAATAGTTAACTAACTAATTGATGATAATTCTCTCTCCAAGTGGCTTCCTTTTATAGGGAGGCCTCCCTTGATTTTTAGGATAGACTTCAAACATGAAATGACTCTTTTGCCCCCTTGCTTGCGGCTGATCTTCCCAGCTATCCTTCTTCTCCATCTCGAGACTTTTTGGCATGCATACTGGTCAGTATTGCACCCTCCTGGCGCCCTTTTCGCCTGAAGTATCCGAAGCTTTACCTATTGGCTAGAACACTCAACCTGCACACTTAGCAACTGTTTTGCAGATATAATTCAATTATGCACATCATACTGACCAGTAACCAAGGCCTAGAATACGACTTATCAAACTGCTCACACTTACCGCATGCTTGTCCTCAAGCGTAAAGAACAAACAAAAAGAAATAAGTCGAATTCTAGCCTGGTTAATCCCCTGACCGACTCAATCCTAAACTAGACTCTAAGCTACGAAGCAAGGAAGAAAAGGAAACATAAACGATCACAAAAACACATAAACAAACACAAGAGAACTAAAACACAATGATCGGGCTACATTTTCAACCGCCCCTCCCCTCGGGATCAGGTGCAATCCGGCCTTAGACAGCCTTGAACTTCCGCCGCCCCCCTTTTCTCTCTCAGTCAGTATATCCGCTCGTCAAGATCACCCACACTCTCAGCTTAACACTGGATTCTCTCAGTCGCTCACTCCTCACTGGGGATGTTAGGACTGTATTCTCTCATAGCGCTGAACCACAGATGCTTCGGACTTAGATCTCACGTGCGGCTACTGAAGGTCTTTTAGGCTTCTAACGGGGCTATTGGGTTATAGTGTTTGGGGTGGTTGTTCCTAAGGCTCTAAGGTTAAAAAATCATTACTTTATTCTGAAGTTGCTTCCCAACTGGTCAGTAGCGTCCTGTGGCTTCGCCACCCTTATTCCTTCTCATTCTATTTGTGGTCAAGTATTTTCGACCATTTTCTTCGCATTTTCTCATTTTCTTCTGTGGCTTCGCCACCCTTATTCATTCTTTTCTTTTTGGGGACTGGAATCTCTTCCTGGTCATTTTCTCCTTGCCTCTCTATTTCTTCCACTTGGTTTTCTTCTTGTATGTCCTACTGGCCAGTTGCTTTCTTGCCTTATGCTTCGCACACACACAATCCCAGGGGCTAGAGGTTATATCTGGGTATATATGGCTAGAAAGTGGGGTTCTAAGGGTTGGAAAAAAAATTTTTTCAGGGGGGGGGGTTCCTACTGCCTTCAATGTTGCTACACGCGATCACTTTACCCTAGGCACCTTGCGGCAGCCACTCTTTTTTTTTCTGAATTAGTGGAAAGTGGTTTCACTTTAGGCTTTTAACTCACATTTTAAGAGGGCTTTTGTGTTTGGCTCTAAGGATGAGCTTTTCTCTCATACTTGCATCGTCTATCCTGACTAGGAGGTACTAAAGGGGGTGGTTTCTGTTTTCCAGCATGTCGTATCTCTATCAATTCCCCTTACCGTCAGCTCAAGACAATTGAGTTTTAAGCCCAATCAACACATCAAAGAAAAAAAAACTAGACCTAACAAAACACTAACACTTAAACACAGATAACACATATGTACACATGTCATACTGGCCATTGCATCCCCCCTCCCACTTCACACGTGTCTGCCCTCAGATAAGGCTGTGAAGTGGAAAAAAGGTAATGGCCAGTATGGCTGACACACAGACATACCAAAACACAACAAGACATACTTATACTAAAAACTTCTCACACTTAGACTATGTAATAGGCTAAGTGTGAGTTGACATGCATACGAAAAAGAAAACAGAAAAACACAAACGCATGCGCCAAAAATAACAAACCCTTTACTTCTCACACTTAGACTATTGCATAGGCTAAGTGTTATGAAAGGGGTTTGCTCACGTACTACACAGATTATACTACCTAAAAAAAACAAAACATAATTAAAATACGAAAAACTAAAAACTGAAAATAAAAAGAAAACTAACTGGTCAGGTGGGGTGGTGGTCACTTGTTCCTCCTGCTCCTTCGCGGGGCAGGTTGTGGTGCAGGTGGTTCTTCCGGTTGTTCCTCCTCATTCTCGGACTGCTTGTTCCCAGATTCTACCGACTCTTCGGTATCTCATTTCTCTTGTTCCGCTTCTTCTTTCTGCTCTGCTTCTTTCGTCTCGGGTACTACCTCCTCTGATACTCGTGGTTCATTAGTTCGGCAACGGCGCCATTTGAAGTGCAGGAATTTTGCACGTGTGTCGTGTTCACGTGTCCCTCCTTCAACAAGATTTATAGTTTCCCACTTTTGCAACTAATATTAGAAAGTATAAGCGGCAAGAGCGGGGTCGAACCACATAGACTAGGGACCTACTTGAGATCGTTTCTACGACACGGGGTTGGTGTTTGTGGAGTGACGGTGGAAATTTTGCAGAGAGAAAAAATTGCAGAGTGAAATTGTGAAGCGAAAAATGGGGGAGACGGTTGGTTATGGGTTGGAATAGGGCAGTTGTGGGTTTGCGACCGGTTATAGGCGGTTCCAAATCGCGTCGTTTTGAGGGAGAGGCGGTTGAGAATACTGACTCCTGATTGGTCGGCGTGTCCACTCTCTCTGCTCACGCGCCCCTTCCAGCCGCTGCCACCCTGCAAAAGCTGCAAAAAGTCCACAAATTCAAATTCGTCCCTTAATGATTTCCCCCTATATTTCCTAGATTAGAAATAAAGTAAAAGGACACTTAAATAAAATAGGAGTTTCACCAAAATGGTATTCTGATGGTCAGTACGTACTCCCAATTAATATTTGAGGTCTGAATTTTTTTTTGGGTTTTCTTAAAATTAACTAACATGCAAAGGTTTAAATTAATTAACTACCACATATATATAATATTTACATCTTCCTTAGGAAAATTGGAATTCTACCTTGCCAGCATATGTACATTACGCTAAAAGGAGCTAGCTCAGTAGAATCCCAAATTCCTACCCTTTTGGTCAGTATGAAACCTGAGTATGTGGTTGTAGTGGAATCTCATCCACCACAACCATATCACTGTTGTCCCTAAATACTTTTAGCCTATGCCCATTCACAATAAAAGGGTAGAGTTAGGAAGACTCCCTGAAATTTTCACTGCTCCATTAGAACGGAGTGCGGTGATGACATAAGGCCCTGTCCATTTCGACTTGAGTTTCCCAGGCATGAGCTTCAGTCTCGACTGGAAGAGTAGTACTTTCTTCCCAACATGGAGATCCTTGGTCCTCAGATTCCTGTCGTGCCACAATTTGGTTCGCTCCTTGTACCACATGGCTGAGTCGAACGATTCCAATCTAAGTTCCTCCAACTCCAGCAACTGCAGCTTCCTTTCCTCTTCACAGGCTGCAGCATCCACATTTAATTGCTGTACTGTCCAGTATGCTCGGTGCTCAATCCCAACTGGTAAGTGTCATATTTTTCCAAAAACGATTCGGTACGGGGACATTCCTATGGGGGTTTTGTAGGCTGTGCGATATGCCCATAGAGCATGCTCTAACCTCATACTCCAGTCCTTCCTGGAAGGATTTATGGTCTTCTCCAGAATTTTCTTTATCTCTCGGTTAGAGATCTCTGCTTGCCCATTCGCTTGCGGGTGGTAGGGGCTTGATAGTCTGTGATGCACTCCGTACTTCTTCACCAAGGCTTCGATGGTGCGGTTACAGATGTGGGTGCCTTGATCGGTTATTATGGCCCTTGGTACTCCGAATCGGCTGAAAATGTTACTTTTGAGGAACTTGGCTACCTCTCTTGCTTCACACGTGCTCGTGGCCTTGGCCTCTACCCATTTGGAGACGTAGTCCACTGCAACTAGGACATACAAATTTCCATAGGACGAAGGAAAAGGACCCATGAAGTCCATTCCCCATATGTCGAATAACTCACAGACAATTATCGGGACTTGCTGCATTTCATCTCGCGCTGATATTCCACCGGTCAGTTGACAACGCTCATAACTTCTACAAAACTCGTAGGCATCTTTGTTCAGGGTTGGCCAATAAAATCCGCTATCCAGAATCTTTCTCGCCGTCTTCTTGGGACCGAAATGCCCTCCGCATGCCAAAGAGTGGCAATGCGTCAATACGTCCCTCTGCTCCCAGTCAGGAACGCATCTTCTTATCACTTGATCGGCTCCTACCCTCCAAAGATATGGGTCGTCCCAAAAGTAGTATTTTGCTTCACTCTTGATCTTCATTCTTTGGCCCTTGGTAATACTAGGTACTTCTGGCAGCTCTCCAGTCACTAGGTAGTTGGCTAGGTCTACATACCATGGTTCTTGCCCTACCTTTTCTTTTCCTTTTGTTGTATCGTATTGGCCAGTAAGCTTCATCACTTCTTCCCAGTCAATTTTCCTGACCTCAAAAATTACCTCACATAAATGCTCCTCTGGAAACTTGTCGTGCACTTCTTCGTTGTTTCCATCTTGCACTATTCTACTCAAATGGTCCGCCACCTTGTTCTCGACTCCTTTCTTATCTTCCACCTCCCAATCAAATTCTTGTAACAAGAGTACCCATCGGATCAAACGGGGTTTGGATTCTTTCTTGGCAATCAGATACTTAATCGCTGCATGGTCAGTATATACGATGACCTTGGATCCCAACAAGTATGGCCGGAACTTCTCGAAAGAATACACCACTGCCAGCATCTCCTTTTCAGTGGTATCGTAATTCCGCTGGGCTTGATTCAGAGTCTTAGATGTATAAAAAATTACGTACCTCTTCCCATCGATCTTCTGACCCAGTACGGCTCCCACTGCATAGTCGCTGGCGTCACACATTACTTCGAAAGGATAGTCCCAGTCAGGAACCCGTATAATAGGTGCGGATATCAGCTTTTCCTTGAGAAGGTTGAAAGCAGCATTGCATTGCTCATCAAAAACGAACTCCACTTCATTCTGAAGAAGTCGGGTTGGGCGATCTTGGAGAAATCCTTGATAAATCTTTGATAAAATCCGGCGTGCCCCAGAAAACCCTTATCCCCTTCTGATCAGTAAGGAACGGCAATTTGGATATAACATCCACCTTGGCTCGATCCACCTGGATTCCTTTCTCTGAGACCACGTGTCCTAGAACAATCCCCTCGGTGACCATAAAATGACACTTCTCAAAATTCAAAACCAGACTTTTTGCTTGACACCGCTCTAGAACTATGTCCTAATGATGAAGGCATGAGTCGAAAGAGTCTCCGTAGACCGTGAAGTCATCCATGAATATCTCTATACAGTCCTCAATCAAATCGGAGAATATGCTCATCATACATCGTTGAAACGTACCTGGAGCGTTGCATAGGCCGAAAGGCATGCGTCTGTATGCATAGGTTCCGAATGGGCAAGTGAAGGTGGTCTTGTCATGGTCCTCAGGATCCACGTAAATTTGGAAATATCCGCTGTACTCATCTAGAAAACAAAAGTACTTCTTTCCAGCTAGTCGCTCCAACATTTGGTCGATGAAAGGCAAAGGGAAATGGTCCTTTCTGGTTGCGTTGTTTAACTTGCGGTAGTCTATGCACATTCGCCAACCCGTGACTAGCCTCGTTGGTATCAGCTCATTCCTCTCATTTTGAACGAGTTGGATCCCCGACTTCTTTGGGACCATGTGAATGGGGCTGACCCACTCGCTGTCCGGCACTGAATAGATAATCCCTAGCGACAACAACTTTAGGTTTTCCTTCAATATTTCCTCCCGCATATTAGGGTTTACTTTCCTCTGCGCGTCTCGGTGTACCTTTGCTCCTTCTTCCAGCCTAATGTGGTGCATGCAGACGTCGGGGCTTTTTCCCACTAAATCTGTAAGACTCCATCCAATTGCTCTCTTGTTCTTGCTCAGCACAGTCAGTAGCCTAACCTCTTGTTCCTTTGTAAAGCTACTGTTGATGATCATTGGGTATGAGTTCTCCTTTCCGAGGAAGGCATATTTCAGATTCGATGGCAGTTTCTTCAGCTCAACTTAGGGTGGAAGTGTGTCTTCGCGTAGAGGGTTTCTTTCAGTTTCACCTTCTTTTTCTAATTCTCCCCCTAAGAATTCCTCTATACTGGCTGGTAGCTGAGCCCCTGAGGCTCCTATAAACTCCGATTTCTGGCAAAATTCCTTGATCGCTCATTTTATTTCTTCATCAGTCAACCCTTGGCTACTGATCAGATCACACCATGCAGCAGCTTCTACTTCAGCCAGCTCATACGCATCTAAAGCTTGGAGTTTCTCCTGCAATAATTCGATCTCAAGAAAATCTTGGACTAGGGGGTCAATCACATCAACATAGCATAAATTTTCAGAGTCGATAGGCTTCTTCATGGCCTCATTGATATCAAAAGTAAATTTCTCCCCATGGAAATCAATGCAAATTGTCCCCTCAGCCATGTCTACTATTGTTTTGGCTGTTCTAAAAAATGGTCTCCCAAACAAGATATCACTAGATTCCCTAGCCTCAGACTCACTCATTTTGATCACATAAAAGTCAGCGGGATAGGTAAAATCATGCACTCTAACCAACACATTCTCTAAAACACCCTCAGGACTTATGCATGACCTATCAGCCAGTTGGATCAACACCCTAGTACTTGTCAACTTCACTGCTTTCAACCGGTTATAGATTGACAATGGCATGACATTTATTGACGCTCCCAGATCACACATTGCATGCTCAACCTTTACATCTCCTATAATTATAGGTAGAGTGAACATACCTGGATCGGCCCTCTTGGGCGGTAGCTTCTCCTGTACTATTGCTGACGCTATCCCTTCCACCATGATTTTTCCATTCTCCTGGGCCTTCCCAGCTATGAACTCTTTGATGAACTTCCCAAGTGGGGGTAACTTCACGGCTTGGAGGAATGGTATGGTGACATCGAGCTTCCCAAAAATTGACATGTAGTCCACTGGGTTTTCTTTCTTTCTCTTGGTAACAAAACGGAAAGGGAATGGCCTCTCCCCTTTAGTTCCTTCCGTCGGTCCCTCAACAACCTTCCCGGAGTCTTTCTCGGGCGCATTCTGGGCTAAAGTTTCCTTCGTCAGTTCCTTCTCCTTAGATGAGTCCACCTTGGGCTGCATGCCTCCGGTTTCACTGTTCCTCGATGGTTCTTCATCCAAGAAAAATGGATCCTGCATCCGAGGCATGGGTTTCTTTAGCTCTTTCAACGAAGTGGTATCGCCCATTTTTTTCGTCCCACTCGGTTCTCCATTGGATTTTTCAGTTGGGGTCCTCCATAGGTGGTGCCGGACCTCAGTGTCACCTTACTAACATTCTCTTTTTCGGGTATATGGACTGTAGAAGGGAGTTTCCCTGAATTTCCTCTCAAATCACCCACCGAACTGGCCAGTTGTGCCAACTGCCTGTTCATCATATCCATGTTCGCTTTATGTTCCTTCTGGGCACTTTGCATCCCCTGCACTACTTCGTTGTGGGATTGCAACTCGCCCTTGATACCTTGCTGCGACGCGAGCAATTCTCCCATCATGTCCTCCATGGATCGTTTTGTCATGTTGGGATATTGTGACTGATTTGGGCCTTGGTGCTGGTTATACTGGGAACTTTGGTTGGGCTGGAAATTTTAGAAGTTTTGTTGGTTCTGGTTAGGTGGGTATTGGTTATACTGGCCAGAAGGGTTGTACTGGTCATGGTGATATTGGTTCTGGTTCTGGTTTTGGAACTGTTTTTGGTTTTGCTGATGTTGCGGACCCTGGTTAGGCTGATTCTGGTAATTTTGAAAGTTTCTCTGGTGGGGTGGTACATAAACAGGATTTTGGTTCGGGTTTTATGGGTGTTGGTTTTGAGGTTGTTGACTATGGGATTGTTGGTTCCTTCCTGACCAGTTGAACTGGTTGTTTGGATTTTCTGGGCTCCGGTTGAAATTCTGGTTCGGGTGAGAGTGGTATTGGTTCTGACTTGGACCTTGGTTTTGATTTTGGTTGTGATTTTGGCCCCCATCTCCCCATCGAAAGTTTGGATGGTCCCTCCATGGTGCATCCCGTTGTCTCCCCTGGATCCAATGCCCACTAGAATTGTAATACCCAGCAGCGTAGACTTACTCCATATTCACGGTCCTTGGTTTCCCTGTTCTGCACCCTTGTAGTTCCTAGCTGGGGAAGTCGGTGGTGCATTCTTCTCGATTGCGCTCAGGAGTGTCTTCTTCAATTCGTCCATCTTCAAGTCCATCTTCTGCTCTATCTTCTGCTCCTGGTCAGTAGACAAGGCGCTGGCAATCCTTTATCTGCTGTAACCATCTCTTGAATTGTCGTACTCCTTCTTCGCGCTCAAAAGTTTCCCTAGGACCCTCTTAGCTTCGCTGACCCTCAACTGTGTGAAGCTTCCTCCTGACGAGGAGTTTGCTAGGTCCTTTGTTGCCTTGTTCATTCCCTCATAAAAGGTATGATGTACCTCTATATCCGCCATGCGATGGTTGGGACACGCATCCAAGAGGCTCATGTACTTTGCCCAATAATCACTCAAGGGTTCATCGTACCCTTGCTTCACACTAGTGATCTTTCTCTTCAGCGCGCTCGTCTTTGATGACGGGAAAAATTCTCCTAGGAAAGCTGACTTGAAGTCGGCCCAACTCTCGATGGAATTAGGAGGCAGTCACATGAACCAGGTGTTTGCCTCCCCTTTCAAAACGAACGGCAAAGCCTTCAATCCGTTGTCATCCTCGGTTGCCCCTGTTGGCCTCCTCGGCGCCCTACAAATCTTACAAAACTCATGAAGAAACTCGTAAGGGCCTTCATAGCTCTTCCCGCAGTACGTAGGCAGAATTGCGATAACATGGGGCTTCACATCACAGGCAGTGTGCCCCAGGGTGACTACTATAGCTTGCGGTGGTTCTCCCTCGGTATGCGCGTTTAGCGTTCTGATCTCTGGATCATCATCTACGTTGGCAGCCATCTCCCTTGGATTGCCTTCCAACAGTGGTATCTCTTCTGGTATTGACCCCTTCTATGGTGTATTGCTCCTCGTCACTACTCGAACCTGAGTCAGACAAAGTCGTCGATAGGCCGGATCGAGTGGTTACGAGTATAAATCCTCGCTGAAGTATCTTCGGTCTCCACTGGTCAGGAGCCGAACTGCTTCTTATAAACCGAAATAAAAAGAAAGAGAAAAATTATCCACAATATATACGCCAAAGTATCACACACAATAACAATAAACAACGCCATTCATCCCCGGCAACGGCGCCATTTGAAAGAGCAGGTTTGTGCAGGTGTCGTTAAAGCGAAGGTATATCCTACTGATCAGTATGGAATCCCTGGCTAAGCCTGAACCTAGTATCAATAAATCCTCAACCCTCTTCTACTGGGTAGTATAGTGAAGGTAGGGGTCGAATCCCACACAGATGAATGCGTTTTGGGAATTGTGGTGATATTCTGAAAAGGTTTGGTTAGCTACCACGCTTTGGGTTGAGACTTATCTAGACTGGAATTTAAGGTGGTACTCTACTGACTAGGAAGGGTGAAGGATGATTGATAAGCAGCTGTGTACGTGAGAGTGGGGGAACATTATGTTTCAGAAAATATGTGGAAGGTACAGGGTTACTATAAAAGGCTAAACAGAATATCAGAGAATAAGTGGTAGTTAGGTGACTAGACTGGCAGATCTGTAGGGTACCAGCTGAAAAGGTAGAAAAAGTAAAGGACAAAAGGAAAAAGTAACTAAAAAGTAAAAGTGGTCCCAAACTTGGATGAAGATGTTGTCTTCTTCGACATAAATCAAATCAGATCAGCAAAACCAGATTCATCACCATAAAAACTCAGATTAACAACATCAAGAACACAGATCAACAATTAAAACTTCAAATCAAAAGATCGAATAGTGAAACTACAATTATGCTTACTGGTCAACATGCAGGGTGGCAGAAATAACGTAAACTGGGTTTTCACACTGGGTTTTCACACTTAACTAATTCAGATCTAAAATCTAACAGCTATCTAGACTTGCAAACTCAGAGAGATTAACTACATAAGTTAAAACATGCGATTCCACACTGGAAATTACCGCAAAAGCTAGATCTAAGCTATCTAGGCAGAAAGAAGCGAAAACAAACATGAACCGATGCTGGAAAACAACTTCATATTCAATAAAACGTTTGGATCACAACTAAGACTTCAAAGTAAGCAAATATTTAAAGTGCAACAAATTCAATCGTAAAAAACAGAATGCGATTAACTAAGAAAGCAATAAAGATTGTTTGCCACTCCGGGCGATGAAACTGTTGACACTGCAAGACACGCTGACTGGAACGAGAGAATGGAACTCCGGCGAACTTTTGATCTTCAAGTGACCATGGTTGTGGCGAGGAACGAGAATTACGAAGGATAATGCTGAAGGAGTGATCTACCGAAGAGAGATTGCTAACTAAGCGTAGGAGTTAACTAACTAATTGATGATAATTCTCTCTCCAAGTGGCTTCCTTTTATAGGGAGGCCTCCCTTGATTTTTAGGATAGACTTCAAACATGAAATGACTCTTTTGCCCCCTTGCTTGCGGCTGATCTTCCCAGCTATCCTTCTTCTCCATCTCGAGACTTTTTGGCATGCATACTGGTCAGTATTGCACCCTCGTGGCGCCCTTTTCACCTAAAGTATCCGAAGCTTTGCCTACTGGCTAGAACACTCAACCTGCACACTTAAGCAACTGTTTTGCAGATATAATTCAATTATGCACATCATACTGACCGGTAACCAAGGCATAGAATACGACTTATCAAACTGCTCACACTTACCGCATGCTTGTCCTCAAGCGTGAAGAACAAACAAAAAGAAATAAGTCGAATTCTAGCCTGGTTACTCCCCTAACCGACTCAATCCTAAACTAGACTCTAAGCTACGACGCAAGGAAGAAAAGGAAACAGAAACGATCACAAAAACACATAAACAAACACAAGAGAATACGACTTATCATTGAGCTACGAGGAGAGACCCCAAATGGTCCTACGACTTGAGCATGTATTTGTAACGCCCGTACATTTTAAGTACTAATTTAAAATATGTTGTGAATTAGTTAAAAGGAATTTCTGTCGTCATGCTATGCTTCTCGTTATTTTCTTTATAATGGAGTATAGTATTTATGTGCTTGGTATGAAATGAGCCGTCTTTTTATTTAAATGATGGAGGTTACTAGGAGACGTGTTTGAAAGTCTCGTTGAAGTAATGGCGTTGATGTTACTATACTTGGCATGATTGAATGAGATGGTTGAGATGGATTTTATAGTACTTGGCGCGTTTAAATCAAGGATCGGTTGAGGAATTAATATTTGGAACAACACCAACTTTTTCACTCCATGGAGACTCTCCATTTTCAAGTAACCTTCCACCTTCCATCTTCCACAATCAATTATGCAAATCAAAGGTCACACAATTAATAGAATTTCTTTGTTAATTAATCTTCTCTCTTTCCCTTTTCGTATCAACTTTTTCAAACAAATTCAGAGAGAGACGAGAGAGACGAGAGAGAGCCGAGAGAGAGAGCCGAGAGATTCAAAGGGCTGCCTTATCCTCAATTCAAAACCCAAGTTTACATCGCGAGGTATAATTTCTTTCCCTTTCCCGAATCATGAACTTTTAACATCGTTCATAGCATATCATCACACATTAATCCCACAAGTAATCCGATCAAACAACTTAATCTAACACCTTAAATCCAAACACCAAAAAGAATATAACTTTGAATGAGAAATTATCTTGCGGGTTGTTTCGGGGTTGTGCGGGGCTGTTCGGGTTGGTTACGGGATGTTTCGGGTGGGTTCGGTGATGAACGATGGCTGCTAGAACACGTTCGGGGTAGTACGACAGTCAAGCGGCGTCGGGCGACGGAGGAGCTACCGACCAGCAACTCATAACTGCTCGACCAGCAGCCAACCGCTAGACGGCGGCGCGGAGTGCAGTGCTGACAGCAGCGGCTGTTCGCAATGGAGATAACAGTAGCAGCGGCAGATTCGGAAACGGCTATAGCTGCTGCTCGAACAGGTCGATTGGTGCAGCCAATGGCGAGCAATACCGAAGAGCGAGGCAGCGACGGAGCAGCGGCGTCTGACGGAGGCAGCGGCTGGACAAATCGGCGACAGCAGCAGCGTCCTCCCGGCGACAGCAGCGGCGAATTCCGCTGAGAAGACAGCAGCGGTGGTGGCTGGCGGAGTGTTGGAGATGAGCGACGGGAATTAGGGATTTTGTGTTATTTGGGGATTTTGTTGGAAATGGTGAACATGGAGAGAGGGATGGCCGATAGTGAGGAGAAGGGAGTAGGTAAATCCTTGTTGGACTCCTTTTTGGGCTACAAATAAAATATGAGTTGGGCCTCCCTTTTAATTTTTGTTTGGGGCCTTCTTAATTAAATTGGAGATATAAGGTGGGGAAATAATTAAGTCTTGGGCCTTTTAAATAAATCTTTGGGCCGATAATTTAATAGTGGCGAAGTATTTAATTTATTCTGAAATATTTTGAAGGATGAATAATTTTCTCCTGAGTATGAAATAAATATAATTTACGACGGGAAAATATGTTGTAATTTAATTATGCGCTTATATAATTTTTGAAATGAATTTGACATCGTGGTGAAAAATACGAGGAGCTAACGGAGGAATTATGGGCGTAAGCGGCCGACCGGCGTCGCACGCGACGCCTTGGGCGGCCGCCAAAAAATTGGAAATGCACAAAAACCGAGAAACGAGATAAAAGACTTTAATTAGAGTGCATGCATTCTAAATGTTGTCGTTATTGAGATTGATGTGTACTTTAATTTTTTATAGAAAAGGTAGTTCGCACGCTCGTTAAAGACGGATCGAGAAGTTGTTTAAGGAAATTACTAAGATTTTGAGGTGGGCTCTATTACTTAAACTCTTTTATTTGCAATGATATGTTTACGGAGAGATAAGGGTGGTTTGAATGTTATGTCATGCCGTATTCTATGTTTCGAATTGCCTATTTGATTGTCTACTAGAATAATGTTCTACTACACTATGATGGTTAACGAATTCGGGTCTAACTAGGGTCTAAGCTCTACTTACACTAGTGCACTGATGGAGATCGCGAGCCGTCCTTTAGGTCGGCCGGTCCAGTGATCGAGTTTGTGGCCACATTCTCGTTTCGCATGATGGTTCAGATATGGTACATGATGGAGGATGACGATGATATTTGTCCGCGCGGACACCATTTTATTTATGGAAATGATTTTAGTGTTTCTCTGCATTTTAAAGTAAAACCCGAGTTTCACTCAACGAGAGCTTGACATAACATTATTGATAAAATGTATTTTGGGCATGAGTTCACTGAGTGCATCAAGTACTCAGCCCCTGCATATGTTTTCCCTATGTGCAGGTTGAGCGTGGATGGGGGACGGAGGATGTTGAGCATTTGGACAAAGACAATATTCAATAAATGTTTCGGTTGCTATTGTGTCTTCATACATAGTAGTAGCTAACTCTCGATTGCTTCCGCTACTCTAAGTTTTAAAAACTCTTATGTTTCCGTAATCTGTTGGACTATTTTCGTACAAACTTTGCTGCTTTCGTGTTTGTAGACTATGATTTGTAATAAAGTTTCATCTTTTGGATCTATATGTCGAACCCCTTGATTGTTTCCCCTTTCTTCCCCGCTTCTTAATTCCCCCATTAGTCGCGACCCACCTTAATTTCTATCCTTAGGAAGTACGGTAGTGACAGAATGGTATCAGAGCAATTTTTCCTTCCGCTCTGGACCGAGAGTCTTTTGTTCAATCTAGTCTAGACTTGTTTCGCTAGACTAAAAAGAGTATTCATTGAAGGCTCAACATTCCGTCTCGCCGCGCTCAACAAAAGAGAAGGTAAAATGTTTTGGAAATGAGGAATGTTTATGCAATTGATGTTGGACGTGATGATGAATAGAGTATGATTGAGATGTAGACTTCAAAGGCCTTAGATGTAGGCTAGTCATATACGCGCGGACTATACTTTCTTTTAGACAATATAGTTATCGATGGAACGAATGAAGCATAGAAAAGACTGAATTCCAAGGGGTGATGAGACGACGAGACAATGGCAATCTTGTGTAGCACGACTTGTTCTAGTTCGAACGATTGACGAGATTGCAAGTTACTACATTTTTTCATACCAGGGCGAAATGCTCGAACGAAAATAACGCACGAAACATCTATCCTTTGATGATAACTTTAAAAGAAAGAATCGTTACAACCCTTTTTCCATGGTATCCAGCAGGTACACCTACTGTAACACGTATGACGTTCTCTACGCGTATTTATGAACCTTGCATCCTTCTCTACCTTGTATTTTCGATGTGTTACTAAGGAAACTTAATTTCATGTAGATGTCGATTATAATTCACGCACCACTAAGAGGCAGGTACGTCAAGAATGGGCTGCGAGCTGTGGAATTGTACCGAGGGTTCGAGAGGGACGAGAGGGCCCCTTTGATGTCGTACGTTTCTGACTACTTGGCACTGTTGAGGGATGCCCATGGGTGTGGAGTAAAACACTACGAGGGCATAATGAGGTTGATTGATGGTTTACCGGTGCCATGGAATAGGTGGGCTGACGATGCCTCGCGGCCATACCTTTGGCATAGGCTCCCCGACTATAGTGTACAATGAGATATGCGTGGTTTTGTGAAAGTTCTTTTGGAAGCCCTAGTTGATGCTCGTGACGGACCACCTCCCTATGCTCCACCTAAGAGGTAGGCATCCTCATCGCGTCTAAGCCCCTACAGCGGGGGTCGATACAAGAGTGAGACGCCGCAGCCAAACTTTCTCAAGAGAAGGGGGCTTGGGATGAGCACTTCTGCACCTCCTGCCACAGAAGTCCTTGTTATCGATAAGCATGTCGACGTAGCTACCTACTTGAGAGAGAACGATGAGGAAGAGGAAGAGGAAGATCCTCTTGAAGATGAGGAAGATCCCATGGAAGAAGAGGATGACCCAGACAAGGATGAAGAACCCCTTGAAAGAGAGATTGGAGTTGGAAACGAGGATGCTGTGAATGTCGAGAGAGCTCCCGAGGAGTAGAGACTTTTTTTTTTTATTTTATGTCGATGTTATGGATGTTTTATTTTAATCGAACTACGTAGCAGTTTTTCTTTTAAGTTCTTTCAGTTGTACTGGATACAAAGACCTTGTTGAAACACGTACTTGTTTTAAGTTATGAAATTGTCGTTGTTTTATCGTCGTGTTCATGTTTACTTTGATATGTGTATGGAAAACATGTGAAAATATATTTTGAGAGGTTGTGTGGTGTGGTGATGGGTAAAATTCGGACAATTGTACTAACGTATGTGATTAATCAGAATGCCTCCAAGACGCGCACAAGTTCATAATGAAAACGAGGCCAGCAATGAAACCCAGAGTAGCGTGGGACCCGAGGGACAACCACCACCACCACCACCGCCGCCGCCACAACCAGAACGAAACATTGAAAAGGAATTTCGCAAAGAACTCCCTCCAGTGTTTGATGGAATGGGAGATCCGGCCAAGGCTGAAACATGGATACGTGCCATAGAGCGCATATTTAAATTCTTAAGGAGTACCGATCAGGAGCGCCTATCTTGTGTGACCTACCAGCTCACTGGGTCCGCAGAATTTTGGTGGGAGACCAAGCAGCAAACGATGTCGCGTGAGCAACTGGACGCCCTAACTTGTGAAGACTTCAAGGAGGAATTATATTATAAGTATATCACGAGGAGTTACCGTAAAGCTAAAGAGGCCAAATTCTACAACCTAAAGCAAGGGCGGATGACAGTGACTGAATATGACCGTGCCCTATGCGATATGTCTCGTTATGCACCTGAACAAGTAAATACTGATGAGAAAATGGCGGAGAAATTTTGTGCTGGTCTGAGGCACGAAATAAGAATGGCCTTGGCATGCCGTGGAAGGCTCTCGTATGTTGAATCACTATCTCGTGCTCTGGATGTGGAGGAAGCAATGCCTCGAGAAAGGACAGCAACGCCGGCTACCCCAACACCACCTACACCACGACAGAATTTCCGTGAGAAGAGAAAGTGGGATGGGAACCGAGAATCCTTTGACAACAAAAGGTTCCAAGGTACCCCAAACTCTGCACGGGGCAAGGGAAACCAAGCTACTCCCTACCAATGTGGAGAGTACCGTCAGAGAGCGCCTCCCTGCGCCAAGTGCCAAAAGAATCACTTGGGTGAATGCAGAATTGGAAATAATGTATGCTACAAATGTGGTGGAGTTGGACACTTTTCCAAAGAGTGCCCGAGCAATAACAATGCCGGAATGGGAGGAACACCAAATGGGCCTCAAGGGAACCCTACACCACCTCAGCAGCCGCAACAGCGTCGCCAACCATATCCCACTCAGGCTAGAGCCTATGCTTTGGGGCGCAAGCAAGCTAAAGCCACACAAGGAGATCCGAAACAAGATAATCTGGCAGGTATGGGAACACTACTTGACATGCCTGTTGCTGTTCTGTTTAATACGGGTGCTTCGCACTCCTTTATATCCCATTCCTGTGTGGATGCTTTAAAACTTCCTATTGTTGAACTTGAACATAAGATGAATGTGATCTCACCAGTAGGAGGCCTTATAGACATTTCACAATCTTGCTCGAACATAGAATTTGTGGTGGGAGAACTTAGCTTAGTGGCTCACAACCTACATGTCATGCCAATGAAAAACGTTGACATTATTCTGGGAATGGACTGGCTAGCTGAAAACTATGCCACTATTCGCTGTCAAGAGAGACAAATTTCGTTACAAACCCCGGGGAAGGAGCCCACCACTACCTTCCACGGGATTTCAATGAACCAACGGACTTGGATAATCTCGACACTTCAAGCAACTACCATGACTAGAAAGGGGCATCCTGCCTATCTCGTTTATCTACAAGGACGTGACAAGAAAGAAAGTAAAATTGAAGATGTGGCTGTAGTACGTGAGTTCCCAGACGTTTTCCCCGACGCCTTGCCAGGACCGCCGCCTGATAGATAGTTGGAGTTTACTATTGATCTAGAACCAGGAGCCGCACCAGTGTCGAAGGCACCTTATAGGATGGCACCTAAAGAGTTGGAAGAACTCAAAATTCAGTTGCAAGAATTGTTGGACCTGGGTTTCATCAGGCACAGTGTATCGCCTTGGGGAGCACCTGTGCTATTTGTGAAGAAAAAAGATGGAACGTTGAGAATGTGCATAGACTACCGTGAGTTGAACAAATTGACTCTCAAGAACAAGTATCCTCTGCCGAGGATAGATGACCTGTTTGACCAACTCTGAGGAGCCGGCGTGTTTTCAAAGATGGACTTAAGGTTCGGATATCACCAACTGAGAGTTCGAAGGGAGGACATACCGAAGACCACATTCCGAACAAGATATGGGCACTATGAGTTTGTAGTAAAGCCGTTTGGACTGACAAATGCACCTGCGGTGTTCATGGACTTAATGAATCGCGTATTTCATCCATACTTGGACAAGTTCGTCTTGGTGTTCATAGATGATGTGCTTGTTTACTCGAAGAATGAAAAAGAACATGAGGAACATCTAAGGATCACTCTAGAGACACTGAGAACTGAGAAGCTGTACGCCAAATTTAGTAAGTGTGATTTTTGGTTGAAAGAAGTGAACTTTTTGGGACATATTGTGACGGCCGAAGGAATTCGAGTTGACCCTGCAAAGGTTGAGGCCGTACAACACTGGAAGATGCCAAAGACCCCAATTGAGATTCGGAGTTTCCTGGGTCTGGCAGGATACTATAAGATTTATCGAAGGATTCCCCAAAATTGCAAGGCCGATGACCCAGCAATTGAAGAAAGGGGTTAAGGTCAATTGGACGCCGGAGTGTGAGGCCAGTTTTCAGTTGTTGAAAGAGAAGCTGACCACTGCACCTATTCTAGCTGTGCCAGAGCCGGGAATAGACTACGTGGTTTACACTGACGCGTCTAAGGTTGCACTTGGATGTGTATTGATGCAGAACGGTAAGGTGATTGCCAATGCTTCACGTCAATTGAGGCCACACGAGCTAAACTACCCCACTCATGACTTGGAATTAGCAGCCGTTGTGCATGCTCTGAAGATTTGTAGGCACCATCTTTACGGAGTTCGGTGTGAGGTTTTTACTGATCACAAAAGTCTGAAATACTTCTTTGAGCAGAAAGACTTGAATATGAGGCAACGCAGATGGCTCGAGCTAGTCAAGGATTATGACTGTAGCATTAACTATCATCCGGGAAAAGCAAATGTGGTGGCAGATGCACTGAGCCAGAAAACCCAACCGCAACTGGCTACTTTTCTCACGCAAGAAGAAAATTTGATTCGTGAGTTTAGCAAGATGCGATTGGAAGTAGTGAGAGCTCCTGAGATCGTAAAAGGGAAGATCGCCACCTTGGTGATTGCACCCGACCTGCGAACGAGGATAAAAGAGGGACAAAGAAATGATAAAGATTTGGAGAAAGTTTGACTAAAGGTGAGGAAGGGTGAGCAAGAGAAGTTCCGAGAGGAGGCTGACAATGCCCTCACATACGAGGGGAGGCTATGTGTGCCGAAAGACGAAAGACTTCGACTTGAAATTTTGATTGAGGCACACGAGACTCCATATACCGCTCATCCTGGAAGTACAAAGATGTACCATGATCTGAAAGGGTAATTTTGGTGGGATGGAATGAAGAGGGACATACCTTTGTTTGTGGAGAGATGCTTGGATTGTCAGCAAGTAAAAGCTCTGCATCAACGACCCTATGGGAAGTTGCAACCGCTAGAGATTATGGAATGGAAATGAGAACACATTGCCATGGACTTTGTGACGGGTTTACCAAAAACTCGACAAGGAAATACTACCATCTGGGTAATTATAAACCGTCTCACTAAAAGTGCACATTTTATACCTATTCCTATAACTCATGGATCTGATAAGCTCGCTCGAATTTATGTGAAAGAAATCATTCGGCTACATGGAGTGCCAGTGACATTCACGTCAGACCGAGACACAAGGTTCACTTCAAGATTTTGGACAAGCCTGCAACGAGAGCTTGGTACTCGATTGAATTTTAGTACTGCTTTTCACCCACAAACTGATGGACAATCCGAGATAACGATTCAAACTCTCGAGGATATGTTGAGAGCCGTAGTTCTTGACAGAGGAGAAAATTAGGAAGTTGTACTACCATTAATCGAGTTCTCCTACAACAACAGTTTCCAAGCAACGATAAATATGGCCCCGTATGAAGCATTGTATGGGAGAAAGTGTAGATCACCACTCTAGTGGGATGAGGTTGGTGAAAGGAGAATACTTGGGCCAGATTCAGTAGAAGAAATGATTGAGATTGTTCGACAAATTCGTCAAAGGATCAAAGAAGCTTAAGACAGACAGAAGTCATATGCGACGTCCGGCGTACCGATTTACAGTTTAACGCGGGAGATAAATTCTTTTTGAAAGTATCTCCGTCGAAGGGGATAACGAGGTTTGGTGTGAAGCGTAAATTGAAACCTTGTTACGTAGGGCCTTATGAAATTCATGAGAAGGTGGGACCCGTAGCGTATAGGTTGGCGCTACCGCCAAGTTTTAAAAACGTGCATAATGTTTTCCATGTGTCGCAATTAAGAAAGTACATCTTCGATCCCAAACACGTGGTCCACCAAGAGGGAATGATTTTGAATCCCGACTTGAGTAATGAGGAGAAGCCTGAAGCTATCCTGGACAGGAAAGTTCAAGAATTGAGAAATAAATCAATTGCATCTGTGAAAGTGCTTTGGAAACATCATGGACATGAGGAGGCTACATGGGAACTTGAGGATAAAATGAAAGAGAAGTACCCGGAGTTGTTCGTTAGAGATGAGCAAATTTCGGGATAAAATTTCTATTAAGGTGGGTAGAGTCCGTACTTTTTAAGTACTAATTTAAAATATGTTGTGAATTAGTTAAAAGGAATTTCTGTCGTCATGCTATGCTTCTCGTTATTTTCTTTATAATGGAGTATAGTATTTATGTGCTTGGTATGAAATGAGACGTCTTTTTATTTAAATGATGGAGGTTAATAGGAGACGTGTTTGAAAGTCTCGTTGAAGTAATAACGTTGATGTTACTATACTTGGCATAATTGAATGAGATGGTTGAGATGGATTTTATGGTACTTGGCGCGTTTAAATCAAGGATCGGTTGAGGAATTAATATTTGGAACAACACCAAATATTAATTGTTACGTTGGGCGATTTTAATCTTTGTTAGAAACGAGACGACGAAATTAATTAAAGTTTTCCGTGAACTTTAATTAATAGAAAGGAATGCGAGAATGTAAAGTATTTACACTTGGTCTTCTCAAATAAAATTGGAGTCCAAATATTTTTATAAAAATGGCTTTGGGCCATGACAAGCGAAAAAGTCCAACAAATAAATAATTATACAAATTTGGGCTCTCCAACTAAATGAGCCCAAACAATTTAATTAAAGTTGTTAGAGATGTCTTTGGGCCCAATTTATTCATAGAAAATTTTGTACAAGCTCAAAACCCTTTCCTCTCTTCTCCTACGCCAACTTCTCCACTCCATGGAGACTCTCCATTTTCAAGTAACCTTCCACCTTCCATCTTCCACAATCAATTCTGCAAATCAAAGGTCACACAATTAATAGAATTTCCTTGTTAATTAATCTACTCTCTTTCCCTTTTCGCATCAACTTTTTCAAACAAATTCAGAGAGATGAGAGCCGAGAGATTCAAAGGGCTACCTTTTCCTCAATTCAACACCCAAGTTTACATCGCTAGGTATAATTTCTTTCCCTTTCCCGAATCATGAACTTTTAACATCGTTCATAGCATATCATCACACATTAATCCCACAAGTAATCCGATCAAACAAATTAATCTAACACCTTAAATCCAAACGCCAAAAAGAATATAACTTTGAATGAGAACTTATCTTGCGGGTTGTTTCGGGGTTGTGCGCGGCTGTTCGGGTTGGTTACGGGACGTTTCGGGTGGGTTCGGTGATGAACGATGGCTGCTAGAACACGTTCGGGGTAGTACGACAGTCAAGCGGCGTCGGGCGACGGAGGAGCTACCGACCAGCAACTCATAACTGCTCGAGCAGCAGCCAACCGCGAGACGGCGATGCGGAGTGCAGTGCTGACAGCAGCGGTTGTTCGCGATGGAGATAACAGTGGCAGCGGCAGATTCGGAAACGGCTACAGCTGCTGCTCGAACAGGTCGATTGGTGCAGCCAACGACGAGCAATACCGAAGAGCGAGGCAACGACGGAGCAGCGGCTTCTAATAGAGGCAGCGGCTGGATGAATCGGCGACAACAGCAGCGTCCTCCCGGCGACAGCAGCGGCGAATTCCGCCGAGAAGACAGCGGCGGTGGTGGCTGGCGGAGTGTTGGAGATGAGCGACGGGAATTAGGGATTTTTTGTTATTTGGGGATTTTGTTGGAAATGGTAAAGAGGGAGAGAGGGATGGCCGATAGAGAGGATAAGGGAGTAGGTAAATCCTTGTTGGACTCCTTTTTGGGCTACAAATAAAATATGAGTTGGGCCTCCCTTTTAATTTTTGTTTGGGGTCTTCTTAATTAAATTGGAGATATAAGATGGGGAAATAATTAAGTCTTGGGCCTTTTAAATAAAACATTGGACCGATAATTTAATAGTGGCGAAGTATTTAATTAATTCCGAAATATTTTGAAGGATGAATAATTTTATCCTAAGTATGAAATAAATATAATTTACGACGGGAAAATGTGTTGTAATATATTTATGCATTTATATAATTTTTGAAATGAATTCGACATCGTTGTAGAAAATACGAGGAGCTTACGGAGGAATTATGGGCGTAAGCGGCCGACCGGCGTCGCCCGCGACGCCTTGGGCGGCAGCCAAATAATCGAAAATGTACGAAAACCGAGAAACGAGATAAAAGACTTTAATTAGAGTGCATGCATTCTAAATGTTGTCGTTATTGAGATTGATGTGTACTTTAATTTTTTTTTAGAGAAGGTGGTTTGCACGCTCTTTAAAGACGGATCGAGAAGTTGTTTAATGAAATTACTAAGCTTTTGAGGTGGGCTGTATTACTTAAACTCTTTTATTTGCAATGATATGTTTACGGTGAGATAAGGGTGGTTTGAATGTTATGTCATGCCGTATTCTATGTTTCGAATTGCCTATCTGATTATCTACTAGAATAATGTTCTACTAGACTTTGATGGTTAACGAATTCGGGTCTAACTAGGATCTAAGCCCTACTTACGCTAGTGCACTGATGGGTATCGCGAGCCGTCCTTTAGGTCGGCCGGTCCAGTGATCGAGTTTGTGGCCACATTCTCGTTTGACATGATGGTTCAGATATGGTACATGATGGAGGATGACGATGATATTTGTCCGCGCGGACATCATTTTATTTATGGAAATGATTTTAGTGTTTCTCGACATTTTAAAGTAAAATCCGAGTTTCACTCAACGAGGGCTTGACATAACTTTATTGATAAAATCTATTTTGGGCATGAGTTCACTGAGTGCATCAAGTACTCAGCCCCTGCATATGTTTTCCCTATGTGCAGGTTGAGCGTGGATGGGGGACGGAGGAAGTTGAGCATTTGGACAAAGACAATATTCAATAAATGTTTCGGTTGCTATTGTGTCTTCATACATAGTAGTAGCTAACCCTCGATTGCTTCCGCTACTCTAAGTTTTAAAAACTCTTATGTTTCCATAATCTGTTGGACTATTTTCGTACAAACTTTGTTGCTTTCGTGTTTGCAGACTATGATTTGTAATAAAGATTCATCTTTTGGATCTATGTGTCGAACCCCTTGATTGTTTCCCCTTTCTTCCCCGCTTCTTAATTCCCCCATTAGTCGCGACCCACCATACTTTCTATCCTTAGGAAGTGCGGTCATGACAGTATTATTATTTTAATGATTTTTTACAAAATGACTGCACTATTCTGCCAGATTTCTATCGTACAAAAATAATATATGTTGTTAAGTTTTGAATGATATACATGATGCATACGTGTTAAGGAACCCATTCTATGATGAAGTGATGTGTTGTTCGTTGATGTAAGCTATGGTGTATTTCCTTGTGTTGATGAACGTTTGGGATGGGTAAATTAAAGAGACGATGGAAGGAACGTTAGAGCATGCATGATAATTTTTGTGATGAAAGGCTGATTGTATTGTGGTGTTGACAAGGGTTGTCGTGCGTACATGAGCACAAGGAACGAGGGTTGCTTTGAGTTGTGTATTGTGTTATCTAAACAAGCGAGGCGGGCTTTCTTTTAAATAAGGACGATGTCCTAAATGTTTTATCGATGGGAATGAAACTGTGTTTATCATGTCTTGTTTGATTTTAATGTGCCTATCTGATATGGCTTTATGCCATTATTATTTAAATCGAATTCGGGTCCTCGTAGGGCCTCAAACCCTACTTGGACTAGTGTACACCTATGGTAGATCGTGTGCTAGTGTACGGGGCTGGCCAGTCTTGGTTTGTGGCCACATTCCAAGTCATGTATTGGCAGATATGGTAAACGTCTATGGGAAAATGACTGATTAGTCGACTTTTGAACGATGAAATATTTTGGTACCTCGGGCTTTCTAAAAATAAAAACCCCGATGGATACTTGAAAAAGGCATGATAAATAATATTTTGATAAACTGTTTTCGGCATGTATCCACTGAGTATTTTATAGTACTCAGCCCTACATATGTTTTCTCTATGTGCAGGTTGAGCGGCGATGAGAGTATGGTGGTGTTGAGCAAGTTAATTGAAGAATGAATTGTTTATCTTTGATCTGTGAGTGTGGTTGTGTCTTCACACATAACTTCACTCTTCTCTTGGATGCTTCCGCTGAAACCTGTTTTACTTATTGTTTGATCTTGACACTATTTTGAGTTCTGTTTAGAATCTAAAGACATGATACGTTTTGGAGTACGTTGAACCCTTTGTTATCTTGAATACCAATAATTATAATTGTTTTCTCCTTTGGTCCATCTGTCAAAGCGTCACCCTGACCCTTATCTCTTGACTTATTGTTCATTTTTTTCCTTGGTCAAACCCCTTTTTTATAAAACCCTAGCCCCTTTTATTTGATTGCATTTAAGTCTTGTTAGGTCACGATCGCCGCATTTAATTACCCTAGAAGGGCGGTCGTGACATAGTCCGTGCAACGGGCTAAGTGGGAGAAGACATAAAAAAACGTAGACTACCTGATATATCACAAGGCATGCATGGAAAAAGAACTAACACAAAACATAAGAAAAACCGAAAGTAAAGTTACTTGGTCAAAGGGGGAACTCAATTCGGGGCTTGGCTCCCGCGGGAGCCAAGCTGCGGTGGAACGTATGATCGGGTGACTTTTGCTTTCTTCCTCGTCGGTGACTCCGACTTATCCTCTTCTTTCGCACTTCTCGTAGACACTGGTTTTCTTACTGCCACGGGCTTTGATGCGAACGGGGCTATCAAGGGCTTGGACGCTGGTGGGGGCAACTGGAGGGCAGAACTTCCTTGCCCTGGCTGCGTGGGCACACTGCTAGGTCAAGCAGGCAATGTCATTTGAGGCTCGGGAAATTTCTCCCTCAGCCACTTTGTCATCACCATTATTAAGCTGACGGCTTCCGCTATATGATCGTTCTGTGTAGATGACTTTCCCACCAAGACAGTGACGCGCCCCTTGAGGGCCTGCATCTCCTCCCTGACTCCGCCAAACTCTTTCCGCATATCAGTCATTTCCTTCCGAATAGCACTGAGCTCCGTATGCATTACACTCGTTTCCTATCGAACTGCACCCAGTTCCTTGTGCATTGCTCCCACATCTATTTTCATCTCCTCGTACCCAACACTGGCGACTGCTTCAATTCTGCACTGCTCGGGCATCACCTTCAATACCCGTCCTCTGCTCCAACCCCGCACCCAGATCCGCCTCATGTCCCTTCTCGTCGCCTACCGTGGCGTCTTTCTCGGATGCGCTGGTAGACGGTTCGGCTGCGGCTTGTACGTCAAAAGGTTGGGATGTCGAATCCTCCAGAATCGGCAGTGGTGGTGGTGCGGTGGTTGCCGACGCGGCAGGTTTTGCTCCTTCCATCATCGTCATGAACATAGCGAAGGCTTTCATCGCTTCTTCTGGACTGCCAAACTTCTGCATTAATTCTGCCATGAACGTCGCCGCGCTGACAGATGCGGAGGGGCTCCCTGCACTTGGTTTGTTCTCCATGATCTGATTCTGAAAATCACACAAAAATTTGGAAGAAAAATTTCCGATTAGGGTTAATGCGAGAGAAGATTTTGGGGATTTTTTAGAGTGAGAGAGTGTGTTTAGTTTGAGAAATAAAGAATAAGGAGGGAAAATAGATATTAGATGGGAACGGTTGCAGCAGGCGGTTGCAGGTATGAGGTCAGCAACCGTACGCCTTCCCATAAAGTGTGATTTTGACATTCGAAACCGTACCACTTCCCTCCTAATCTCAAATTCTCTGCCGCATGTAAACGCTCTTCTCTGCAACACCACACTTAGATAAAAACAACAAAAATGAAACGCCAGGTTTCCAGGTCAAGGAGCCTGGTGTTTCGAAATATTTTGGAAGATTAATTTTTTTTTATTTGTTTGGTATTTTTTCTTTTATAAAAACAACCAAATATTTACACTTTCAATTTAGCACCCTTGAGATCCCCTGGTTCAGTATATAGATTAAAAATGCATTCCCATTTACCTGACCTAGGAGTTCTTCGAGAGCACTCCTTACTAGACCAATTAGGCGATAACAGAGAGTGCGCGTAGTGGCACTTCCTCCACTACGCACAACTCAGAATTATCCCTAAAAACCTTTACCCGATGACCATTCAGAAAGAAAAGGAGTAGAGTTTGAGGCACTGCCCTGAATTTCCACAGCTCCATTTGCTCGAAGGACAACAATAGTGTATGGCCCAATCCATTTGGACTTTAGCTTCCCAGGCATCAGCTTAAGCTTGGATTGGAAAAGGAGCACTCTCTGCCCTACTTGGAGTTCCTTGACCTGGAGATTTTTATCATGCCAGAGCCTTGTCTTCTCTTTGTACCACATTACGGACTCATATGACTCTAGTCTCAACTCCTGAAGTTGCAACTTCCGCTCTTCCTCCGAAGCTTGGGGTCTCATATTAATCTCCTTGACCGCCCAATATGCTCTGTGTTCCACTCCCACGGGCAGGTGGCACATCTTGCCAAAAACCAACCTGTAGGGTGACATTCCGATGGGCATTTTGTAGGCTGTCCTATAGGCCCACAACGCATCTCCAAGCCTCTTACTCCAGTCTTTTCTTGACGGACTCACCGTCTTTTCCAGTATTGCTTTGATTTCCCTGTTTGAGATCTCCGCCTGTCCATTAGACTGAGGATGATAGGGGTTAGAAAGTATGTGGTGGACCCCGTATTTCCTCATTAAGGCTTCTATCGTCCGGTTACGAAAGTGTGTCCCTTGGTCAGAAATAATCGCACGCGGCATTCCTTATCTGTTGAAGATGTCAGCTCTAAGGAACTTGGCCACCTCTTTGGCTTCACATGAAGTGGTAGCCTTTGTTTCTATCCATTTCGAAACATAATCTACAACCACAAGGATTTAAGTATTCCCATATGAAGATGGAAATGGACCCATGAAGTCCATCCCCCAGACGTCGAAAATCTCGCAGACAATCACTGGGACCTGCGGCATTTCACCTCGCTTAGAAATTCCTCCTGTTTGCTGGCACCTTTCACAGTTCTGACAGAATTCAAAAGCGTCCTTGTGTAGCGTAGGCCAATAAAATCCACTGTCTAGGACTTTCCTCGCAGTCTTCCTTGGTCCAAAATGACCTCCACATGCCAACGCATGGCAATGATTCAGCACGTCACTCTGTTCCCATTCCGGGATACATCTCCGAATCACCTGGTCAGCTCCCATTCTCCACAAGTAAGGGTCGTCCCAGTAGTAATACTTGGCCTAGCTTTTGAGCTTCATCTTCTGGGCCTGGGTGATTTCTTGAGAACTAGGTACTTCTCCAGTGACCAAGTAGTTTGCTAGGTCCGCGAACCATGGTTCAGCGTTCAATTGACATTTCCCTCTCTCAGTATCTGCTGGACCTGTTATCGCCATTATCGCTTCCCAGCTGATAGGGCTAGGAATTTTTCCTATGTAGTACAGATGCTCCTCAGGGAATGCATCAGGTACAGCTTCGTCTGTTTCTCCCTGAAAAATCCGACTCAGGTGGTCCGCTACCTTATTCTCCGTTCCTTTCTTGTCTCTTACTTCCCAATCAAATTCTTGCAAGAGTAGCACCCAACGGATTAACCTTGACTTGGATTCTTTCTTCGCCAGTGAGTACTTAATAGTTGCGTGATCGGTAAAAACTATCACCCTCGACCCCAGTAAGTATGGTCGGAACTTTTCAAAGGAATACACGACCGCCAGCATTTCCTTCTCCGTGGTGTCATAATTCTTCTGGGCCAGGTTGAGTGTCTTCGAGGCATAGAAGATCACGTAACTTTTACCATCGATTCTTTGACCTAGCACTGCCCCTACTGCGTAGTCGCTTGCATCACACATTATTTCAAACGGCAGACTCCAGTCAGGTGCTCTGATAATAGGGGCAGATACTAATTTATCCTTCAGTAGTTGAAAAGCCTTCTTACACTCCTTGCCGAAAATGAAATCAACATCATTATGCAACAGATGGGTGAGCGGCTGAGCAATCTTCGCAAAATCCTTTATGAATCTTCTGTAAAACCCAGCATGCCCTAGGAATCTCCTAACTTCTTTCTGATTCGTAGGGTAAGGCAGTTTTGAAATCACACCGACCTTTGCTGGGTCTACTACCTGTATACCCTTCTCTGAAACTACATGCCCTAGGCATGCACAAACCGACCCGGCCCGACGGTTAACCGGCGGTTCGGAACTGCCGGTTCATGAACCGGAACCGGGCCCGGAACCGGCGGGTTGAACCGGCAGAAGGGTCGCAGGGTCATAAGGGCCGGTTCAGGTTCGGCAATATCTTGAACCGTGAACCGGCGGTTCAAAACCGGCGGTTCGGCGGTTCGAACCGCTGGTTCAAAGGGTCGAACGGCATAGGGTTCGTAGGGGTTCAAAGTAGGGATTGGTATGAACCGGCAGTTCGCCAGTTTTGGGCGAAACCGCCGGTTTGAACCGGCGGTTCTGACCGGTTTCCGCCGGTTCCGGAAGCTTTTCAGGCGTAGGGGCTAGGTGAGGTCAGAAACCGGCGGTTTGTGTCGGAAAACCGTGGACCAACCCGCCGGTTTTGTGGAAAAACCACCGGTTTTGTGGTTGATCCGCCGGTTCAGGCGGTAAACCGGCGGTTCGGCCGAAAATTTGAAATTTGAATTTTTTTTTTATTTCTTCCAATTTTACTCCTATAAATACCCCACTTCTCCTTCATATTTCCTTACCCCATTCTTGTGTTAACAAGGATTTCATTCTCAATCTCCATTTCTCTATTCTCTCCTCATTCTCTCTAATTGCGCAAGTTTAATTCTACACTTTCTGCTCACTACTATATTTGTTGTGCTCATAATTTACCACTTCTTTTATACTTTATACATATTTCATTCCAAGTCAATATTACTTTTCATTTATCAATATATTCAATATGTCTTCTTCTCGTGGTGGATCGGGACGTGGTGATCGGGGCAAGGGAATAGCCCAAGATCAAAGCACTACGCGTCCCTCAAAATCTCAACGACCTAGTCGTCGAGATGTTATGGAAGAGGTTTCCCGATTGGCAGCAGAACGCATGCAAGTAAGTAATGAAAAATTTGATTTCCAATTCACATGCACAAAATTTCATTAATTTTTTTTTTGCGTTCATTCTTTTAACTTCTACGTACATAATATTTTTAGACGAAACTCAACATTTAAAGTTGAATTGCTAAAGGTGTCCTTAATTTAGTTATGTAGAAAGATCTTCTTCGCCGGTTAAGAGTATATATATAATACACTTATACGTTTAAGAACTTCAACGTCATTTCTTGTCATTTGTAATTAGTTCTTCACTAGTAGTCTCATTTGTATTTAAATTTTGTTTAAGACTTCAAGACCGCCATATGTTTTCAATTTGTAATTGTTGTAACTTGTAACGTGTAATTTGTAAACATGCAATTTCAATAAAATTGCAATTTTAGCCGTATTTTTTTCAATTTTATTTACTCACATTGCATACAAAAACAAACTTGAAAAGTGTAATTTAATTTGATTAAAATTGAAAAGTTGAAAAATGCAAAAAAATAAAAAATAAAAAAATTCGTCGAACCGCCGAACCGGCGGTTCAAGCCGAAAACTGGCGGTTTTGAACCGCCGCGTAACCCGCCGGTTTTTTGAACCGGAACCGGAACCGCCGAGAGTTAGGCGGGCCGGTTCAGGTTCGGCAATTTCTCGACCCTTGAACCGCCGGTTCGGGCCCGGAACCGGCGGTTTACGACCCTTGTGCATGCCTATACATGCCCTAGGACAATTCCTTCAGGGACCATAAAGTGGCACTTTTCGAAATTCAAGACCAAATGCTTTTCCTGGCACCTCCTTAACACTATATCCAAACTTGCTAAACAGGAGTCAAAAGAATTCCCATACACCGTGAAATCATCCATAAAGATCTCGATGCAATCCTCCAGTAGATCCGAGAAGATACTCATCATACAACGTTGAAAAGTGCCTGGCGCATTGCACAACCCAAACGACATTCTTCTATAAGCATACGTGCCAAAGGGACACGTAAATGTAGTCTTCTCGTGGTCTTCGGGATCTGCAAAAATTTGGAAGTATCCGCTGTATCCGTCAAGGAAGCAAAAATATTGCTTTCCAGCCAACCTCTCTAGCATCTGATCAATAAAAGGTAAAGGAAAATGATCTTTCTTGGTTGCTTCATTCAGTTTCCTATAATCGATGCACATCCTGCACCTAGTGACAAGTCGAGTCGGCACCAATTCATTCTTATCATTCTTAACTACATGTATCCCTGACTTTTTAGGTACCATGTGAACCGGACTGACCCATTCGCTATCTGGAATAGAGTAAATGATTCATAAGGATAGCAGCTTCAAAACCTCCTTCAGAACCTCCTCTCTCATGTTTGGATTCAGCTTGCGTTGGGGGTCTCTACAGGCCTTTGCTCCCTTCTCTAGTCTAATGTGATGCATGCAAATATCCGGACTGATTCCTACTAGGTCTGAGAGAGTCCATCCTATCGCCTTTTTGTTCTTTCCGATTACCTCCAGTAACTTCTTTTCATGTTCCTTGGTCAAGTTGTTGTTGATGATTATTGGAAATGCCTCTTTTTCTTCCAGATAGGCATACTTGAGTCCCGGTTGTAGTGCTTGTTTCCTAGGGCAAGGGATCATTTTTTTCAGCAGTTTTCATTCCCTTCCCAGACCCTGGAGTATTTTCCATACTAGCCACATGAGCTGATCCTCTTGATATTGCTGCCTCCGGATTCATGCAGAATTCCGAAATAGCTTCAGCCAGCTCTTCATCCGATAATTCCCTTGTGTGCATTACCTCGCACCATCCAACTACTTCTTTGTCGATAGAGTGGCTCGACTCTGAATTATCCATCTGTTCCTGCATTAACTTCGTCTCAAGATATTCCTGGACCAGGGGGTTAACAACATCGATAGCATGCAAATTTTCAACATCTAAAGGTTTCTTCATTGCCTCATCTATGCTAAACGTATACTTCTCCCCATTATAGTCCAAACATATGGTTCCATCAAAGACATCAATTATGGTCTTAGCGGTTCGGAGAAAAGGTCTCTCTAGAAGTACGCCGCTAGACTCAGCAGGCTCATTGTCGCTCATTTTGACAACATGGAAATCGGCTGGATACAGAAAATCATGCACCTTGACTATAACATTTTCCAAAACTCCCTCTGGACAAATGCACGACCTATCCGCCAATTGAATCACCACCTTTGTACTCACCATCCCTACTCCTACCAACTTTTTGTATATGGACATCGGTAAAACATTTATCGATGTCCCTAGATCACACATGGCATGCTCAATTTTGACATCACCGATTGAAATGGGCAAGGTGAACATACCTGGGTCAGTGCATTTCGATGGCATCCTTCGCTTCTGAATTACTGCTGATACATTTTCTCCAATCAAAATCTTCCCACTGGGTTTGGTCTTGCCCGCTATGAACTCTTTGATGAATTTGCTGAACACCGGCAATTTCAAAGCTTGCTAAAAGGTAGGTTGATCTCCAATTTTCCAAAGATGTCCATAAAATCCACAGGCTCATCCTTTTTCTTCTTAGCCTCTCCTCGGTGCGGGAACAGTTTCACTTGCCTCCCTGGTCTTGCAGATCCTTCAGCTGGAAACCCGTCCATTTTTCCCTCTGCTAATTCCTTCTCTGCTTCCAGCTCTGGGTCTAGGAAGAATGGTTCAGTTTCTCTAGGTAGCGGTTTCCTCAGATCACCTGCCTGAAGGTCATCTCTATTCCTCGAACCCTATACTTCCGAATTCTTGGACTCAGGAATTAGATCCTTCTTTTCATTGCCCTTCATGGAAGGCGTTTCTTCCTCCTTCCTCATCGCTGGACCTTCATAACCTCGCCCAGATCTTAAAGTGATTTGACTGATGTTAGCTCTGTCTGGCGGCCTTACTGAGGCAGGAATCTTCCCTTCGTTTCCTCGCATCTCGCTCAAGGATGTTGCGATCTGGGACATTTGTTTTGCTAACATATCCATTGTTACCTTCTGCTCCAACTGCACGTCCTGAAGCTTATGCACTACGTCATTGTTGGATTGCAAGTTGTTCTGCATATGCTGTTGAGAACTGACTAAATCATGTACCATGTCATCTAGATTCCTTGGTGTTTTAGAACTCGACTGGCCTGAACTTGGTCCTGAACCCAGATGTGGTCCACTTCCCTGACTATGGCGAAAGTTTCCCTGACCCCCTAAATTGTTGTTGTACTGATTTCCTGACCATTGGTTCCCTTGGTAAGGTGGTTGGGAATTCTGATAATTTCCAGTGTGGTTCCTCGGTGTGGCGGCACATAAGAGTTTCCCTAAGTCTGATTCTTATTCGCCCAATTAGAGTGGTCTCCCTGGTTCTGGTTGTTCCAGTTGCTCTGCCCCTCCTGATTTCTCCCAGACCAATTAGTCTGTCTTTCTGGTAGATGTGTCAACTGAGTGTTCTGTTGTGGGGGTGACTGGTTCGGATCGTTGTCAGACCATCTAAAATTAGGATGGTTCCTCCAGGGTGCATCCCTCTGTCTCCCCGGATTCCAACTTGCATCTAGGTTCCAACTTCCCATCGCATTAACTAGGGCCTGGTAATCTCCCTCTTGAGGGCCATAGTATTGCTGGGATAAAATTTCTCCTGGACCTGGAGGTTTTTCTTTTTCTTGTGAGGCTGTTGAATTAGTCTTCTCGATTGCATTCAGGAGTGCTTTCTCAAGCCTATCTATTCTCGTCTCAACTCGTTTGTCATCTTGCTCTCTCAGCGTATTTGCTGACCCTCTCCTCATAGCATTCCTCGGGTTGTCGTATGCCTTTTTAGCTTCAATCAACTTTCCCAAGATCTCTTTGGCTTCACTCCCCTTTTTCTTTGTGAAATTTCCCCTGCTCGAGGAATTCATCAAATCCTTCGACTCGGGGTGTGCCCCTTCATGGAACAGATAATAAATCTCTGTCTCGATCATTCTGTGATTTGGGCAGGCATCCAACAATCCCTTAAACCGCGACCAATACTGACTCAGAGACTTGTCATACTCTTTCTTACACTCCACGATTTCCTTTTTAGGGCGTTCGTCTTGTTTGATGGGACAAAGTAATCCATGAATTCCAACTTGAAATCTCTCCATGTACGAATGGAATCCGAAGGTAACCTTAGTAACCAGGTATTGGCCTCTCTTTTCAAGGCGAACGGAATCGCACGTAGGCGGTAATCCTCCTCTGTTGTGTCGTTGGGCCTTTTCTGAATACTGCACAACTTGCTGAACTCATTTAAGAACTCATACGGACACTCGTTCCTCCGTCCAGAGAATGTTGGTAAAATGCCTAACACATTTGTTTTGATATCTATGGCTCTCTGACGCAGGTTCATCACTATAGCCTGGGCTGGCTCACCGTCTAGATGGGCAGTGAGTGAACCAATCTCCGGATCTGGATCGACTACGTGTGCCATGTCCCCGATTTCTGCCTCCTCTGTACTTATTTTTGAAGACGACTTAGGATCCTCCCTTCCTGACAAACCCCAACTTTCGTCGCTTCCTGAACCAAACGGAAATGGATCTCCCGTAGATAACCCTGATCTGGTGGTGACCGTAGATGCTGTGTCCTTGACTTGCCAAATAAACTGATCGTTCCTCCACTCAGACGAGTTACCCCAGTATTCAAACCGTGAGCTGCTGCTCATAAACTGAATCTGTAAAGAAAGAAAAGAACAAATCAAAACTATGTACGTCAAAATCTCCAAACACAATCACAAATTACTCCTTCCATCCCCCGACAACGGCGCCATTTGAAGTGTGCGGGAGTAGAGTGTGTGGGCGTTCTACTGTTCTAGGTCGAGCTACTAAGTCCAATGAACCCACTAGATCACTCGGTCTAGGAACTCAGGGGAATATAGAAGACTCGGTCGTTGGACACACAACTCTCTCGTTTCAAAGATCCCTCAACCCGTTATACTATAGACTAGTATAGAGAAGCAAGGGGTCGATCCCATGAAGATGGATGAGTAAGAAAGCATTTAGAAGATTCTGGATTAGAAAGCGGCTGCTGCCACGCAAATTTGGGTTGAGGTGTAACTACTACTAGACCTAGGAACGAAGTAAACACCGGACCTAGGAAACTGAAAACATCATGCCGACATTAAACTTTCTCATAACTGCGAGACATTAAACTAACTTCTTAGACTGAGCAATCAACTTCCTGATTTGACTAGACAGAAAGCAGGAAAACAGTGGAGACTATTTTTCGCAAACAGAAAGTACAGTATTAAAGCTGCAAATAACAACTAAAGGATTAACCAACACTGTTGCACATCTCATTACCTGTATCAAATGCGAACATGTAGAAAACAGAGCACAAACCCAGATTCAAACAGAATGTGAAAGTTTGGACGTCGGAAACTTACAATTAGCCAAAAATAAAACAGATCTACATACGCTAGACGGAATAAAATGAAAACACGAAAATCTGGCATCAACTCCGATCACCCTGTTTCAGATCCAAACGTTGGATGCTTAATCCACTCTGGATCCAAGCATTCCGAATCCATCAATCAACAAATTCAACTCCATAACTTCTGATTCAACCGATCTATCCCGATCAACACAAGCCTTCAACAATTCTGCGCAAACTCAGTAGAACAACGCAAAAATCAAAGTACCTCGACAAACTTAAAACCAATTGCATCCATGCTCGATATTAACAGTAACTCAAATACGGAAATAGAAACTTCATAAACCAACATAAATTCAACGGAAAACAAAGCAGAGCTTCGAACAGCGAAGCTCGGTGAAATTCACGACGGAAATTAAAATGAAAGCGATTAAATTGTTTCTTCGCCCTCTGTGAGGACGGTGTTGCCCAACTACGAAATAGCACAAAGTAACCCGAAAACTACCCTACGATCTCCCGAACATTCCCCCCCCCCAAGTGTGTAAAAGTGAGTGAGCTACGAGCCACAATCTGCTCACAAGTCCTCCACCCTCCGAAGTTTTTTTTTCTTTTTGCATGCTCTCCTCCTTATATAGGTGCGGAGTTGATCTTCTAGAAGCCTTCGTAGAAATCTCCATTCTACCCTTCAGCTTCGTTATCTCCTCCGTCTATTCGTTTTCCCTTCAAATTGCTCACTTATTCGCCAGTTCCTTGGACCATGTAATTGTCCTCTTCTTTCCTGGATCTGGCGAAAACCTTCTACACACCTGGCTTAAAATATGCGTTAGACCCCGCAAACACATGAATTTTACCCTTTAACCAATGCATGAAATTAGCCTTATCACATATCATCACCAAACTCAACTTTTTCTATCACTTTCATGCTTATAATATCATAACTTACTTCCAATTGCATATTTTCATAGCCAATTTACACAAAAACATCAAAATTTCTAAATCCCCTAATCCAAGAACCCTAATTTTCGACTCCAACAAAAACTCACATCAATTAACATCATTACTATACTTAGAAACAAGATTAAGGAGGTTATGGATGAATCTAACCTCTAATTTAAACTATTTTGCAAAGCTAAGTGGAGGTGGGTTTGCAACCTAAGCTCCAAAATTGAGAGAAAATATAAAAAGTTGGGAGTTCCCGATCTTGACCGATATCACTCACACCACACAACCACACAACCACACAACGATCAAGAGTAACTATATTAATGGAAATCAAACAATGAAATACAAGGGAAACAATAATACACAACAAGATAATTGCTATGAATCCATGACCCAATGCACACCAACATTCACACTATCAACATGACCTCAAAGGTGGTGGTCCTCTCCTATTTATATTCCCACACATTCATGTGCCGCATGCGTATGCCAACTCAGCTCGCCACCTCACCCGCTAGCTTGGAATGCGCCATGTGCCATCATGTGTCTTATTAATCCATGTAGCTTATTTGTGATCCTACTCATACGAGACCGCTGAAGTGACTGATTGAGTGTGTGCAGGTGCAGATCAAACAGGTCCAAAGGCTTAACTCAACCATTAGGCCTAGACAAACCTTTAACCTATCTGAGTGTGTCGTTGGGATACTCTCAATCAATATCAAAACCTTAACCCATTCTACTATTGGCTAGTATAGGGTAGTAAGGATCGATCCCACAGAGATGCAAGGGGTTAGCAAGTGTTCAGAAGATCTGGAAGGGGTTGGCTGCTGCCACGCAACTCATCGGTTAAGGCTTGTTTAACTACTAGACTCAGAGGAATATAAAGGTGACTAATCTATCTACTAGACCTAGGAAACAGGAAAAGGTACGTACCCATACATGACTGACGGAAATGAAGTTAACTAGAAGAATTCAAATAACTAAACTATTGGGTCTAGCAAATGGGTTTCCCAAAATAGCTAAACAATACGTAAACATGCAGTGGGGACCATTTTTCCGATTTCGCTACGATGACAGAAAAGTTGCAGAAAGTAAACAACGGCCAGTGACAGATCAGAATTCTAACTAACTTCTTACTTCATCGTCTTCAACGAGCTAAGTAAACACAAACGAAAACAGAGCATCAATCATGTGAAAACAGAGCAATCTCAGATCCGACTTCAAACATTACGATTAAGCATAAAACTACTAGATCTAAACTACTAGGCCGAGCAAAATAAGAAAGCAACAATAAACATCCATAACCATGAAAATCAGAACATCACGTCTCAAATCCACAACTCCGATCAACAATTCAACTCAGATCAACAAAAAGCAACTCTGATACATTCATATCCATACTCTTTAATTCAGATTCAACAATAATTCAACTCCTATCAACCCGATCTCAACTCCAAATCAAACATCAATTCCGAAAAGCATCCAATTCAGTAAAAATCAAACAATCAAGCATCAGAAACAACTGAACAGGAAATGAAAACTGTCATAGCTACTAGAGTCAACACATAAATATTAGATGCCGAGCTTCCAAAATGATGAAGTCTCGGCTCAAAACGACAAAAAATAAAGTAATTGTGTCTTCGCCCTTCGCAAGTGCGCAGAGAAATATGTGTGTGTGAAGCAAAGAGAAATGAGCTAAGAGCGAAAAGTGAATATGTGAGCTTGATGATGCTCTCTTCATGTTGTGTCTATTTATAGTTGAGGCTTGGATTTCTAGGGTACTCTCCCTGGATGATTTGTCATTTTTGCCCTTCCTAGAAGATCCTTCAAAAGATGCTTTTCTACTCACAGCTGCTCCCGCTTCTGCTCCTGCTCCTGTAATCCCCCGGGTCAGGTTGCAAGTTGGCATCTTCACTCCATTTTCCTTCGATTTCCTCTGCCTGGTAAATTTTTCATCCGCTTCCTAGGTCTGGTAGATTTTCTACGCACCTAAACTTATAAACATGTGTTAGTTCATGAAAATCACAGAATTTAACCCCTTAACTGATGCATGAAATGAGCCTTATGAAACTGCTCCCACTTGCCCTCAAGTATGAAAGATAAAAATAAAGAAATAAGGCAAATTTCGTGCATGGTTATCAATTGACCGACTCTAAGGAAAAGAAACAAACACAAACTGCTAGACCAAGACGCAAACAGACTAAACCAAAAGACGCAGACACAACTGAACGAAAAACAAAACACAGAAAACAAAAAAAAACACAGACGTATAAACTGGTTGAAGTTTTAGCAGTCGTCCCCACAAGCTTAACGTCAATCCAATCGTCTACAGTCTCAGATTCCTCCCCCTCCCTCTTCTTTCTAGTCAGTTTGTCAGTTCGCTAAGATATTCTCTATTCTCACCAATTGTTGGATTCACTCGGTCACTCATTCCTCACCAGAAACATTAGGACCATTCACTCATTCATGCTGTTGCCATACCACTGATGCCTTTAGTTCTACTGACACAAAAAAAGTTCCTTAAGGTCTTTATTTTGGTTGTAACGGGGACAGGGGATTGTACTATATATAGGTGAGAATCCTAGGGGTTCTAAGTTCAAGATGTGTAAGTACAATTATGTGAAGGACATGTGAACTTAGGGACAAAAGATGGAAACAATCTCCCTATTTACAAATGTGACTTCCAAAATTTGAAGTTGTTCCCTAGCCATTTTAGCCTTATTCCGTAACTATCCTCTACTGGGTCAGGTAGCAGTTTTTTTGTCCTGCCCACCTTTTCTGACTCTCTTTTTTCTACTTTTTTTCATATTTTCTCATGGGTCAAGCTATATTTTTTTTTTCTTGCCCTTTGTTTTCCTCTCTTTTATTTATCTCTCGGGTCAGATTACAATTTTTTCCTAGCCGTTTTCTTTTCTAAAATTTTTTCCTGGGTCTGGTTACAAAATTTCCTGCCCGTTCTTATTTCAAACTTCATACTTTATATTCCCCTGTTTGACAATCTATTTTCTACCCCAAATGGTAAGTTGTTCCCACTTCGCCCCCTTATTCACACGACATGAAAACTAAGGTGCCAAAAGAAAGGACAATTCTGAACAGGCTCAACTTTGCTAGGTAGGGGTGTCCTTACAATGAGGCGGGTCCAGTTGATTCGAAAGAATTAAGCTCAACTAGTTTCTTCTATTGCCTTTAGTCCTTACTCCCCTATGTCATTTCCCCTAAGCATCAAGTGGCAGCCTCTTTTTTTCTGTTTAGTAGAAAGTGTTCTACTCTAGGCTTTTAACTCACTTTTAGAAGGCTTCACAACTAGATCAAATTAAGGCTTTTCTATCGTACTTACTTCCACCAAACTGATTTCGATTTATTAAGGAAAGAGGTCTCAAAAATTGACATGCATCCTCTATTCGATCACTCTCACTAAGGGAATCTTGCTTTCTATTTCGCCAGTTTATACTTAAACACATAAGTCCCTAAAAAAATGACACTTTACTGACTCAAAAACTAACTCAAGACCTAACATGTATACATGCTTTGACTAACTGCACTAACTCCTCCCCCCTCCCACATCATTTCTGCTTGTCCCCAAGCAACTCCGATAAAGTGGAAAAAAGGCAGTTAGTGCGCACATATTAACAGACCCTAAAAACATAAACAAAACACAAACTTCTCACACTTAGACCAAGCAATGGACTAAGTGGGAGAAGAAAGAATCACAGAAAATAACAGAAACCAAAAACATGCTTAATTAACCAAAAATAATTCTTGGTCTAAGTGTGAGAAGACACCAAACACAAAACACATATGTGTACAGACACTAAAAACATGCATAAAATAGAGATAAACATTCTTAACAGACATTTAAACTAAATCAAATAACAAAACAAAAACTGAACTGTAAAGTTACATGGTACTGGGAGATTTAATTCTGTTTCAGGCTCCCAAGGGAGGCAGGCTTCTGGGGCACTTGCTTCGGGTGGTCAGCTTTCACTTTCTTTGGAACCGATAGGGCTGGATTGGTTTGGGTATTGTCTTCTTCACAAATATGGTGGTGGCTGGATTGGTCATCATTTCCTTTCTTTTCTTGGTCGGGATAGTTGCTGGATCACTGGTGGCTTTCTTGAGTGTGGAGGTTTCTGGGCCTAGCAGTTTAGGCTCACTACTAGGTCTGGGAGTTGTAATCTGCTGGGCCGGGGGAAATTCTTCTCCATTGAGGCAATCATCCTCATCATCACATTGATGGCCTCAGTCATCTGTCCATTCTGAACTTGCATAGCCCCCTTGATCTCCACAACATATGAGCTCGCAATGCTCAATTCACTCTGGACCTCTCCTATTTCATGTATCCATTCCTCACGCTCGGCACTCGTCGGCATCTCGGCATCCTCCCACTCTATTTTCACAGCAGTCAACTCAGGCTTACCCACTTCATAAAAGGCGATCTCTCCAATCTTCATATGTAAGAGTCCCTTGTTGAAAAGGAACGCCATGTTGAACAACTCTGGGGCATCACACATTAGAAGGTTTAACACTGACTTCGCCACAATCATGCTCATGTTTCGTCTGAGGTAAGTGCCAAGGAGGTAGCAAGTGTAGAGGTGGCGGACTGTGTGGCTAGTCATCAAGTTGCACGCCTGAGCCACCAGTATCCAAGGTGGACCTTCACACTTTTAAGCATTCACCATGTAAAATAAAGCTCAGGTGTGGTAAAGGCGGTGCTTATCTGACACAACAGATTGTACCCGAGGAAAACTTGCGCGAGGCGGAGGACTGAGTTGACGATGTGGAATCCCTGAGACGAGCTTGTCTTGAACACCCCTCTACGCTTGCTGGTGATAAGATCCCAGGCCGTCTGCATCTCAAAGCCAGTCGTCTTCTTTGGGGGGCCTATCTCCCTTTTGTTCCAGATTCCCTCGTCGTCTTCCTCCGGCGTAAACAATCCCATCCTCAGAGACCATTCTCGTATGCTCATAACCATGACTTCATTAAACAGGCGGAAACGGATAGAGTCTGCATCCGGGTCCATAGTGGACTTGAACTTGAACGATGTGAATAATTCCTTGGCCAATGCAATTTGCACCTCTGTTGTCCAGTGATCCAGCAGCCACTCAAATCCTCCGATTCAATTTCATGGAGGGATGGGGTGTCAAACATCTTCTCTGACTTTGCGAGCTTCCCCTTCGAAGCGCGCCCTTCGCAATTCAAGGCTAGCTTTGGGTCCTCAAATGAACCATGGCCTCAAACAGCCTCTTTGTCACTAACACCTCCATCGGCTCGTACACCAGCTCCTCCTCCTGGGTTGTCTCTGCTTCCTCTTCTTCCTCATTCACATCACCATCCTCTTCTGTCGCCTGGGCAAATGGTACACGGATTGTTTCTGGGGAGGCTTGCCTATGCTTTTTTCTCCAGGGGCTTAGCTTCCTGCTTCCCCTTGCGTTTTCGCTCTGCTACATTGCGCTTCTCCACGGCCTCAGAAAAAATCTCCTCAGCTTTCTCTGGAATCTCCTGGGCCTCGGGGATGTCCTCCCATGTTTCCTCCTCTAGGATCTCCTAGGCCTTGGGGACATCATCCCTTGCCTCTTCCTCTTCCTCCGAGTCCACTAACTTCAATCGCCTAGCCCATGTAGGCGTCTGTGTCCCTTCCATTATCTTACTTCGCCGGGTATTCCTTCTTTTTGTCCTCTCAATGGCCGGCGTGTCCTATGACTTCAGCCCATCCTCCAGTACTACGATTTCTTTTAACCCTTCAAAAACTTCGGGGTCGTCTACTTCCATATCGACAACCTTCTTTGTCCCATCATTATCACTATCGCCGCCATCGACGATCTCCTCTTCTTTCTCATCAGAAACCATTTCCTCAAGGATTTTTCCCTCAACATACTCTTCCCCCTCAGCGTTTTCAGCAGTTTCATCAACACCTTCTTCAGTCCTAAGACCACTACCCTCAGCATCCCTATTACTCGCTTCTTCCTCAACTTCTCTACCCTCACCCTCGGACTCATTCTCCTCAACTTATCATCCCCCTTTCTCCCCTTGGACTCTCTCCTCTCCATCCCCTGCCTCACTGCCCTACTTACCTCCCCACTTTCTTCTTCAACTTCCCGATTCTCCACTACCTCCCCCCTCGGATGCGCTCGCAGTATCCGTATGTGGTATGGTGGGAGAAGGATCAGATAGTATGGGTTGGGTCTCGGGTTGTGTTTCGGTTAGGGTTTCAGGTAAAATTTGGGGGGCTTTCTTCGTGAGAGGATAGGGCTTGTGATGTCGTCGTCTCTGTGAAAGTTGCAGGTCGGGTGGAATTTATTGTGGGGTTAGGGCGAAGACGGTTTCCTCTTCTTGACAAGCCACCGCCATTCGTGTGAAAAACTCGCTCAGTTTCACATTTGGGCCTAACTTCTTCATTAACGCCCTCACGAGTAGTTCTGGATCGACGTTCGTAGTTAATATTGTGGCGGCAGTTGTGGAAGTTGGAGCAGTAGATGTTTTAGACGGAACGACGGTGACTGTGGTTGCCGTCGCCCTTGTTCCCGATTGCTCTGTTACTGGGGTAGGCCTCACATCTTTGGATGATGAAGTCGCCACCGCCTTTGTCTGAGGAAAGGACGGTGGCTTCTTCACAGCGGATTATGTGGTGGTTTTGATGACGACTCACCGGCCGTGGACTTGACCGGTTGGGAATTCTTCCGTTGGGTTTTATATGGTGGTGGTTGGTTCTCCATGGTGGTTGGATCGGAAATTTGGTGGTGGTTGATGGCGGTTTCGCTGGAAACTGTCACAAAAGAAATTTGGTGGTGAGTTGAGGGTTTCGAAAATTTGTTTATGTGTTATGAGAGAAAATAATGTGAGGGAGGAGTTAAAAGAGTATGAGGGAAGTTATGTTAGGAAAAATAAGTAAAATGAAAAAGAAAAGCAAAATAAGGAAATAAAAATAAAAGGAAAGGAAGGAAGAGGGACGGTTGCATGCTGATGAAAGCAGTCAGTAACCGTACGCCTTCTCATCTCTTTTTTGAATTTTGAATTTTGAATTTTTGAAACTTCCCCCCAATTTTTAACCGAAAATTACTCTCCCTCATCTTTTCGCTGAAATTCGATTTACTCTCACATAACCACACTTAGAATAATACTCCCTCCGTCCCGCACTACTCGCACTTATTTCCTTTTTGGGCGTCCCAAGTTACTTGCACTCTTTCCATTTTTAGTAAAAAATTTCACCTACAGCCGTCATTTTTGACTTCCTATACACTCATTCCTTAATCTCCGAGCCGAAAAGGAAATAAGCGAGTAGCCCGGGACGGAGGGAGTATTTAAACTAAAAGACGAGACATCTAAGCAACCTGGCCAAGGGGATGCGAATCCAAGATATTTTCAATTTCAAACTGCTTGTCCAGATATGCTCGATGTTTCAAAAATATTTTTCTAATAAGGAACTTAGAAAAAACATATTTACATTATTTAGAGTATGTTGGTCCAGTTTACAGATTTAAAAACTCCTTTCCTTTTTACCTAACCCAACAATTCCCTAAGAATCTCTAGCAACCTGACCAGTTAGGCAACAGTGGAGAGCATGCGTATTGGAATCTCTTCCACCATGCACATCTCTGAACTATCCATAAACACCTGGACTCTGTGACCATTAACAAGAAACGGGATAGAGTTAGGGGTGCTTCCCTAAATTTCCACGGCTCCATTCGCTCAGAGGCCAACAATTGTGTAGGGTCTTATCCACTTGGACTTTAGCTTCCCGGGCATCAGCTTGAGCCTTGATTGGAATACGAGCACTTTCTGACCGACTTGCAATTCCTTGACCTGGAGGTTTTTATCATGCCATAATTTGGTGTTCTCCTTGTACCACATCGTGGCGTCATACGACTCAAGCCTAAGTTCTTCTAGCTCTTGCAGTTGTAGTTTTCTCTCTTCCTTACACGCCTGAGGCTTCATGTTCATCTCCTTAACAGCCCAATAAGCTTTATGTTCAACGCCGACAGGTAGGTGGCACATTTTCCCAAAAATAAGCCTATAAGGTAACATTCCAATGAGAGTTTTCAACGCAGTTCGATAGGCCCACAAAGCATCGTCGAGCCGTTTACACCAATCTTTCCTTCATGGATTCACTGTTTTCTCCAGAATAGCCTTGATTTCTCTGTTCGAAACTTCTACCTAACCATTTTCCTGGGGGTGGTAAAGAGTAGATAATCGATGGTGAACACCATATTTACTCTATAAAGCCTCTATCGTTCGGTTGCAAAAATGAGTCCTTTGATCTGAGATAATCGCTCGGGGTAAACCATATTGGTTGAATATATTGGCCTTCAGAAATTTTGAAACTTCCTTTGACTCACATGAGCTTGTAGCTAGGGCCTCTATTCATTTGGACACATAGTCCACCGCAACCAGTATATAGGTGTTCCCATATGACGATGGGAAGGGACCCATGAAGTCCATCCCCCAAACATCGAAAATCTCACACACAATTATAGGAACCTGTGGCTTTTCATCCCTCACAGAAATTCCCCCGGTCTGTTGGCATCTAGCGTAACTTTGGCAGAAATCAAAAGCATCCTTATTCAGCGTGGGCCTGTAAAACCCGCAATCTAAAATTTTTGAGCTATCTTTCTTGGTCCAAAGTGACAACCACATGCCGGCGCATGGCAATGATTCAAGACATCCTTTTGCTCCACTCAAGGATATATCTCCTAATTACCTGATCTGAACCCATCCTCCAGAGGTAAAGGTCGTCCCAAAAATAATATCTGTCTTCACTCTTGAGTTTCATCCTCTGAGCCTGGGAAATTTCTGGAGTACTAGGCAACTCTCCCGTGACCAAGTAGTTTGCTAGGTACGCAAACCAAGGTTCAGCATTCAGCTTATTCTTTCATTTGTCCGAATCTCTTGTGCCGGTTAAAGCTAACACTGCCGCCCAACTGATAGGTCTAGGAGATTCCGTCATATAGTACAGATTTTCATCTGGGAACGCATCTGGTATATCTTCTTCATTATCTCTCTTAAGTATTCTGCTTAGGTGATCAACCACCTTGTTCTCAGTGCCTTTCTTGTCGCTGACCTCCCAATCGAACTCTTGAAGTAATCAGACCCAGCGGATCAATCTCGGCTTAGACTTCTTCTTAGCCAACATATATTTGATAACTGCATGATCTGTGAACACAATTACCCTCGACCCTAACAGATACGGTCAAAACTTCTCGAATGAATAAACAACAGCTAGCATTTTTTTTCTGTAGTATCGTAATTCTTCTGGGCCTGGTTGAGAGTCTTTGAGGCATAGAAAATTACATAGCTCTTCCCGTCAATCCTTTGACCTAGCACTGCTCCGACTGCAAAATCACTTGCGTCGCACATCACCTCGAATGAGTGATTCCAGTCGGGATCTCTGATGATTGGGGCTGATACAAGCTTGTCTTTCAAAAGTTGGAAGGCCCCTTGACATGCTTCGTCAAAGACGAAATCTACATCATTTTGTAGGAGACGAGTAAGCGGTTATGCAATCTTTGCAAAATCTCTAATGAACCTCCGGTAAAAACCAGTATGGCCTAAAAACCCTCTCATTTCCCTCTGATTCATAGGGTAAGATAGTTTCGAGATCACATCCACCTTTGCCTTGTCCACTAGAATACCTCTCTCAGATACAACATGGCCCAGGAGGATGCCTTCAGGGAACATGAAATGGCATTTCTCACAGTTGAGGACGAGGTTCTTCTCTTGACATCTCCTCAGTACAACATCCAAATGACCTAGGCATGACTTAAATGAATCCCCATAAACTGTGAAGTCGTCCATGAAGATTTCAATACATTCTTCTAGTAGGTCAGAGAAAATGCTCATCATGCACCTTTGTAAGGTTCCAGGTGCGTTACAGAGTCCAACGGGCAATCTCCGATAAGCATACATGCCAAACGGACAGGTGAAAGTTGTTTTGTCTTGATCTTCTGGGTTCACATAAATTTGGAAAAAGCCACTGTAACCATCGAGAAAACAGAAATATTGTTTCCCAGCTAACCTCTCCAGCATTTGGTTTATGAAAGGTAGGGGGAAATGATCTTTTCACGTGGTTGTATTCAACTTTCTATAATCGATACACATTCGCCATCCCGTGACTAATCTTGTGGGCACCAGTTCGTTCTTCTCATTTTTCACCACTTGTGTCACAGATTTCTTCGGCACCATGTGTACCGGACTCACCCACTCACTGTCTGGGATCGAATAAATGATTCCCAAGGATACTAGTTTCAATACTTCCTTCAGAACCTCTTCTCTCATGTTTGGATTCAGCTTTCTTTGTGGATCCCGGTGGGCCTTTGCACTTTCTTCTTAATGGATGTGATGCATGCAGAGGTCGGGTTGATACCTACTAGGTCTGACAAAGTCCATCCTATGGCTTTCTTGCTCCTTTTGTGTACTTCCAATAATTTTCCCTCCTGCTCCGTCAGCTTGCTGTTAACGATCACAGGGAACGTTTCATTCTCCTCCAGGTAAGCATACTTCAGGCCTGGTAGAAGTGTTTTCAACTCCTTCTTTGGTGGACTTTCCTCCTGAGGCAGTGGATTCTTTTCCATCTCCTTGGTGGCCAAATCCTCTAGGTCTGGCAATTTTTCAACACAGACCCCCTTGACCCTAAGACGTCGGATTCTTACAAAATTCCATGATTGCCTCTGCTAACTCCTCATCCATCAATTCTTGAGTATTCATTGCCTCAAACCATCCTGCTACTTCTTTATCAATTGAGTGACTCATTTCTAAATTATCAATCTGTTCCTACATGAGTTCAGTCTCAAGATATTCCTAGACCAAGGGGTAAATAATATCCACGGCATGAAGATTTTCCACATCCAAAGGTTTTCTCATAGCCTCATCAATGTTAAAAGTGAATTTTTCCCCATGATAGTCCAAACAAATCGTTCCATCAAAAACATCAATTATAGTCATAGTTGTGCGTAGAAACGGTCTACCTAAAAGAACTTCGCTAGACTCAGCAGATTCATGCACTCATCTTAATCACATGGAAATCAGCAGGATATAAGAAATCGTGCACCATAACTATCAAACTCTCTAACACACTTTCTGGACTTATGCACGATCTATCAGCTAATTGGATCACTACCTTCGTATCAAGTAGTCTTACTCCTACTAATTTCTTGTAAAGTGAAAGAGGTAACACATTGATGGACGCACCTAGGTCACACATTGCATGCTCAACCTTCACGTTACTGATAAGGCTAATTTCATGCATAGGTCTAGGGCTTTAATTCGTGAAATTTCTGGGTCTAACACACATTTTAAGCCAGGTGTGTGAAGATTTTCGCCAGGTCCAGCAAAGGAGGGAGACAGTTGCATGGACCTAGGAAGAAGGCGAAAAAGTGGACATTATGCAGAAAAATTGCTCGACGGAGGAAGCCTCGGAGTTGAAGGGTAGAATAGAGATTTCTACGAAGACTCTAGAAGGTTATGTCCGCGTCTATAAAAGGGAGAAGCATGCACGCTGGAGGGATCTTCTCGGTTGGAGACCTCGCCAACAGCCTGTAGCTTAGTTCACTTTTTCACACACTTGGGTTCTTTCGTGGGAAGTTCAGGGCGATCTTGGGGTTCACTTCTAGCTTACATACTTTTCGATCTGGTTGTAACACCGTCCTTCTTGAGGGCGAAGAAACAATTTATTTTCTGTTTTCGTTTCTGCTGCATTCACCGAGCTTCGCTGTTCGAAGCTCAGACCTCTTTGTTTTCTGGATATTTCGCTGTTTTTATGCAAGTTTCGTTTTCGCTTATGCCGATTGTGTGGATCTATGTTTGTTGATTATGTTTACTTGAATTCTGAGTTCGGTTGTTGGAGTTGGTTTTTTTCAAGGTTGTTTTCTGGATTATTGCAGGTTCGAGGTTGGATCTGGGAGAATGGAGTTTGTTTGTGGATGAATCGTTTTTTAACTTGCTGATGATTGTATGATTGTCTGTGATTGTTGGTATTTGGAGTTGATTTGAGCAGATCTGTGAGAATCGGAGCTATGGAGTTGATCGTGCTGGGTGTTTTGTTCGGATGGCTTGGATCTGGAGTGGATTAAGCATTCGACGTGAATCTGAGTCTTGTTGGTTTAATTTTATGTCTAGCTTATGAGTTTTCGTTTCATCTCGTTTAGTTTATGTAGATCTGATGTACTTCCGATTCGTAGCAAGTTTCCGGCGTCCCGATTTCTATATTCTGTTCGAATCTAGGAGCGTGTTCTGTTTTCTTCATTTACGTTTCCGAGCTGGTTAGGAAACTGCATGAGTTTGTTAGTTGCAGCTTTTACCGTACTTGTTTTAATTGAATGTCATGGTCCCCACTTTTTAACTATCTCTGCCTAGTCATATTTAGTTAGTCATTTACACGGTCTAGTGAGTAATTGTTTCTTTTGGTGATGATGTCTGATTTGATAAGTGTTCGGTGTCCTAGGTCTAGCATTTAAATTCCGTGCCTAGGTCTAGTGGTAGTTTAAGCCTCAACCCTTTTGCGTGGCAGCAGCCGCTTGTTTCCAGAGTCTCTAAGCACTACTTCACGAATCCATCTTCGTGGGATCGACCCCACTTCCCTATACTAATTTAATAGTAAATTTGGGTTGAGGGATTAATTTTTGAAGGAGAGTCGAGTGTGTTCAACGACAAAAATACTCTGTGTTCCTTGAGTTCCTGGACCTAGTGATCCAGTGGATTTAAGAAGCGCGGTGTATTGACTGAGCAATTGCATTGGTTTTTCCCTACATGCACAACAAAAAAAACACACTAAGAATTGCAAGAACTTCAAATGGCGCCGTTGCCGGGGACGGATGGCGTGCTTAGTGTCAGTGTTCAGAGTCTGTGGTGTAAATCGTTTTGATTTGTTTCCTTTCTCTTTTGTTTGTAGTTTATGAGCAGAGGCTCAAGATCTACCTACTGGAGCAACTCGTCTGGGAGGAAGCACTACCAGTTTAATTGGCGGGTTAAGGACACAGCCTCTACTGTGACTACCAGATCAGGGTTCACCACAGGAGATCCGTTTCCGAGTGAATTCACTAGCGACGACTCTTGGACGTCGTCAGGACGCGAAGATCCAGAATCTCCACCTGAATCAGAAACAGAGTCAGAAACAGGGGAAGCAGAGGAAATAATCATGGCACAGGTAGTAGATCCAGATCCAGAGATCGGCTCTCTCACTGCCCATTTAGATGGAGAGCCAGCACAGGCCATAGTGATTAATCCACGCCAGAGAACTATTGATATCAAGACAAACGTGCTCGGTATCTTGCCGACGTTCTCTGGGCATAGAAATGAGTGTCCGTATGAATTCTTAAATGAATTCAGTAAGTTGTGTGGTATTCAGAAGAGGCCGAATGATGCAACAGAGGAGGATTATCGCCTACGTGCGATTCCGTTTACCTTGAAGGGGGAAGCTAACACGTGGTTATTAAGGTTGCCCCCGGATTCTATCCGCACATGGAGGGATTTCAAATTGGAGTTCCTAGATTATTTCTTCCCATCCAACAAAACGAATGCACTGAAGAAAGAAATATTAGAGTGTAAGCAGGATTACGACGAATCCTTGAGTCAGTATTGATCGAGATTTAAGGGGTTATTGGATGCATGCCTGATAAGTCGTATTCTAGGCCTTAGTTACTGGTCAGTATGATGTGCATAATTGGATTATATCTGCAAAACAGTTGCTTAAGTGTGTAGGATGAGTGTTCTAGCCAGTAGGCAAAGCTTCAGATATTTCAGGTGAAAAGGGCGTCAGAACGATTACATACTGACCAGGATGCATGCAAAAAAATATGGCTCGAGATGGAGAAGAAGGATAGCTGGGGCTAGTCAACCGCAATTAAGGGCAGAGAAGTCATTTCGCAATGAGGTTTTACCCTAAAATCAAGGGCAAGCCTCCCTATAAAAGGAAGCCACTTGGAGAGATAAAGGAGATCATCATCATCCACTATTAGGTAGAATTCTCTCGGTAGTTCAGTCCTTCAGCCCAGTCCAGAGCCTCATTCCTCGCCACAACCATGATCACCTGAGTTCTAGAAGTCTCCGGAGTTCCAGAAGTTCTCTTTCCAGTCAGCACGATCGTAGTTAGCAGTTCCATAGCCCGGAGTGGCAAAAACAATCTTTATTTGCTTTCTAGTTAATCTTGTTTGTTTTCTCTACGTTGGATCTTTCGCATTTCCAGTATTTTTCTTATTTTGAAGTCTTGGTTGTGATCCAAACGTTTTCTAAATTGCTATGAAGTTGTTTCGTTCAGTTGTATCGTTGTTCTTTCTTCTTCCTGCCTCGATAGCTTAGATCTAGCTGTTACGGTAATTTCCAGTGTGGAATCGCATGTTTCAAATTCTGTAGTTAATCTCTCTGAGTTTGCAAGTCTAGATAGCTGTTAGATTTTAGATCTGAATTAGTTAAGTGTGAAAACCCAGTTTATGTGATTTCTGCCACCCTGCATGTTGACCAGTAAGCATAATTGCAGTTTCAGTGTTTAATCTTTTGATTTGGAGTTTAGATCGTAGATCTGTTTTTGTGAAGTTGTTAATCTGCATTTCTCGTTCATGGAACCTGAGTTGTTTGATTTGTGTTCAGACTTGCTGGAGAAGACAATGTCCACATCTAAATTTGGGACAACATTTACTTTTTAGTTACTTTTTGCTTTTCTCCTTTACTTTTCCTTACTTTTCAGCTGTTACTTTTCAGACCTGTAGGCTTAGTCACCTAACTACCTCTTTTTCCTCTGATATTCTGTTTAACCTTTTATAGTAAACTCGTACCTTCCACATTTATTTGCCAAAAACCATGTTCCCCACTTTCCACGTACACAGCCGCCTGTCCAACACCTTTCCCACCTCCTAGTCAATAGAGTACCACCTTTAAATTCCAGCCTAGATAAGTCTCAACCCAAAGCGTGGTAGCTAACCAAACCTTTCCAAATATCACCGCAATAGTTTTAGCGCACCATCTCTATGGGATTCGACCCCTACCTTCACTATACTACCCAGTAGAAGAGGGTTGAGGAATCTTTGAAAGCAGGTTCTAGGCTTAGTTAGGATCTCTATCCTGACCAGTAGGATATATCCTTGCTTGAACGACACCTACGCACCCCTGCTGCTCTTTCAAATGGCGTCGTTGCCGGGGATGGATGGCGTTTTTGAGTTGCTATTGTGTGTGATACTTTGGTGTATATATTGTGTATAATTTTCCTTTTTCTTTTCATTTCAGTTTATGAGCAGTAGCTCGTCTCCTGATCAGTGGAGGCCGAAAATACTCAAGCGAGGAACTATACTCGTAACCACTCGTTCTGGCCTGTCGACCACCTTGTCTGACCTAGGCACGAGTAGTGACGAAGAGAAGGGCACCATAGAGGGACCAATACCAGAAGAGAAACCACTGTTGGAAGGCAACCCAAGGGAAATGGCCAACCAGGGAGATGAAGACCCGGAGATCGGGACGCTGAACGCACATACTGAAGGAGAGCCCCCGCAAGCCATAGTCGTTACTCCAGGGCAAACCGCCTGCGATGTGAAGCCTCATGAGATCGCGATCCTGCCTACATACTGTGGGATGAGCTATGAAGGGCCGTATGAGTTTCTTCATGAGTTTTGTAAAATTTGTAGGGCGCAGAGGAGACCAGCAGGAGCGACTGAGGATGATTATAGGCTGAAGGCTTTGCCATTTGTGCTCAAGGGGGAAGCTAACACCTGGTTCATGCGCCTGCCCCCAACTCTATTGAGACTTGGGCCGATTTTAAGTCAGCATTCCTGGGCGAGTTTTTTCGTCATCCAAGACAAGCGCGCTGAAGAGGGAAATAACTAATGTGAAGCAAGGGTATGATGAACCCTTGAGTGATTATTGGGCAAGATACATGGGTCTTTTGGAATCATGTCCCAACCATCGCATGGCGGACATTGAAGTACATCATACTTTCTACGAAGGTTTGAACGCGATAACCAAGGACCTGTCAAATTCATCGTCAGGAGGAAGCTTCACGCAATTACGGGTCAGCGAAGCGAAGAGAGTCCTAAGGAAGCTACTGAATGCAAAGAAAGAGTATGACCATTCAAGGGAAGGATAAAACCGAGAGCGGGCTGTTGTTGCCTCGTCTACTGATCAGGAAAATAAGCTGGAGCAGAAAATGGATTTGAAAATGGATGAGCTGAAGAAGTCACTTCTGAGTGCGATCGAGAAGAGCACTCCACCACCTCCCCCAGCTGGGAATTACAAGGGTGCAGAGCAAGGAAATCAAGGACCGAACTATGATCAGCCTAATGACTTCGGGAATATGGAGCAAGTTAATGCTGCGGGGTACTTCAATTCTAGTGGGCATTGGATTCAAGGTAGACAACGGGATGCACCATGGAGGGATCATCCAAACTTCCGATGGGGTGACGGAAGCCAAAATCAGAACAAAGGTCAGAACCAGTATAACCCCCATCCGAACCAAAACCCTAACCGTGGACCAGCAAACCCAGACTACCAGCCCAACTGGTCAGGAAGAAACCAACAATCCCAAAACCAAAACCCACAAAACCAGAACCCGAACCCTGTCTATGTGCCGCCCCACCAGAGAAACTTCCAAAATTTCCAAAATCAGCAGAACCCAGGACCCCAACACCATCAGAACCAAAATCAATTCCAAGGCCAGCACCAGAATCAATATCCTCAAGATCAGTACACCCCTCCTGCCCAGTATAACCAATACCCGCCTAATCAAGGCCAGCAAAACTCCCAGAACTATCAACACCAAGGGCCGAGTCCTTTCTAAAATTCGAACAGGCCAAGGAGATCCGTTGAGGACATGATGGGTGAAATGCTAGCGTCACAACAGAGCATCAAAGGGGAATTGCAATCCCATAATGAGGTCGTGCAGGGGATGCAAAATGCCCAGAAGGAACATAAGGCGAACATGGATATGATGAATAGGCAGTTAGCTCAACTGGCCAGTTCGGTGGGTGATTTGAAGGGAAATGCGGGGAAACTCCCATCTACAGTCCAAATGCCCGAAAAGGCAAATGTGAGTAAGGTTACGTTGAGGTCAGGAACTACTTATGACGCGCCTCAACCGAAACGACCTAGTGGAGGATCCAATAGAACGAAGATAGGAGGCGATACCATTTCAGCGGAAGAATTAGGGAGACCTATGCCTCGGATGCAGGATCCATTCTTCATGGATGATACACCAAGTGTAAGAGGTGAACCCGACACCCTACTGACCAGGAAGGAACCTCCTCAAGAGGAAGAGCCCAGAATGGAGGCCCAGACCCAGGAACTACCCAAGAAAGACTCCAAGAAGGTTGCTGAGGGACCAGTAGAGGAGAAAAAAGGGGAGAAACCATTCCCATTCCGATTTGTTACAATGAGGAAGAAAGAGAACCCGGTTGACTACTTGTCGATTTTTGGGAAGTTGGATGCCACCATACCATTCCTCCAAGCCGTGAAGCTACCCCCTCTCGGGAAATTCATAAAGGACTTCATAGCCGGGAGAGCCCAGAAGGATGGCAAGATTATGGTGGAAGGGATAGCGTCAGCAATAGTGCAAGAGAAGTTACCACCCAAGAGAGCCGACCCAGGTATGTTCACCCTACCCATAACTGTAGGAGATGCAAAGTCGAACATGCAATGTGTGATTTGGGGGCATCTATAAATGTCATGCCATTGTCTATCTATAACCGGTTGAAAGGAGTGAGGCTGTCAAATACTAGGGTGTTGATCCAACTGGCTGATAGGTCGTGCATAAGTCCTGAGGGAGTTTTAGAAAATGTGTTAGTAAGAGTGCATGATTTTACATACCCTGCTGATTTTTATGTGATCAAAATGAGTGAGCATGAAGCGAGGGAGTCTAGTGGAGTCTTGTTAGGAAGACCTTTTCGAAGAACGGCCAAGACAATAGTGGATATGGCTGAGGGGACTATTTGCATTGATTTTCATGGGGAGAAGTTTACCTTCGATATAAATGATGCCTTGAAGAAACCCATCGATTCTGAAAATCTATGCTATGTTGATGTGATTGACCCCCTAGTCCAAGATTTTCTTGAGACCGAACTATTGCAGGAGAGACTCCAAGCTTTAGATGTTTATGAGCAGGCTGACGTAGAAGTTGCTGCATGGTGTGATCTGATCAGTAGCCAAGGGTTGACTGATGAAGAGATAGAAAAAGCAATTATGAACTTTTGTCAGAAATCAGAATTTATTGGAGCCGCAGGGGCTCAACTACCAGCCAATACAGAGGAATTCTCAGATGGTGAATTAGAAAAAGAGGGGGATGCTGCAAAAAATGTTCTACCCGCAGACACATTTCCCCAACAAGTAGATTTAAAGAAAACGGCCAACAAACAAACCTCGGTGAGACCCTTTTCAAACCTCCGAGATGAAATTCCAGAAATACAACCGCCGACTGAAGAGCGGCCGCCAAACCCACAACCGCAACCACAAGAGCCGATTCCTCAGGCTCCGGCGATGATTCCCTTGAACGAACTGGCGGAGTTCCTCAGGCAGCAGGACCCAAATAAAGATTGGGCGGCTGTGTTGGCGGGTTTTAACCAAATCGGAGGCGGATCAAGCATGACCGGAGGAACCCCGATAGTACCTACCCCAGAAACAAATGTTCAGCCCACAGTGCACCCACCGACTCCCATTCCAACTTCCTCAACTATCCCACCAGAAAAGAAATCTCCCTTGACGACCGCACCATCAGAATCCTCAAAACCCTCCCCGACTCGCCAACAAATTGAACCAATGGATGTTGACCGTCTTTCTGCCTATTGTGACTCTGACCTAGGGGAAGGTGAATGGAAGGCAAGCGAGGAGCAGAAGAGCCGGGAGGAAGAAGATGAATCGGAGAGAACACCGGTAGAGGAACTCGTTCCCAAAGAAATGGAAAGGGAGGGGATATATCTGAACGAAACGGCCAGAAAAAAATCCTTATGACTGATGAGGAGTTTAAGGAGCTTTTGAACGAGGTAACCAGGATGGAAGATGGCACTTCCAAGATGGCTGAGGGTCTGGACCTCGCATCGGAGGCAGTAGGAGAGAGCGAAGAAGCTGGTACAAGGAACGACCCAGAAGGCCTAGCCCACCAGCCAGTAGACAAGGTGGAAGAGAAACAGACCGAAGAGGGAGAGCCAAAGTTGGTGACTCCCCAGCCAGAAGGAAGGGAGAGTGATACACAAATCGAGGAGAAGAATACCGAGGTACAACCAGCGGAACCAGAGCAGGTGGTACCACCAGTATTGAAACCGAAAGCAGTTAAAAGAAAACTGGTGTTTAAAGGTGATCCAAAGGCAGAACGGCTGAAGCCAAAGAGAGTATCGCAAAGATGCCTCGGGAAATGGACATCCAACAAGGCAGGAGCAAACACGGCAGCAAGTGCGTTGGAAATCTCTAGTGAAGAACACAGGGCTACTCCTACAAAACCTGGGGGGGAATCCTTGTCGGCTACCAACTTGAAAGATACCTCGACAGCAACCGAGGTGGTCTCACCCACGCCGAGTGACCAGAGGGAAGAAACTGACACGATGGCTGAGGGTCTGGACCTCGCATCGGAGTCAGTAGGGCACCCAGAGCCAGGACATGACAGTACCCATATCCGCTTGGAGACCCAGTCTACTGCCCAGAAGGAACTTTCAACACCAACAGAGGAGAGACCGGAGGAAAATGAAGACGGAGATGAGGACAGATACCGCAAGGAGAGGAAAAGCAAGGGGAAAGCCCCTGTTAAGAAGAAACCAAGCAGTAAGAAGCAACGCACGGTCAACACCGGCATCGCCATCACAGAGTCAGATCAGAGAGCCCCACCGCGCCGAAAGGAGCCGAGTGACAGTGAGTATACCGCGAGTGAAGAATCGGGGTCAGAAAGCGACGTCTCCCTAGAGGACGGGGAGTATGGGAAGAAGCAGCTCCCACACAACCATCGAGAGTTGATGCATCCTCCCGTGGAAAGATTGAAGTACCAGCGTCGGAAGGTGGAGCTCACTGACGAGCTAATAGAAGACATGAAGCACTTCAGCACTAAAAAGCTTCAGGATGCGTTTGATGACAAGGATGACAACAAGCAGATTAAGTGTGGGAAGGTACTCTTTTTCCCAGCACTTGATGAATTGAATTCCCGTGAGACTCTCTTGTTGCATTTGTGTGCGTTGGGATTTGATTGGTTGTTGGAGAATGGGGATCCGAGTATACCTATAAGGCTGGCAAATGAGTTTTTCACTACCTTTAGATTCAAGGTCACTACGGATCTGGTTGAAGAGTCCATAACCTTTAGGGTATTCGGAAGAGAGGTGAGCATGAGCTTGATTGAGTGGACGGTCAGATTGGGAATGTGTAGTCTAGGAGAGGCCATAGGGCCTGAGTGGAGAAGTTGGGAGCGGGGAATTCCCCACAGACATGTGGAATTTGAGCCCCAGGAGGCATGGGAGGAGTTAACTCACCCAGTCTCTGGAGAATTTGCATCCACTCTCTCTCGCTCAATCCATTTCAATAACCCAATCCTACGCCTAGTCCAGCTTCACTTGGACTTCAATTTGTTGGGGCAGTCGAACTCCGCTGTTAGGACATCGATGACGGAGTTATACCTTCTCTGGTGCGCCAAGCACGGAAGGAAGTTACATCTGGGTTTTCGGACCGCCTACCAATGCCATCTAATTGCCACCCACCCAGCGAGGAACCTCTCCCTCTGCCATATATTGGAAGTTTTTGTCAGGAACAACATAGCTATCTCGGAGGGAGAGGACTTATCCCCCTTGACATTGGTCGACCCTCCCGGCCTCTTTGATACACCATTGTTCGTCCGAACGAACACCGTTTACATGAGGCAGGGCATACCACGTTTCTACGCGATGGGAGAAGGAACTATACCAGCCGGGAGAGCGACGGCAGCCCAGGGAACACCAGCGCAGGAGCAGAGGCAGGAGAGGTTGGAAAAAGCAGTGGCGGAGTTAGCCGATGAAAATAGGAAAACAAGGGCGGAGTTGAACCGTTTGGCAACTGTGATGGAATGAATCTTGAGGGAGTTAGCTGCTGAAAAGTTAGTACGAGAAGCTGGTACAAGCGGCCACGGAGGCCAGGAAGTCGGATCACAAGGACACCAAACAGAAGAGGAGAGACAAGAGGACGGAGATGCCAAGGAGTCGGCCGAGCCTGAAGGAAAACAGTCCGAGAATGAGGAGGAGCAACCGCAAGAACCACCTGCACCACAACCTGCCCCGCGAAGGAGCAGGAGGAACAAGTGACCACCACCCCACATGACCAGTTAGTTTTCTTTTTATTTTCAGTTTTTAGTTTTCATATTTTAATTGTGTTTTGTTTTTTTTTTTTGGTAGTATAATCCGTGTAGTATGTGAGCAAACCCTTTTCATAACACTTAGCCTACACAATAGTCTAAGTGTGAGAAGTCAGGGTTCGCTATTTTGACGCATGTGTTGTGTTTTTTTTTCTTTGTTTTGTTTTCATAAGCATGTTGGCTCACACTTAACCCATTGCATGGTCTAAGTGTGAGAAGTTTTAGTTTTTAGCATGTCATTTTGTTTGTCATGTTTGTGTATCCACCGTACTGGCCATTACCTTTTCTACTTCACAGCCTTATCTGAGGGCAGACACTTGTGAAGTGGGAGGGGGGACGCAATGGCCAATATGATGTATGTGTATATGTGTGGTTTGTGTTTGTGCTTGTGTTAGTGTCTTGTTAGGTCTAGTTTTTTTTTTTCTTTTGTGTGTTGATTGGGCTTAAAACTCAACTGTCCTGAGCTGACGGTGAGGGGAATTGAGGGAGATACAACATGCTGGAAAACAGAAACCACCCCCCTTAGTAACTCCTAGCCAGGATAGATGATGCGAGTATGAAAGAAAAGCCCACACTTAGAGCCAAAACACAAAAGCCCTCTTTAAATGTGAGTTAAAAACCTAAAGTGGAACCACTTTAAACTAATTCAGAAAAGAAAACAGTGGCTGCCACAGGGTGCCTAGGGTGAAGTGACTGCGTGTAGCAACACTGAAGGCAGTAGAAAACCCCCCCCTCAAAAAAAAAACCACCTTTAGAACCCATTTTCTTAACTCTTTATACCCAGATATACACCCCTAGCCAATGGGATTGTGTGTGCAAGGCATGAGACGATAGGAGCTTACTGGCCAGAAAGGTGTATAAGAAGGCAGGAACCAGCTGGGCAAGGAAGTTTGGAAGAAAATCGACCAGGGAGTTATCCCAGGTCCTAAAAAGAAGAAGAAGGTATAAGGGTGGCGAAGCCACAAAGAAAAAAAGAGGGGAAAGAAAGAAAAAAGAGAGAAAAGATGAAGGAAAATGGTCAGAAAAACTTGGCCACAAAAAAAATGAAGAAGGCATAAGGGTGGCGAAGCCACAAGAAGCTACTGACCAGTTGGAGATCAAAACCAGAAGCGCCAGCCAAGAAAAACAACTAACCAGAGGCCCAAATGCACACAGTTCCACCAAATCAAATAAAATAGAAGTTTATTGAACCTTAGAGCCTTAGGAACATCCACCCAAAACACTACAAACCAATAGCCCCGTTACAAGCCTTTAAGCCCTTCAGTAGCTGCACGTGAAATCTAAGTCCGAAGCAATTGTGGTTGAGCACTATGAGAGAACAATCCTAACATTCCCGGAGAGGTATGAGTGAATGAGTGAACCTAGTGTTTGGCTGAAAGTTTAGGCGATCTTGACGAGCGGATATACTGACTGGGAGAGAAAGGGGGGGGCGGCGGAAGTTCAAGGCTGTCTAAGGCCGGATTGCACCTGATCCCGAGGGGAGGGATGGTTGAAAATATAGCCCAATCTTTGTGTTTAGTCTTTCTGTGTTCGTTTATGTGTTTTCTTTTCTGTGCTTGTTTTTGTGTTTTTTTGTTTTCTCTTTCCGTTGTAGTCTAGGGTCTAGTTTAGGATTGAGTAGGTCAGGGGAGTAACCAGGCTAGAATTCGACTTATTTCTTTTCGTTTGTTCTTCACGCTTGAGGACAAGCATGTGGTAAGTGTGAGCAGTTTGATAAGTCGTATTCTAGGCCTTAGTTACTGGTCAGTATGATGTGCATAATTGGATTATATCTACAAAACAGTTGCTTAAGGATGTAGGATGAGTGTTCTAGCCAGTAGGCAAAGCTTCAGATACTTCAGGTGAAAAGGGCGTCGGAACCATTACATACTGACCAGGATGCATGCAAAAAAATATGGCTCGAGATGGAGAAGAAGGATAGCTGGGGCTAGTCAACCGCAATTAAGGGCAGAGAAGTCATTTCGCAATGAGGTTTTACCCTAAAATCAAGGGCAAGCCTCCCTATAAAAGGAAGCCACTTGGAGAGATAAAGGAGATCATCATCATCCACTATTAGGTAGAATTCTCTCGGTAGTTCAGTCCTTCAGCCCAGTCCAGAGCCTCATTCCTCGCCACAACCATGATCACCTGAGTTCTAGAAGTCTCCGGAGTTCCAGAAGTTCTCTTTCCAGTCAGCACGATCGTAGTTAGCAGTTCCATAGCCCGGAGTGGCAAAAACAATCTTTATTTGCTTTCTAGTTAATCTTGTTTGTTTTCTCTACGTTGGATCTTTCGCATTTCCAGTATTTTTCTTATTTTGAAGTGTTGGTTGTGATCCAAACGTTTTCTAAATTGCTATGAAGTTGTTTCGTTCGGTTGTATCGTTGTTCTTTCTTCTTCCTGCCTCGATAGCTTAGATCTAGATGTTACGGTAATTTCCAGTGTGGAATCGCATGTTTCAACTTCTGTAGTTAATCTCTCTGAGTTTGCAAGTCTAGATAGCTGTTAGATTTTAGATCTAAATTAGTTAAGTGTGAAAACCCAGTTTATGTGATTTCTGCCACCCTGCATGTTGACCAGTAAGCATAATTGCAGTTTCAGTGTTTAATCTTTTGATTTGGAGTTTAGATCGTAGATCTGTTTTTGTGAAGTTGTTAATCTGCATTTCTCGTTCATGGAACCTGAGTTGTTTGATTTGTGTTCAGACTTGCTGGAGAAGACAATGTCCACATCCAAATTTGGGACCACATTTACTTTTTAGTTACTTTTTGCTTTTGTCCTTTACTTTTCCTTACTTTTCAGCTGTTACTTTTCAGACCTGTAGGCTTAGTCACCTAACTACCTCTTTTTCCTCTGATATTCTGTTTAACCTTTTATAGTAAACTCGTACCTTCCACATTTATTAGCCAAAAACCATGTTCCCCACTTTCCACGTACACAGCCGCCTGTCCAACACCTTTCCCACCTCCTAGTCAGTAGAGTACCACCTTTAAATTCCAGCCTAGATAAGTCTCAACCCAAAGCGTGGTAGCTAACCAAACCTTTCCAAATATCACCGCAATAGTTTTAGCGCACCATCTCTGTGGGATTCGACCCCTACCTTCACTATACTACCCAGTAGAAGAGGGTTGAGGAATCTTTGAAAGCAGGTTCTAGGCTTAGTTAGGATCTCTATCCTGACCAGTAGGATATATCCTTGCTTGAACGACACCTACGCACCCCTGGTGCTCTTTCAATGCCCGAACCACCGAATGATAGAGGCAGAGACCTACTCTCTGTTTTACGAAGGAGCGACTCTTGAGTCAAAGGACTTAATGAATTCCTCGAGTGGGGGGAATTTCACAAGAAAGAGGGGAAGTGAAGCAAGGGAAATCCTGGGGAAGTTGATCGACGCCAAGAAGGCGTACGATAACCCTAGGAATGCTGTGAGAAGAGGGTCGGTGCATGCCGTAAAAGAGCAAGAAGATGATAAAGTGGAGGCGAGGATTGATAGGCTCGAGAAGGCTCTTTTGAACGCAATTGAGAAGGCGAATCCACTGACTTCACAAGGGAAGGAGAAATCTCCTGGTCCAGGAGATAGTCAAATTCAGCAATATTACGGGACACAGGAAGGAGATTATCAGGCCCAGGTCAATGCAATGGGAAGTTCGAATCCCGATGGGAGCTGGAATCCAGGAAGACAGAGAGATGCACCTTGGAGGAATCATCCGAATTTCAGATGGACTGACAATGAGCAGAATCAGCCAGCACCACAACAAAGTCAGCAGTTTGCACCTCAGCCCGAAAGGCAAGGTAACTGGTCAGGAAGGAATCAAGAAGGGCAGGGCAGCTGGATTAATCGGAACCAAGGAGACCACCAAAGCTGGGGGAACAGAAATCAGAATAATCAAGGGAACTCTTATGTGCCACCGCACCAAAGGAATTTTCAGAATAATTACCAGGGGCAAGGAAATCAATACAACAACTCTTCAGGCGGTCAAGGAAATGCTCGTCAGAATCAAGCGAGTGGACCGACTCTGAGCATAGGGCCAGGGCCCAGTCAACCACTAAAGTCACCAAAGAGTATCGATGATATGGTGCACGACCTCGTCAGTTCTCAGCAACATATGCAAGGCAACCTGCAATCGAACAATGACGTAGTGCATAAGCTTCAAGATGCTCAACGGGAGCAAAAGGCAGCCATGGATATGCTGGCTAAACAATTGTCCCAGATAGTCACTTCTTTGAGTGATATGAGGGGAAACGAGGGAAAGATTCCCGCCTCAGTAAGGCCACCAGATAGGGCGAATATAAGTCAGGTTACCTTGAGATCCGGGAAGGCATATAATGGGTCAGTATTAAGAACGAAGGAAGCGATAAGCCCCAAGGAAGGTAAGGAAGAGGATACAATTCCTAGGACTAAGGACTCGGAAGGAGAAAGTTCCTTGGTCAAGGATGACCTTAAGATAGGAGATTTGGAGAAAACCTTGCCTAAGTCAACTGAACCATTCTTCCTCGATCCAGAACCAGTGTTTGAGAACGAGGCAGTAAGGGAGGAGACTGGAGAATTCTCAGCCGCCAGCTCTACAGGAGCAGGAAAACGACTGAAGCCTTTCCCAAGCCGGGGGGAAGCCAAGAAGAAGAAGGATGAGCCGGTGGATTTCATGGACATCTTTGGGAAACTAGATATTAATCTACCATTCCTGCAAGTCTTGAAATTGCCGGTGTTTAGCAAGTTCATCAAGGAATTTATAGCTGGAAAGGCTAGACCCAGTGGGAAAATTTTGATAGGCGAGAATGTCTCGGCAGTGATTCAAAAGCGGAGGATGCCTTCGAAATGCAATGATCCAGGTATGTTTACCTTACCTATCTCTATTGGTGACGTGAAAATCGAGCATGCTATGTGTGATTTGGGTGCGTCGATAAATGTGTTACCACTGTCTATATACAAGAAGTTAGTAGGGGTAGGCATGGTGGACACGAGAGTTGTGATCCAATTGGCAGACAGGTCATGCATTTGTCCTGAAGGTGTGCTTGAGAATGTGATAGTAAAGGTACATGATTTCTTGTACCCAGCTGATTTCCATACGATTAGGATGAGTGATGATGAGTTTGCATAGTCTGGCGAAGTACTTCTAGGGAGACCTTTCTTACGCACCGCTAAAACCATCATTGATGTTTTTGACGGTACTATCTGCCTTGATTACAATGGGGAGAAATATACATTCAGCATAGATGAGGCAATGAAAAGACCTCTTGACGTTGAAAATTTGCATGCTATAGATGTTATTAACCCCTTGGTCCAGGAATATCTTGAGACAGAGTTAATGCAGGAACAGATCAAGAATTCTGAGATGAGTCATGCCATTGATAGAGAAGTAGCCAGTTGGTGTCAAGCAATGAACACAAATGAGTTATCAGATGAGGAGCTAGCGGAAGCAATCCTAGAATTCTGTGCAAGTCCGGAGCTAGCTAGGTCAAGGAAGACACCTTATGTGGCGAGCATGAACAGTTCTACTGAGTCTAAGAAGGGAATGACAACAGAAAAAAATCCCCTGCCCCAGGAAAAAGATGTTCCCAAGAAAGAATTGAAAACACTTCCACCTGGACTCATGTATGCTTATCTGGAGGAGGACGAAAACTTCCCGGTGATTATTAACAGCAGCTTGACCGAGGGACAAGAAGAGGAACTGCTGAATGTAATCAGGAGAAACAAGAAAGCCATTGGGTGGACGTTCTCTGACTTGGTTGGAATCAGTCCAGATATGTGCATGCATCACATTCGTTTAGAAGAAGGAGCAAAGGCCTGTAGGGATCTGCAACACAAGTTGAATCCGAACATGAGAGAAGAAGTGCTAAAGGAAGTATTGAAGCTGCTATCCCTAGGAATCATATATTCCATACCAGACAGTGAATGGGTTAGTCCCGTACATATGGTACCAAAGAAGTCAGGAATACAGGTAGTTAAGAACGATAAGAATGAGTTAGTCCCCACTCGACTTGTTACTGGGTGGAGGATGTGTATCGACTACCGGAAACTGAACGAGGCTACTAAGAAGGATCACTTCCCGTTACCGTTTATTGACCAGATGTTGGAGAGACTGGCGGGTAAGCAATATTTCTGTTTCCTGGACGGATATAGTGGGTATTTTCAAATCTAGAGAAGACAACTTTCACGTGTCCCTTTGGAACGTATGCTTATAGGAGGATGCCGTTTGGTCTCTGCAATGCACCAGGGGCTTTTCAACGGTGTATGATGAGTATTTTCTCGGATCTCCTAGAGGATTGCATTGAGATTTTCATGGACGACTTCACGGTGTACGGGAATTCATTTGACTCGTGTTTGGCGAGTTTGGATATAGTGCTGAGGAGGTGCCAGGAAAAGCATTTGGTTTTGAATTTCGAGAAATGCCACTTTATGGTCCCTGAAGGAATTGTGCTAGGGCATGTGGTATCGGAAAGAGGCATACAGGTAGATCAAGCAAAAATCAATGTCATCTCAAAACTACCTTACCCGACGAATCAGAAAGAGGTGAGAGGATTCCAAGGGCATGCAGGATTTTATAGAAGGTTTATAAAGGATTTCGCAAAGATTGCTCAACCACTCACTCACTTATTGCATAACGACGTGGAGTTTGTGTTCGATGAGGAGTGCAAAAAGGCTTTTCAGTTGTTGAAAGATAGACTAGTATCTGCCCCCATTGTTAGCGCGCCCGACTGGAATCTACCCTTTGAAATTATATGTGACGCAAGCGACTATGCCGTGGAAGCGGTGCTAGGTCAAAGAATTAATGGAAAAAGCTATGTGATCTTTTATGCAACCAAAACACTGAATCAAGCTCAGAAGAATTATGACACCACCGAAAAAGAAATGCTGGCGGTAGTATACTCATTTGAGAAATTTCGCCCGTACTTGCTGGGGTCGAAGGTGATCGTTTTCACAGACCACGCAGCTATTAAGTACTTGCTGGCGAAGAAGGAGTCTAAACCAAGATTAATCCGTTGGGTATTACTTTTACAAGAATTTGATTGGGAAGTTAAGGACAAGAAAGGAACTGAGAACAAGGTAGCTGACCACCTAAGTCGTATTTTTCAAGGGGAGACCGAGGAAGCAATTCCAGATGCATTCCCCGAGGAACATTTGTATTATCTGGAAGAATTTCCTAGACCCATCAATTGGGAAAAGCTCATGGCATTAATAGGTCCAGGGGATACCGAGAAAGGGAAATGTCAGACAAATACTGAGCCATGGTTCGCGGACCTGGCAAATATCTTAGTCACTGGAGAGGTGCCCAGTTCCCAAGTAATCTCCCGGGCCCAGAAGATGAAATTGAAGAGCGAGGCTAAGTACTATTTCTGGGATGACCCGTATTTGTGGTGAATGGGAGCCGATCAAGTAATCCGGAGGTGTATCCCGGAGTGGGAACAGAGGGACGTGCTGAATCATTGCCATGCCCTAGCGTGTGGAGGTCACTTTGGACCTAGGAAGACCGCAAGGAAGGTGTTGGGCAGTGGGTTTTACTGGCCTACGTTGAATAAGGATGCTTTTGAATTCTGTCAGAACTGTGTGAGGTGTCAACAGACCGGGGGAATCTCCAGGAGGGACGAAATGCCACAAGTTCCGATAATTGTATGTGAGATCTTCGATGTCTGGGGGATGGACTTCATGGGTCCATTTCCGTCTTCATACGGGAACACCTACATACTTGTGGCAGTGGATTATGTTTCGAAGTGGATAGAGGCAAAAGCAACCACATCTTGTGAAGCTAAAGAGGTAGCGAAGTTCCTTAGAGCTAATATTTTCAACAGGTACGGAGTGCCCAGAGCTATAATATCTGACAATGGGACGCATTTCCGCAACCGGACTATTGAAGCTCTAATGAGAAAGTACGGAGTTCACCATCGCCTTTCCACGCCATATCATCCTCAGTCCAATGGCCAAGCAGAAATATCAAACAGAGAAATCAAGGCGATCATGGAAAAGACGGTGAATCCGTCGAGGAAAGACTGGAGCAAGAGAATTGATGAAGCATTATGGGCATATAGAACAGCATATAAAACGCCCGTTGGAATGTCTCCTTACAGGTTAGTATTCGGCAAGATGTGTCACTTGCCGGTAGAAATTGAGCACAGGGCATACTGGGCGGTCAAGGAGATTAATATGAATCCTCAAGCTTGTGAGGGAGAGAGGAAACTGCAGCTCCAGGAGTTGGAAGAATTACGACTTGAGTCTTACGAGTCAGCAATGTGGTACAAGGAAAAGACCAAGTTGTGGCAAGATAAAAATCTCCGGACCAAGGAACTGCAAGTTGGGCAGAAGGTTCTCCTGTTCCAGTCCCGGCTCAAGTTAATGCTCGGAAAGTTAAAGTCCAAATGGATTGGGCCATACACTGTTGTGAGTCTGCGTGCAAATGGAACAGTAGAGATCCAGGGAAGTTCTTCAAACTCTACTCCCTTCCTTGTCAATGGTCATCGTCTGAAGGTGTTTAGGGATGCCTCGGAGATGTGTGTAGCGGACGAAGTGCCGCTACACGCATTTCTTGATATCCGCAAACGGGTCTAGGAAGGAAGTGTTCTTAAAGATTTCCTGGGTCGTGTGACTGAAAAGTTTTTATACCCTGACCCGGGGAATCTTGAGAACACTTGAAAGAAATTTGTAAATATTTAATCGCTCTTCGTAAATCAAGAAAAACCCAAACAAAACAGAAAAAATAATCTTCCAAAAATATTTTCGAAATGCCAGACTCTTTAGGAATGTTTTTGATACTGTCATACCCTAGAACCGAGGAGTCTGGCGTTTCAGTTTTTTTTAATGTTTTTTCCTAAGTACGGTTTTGCAGAAGGAATTTGCTAGGGCAAGGAGTTGAGAAGCAAAATTTTTGAGAGGGAGTTGGCACCTCTATGGGAAGGCGTACGGTCGCTTGCGTCATATCTGCAACCGCCTGCAAACCGTCCTCTCCCATACCTATCGGTTGATAACCGTGTTCTCTTTTCATTTTTCCTTACTCACTCTCTCTCTACATACAAAATTCCCCAAATATTTCTCTCTAGGTTTTCTTTCACTAACCCTAATCAAAGAAATTTCTGTCTAAGTTTTTGTCAAAGATTTCTACAGAATTCTTCATGGATAACAAGCGGAGTACCGGAAACACTTCAGGATCCGCCGATTCAAGTGCGGCGGCGTATATGGCGGATATACTACAAAAAATTGGGGGGCCAGAAAAGGCGATGGAGGCGTTTGCCATGTTCGCGGCAGTAATGGGAAAATCTGCACCAGCCGTTTCTACATCTGCCGTATCACAACCAGAAACTTCAGGGGTCTCAACACCCAAACCGGTGGCTGCCGCAGAACCCACCACCGCTGTACCAGAAGAAGCCGTCACTGTTCAAGAACCAACCACCGCAGACACTCGCGAAGAAGAAGTAGATCTGACCGCGGGGTTGGAGTTGTTGGCCGTAAGTGAGCCTAGGTTAGGCTCTGTCACTGAGGAGGTAAATCATGTGTTTGCCGCCGTGGATTTTGTTGAGAGAAACACCCTGCCTGAATCTGTGGGGGTGGATTTTTCTACTGTTACTGATAGCCGTACACAGGGGGAAACCCTTGTTTTGAAAGAGTTTTACAGAGGGGGAAACCCCTGTTTCGGAGGAGTTCGTCGAGGGGGAAACCCCAGAAATGGTTGAGGGCGCCGAAGCCCAATTTGTTAAGAGAAGTCCGATTGGGGTAGAAACCCATATTTACATCGAGGGGGCAACCCCATTGATTGAGAAGGAAGTTGACCTCGCATCTGGCGAGGCACAGGAACCCGTCAACGACGGGATGACTCTAATGGTGGATCTGACTGATGTCCCCGATGAGACCGGTTCACCGGTAAACGCAAGGGAAGCAAGGGAAGCAAGGAGGCAGGCTCATCGGAGTTTGGTTGATGAGATAGATGAAACCGTCCAGCAGACGGAGGAGGACATGCTGGGTCGAGAGGCCACAACACCTGAGCAGGCAGATTCTCCCAGACCTGGCGATGGGGAGAGCGACGAGGAGGAGCGCCGACAAGCGGTCGAGAGGAAGAGGAAAGGTAAGCAGATTGCTCCTTCCTCAACCAAGAAAGCAAAAGGGAAGTCAGCTGACCACTCTCCCTCTTCACCTGCTAAAGTACCGTCTGATGCCGAGTCGGAAAGCCCTAATGAGTCCAGTGACTCCGAGAAAGAACAAGAGGTGGAGCTCAATTTTGAGCCAAAAGAAATCTGGATCACTAAGGAACTGCTGAACGCGATGGGGAAGTTTGAGGATCCAAAACGTACAGCTTTATATGCGGAGAAGAGTACCGTGGGGAAACATGCCAAATCTGGGAAGATGTACGATTCGGCCGAGCTTAAGGGGATCTCAAGCAATGACGAGTTTCGGGGGTATATAGGGGCAATCGGCTTTGACTGGTTGCTAAAGCATAGCACCTTTGAGGTTCCGATAGACGTGGCACGGGAATTTTTCTCGCCTTTCCGTTTTAAATCAACCACCGATTTGGATGCCGATTCCATTAACTTCAGGCTCTTCAATGAAGATGAAAGGACCTAGGGTGCGTAGATGTCGTTCAAGCAAGGATATATCCTACTGATCAGGATAGAAATCCTAACTAACCTAGACCTTGGTTTCAAAGATTCCTCAACCCACTTCTACTGATCAGTATAGTGGTGGTAAGGGTCGAATCCCACAGAGATGGTGCGTTCTTAAACTACCGCGGTGACAATCGGAAGATTTGGTTAGCTACCACGCTGGGTTGAGTTTCTACCTAGACTGGAACTTAAAGGAGGTGTTCTACTAGTCAGACGGTAAGGAAAACATTTGGAATGTAACTGTGTACGTGGAATGGGGGGACAATTTTGCACAGAAAATATTTGGAAGGTACGGGTTTCTATTTCGGGCTAAACAGAATATTCAGAGTGTAGTGGAAGTTTTGTGACTGGGCTGACAGGGCTTAACTAAAAGTGAAGGACAAAAGCAAAAGCATCTTGAAAAGTAAGTGGTCCCCTCCAATTGAAATAGACATCATCTTCTTCAACAAACACTTCCAAAATTCAGATAACAATTCCAGATTCAACACGGAAAAACTCAGATTAACAACTCACAAACACAGATCCAAAACTAAGAAATCAAATCCGAAATCAAACACTGAAACTGGACTTCTGCATACTGGTCAACATGAAAGAACGATTCAGAAATTAAAACTAAGCTTTTCATGCAACGACCTACTTTCCGATCAAACAGTACTTGTTTATCTATCCTAAAGAAATTTGTTACGTAAACGGAATTGAGAGAATCAGCACTTTAAACACCGAGAAACTTTAGATCTAAGCTAACTAGGCAAGGGAATAAAGAAACACCACAATAAACGAAACGGAAATCAACTTCATAGCATAAACACGTTCGGATCTTCAATAAAGTATTTCAAAAGCATAAAATATCCAAAGGTAAACAAGATCCAACGTAAGGAAAGCGAGAAATTTAAAACTACGAAAGCAATGTAAAAGTGTTTTGCCACTCCGGACGATGAGACTCTAAACTACGATCTTGTTGGCTGGAATGGACGATGACTGGAATTCTGGGAACATCTGAACGTCAAGTGATCATGGCTACGGCGAGGCAAGAAGCGGGACACGGCTGAAAGACTGAAACTACCGAGAGAACTTTCTACCTAAAGATGGTGTGTTGAATGAGTGAATGTTGTATATCCCCTTCTCTCCAATTTGGCTTCCTTTTATAGGGAGGCTACCCTTGATTTTAGGGTAAGTCCTCGTTGCAATTTGACTTCTTTGCCCTTAATTGTGGGTAATCCGTCCCAGCTATCCGTCTTCTCCATCTCAAGCCGTTTTAGCACGAATACTGATCAGTATGAGATCATGCTGGCGCCTTCTTCACCTGAACATTCCGAAACTTCCCTACTGGCTAGAATGCTTAACCTGCACACTTTAAACAACTGTTTTGCAAATATAATCAATTAAGCACATCATACTGACCCGTAACCAAGGCCTAGAATACGACTTATCAAACTGCTCACACTTACCACAGGCTTGTCCTCAAGCGTGAAGAACAAACAAAGAAAAGAATAAGTCGAATTCTAGCCTGGTTACTCCCCTGACCGACTCTACCTAACTTAGACTCTAAACTATGACGCAAAGAAAAACACAAACAAACACAGAGAAACATAAACACATAAAAGACTGAAACACATAGATCGGGCTATATTTTCAACCATCCCTCTCCTCTGGATCAGGTGCAATCCGGCCTTAGACAGCCTTGAACTTCTGCCGCCCCCCTTTTCTCTTCCAGTCAGTATATCTGTTTGTCAAGATCGCCCACACTCTTGGCCCAACACTAGGTTCGCTCAGTCGCTCATACCTCACCAGGAATGTCAGGACTGCATTCTCTCATTATGCTCACCACAATTGCTTCGGACTTAGATTCCACGAGCGGCTACTGAAGGACTTATAGGCTTGTAACGGGGCTGTTGGCTTGTAATGTTTCGGTGGATGTTCCTAAGGCTCTAAGGTTCAAAAATTTCTATTTTTATTTATGCGGGGGAACTGTGTATGTTAGGCTTCTGATCAGTTGCTTTCTTTAGTTGGCGCTTCTGGCTTTGATCTCCACTGGTCAGTAGCATCTTGTGGCTTCGCCACCCTTATTCCTTCATTCATCTCTTTTTTGTGGTCAAATCTTTCTGACCATTTTCTTCATTTTCTCGGTTCCCCTTTTTTTTTTCTTTTTTTCGTTCCTTCGTGGCTTCGCCACCCTTATTCCTTCTTCTCTTTTTTTGGACTGGGAATGACTCCCTGGTCGATTTTCTTCTAACTTTTTCGCCCAGCTGGTTTCTGCTTTTCCGCACTTCTTCCTGGCCAGTAAGCTCCATTGTTTCATGCCTTACACAGTCCCAGTCGGCTTGGGTGTTTATCTGGGTATATAAAAGGTTAAGAAGAAAGGGTTTTAAAGGTGGTTTTTTTTTTTTTTTTTTTTTTTTTTTTTTTTTTAACGAGGGGGGGTTCCTACTGCCTTTAGTATTTGCTACCCGTGACCACTTCACCCTAGGCGAATTGTGGCAGCCTCTCTCTTTTTTTTTCAATATATGTGGAAAGTGGTTCCACTTTAAGGCTTATAACTCGCATTTTTAGAGGGCTTTCGTGTTTGGCTCTAAGTATGGGCTTTTCTCTCATACTCACCTCATCTATCCTGACTAGGAGGTACTAACGGGGATGGTTTAGGTTTTCCAGCATGTCCTATCTCCCTCAATTCCCCTCACCTTCAGCTCAAGACAGTTGAGTTTTAAGCCCAATCACAAACAACATAAAACTAGACCTAACAAAACAAAACAAAAGCTCAAACACAAAGACTACACATATATACATACATCTTACTGGCCATTGTGTCCCCCCTCTCACTTCACAAGTGTCTGCCCTCAGATAAGGCTGTGAAGTGGAAAAGGTAATGGCCAGTACGATGGCACACAGACAACAAACAGCAGAACTAAAACAAAAACTTCTCACACTTAGACTATGGAATAGGCTAAGTGAGAGAGGTTTTATCACCTATACAGAGATCAACAAAACATAACCACAAACTCCTCACACTTAGACCATGCAATGGGCTAAGTGTGAGCTAACATGCATGCGACATAGAAAACAAAACAAACAAAACAAAGAAAACATGCTCCAAAGAAACAAACCCTTAACTTCTCACACTTAGACTATGGAATAGGCTAAGTGTTTTGAAGTGGGGTTTGCGCTCAAACACAAATTATACTACCTAAACAAAACCAACTTATATCAACAATACGAAAAGTTAAAAGAAAAACTGAAACTTAAAAAGAAAAACTAACTTGGTCAGTAGGGGGGGGTCTATCGGAGTCTCCTGCTCCTTCGTGGGGCAGGTGGTGCAGGTCGTTCTATCGGTTGGTCCTCCGGTTGGTCTGTCTCCATTCCAGCTTGGTGCTCATCATCCTTTGCCGGCTCCTCGGCAGTTGCCAGCACCTCGGCTTTCTCTTCCTCTTGCTCCTTCACTACGGTCTCTGGGACTTGTGGTTCAACATCCTGGCCAGCATGGCCGCTTGCTTCTGTAGCTTGTTCTTTCTTCCGGCTGGTCACTTCTTCCAACAACACATCTATCACGGATGCCATCCGGCCCATCCCCGTGATCAATCGATGATTTTCCTCTCCCAAAGTAGTCACTAACGTCTCCATAGCGTCTTGCTTTTGAGCCAATGTCTCATGCTCTGCAGATCTCTCCAACATCCTTTCCATCACTGCCGCTAGCTTGACCATCTCTGCTTTCAATTGCTTATTCTTCTCTCTAACTTCATCCATTTCCTTCTCCATTCTGGCTTAACGCTGTTCCTGGTCCGATGCCAATCCGATCATGTCTGCCCTTATCTGCCTGCTTCCCTCCGCTATCTTCTCCATAGCTTTTTCCATCCCCTCTTGTGTCTGGTCGTGTGCCGGTGCTTCATGAGCTGCTGCCAACCGAGCAGTGGGGGTAGCTTCCTCTCCCATCGCGTAGAAGTGTGGCACGCCTTGCCTCATGTATACCGCATTCGTCCGGACGAATAGGGGGGTATCAAACAATCCTGGGGCATCCACCATCGCCAAGGGGGTTAAGTCTTCGTCCTCTGACACGGTGACATTGTTTCTCACAAAGATTCCCAATATATGGCAGAGGGAAATATTCCGTGCTGGGTGGGTAGCGATGAGGTGACATGTGTATGCAGTCCAGAACCCTAAGTGCAACTTCTTGCCTCTCTTGGCACACCACATAAGATACAATTCCGTCATCGATGTCCGGACTGCCGAATTCGACTGTCCTAAAAGGTTGTAACCCAAGAAGAGTTGAACCAGGCGTAGATTAGGATCGTTGAGATGGATAGATCGGGAGATAGTGGACTGAACTGTCCTGCCCCGGGGTGAGTAAGCTCTTCCCAAGCTACCTGGGGCTCAAAGTCCACATGCCTGCGGGGAATCCCCCGCTCCCTATCTCTCCACTCGGGCCCTATGGCCTCCTCCAAACTGCATATCCCTAGCCGAACAGTCCATTCAATCAAATTCATCCTAATCTCTCCTCCAAATACTCTGAAACTGATGCACTCTACATCCAAATCCGTTGTGACCTTGAATCGAAAGGTCGCGAAAAATTCCTTTGCCAAATCGACCGGAACATTCAAATTCTCATTCCTTAACAGCCATTCAAAACCCAATTCGTGGAAAAGGGCGAGAAACGATTCCCGAACCTTCAATTCATCTAACGAGGGGAGATGAATTACCTTTCCACACTTAACCTTCTTGCCTTTTGCGTTCTTGGTGCGATAGATGGATTGGAGCTCCTTGGAGTCAAAAGATTGCATCTCCTCCACCACGTCATCTGTGAGCTCCACCGTCCAACGCTTATATCGGAGTGGTTCTGCAGGTGGATGCAATAGTTCCCGATGATCGTTAGGGAGTTGTTGCTCCTTGTACTCCTCATCTTCCATGGTCGTATCGCTATCGGATTCAGATTCTTCGATCACTCTGTGTTTGCCGGTTTGATGGGGTCCTCTGGTCAGCCTCAGTGATCACGATGCTTGTGTTCACGGTACGCGGTTTTTTGGTACTCGGCTTGTTCTTCACAACGGCTTTTCCTTTCCTTTTTCTTTCTCGCTGATATTGTGCTTCTTCCTCCTGAGCAGTAGGCTGTGCAGGTTCACCCCCTGCCTTCGTTGGAGTGGCTTGTTCTTCCTCGCTCTCGATCTCTACAGGGTTCTCAGCCGTGTTTGTCTTGGCTTTGCTGGCTGCTCTTTTGCCCATGCATCGCTGAGATACCCGCGTCTTCAGGACCAATTGCCGTTTCACTGGGTGGGGTTTTAAGACGGGAGGCGCCACAGTTTCCGGCACTTGAGTGTCTACGGTTGGTCTCCCCTCCTCTACTTGCATTCGATCATCCCCTGCTTCCACTTGGGTATCAATTGGCTCTGCCCCTTTTTCTTCACTCTGTTCTTCCCTCTCCTCTTCCCCTACTGACTGGGATGCCTTATCCTTCGGTATGGGTTCTGTAAAAGCTTGTTCATCCTCTCCTACTGCCCTCGATGCGAGGTCTAGACCCTCAGCCATTAGAGCAGTATCTTCCCTGCGATTCACCTCCTCCACTATTGATTCAAACTCCGTTTCCGTCATGAGGCCGCGCTTTTGGGCCGACTTATTCAGGTCGATCTCTTCCCTAATTACTTCTTGGTGAACCGCTTCCACTTCTGGCGTCTCCTCAATTCTTTCTCCCCATTCCTGGTCTTGTTGCTCCCTTCTCAGCCTTTCCGCTCTTTCTTCCTCATCAGAGGCATAATAAGCCGCAATGGCCTCGAGATCCTCAAGTTCGGTTTCCTGGGTCGTCGGAAAAAATTCTTCCGTCTCTGTCATTTCGGCTTCAGTTGAGGGGTTGCTTTCCTGGGGAATCATCGACGGAATCGGCAATGTAGATGAAATAGGGGTCAAGGGTTGCGTAGTGGTTACTGGCATGGTTGCCGCATGAGTTGCTCCGGCTCCGCTCCCTTGCCCTCTACCTTGGTTAAAATACTCTAACTCCGCTGCCCAATTCCTATTCGGATCCTGCAATCGGAGAAACTCCATCATTGCATCCAGAGAGACCATCGGCGGGGCTTGTTGTGTTGGCGCGGGATGTTGTGGGTTTAGTGGTGGTGGTATTTCGAGGTTTCTTTCCTCACTGACCTTCTTTGAGGGCGGTTTGATTTTGGTATCAAAAGCTTTCTTCCCCATGGCTGAAAATTAGGGCTTGTAAACAGTGGAATTTGGTCTTGATATCTGGGAGAAAATGGAAGAAAATGAGGGTTTGTGATTTACGCTTTCTTGAGAGAGTATGGGATAATATCTCTTGAGAAATGGAATTTGAAAATGAGGGTTTGTGAGGGATAAAGTTTGGGACGGTCGTTCAATTTAGGCGAGAGATAGCAGTTGTAGGTGGTTTCAACCGGCTATAGGGAGTTGCCGGTCGCGATGCTTGGACGAAAGGCAGTTAGGAATGCTGGCCCCTGATTGGCTATCACGTCTGCTCTCTCTGCTCCACGCCACTCCAGCCGCTGCCACCCTGCAAAAGCTGCATAAGTCTTAATTCAAAAATTTCGTCTTTTCTCGATACCTACCTAATAAGGGAAATAATTCAAATGGGCTCTTAAATTAGAATTGAAATAGCACCAAACAGGTAGTCTCTTGGTTAATGTGTACTCCAAATTAAATTTAAGGCCCGAAAATATTTTTTTTGGATTTTCTTAGGAATTATCTGACATGCAAAGACTAATTACGTATTTACAATATTTACACCTTTCTTGGGTAATTTGGAATCTTACTTGGCCAGTATACGCAGAAAATTATCAAAAAGGAACTAGCCATGTGGAATTCCAAATTCTCATCTTACTGATCAGTATGAAACCGATGTAAGTGTTTGCAGTGGAATTTCATCCACTACACCCACTTCGCTATTCTCCCTGAATATTTTCAACCTATGTCCATTTACTATGAAAGGTTCTGAGTTAGGAAAACTCCCTGAAATTTCTACTGCTCCATTGGATCTGAGTGCAGTTATGATGTAAGGTCCTGTCCATTTGGACTTGAGTTTCCCTGGCATAAGCTTCAATCTTGACTGGAAGAGTAGTACTTTCTGGCCAACGTGGAGCTCCTTAGTTCTCAGATTTCGATCATGCCACAGTTTGGTTCGCTCCTTGTACCACATGGCTGAGTCGAATGACTCCAATCTAAGTTCCTCAAGCTCCTGCAGCTGCAGCTTCCTTTCCTCTTCGCAGGCTGTAGCATCCATATTCACTTTCTGTACTGCCCAGTATGCTCGATGTTCGATCTCAACCGGTAAATGGCACATCTTCCCAAAAACGATCCGGTAAGGGGACATGCCTATGGGGGTTTTGTAGGCTGTTCGATACGCCCAGAGAGCATCCTCTAACCTCACACTCCAGTCTTTCCTCGAAGTGTTCACAGTCTTCTCCAAAATCTTCTTTATCTCACGGTTAGAGATCTCCGCTTGACCATTGGCTTGCGGATGGTACGGGCTGGAAAGTCTATGGTGCACACCGTATTTCTTCATTAAGGCTTCAATTGTGCGATTACAGAAGTGTGTACCTTGATCTGATATGATCGCCCTTGGAACTCCGAACCGGCTGAAGATATGGCTCTTTAAGAACTTGGCCACCTCCTTTGCTTCACACGTACTTGTGGCCTTGGCTTCTACCCATTTGGAGACGTAATCTACCGCGACTAGGATATACAGATTGCCATAGGACGAAGGAAAAGGCCCCATGAAATCCATTCCCCATATGTCGAATAGCTCGCAAACTATTATAGGAACCTGCGGCATTTCGTCCCGGGCAGATATTCCACCGGTCAGTTGGCAACGCTCGCAACTTCTGCAGAACTCGTACGCATCTTTGTTGAGTGTTGGCCAATAAAAGCCGCTATCCATAATCTTCCTTGCCGTCTTCTTGGATCCGAAATGTCCTCCGCATGCTAACGAATGGCAGTGGGTTAGAACATCCCGCTGCTCCCAGTCAGGAATGCACCTTCTTATCACTTGATCGGATCCTACCCTCCATAGGTAGGGGTCGTCCCAAAAGTAGTATTTTGCTTCACTCTTGATCTTCATTCTTTGTGCCTTGGTAACACTTGGTGCTTCTGGAAGTTCTCCAGTTACTAGGTAGTTAGCCAGGTCCGCATACCATGGCTCCTGCCCTACCTTCTCCTTTCCTTTTGCTGTATCATTCTGACCAGTTAGTTTGTACACTACTTCCCAATCAATTTTCCTGGGCACAAAAATCACCTCAAATAAATGTTCCTCTGGAAACTTATCATGCACTCCGTCACTGTTTCCATCTTGCATTATTCTGCTCAAATGGTCTGCCACCTTGTTCTCGACTCCTCTCTTATCTTCCACCTCCCAATCAAATTCTTGTAACAAGAGTACCCATCGGATCAAGCGTGGTTTGGATTCCTTCTTGGCAATCAGATACTTAATGGCTGCATGGTCAGTATATACTATGACCTTGGATCCCAACAAATACGGCCGGAACTTCTCGAAAGAATACACCACTGCCAGCATCTCTTTTTCAGTGGTATCGTAATTCCGTTGGGCTTGATTCAAAGTCTTAGACGCATAAAAAATTACGTACCTCTTCCCATCGATCTTCTGACCCAGCACGGCCCCTACCGCAAAGTCGCTGGCGTCGCACATTACTTCGAAAGGATGGTCCCAGTCAGGAGCCCGTATGATAGGTGCGGATATCAGCTTTTCCTTGAGAAGATTGAAAGCAGCCTTGCATTGCTCATCAAAAACGAACTCCACGTCATTTTGAAGTAGCCTGGTAAGGGGTTGGGCGATTTTGGAGAAATCCTTAATAAATCGTCGATAAAATCCGGCATGCCCCAGAAAACCCCTAATCCCCTTCTGATCAGTAGGAAACGGTAATTTAGATATAACGTCCACCTTTGCTCGATCTACCTGGATTCCCCTTTCCGAGACCACGTGTCCCAGAACAATCCCTTCGGTGACCATAAAATGGCACTTCTCAAAATTCAAAACCAAACTCTTCGCTTGACATCTCTCAAGAACTATATCCAAATGATGAAGGCAAGAATCGAACGAGTCTCCGTAGACCGTAAAGTCATCCATGAATATCTCTATGCAATCCTCAATCAAATCAGAAAATATGCTCATCATGCAGCGTTGAAACGTACCTGGAGCGTTGCATAGGCCGAAAGGCATGCGCCGGTATGCATAAGTTCCAAATGGGCAAGTGAAGGTGGTCTTATCCTGGTCTTCAGGATCCACGTAGATTTGGAAATATCCGCTGTACCCATCCAAGAAGCAAAAGTACTTCTTCCCAGCGAGTCGCTCCAACATCTGGTCGATAAAAGGCAGAGGGAAGTGATCCTTCCTTGTTGCATTGTTCATCTTGCGGTAATCGATGCACATTCGCCAACCCGTGACTAGCCTCGTTGGAATCAGCTCATTCCTCTCATTTTGGACGACTTGGATTCCCGACTTCTTTGGAACCATGTGGATTGGGCTGACCCACTCACTGTCTGGCACTGAATAGATAATCCCTAGCGACAACAACTTCAAGATTTCCTCAATATTTCCTCTCGCATGTTAGGGTTTACTTTCCTTTGGGCATCTCGATGTGCCCTTGCTCCATCTTCCAGCCTAATATGGTGCATGCAGACGTCGGGGCTAATTCCAACTAAATCTGTAAGACTCCATCCAATCGCCTTCTTGTTCTTGCTCAGCACGGTCAGTAGCCTAGCTTCTTGTTCCTTCGTAAGGCTGCTGCTGATGATCACTGGATAGGAGTCCTCACCTCCGAGGAAGGCATACTTCAAATTCGAGGGTAACTTCTTCAGCTCAACTTGAGGTGGAAGTGTGTCTTCGGTTAGGGGGTTTTTCTCGGACTCTTTCCCTTTTTCTAAATCTCCTTCTGATGGTTCTTCTATACTGACTGGTAGCTGAGCCTCTGCGGCTCCTATGAACTCCGACTTTTGACAAAAATCCTTGATTGCTCCTTCAATTTCTTCATCGGTCAACCCCTGGCTACTGATCAGATCACACCATGCAGCAGCTTCTACGTCAGCCTGTTCATAAACATCTAAAGCCTGGAGTCTCTCCTGCAATAGTTCGGTCTCAAGAAAATCTTGGACTAAAGGGTCAATCACATCAACATAGCATAGATTTTCAGAATCAATAGGTTTCTTCATGGCATCATTGATATCAAAAGTAAATTTCTCTCCACGATCGTTTTGGCCGTTCTCAAAAATGGTCTTCCTAACAAGACTCCACTAGACTCCCTCGCTTCATGCTCACTCATTTTGATCACATAAAAATCAGCAGGGTATGTAAAATCATGCACTCTAACTAATACATCCTCTAAACTCCCTCCGGACTTATGCATGACCGATCAGCCAGTTGGATCAATACTCTAGTACTTGACAGCCTCACTCCCTTCAACCGGTTATAGATAGACAATGGCATGACATTTATAGATGCCCCCAAATCACACATTGCATGTTCGACCGTCACATCTCCAACAGTTATTGGTAAGGTAAACATACCTGGGTCGGCTCTCTTGGGTGGTAAAGTCTCTGGCACTATTGCTGACGCTATCCCTTCCACCATAATCTTGCCATCTTTCTGGGCTCTCCCGGCTATGAAATCCTTTATGAATTTCCCAAGGGGGGTAGTTTCACGGCTTGGAGAAATGGTATGGTGACATCCAACTTCCCAAAAATCGACAAATAGTCAACCGGGTTCTCTTTCTTCCTCTTTGTAACAAATCGGAATGGGAATGTTTCTCCCTTTTTTTCTCATCTACTTGCCCTTAGCAACCTTCTTGGAGTCTTTCCGGGGTAGTTCCTGAGTCTGGCTTCCATTCTGGGCTCTTCTCTCGATGAGGTTCCTTTCTGGTCAGTAGGGTTTCGGGTTCATCTCCTGCAATTGTGTAGCATCCAAGAAGAATGGATCCTGCATCTGAGGCATAGGCCTCCCTAGTTCTTCCGCTGAAACGGTATCGCCTCCTATCTTCGTTCCGTTAGATCCTCCACTAGGTCGTTTGGGTTGGGCGCGTCATAAGTAGTTCCTTACTCAACGTAACCTTACTCTCATTTGCCTTTCGGGTATTTGGGTATGCTGTGGCAGGTTTCCCCCCTGCCGTCGTTGAGTGGCTTGTTCTTCCTCTCTCTGATCTCTACAGGGTTCTCAGCCTTGTTTGTCTTGGCTTTGGGCTGGCTGCTCTTTTGCCCCCATGCATCGGCTGAGATACCCCGTCTTCAGTACGCAATTGTTGCCGTTTTCACTGGGGGGGTTTTTAAGACGGGAGCGGCCACATTGTCCGGCACTTTGAGTGTCTACGGTTGGTTCTCCCCTCCTCTACTTGCTTCGATCGATCATCCCCTGCTTCCACTTGGGTACATTGGCTCTGCCCCTTTTTTCTTCACTCTGTTCTTCCCTCCCTCTTCCCCTACGGACTGGATGCCTATTCCTTCGGTATGGGTTTCTGTAAAGCTTGTTCTCCTCTCCTACTGCCCTCGATGCGAGGTCTAGACCCTCAGCCATTAGAGCAGTATCTTCCCTGCGATTCACCTCTTCCACTATTGATTCAAACTCCGTTTCCGTCATGAGGCCGCGCTTTTGGGCCGACTTATTCAGGTCGATCTCTTCCCTAAGTACTTCTTGGTGAACCGCTTCCACTTCTGGCGTCTCCTCAATTCTTTCTCCCCATTCCTGGTCTTGTTGCTCCCTTCTCAGCCTTTCCGCTCTTTCTTCCTCATCAGAGGCATAATAAGCCGCAATGGCCCTCGAGATCCTCAAGTTCGGTTTCCTGGGTCGTCGGAAAAAATTCTTCGTCTCTAGTCATTTCGGCTTCAGTTGAGGGGTTGCTTCCTGGGGAATCATCGACGGAATCGGCAATGTAGATGAAATAGGGGTCAAGGGTTGCGTAGTGGTTACTGGCATGGTTTGCCGCAGTGAGTTGCTCCGGCTCCGCTCCCCTTGCCCTCTACCCTGGTTAAAATACTCTAACTCCGCTGCCCAATTCCTATTCGGATCCTGCAATCGGAGAAACTCCATCATTGCATCCAGAGAGACCATCGGCGGGGCTTGTTGTGTTGGCGCGGGATGTTGTGGGTTTAGTGGTGGTGGTATTTCGAGGTTTCTTTCCTCACTGACCTTCTTTGAGGGCGGTTTGATTTTGGTATCAAAAGCTTTCTTCCCCATGGCTGAAAATTTAGGGCTTGTAAACAGTGGAATTTGGTCTTGATATCTGGGAGAAAATGGAAGAAAATGAGGGTTTGTGATTTACGCTTTCTTGAGAGGTATGGGATAATATCTCTTGAGAAATGGAATTTGAAAATGAGGGTTTTGTGAGGGATAAAGTTTGGGACGGTCGTTCAATTTAGGCGAGAGATAGCAGTTGTAGGTGGTTTCAACCGGCTATAGGAGTTGCCGGTCGCGATGCTTGGACGAAAGGCAGTTAGGGAATGCTGGCCCCTGATTGGCTATCACGTCTGCTCTCTCTGCTCACCACGCCACTCCAGCCGCTGCCCACCCTGCAAAAGCTGCATAAGTCTTAATTCAAAAATTTCGTCTTTTCTCGATACCTACCTAATAAGGGAAATAATTCAAATGGGCTCTTAAATTAGAATTGAAATAGCACCAAACAGGTAGTCTCTTGGTTAATGTGTACTCCAAATTAAATTTAAGGCCCGAAAATATTTTTTTTGGATTTTCTTAGGAATTATCTGACATGCAAAGACTAATTACGTATTTACAATATTTACACCTTTTCTTGGGTAATTTGGAATCTTACTTGGCCAGTATACGCAGAAAATTATCAAAAAGGAACTAGCCATGTGGAATTCCAAATTCTCATCTTACTGATCAGTATGAAACCGATGTAAGTGTTTGCAGTGGAATTTCATCCACTACACCCACTTCGCTATTCTCCCTGAATATTTTCAACCTATGTCCATTTACTATGAAAGGTTCTGAGTTAGGAAAACTCCCTGAAATTTCTACTGCTCCCATTGGATCTGAGTGCAGTTATGATGTAAGGTCCTGTCCATTTGGACTTGAGTTTCCCCTGGCATAAGCTTCAATCTTGACTGGAAGAGTAGTACTTTCTGGCCAACGTGGAGCTCCTTAGTTCTCAGATTTCGATCATGCCACAGTTGGTTCGCTCCTGTACCACATGGCTGAGTCGAATGACTCCAATCTAAGTTCCTCAAGCTCCTGCAGCTGCAGCTTCCTTTCCTCTTCGCAGCTGTAGCATCCATATTCACTTTCTGTACTGCCCAGTATGCTCGATGTTCGATCTCAACCGGTAAATGGCACATCTTCCCAAAACGATCCGGTAAGGGGACATGCCTATGGGGGTTTTGTAGGCTGTTCGATACGCCCAGAGAGCATCCTCTAACCTCACACTCCAGTCTTTCCTCGAAGTGTTCACAGTCTTCTCCAAAATCTTCTTTATCTCACGGTTAGAGATCTCCGCTTGACCATTGGCTTGCGGATGGTACGGGCTGGAAAGTCTATGGTGCACACCGTATTTCTTCATTAAGGCTTCAATTGTGCGATTACAGAAGTGTGTACCTTGATCTGATATGATCGCCCTTGGAACTCCGAACCGGCTGAAGATATGGCTCTTTAAGAACTTGGCCACCTCCTTTGCTTCACACGTACTTGTGGCCTTGGCTTCTACCCATTTGGAGACGTAATCTACCGCGACTAGGATATACAGATTGCCATAGGACGAAGGAAAAGGCCCCATGAAATCCATTCCCCATATGTCGAATAGCTCGCAAACTATTATAGGAACCTGCGGCATTTCGTCCCGGGCAGATATTCCACCGGTCAGTTGGCAACGCTCGCAACTTCTGCAGAACTCGTACGCATCTTTGTTGAGTGTTGGCCAATAAAAGCCGCTATCCATAATCTTCCTTGCCGTCTTCTTGGATCCGAAATGTCCTCCGCATGCTAACGAATGGCAGTGGGTTAGAACATCCCGCTGCTCCCAGTCAGGAATGCACCTTCTTATCACTTGATCGGATCCTACCCTCCATAGGTAGGGGTCGTCCCAAAAGTAGTATTTTGCTTCACTCTTGATCTTCATTCTTTGTGCCTTGGTAACACTGGTGCTTCTGGAAGTTCTCCAGTTACTAGGTAGTTAGCCAGGTCCGCATACCATGGCTCCTGCCCTACCTTCTCCTTTCCTTTTGCTGTATCATTCTGACCAGTTAGTTTGTACACTACTTCCCAATCAATTTTCCTGGGCACAAAAATCACCTCAAATAAATGTTCCTCTGGAAACTTATCATGCACTCCGTCACTGTTTCCATCTTGCATTATTCTGCTCAAATGGTCTGCCACCTTGTTCTCGACTCCTCTCTTATCTTCCACCTCCCAATCAAATTCTTGTAACAAGAGTACCCATCGGATCAAGCGTGGTTTGGATTCCTTCTTGGCAATCAGATACTTAATGGCTGCATGGTCAGTATATACTATGACCTTGGATCCCAACAAATACGGCCGGAACTTCTCGAAAGAATACACCACTGCCAGCATCTCTTTTTCAGTGGTATCGTAATTCCGTTGGGCTTGATTCAAAGTCTTAGACGCATAAAAAATTACGTACCTCTTCCCATCGATCTTCTGACCCAGCACGGCCCCTACCGCAAAGTCGCTGGCGTCGCACATTACTTCGAAAGGATGGTCCCAGTCAGGAGCCCGTATGATAGGTGCGGATATCAGCTTTTCCTTGAGAAGATTGAAAGCAGCCTTGCATTGCTCATCAAAAACGAACTCCACGTCATTTTGAAGTAGCCTGGTAAGGGGTTGGGCGATTTTGGAGAAATCCTTAATAAATCGTCGATAAAATCCGGCATGCCCCAGAAAACCCCTAATCCCCTTCTGATCAGTAGGAAACGGTAATTTAGATATAACGTCCACCTTTGCTCGATCTACCTGGATTCCCCTTTCCGAGACCACGTGTCCCAGAACAATCCCTTCGGTGACCATAAAATGGCACTTCTCAAAATTCAAAACCAAACTCTTCGCTTGACATCTCTCAAGAACTATATCCAAATGATGAAGGCAAGAATCGAACGAGTCTCCGTAGACCGTAAAGTCATCCATGAATATCTCTATGCAATCCTCAATCAAATCAGAAAATATGCTCATCATGCAGCGTTGAAACGTACCTGGAGCGTTGCATAGGCCGAAAGGCATGCGCCGGTATGCATAAGTTCCAAATGGGCAAGTGAAGGTGGTCTTATCCTGGTCTTCAGGATCCACGTAGATTTGGAAATATCCGCTGTACCCATCCAAGAAGCAAAAGTACTTCTTCCCAGCGAGTCGCTCCAACATCTGGTCGATAAAAGGCAGAGGGAAGTGATCCTTCCTTGTTGCATTGTTCATCTTGCGGTAATCGATGCACATTCGCCAACCCGTGACTAGCCTCGTTGGAATCAGCTCATTCCTCTCATTTTGGACGACTTGGATTCCCCGACTTCTTTGGAACCATGTGGATTGGGCTGACCCACTCACTGTCTGGCACTGAATAGATAATCCCTAGCGACAACAACTTCAAGATTTCCTTCAATATTTCCTCTCGCATGTTAGGGTTTACTTTCCTTTGGGCATCTCGATGTGCCCTTGCTCCATCTTCCAGCCTAATATGGTGCATGCAGACGTCGGGGCTAATTCCAACTAAATCTGTAAGACTCCATCCAATCGCCTTCTTGTTCTTGCTCAGCACGGTCAGTAGCCTAGCTTCTTGTTCCTTCGTAAGGCTGTTGTTGATGATCACTGGATAGGAGTCCTCACCTCCGAGGAAGGCATACTTCAAATTCGAGGGTAACTTCTTCAGCTCAACTTGGGGTGGAAGTGTGTCTTCGGTTAGGGGGTTTTTCTCGGACTCTTTCCCTTTTTCTAAATCTCCTTCTGATGGTTCTTCTATACTGACTGGTAGCTGAGCCTCTGCGGCTCCTATGAACTCCGACTTTTGACAAAAATCCTTGATTGCTCCTTCAATTTCTTCATCGGTCAACCCCTGGCTACTGATCAAATCACACCATGCAGCAGCTTCTACGTCAGCCTGTTCATATACATCTAAAGCCTGGAGTCTCTCCTGCAATAGTTCGGTCTCAAGAAAATCTTGGACTAAAGGGTCAATCACATCAACATAGCATAGATTTTCAGAATCAATAGGTTTCTTCATGGCATCATTGATATCAAAAGTAAATTTCTCTCCACGATCGTCTTGGCCGTTCTAAAAAATGGTCTTCCTAACAAGACTCCACTAGACTCCCTCGCTTCATGCTCACTTATTTTGATCACATAAAAATCAGCAGGGTATGTAAAATCATGCACTCTAACTAATACATCCTCTAAAACTCCCTCCGGACTTATGCATGACCGATCAGCCAGTTGGATCAATACTCTAGTACTTGACAGCCTCACTCCCTTCAACCGGTTATAGATAGACAATGGCATGACATTTATAGATGCCCCCAAATCACACATTGCATGTTCGACCTTCACATCTCCAACAGTTATTGGTAAGGTAAACATACCTGGGTCGGCTCTCTTGGGTGGTAACGTCTCTGGCACTATTGCTGACGCTATCCCTTCCACCATAATCTTGCCATCTTTCTGGGCTCTCCCGGCTATGAAATCCTTTATGAATTTCCCAAGGGGGGTAGTTTCACGGCTTGGAGAAATGGTATGGTGACATCCAACTTCCCAAAAATCGACAAATAGTCAACCGGGTTCTCTTTCTTCCTCTTTGTAACAAATCGGAATGGGAATGGTTTCTCCCTTTTTTTCTCATCTACTTGTCCCTTAGCAACCTTCTTGGAGTCTTTCCGGGGTAGTTCCTGAGTCTGGGCTTCCATTCTGGGCTCTTTCTCTCGATGAGGTTCCTTTCTGGTCAGTAGGGTTTCGGGTTCATCTCCTGCAATTGGTGTAGCACCCAAGAAGAATGGATCCTGCATCTGAGGCATAGGCCTCCCTAGTTCTTCCGCTGAAACGGTATCGCCTCCTATCTTCGTTCTGTTAGATCCTCCATTAGGTCGTTTGGGTTGAGGCGCGTCATAAGTAGTTCCTGACCTCAACGTAACCTTACTCTCATTTGCCTTTTCGGGTATTTGGACTGTAGATGGTAGTTTCCCTGCATTTCCCTTCAAATCACCCACCGAACTGGCCAGTTGGGCTAACTGCCTATTCATCATATCCATGTTCGCCTTATGTTCTTTCTGGGCATTTTGCATTCCCTGCACGACCTCGTTATGGGATTGCAATTCTCCTTTGATGCTCTGTTGTGACGCTAGCATTTCACCCATCATGTCCTCAACGGACCTCCTTGGCCTGTTCGGATTTTGGAAATGATTCGGCCCTTGGTGTTGGTAGTTCTGGAAGTTTTGCTGGCCTTGATTAGGCGGGTATTGGTTATACTGGGCAGGAGGGACGTACTGATCTTGAGGATATTGATTCTGGTGCTGGGCTTGAAACTGATTTTGGTTCTGATGGTGTTGGGGTGCATGATTTGGCTGATTTTGGAAACTGTGGAAGTTTCTCTGGTGGGGTGGTACATAAACAGGATTCGGGTTTTGGCTTTGTGGGCTTTGATTTTGGGTTTGTTGGTTTCTTCCTGACCAGTTGGGCTGGTAGTCTGGGTTTGCTAGTCCACGGTTAGGGTTTTGGTTTGGATTGGGGTTATACTGGTTCTGTCCTTGGTTCTGATTTTGGCCCCCGTCTCCCCATCGAAAGTTTGGATGATCCCTCCATGGTGCATCCCGTTGTCTACCCTGAATCCAATGCCCACTGGAATTGAAGTACCCCGCAGCATTGACCTGTTCCATATTCACGTAGTCACTAGGCTGTTCATAGTTCGGTCCTTGATTTCCCTGTTCTGCACCTTTGTAATTCCCAGCTGGGGGAGGTGGTGGGGTGCTCTTCTCGATCGCACTCAGAAGTGACTTCTTCAGCTCATCCATCTTCAAGTCCATTTTCTGCTCCAGTTTATTTTCCTGATCAGTAGACAAGACAACAGCAGCCCGCTCTCGGTTGTATCCTTCCCTTGAATGGTCATACTCTTTCTTTGCATTCAGTAGCTTCCTTAGGACTCTCTTCGCTTCGCTGACCCGTAATTGTGTGAAGCTTCCTCCTGACGATGAATTTGCTAGATCCTTGGTTACCGCGTTCATACCTTCGTAGAAAGTATGATGCACTTCAATGTCCGCCATGCGATGGTTGGGACATGATTCCAAAAGACCCATGTATCTTGCCCAATAATCGCTCAAGGGTTCATCATATCCTTGCTTCACATTAGTTATTTCCCTTTTCAGCGCGCTTGTCTTTGATGACGGGAAAAACTCGCCTAGGAATGCTGACTTGAAATCGGCCCAAGTCTCAATGAAGTTGGGGGGCAGGCGCATGAACCAGGTGTTGGCTTCCCCCTTGAGCACAAATGGCAAGGCCTTCAACCTATAATCATCCTCATTCGCTCCTGCTGGTCTCCTCTGCGCCCTACAAATTTTACAAAACTCATGCAGAAACTCATACGGCCCTTCATAGCTCTTCCCACAGTATGTAGGCAGAATCGCGATCACATGAGGCTTCACATCGCAGGCGGTTTGCCCTGGAGTGACGACTATGGCTTGCGATGGTTCTCCCTCGGTATGCGCGTTAAGGGTACCGATCTCTGGATCCTCATCTCCGTTGGCGGCCATCAGAACTGGAATGCCTTCCAACAGTGGTATCTCCTCTGGTATTGGTCCTTCTATGTTGTATTGCTCTTCGTCGCTACTCGAACCTAAGTCAGATAAAGCCGTCGACCACCCGGATCGAGTGGTTACGAGTATCGATCCTCGCTGAAGTATCTTCGGCCTCCACTGGTCAGGAGCCGAACTGCTTCTCATAAACTGAAAAGAAAAGAAAAAAAAGAAAGGTTATGCACAATATATACACCGAAGTATCACTCACAGTAATTGCAAATAACGCTATCCATCCCCGGCAACGGCGCCATTTGAAAGGACCTAGGGTGCGTAGGTGTCGTTCAAGCAAGGATATATCCTACTGATCAGGATAGAAATCCTAACTAACCTAGACCTTGGTTTCAATGATTCCTCAACCCACTTCTACTGATCAGTATAGTGGTGGTAAGGGTCGAATCCCACAGAGATGGTGCGTTCTTAAACTACCGCGGTGACAATCGGAAGATTTGGTTAGCTACCACGCTGGGTTGAGTTTCTACCTAGACTGGAACTTAAAGGAGGTGTTCTACTGGTCAGACGGTAAGGAAAACATTTGGAATGTAACTGTGTGCGTGGAATGGGGGGACAATTTTGCACAGAAAATATTTGGAAGGTACGGGTTTCTATTTCGGGCTAAACAGAATATTCAGAGTGTAGTGGTAGTTTTGTGACTGGGCTGACAGGGCTTAACTAAAAGTGAAGGACAAAAGCAAAAGCATCTTGAAAAGTAAGTGGTCCCCTCCAATTGAAATAGACATCATCTTCTTCAACAAACACTTCCAAAATTCAGATAACAATTCCAGATTCAACACGGAAAAACTCAGATTAACAACTCACAAACACAGATCCAAAACTAAGAAATCAAATCCGAAATCAAACACTGAAACAGGACTTCTGCATACTGGTCAACATGAAAGAACGATTCAGAAATTAAAACTAAGCTTTTCATGCAATGACCTACTTTCCGATCAAACAGTACTTGTTTATCTATCCTAAAGAAATTTGTTACGTAAACGGAATTGAGAGAATCAGCACTTTAAACACCGAGAAACTTTAGATCTAAGCTAACTAGGCAAGGGAATAAAGAAACACCACAATAAACGAAACGGAAATCAACTTCATAGCATAAACACGTTCGGATCTTCAACAAAGTATTTCAAAAGCAGAAAATATCCAAAGGTAAACAAGATCCAACGTAAGGAAAGCGAGAAATTTAAAACTACGAAAGCAATGTAAAAGTGTTTTGCCACTCCGGACGATGAGACTCTAAACTACGATCTTGCTGGCTGGAATGGACGATGACTGGAATTCTGGGAACATCTGAACGTCAAGTGATCATGGCTACGGCGAGGCAAGAAGCGGGACACGGCTGAAAGACTGAAACTACCGAGAGAACTTTCTACCTAAAGATGGTGTGTTGAATGAGTGAATGTTGTATATCCCCTTCTCTCCAATTTGGCTTCCTTTTATAGGGAGGCTACCCTTGATTTTAGGGTAAGTCCTCGTTGCAATTTGACTTCTTTGCCCTTAATTGTGGGTAATCCGTCCCAGCTATCCGTCTTCTCCATCTCAAGCCGTTTTAGCACGAATACTGATCAGTATGAGATCATGCTGGCGCCTTCTTCACCTGAACATTCCGAAACTTCCCTACTGGCTAGAATGCTTAACCTGCACACTTTAAACAACTGTTTTGCAAATATAATCAATTAAGCACATCATACTGACCCGTAACCAAGGCCTAGAATACGACTTATCAGAAGAGCATGTGATGAGCATCAGGGAATGGACTCTACGGATGGGTCTGCTGACGCGTACAGAAGATGACGAAGGACTATGGAATGAGAGAATGGTTGGCCCACCAAAGCTCACGCCAGGTTTCAAAGCGCAAAGCGCATGGGAGTTCTTGACTCATCCGAGGGTGGGTCAATTTAAAACTAGTTGTTCGAAGGCTCACCATATTGAAGACAGGGTTCTGAGGTTCGCCCAAACCTTCATCAGCTACAATCTGATGGGCACAGCCAACAACGCCTTGACAACCGACGACTTATACTTTACCTGGTGCATGGCCACGGGTGTGCGTGTTCACTTGGGCTACTGGTTAGCTCAAGCCTCCCACCAAGTAACTGCCAATCCCTCCCGGCATCTATACACATGCCACCTTCTGGGAGCTTATCTGCAGCGCAATGTGATTATGAAGATCCACAAGGCTTGCCGGGAAGTGAAGATGTGTCTATCCCCCGAGGTTTTCAATATGGAGTACTTCTTCAACAAGGGACTGCTAATCATGCACAAGAGGGATGTCTGTTTTTACGAAGTTGGTAAGTCGGAGGCCCAGGTCAAACAGGAACAAGAGGTGGCGGGTGTGAAGGACGTTGCTGATGCAGGTGATGCCAAGAAGCCGGTTGTGGAGGTGGACGCAATGAGAAAGGAAGTCAGTTGGATGAGATCCGAGATTCAAAAGGTGATGGAAGAGATTGTGTCCCTGCGGGGTAGAGGGAAGGACAGTGGTGAAGCTGAGAGCGTAAGGAAGGAAGTTGCCGGAGTACGAACGTAAATGGAAGAATTGAGAACGGAGGTTCAGCCGGTCAGGGAGGACATGGTGGCCCTCAAGGGGCGCGTTTCTGATCTGGTGGTAATGTCGTCCCGATGTACTGAGAAGATGACGGAGGGTTTCGCGTTGATAATGAGAATGATGAAGTGGTTGCGCGAGAAGTTCCCGGACACACCAATATTACTTCCTGGACCTAGTGGCGGACACAGGGTGCCAAGTCCGAGAGATCTATCTATCCGAAAGCAGCCACAAGTCACCAAGCCTCTAATCACCCCGTCCTCTACTAGACCCATGACCTTGAAGAAGACCGTACCCGGCCAGACTAACGAAAGGAATGAGAAGCCGGAATCGCCGGCAAGAAAGAAAGCTAAAGTGACCCAACAGGCCGTGCCGCCCATGTCTGGCTCCCGAGGGGGCCAGACCCCAAACTAATTTCCCCAACCCAAGTAACTTTTACTTTTCGTCTTTTATTGCTTTCTGTTTCTGTTTTTTTTTTTTTTTTTAATGTTTTGTGCCAGCATGCTTGTTCTGTACATATGTGTTGCTACTTTCCACACTTAGCCCAATTTCTGGTCTAAGTGTGAGAAGGGGTTGACCTGTTTTGCATGTTTGGTTTTGGTTGTTGTGCTTTCTCCCACTTAGCCCGGTGTACGATCTAAGTGTGAGAAGTTGTTGTTTTGGCACGTTGTTTGTTTGTTCGGTGTTCTGTTTTATATGTTTGTACTTCCCTATTTCCCCCCTTCACTAGGATAGCTTGGGGACAAGCTTGAGTGAAGTGGGAGGGGGAGGGAATAGGTGCAGTTTGTGACTGTGAGTCTTATAGTTTTTTTAGTTTTGTCTGTGTGTTACGTGTTGCATGAGCTAGTGGATACAATAAGGCAGAAACATTCCCTTAGTAAGAGCGATTGAAGATAGGATACACGTTAACTTTGATGCCCTCTTCCTTAATAAACTAAAAGCGATTTGGATGAAGTGAGGACGATAGAAGATACCTTAGATGACCTAGCTGTGCAACCTTACTATAAAGAGAGTTATAAGCCTAAACACTTTGAGCTAACTTGTAAAAAAATGGGCAGCCAGTTGATGCTTAGGGAGTAGAGTATAAAGGGAAAAAAAGAGAAAAGGAGGTATAAGCTGGACGAAGTCCAGGAGAAAAAAAAAAGAGAAAATGAGGTATAAGCTGGATGAAGTCCAGGGGGAAAATAAAAAGAGGGAAAAGAAGCTTAATTATCTAAGGGCAGGAAGTAAAAATTACCTGACCGAGGAAATATTTGCCTGACCCAGAAAAGAGAGGAGATGATAAAAAGGAGAAACTCTCATAACCCAACGCATCAGTGGTGTGTCATTGACTTAAGAGTGAATCGATCCTAACGTCCCTGGTGAGGAACGAGTGATCGAACGAACCTAACCGCTAGGAAATCCATAGGTTTCTTGACAAACTGACAAACCGTTAGGTTGACGAAGGAAGAAGGGGGATTTGGAGACTGTAGACGATCAGAGAGACCTTAAACTTGTGGGGACAGTCGCCTAAAAGTTGAAACTAGTGCATGTTTATGTGTGTTTTGTGTTCTTTGTGTGTTATTTTCTTTTCCGAGTCTGTAAGTTTTCTAGGTCTAGGTTTTTGTTTTTGTTAGATCTTGTTTGTAGAGTCGTTCTTGGGAACCGTGCATTGAAATTTGCCTTATTTCATTTTCTTGTCTTTCATACTTGAGGACAAGCATGGTTTCAGTATGAGCAGTTTGATAAGGCAAATTTCATGCATAGGTCTAGGGCTTTAATTCGTGAAATTTCTGGGTCTAACACACGTTTTAAGCCAGGTGTGTGAAGATTTTCGCCAGGTCCAGCAAAGGAGGGAGACAGTTGCATGGACCTAGGAAGAAGGCGAAAAAGTGGACATTATGCGGAAAAATTGCTCGACGGAGGAAGCCTCGGAGTTGAAGGGTAGAATAGAGATTTCAATGAAGACTCTAGAAGGTTATGTCCGCGTCTATAAAAGGGAGAAGCATGCACCCTGGAGGGATCTTCTCGGTTGGAGACCTCGCCAACAGCCTGTAGCTTAGTTCACTTTTTCACACACTTGGGTTCTTTCGTGGGAAGTTCAGGGCGATCTTGGGGTTCACTTCTAGCTTACATACTTTTCAATCTGGTTGTAACACCGTCCTTCTTGAGGGCGAAGAAACAATTTATTTTCTGTTTTCGTTTCTGCTGCATTCACCGAGCTTCGCTATTCGAAGCTCGGACCTCTTTGTTTTCTGGATATTTCGCTGTTTTTATGCAAGTTTCGTTTTCGCTTATGCCGATTGTGTGGATCTATGTTTGTTGATTATGTTTACCTGAATTCTGAGTTGGGTTGTTGGAGTAGGTTGTTTTCGAGGTTGTTTTCTGGATTATTGCAGGTTCGAGGTTGGATCTGGGAGAATGCAGTTTGTTTGTGGATGAATCGTCTTTTAACTTGCTGATGATTGTAGGATTGTCTGTGATTGTTGGTATTTGGAGTTGATTTGAGAAGATCTGTGAGAATCGGAGCTATGGAGTTGATCGTGCTGGGTGTTGAGTTCGGATGGCTTGGATCCGGAGTGGATTAAGCATTCGACGTGAATCTGAGTCGTATTGGTTTAATTTTATGCCTAGCTTACGAGTTTTCGTTTCATCTCGTTTAGTTTATGTAGATCTGATGTACTTCGGATTCGTAGCAAGTTTCCGGCGTCCCGATTTCTATATTATGTTCGAATCTAGGAGCGTGTTCTGTTTTCTTCATTTACGTTTCCGAGCTGGTTAGGAAACTGCATGAGTTTGTTAGTTGCATCTTTTACCGTACTTGCTTTAATTGAATGTCATGGTCCCCACTTTTTAACTCTCTCTGCCTAGTCATATTTAGTTAGTCATTTACACGGTCTAGTGAGTAATTGTTTCTTTCGGTGATGATGTCTGATTTGATAAGTGTTCGGTGTCCTAGGTCTAGCATTTAAATTCCGTGCCTAGGTCTAGTGGTAGTTTAAGCCTCAACCCTTTTGCGTGGCAGCAGCCGCTTGTTTCCAGAGTCTCTAAGCACTACTTCACGAATCCATCTTCGTGGGATCGACCCCACTTCCCTATACTAATTTAATAGTAAATTTGGGTTGAGGGATTAATTTTTGAAGGAGAGTCGAGTGTGTTCAACGACAAAAATACTATGTGTTCCTTGAGTTCCTGGACTTAGTGATCCAGTGGATTTAAGAAGCGCGGTGTATTGACCGAGCAATTGCATTGGTTTTTCCCTGCATGCACAACAAAAAAAACACACTAAGAACTGCAAAACTTCAGTTACCTATTTCAATGGGTAACGTAAAGATACCTGGGTCGGTCCTCTTTGATGGTAGCCTCTTCTTTTGTATCACAGCTGAAACACTCTCCCCTATCACGGTTTTCCCATCTGACTTGGTTTTCCCAGCAATGAATTCCTTAATGAACTTGCTGAAGAGAGGTAGTTTCAGAGCCTGTAGAAATGGTAGGTTGATTTCCATCTTGCCGAAAATTTCCATGAAATCCACTGGATCTTCCTTCTTCTTTCTGGCCTCCCCTCAACAAGGGAATGGTTTCACTTGCTTAGTCGTGTTGCTGGAGTCTTCCTTGGAAAACTCTCCAGTTTCTTTCCTTGTTTCTTCATTACCCACTTCAGTTTCTAGGCTCAAGAAGAATGGATCATCCCATGTTCCAACTTCCCCTGTTTCGGTGTCTTCGTTCTGCTGAACCGTGTCATCTGCTTCATTACTTACCACAATCGGCCATCGCTCATCAATTTTCATTGTTGGCCCTTTATATTCTCGTCCTAATCTCAGGGTAATTTGACTGATGTTTGCTCTGTCTGGTGGTTTAACTGAGGCAGGGATTCTTCCTTCGCTTCGCATCTCATTCAACGAAGTGGAAATTTGCGACATCTGTTTGGCTAGCATATCCATCGCCGCCTTCTATTCTTGCTGAGCGTCTTGCAGCTTGTGGACTATGTCATTATTACACTGCATGTTGTTCTGAAGATGTTGTTGCGAGTTGAGTAGATCGCCCACCATATCATCTGTATTCCTTGGCTGTTTGGGGTATGGCTGACTTGAACTTGACCCCTGGTTTGGTGGAAAATTCCCCTTGTTGCCCCTGGTTTGAGTTATAATGGGCATTCGGTCCTTGGTTTCCTTGGTAATTGGCTGAAGGATTAGAATTATTGCCTTGATAGTTTCTCTAGTGTGGTGGAACATAGTTAATTGAGGGTGGTTTTGATTCCTGTTGACCCAGTTGGACTGGTTCCCTGGATTCCTATTTCCCCAATTGTTCTGTCCCTCTTGATTCCTGTTGGACTAGTTCAGCTAGAAATTCTGTCCTTCTTGATTTCTACCAGACCAATTAGATTCTGTCCCTCCTGATTCCTATTAGACCAGTTAGATTGCCCTTCAGGTGGATTTGTATTCTGCGGTTGAAGAGGTGGATTCTGGTTCCCATCAGCCCATTTGAAATTAGGATGATCTCTCCATGGAGCATCCTTGATCTTCCAAGGGTTCCAATTATTGTTATGGTTGTTTTGGATCCAATTTCCCACTGCATTTACTTGGGCTTGGCATTCCATCTCTCCTTATGGACCATAATATTGACCTCCTTCCTCTGGACCAGGAAATTGCTTGGCCTTTTCTATTGGGGCCGGTGGATTATTCTTTCCTAGAGCATTCAGAATTGTTTTCTCCAGCTTGTCCATCCTAGCTTCCATTCTATCCTCATCTTGTACCATCACTGTATCCACATTTCCCCTTCTAAGAATAGTGGTACGAGGGGAGTCATATGCTTTCTTGGCTCCAATCAGCCTCTCTAGGATATCCTTGGCTTCACTCCAACGCTTCATAGCAAAATCTCCTCCGCTTAATGAGTTCACAAGATCCTTGCACTATGGAGTCATCCCACCATAAAAATTGTTGTATATCTCTACTTCAGCCATACGGTTATTTGGGCATGAGTCTAGCAATCCCTTGAAACACGGCCAATATTGGCTAAGGGTATCATCGTAGTCCTACCTAGCCCCCTGAATCTGTTTCTTAATTGCATTGGTCTTGGTGGAGGGAAAGAAATAGTCTAAGAACATCAATCGGAAATCCGCCCAAGTACGGATGGAGTTGGGTGGAAGCCACAATAGCCATGTGTTCGCGTCCCCCTTGAGAGCGAAAGGGAGAGTAATAAGGCTCGTTTCATGCATTTATTTTATATACAAATTTTGTGTTTTCTACGGTGCTAACATGCATTTATAAATCCAGGTGCGTGAATTATCTGTCAGGCTCAAGAACGAAGAATAGTTACCAGGGCAGAGGAATAGAAGAGAAAAAGTGAAACAAAAATGAGCGATATCCTCGAGGGCACAATCATCAAATCAAGAAGACCGTTGCCCTAGGGATCCGAGCCACGCCTATAAATACCAGGTAGATTGCGTAAAAAACCAAGAGGCACTTAGTTAGAAAATTTCCTTGGTTATTTCGGCTCGCTCTCGAAATTAACTCACTTAGCTCACGCACTTAGTTCAATGGGAGATCTGGGGTAGTTAGTTGGTGTTTTGTTTTGATCATTTGGAAGGTGCAATACCACTCCGAGAAGGAGTGAAGAAACAATTTATTTTCTGCACGTACTCTTATCTCGCCGATTTCCTTACCGGAAATTTGGCGATTGTTTGTGACTCGTTTACAGTTTTTGTTAATCCAATTCCGTTTTCAGTTCTTGTTTGATTCTGATGTTTACTGCTCTTATTTACTGTGTTGGATGCCTTTCGCAATTGGTTTGTTGATCTGATTTGAGATCGGTGTTGATCGGAGTTGATCTATTGAATTGAGATTGAAGCGGAGATGGTATGATGTTGAAAGTTGTGGATCTGGTTTGTTTGGTGATGATTCTGGTAGATCTAGCTTAGATTTCTGCATGGAAAACTCTGTTGATGCTTATTTACTTAGTCTAGTAGATTAGATCTGATAGCTGGTAGTTTAATTGAAGTGTTTATCGTTCAATCTGAAGTATGCTCTGTTTTCATGTTCTGTTCTGTTTATTTTCATGCTTGCTTGTTGGAGAAGATGAAGTTGATCGGTAGTTATAGTCGAGACGCTTTAGTTTGTTAATTGCAGCTTTCTGTCAATAGCCAAATAGAGAAATATGATCTTGTCGTTTACTTTGCGTGCTGTGTGTCTAACTGTTTTAGGAAACTCTTTTACTTGACCCAGGAATTTGGTGAATACTCTCGAGTTGCTTTTGGATACGAAACATGCATGCATTTATGTTTTACGTACTTTCAGTTCTCCAGATCTGGTAGTTAGAATAGACTAGATTTCAATTCCCAGGACTAGTAGTTAAAACTCAATCCTCGTGTTGCGTGGCAGCAGCCAACCATCCAAAAGTTCACTCAATGCATTCTAACACTTCCATCCTCGTGGATTCGATCCCGACTTCCCTATACTAGACAATAGTGTAGAGGGTTGAAGTTTTGAAGCTGGATTTGCTGTGACAACGACTGCATTCTGAAACTTCACGATCTCCTAGACCCTGTGCTCTAGCGAATCCTTTGGACCTAAGAATTTGCATTAAAGAAAGAGCTCTTAAAACACCCATCCGATAATCAAATCCCACGCTTCAAATGGCGCGGTTGCCGGGGATGGATGGCGTTGTTTATGTTTGCATTTAGAGATTTTTGGCGTACATAGTTTTAATTTGTTGTTTTTCATTTTCTTTTCAGTTTATGAGCAGAGGCTCAAGGTCTGGACACTGGAATAACTCATTTGGTTGGCAGATAAAGAAAACAGTCTCCCCTGTTACCACCCGATCTGGGTTGACAACAGGAGATCCGGTCCAGCTGAGTTCAGAAAGAAACGACGACCTATTTCCACCCATCAAAGAGGAAGTTGAGTCGCCTGCAGACTTAGAAGAAGAAGAAACAGTCAGAATGGCTACTGAACCAGACAATGGTCTAGAGATCGGCTCGCTTAATGCTCATCTGAACGGCGAGCCAACACAAGCAATAGTGATCACCCTAGCTCAGAGATTGATAGACATCAAGACCAATGTACTGGCAGTCATGCCACACTTCTACGGCCGCAAGATAGAATGTCCCTACGAGTTCTTACACGAGTTTTGCAAACTCTGCACCATTCAGAAGAGGCCACCTAACTCGACCGAGGAAGATTATAGGCTACGTGCTCTACCTTTCGCATTGAAGGGAGAGGCGAACACCTAGCTACTGAGGCTGCCGGCAAACTCTATAGGCTCATGGGCGGATTTCAGGCTACTATTCCTGGACTATTTTTTTCCGTCGAATAAGACGAATGCAATCAAGAAGGAGATTCTGGCATGCCGACAAGATTATGATGGGACGCTGAGTCAGTATTGGTCACGTTTCAAAGGATTGCTCGATTCATGCCCTAACAACCGGATGTCCAAAGCAGAGGTATACAACATTTTCTATGAGGGGGCGAATCCGGAATCCAAGGATTTATTAAACTCTTCAAGCGGGGGAAATTTTACCAAGAAACGAGTGAGCGAAGCTCGAGAAATTTTGGGTAGGCTAATCGATGCTAAGAAGGCGTACGACTCTCCTCGCACCATCCTTAAGAGGGGGGGTGTGGAGGCAGTGAATGTGCAGAGTGAAGACTAGATAGATGCAAGGATAGATAAGCTGGAAAAAGCAATTATGATTGCTTTAGGAAAGAATAATTCCACAGACCCAGGAGAGAAGATCAAACAAACGACTGGTCCGGAAGAAGTGTACCAGTGCTATGGTCAGCAGAACGAGAGTGATAAGGCTCATTTCATGCATCGGTTTTTGGGGTAAAACATATACTACTTGATCGGTTTATCGCGCAAACAAGTGTTAAAATGTGTAGAAATGCTACTTGTCCAAGGCAGCGAGGCCGAACTGATCAAGCATGTACAAAAGGCGAAAAAGGCCAAAAATCGGGGGAGTTAATCAAGGGGCGAGGTCAAGCAGTTAAAGTGGGGACCGCTGGTTTCTAGAAGGAAAACGTGAGGAAATGAGCTGGATGTGGCGCACCATTCTGTTATCCAAGACGATGTTCTAGAAGGGGACACGTGCCAGCTTGTGAAGACACCAGGACGAACCGATCAGAAATTTGTTATCCAAAAGCGTCATTATTCTAGAAGAAAGAACACGTAGCAATCAATGAGTCGCTCATCCTCTGCATGAGTGAATATTCCCTGTCAAGATCGTTATCCAGCTAGAGGCCAAATCGAGCTTATAAATAGAGGCTGCGCCACCACAAGAAAGTATCCGAGACTTTACTTTCCGCCTAGTTTAGCTTAGTTTAGCTTAGTTCAGCTCTCTAGCTTAGTTTAGCTTAGTTCAGCTCTCTTAGCTTAGTTTAGTTCAGATCTCTAGTTTAGCTTAGATAGCGTAGTTAAAAGGGCGACCGAAGGGAGCGCTGCAGAATAACCATTTCTGTCGGCATAACTTAAGTTTCCTGCTGAGATTCTTCTCAGTTTACCGCTTTCTTTAATTTCGAAGTGTTAGCTTAGTTTATTTTCACACTGTAATCGTATCTTAGTTTAATCGAAGTTATTCTCTCTTTTAAATCGCGCATTTACTTTTCTGTTATTACCTGCAATTTACTTGACCCAGTGTTTAAATTTCCGTTGATCAAGCTAGCTAGTTTGACTTCTGCCTAGATAAAAACCGTAGTTAAAACTCCCAAGTTAAAGCGTGGCAGCAGCCAACCCCCCTGTTCACTACTCACACACTCGACGCACCAACTTCTCTGTGGGATCGACCCCGAACTTGCCGCTTTACTGTTAAAGTAGTGCGAAATCGGGAGTTATAAATATTATCTTTGGCGCGTTTCGGTTCGAGGATTGATTCGATTAAGTGGCAATGACAATTTGCTAACTGGTCCAACCGATTCAGTTATCCTCCATATAACTTGATCCAATCTTAATCCGCGCGTTTCCGAGCCTGCCAAAATGGCGCCGTTGCCGGGGAAGCATGGTGTTACTTTATGTTTGTGTGTAGTGCGTAGGAGTAAATAGTTTATTTCTTTCTTTTCTTATTTGTTTTTCCTGCTGTTGATGAGAAGGTACCACCAAGGCGATTACTGGAATCATCCTTTGATATATAGAAGAACTAACAATCGTTGGAGAGTCCAGGAAGTCGGCGTAGTTAAAACTCGTTACAGAGCATCTTTAGAGGCAGCAGCAGCAGCTGAGCAAAACCCACTACCACCACCCCCAAAGCAAACAGAAGCAGAGATGGTCGTTGTCATCGACGACTCGGGAATCGGCTCTTTGCACGCTCATGATGAGAAGGAGCCGACACATGCCATTGCCGCCACTCCTGGGATGCAGACCATCGCTATCAAATCAGGAGTGCTGGCCGTCTTGACCCACTTCTACGGTCTCTCGAAGGAATGTCCGTACGCCTTTCTGGAGGATTTCTGTCGATACTGCGATATTCAGCCCGTCCCGGCTAGATCCACGTCTGAAGATTACAGGCTCAAGGCTATCCCCTTCGTTTTGAAAGGGGACGCAGGAGTATTGCTGTCAAGGCTACCAGAGGGATCCATCAGGACTTGGGCGGAATTCCGCATGATATTCCTCGACCGTTTCTTCCCAGCATCAAAGACAAGTGCCCTGAAAAGGGAGATTACAGAGGCCAGACAAGAGTACGACGAGCCCCTCGGCCAGTACTGGGACAGATTTCAAGGGCTGTTTCAAGCATGCCCCAACCACAAGCTGGGAGAAAAGGAAATCTACTCGATCTTCTACGGCGGACTCACAGTGGACAGCAAGAACGACCTCAACCTCGCAGCTCAAGGGGATTTCTCAAAAACCCCTTTTAGCCAAGCTAAGAATATTCTGGAGAGGCTGATCGAGGCCAAGCGGTCGTATGAGACAACCCGAGGGCAGTACAGACGAGGGGCAGTGCACGCAGCAGAGGCGCGCAATGATGAAAAGCTAGAAGCTTGATTTGAGCAAATGGAGAAAAGGCTGCTGGAGACAGTGGAGAAAGCCAGACCACCACCACCAACTGCACCCAAAGAAACACAGTATGTGCCGCAACCACCGCTGCCAGAGGAACATCATTACTACTACTGCGAGTTTCCCCCTGAGCTTGAGCAAGTGAATGCCGCAGGCCACTGGAATGCAAATGGCAACTTGATCCAGGGGAAGCAGAGAAATGCTCCATGGAGGGATCGCCCAAACTTCAGATGGACCGATCAAAATCAGAACCAGCCACAACTACCCCCTCCACAGCAGACGCACTCCTCTGAAGGGCCCCTCAAGGGAACTGGTCAAGCGGAGGACAATCCAATTGGCCAAGCCGACAAAAGGAATGAGACTGGGGAGGATACCAACACCAAATCCCCCAGTATAGCAACCAGGGAAGGCAGTCAAGTAACCAAATGGTGAGTTATGTTCCACAGTACTTCCAAGGGAACCAACAAAACCACCAGTTCCAGAGCCAACCAGAGCAGTATGGATCATCCGGTTTCTATCAGCAAGGTTATGGAGGAGGCCGATTTAATCAGAGAAATAACAGGCAGCAAAATGAAAATATAGGGGATATGACGATTCCACATCAGCCCAATGATGTTGTGCGGGAAATATAGGAAACCCAGAAAGAACAGAGAGCCGCATTAGAAATGCTCACGAAGCAGTTATCTCAGGTCACCATGTCACTAGGCGAGCTAAGAGGTAATGATGGGAAGATTCCGGCTACAGCGCAACCTCCAGCAAGGCGAGAGATTGTTAACACAGTCTCTCTGAAATCAGAAGGAGTTTATCAGAGCTCAACTGCATGTTTTCCATCATCCAGGGCAAGTCTTAATGAAAGCCTTGAACCCAGCGCCCTTGATCAAGTCATAGCGAAAAAAGAGTCTAACATAAGTGGACATGGTGCTGAAAAGAGGAGGAGGATCGAAGCAGAAGAAGTAACTAGTGAAGTCCAACCTAGTGATCTTCCCTCAAAGAAAACTGACCTAGGAGTATTTACGCTTCCAATCTCCATCAGAAAAGTTCTAAGGGAACAGGCAATGTGCGACCTAGGAGCTTCCATCAATGTTATGCCATATTCCGTGTATAAAAAGCTTGGTGAGCCAAGGCTAGTAGAAACCGACTTAGAAATACAGCTGGCAGATGGGTCTTGTATTTACCCCTAGGGAGTTCTGGAGAATGAAATCGTCAAGGTGGATAAATTTATGTACCCCGTCGACTTCTTTGTTGTAAAAATGACTGAGCTAGGAGCGGAGGAATCTGTTGGAATCCTTTTAGGGAGACCTTTCCTATCTACAGCCAGCACAGTCATTAACGTTCGCCATGGAACGATGAATTTGGAGTACAATGGAGAGCGACTTACCATTGACAGCGCAGCAAGAAAACCACAAGACAGTGAGAGCATACAATCAGTGGATACTATCAAACCTCTGGAACAGAAAAATATGGAAAATGAACTCTTCATTAAAAAATCCTCCGAGTCCACTGATGATGAAGAACTTGAAAAGAAGGCAGCTGACTGGTTCAAAACAACGATGACTGGGGAAATGAATGATGAAGCCATTGAAAAGGCAATTATGGATTTCTGCAGGCCAACACGACCAACCAAGACGGCAGAAAATATTCAACTAGGAAGAATTGAAAAACCACTGGACAAAGCCGCCCCATTTAGAAAAAAACTGAAGAAAAATCCCACGCCTGTAAGGCAACCACTGTCCTTGCCTAAATTACCGAAATCTCTCCAGGGGCCTGCCCGAACCAACAAGTGAAAAAACAGCCGAACTGAATAGGCAAGGACAAGGAGGGCAGTTGACAAAGGAACTGAGGCAGGAGAAAGAGAAAGTCAAGTGGAAAATAGCAGACCTTATGGAGATGAACCTGAATCGGTGCATACATCCAACTATGGAAGAAAAGGGAGTGACCGACCTCTCCTCAAAAAAGAAAGAGCTCATTGATGAACAGGAGGAGCTACCATCCCAGTGTCAGACCAAACTAATATCCAGGAGGCAGAATCCGAATTGTCCAAACCCTCATACCACCATGGCAACACACCCACCGGAGGCAAACATGCACAAGGGGACTTCCCAATTCGTTTTTTTCAGTGGTAAAGAGAGATAGGGTAAATCCCTATAGAGACAGAACCGAAGCAAGTATAGTGGAAGAAATTCCACTGACCCTGACCAACCTTATTTAGTGAGCAGGTATAGGGAGCGACTGCGTATTCTCGGGAAATCTGCTTGATCAAGTAACATAAATCCAATCTTCAGTCTGATCAAGTGACACCCTAAGGACACCAGTCACTCCCTTGATAGCACAAGTGTAAATATTTCATGTTTTTGTTATTTTTACTACTTGTTTCTTAAGAAAATAAAAAGACAGGAGTAAAGGCAGGAAACTGATCAAATGGCGTTATTGAGTTGAGCTAATTGACCACTTGATCAGTTCAACAAAGGTTGACCAATGGTCACAGTAATTTAATTAATCAAGGACGGGTGGTAATAGGACATGTGCAGTCATTAGAAAGGTGTCAGGCCACACCAATTGTCGCAATAAAGGGACGTCTTAAGGAGAAGGAAGAAGCGTATCAGAGAAGCTAAGCCAGCTGGCACTCTAAAAAGGCGCGACCGTACGTAAGGAACTGCAGAGATCCCAACAGTCTTGTATCAGTGTAATAGGCAGATCTCAGAGCCGTGTTTCATTTTCAACCAAAAGCGACTACAGTGCATTCCCTTTGAATTTCCCCCACACTGATCCAAAATTCCAAACTCTTAGTAAAGCATTTTCTCTACCAGCACTCATTGTCATCAAAGATGTTAATCAAAGAAATTCCCAGTACCGGCACCAACGGTGGCAAGCGGGAAACTTCATCCTTGGTTCATAAAGAAAAGACTAATCCGTCTATGCCAACCACCGCTCCGCCAAAAACCAGCACGACCACTCCAAGTCCAGAAGTAGATGAGGAGACCTTACGGCATCTCGACAAAATCCTCAAAAGTATACCCCGTGAGTTGGACGATGCAGCCGCATTTGCAAAACTTAAGGCTAGACTTGGGATTTCCCGGTCTAAAGCTAAAGCCTCATCCTCTAAGACAACAATCCTGCCTAGTTCTCCCACATCACCACCACCATCTCCCATCCAACCTTCACCTCCGTCTCCTACCCAGTCGATGCAATGCAGTGAGTCAACCTCGGACGTGGAAGGATTAAGGGAAGACTATGGGCAGCCGTTCGCTATACCATCGCCAACAAACGGAGACGGCTCCATTCCAATTCATGAGCCGCATTTGACTAAGGACGGCAACATCAACGATGAAGGGGTGGAGGAATTCCTCCCGTTGTTTGACTATGGGGAAACAGACAAAAAGGAAAAGGAGCCGTTGCGATGTCAGACGCGGTGTATGACGATGGATTAGCTCTTGGGAGGAGCCGAAACCCTAAAAACTTCTGAAAAAAAAAACAAACAAACAAACAAACAAACAGGGGGGCAGAAATTCTGAAAAGTACGGAGGCTGGTGGATGAGGAGGAGCCTCAGATCCAGGATTCTGGAGAGGAGAAGGAGGCTGCTGCAGGCAACCTGGTGAGGGAGGAGAGAAAGAGGAAAGGGAAAGGAAATGTTGTTCCTACTCCCAAGAGAAGCCGCCCCGCCAACTCCGGGGTCGTCATTACCGATGCTTCTACACCAGCTCCACCACTGCCAGGAGATGAAGACAGCGCTTCAGAGGAACAGCAGTTACGCTAGAACCAAATGACCAATAGGCAACAGGGGAAGCATGCAGCATCTCCGCCCACCACCTATTCTCCTCGGCGCGTAGTATTAATCCCGGCTCTTCTCCAACAAATGCTAGAATTTGACGATCCTAAATTGCAGGAGGAGGTTCACAAAAGGGTGACCTCCCAGAAGAGGTTGAAAGTGGGGAAGATGCTACACCAGCCGTCCCTAGAAAAGATCGAGATGAAAGAAAGGTTCACCACCTACATTGCCGGCATCGTATTCGAGTGGCTGCTGGAAGTCGATGAATCCCCTGTGCCGGAGAACCTGGCCAAGGAGTTTTTCACAGCCTTCCGTTTCTCCGGAAGCTCAGACTTAACGACAAAAGTATCTCCTTTAGGGTTTTCGGCCAAGACCAGCTGATGAGCCTCAATGAATTCTCCATCCGGATGGGCCTCTACACAGAACAGCAGGTGACAGAAGGAGTATAGATTGGGCGTGACATCGGTTTCCCTCAGAAGAAACCTTATTTCAGTCAGCAGGCCACCTGGAAAGTCATATGCAGTGGGCGAATCCCTACCTTTACATCCTCTTAATCCCGAGGGGACCGCATTGATGATCCTGCCCTCCATTTGTCTCAGATCTACCTCTCATGCAATCTCCTCGGACAATGCAATACGCTTTCAATCATCACCGTGGCTGAACTCTACTTCATGTGGTGTATGAAAGAGCAGAAGAAGGTCCACCTGGGATTGGTTGGCATATGCTTTCAATCAAATCGCCACCCGCATCGGCCGCCACCTTAACGTCTGCCACCTCCTTGGGGCCTATTTGCAGAGAAACTGGATTGTGGAGTGTGCCGGACACCCTACCCTATGCCCCAGTCCTGAATTGTTTGACCTTGATTTCTTTGTTAGAACTCAGGTTTTGGAGAAGACCCAAGAAGAGGGTTTACAGTTTTATGCAGCTGGCCGGCGGAAGCAACCAAGAAACCAACTCATAAGGAGGACGAGACCGGAATAGACCCCAGCAGACCTCGCCGATGAGGAAAAGGAGGACACACATCGGGCATCCAATCCGAGGGTGGAGCAAGAGGAAGCCACAAGCGCTGACAATGAATGGAAACTCCGAATGGAGCATATACTGATGCAGCTGGTGGAAAATTCGAATTCTCAACTGGTCCTACTGACCAAAATATTGGGAACTTTTCAAGACCAGGTCCTTGCGGGGCAACCACCACCTTCCTCTCCAAGCTCTCCTCCAACTCGACGCCCGACATCCTCCAGGCCACCTTCAGCATATCCGAGTCAGCTACCGAGGAAAACCTAAGTACAACCACCCCATCTCAGTTCATTTTAAGTTCAAGACAATTTAATTTTGTTTGTTTTTAAGGGTATGTATAACTGATTTTCTTTTGGTTCTATCACACTTAGACCTTTGTTGGGTCTAAGAGTGAGAAGTATGCATGCCTATTTTCTATGGTTTTTGTCTATATTTTGCCTTTCGTTTTTAAGCATGTTTTGATTATTGGCACTATCTCACACTTAGCCCAGTATCTGGTCTAAGTGTGAGAAGTTTCCCTTGTTTATTGATTGAAATTGCTTGTACCTAACCCTTCTTTCCACTGCATCCAGTCCCTCGAGGACGAGCTCATATGCAGTGGGGAGGGGGGACGGGTTAGTTACAGAAAATTCATACATGCTAAAATTTTTCAAAAATAACAAATTTTAGATAGCAATAAGATAGGAAATATGCATGAAATCGGATAAATGAAAGACTTGATTACTTCGTGGAAGAGTTAGAGAAAGAATTCAGTACGCTCACATATAAAACTTGATTGCAAAAACTTGATCAATTTGAATGACGCAAGTATGATGGAATCGCTCAATTTCTAAAACAACTGTGAAGCCTCTCTATATGTGAGTTATAAGCCAAAAGTAGAACACTTTCTACTACTCTTTACAAAAGAAAAATTACGAGAGGCTAACTTTTAATATTGAGATGAAAATTGCACAAGTAGTGAGGACTAAAGGCATTAGGATTTAACCAGTTGAGCCGTTTTTCTTCCTTCGTTCCACAAACCCGCCTCATTACTAAAGGTACCCCTTAGTTAGCCACTTTGAGCCCATGCACTCTTACCCATTCTTTGAAACCTTAAAACCAAAAAATTTCGTATCACATGAGGGAAGAGGGTCAAGGAGATGAAATTTATCAAGGGGAACAAAAGGGGATAGCAATAGAATAAAAAAAAATTAAAAGGTAGTCGGGTCAATCAAGTTAGACAATCAGGTTGATCATACAAAAAAATTGAGAAAAGGTTTAAGAAAAGAAAGGGGAAGGAAATAGTTGCAACGTGACCCAGGAAAAAAATAAAATAAAGCCGAAAGTTATAAGGCTAAGGGTCAACATTGACCGAGAAAGAGCATCAAGTGGAAGAAAAATAAACACCCCAGATTTGATTCAGCAAGTTTAGTCAAATCTTTGGTTTTTTGACTCATGTAATTTTCTCTTTTAAACTTAGAACCCCTAGGACCCTACCCTAACAAGTTACTACCCCTGGGCCCTATTACAACCCGAAACAAAGACCTTAAGGAACTATCTTGTGCAGTCCGATTCAAAGTATTAGATTTGTAGCAACACCGAGTGAACAGTCCTAACATCTCTGGTGAGAAATGAGTGACTGAGTGAATCCAACAGTGGTTTTTAAATTGAGCAATCTTGACAACCTGACTCCTCGATAAAGCATAAGTGAAAAAGCAAAAACATAAGCTACTGGTTAATGGTATGACCTCGACCTCGGGTATGATTGTTGGAAAATTATTTGGTCCAATGCATACATGTGAATACGTGTTTTTAGCTCTTGTTCTTCTTTCTTTTGCTTGTGAAATAAGTAAACCATGCCTGAAATTTGCCTTATCTTTTTCTCTTTCTTTTTCTTTCTCTTTATACTTGAGGACAAGTATGTTTTAAGTGTGAGCAGTTTGATAAGGCTCATTTCATGCATCGGTTTTGGGGGTAAAACATATACTACTTGATCGGTTTATCGCGCAAACAAGTGTTAAAATGTGCAGAAATGCTACTTGTCCAAGGCAGCGAGGCCGAACTGATCAAGCACGTACAAAAGGCGAAAAAGGCCAAAAATCGGGGGAGTTGATCAAGGGGCGAGGTCAAGCAGTTAAGGTGGGGACTGCTGGTTTCTAGAAGGAAAACATGAGGAAATGAGCTGGATGTGGCGCACCATTCTGTTATCCAGGACGACGTTCTAGAAGGGGACACGTGCCAGCTTGTGAAGACGCCAGGACGAACCGATTAGAAATTTGTTATTCAAAAGCGTCGTTATTCTAGAAGAAAGAACATGTAGCAATCAATGAGTCGCTCATCCTCTGCATGAGTGAATATTCCCTGTCAAGATCGTTATCCAGCTGGAGGCCGAATCGAGCTTATAAATAGAGGCTGCGCCACCACAAGAAAGTATCCGAGACTTTACTTTCCGCCTAGTTTAGCTTAGTTTAGCTTAGTTCTGCTCTCTTAGCTTAGTTTAGTTCAGATCTCTAGTTTAGCTTAGATAGCGTAGTTAAAAGGGTGACCGAAGGGAGCGTTGCAGAATAACCATTTCTGTCGGCGTAACTTAAGTTTCCCGCTGAGATTCATCTCAGTTTACCGCTTTCTTTATTTTCGAAGTGTTAGCTTAGTTTATTTTCACGCTATAATCGTATCTTAGTTTTATCGAAGTTATTCTCTCTTTTAAATCGCGCATTTACTTTTCTGTTATTACCTGCAATTTACTTGACCCAGTGTTTAAATTTCCGTTGATCAAACTAGCTAGTTTGAATTCTGCATAGATAAAAACCGTAGTTAAAACTCCCAAGTTAAAGCATGGCAGCAGCCAACCCCCCTGTTCACTACTCACACACTCGACATATCAACTTCTCTGTGGGATCGACCCCGAACTTGTCGCTTTACTGTTAAAGTAGTGTGAAATCAGGAGTTATAAATATTATCTTTGGCGCGTTTCGGTTCGAGGATTGATTCGATTAAGTGGCAATGACAATTTGCTAACTGGTCCAACCGATTCAGTTATCCTCCATATAACTTGATCCAATCTTAATCCGCGTGTTTCCGAGCACGCCAAAGGGAGACATCCAAGCTCAGGCGAATGCCATGGGGAGATGGAATCCTAATGGAAGTTGGAACCCGGGAAGGCAAAGGGATGCTCCCTGGAGGGATCACCCAAACTTCAGATGGTCTGATAATGATCCGAATTTGCCACCTCAAAAACAGAACAATAACTATTCGAACCCTCAGGAGAGACAACTGAACTGGATAAACAGAAATCAGGAGGGGAACAATTGGGGCAATCGGCAGCAAAATGACCATCCCAACTGGGCGAACAGGAATCAGAACAACCCAGCAAGTTCATACGTGCCGCCGCATCAGAGGAATTACCAAGGCAACACTCAGAACTCTCAGCCCAACCATCAAGGTCAACAAGGGCAGAATCCACAGTACCACAACCCAGGAGGTCCAGGGAACTTCCGGCCGAATCAGGGACATGACCCAAACCACCCTCAAGGGGAAAACACTAGCTAGCAGAGTTCCAGACAGCCGAAAAGCATTGACGATTTAGTGAATGATCTGGTGAACTCACAGCAGCACATTCAGAACAATACGCAGTCCAACAATAAAGTGGTGCATAATCTTCAAGATGCACAAACTGAACAGAAGGAAGCCATGGACATGTTAGCAAAACAGCTCTCTCAGATCGCGACTTCTTTGAGTGCGATGTGCGGGAACGAAGGAAGGATTCCTTCCTCGGTTAAACCACCAGACCGGGCTAACATCAGCCAGATAACCCTGAGATCGGGTCGAGAATATGATGGTCCAAGTGTGAAGAAAGGAGTAGAGCCCATTCCAACTCCATTGCAGAAGGAAACCAAAACAGAGGAAACCGGAACAGGAGAAGCTGAAACAGGGGAGGTCAGAACAGAGGACGATGACCAGAGCCGTAAAGTTGATAAACCAATACCCCAAGCAGCTGACCAACATTTCTCAGGTCCAGGAGTTGAGGCAGAGATGGAAGAAGTCAGGAGAGAAATGGGAGAATCTTCCAAGGAAAACGTTAGCAACAATGATAGGCAAGTGAAACCCTTTCCCCACAGAGGTGAACCTAGGAAGAAAAAGGAGTATCCAGCGGACTTCATGGAACTTTTTGGGAAGCTGGAAATAAATCTGCCATTTCTCCAAGCTTTAAAGCTGCCCATCTTCAGTAAGTTTATCAAAGAGTTCATCGCCGGGAAGACCAAACCCAGCGGTAAAATTGTGATTGGGGAAACCGTATCGGCAGTGATTCAGAAGAGAAGAACGCCCTCCAAGCGTACTGATTCAGGTATGTTCACTCTCCCCATTTCAATTGGGAACATTAAGGTCGAGCATGCTATGTGTGATCTAGGTCGTCAATAAATGTTTTACCTCTTTCGCTTTATAAGAAACTGGAAGGAGTAAAGATGGTTGATACGAAGCTGGTAATTTAATTAGCTGATAGGTCATGCATCAGTCCTGAGGGCGTGTTGGAAAATGTAATAGTTAAAGTGCATGATTTTCTGTACCCTGCTAATTTCCATGTTATTAAAATAAGTGGGTACCAGTCGGCTAAGTCAAGCGGAGTGCTTTTAGGAAGATCATTTTTGCGCACCGCTAAGACAATCATTGATGTGTTTGATGGAACCATTTGTTTAGATTATCATGGAGAGAAGTTTACTTTTAACATTGATGAGGCTATGAAGAAACCACTGGATATAAAAAATATGCATGTTATAGATGTGATTAACCCCCTAGTCCAAGAATTTCTTGAGACAGAATTAATGCAGGAACAAGTGGAAAATTCATAATTTCTTGAGACAGAATTAATGCAGGAAGTGGCCAATTGGTGTGAGGCAGTTAATACACTGGGAATGACAGATGAAGAGTTAGCCGAAGCAATTCTGGAATTCTGTAAAGATCTTGAATCTGCCAGGTCTAAGGGATCAGCTTGTGTAGCTAAGGTGGATAATTTGCTTGAATCTGAAGGATTAATTGCCAAGGAGGGAAAGAAGAATCCATTACCTCAGGAGACAAGCTCGGAGAAGAAGGAATTAAAGAAACTGCCCCCAGGCCTTAGATATGCTTATTTGGAAGAGAACGAAACGTTCCTGGTGATCGTCAACAGCAATCTGACCATGGAGCAGGAAGAGGAACTACTGGGAGTGCTCAGAAAGAATAAGACAGCCATAGGATGGACTCTATCCGACCTGGTGGGAATAAGCCCTGACCTCTGCATGCATAACATTCGCTTGGAGGAAGGAGCAAAACCCCACCGAGACCCGCAGAAGAAGTTGAACCCGAATATGAGAGAAGAAGTCCTAAAGGGAGTGCTCAAGCTGTTGTCGTTGGGAATTATATACTTCATTCCCGACAGTAAATGGGTAAGCCCAGTCCATATGGTACCAAAGAAGTCGGGAATCCACGTGCTGACAAATGAGAGAAATGAGTTAGTACCCACAAGATTGGTAACCGGTTGGCGGATGTGCATAGATTACCGGAAATTGAATGAGGCAACACGGAAGGACCATTTTCCATTACCGTTCATAGATCAGTTGTTGGAAAGATTGGTAGGCAAGAAGTTTTTCTGTTTTCTGGACGGATATAGTGGATACTTTCAGATTTACGTTAATCCAGAAGATCTGGAAAAAATGACTTTCACATGCCCGTTTGGGACATACGCATATAGAAGGATGCCCTTTGGATTGTGCAATGGGCCAGCCACTTTTCAGAGGTGCATGACGAGTATTTTCTCATACCTGTTGGAGGAATGTATCGAAATCTTTATGGATGACTTCACGGTCTACGGGAATTCTTTTAAAGCCTGCCTCACCAACTTGGATCTGGTGCTACAAAGATGCAGAGAGAGAAATCTGGTGCTGAATTTCAAAAAATGCCACTTTATGGTGCAGGAGGGGATTGTTTTGGGACATGTTGTCTCGGAAAAAGGATATTCAGGTGGATAAGGCGAAGGTGGGCGTGATCTCAAGGCTTCCATACCCTACAAATCAGAAGGAGATTAGGGGATTTCTGGGCCATGATGGATTCTACCAGAGGTTCATTAAAGACTTTGCAAAAATCGCACAGCCACTTACCCGCCTCCTGCAGAATGACATAGACTTCAACTTTGACGAGGCATGTCAAGGGGCCGTCCAACTTCTGAAAGAAAGGCTTGTATCAACCCCTATTATCAGAGCTCCAGACTGGAATTATCCTTTTGAGGTAATGTGTGACGCCAGTGACTTTGTTGTTGGAGCAGTCCTAGGTCAAAGAATTGAAGGGAAGAACTACGTGATTTTCTACGCATCGAAGAACCTGAATCAAGCCTTGAAAAATTACGACACCACGGAAAAGGAAATGCTAGTTGTCGTTTACTCCTTTGAGAAGTTCGACCATACTTGCTGGGGTCGAGGGTAATCGTGTTCACCGACCATGCATCGATAAAGTATTTACTGGCGAAGAAGGAGTCAAAACCACGACTTATCTGATGGGTGTTATTACTTCAAGAGTTCGACTGGGAAGTGAAATACAAAAAGGGCACCGAGAACAGGGTAGCTGACAACCTCAGCAGAACTTTCCAAGGGTAAACTGAAGAAGCTATATCAGATGCGTTCCCAGAGGAACATGTATACTTCACAGGGGAACCTTCAAGCATCATCAGTTGGGATAAGGTGATGGCCGCAACTGGAGCCGGAATTTCTGACAAAGGGAAGTACCCGCTGAATGTGGAACCATGGTTCGCTGACCTAGCAAACTACTTAGTCACGAGGGAACTGCCCAGTGCTCCAGAGATTTCCCGGGCCCAGAGGATGAAAATTAGAAGCGAGGCCAAGTACTATTCCAGAATGGGAGCAAAGAGACGTACTAGACCACTGCCATGCATTGGCATGCGGTAGACATTTCGGTCCAAGAAAAAGACTGCTCGGAAAGTTCTAGATAGTGGATTCTATTGGCCGACATTGAACAAAGATGCCTATGAGTACTGCCAGAGTTGTAACCGATGCCAGCAGACATGGGGAATTTCCACTCGAGACGAGATGCCTTAGATTCCAGTAATCGTCTGCGAAGTGTTCGATGTTTGGGGTATGGACTTCATGGGTCCGTTCCCATCTTCCTACGGTAACTCTTATATATTGGTGGCAGTAGATTACGTATCGAAATGGATAGAAGCCAAGGAAACTTTCACATGTCAGGCGAAGGAGGTCACGAAGTTCCTCAAGGCGAATATTTTCAGTAGATATGGGGTGCCAAGGGCCGTCATTTCAGACCAAGGAATGCATTTCTGCAATCGAACGATGGAAGCGCTTATGAAGATATACGGGGTACATCATATACTCTCCACCCCATATCATCCGCAAAGCAACGATCAAGCAGAAATTTCCAACAGAGAGATCAAAGGGATTTTGGAAAAGACCGTTAACCCGTCTCGAAAGGATTGGAGCAAAAGGCTTGACGATGCGCTTTGGGCCAATCGAACTGCGTTCAAGACCCCCATTGGCATGTTACCATATAGACTCGTGTTTGGAAAAATGTGTCATCTTCCGGTTAGGATAGAACACAAGGCTTATTGGGCAGTCAGAGAAATGAACATAAAGCCTTAGGCCTGTGAAGAGGAAAGAAAGCTGCAACTGCAAGAACTGTAGGAGCTGGGACTCGAATCTTATGATGCTGCAATGTGGTACAAGGAAAAAACCATGTTGTGGCAAAATAAAAATCTCTGGATGAAGGAACTGCAGATTGGGCAGAAAGTACTCCTTTTCCAGTCTAGGCTGAAGCTTATGCCCGAGAAACTGAAGTCTAAGTGGATAGGACCTTACACAATTCTGAGCCTCAGAGCCAATGGAACCGTGGAAATTCAGGGATGTACTCCTAACTCTATCCCTTTTCTTGTTAATGGTCATAGAGTCTAGAGGTTTAGGGATAGCTCGGAGCTGTGTATGGTGGAAGAAGTTCCACTGCGCATGCTCCCCACTATCGCCTAGTTGGTTGAAAGGTTAAATATTCTTCGGGAATTCTTTGGTCAAAGAAATGACATAAAATTTAAAAAATTTCAAGGCAAAACCAAATTCCCAAGAATACTTAAACAGTTTTTGTACATTTTGTGAATATTCCTTTTTCTTTTCTCTTAAGAAAACCCAAACAAAGAGAAAAATATTTTAACCCTAAAAATATTTTCGAAATATCGAGCAACCCGTGGAGGTCAGTTGAACTTTGAAATGTTCTCTATCTTATTTTCTTGACCTGGGAGTTCGGTGTTTCTTTCTTTTGTTTAATGTTTTTTTGTGTGGATGAAAGGACATGCAGGAACCCGGTTGTAAATTCTAGGAGAGATGGCCTATTTCAGTGATCCTAAGAAGGCCAGAACATATGCTGAACGAGGAACGAAGGGGAAGCAGGCTAAGACAGGAAAAAGCTATCACCCCGAATCCCTTAGGGTTTGAATGGCTACTGAGCCACAGCACGGCGGAGGTGCCAGTGGCCCATGCTAAGGAGTTCTTCACATCATTCAAGTTCAAGTCTACCACAGACATAGAAACTGACTCGATTTCATTTCGTTTGTTCAATGTTGATACCATGATGAGCATCAAAGAGTGGTCCTTAAGATTGGGACTGCTGACCATGGAGGAGGATATCAGAGGAGGATGGGACGACAGACAGATTGGTCCCCCTAGAAAAACCCCAGGATTAGACACACAGCAGGCGTGGGAGCTCATCACGCACCAACGTAGGGGCGTTTCAAGACCAGCATATCACGGGGAGTCCACATCACCAACCACCTCCTCCGTTTTGCCCAGATTTTTATTGGCTACAATCTGATGGGGCAGGTCAGCTCCACCTTAACAACACGTGAGCTTTACTTCCCCTGGTGCATGTTACAAGGTGTGAAGGTCCACCTCGGATACTGGTCGGCTCAAGCATGCAATCTGATGGCTACCCACACATCGCGCCATCTCTATACGTGCCATCTTCTCGGGGCATATCTGCAGTTGAACATCAAGATAAAAATCGCAGTCAGTACCACCTCTAGAAATGTGTGACACCCCGGAGCAGTTTAATGTGGATTTCTTCTTTAACAAAGGGTTGTTATACACGAAAGACGGTGAAGTGTACTTCTATGAGGTGGGACAGACGGAAGCAGCCATGAGAGCAGAAGGGAGTTCGGTGACGGAGACGGCCACATTGGAATGGAAAAAGGAACTCGAAGGAGTGAGGGCCGACATACAGGATGTCAAAACCGAGTTATCCGCGTTGACCTCCACAGTTCTAGGGTTAAAGGAGCCACTAGGGGTGCATACCGATAAGATGACCGAAGCCTTGACCTTGATGATGAAGATGGTCAACTTCGTGGATCAGAGAACAGCTCGACCCCCACAAGGCCTTTCCCTAGGAGCTACTCCACAGAAATCCGCCCCGATTGCCCCAGTGACTATGCCAGTGAAGAAGAGGAAGGAGCCCGTCCCATCCACTACCAACGAATAGGTCGGCACATCAACCAAGCGTCAGAAGGAAAAAGTAACCACCACCACCACTGCTATTTCGAGAAAAGAGATCCCGAGGCCAAGTCAGCCCAAGGCCAGGAAGGACTCAGCCAGAGGAGCACCTCAGAAACCTGGTCCTCGCAGGGGCCAGGGTTAGAATTGAATCAACACCCCCCGAGTAACCAAGTAATTTTAATTTCTATTTTTAGCTTTTAGTTCTTTTTAGCTTTATTTGTTTTAGTATGCATGCTAGGATGTTCATTTTTTTATATGTTTCCTTCCACTTAGGTCATGGCTTGGCCTAAGTGTGAGAAGTTTGTGTGCCTAGCATGTGTTGTTTTCTGTGTTTCTTGTGTTTTTGCTCACACTTAGCCCATGCCTTGGCCTAAGTGTGAGAAGTTTGTTTTGTACATGATTTGTTGTGTTTTTGCCTTCTTACACTTAGCTCAATGCTTGGTCTAAGTGTGAGAAGTTTGTGTTTTGTGTTTTTGGTATCTTTTTTGTTTATGTCGCCACTAATCACCATGCTTTCCACTTCATGAGGATTGCTTGGGGCCAAGCATAAATGAAGTGGGAGGGGGGAAGCAGTTAGTGTCTTAGTGTCTTGTACATATTCTGTTAGGTCTAAGAGTTAGTAGATTAGGTTCTGTGTTTGCATAACTGGTATAATAAATAGCAAAAGCCCCTTAGGGAGAGTAATTGAAGAGAGGATACATGCTAATTTGTGAATCCCGTTTTCCTTAATAAATCTAAGTCAGTTGGAAGAAGTAAGAACGATAGAAAACGCCTGAATTTAAGCTTACTGGGAAGCCCTCTTAAAGGTGAGTTATAAGCCTAAAGTAGAACACTTTCTACTAAACACTTAAGAAAAGAAAATAGAGTGGTTGTCATTGATGCTAAAGGAAAAATGACACAGGTAGTAAGGACTAAAGGCAATAAGGATAACCATTTTGAGCTTAATTCTTTCGAATCTGCTGAACCTGCCTCATTGGAAAGGCACCCCCTAGTGAACTCTTTGGGCCTGTACTAAACTGACTCCATTTGTTGGAACCTTTAGCCTTCATGCCATGTGAACAGAGGGGCATGGATGGAGTAGCTCGATGGTAGGGGTATAAGAGAGATTGAGAAACAAGGGAAAATGAGAAAAAGTTAGAAATAATAAACGGGCAAGGAAAATTGTAACTTGACCCGAGAAAAATGGTTAGAATATGGACAGAAAAAAATGTATACATGTTATCAGGCCAAGGAAAAAGAAAAAAATTAAAAATGCAAAAAATGGGCAGGAACAGTTGTTACCTAACCCAAGAAAAAATACAGATAAAAAAAAAGAGAAGGGCAGAAATTATATGGCCCAGAGAAAATAAAGTAGGGAAAATAAGGCCAATTAGCCAGGGAACATCTCCAAAATGTTGGGGAAGATGAAATCATACACGGGGAGGTTGTTACCAAGTTTTGTCCCTAAGTTCACATGTATGCATCACGTTTTTGCTATACTTTTTGAACTTAGGCCCCTTAGGATTCTCACCAATATACACTATAATCCCCTAGCCCCATTACGACCCAATGAAAGACCTTAAGGAAATATTCTGTGGCATCGATCATAAGGAGTCAATGGTATGGAAGATTAAAAAGCGAATGATCCTTGTGTCCCCAGTGAGGAATGAGTGATTGTGTGAATCTAACAGTGGCAAAATTTTAGGCTATCTTGACGAACTGACAGCTTGACTTGATAGAAGAATGGAGGGGGAAGAATCTGAGGCTGCAAATGCTTGGATTGACCTTAAACTAGTGGGGATGGCTGCTAGGAAAAAATACCAGTTTATGCGCTTATGTGTTTTCTTTTCTTTGTTATGTGATTTTTGTGTATTTCGTCTTTTGGAGTTTCTAGGTCTAGGTTTTTTCTTTTTTTGGGATGGTTAGAAGGGGAGGATGCATTGAGACTTGCCTTATTTCTTTTTTCTTGTCTTTCATACTTGAGGGCAAGTATTGTTTAAGTGTGAGCAGTTTGATAAGGCTCGTTTCATGCATCTATTTTATATATAAATTTTGTGTTTTCTACGATGCTAACATGCATTTATAAGTCCAGGTGCATGAATTATCTGCCAGGCTCAAGAACGAAGAACAGTTACTAGGGCAGAGGAATAAAAGAGAAAAAGTGAAGAAAAAGAGTGAAATCCTTGAGGGCACATTCGTCAAATCAAGAAGACCGTTTCCCTAGGGATCCGAGCCATGCCTATAAATACCAGGAAGATTGCATAAAAAAACAGGAGGCACTTAGTTAGAAAATTTCCTTTGGTTATTTCTGCTCGCTCTCGAAATTCACTCATTTAGCTCACGCACTTGGTTCAATTGAAGATCTGGGGTAGTTAGTTGGTGTTTTGTTTTGATCATTTGGAAGGTGTAATACCACTCTGAGAAGGAGTGAAGAAACAATTTATTTTCTGCACGCACTCTTATCTCGCCGATTTCCTTGCCGAAAATTTAGCGATTGTTTGTGACTCGTTTACAGTTTATGGTTAATCCAGTTCTGTTTTCAGTTCTTGTTTGATTCTGATGTTTACTGCTCCGATTTACTATATTGGATGCTTTTCGCAATTGGTTTGTTGATCTGAGTTGAGATCGGTGTTGATCGGAGTTGATCTATTGAATTGAGATTGAAGCGGAGTTGGAATGATGTTGAAAGTTGTGGATCTGGTTTGTTTGGTGATGAATCGGGTAGATCTAGCTTAGATTTCTATTAATTGTTCGAATCTGAAGTAAGTGTGTTTGGATCTGCATGGAAAACTCTGTTGATGCTTATTTACTTAGTCTAGTAGATTAGATCTGATAGCTGGTAGTTTAATTGAAGTGTTTATCATTCAATCTGAAGTATGCTCTGTTTTCATGTTCTGTTCTGTTTATTTTCATGCTTGCTTGTTAGAGAAGATGAAGTTGATCGGTAGTTATAGTCGAGAAGCTTTAGTTTGTTAATTGCAGCTTTCTGTCAGTAGCCAAATAGAGAAATCTGATCTTGTCATTTACTTTGCATGTTGTGTGTCTAACTGTTTTAGGAAACTCTTTTACTTGACTTAGGAATTTGGTGAATACTCTCGAGTTGCTTTTGGATACGAAACATGCATGCATTTATGTTTTACGTACTTTCAGTTCTCCAGATCTGGTAGTTAGAATAGACTAGATTTCAATTCCCAAGACTAGTAGTTAAAACTCAATCCTCGTGTTGCGTGGCAGCAGTCAACCATCCAAAAGTTCTCTCAATGCATTCTAACACTTCCATCCTCGTGGTTTCGATCCCGACTTCTCTATACTAGCCAATAGTGTAGAGGGTTGAGGTTTTGAAGCGGGATTTACTGTGACAACGACTGCATTCTGAATGTTCACGATCTCCTAGACCCTGTGCTCTAGCGAATCCTCTGGACCTAAGAAGTTGCATTAAAGAAAGAGCTCTTAAAACACACAACCGATCATCAAATCCCACGCTTCAGAGAGAACGCAACCTGTAATCTTCTTCACTTGACCCAGCGGGTCACTTCTGGATTCCGCAGAGCTTGCAAAATTCGTGCAAAAACTCATACGGACATTCAATTTTTTCCCATAGTAGTGTGGCGTCACCGATAAGACATTTGTCTTTACTTCAATCGCAAGCTGTGCTGGTGTGACCACTATCACCTGGGCTGGATCACCGTTGAGGTGGGCGTTCAGCGACCCTATCTCAGGATCATTATCAACTATCTTTGCCATAACTTCTAGCTGCTCTTCTTCAAACTCCGGAGGTAATTCCGGTTCTAGTTTCACAGGTGAGGCTAGCTCTGCCTCACTTTCTAAACTCGAAGGTGTTGGGTTTGGTGTGGTTAACCCGGACTTGGTAGTAACAGGGGCTGTTGTTTCCTTAGCCCACCAACTAGTTTGGTTATCCCTCCAATTAGATGTATCGTTCCAGTGCCCGTACCACGAGCCTCTGGTCATAAACTGAAAATGAAAAAGAAGAAAATTAAACAGATCAAAACTATATACACCAAATCACTCTAAACAAAAACATAAAATACACCATCCATCCCCGGCAACGGTGCCATTTGAAGTGACTGATTGAGTGTGTGCAGGTGCAGATCAAACAGGTCCAGAGGATTAACTCAGCCGCTATGCCTAGCAAACCTTAAAACTATCTGAGTGTGTCGTTGGGATACTCTCAATCACTATCAAAACCTTAACCCATTCTACTATTGGCTAGTATAGGGTAGTAAGGATCGATCCCACAGAGATGCAAGGGGTTAGCAAGTGTTCAGAGGATCTGGAAGGGGTTGGCTGCTGCCACGCAACTCATGGGTTAAGGCTTGTTTAACTACTAGACTCAGAGGAATTTAAGGGTGACTAATCTATCTACTAGACCTAGGAAACATGAAAAGGTACGTACCATGCATGACTGACGGAAATGAAGTTAACTAGAGGAATTCAAATAACTAAACTATTGGGTCAAGCAAACGGGTTTCAGAAAACAGCTAAACAATACATAAACATGCAGTGGGGACCATTTTTCCGATTTAGCTACTGACAGAAAAGCTGCAGAAAGTAAACAACGGCCAGTGACAGATCAGACTTCTAACTAACTTCTAACTTCATCTTCTTCAACGACCTAAGTAAACACAAACGAAAATTGAGCATCAAACATGGTTATGAAAACATCCATAACCATGCAAATCAGAACATCACGTCTCAGATCCACAACTCCGATCAACAATTCAACCCAGGTCAACAAAAACCAACCCTGATATATTCAGATACATACTCCTTAATTCAGATTCAACCGATTCAATAGCAATTCAACTCCAATCAACCCAATTTCAACTCCAAATCAAACATCAATTGCGAAAAGCATCCAATTCAATAAAAACCAACAATCAAACATCAGAAACAACTGAACAGGAAACAGAAACTTTCATAGCTACTTGATTAAGAGTCAACACAGAAATATTAGACATCGAGCTTCCAAAACGATGAAGTCTCAGCTCAAAACGATAGAAAATAAAGTAATTGTATCTTCTCCCTTCGCAGGGACGGTATTACACCACGGAAACTGAACTAGACTACCATGAACTCCCAGAATTTACCCCATTGATGCTAAGTGCGCAGAGAAATATGTTTGTGTGAAGCGAAGAGAAATGAGCTAAGAGCAAAAAGTGAATGTGTGAGCCTGATGATGCCTCTCTTCATGTTGTGTCTCTATTTATAGTTGATGCTCGGATTTCTAGGGTACTCTCCCTTGATGATTTGTCATTTTTTCCCTTCCTAGAAGATCGTTCAAAAGATGCTTTTCCACTCACAGCTGCTCCCGCTTCTACTCATGTAATCCCTATGGTCAAGTTGCAAGTTGGCTTCTTCACTCCATTTTCCTTCGATTTCCTTTGTCTGGTAAATTTTTCATCCGCTTCCTGGGTCCAGCAGATTCTCTACGCACCTAAACTTATAAACATGTGTTAGTTCATGAAAATCACAGAATTTAACACCATAACTGATGCATGAAATGACCCTTATCAACCGCACACTCCTACAATCGCAAGAATGTATCGCCCCTATAGGTTGCATGCATAATGGGATCATAATTTATGCATGCAACAATACCCTCACCTTAAGGTTCCTTGGCCCAAAGGAACCACGGGAATCGCTCCTTGATGACATCGGCAAACTCCCAAGAAGCATCAGCCGAAGACTTGCTCGCCCAATGTATCAACCATTGCGTCGTTGCATGATTTTGGTGTTTCACCATTTTACGCTCAAGGATGGCTTAGGGAATAGCATCGTTGATGGAAGACATGGGTGGAAGGTCAACAACGGGAGTAGTAGGAGTTGCCGCTGGTCGGAGTAGAGATACATGAAAGACATTTTGTATAGCGGCCGATGTAGGCAAGCTATGCTTGAAAGCAACCTTCCCTACCTTGTCGATAATCTGATATGGCCCATAGAATTTGGTATCAAACTTATTGTGTGGACCTCAGATTGACTTATGTCTGTACGCTTGTAGTTTTAGCCAAACCCAATCACCAACTACATATTCCTTATCACTATGGCCTTGATCCATCTGCTTCTTCATCCTATCCGCGGCCTTTTGCATATTAAGTTTCAGCACCTCAATCAAAGCTTCTTTGTCCCTCATGGTGATATCCACAGCCTACATCTTCTAATCTCCGGGTAAATATGGAATATGTAAGGGGGTGCGAAGCCATATAAAGCATCAAAGGGAGTCATTTTGATGCTAGAGTGGAACGATGTGTTATACCAAAACTCTGCTAGACCGAGCCACTGCACCCAAGAATGGGGTTTTTCCCCCATAGAGCAATGAAGGTAACATTACAAACAATGGTTCACAACCTCCGACTAGCCATCAGTTTCTGGGCGGTAAGCCGTTGAATATAATAAGTCCACGCCCAGCAATCCCATGAAATCCTTCCAGAAAGCTCCCACAAAGATGGCTCATCTATCACTTACTATTTTCACAGGCATGCCATGCAACTTAAAAACAGAGTTCAAAAAGACAATTGCTACATCCTTAGATGCGAATGGTTGAGATAAAGCCATGAAAAAGAAATATATGCTCAACGTATCTACCACCACAAATATAGTGTTTTTACCCTGCGAGGTTGGGAGAGCTTCAATAAAGTCCATCGTTATATCAGTAAATATAGTAACATGAAGGGGCAGAGGTTGTAAAAGGCCAGCTAGTGGAGCAATCCCTGGCTTATTGATAAGGCTCATTTCATGCATCGGTTCTGGGATGAATCTCTAGGAACTAATGTGTGATTTTGAGTTCAGGTGCGTAGAAATCTGTCAGATTCATGCTGATGGCGCAGATCAACCTGGTGGACGAATAATCAAGCAGATTTGAAGCAAAATACCTTAAGTCACCAAACTGATCAAGGGGAATCCTAAAGATTGCGGCCGGAGCTAGAGTGGAAAAAGAGAGCATATCCCAAAGATCCTTTAAAGGGCACAAGCGTAAATTCCAAGGGGGGTGCCCTAGGGAATATAGCCTTAAGCCTCCCTATATAAAGGGATGGAATGGAAAAGAGAAGAGAATGTTTTTTATGGGGGGAGGCTAGTTCGGGGAGTGCTCATTGGAGCTTCTCTTAGCTCAAAATTACTTAAAATTTTAGTCATTAGTTCTGCGCACTTGGAGGGGAGTTAATTACGGCTGCTAGTGGTGTTGTTTTCAGTTGTTGTCATCGTGTTTTGATTACTAGTTTTCATGCTTTGGGATATTGCTGAATTCTGAACATCGTAGTTATTAAATATCGAAGTTATCTTGTTTTTACCTTGAGGATCTTGATATTTGGAGAATGGGATTTGAATACTGCTTATGTTATGGATGCTTCGTGGATATTCTTTAAATCTATTTGTGTTGATGTTTGATTTATTGTCGGATCTGGTCTAAATCTGTTTGGAATACGAATTAGTAGTGTTTCGGTTAATTTTCTGTCAAAATTTTGTTTATGAATGTTTAGATCTTGTTTCGCTTGATGATTATAACAGGTAGTAACCATAAAATGTTTAGATTTAATTGTTGACGTTTGATGTTGCCGATCTGAGCTTGTTCGTGCTGGATGATGTGAGATTTATGTTGGATTGGAGTTTGAGTTTGTAGATCTGGATAGCTCTGTTTAAGGTCTGCATGGTTATGGGTTGAATCTGTCTTTACGTAATTTTTTATTGATCAGTTAGCTTAGAGCTATTGTTTTAAGCTTGAAATTTCGTGCTTATGTGCTAGCTGGAACGTGCTCTATTTTAATGATGTCTGAAATTTTGTTTATGCAATGTTTCTCGACGATCACATAAAGAAGATGAAGTCGTAGTCGATAAAATCCAGATCTGCAGTCTTTTGCACCACCTTTTACTTTTCGGCAGCTTTTTATATGAATTGTTAGTTAAGGGACTCGGTCCCCACTTGCTATTACCTTTTGTTTGGATATTTCGAGAAAGTTTCAATATGATTCTCTTTACGTCGTTGTTCTCAGCCGTTAGTCTAGGTTTACGTCCCAGTTACTCTGGTGTCTAGTAGTGTAGTTTCCGTTTGTCATTTGATGCCATACGAACTTGTCAATACCCAGAACGCAAGTCTATCTTGGAGAACCACCCTGCTGATCCTAGCTCATCCAACAATTCCTCTATAATGGGAAAGGGATATTTGTCTTTCACTGTAATCGCATTGAGTGCTCTGTAGTCTACACACATTCGCCAAGAGGAACCCTTCTTTTTTACTAGCACTCTTTTTGCCTAGAACTATAAGGCTAGCAAACGGGTTGTTGCTATGCCTAATAACTCCAGAAGCTAGCATTTCCTTCTCCATGGACTCTGTGACATCCTTCTCATTAGTAGCATATTTGTATAGCCAAATATTCACTCATCAGATCCCTCTTTAAGTGTTATCTTATGATCTTACTCCCTTAGTGCGGGCAGCCTGCTAGGCTCCTCGAACACATCAGCAAAGGAAGCTAAAATATGGTTCAGCTCTGGCCATATTTCTTCAAAGCTTAACTCTCAGCAGCTTCCCAGATCTACACCAACTGTAGGCATTAATAACTCCCACTTCCTTTCAGTTGCATCTACTTCTAGTTGGTTAAGAGCGTGTAAACAATGTAGTTGATCCCCTCTGGTCGGCCACGACTCTCCTTACAAGGTCACTTCCACTCCATTGAGCTCAAAATTCGTACTCAACTTATCAAAGGTCCATCAAATTTCGCCCAAAGTTGATAGCCACTGCCCTCCCAATATGAGATCATAAGTCTCCAAAGGAATAAATAATATAAACCTCTGTAGTGAATGAAAACCCCTGCATCTCCCACATCAGACCTTCGCACTTCTCAGTACACTGCAGCACATGCCTGTTAGTAACTTCCACAGCTCTAGGAATTACTTGTTTCAAACCCCCTTTGATTCGCGCAGCTACTTTGCTACTTAAAAAGTTGTGTGTGCTTCCGGTATCAACTAAGATTTCCAAGGGCCTTTTCTGACAATTCCCTCATTTCCTCATAATCTGAGGTCCATCCTTCCCCCACACCGCATGTAGCGAGAGTTGAAGATCCTCTTCATTATCATTTTTTCCCCCGCTTCATTTGCTTTTTCTTTCTCCTCGATCACTTCTTGCTCAATCATGTGTATCACAAAGGACTTTCTCCTAGCACACTGGTGATTTGGAGTGAACTTCTCAGTACACCAAAAGCATTCCTTCCTCGCATGTTTTTCATCCATTTCTTTCGGAGTCAACTGGGTATTATCTCTCACCCCCATTGTATTTGTCCCACGTTTGTCTCCGTTGCTCCAATTTCCAATAGGCCCTGATTGTTTGTTCGAAGCCTGCCCACCGCCCTGCATCACCTTCGATTTACCACCCAAGGCCTTCACTGTAAGTTCCTGCAATTTCACTAGTGAATAAGCTTCAGCCAAGCTCTTTGGTTTGTACATTCTTACACTCATCTGTAGTTCATCCATTAGACCTGACAAAAAGTAACTTAATGCTTGATCCTCTCTTATTCCCATTCTAGGATAGAGCTCATCAAACTCATCCATGTAATGTTGTAACATCCCTTTTTGCCTGAACTTTCTCAGATCGTCTAGCGGATCGTCATAGGAAGACGCTCCAAAGCAAGCTTATAGCGCCGAGATGTAGCATTCCCAATTCGCATATGCAATTTCCTCTTGCAAACTTGCGAAACCCCTATACCATTGCAAGGCTTTTCCCTCCAAATGGATCGCAGCCACCCTCACTCTATCTCTCTCTGGCACCTTAGTAGCCTCAAAGAAGTATTCTGCTCGCATCACCCATCCCTCAAACCTTTCGCCATCGAATTTAGGGTACTCGTAACGAGTAGATCTTCCCCAATCCTCCTGCTTCACCGTCACACATCCAGATCCTTTGCCACTCTCTAATTTCCTTGAATTCTGCTGATTTTGCAAATTGATTGTTGCAATGGCTTGCATCATCTCCGCCATTTTTTCCACATGCCTCACTGCAAATTGATCCATGATTGCACTTATTCTCTCCTCCACCATTTCAAACACCTTTTTCACCATCTCCAATCCACGCATTACCGAACCAGCCCGGAATCGAGGGCTCTGAATACCACTTGATACGGTCTTAGCTCGAGAATTCCCGATCTTGACCGATATCACTCACACCACACAACGATAAATACTCAAATTAAGAAGATTACGGTCAAGAGTAACTATATTAATGGAAATCGAACGGTGAAATACAAGGGAAACAATAATACACAACAAGATAATTGGTATGGATCCATGACCCAATGCATACCAACATTCACACTATCAACATGACCTCGAAGGTGGTGGTCCTCTCCTATTCATATTCCCACACATTCACGTGCCCCATGCGTACGCCAACTCAGCTCGACACCTCACCCGCCAGCTCGGAATGCGCCATGTGCCATCATGTGTCTTATTAATCCATGTAGCTTATTTGTGATTCTACTCTACGAGACCGCACACTCCTACTACCATTGCAAGAATGTACCGTCCCTATAGGTTACATACATAATGGGATCGTAATTTAGCAACAGATTGGTGGTGTGTAGACCTGCCTAAGGATTACCGAAACGGCGGTTAAAACTGAAACTGTAACCGTCGGTTACGGTTCCGAACTGAACCAATGAGAATTTATCCGAACCGAAAATATCGATTTTTGAACCGTGGTTTGATTCAGGTTCAAAAATTTTTGAACTGAAACTGTGCCGGAACCGCCGGTTCTGGGCAGTTTAAAACCAAAACCGTGAAACCAAGCCGGAACCGCAAAAAACCGACGGTTGGAACAGTGAAAAACCGTGCCGAAAAATCACCTGTTCGCAACCGAAACCGGTGATTTTGGAACTAGAACCGTAACCGTGAAACACCCTCGCGGTTCAGTTCCGGTTCGGCAATTTCCAAAACTAGAACCGGCGGTTCGGAACCGTAATAGCCGGTTCCGGAACCGTGGGCACCTCTAGTGGTGTGGTGTGTGCTACATGTATCATAGTAGAGTCGCCAGAGCTATCTCGGTAGTAACAAGGTGACTTAACGGAGGGAGCGCAGAAGTGGAGATAGAGATCAATAAAATATATGATGAATAATAAGTGGTAAGACTACGAATAGTATATCCAGCTTCGTTTGTGATTCAGTGAATGTGAGTGTAGACCTTCAACACAAGAAAATTGATTGAAATAAATAAATACTCTGTTTTCTAAAAATAAAAATTATTTCTTTTTATCTTTTTTCTAAAAATAAAAATTTTACATTATAGGAAATAGATCTCATAATCTATTAACACTAATTTCACTAGTTTCTCTCTTCATCTCTTTTACTTTACCAATTTTACAATTAAATCGTGATGTTTCCAAAGTTTCGATTTTTAAGAAACGAAGGGACTAGATTTGGCTTTTTTGTGATTCAACAATTGTGCATGCCTAATTATGAATCATCAAATTTTCCTCATTCAGAATATAAGTAGTGATTTTATATAGTATTCTGATTATTAAAAATATATATTTTTATAAGTAATCCATCCGTTCCCAAAATATTGATAAATTTGTAAATGACTTGGATTATAATATATAATTGATAAAGTAAAAGATATGAGAAAAGAGAGAGAGAGAGAGAGAGAGAGAGAGAGAGGAAAACGACACTGAAATGGGTTAGTTGATTGTGGGCTCCACATTATAAATGATGTGTAAGATTATTATTTGTTGAAAACTATTTTTTTGGGACAGAGGGAGTCTTTATTTTAAGATGAAACTAGTAAAATATGAGATAGAAAAATAATACTACAAATTAAAGTAATATTAGTGGGTAATAAGATACACTCTCCATTCCATGTTAATAGAATCATTTTTCTATTTTGAGTAGTTCAAGTTAATTGAGTCATTTCTATTTTTGGCAAAAAGTAATTCCCCTTTTACTTTATTCTCTATTCATCTCTCTTATTTTATTCTCTATTACTTTTCCCACCATCCATTTAATAAATTATTCTTAAACTCCGTGGCGAAAAGAAATGTCTCTATTAACAAGGAACGCAGGGAGTACTACTATAAAAACTTTCCCAAATATAGAAATAATTTACTACTACCCACGTCCTTGTCAAAAAGATTTTTTTTAAATGACACAGGTTTTAACGCATAATTGGTAAAGTAAGAGAGATAAAAATAATAAGTGATTATAGTATAGTTAATGGAGAATGAGTATCACATCATTAGTGAGAAAAAATATCCTCAAATATAAAGTTTTTAATTTTAAGGGATGCACCAAAATAGAAATAGTTTCTATTTTTAAAGACAACTATGGCAAAATATAACTATTCTCTTGATCTTTTAAAAATAAAAAGTATTTTTCATTTTGGTATGTTTCTTAAATTCAGAAAATTTTTATTTTACAAAAAAAAATGCTCTATCAGTAATAATACAACAATACTTTAATAATTTTTTTCTATATCTCTTACTTTACAAATTATATATTAAAAATTACTTCCTTCGTCTCATAAAAATATGTGCACTTTCCATTTTCGTCCGTTCCACAAAAATATGTGCATTCCATTTTTGGAAAGTTATATCAATTAAATAATGTAGGTTCCACTATCTACTAACGCTACTTTAACTATCATTCTCCTCTCATCTCTTACTTTATCATACAATTCTCCTCATCTCTCTTACTTTCTAATTTTGTTTTAATTCTCGTGTCATGCTCATTGCCCATATTTTTATGTGACGGAAGGAGTATCATTTTTAATTTAATAATTGAGACATTACATCTCTAAAAGTAGGGATTCTGGAGACGGAATGGATTTAATAATTTAATAATTGAGACATTACAAATTACATAGGTATATTTATACTTTCTCAAGTCCTATAAAAATAGGGATTTTGGAGATGGCACGGATTTCAATGTAAAATTAGTAAACTAATAGAGATGAAAAAAGAAAAAGTGTTTAGAGTATTATTCGTTGAGAATGTGACCCATCTTATAAAAGAGAAAAATTTACTAAAAGTAGAAGATGATTATTTTTGTGGGATAACCTAAAAAAAATAGTAAGAGAGAAAGGAAAAAAAGTAAGAGAGAAGTAGTGTTAATGGAATGTTGAGTCCATATTATTAGTAGTGTTTAATTTTGTTAGGTAGCAAATGTAGAGTCCTTTTTCAAACTTAATATATTTTTCGTGGATAATAAAAAATAGGAAATGTAGGGAGTATTATTTTTATGGGAATATGGAACATAAGTCAGAAATTCATACACAGATTAGAACTTCTCTATGGAAAAATAGAGATTATCGGAAGGTATAATTAAATCAAATTATATCTTTGGACTGATTGGATCCAGGCTGTCCAGCCCAGTAGTTTATTTAAAATATTTAATTTTTACTTGTTAATAAGAGCATCTACGATGGCAGATGTACCGGCGTATCGGACCGGCGTATCGGACGTCCGCCATTAGGCAGCATGCATAAGGATACGGACGTCCGTTGCGTACACCGGAGTTCTGCGGCTTTCCCGGTTTTTTATTATTTTTTTGGATGTCCGCCCACTGTGGATTCTTAGAGCGTCCACTATGGAGTGGACGCGGCGGACGCCGCGAAGGGGGGCGGTAGGCGCGGCGGTCATAGTGGGGGGGTGTCCGCCGCGAGGGTGGACGCGGCTGGTGGGGGGAGGGCGGCGGACGGGGCTTCGCCGCGAGTGGGGCGAGGACGCGGCGGTGGGGGTATAGGCGCGGCTATAGCCGCGGCTATTATAGTAGCGGATATCCGCCGCGGCGGTTGCATGCGATTTTTAATTTTTTTTTTACACTTCAATTCACCTATAAATACACCCCACTCCATTCATTATTTTCACACCATTCAAACACAACATCTAGTTTGGTAGTGATTTGTACTAGATTCAATGTAGTGTGTGATTTTGATTTTAATTTAGTGTGTAATTCTAATTTTAATTTTAATTTGTATTTTATTTTTATTTTTAATTCGTATAGTCGGCTTCTTCTAATCCACTAAGAGCCCGATAAATTTGTTCATAATTACTTGAAATATTATAAAACGAAGGTTGATTATAAAATTTGGGGGCTATTGGAGGTGTCCACTATAGTGGCGGACACAAAATTTTGGGGCTATGGACAATAAAATTGGGGCTATGGACAAAAACTGGGGCGGGGCTATTGGGCGTGTCCGCCTTAGAGCATCCACAATAGCGCCTAGCGCACCGCCTAGCCGACCGCCGGCGCTAGGCGGTGCGCTAGGCGATCTATTGCAGCCGCCTAGCGGATTTCCCGAAAAAAAACCGCCTAGCGCTCGGCGGTTCCGTGGCGCTAGGCTGTGCGCTAGGCGATCCGCTAGGCGCTATTGCAGCGTCCGGATCGCCTAGCGCGAATTTTTAATTTTTTTGTTTCCGAAACACTATATATACGCGACTTGCCCGTTATTTTAGGATGCGCAGGTCCCTGTTTATGCGTATTGTTAACGGATTGGAGCAACGATATATGTATTTCTGCTTTAGGCACGATGCGGCTGGCAGACCCGGCCACACTCCTATTCAAAAGTGCACTGCGGCAATCCGGCGGTTGGCCTACGGAGGCGCTGCAGACATGTGGGACGAGTACCTCCACATCGGGGAGACGACTGCCCTGGAGTGTATGAAGTATTTCTGTCAGGGCGTGATTGAAATATTCGGTGATCAGTACCTTCGAAGCCCTACCCCCGATGACTGCAGGGATCTGCTGCGGATGCACGGGAAACAGCATGGGTTCCAAGGGATGTTAGGCAGCATAGATTGTATGCATTGGGAGTGGAAGAACTGCCCCGCCGCCTGGAAGGGGATGTACACTATCGGCTACAAAAGAAAGAATCCCACGATGATCCTCGAGGCCGTAGCTGATTACCGGCTGTGGATTTGGCATGCGTATTTTGGGATAGCTGGTTCGAACAACGACCTCAACGTCCTCAACTCGTCGCCACTTTTCAACGAGCAGTGTCAAGGTGTCGGTCCGGCCATCAGTTTTGTCGCCAACGACAACCGACATGATATGGGCTACTACTTGACGGATGGGATATACCCTAGGTGGCCCGTCTTTGTGAAGACGATCCAATGCCCAGGAGATGAGAAGAAGGCCTACTTTGCGGCACGGCAGGAGTCGGCGCGCAAGGACGTGGAACGCGCATTTGGTGTGCTCCAGGCTCGATGGGCGGCGGTTAAGGGGCCAACGCATTTGTGGCACGTCGACTGCATTGCTGATATAATGTACGCCTGTATAATCATGCACAACATGATTGTCGAAGATGAAGGTGGACAACTGACTGATTGGGCCAACGACGATAATGAAGCTGGTCCAAGCCACGGCGTTGCCGCCCCTAACGTACGGAGTGGGGTACCCCACGATGAAGACGGCCGCCTCCAAGCACATGCCGACATGCGCCAAACGGAGGCTCATATTCGACTCCAAAAGATTTAATTGAAGAGTTATGGGCGCGGAGGACTGCACGACGTTAGTTTTTTTTTATTATGTAATTTTTTTAAATTAATGTACTTTTTAAATTTTATTAATATTAGTGAATTTTCTCGTTTTTGTGTCGTAAATTTAATTCCGTATATTGTGTGATTGTTAATTATTTCATTTTGTACATATTTGTTAATAGTGATGTGGATAGTAAGTGGCTAGGCTATGGCTGGGCTATTTGCTTGTTTTGATGATGTGGCAGGAGGATTGTTAATGCTGATGATGTGGCAGTGGCTAGGCTATGGCTGGGCTATTGCTGGGCTATTCCACTATAGGGGGCGGACAGCCCCCTCCCACCGCCGCCCCCCGAATCGAACCGCCGCGCCGCCGCGTCAGCCGCGGCTATAGCCCCACTCCTTCTCTCTCCAGCCAACCTCAGCCGCATCCTCGCCCCGGAGTCGGCGATCGCGCTTCCGCCGCCCCTCCTCACCCGCCGCGTCCACCCCCGCGGCGGACACCCTTCCAACTATAAGCCGCCCCGCTTCCGCCCCAAACGCGGCTACAGCCGCGTCCACATTACAGTGGACGCTCTTAGCAGAAGAGAACAAAACACCCTCCGCTTCTATTTTTCCCTACTATCTATCTATCTCTCTCCGAAGACAACAACACACTCTCTAATATTCTCTCTCTACAAATCAAATCCTGAAATGGCGTCCCCGCGTGAGGAGAGTGTTTACATGGCCAAGCTCGCGGAGCAGGCCGAGCGCTACGAGGAGATGGTGGAGTTCATGGAGAAGGTCGTCAACGCCGTCGATGGCGACGAGCTCTCCGTCGAGGAGCGCAACCTCCTCTCCGTCGCCTACAAAAACGTCATCGGCGCCCGCCGCGCTTCCTGGCGCATCATCTCCTCCATCGAGCAGAAGGAGGAGAGCCGCGGCAACGACGCGCACGTCTCCGCCATCAAGACCTACAGATCTAAGATCGAGTCCGAGCTCTCCTCCATTTGCGACGGCATTCTCAACCTCCTAGACGCCAAACTCATCGGATCTGCCTCCAACGGCGATTCCAAGGTCTTCTACTTGAAGATGAAGGGCGATTACTATCGCTACTTGGCCGAGTTTAAGACTGGAGCCGAGCGCAAGGAAGCTGCCGAGAACACTCTCTCCGCCTACAAGTCCGCTCAGGTTCTTTTCTTCTTCCCTTGATTTGACCTTTTTTGTTACTTTTTGATCTCTCTGTGCGAGATTTTCGGCCTAATTTCATTTTAGCATACTGATTGAAATAATTAGGGTTTTGAACCAAATAATCGAACAACTGTATTGTTGAATTTCATTTTAGTATACTGATTGAAATAATTAGGGTTTTGAAACAAATAAACGCTGGTAGTCGATCAACTGTGTTGTTGACCTATATTCGCCCCCAATTGGATACATCATATTCCTCATGCGTAATTACTATAGTTGAGATTCCATTAATTTAGTGCGAAAATGCAGATCTGATCATTGATTCACGCTGTCAATTGAATGTTATAGCTACCGTATTAATTATTGGCTATCTATATGCTGTGCTAAATCAATACACGCCCTAACAAAGTTGATTTTCCGAAAATTTTTACTTAGCACGCCTCTTGCTGTCTTGCATATCTGTAGGACATTGCTAATACAGAGCTCGCCCCTACTCATCCTATCCGTCTCGGCCTGGCACTCAACTTCTCTGTCTTCTACTACGAGATCTTGAATTCTCCTGATCGCGCTTGCAATCTTGCTAAACAGGTTTGTCATTTTACCGAATTACACCTTGCGTATGCACTTCCATATGTAGTGATGTCAAAACCTGCATTGAATGATTTGAGTTCGCAGGCTAACGTATACCTTTGCCTTTTCTTCTAGGCTTTTGACGAGGCAATAGCTGAGTTGGACACTCTTGGTGAGGAATCTTACAAGGATAGCACCCTGATCATGCAGCTTCTCCGTGACAACCTCACCTTGTGGACTTCGGATATGCAGGTTTGTCTCGCTTTTCTTCCCTGTGTTTGGTGCTCTGGTTTCATTCTAGGTGTCAGAAGATAGTAATTTGTGGTGTTGCTCCTTGTCCGTTTTGCAGGATGATAATTCTGAAGAGATCAAGGAAGCACCTAAGCCCGACAATGAGTAGAAAAGGGTGTTGTGGTTTAGGATCCTCCCATCTCAGGCGTCTTTGCTATTCTCACTCTATATCTGTTAAAGGAATCAAGAATTGATGGTTGTAGCATGTAGTTAGAGGGTAATAGTCTGCTTCTTTGGTGATGTCCAGTTTTAGATGGGTTTCTCCCTCATGTGTTTGTGATTTCTTATCTTTGATAACTTTCCTAAAGATCGATATTGGTGCAGTGTATGGTTCTTGTTATTTATCTTTTCGTCTACATCTCTCTACTGTAATTTGAATCGACTGTTTTTGTGATTCTTGATTTGAAATTATAAAATGTTCAACTGTCACCCAGTCACGCTTCTCTTAAACTTCTATAAAGCAATGGACATCTTTTCTTGATTCTTTTTTTTATGCATACAATTATGAATTAGGACAATAATAAATCTCATTGTTATGACTTGTCTAACATTGGTCAGATTAGGTGCGTCACAGGGATTGGGATGAGATGGAATGTACTCTCTTGTCTTATTTAAAATATCCACATTCTTGAATGACACGGGATTTTAGGTGGACTAATTGTATGAGATAAAGTGGAGGGGATAATGAGGAGAGAGGAGAGGAGAGAGATTTATTTTCAAATATAGAATGTGGACGTCTTGAGTGGATGAAAGGTGGATATTTCGAGTGGGATGGAGGGAGTAGTTAAAATAGGGGGAAAGAAAGGTTGTAGAGACGGGCCATGACAAATTAAACATGGACCGACGGGCTAAGAGACAACACTGACCTAGCAATCAACGGTGGACAATCTTATGAGAGAGAAGATGTGAAGGTGGAGAAAGAGCAAAACAGAACAATGATGTGAAGGTAGAGAAAGAGCAAAACAGAACAACGATGTGAAGTTGGAGAAGGGGCAACTGAATAAGCCCTCTTAGGGCATGCAAGTATGTGAGTCATATTTGAGAAAGACAAATTTGATAGTTGCTACTAGGGAAGGTTATTATGTCGGTTCGGTTAAGAGGGCATGCAAGTATGTGACTCATAATTGAGAAGACAAATTTGATAGTTGCTACTAGGGCAGGTTATTCGGTCGGTTCGGTTAGAACCGAACCGACAATACGGTTAACCGAGCATAAAAGTAACCGAGATTGAAGCTCCGGAACCGAAACCGAATTGGCCTCGGTTCGGTTCGGTTCCTAACCGAATAGGGTCGGTTCGGTTCCGGTTAAACGAACCGGAACCGAATTAAAAAAAAATTTATACATTTCATAGCCTATTTCTCACTGTGCCCCAACAGCACCCGCTGCTTCTCCTCTGTATCAAGCTCGTACAGCACCGATTTCGTCTCCGGCACATACCCCTGCTCCATCATCTCCTCCGACAGCTTCACCACCAAAGCATGGACCAACTCGATTTGAGGATTCACCTCGTCCACAGACCTAATCGAGTACACCCTTTTCTTCGCTTCAATCCAGCAGCATCCCGGTACCTTCTGCAGCCCCTTCTCTTCCAACACCTTCTTCACTCTCTTCACCTCGTCCCATATCTTCGCCTCCGCGTATATCCCAGCAAGAAGCACATAGTTCCCTGCATTCGTGGGCTCGAGCTCAAACAACATCCTGCTCGCCCTCTCTGCAAGTCCACGTTGCAATGAATCATGCACGATCCGAGGAGAGCGCCCCACACCATTGCCCCTGGCTCATCTCGCATATCGGCTATGATCCGAGCCGCTTCCTTTAGTCTATTAGCTCTGCCAAGAAGATCCACAATGCAAGCGTAATGCTCCACGCTAGGGTGAATCCCATGCTCTCTCCTCATCGAATCAAACAATGATTTTCCTTCATCAACGAGTCCAGAATGGCTGCAAGCTCCCAACGCACTGTTTAACGTTACTGGAGTAATTCGGTTCCAATCGGTTAGAACCGATTGGAACCGAACCGAACCGATAACCGAGTAGACTCCTTAATTTTGGAACCAAACCGAACCGATAACCGAATTTTTCGGTTATCGGTTAACCGAGAAGTGTGATATTCGGTTCGGTCATCGGTTAACCGACTAACCGATGACCGAATTACCTGTCCTAGTTGCTACTTACAAGTATGTATGTATGTAACTACATATTTGAGTAGATAGATTTGATTGTTGCTACTCGTATAAGATGAAATTATATATTTGAGAAAAACTTCATAGATTTGATAGGGGTTACTAATATCAATGTCTTCTATTTTATACACGTATCTTAAACAAGCATCTTATTTCCTCGTGGCCATCTGATAAACTCTAATGTGCAAGTGTGAAAATTTGTGGACTATTTTAATGGGACATGTTGAGAACTTAACCAACAATTATTGAACTTTAGAGTAAAGAATAAAAAACAATATATAACTATAAGCCATAGTAATTGAATAATACAATTCATCCAACTAGAGAAGCATTTAAAAACACGCAACAAATAAGTAGACAAACATTTTCAATATATGAACTGTGTCCATATACGATTATAACATCTTCGATATATACCATCTTCCCCTTCTCTCTCTTGGACGTCAAAGATTATTGTTTATATAATAAAATATATATGGGAAAATGCATTATTGATATTTGGCAACATCCTTACTAAGGATCGGCTTGTATAACAAGCTACCATGACATTGAATTAATAGCATTAAAAGAAAGTGAAAAGCATGAAGACGGGTCCCTTGCATTGTTCAATGCCATTGGTGTAAATTGATAGTATATCAAAGACTTGTCTTGACCTTCATAATAAATAAAGTTGAGACTTTTTCTTTTTCCAGAACTTTACAGTTGTGTTTGGACTGAGCATGTGAATTATTTGATTGGTTCTCCACTACATACCAACTTCTATCTTTGTTTTGATGGTATCAATTTTTGGTTGGTAGTTTTCTTTTGACCACGTCAAATCTAGTAAATAGATGTGCCAATTAGATCTCACCGAGGTGGTGTTTTGTAAGAAAAATAAGGAAAAGTTGCTTAAAATCATAAGTGGTAAGAATATGAAAAACAAAGTTATTTTGGTTCTGCATAAGAATTATCTCAATATAGTTTTGGCATTATTACAATTTGTACCAAAACTCATATAAGAGTATCCATTTGACATTTGAGACATCATTCGGTCAAAATTTATATTGGAACACAGATTTTAATGTATATATTGGTGAAATAAGAGATAAAAATAAATGGTAGTGTAAGTAGTTTTAGTGGAGAGTAGACTCCATATCATTAATAGTATAGTGTAATGATATAAATAGTAATAAAATGACGTGTATGATTATATGTTGTTTGACTATTTTAAAATTAAAGAGTTCATAATTTTCAGAGACAAACTAATAAGAAAAAAATTCATAGTTTTCAATTAACTATTTTAAAATTAGAAAGTTCATACTTTTCAGAGACAAACTAATAACAAAAAAGTTCATACTTTTTCAAGATAGACTAATAACAAAAAAATTCATACTTTTCAATTATGGAAGAAGTAGTTAACAACTTTTCCACTCTCACCATGTAACAATATTTTTAATATAAAATAATTAAATTAGATATTGTTAAGTTAACTAAAAAAGATGTCACGCCCGCCCACCCACCCCAGGGGTGTTACAAACGAGGCGATCGTGACCAAGGGACAAACATTAAGAATAGCATTTAAGGATAACAGTTCATAAGAAAGACTCAATTTACTTAAAAGAATAATATATATATCAGAGTGTACTATACACAGAGTGCACACTCGAAAAAATCAGAGTGTCTTTTCAACAATCAGCTACTCGAGATAAAATTTTCTCAACAATACTTGGCGGAAGAAATAATATTCAGCGGAAGCATTTCGAGAGTAGAATAATGTCATGTATGAAGACACAACATATTCTGAAAGTTTTATTTACAATCTTCTTCACTTTCATGCTCAACATCGCCCGCCGTCATCACTGCTCAACCTGCACATTTTTAAAAGAAATGCAGGGCTAAGTACTTGGTGTACTCAGTGGACACGTACCGAAAATATATTTATAAAAATAGATTTTGTCAAGCCACTCTTTGAGTGAACTCGGAGTTTTAGGAAAAGTCCAAGAACACTAAACATTTTTTTACCTTTTTCAAAAGCGATCTTTCGATCTATTTTCCTGGAACATATGACGTATCTGACAACCCGATTTCACTATCTCTTGTTCATTCATCAATCCACTCATCATTCCTTTCATCATTCATCATTCCTTAACATTCAAGTGTCGGGGAAGTGGTTACCTCCCACGGTCTCCCATCAATCCATTCCATTCATCGTTGCAGTCAAATAGGCATAGTTCCAAAACAAAATATGGCTTGACATAACCTTTTCAACTTTATTTTCCTCAAAACGTTTTTGAAGAATAAATCATTTTTCTGCATAGGTCGAGCATCATCTCACATCACATCAACGAGTCGAGCAAATCACAATTCACTCGATAAATCAACACATAGCACAACATAACATGCACAACAACACTTTCACTTTGATCACATATAACATGATGCTCAAACCGATATATGAAAGTTCTTGGAAACACTTTAGTTCGAAAGCCCACGTAAAAACATCTCGTAAAAATTGTACGGTAACTAGAAAGCCCACGTAAAAACTTCTCGTAAAAACTGTATGGTAACTAGAAAGCCCACGTAAAAACTTCTCGTAAAAACTGTACGGTAACTAGAAAGCCCACCTCGTTCGTTTAAAGCCTTCACGTCGTGCTCCTCTCTTTCTCCTCTTCTCTTTCTCGGCTACGCTCACGCCGCCACCACGCTACCGCCACCGCTGCTGTATGCGCGGCGGCTCGCCGTTGCGGTCTGCCCCAGCCACCGTCGCCGTGGATCTCCCCCAGCCGCCGACGCCGTTCCCGATAGGTAGGTGGTCGGACATTCGTTCCTCCATCCCCTCTCTCTTCTCTCTCTCGGATTTGGTTCTCGATTGTGAAGTAAAGAAATGAAAAGGAGGGAGGTTGTATATATAGAAAAAATTTTCACAAAAGACAAAATTTCACGTCTTTTCGTTTTGATGCGACGAGTCATTAATGCGGCCGTCGTTGGAAAACGTGCCTGATGCGACGTGGTTCTTATCCACTTTTCGTCTTGATGTGACGCGGTTCTTATCCAACTTTTCGTCTTGATTTGATGTCGAAAGTGTATTTGATACGTGGTCTATTCTTTCGTGTAGGTATCATTTTGGGCTCGTAACAATTGGGTTTCAAATTGGGCTAGGAAAGAATAATTGTTTGGCCCCAAAAGTGAAATACTTCTCTCGATAAAATAAACAAGGTCGAAAAATTTTCAAGTGTACAAACGACGGTCCTTTCAAGAACAAAATAAAAAGGTAGAAAAAGTCGGGGTGTTACAATCTACCCATCTTAACAAAAATTTCGTCCCGAAATTTGCTTACGTCCTTCGAATGGTTCGCACTTAGCTTGCTTCAAAGTTTCACGCAATTCCAAGAAAAGGTTCATGGTCCATCGGCCTCCATTCGCACTCTCGATCTCCTTGCCTCGTCGTGACTTGACAAATTAGGGGTTCACCCCAAACTTTCAGATTCTCGTTCGTTTTCATCGCTCGGAAAAGCGATAAATTATCTCAACTTAAAACTACGGTTCGCGCGTATTCAATCTAGCCTACAACATAAGCACTCTATAATCACAACACATTTCACATCTACTTTCAAAACAAATATTTTCTTCAAAACTCACACTTTTCTCAAAAAATTTCACATAAAAAAAATATATTACATCTTTCTTGGTTGAGCGTGGCGAAGCGGGATGTTGAGCCTTCCAAATTTAACCTTATTTTAGTCTAGCGAATCGAATCTAGACTAAGAATGAAAAAGACTCTCGGGTCCAGAGCGGAAAGAAAAACCTGGCTCTGATACCACTCTGTCACGCCCGCCCACCCACCCCAGGGGTGTTACAAACGAGGCGATCGTGACCAAGGGACAAACATTAAGAATAGCATTTAAGGATAACAGTTCATAAGAAAGGCTCAATTTACTTAAAAGAATAATATATATATCAGAGTGTACTATACACAGAGTGCACACTCGAAAAAATCAGAGTGTCTTTTCAACAATCAGCTACTCGAGATAAAATTTTCTCAACAATACTTGGCGGAAGAAATAATATACAGCGGAAGCATTTCGAGAGTAGAATAATGTCATGTATGAAGACACAACATATTCTGAAAGTTTTATTTACAATCTTCTTCACTTTCATGCTCAACATCGCCCGCCGTCATCACTGCTCAACCTGCACATTTTTAAAAGAAATGCAGGGCTGAGTACTTGGTGTACTCAGTGGACACGTGCCGAAAATATATTTATAAAAATAGATTTTGTCAAGCCACTCTTTGAGTGAACTCGGAGTTTTAGGAAAAGTCCAAGAACACTAAACATTTTTTTACCTTTTTCAAAAGCGATCTTTCGATCTATTTTCCTGGAACATATGACGTATCTGACAACCCGATTTCACTATCTCTTGTTCATTCATCAATCCACTCATCATTCCTTTCATCATTCATCATTCCTTAACATTCAAGTGCCGGGGAAGTGGTTACCTCCCACGGTCTCCCATCAATCCATTTCATTCATCGTTGCAGTCAAATAGGCATAGTTCCAAAACAAAATATGGCTTGACATAACCTTTTCAACTTTATTTTCCTCAAAACGTTTTTGAAGCATAAATCATTTTTCTGCATAGGTCGAGCATCATCTCACATCACATCAACGAGTCGAGCAAATCACAATTCACTCGATAAATCAACACATAGCACAACATAACATGCACAACAACACTTTCACTTTGATCACATATAACATGATGCTCAAACCGATATATGAAAGTTCTTGGAAACACTTTAGTTCGAAAGCCCACGTAAAAACATCTCGTAAAAATTGTACGGTAACTAGAAAGCCCACGTAAAAACATCTCGTAAAAACTGTACGGTAACTAGAAAGCCCACGTAAAAACTTCTCGTAAAAACTGTACGGTAACTAGAAAGCCCACCTCGTTCGTTTAAAGCCTTCACGTCGTGCTCCTCTCTTTCTCCTCTTCTCTTTCTCGGCTACGCTCACGCCGCCACCACGCTACCGCCACCGCTGCTGTATGCGCTGCGGCTCGCCGTCGCGGTCTGCCCCAGCCACCGTCGCTGAGGATCTCCCCCAGCCGCCGACGCCGTTCCCGATAGGTAGGTGGTCGGACATTCGTTCCTCCATCCCCTCTCTCTTCTCTCTCTCGGATTTGGTTCTCGATTGTGAAGTAAAGATATGAAAAGGAGGGAGGTTGTATATATAGAAAAAATTTTCACAAAAGACAAAATTTCACGTCTTTTCGTTTTGATGCGACGAGTCATTAATGCGGCCGTCGTTGGAAAACGTGCCTGATGCGACGTGGTTCTTATCCACTTTTTGTCTTGATGTGACGCGGTTCTTATCCAACTTTTCGTCTTGATTTGATGTCGAAAGTGTATTTGATACGTGGTCTATTCTTTCGTGTAGGTATCATTTTGGGCTCGTAACAATTGGGTTTCAAATTGGGCTAGGAAAGAATAATTGTTTGGCCCCAAAAGTGAAATACTTCTCTCGATAAAATAAACAAGGTCGAAAAATTTTCAAGTGTACAAACGACGGTCCTTTCAAGAACAAAATAAAAAGGTAGAAAAAGTCGGGGTGTTACAAAAGAATTGCAAGAAATAAAAAAACTAGACAATAAGTAATACTCCTTCCGTCCCCGATTAGGAGTCGTTGTTTGACTCGGCACGGGTTTTAAGGAAGTGTTTGAATAGTTGGTGCAGTAAATGGAGGTAGGTAGTGAAATGTGGGACCTCTTTGACTTTTGGTATAATAAATTTAATTAAATCAATTCAATGTTCAATTTTAATTTTACAAATGCAGATTCACTGCCTCAATCAATTCAATTAAATTTAATGGTGTAGTGATTAACTAAATTCCATAATTAAATTTGTCTTACCAAAATTAAATGAAAAAAAAGGTGCAAAATCCAATTTCATGCCAAAAATTGAATCGAAAACCACTCACAAATTCACTGTTAACTTGCACTCTAATTTCACATCAGCAAGTTGCACTGTAATTGCAAAATTAAATCAAAAAACAATGTCACAAATTCAAACTCCTCCCAAAAATAGAGAGGGAAAAAGCCAATTTCATTCCATCGACGACGTGAGCTCCGCCTGGATTCAGCTGTGACAGCGTGTTCTCCATCCCCACTATATGCGTCATCACACCTTCCCTCGACAGAGTCGACTCCTGGTCGTGATTCCCCAGCACCGCCGCCCACGGGATGCCGGAGTTAACTGCAGGACCAAACGCCTGGTTCATTGACTTCACCGCGTCGCTCGCATCGAATCCGAATATGTTATCCCCTGCAACCAACAGCTAATTTCAGCAAATCTGTCGGCAAAATCAAAAGCAGCAAGGGTTAATTAAGTAACAGACCGGTGAAGACGATGAGATTCGGCTTCTCGGCGAGGATCAGGCGGCGGATGAAGGAGGTGGTGTTGAGATCGGAGCAGCTGGAGGCCTGGCGGAGCTCACGTCGTCGATGAATCCAGGAGGGGGAGAGGATTCATGAGAGAGGGTCGACAGTGAGAGAGGGTCGAGAGTGAGTGAGTTTAATCGAGAATGAGGGGTTGCATTTTCTTTTTTTTTTAGTGTAAATAATGGCATTCTTTGTAAATTTTGCTAAACATTAAGGGTAATTTTGATGTCCAAAAATGGTAAGTGGTAGAGTGACTCTTAATGGGGGACATCCCGAAAAGGAAATTAGCGACTCTTATTCGGGGACGGAGGGAGTACATACAAACTTAAGAGCATCGCAGCGCTGCTCGTTGCAACGAGTAGGCGTCGTGCCGTCGGCGCGGCAAGCACGCTGCTCGCTGTTGTGCTCTTGCCGACGGCACGGACGTGCTCCGAACAGCGCCGTGCCGACGAGCACGCAGACATGGCGCAACGCGATTCGCCAACGACAATCTCGTTGCCATTTTTCTTTTTCTTTTTTTTCAATTCGAAAATCTGAATTTTTCAGATTTAAATAAAAAAATTCCCACTTCCCAATAAAAATATATCCGTTTTTCCTCCGCTTTTAATTTATTTTTCATTATTTTTACCCCCAAATTCACATTTTCATCTATAAATACCCCTCATTTCAACACAAAAAATCACACTACACCAAACAACTCTCTCAATCTCATTTTCTCTAATTTCTCACTCTTTCTCTCTTGTAAAAATGTTCGGAGGCTCCGGCGAACACCCTCCGACTCCCATGGATGGAACCACGATTGGTTCGGCGGTTCACCATTCCCCTCGCCGGATACGAATTTCTCGCTCCCTCCTCTTACCTAAGGCTCACAAATTCTGGGTGGCTACCGGCCTTACCCGGTGGACATGCAAAATGCCCGCGATGGGTAATATGGGTGGGCACCCGAACACGGCTCGGTAGAGAGCGGTTCGACACAACCGTTGTCCCAAATTCCGGTAGTCGCGGCGGTCGTGGTGTTCGTGTCCGTACACATGGCAGTGCTGGTGACCCCAACGTCTGTACCCTGTACACTCTGCTCGGGATGGAGAAGATATTTGATACATATGTCGCAATTTCTGAAGATCCGGAGGTAGGCACGAACCAAACCGGGGACAGGTTTTGGTTTTGCGTCACTCGCCGGTACAATGCCAGCCGACCGGCTGGAACGGTGGAGCGCACTGAGAGTATGGTGCGCAATGTCGTTGGAAGAGCCAACAAAGAAATCCAAAAGTTTCAGGGGTATTACCTCGAGGAACAGCGGTCAGTAGGGAGCGGCACCAACGAGGTCGACATCATCACGGCCGACATGTCGGCCTACCAAACAATGCATTACAAACCATTCAAGCATTTTAACACTTGGCAGAAGGTGCGTCATTTTTCTAAGTATAAGGGAGGCGTCCAATCCTCCTCCGCCTCCTCCAGCAAAAAGGTCGAGGTCGCTATCTAACTTCGGCGAGGACGAGGTGGCAAGCCAGCTTGCCGGAGCTTACTTGGATAGCTCCGATGCCGGCCCGAGCGGTTCCCGACGCCGTCTGCCGGGAAGGAAAACGACGACGGCCAGCCGCCGGCGCGTCGCGACCCCAGTCGAACCACCGGCTCCCGCTCCCTTTGTGCCGCCTCCACCCCCCGCAATGCCTCCAAGCCCCAACACGTTATGGGCCATTTTGAATAACGCCATTAACTACCGAGCAAAAAGATGCTCACCATTGGATGATACAAACCCACCGACAGCAATTGGGGATACCCCCAACCCCAACCAACAGCCGTCATCGAACTAGTCTTCTTCAAATTTCCACGGATATAATTTTTAATTTTTAGGATTTTAAGTATGTAATTTTTTATTTTTAGGATTTTAATTATGTAATTTTTAATTTTTTAGTAATTTGTAATAGTATTTCGGGTATTTTGAATGCATTTTAATATTGTGTAAATATTTTTAGTAATTGAAGTATTTAAATTGTATAATAGAATTGTGGGACCCTTGAATAGTTGATAAGGCTAATTTCATGCATCGGTCTAGGGGTTCATTTCATGAAATTACTGGGTCTAACGCATTGAATTAAGTCAGGTATGTGAAGTTTTTCGCCAGATCCAGGAAAAGAAGAGGACGCTTGCATGGTCCTAGGAAACTGGCGAAAGGGTGAACAATTGGAAGAAAATTGCTAGACGGAGGAAGCCTCGGAGTTGAAGGGTAGAACAGGGATTTCTACGAAAACTGTAGAAGGTTATGTCCGCATCTATAAAAGGGAGAAGCATGCAGGCTGGAGGGACCTTCTCGGGTGGAGGCCTCACTAACAGCCCCTTGCTCGATTCACCTTTCCACACACTTGACTCCAAATTCGCGAGAGATTCCAGTTAGCACTTGGCTGGGGTTCACGTTTTAGCTTTCCGAGAGTGGTTTGAGGGTTGTAACACCGTCCTAGTTCAAGGGCGAAGAAACAATTTACATTTCCGTTGCTATTTGCACTGATTCCGCCGAGCTTCGCTGTTCGAAGCTCGGTTTTCTTTTGTTAACCAATATTTCCTGTTTTATTCCGGATTTTTACTTTCGCTTATGTCTATTGTGTTCATTTCTGGTTTGCTGGTTGAGTTCGCTTGATGTCGAGTTGGATTGTCGGAGTTGTTTATTTTTTTGCAGTTGGTTTCTGATTATTTGCTGATATTTTTCGTTTAGATCTGAAGAATGGTTCTGTTTTTTGGATGAATCGGAGGTTGGGATTTGCTGGAGTTTGTGATTTGTTTGCAGATTGTTCTTGATTGATTGAATTTGGCGGTGATCGGAGCAGATCTGTTAGAATCGGAGTTATGGAGTTGATTTAGTTGATTGTTGAGTTTGGATTGCTTGGATCCGGAGTGGATTAAGCGTCCGACGTGATTCTGAGCAGGAGTGTTTAAATTTCATGCCTAGCTTACGTGTTTTCATTTCATTCCGCCTAGTTTACGTAGATCTGGTTTATTTCCGATTCGTAGCAAGTTTCCGGCATCTCAATTTCTATATTCTGATCGAATCTGGGAGTATGCTCTGTTTTCTGCATTTGCGTTTCTGAATCTGTTAGGAACTTTGCATGTGAAGCTAGCTGGAGCTGATCTGTTATCTGCAGCTTTTTACCGTACTTGCTATATTTGGAATCATGTTCCCCGCTGTTTTATTCTTTCTGCCTAGTCTCAATCAGTTAGTTATTTACTCAGTCAAGGAAGTGATTGTGTCTTTCGGATTTGATGTCTGATTCCAGTAAGTTTTCTGTGTCCTAGGTCTAGCGTTTACATTTCTTGCCTAGATCTAGTGGTAGTTAAAATCTCAACCCCTTTGCGTGGCAGCAGCCGTTTGTTTCCATAGTCTCTTAGCACTACCCTGCGAATCCATCTCTGTGGGATCGACCCCGCTTCCCTATACTAATTCATAGTATTCGGGTTGAGGGATTATTTTTGAAGGGGAGTCGAGTGTGTCCAACGACAAAAACACTGTAGTTCTCTTGAGTTCCTGGACCCAGTGATCCAGTGGATTTAAGGAGCGTTGTGTCTGGACCGAGCCTTGCATTAATTCTCAAATGTGCACACTTGCTTACTCCTGAGTCTAGTCATTCGACATTAGAGTCGAGAGGCAGGCCCAACCGGAACTTCAAATGGCGCCGTTGCCGGGGATGGATGGCGTGCTTAGTGTTAGTGTTTAGAGTCTGTGGTGTAAATAGTTTTGATTTGTTTTCTTTCTCTTTTGTTTGCAGTTTATGAGCAGAGGCTCAAGGTCTACCTACTGGAGCAACTCATCTGGGTGGAAACACGGTCAGTTTGATTGGCAAGTTAAGGATACAGTCTCTACTGTGACCACCAGATCAGGGTTCACCACGGGAGGCCCGTTTCCGAGTGAATTTACTAGCGACGAATCTTGGACGTCATCAGGACGCGAAGATCCAGAATCACCACCCGAATCAGAAACAGAGTCAGAAACAGGGGGAGAAGAGGAAGTAGTCATGGCGCAGGTGGTAGACCCAGATCCAGAAATCGGCTCTCTCACTGCCTATTTAGATGGAGAACCAGCTCAAGCTATAATGATGAATCCACGCCAGAGGACTATCGAGATCAAGACAAACGTACTCGGCATCTTGCCGACGTTCTCTGGGCGTAGAAATGAGTGCCCGTATGAGTTCTTAAATGAATTCAGTAAGTTATGTGGTATTCAGAAGAGGCCGAATGATGCAACAGAGGAGGATTATCGCCTACGAGCGATTCCGTTTACCTTGAAGGGGGAAGCTAATACGTGGCTATTGAGGTTGCCTCCGGATTCTATCCGCACGTGGAGGGACTTCAAGTTAGAATTCTTAGATTATTTCTTCCCATCCAACAAGACGAATGCACTTAAGAAAGAAATACTAGAGTGTAAGCAAGATTACGATGAATCGTTGAGTCAGTATTGGTCGAGATTTAAGGGGTTGTTGGATGCATGCCCGAATCACCGAATGATAGAGGCAGAGACCTACTCTCTGTTTTACGAAGGAGCAACTCCCGAGTCAAAGGACTTAATGAACTCCTTGAGTGGGGGAAATTTCACAAGAAAAAGGGGAAGTGAGGCAAGAGAGATCCTAGGGAAGTTGATTGACGCTAAGAAGGCGTACGATAACCCTAGGAATGCATTGAGAAGAGGATCGGTGCATGCTGTGAGAGAACAAGAAGATGACAAAGTCGAAGCAAGGATTGATAGGCTCGAGAAGGCTCTTTTGAACGCGATTGAAAAGACGATTCCACTGGCTTCACAAGGGAAGGAGAAATCTCCTGGTCCAGGAGATAATCAAATGCAACAATATTACGGGACCCAGGAAGGAGATTATCAGGCCCAGGTCAATGCAATGGGAAGTTGGAATCCCGATGAGAGCTGGAATCCAGGGAGACAGAGAGATACGCCTTGGAGAAACCATCCAAATTTCAGATGGACTGACAATGAACAGAATCAGCTGACACCACAACAAAGTCAGCAGTTTGCACCTCAGCCCGAAAGACAAGGTAACTGGTCAGGAAGGAATCAAGAAGGGCAGGGCAACTGGATCAATCGTAACCAAGGAGACCACCCAAACTGGGGAAACAGAAATCATAGCAATCAGGGGAACTCTTATGTACCACCACACCAAAGGAATTTTCAGAACAATTACCAGGGCCAAGGAAATCAATACAATAACTCTTCAGGCGGTCAAGGAAACGCTCGTCAGAATCAAGTGAGTGGACCAACTCTGAGTATAGGGCCAGGGCCCAGTCAGCCCCCGAAACCACCAAAAAGTATCGATGATATGGTGCACGACCTCGTCAGTTCTCAGCAACATATGCAAAACAACCTGCAATCGAACAATGACGTAGTGCACAAGCTTCAAGACGCTCAGCAAGAACAGAAAGCAGCCATGGATATGTTGGCTAAGCAACTGTCCCAAATAGCCACTTCTTTGAGTGACATGCGGGGAAACGAAGGAAAAATTCCGGCCTCAGTAAGGCCACCTGATAGAGCTAATATAAGTCAGATTACCTTGAGGTCCGGGAAAGGATATGAGGGACCGGTGGTGGGAACAAAGGATGGGACAGATCCTAAGGAAGGCAAGAAGAAAGAGGATACAACTCCCAGACCCAGACACTTGGAGGGAGGAAGTCCCTTGGTCAAGGATGATCTTGAGGAAAAAGATTTGGAGAAACAATTGCCTAGACCGACCGAACCATTCTTCCTCGACCCAGAGCCGAAGTTGGAAGATGAGGTAGTGGGAAAAGAAACTGGAGAGTTATCAGCTGAAAGTTCTACCGGAGCAGGGAAGCGACTGAAACCTTTTCCAAGTCGGGGGGAAGCCAAGAAACAGAAGGAAGAACCGGTAGACTTCATGGACATTTTTGGGAAGTTGGAAATCAATCTGCCATTTTTACAGGCCCTGAAGATGCCAGTCTTTAGCAAGTTCATCAAGGAATTTATAGCTGGGAAGGCTAGGCCCAGTGGGAAAATTCTGATAGGCGAGAATGTCTCCGCAGTAATTCAGAAGAGGAAGATGCCTTCAAAATGCAATGACCCAGGTATGTTCACCTTACCCATCTCTATTGGTGACGTGAAAATCGAGCATGCTATGTGTGATTTAGATGCGTCGATAAACGTGTTACCACTTTCCATATACAAGAAGTTACTTGGGGTAGGCATGGTAGATACGAAAGTTGTGATTCAATTGGCGGATAGGTCATGCATCTGTCCTGAAGGGGTGCTTGAGAATGTGATAGTCAGGGTACATGACTTCTTGTACCCTGCTGATTTCCATGTGATTAAGATGAGTGATAATGAGTCTGCTGAGTCGGGCGGAGTACTTTTAGGGAGACCTTTCCTACGTACCGCTAAAACTATCATTGATGTTTTTGATGGAACCATTTGCCTTGATTATAATGGGGAGAAATATACATTCAGTATAGATGAGGCAATGAAGAAACCTCTTGACGTTGAAAACCTGCATGCTATAGATGTTATTAACCCTTTGGTCCAGGAATACCTTGAGACGGAATTAATGCAGGAACAGATTGAGAACTCCGAGATGAGTCATGCCATTGATAGAGAGGTAGCCAGTTGGTGTCAAGCAATGAACACAAGTGAGTTATCTGATGAGGAGTTAGCTGAAGCAATTCTGGAATTCTGTGCAAATCCGGAACTAGTTAGGTCAAGAAAGACACCGTATGTGGCGAGTGTGGAAGGTTCTGCTGGGTCGAGGAAAGGAATGGCTACGGAAGAAACAGAGAAAAATCCCTTGCCCCAGGAAAAAGATGTTCCCAAGAAAGAGCTGAAAACACTTCCACCAGGCCTAAAGTATGCTTATATAGAGGAAAACGAAACTTTCCCTGTTATTATCAACAGCAGCTTGACCGAAGGACAAGAAGAGGAACTGCTGAAGGTAATCCGAAGAAACAAGAAGGCTATTGGGTGGACACTCTCTGACCTGGTAGGAATTAGTCCAGATTTGTGCATGCATCACATCCGTTTGGAGGAAGGAGCAAAAGCCTGCAGAGATCCTCAACGCAAATTGAATCCTAACATGAGGGAGGAAGTGCTGAAGGAAGTATTGAAACTACTATCCCTAGGAATCATTTATTCCATACCAGACAGTGAATGGGTGAGTCCAGTCCATATGGTATCCAAGAAGTCAGGAATACTAGTCACTGGGTGGAGGATGTGCATCGATTATAGGAAGTTAAATGAAGCGACCAAGAAAGACCATTTCCCTCTACCTTTCATTGACCAGATGCTGGAAAGGCTGGCGGGCAAGCAATATTTCTGTTTCCTAGACGGGTATAGTGGGTATTTTCAAATCTATGTGGATCCCGAGGACCAGGAGAAGACAACTTTCACATGTCCTTTCGGCACGTATGCTTACAGGAGGATGCCGTTTGGCCTGTGCAATGCGCCAGGCACTTTTCAGCGGTGTATGATGAGTATCTTCTCGGATCTTTTGGAGGACTGCATCGAGATTTTTATGGACGACTTCACTGTGTACGGGAATTCATTTGACTCATGTTTGGCTAGTTTGGATAGAGTATTGAGAAGGTGCCAGGAAAAACATTTGGTTTTGAACTTTGAGAAATGCCACTTTATGGTCCCTGAGAGAATTGTCCTACGGCACGTAGTCTCGGAAAAAGGTATACATGTAGACCATGCAAAGATTGAGGTGATATCAAAACTGCCTTACCCGACGAACCAGAAGGAGGTAAGAGGATTCCTAGGGCACGCAGGATTTTATAGAAGATTCATAAAGGATTTTGCGAAGATTGCTCAGCCACTCACTCATTTGCTGCACAATGATGTTGAGTTTGTTTTCAATGAGGAGTGCATAAAGGCTTTTCAACTACTGAAAGATAGACTAGTATCGGCTCCCATTATCCGAGCACCCGATTGGAGTTTGCCATTTGAAATAATGTGCGACGCGAGTGACTATGCAGTAGGGGCGGTGCTAGGTCAAAGAGTTGACGGAAAAAGTTACGTAATTTTCTATGCATCAAAAACGCTCAACCAGGCCCAGAAAAACTATGACACCACGGAGAAGGAAATGTTGGCAGTCGTGTACTCTTTTGAAAAATTCCGACCATATTTGCTTGGGTCGAGGGTGATAGTCTTCACTGATCACGCTGCAATAAAGTACTTGCTGGCGAAGAAAGAATCCAAGCCGAGATTAATCCGTTGGGTGTTGCTTTTGCAAGAATTCGATTGGGAAGTTAGAGATAAAAAGGGAACTGAAAATAAAGTAGCCGATCATCTGAGCAGGATATTTCAAGGGGAGACCGAGGAAGCAATACCGGACGCATTCCCTGAGGAACATTTGTACTACGTGAAAAAAATTCCTCGACCTATCAGCTGGGAGGAGGTTATGGAGTTAACAGGTCCAGGGGATGTCGAAAAAGGGAAATGCCATCAAAACGCTGAGCCATGGTTCGCAGACCTGGCGAATTACTTAGTCACTGGAGAAGTGCCCAGTTCGCAAGTAATCTCCCGGGCCCAGAAGATGAAATTGAAGAGCGAAGCCAAGTACTATTTCTGGGATGACCCGTACTTGTGGCGAATGGGAGCCGACCAAGTAATCCGGAGGTGTATCCCGGAGTGGGAACAGAGGGATGTGTTGAATCATTGCCATGCCCTAGCTTGTGGAAGTCACTTTGGACCTAGGAAGACCGCAAGGAAGGTGTTAGACAGTGGTTTTTACTGGCCTACATTGCATAGGGATGCGTTCGAGTTTTGTCAGAATTGTGAGAGGTGTCAACAGACCGGGGGAATATCCAGGAGGGATGAGATGCCGCAAGTTCCAGTGATTGTGTGTGAGATCTTCGATGTTTGGGGGATGGACTTCATGGGTCAATTTCCATCTTCATACGGAAACACTTACATACTTGTGGCAGTGGATTATGTGTCAAAGTGGATAGAGGCAAAAGCAACCACCTCGTGTGAAGCTAAGGAGGTAGCAAAGTTTCTTAGAGCTAACATTTTCAACAGGTACGGAGTGCCCAGAGCTATAATATCTGACAATGGAACGCACTTCCGCAACCGGACTATTGAAGCTCTGATGAGAAAATATGGTGTCCACCACAGACTGTCTACACCTTATCATCCTCAATCCAAAGGCCAGGCGGAAATATCCAACAGAGAAATAAAGGCGATACTGGAAAAGACGGTTAATCCGTCCAGGAAAGACTGGAGTAAGAGGCTTGGAGACGCACTATGGGCTTACCGGACGGCATACAAGACGCCTATTGGGATGTCACCATACAGGCTTGTGTTCGGCAAAATGTGTCACTTGCCCGTGGGAGTAGAACACCGAGCATATTGGGCGGTCAAGGAGATAAACATGAGACCCGAATCCTGCGAGGAAGAGAGGAAATTGCAGCTGCAGGAGTTGGAGGAGCTAAGGCTGGAGTCATAGGAATCGGTGATGTGGTACAAAGAGAAAACGAGACTCTGGCATGACAAGAACCTCCGGGTCAAGGAATTGCAAGTCGGGCAGAAGGTTCTTCTATTCCAATCCCGGCTCAAGCTAATGCCTGGTAAGTTAAAGTCCAAATGGATTGGGCCATACACTGTTGTGAGTCTGCGTGCAAATGGAGCTGTAGAAATCCAGGGAAGTTCTTCAAACTCTACTCCTTTTCTTGTTAACGGTCATAGGGTAAAGGTATTTAGGGATAGCTCGGAGATGTGTGTAGTGGACGAAATGCCACTACGCGCACTCCATGATATCGCCTAATAGATCTGGGAAGTGAGTGTTCTTAGAAATTTCCTAGGTCCAGCATCCAAGAAGTTTTAGCATGACCTGACCTAGGGAATCTTGAGAACACTTGAACATAAATTGTAAATATTCAATCGCCTTCTTTAAATCAAGAAAAACCCAAACAAATCAGAAAAAAATAATCTTCCAAAAATATTTTCGAAATACCAGACTCCTTAAGGAATGTTTTTGATACTGCCATACCCTAAACCCGGGGAGTCTGGCGTTTCAATTTTTAGTTTAATGTTTTTTCTCTAAGTGTGATTTTGCAGAAGGAATTCACAAGGGTAAGGAGTTGTGGAGTAAAAATTTTGGAGGGAGTTGGCACCGGTTCGGATTTCAAAAGGCACTTTATGGGGAGGCGTACGGTCGCAAGCGTCATCACCTGCAACCGCCTGCCAAAACGTCCTCTCTCATGCCTACACTATAATCGTTTTGCCTTTTTATTTCTCGTTACCTATTCTCTCTCCAATATTCACAAACACAAAAATCCCCAATTTCCTCTCCCCTTTTACTCTGTCTAACCCTAATTTGCTAATTCCGCCCCAAATTCTTTATAAAAATTCCCCAAACCAACATCCATGGAAAACAAACAAGGAACCGGAAGCACCTCAGGGTCCGCCGACTCTGGGGCGGCGGCGTTTATGGCCGAGCTATTCCAGAAATTTGGGGGTGCGGAGAAGGCGATGGAGGCATTCGCCATGTTTGCAACCGTAATGGGTAAATCCGTACAAGTTGCTCCGTCTTCTAGTGTACCACAACCGGAGACCGTCTCAGAACCCGTCGCCGAACCCGAAACCGTTCAAGAAGCCATCGACATTCCGGAACCCACTGCCGTACCAGAGGAGACAGTTGCTCCGGAGACCACCACTCAACCGGAGGACATTCAAGAATCCACCGCCCCTAGCCCGGAACCAACCACCGCAGGGAATCGTAAAGACGACTCAGATTTGGTCACAGGGTTGGAATTGTTGGCTATGTGCGAACCAAGACTCTGCAACTGAGGGGGAAACCCCTGTTTTGGAAGAATCTGTGGGGGGGAGCCCCTATAGTTGGTGAAGGTGGGGGCGACGAGGCCCTAAATTCTGAACAAAATGTGGAGGGGGATACCCCTGAGAAACCGGTGGGTACTGAGGCCCACGTCGGAGAAGGATTTGAGGGGGAAGAGACCCCTGTTTACATCTCGGGGGCAACCCCATTGTTGTCCAAGGAGGGAGAAGCCCTCGATTCTGAAATTAGCCAGGAACCCGCTGACGCCGGGGTGAAGTTGATTGTGGATCTGACCGAGATCCCAGAGGAGACCGACTCGCCGGTCAACCCCAGAGATGCTAGGAGGCGGGCTCGCCGGAGCCTCATTGATGAGATTGATGAAACTGTGGAGCCGACGGAGGAAGAATTGCTGGGTCCAGAGACCGCAGCTTCTGAACAGGTGAACTCTCCCAGACCTGGCAGGGGGGAGAGTGATGAGGAGAAACGTCGCCAAGCGGCTGAGAAGAAAAGGAAGGGGAAACAAATTGCTCCTTCCTCGACCAAGAAGGCGAGAGGGAACTCTACTGAATCCACACTTCCACCGGCAGCTAAGGTGCCATATGCCGCAGAAACCGAGAGCCCTTCTGAGTCCAGCAACTCGGAAGAGAAACAAGAAGAGGAATTCAACTTTGAGCCAACCGAAGTGTGGATAACAAACAGCTTACTAGATGAAATGAGGACGTTTGACGACCCAAAGCGCACGGCCATTTATAAGGAGAAGAGTACTGAGGGGAAGGTCGCTAAGTCCGGAAAGATGTATAGCTCATCGGAGCTCAAAACGATTGCTTGCAACGACGAATTCCGGACTTATATCGACGCAATAGGCTTCGATTGGTTGCTCAAGCACAGTACTACCGAGGTTCCGATTGACCTGGCCTGAGAATTCTTTTCCACCTTCCGATTTAAGTCCACTACCGATTTGGATGCCGACTCCATTCATTTCTGACTTTTCAGTGAGGAACATACGATGAGCATCCGGGAATGGACCTTGCGGATGGGTTTGCAGACGCGAACGGAGGACGATGAAGGCCTGTGGAGCGAGAGGATGATTGGTCCCCCGAAAATGACGCCGGGATTCAAAGCGCAAAGCGCATGGGAGTTCTTGACTCACCCGAGGGTGGGTCAGTTTAAAACAAGCTTTTCGAAGGCACACCACATCGAAAATAGAGTCCTGAGGTTTGCCCAGACTTTTATTAGTTACAATTTAATGGGCACAGCCAACAACGCTCTGACTACCGCCGATCTGTACTTCACATGGTGCATGGCTACGGGGGTAAGAGTTCACTTGGGCTACTGGATAGCCCAAGCCTGCCATCAAGTGACTGCAAATCCTTCCCGGCACCTATACACGTGCCACTTGCTCGGAGCTTATCTGCAGAGGAATGTGATCATGAAGATCCATAAGGCATGCCGAGAGGTAAAGACGTGTTCGCCCCCTGAGGTTTTTAACATGGATTATTTTTTCAATAAAGGGTTGCTGATCGCACGCGGAAGGGAAGTATGCTTTTACGAGGTTGGGCAGTCAGAGACTCAGGTGAAACAGGAATCCGATGTGGTGGAAGTGAAGAATACTACTGGTTTGGAAGCAGGAGCCAGGATAGAAGTAGAGGAAGTGCGAAAGGAGGTTGGTTGGATGAGGTCAGAAATGAAGATGGTTCGGAATGAAATTGTGTCCCTGCGGGGTAAAGGGAAGGATAGTAGTGAGGCTGAGAAAGTGAGGAAGGAAGTCGCCGGAGTACGAACGGAGATGGAAGAAATAAGAGTAGAAGTTCGGAAGGTTAGGGAGGAAATGGTGACCCTCAAGGGGCTCATGTCTGATCTTGTGGCGACATCGACCAGATGTACTGAAAAGATGACGGAAGGTGTTGAGTTGATGATGGCAATGACAAAGTGGCTTAGAGCAAGGTTCCCAGAGACACCGAAGGAACTTCCGAAGCCTAGCGGCGATTCTACAACGCCAGGTCAAGGAAGTCTGATTGCGCAGAAGCCACCGCATGCCCCGAGGCCCCAGACTACTCCATCTCTCTCTCGGCCCGTGATATTGAAGACAGCCGTACCCCGCCCGACAGAAGAACGACAAGAGAAGCCGGAGTTGCTAGCCAGAAAGAAAGCTAAGGTGACCCACCAGACAGCGCCACCAAAGTCTGGCCCTCGCGGGGGCCAGACCCCGAATTGAACCCCCCACGGAGCCAAGTAACCCTTATTTTTTTTTTTATTATTTTCTTTTCCGTTTTGTTTGTGTTCTTATATGCCAGCATGCTCTGTAATTGTACATATGTGTTGTCTTTCTTACACTTAGCCCAACTTTTGGTCTAAGTGTGAGAAGGGGGTGTTTTGTTTTTTTTTTGCATGCCTTAGTTTGTTTGTTGCGCCTTCTCCCACTTAGCCCGATGCTCGGTCTAAGTGTGAGAAGTTTTGCTCTGTATTTGTGTTTGTTGTTGTTTGCTTTATCAGTCTGCTGTTAGTACTTCCCTTTTCCCCCCTTCACTACGATGGCTTGGGGACAAGCTTGAGTGAAGCGGGAGGGGGGGGGGGGAGTAAGTATCATTTTTGTGTCTTAGGATGTGTGCTTCGCATGAGCTAGCTAGATAATAAGGCAAGATCCCCTTAGTAAGAGTGATTGAAGAGAGAAAGCAGATCAACTTTGACACTTTCTTCCTTAATAAGCCGAATGCGATCTGAATGAAGTTAGGACGATGGAAAACGCCTTAGATAACCTAGCTGTACAGCCCTACTATAAAGAGAGTTATAAGCCTAAACACTTTTAGAGCTAACATGAAACAATGGGCTATCACTTGATGCTTAGGGAGTAGAGTATGAAGGAGAAAAAAAATGGGTTAAGGAGGAATAAGCTGGACGAAGTCCAGGGAAAAAAAATAGGAGGAATAAGCTGGACAAAGTCCAGGGGAAAGGGGTCGTAATACAGAAAAAAAAAAAAAAATCGTAGCCTGGCCCAGGGAAATTCATAGGAAAGGAGGAAGAATAGGGAGAAAACTCTCATAACCCGACGCATCAGTGGTATAACTCTAACTTTGGAGCGTTTTTGATCCTAACATCCCTGGTGAGGAATGAGTGATCGAGCGAACCTAACAGATGGGAAATCAATAGGCTATCTTGACTAACTGACAGACCGTTTAGGCAGACGAAGGAAGGGGGAAGATTTGAAGACTGTAATCGATTAGATTGAACTTAAACTTGTGGGGATAGTAGCTTAAAAATTCGAAACTAGTTCATGCTTGTTTGTTTTGTTGTGTTTCTGTTCTTTGTGTTATTTTCTTTTCTAAGTCCGTAGTTGCTTAGGTCTAGGAGTTTGTTTTGTTTTCTTTTTTTTTTAAAGTTTTACTTGGTAACCATGCATTGAAATTCGCCTTATTCCTATTTTCTTGTCTTTCATACTTGAGGACAAGCATGGTTTAAGTGTGAGCAGTTTGATAAGGCTAATTTCATGCATCGGTCTAGGGGTTCATTTCATGAAATTACTGGGTCTAACGCATTGAATTAAGTCAGGTATGTGAAGTTTTTCGCCAGATCCAGGAAAAGAAGAGGACGCTTGCATGGTCCTAGGAAACTGGCGAAAGGGTGAACAATTGGAAGAAAATTACTAGACGGAGGAAGCCTCGGAGTTGAAGGGTAGAATAGGGATTTCTACGAAAACTCTAGAAGGCTATGTCCGCATCTATAAAAGGGAGAAGCATGCAGGCTGGAGGGACCATCTCGGGTAGAGGCCTCACTAACAGCCCCTTGCTCGATTCACCTTTCCACACACTTGACTCCAAATTCGCGAGAGATTCCAGTTAGCACTTGGCTGGGGTTCACGTTTTAGCTTTCCGAGAGTGGTTCGAGGGTTGTAACACCGTCCTAGTTCAAGGGCGAAGAAACAATTTACATTTCCGTTGCTATTTGCACTGATTCCACCGAGCTTTGCTGTTCGAAGCTCGGTTTTCTTTTGTTAACCAATATTTCCTGTTTTATTCCGGATTTTTACTCTCGCTTATGTCTATTGTGTTCATTTCTGGTTTGCTGGTTGAGTTCGCTTGATGTCGAGTTGGATTGTCGGAGTTGTTTATTTTTTTGCAGTTGGTTTCTGATTATTTGCTGATATTTTTCGTTTGGATCTGAAGAATGGTTCTGTTTTTTGGATGAATCGGAGGTTGGGATTTGCTGGAGTTTGTGATTTGTTTGCAGATTGTTCTTGATTGATTGAATTTGGCGGTGATCGGAGCAGATCTGTTAGAATCGGAGTTATGGAGTTGATTTAGTTGATTGTTGAGTTTGGATTGCTTGGATCCGGAGTGGATTAAGCGTCCGACGTGATTCTGAGCAGGAGTGTTTAATTTTCATGCCTAGCTTACGTGTTTTCATTTCATTCCGCCTAGTTTACGTAGATCTGGTTTATTTCCGATTCGTAGCAAGTTTCCGGCATCTCAATTTCTATATTCTGATCGAATCTGGGAGTATGCTCTGTTTTCTGCATTTGCGTTTCTGAATTTGTTAGGAACTTTGCATGCGAAGCTAGCTGGAGCTGATCGGTTATCTGCAGCTTTTTACCGTACTTGCTATATTTGGAATCATGTTCCCCGCTGTTTTATTCTTTCTGCCTAGTCTCAATCAGTTAGTTATTTACTCAGTCAAGGAAGTGATTGTGTCTTTCAGATTTGATGTCTGATTCCAGTAAGTTTTCTGTGTCCTGGGTCTAGCGTTTACATTTCTTGCCTAGATCTAGTGGTAGTTAAAATCTCAACCCCTTTGCGTGGCAGCAGCCGTTTGTTTCCATAGTCTCTTAGCACTACCCTGCGAATCCATCTCTGTGGGATCGACCCCACTTCCCTATACTAATTCATAGTATTCGGGTTGAGGGATTTATTTTTGAAGGGAAGTCGAGTGTGTCCAACGACAAAAACACTGTAGTTCTCTTGAGTTCCTGGACCCAGTGATCCAGTGGATTTAAGGAGCGTTGTGTCTGGACCGAGCCTTGCATTAATTCTCAAATGTGCACACTTGCTTACTCCTGAGTCTAGTCATTCGACATTAGAGTCGAGAGGCAGGCCCAACCGGAACTTCAATAGTGTAAGAGCATGCTCTTGTGAAAGAGCAGGGAATTAAAAATTAATAAATGTGGATCCGGACCCACGTCCTTGCTCTTTGGCGAGAGCATGGATGTGGATGCTCTATATATAAGGACATGTTTATGTCCCAATAATTGCAAAGAAATTTGCGCATTTATTTAGTTTTCTAGCGGTTTAGTTCCAAATATTTCAATACTTGAAGAAGGCCAAAGAAATAAGCTTCGGCCCGCATTGTTTAGAGCGAAAAGCGGCAAATTTAAATGTGTGGGGATTAGAGCTGAAAATAATGTTGTTATCTACAAAATGCCCCCGTGTTCTCCATGTTGTGTCTTGGATCTCCCTTCTATCCAAAGCCATTTTTCAATTACGGAGGAAAAGGAGATTCTTTATGTATCTAGGGTTTGATCCGTCGGCGGTGGTGCTCGGTGTTCGACATTGCAACCGGGTTGAGGCTATATGTGACTGCTCAAGGAGTTCATAGGAATACAGAGGTACAGAGATTCATTTTGAGGCTCCCCAAACCCACATTACAAAAACTAGGTATGTTAGTGATAAACACCAATTTTGTATGCTTTTAACGCCTAGATTTAGTTTGTTTTGAATGTTATGTATGTGAAATATATTCTTTACTTATATATTCTATACAATTTTTTATTTTGACGAAAATGTGTAAAATAGACTTAGAAAGAGGCAGAAAAAGATTGAATATGTAGATCGGAGTAATCGGTCCATTTCAGTAGTCCGCTGAAGTCAACGGACGCCAAGCGCACTAACGGTTGACAGTGGCCCATTGTGGAAATGTCTGAACCAGGAGTCCTCCGAGATCGCTTCCGAGAGCAGTCAGCGGTTTGTTGAGTTTGTGCGGCGGATGGGGTCAGCCATGAATTCAACCCAAGACTGCAAAATTCATCCCTTCCGGTTTTGTTTATTGCTTGCTATTATGTCTAGACTTCATAATATGAATTTTGTTACTTCGCCTATGAGTAACTAATTAGTATGAATTTTTGGGATCGAGAATAACTCTTCATGTTTATTTAAATTCCAATATTGGATGTCCAAAAGCACGTGTTTTAAGAAATCAAAGACTGTGAAGAAAAGTAAAGTAGAAAGTAAATGGAATATGAGACCTAGATTTACAATGGATTTTAATTATAAAATGTTAGTGGAATGCGGGGTTCGTATACAAAAAGTGAAAAAAAGTAAACGGTTCTTTAAATCGTGGACAACACAAAATGGCAAAATTGTTCTTTAAATGGCAAAGAAAGGAAGTATTTGATCTGTCCCTTAAAAATAGTCACACTATTACCTTAATGTCCGTCCTACAAAATTAGTTCATTTCTATTTTTAGAAATATTTTTATCATATTTTAGAGTACAAATAACACAAGTTTCAATATCCACGAACACATTTTAACTACTTGGTACATTCATTTTTACATTATATTGCTAAATTTCTTTTGATTCGCCCCTTCATATTCAGTATAACTTGATTGCAATTAGTGCAACACAAAAATGAGGATATATATCATATACTATGAACGATGATGAGGAATAAATCCCGTTACAAGTTTACAACATATGATGAATAAACAAAAAACAAGCACTAGTTTAATTTGTGTCACTACAACCACCTCAAACATGGCTAAGGCTGAGTTTGGGTAGGAGTAGTCTTCTGATCAATCGATGGATCCTTCCTTTGGAAACTCTTCCTTATAGTGAGAAGTCCCCCCACTCGTTGGAACATAGTTTTCGTCCGTCTGTGGCCTTGTTGCTTATCCCCCTCGGCCGCCTCCTCGGCCTCCCCGGCCTTATGAGGCTCTTCCTCCGAAGACAAAAACTTTAGCCTAAAGAAGGTCCCTTTCGCTGGCTCAGCCGCCTTGGGCGTCTCGGCGCTTGTATCGAAGATGGAGCCCTTAAGCGCCTCCGTCTTCTCGGGATCCTCGGGCTCGGGCTCGTTCAAGAAGCTCAAGTCATCGATATCAAAGCTGAACTCTCTAGCGTCCTTCATGCTCTGGTGGTCGTCGTCGTCGTTGCACATCACGATGCCTATCTCCTCCTTGTCGTCCGTCTTCACCTCGGCCGAGGCCATCGTCAGCATCCGCTTGAGCTGCTTCACGTGCTCCTGCGCGGCGGCCTCGCTTATCCGGAGCCGCTCGTTCTCCCTTGTGATGAAGTGCAGCGCCTCCTCCTTCTCGGCTAAGCAGTCTTTGAGCAATGAGTTCTCGTCTCTCGCGATCCCGGCTGCTGCCTTGGCTGCGTTCGACTCGTTGATGGCCTGCTTGAGTATGTCTCGCAGCTTGTACGTCTCCTCGCGCGCGGACCGGGTCATGTTCTCGGCCGCCTTGAGCGACTCGGTTAGCTTGTGGTTCTCGATCTGCGCCAGCGCGCGCTCCTCCTCAGCCCGCTTGATGCAGTTCACGAACCCGATTTCCTTAGCGTTCCAAGCGAAGAGCGTCTCCTCCATCTCCGCCCTCAACTTGTCCTCGTTCTTTTTGTGCACCTCTACCTGATGGTAAATAAATTAAAAATCAATGAAAAAAAAAATAATATCTCAGTATCCTACTGAAAGAGAACTATATTAATTCACTGGATCACTCCCAATTGATTTTAGCTTGATCAAATCAACCCTGTAGATTTGTATCACTACTACCTCTTGTTCAGCTTGATGCAACTTAACCTTCATCCTCTCCATCTCCTCCTCCTTCAAACCCAGCTCCATTTTGGCTTGATTCGACTCTGTGGCGACCTCCTTCAACGCCAACGCTAAATCTTCCATCGCTTTCGAGCTCTTGTCTTCACCCTCCATAGCAAACTTCCACTCCGCCTTCACCATCTCCATCTCCTCGGCCAAGCATGCGGCCTTATTTAGCGCCTTTTTCTCGGCCTCCTGCGCCTTGGCCAGCTTCGCCTTGAGGGTCCGAGAGTCCTCAGCCCCTTTCGTCTCTTTGCTTATCTGGTTGCATAAATCCTCGAGTCCATCCATCTTCTCGTGCAAGGAGGCGATCTCGATCTTGGACTCCTCAAGCTCGAACATGGCAGAGTCGAGATGCCTGGCCATGCTGGCCTCGGACTTGCTCTTCCGCTCGAGCTCTCCCTCCAAGTCTTGGATCCTTTTCTCTCGCTCCCTCACGTCGCGCATCAGCCTCCCAAGAGACGCGTCCTTATCCGCCTCGGCCTGCCTCATCCGGCCTACCTCTGCCTCCAAATTCGCCATCTTTCTCTCTTTGGCCTTGTTTTCCTCCATTTTCTTCAAACTCTCCATCTCCATCACCACCTCCCTCATCTGCTATCTATCCTTTCACACCATCATTCTGCATTCCAATCAAACCAAAAACTTGTCAACATCATTTTTCATTTAACCATTCAATCTACAATGTAGCTTCGATGCCAAGAAGGATTTCGAAAATATCGATGAATGGCTCTTTTGTCTGAACTCAATCGATCTTGCCCTGCAATTTCTTAGAGGAATAGGAAAAGGATGATACTAGGGAATAACCAAGAAACCGAAAAAAGATTCAAACAGAAAATTTTGACAAGAAGAAAAATCAGAGGATTAAGAATAGTCCGACAAATACTCTTGAACGCACGCAAATACTATTAAATATGTATTTACCAAGAAAAGAAAAAAACATAGATTATAGTACTACATTGAACGTAACAACACAACATGCTTAGTTTTTTATTATGGGTTCGATTTAGAATTCCCGTTTCTATCTTTAGAAATCAATATATATTTAATATTTCCTCTTGAGTTCCACAGTTGGCCAACTCTAATGTGTAACAAGAAAGAGTTTTTCTCAACTTTATCTCCTACTTTATTCTAAAGATGCCCAAAGTTTACGGTTCGTGCAGTTAATAGCGAGACGTAACCGGCAGTTAACCGTGAGTCAGTTCGAAACCGTAACCGACGGTTCTGGAACCTTGGGCATGTCTACTTTATTCTCTCTCCTCTTAGCTTACAAAACAACGCTATATAAAATCTCGTGTGAAATAAGTGATGATCGACTTAGATTAAAACGGAAAGGAAGTACTATAAAATCAATATTACAAATATGAGATCCATGCCAATTCAAAACATGTCTTCCAATAATGAACGAAGGGACGTGTCGCGATGAAGGTAGTATAATTTTCTGATTTTAAATGTCATTTACAATCAAATGAACAAAAGTAATAATCCCATTTATTTCCTAATAAAGATATTTTATGTAAGAATGTGATAGACATAAATAAACGAGCAATATCATTATTCACTGCTAAGAAAGTGATTATATGTATTAGGAAGTAAAATATTGTACTCCTACTTGAAATCGTGATTCATCATACTTCAACTACTAATGCCCCCACAAACATATACAGTACACAGCTGCACTAGGAAACGAATTCACTACTTGCAATGCAAATACAATATATTGTTCAAACACCAGCGGTGTGACAAGAAACCTAAGTTGTAACTTGACAGCAAAATAAACACAGCAACATTCAAATAATCCTTTCATACCATAAACCAAACAATCCCCATTATGGCACACAAGCCAGCAGTTTGGGAAGTCCTAATGCATATTAAAACAGGTACTACTATCACTACATGACTCCAACACAAGCATGCCTAAGCACGCTCACCCCTGATCCTGCGAGCCAGTTGGATATCTTTGGGCATGATGGTCACACGCTTGGCATGGATGGCACACAAGTTTGTGTCCTCAAAGAGACCCACGAGGTAAGCCTCAGCAGCCTCCTGAAGAGCCAAAACAGCATGGCTCTGGAAACGAAGATCAGTCTGCACCCAACACTCCCAAAGTCAGAATCCATATTTCAAATGGAATTAGACAATCACAAATATATGAATACCCTCTACTTCACCTTGAAGTCCTGGGCAATTTCACGAACAAGCCTTTGGAAAGGCAGCTTCCTGATCAAGAGCTCAGTACTCTTTTGGTACTTCCGAATTTCACTGTATCATAATGGTATTACAATTATCAACAATCACAAAGAAAATAAAAAACATATCACAATCACCATAACTAAATGAATGCCCTTGTGGTAGAAATCCACCAGTAGGGATAAGAAGAAATGAGTACAAAGTTGCAAGCAATAATTCTTATTCTACAGTACTCTAGACCAATTCATATTCACAAACTTCTAATAGCATCAAATTGTAGAAAGAGCTATCAATCTAATTTATCTAAAGATACTTGCATGTGTCTTGACTACAAATGCTAAAGAAAAAAGTACATGCTTAATTAGGTAAATATAACCTCAAAAGCTGCAATGCACAGTTGAGGGTTTAAAATATTTCCCCACCCCTCCACAAAGAAAACAAAATTTGCTACCTATGAAACTGCCCATTGCCTCATATGCTATGCATAATCAATAGAATAGGGTACTCACCGGAGAGCAACAGTTCCAGGGCGGTAACGGTGAGGTTTCTTGACTCCACCAGTGGTTGGTGCAGACTTACGGGCAGCCTGTACAATTTTATATGAACCATAATGCAATAGACTGACGGTATTTAAGGAGCACAATATCAGTAAATCAGTACTTGACCTTGGTAGCAAGTTGCTTCCTGGGAGCTTTTCCACCAGTGGATTTACGAGCAGTTTGCTTGGTACGGGCCATCTGCAAGAAGATGAAATTGCTATAAAAGACTATCACCAAAAAGTAAAGAACAGAGTAAGCACAAGCGTACAGAACAATTAAATTGAACTAGTCAGAACAGATTGCAAACTCTTGTAAATGCTGCTTGAAAGTTACCTATAATATCATTTGTGTGTTGATAAAAGGGCTACAAGAAGCTAAGAACACAGCCCTTCAAGATTGATTACACATATGCGTCTAACCAAATAATCCTTTCATCTTCCAACCTTTCGATCATCACATTCATTCCCCTTTCCAGGGTCTTATCCAAAATTTAGGGAAATAATGTTGGCGGATCAAAATTACACCTCAAAGTCTAACAAATCACCTAATTACTTAGAATTCCATGAAACTAATGTTCGATGATTGACAGAGCAGATAAAAAATTCTAAACAGTATCTAACCAACCCTAAGCCAACATAATCGTAGAAGCTTAAGATAGTCCAATTCTATTTAAGAATTAAAACGAAAGCACAAGTAAGAAACGGAAAGTGAATACGTAGATTGATTAGATTATCAACCAATTCAAACCATACGATTTTAAAATCAAGCAAAACGAATGCAGTGAAATCAAACCCTAATTCAGCTTCGCTATGACATATGCCCGAATCGAATCGCAGCATACTTAACCGTAGAATCACGAACTCATATCATCACAATCAAAATGGAGGAGTGCCTAATCGAATGACCGAATAATTTAACAAATCAAATCGAAAGAAAATAGATTAGAGCAAAGAACAGAGACTAACCTCTTTCTCTCTCTGTCTAAAATCTGGGGATGGAATAAAAAGTTTGAAAGAGATGAGGCTGATGCGTAAATAAAAGTCAGTGATCAAGATTAATCGGACGGTCGTAAACTACAATCTCTTGTTTATTGAGGCCAAAATTCCGACGGCCCTGATCAGAGATAATTGTGTTTTCTCATACCCAATCAACGATCATGATATCATTTAGTTGTTAGACACGGATCTAGGTTTTCATTAAATCAAGCGACGACTTCTGTAGTGATTAAAATAGTCAAATTAGGCTTGGTTTATGATGCGTATATATTAATCATTTAAATCAGATTATTAGCAAAAATATGAATGCAGTACGTTTACCAACGATACTTCATCTTATCTATACGTAGGAGTGGGGAATAATACCAAATTATCAAACTTATCAAAAATATACCCCATCTGTCCCACTAAAAATAAAACGTTTTTCTTTTTAAGTTGTCCAATTAAAAATGAAACGTTTATAAAAATGGAAACAATATTATCTCTACTTTTTCGTATCTCTTACTTTATTTTCTCTTCATTAACTCACAAAATAACACTACAAAAAAACATGTACCAAAAACCAAATATTTCATATTTAATGGGACGGAGTGAGTATAATTTTTTGAATACTGTGCTTTTTGGCTCTATACGACATCTTACCGAAAGATTTTGGTACAGTTGTGACATCAATATATGCTGTAAGAATAATATACACCATGAATACCAAATATATTAGTAGTACATTAAATATATTTAAATATATAAATGAAAATTTTGACAACTGAAAATCATATCATTTTTTTGATAGGTTAATATTAGTTGGCATCACAAAATATATCAGCAAGACAACTAATATAGAGTCATAAAAACATAAACTGATATTCATAAACTAGTGCACTTATATTGAGTAAAAAAAACTTATATGTTTTGTAATGTCAATTGATATCAATGTATTTGCGAATTGATATAGTTTTGTATTCTGATTTTAAGAAAAGTTGTCTATGATCCATCTCATATATATAAATAGTACTGAAGTGCAGTATATCATAAAATTCTAGTCTACCAAATTTTGGTATGGTATACTAAAAATACAGTACAATATTAGCATTGAAATTGATTTTACCAAAATCTCAATATTCTAAAATTACATTAAGATAAAAGATTTGAGTTTTACTTTTATTTGATAGTTTCAGCATGAGTATGATAGATCGCATTGACCCAACCGCTATATGCATCACTATATTGAAGTACACGACTTTTTTTTCTGTGTATACTTATTTTAAATATACTTTGATTTATTTTTCGCATTCTTAAATTTATAAGATTGATCTTTTTTATTAACACCATTTAAATAAGTAGACGGCGCATAATTTATTGGTAAATTGAAATGTATGGATTTCATTCTTAATCATTAGAACATTGAATATTGTAAATATTGGAAATGAGACAATGTTTTGCTACTCAAGTTTCCCAATCCAAGAATCCAAGAATCACAAATGCGATATCAAAAATATTGTGGACTACACTTATTAATGTAAATTAAAAAAAAAACCTCTATATTGTTAACACAAAGTGACTAATAGTATTGAATAATAAAATTAAAAAATATGAAGCACAACCGAGGGGCATATACATAATACAATTGAAAAATACTTCTCTTCCATCAATAGGTTAGTATGTATAACTTGTAATTTAAAAAAAGGCAAAGAAAATTAAGGACAAAATAAATGATATTCTAACCTCACTAAATATTGTAGAGTTGATCTGGAATAACATAATTAGGGTCAAGGTCAAGGCCTTCCAAATCCCATTTCATAATTAGCAGCTGCACATAATTCAACGATCCCTTTAACCTCTTCAAAAGCCAAAAACCATAAATTTCTTCAATAATTCTGGTAAGAAATGAATTATCCATGCATGAAAAATGTTTTCTTCATCTCTTTATAAATAAAACTCTATATGTAGTTGATTTGCAATTATTTTACTTACGTTTAGGTATGAATATAAAGATCGATGGCATGCGAAACGAATGTTCATATGGCTTGCGTTGCGTCCAATCTTTGTGTTGTTGGATTCACCATCAAAATTCGCATGCTACTATGTAATATATGCACACACATTGTGTATGACAATCACTAATAATTTTACTCTACCTTCAAAGTTTATTTTGTTTGGTATTTAAAATAAGAAAGACATCGTATGATGGTGATGCACCTAAGCATGTTTATTAGCAACCATACAATTTAATCCAATCATTCACTTTTTTAATACTTAATTAATTTTTCTCTCCTCCACACCATCTTCCTTATTATCAATATTCACCCAACCAATCATACATTTCTTATTGGTTTATTAATAACCACTCAACCACACCATTATATATTTATTTTTATTATTTTTTATGATAATATTATTACATGATATATTATTACATAGTACAAACAAATAAAAACATGAAATTATACTAAAGAATAAGGATTCTATAAGGAGAAAAGATGAGATTTTTTTTGTGTACAAAACTATAACAAATGTGATATCTATTTATAGAGAATGAAAAATTATGAATTTTGATATAATATATCAAAAATATATAAATTATAAAAAAAATATCAATCAATGGGATTATGTCATTTGACATAATCTCATTGGTTGAATCAATAGAATGACATGGGCAACCAAGTGGTTGGAGGTTGGCCTCCACGTGACCAAGGTTTTTTTTTTTTTTTTTTTTAAAGTCGGCCAAGGAGCCAACCCTAGAAGTTTCCAAAAATGATGTTAGCCATATGTCTTGATTTCCATACAGCACTAACCAAACTAGAGCTAGCGTGGCATACCATCAATTCTATTTTTTCTCTTTTTTCTTAATTGTGTAATAATATGGAGGTCAGTCTCCACCAACACATAAACTTGGTCTAGGAGAATAAGATTTCAACACTATTTAAATTGAGCCAATTACTAGGTTAAATAAAAGCTAAATCCGAGACCAATATACAGTGATGCTAATGGTTAATATTATCCAAGTTAATAAGTGCTCGATGCACGAAGTTTGAACTCATTACGTATCACATTCTAGAGGTATGAATTGAAGAATGAATAATGCATTTTAATCTAAATGGGAGCAATCAAAATAGAAAAACTTTTTAAGTTCTTTTCTTGTTAAATATATGAAAAAATTGAAAATCAAATGTACGAACTAAACTGAACTGAATTTTATAATTTAGTTCGGTTTTTTAAGAAGAAAACATATGAAATGGAAAATCAGCTTGGAGCACTTCACGTGCATTATTGCCGGTGGAGTATATTGAATCTTCTTCAATGAAGAATAAATATATTGTCTGAAGTCAATTTCTACTACGAGGTAAGGCTAGACAAAACATGGAGGTACACGTGACAATGTGCAGCTCAGTTGGTAAAACGCTTTATCTCCAACCAAATAGGCCGGGAATTCAAGTCACCACGAAGAACCATTGTCGATCCTCTTTATATATAAAAAAAAACATAGACTCTAGCCATGTGAAAAATCAATAACTCTTCCTACTCTCTAACCTGATGAGAACATGATCTGGTTTTCTTTCGAACACATAATCGATAATACCATCGGCATAAGAATTAAAGATGCAAGATTCTGAACGAGCAGAAACTTCTACTTGTCGTCATACAGATGTCCGTAGTGCTGATTCCAAAAGCGTTCCGCTTCTTTTGGGGTCCGAAAGGTCCATATATGAGTCTGGGCTTTCTCGCAAGCTTCTAATATACGCTGCAACAAGATAAGAGTAATAGTTTCTGTTAAGTTCAAAAAATCTCTGAAATTGAGAAAAAGTAGACAATGATGGCTCAAGATTATTATAGGAAAATGTGAGTTTAACAGTCCCTTAATCTCATTTGATATTGGTCATTATAGCAGATATAACATTTAACTAGGTTGTTTAAAGTGTTATGCTGCACTACATGAAGGTTTTGACAGAGACGAGACGATTAAGTGTAGATTGACCAACATGAAAATTTTGCCTATAAGATGCAAGAGTCAGTTATTATGCATGAGTAGGGGACAGGACCATGAAATCTAAATGGACTATTACAATATCTTAAAGATCCTTGTAATGCTTGCATCAATTATTGCAGCTACGGTTATCAAATTGCATACACAGTCCCCTTATTAGGTGCAGGTTTGAATCCAACCAACATCCCTCAAGTAAAAAATGAGATTCAACTTGCATCATTTCTACCACATGCTGCCAACTTATTTCGATTTCTATACTATTGGATATTAGCTGATTATAGAAGGAACAACACCCAGAGAAAATCACAAGCTTTTTATTAGTTCATGTACGCCATAGAAAACTCTTCACAATTATCATCCTTCACTCCCTTTCCATTCTTCTTTCCTTCATGATGTGTAAGCTTTCAGGGCTCAGTGTTTTCAGTAGAAGACAATAAAGCAGAAAACAATATGAACAGTTGCCTAATCCATGCTACTTCCGTAAATTACACCAAATGATATAACCTTTGCAAGAGTTAAAAATTAACCACTTTGAGATACATAACATGTCACAATTCACAATGATGATATCAAGACTAGAATGACACAAAATTCATACACCAACTCATAAAGCATAGCATGCATCCTAATCCTGAATCATGATGAAAGCAAAGTAAGCAATTGTTACAGACACACCTCAACTTCAGAAGCTTTTTTGGTCGAGACACAAGCAATTATAGAGAGCACTCCATTTTCCGAAACAATTGTCAAGTTCACCAATGCGGTAGTATTGTTGCATCTGATGAAAAGGGGCTGCCATAAAACTGAAATTGATCAATTGGAATCCATGAATGTATTCATTATTCAAAAAAGCAAGTTAATATCAAACATGTGGTGTGCTCACTCTCATATAACCTAAAACTAGCCAGAATCGAGATAAATCCTAGACCCCAAGATACAACAATCTCACTACATTTTCAATCATATTCCACAGACAAAACTGCAACTCATAAAAAAATCCAATAGAAACGAAACAAACCTAAATTCTATAACTGAGGCCTTATTACAAAAATAAGTACTTAGGAGGGTAATGAATGGAAGATTCCATCATACAATAACAAAAGTAGAGCGCATCAAAATACTTGGTGCACGATAGTCGCCTCTTCGGAGCAGCGCCTTCATTTTCAGAGCTCATTGTCACGAAAACTAATGGCTACGTCCAACACCTGGAAAATGATGAGCATTACTAAACATATCTATTTCTCTTATACCATAGTCATATAGTAGTAAATGATAACCACAAAAAACCATTACAAATGCATATCAACAACAAATTCAAACTTGAAAGCAGTCGGACAAAATATTTCTAGTACGGAAAATCAGAGTTTTATGTGACAAGTAAAGATTTTTTGCAAGCTGCAAATGCATTGTGCAAATTTCAAAATAAATAAGAATCACACAAGGCGGCATCCCCAACCAGACTGAAAACCTATTTTTGGGGTGGAATTGAGCTCCAACCATACTGGAAAACCCATCCCAAAATCGTCCTTTTTGAGTTCTTGAACAGTATTACTCCATCTTTGCAGTAGCACTATAGCACGACGCAAAACTCATCCGAAATTGCAATTGAGCCATTCCTTTTTGATGATATTCTAAGAAGAGAGAGATGAGAGATGCATAGAAACGGAAAAATGGAGAAGAAGAATTAGACGAAGAAACAACTTACCTGATTATGGAGAGCTGTAGATGGTTGAAGAACTTGTGAATAAAATTTGGAGATGCAGCCTCAGAGAAGGGGAAGAAGAAGATATCGGCGTGGGAGAGAGAAAATTGGGTTTAGAAGTAGAATATAGTTAATGACATGGGCTAATTAATTACATATAGGAGATGGGCTAATTAATTATTATATGTACTAATAGGCATGCACAAACCAAACCGGTCCGGCGATTCGGAACCGCCTGTTCATGAACCGGAACTGGAACCGGCACCGGCGGTTCGAACCGGCTAGCGGTTCGGCGGTTCAAGCGGGCCGGTTCAGGTTCGGGAATATGACGAACCGTAACTGGCGATTCAACGGTCCCAACGGACAGATTCCGCCTAGGGCGTAGGGTTGCAGGCGAGGTGTGCAGAAAAACCGGCGGTTTCTGATGAAAACCGCCGGTTTCCGACGGTTCCGGTGCTTTTTCAGGTGGCAGAGTGTAGGTGGCAGTGTATAGGCCTGAAAACCGGTCAGAAATCGTGGACTGAACCGCCGGTTCAGGCGGTAAACCGATCGATTCTTGTGTTAACAAGGATTTCTTCCAATTTTACTCCTATAAATACCCTACTTCCCCCATCATTTTTACTCACCACATTCTTGTGTTAACAAGGATTTCCTTCTCTCAATCTTAATTTCTCTATTCTCTCCTCATTCTCTCTAATTGCTCAAGTTGTTTACTAGTTACTACTTACTACTATATTTGTTGTTGTGTTCGTAATTTACCATTTATTCAATACTCCATATTCCATACTACTTTCATTTTGCACTATGTCTTCTTCTCGTGGTGGACCGGGACGTGGTGATCGGGGTAAAGGAATTGCCCAAGATCAAAGTAGTAGTCCCTAATAATCAAGGCGACCTAGTCGTCGAGAAGTTATAGAAGAGGTTTCCCGAGTGGCGGTTGAACGCATGCAAGTAAGTTCTAAAAAATAAAATTATTTGTACAATTCATAATTTCATAAGATTGAGTTTTTTAATTTTTTTTGTGTTCCTAATTAAAACTTCAACTTATATAATATTTATAGATAGAAGAAGATCATAGGATGATCATGCTACTCGCTGAAATGCATCAAGGTGGGGGGAGGGGCGGTGGTAGTTCCTAACAACAAGATGATGAGTACGACGTGTCTATATCGTCGGATTCGGACAACAATGATGATAGATCTCATTCTCATATTCCGCTAGCACCGGCGGAAATGAGGACATGCCTCCTCCCCCTCCACCTACTAACACTACAAAAGCTTTGAAATCTGATATTTTTGTTAAACACTACAAGACGGTCCCGGTGGTGATTCCAAGTAGGGCTGGCAATTTTTGACACGACACGATAACACGACACGAACCGGCACGAAAATAATGGGTTTGGGTCAGAGCTTATTGGGTTCGTGTCCTTATCGGGTCGACCCGTTAAGGACACGAAAATTTCGTGTCGTGTTCGTGTCGTGTTCGTGTCGGGTTCGTGTTATCCGTTAACAATACGTGTTCGTGTCGTGTTCGTGTCGTGTTCGTGTTATCCGTTAATAAATAATATTTTAATATTATTAATTCTTATTATTTTCATTTTTAATAGGTTTAACCGTTATCAGGTCGTGTTGTTATCGAGTCGTTATCGTGTCATCTCGTGTACGTGTTGTTATCGTGTCGTGTTGACCCGAATTGGTTCGTGTCGTTAATGGATTCGTGTCGTGTTCGTGTCGTGTTCGTGTCTGAGGGTTTCGTGTCGTGTTCGTGTTCGTGTTTGAGGTTTTCTTAACGGGTCGTGTTCGTGTTTGTTGTTATCGTGTTCGTGTCGTTATCGTGTCGACACGATAACGACCCGACACGCACGATTTGCCACCCCTAATTCCAAGTCCTCATGATCCGTACTCTCAAGAAGAGACATCGGCGTTTCATACATATTGTAACTACTGTGATAAAGTCTACAAATTTGCGAGTGGTGGGGGATATGGCACCCTCCGCCGTCATTTGGTGACAAAGCATCCGGTAGAATATGGCACTACCTCTACCCAAACCCAACTAAACTTCCAACCTGGTGGCTCAGGTTCGTCAGGTACGTCTCTTTTTAAATATGATCAAAAAATTTTTGCTGACGTTATGACTAGATGGGCTGCAATGAAGCATTTTTCCTTTTAATGTTTATGATGACAAAAAATTTGAGGTTACTATGCAAAGTGGTTTGAACGTAGCTATCAAAAGAGTAGGTCGAATGACCGTTCAACGATCTACCTTTAGACAATGTTTGGAGAAAAAAGTTGAATTATCACGTTATTTACTAAACTTGGGACACAAAGTGAACATTTGCTCAGCTGTATGGACTGATTGTTTTAACCGACATTCATACATGGACATTACGGTTCAGTTTGTGGACAATAGTTGGACTTTGAATAAGCGTTTAATTAGTTTTAGAGAATTTGAGACACCACACACTACACCCGAAATTGCTTCTTTAATTATTCAAGTTTTGAATGAATTTCAATTATGCAATAATATATTTTCTGTTGGTTTTGATAATGTAACTGCTAACACTGCAAGTATTAATGACTTGATTGCGGCTTGTGCTCCGATTATTGGAGGTAAGTATTTTCATCAAAGATGCATATGTCATATTTTGAATTTATGTGTACAAGATGCGCTTGAATTATGGCAAAAGCATGTTAGTCCTATTAGAACTGCAGTTAGATTAATCCATCAAAAGCCACCTATTGGCAAAGCATGGAAGAAGTATTGCCATCAATAGAATGTAAGATATACGAATTTTACCATGGATGTGTCTCATAGATGGAATTCGACATATGATTGTCTGAATTTGACGCATAAAGATTCTTTGTGTGATTTTTTAGAACCTATCTCATTCATGATTTATGTCTTTCGCATAGCTGTTGGGATCATAGCGTGGCTTTATTTAAATTGTTCAAATATTTCAAAAATGCAACCGTTGAATTATCAGGTGTTTATTATTGCACCGCTGTTCGTGTTTTAGAGCATTGCATGTATATATCACTTGGTTTTAAAACTGCGATGAAAAATGCTGGCTCTTCATCTGAATTGATGTGTCTTTTATATTATATGATTGAGAAATGGCTTAAGTATTTCAGTGAGATTCCAACGGTGTTTTTGATTGCATAAAATTCATGATTTTCCAATGGTGTTCGAAAAATTCATGATTTTCCATAAAATGATCCAAACCCAATTCCAAACAACTATTTAGATTTTGCGATCCGATAATGGGAGGAATTTGTGAACAGCTCTATGGCACAGTTTTTTCAAGATAATGGGTTAATCCATCAAACTTCCTGCCCTCACACACCAGAACAAAACGGGGTAGCAGAACGAAAAAATCGGATCATTCTTGAAATGACTTGAGCTCTCTTGTTCGATTCAAAAGTCCCACCTTCTTTTTGGCCTGAAGCTATAGCTACCTCCGTATATCTCCTAAATCGACTCCCTACCAAAACACTGAACAAAAAACCCCCTTTGATCACTTAGCTACCTTAGCACAAATCTCCGCAGCTTTATCTCTACCACCAAAAACCTTTGGCTACTCTATCTATGTACACGTTCCTAAACCAAAAGAGCTATCGATGTTACGATCCGAAAACTAAGCTCGTAATTACTACCATGAACTGCAACTTTCTTGAAACAAAATTCTTTTACCACCTTGGGACTCAGGGGGAGAATGAGAGAAGTGAGAGACAGGGGGAGACCAAGAAAATGACTCCCTTCGAGGTATGTGCCAAATAACTTTGATGTGGGACCAACAGAACAAGTTGGCACTATCCATGAGCTGATCCAACCTACAGAAGAGAGCCAAACGACGCTTCCGCCGCGATCCACTGATCCAATCATAACGGAATCCGAGGTAATTTCTAGCCCACATCCTGAAAGTTCAGATATTATTCCTGACCCTTCTACAGAAGATGAAGATACTACTATTGATCAAGACACTGGTCAATGGTCAATATGTGTTTCCTCTAAGAAGTACGAGAGGAATTCCTCCCAAGACGTACTCGCCTAAAAGAATAGAGAGAAAGAGTAGATACTCAGTAGCGAACTTTGCCGAGGACAATTTCTCTAAAATAGCAAAGGCATTCCAAACGGCTCTGTACGAGGAGGAGATTCCTCAAGCATTCGAAGAAGCTATAAAAATCAAACATCGGAGGGAGGCGATGCTTGTTGAAATGAAAGCATTAAAAAGGAATGACACATGAGAGGTGAGTCTGTTGCCTAATGGAAAACATACAGTAGGGTGTCGTTGGGTCTTCACGATCAAACGAAGGCTAGATGCAAGCATTGAACGATTTAAAGCTCGGCTAGTGGCAAAGGGGTACACAAAGACCCAAGGGATTGACTGCTCTGATACCTTTTCTCCCGTTGCCAAGATGAACACTGTAAGAGTCCTACTCTCAATTGCGGCAAATAGAGAGTGACCACTTCATCAATATGATGTCACTAACGCGTTCCTTTATGGAGAATTAGAGGACCCAATCTATATGGAAGCTCCACCCATTTTCTCTGATGAGTTTGGTCAAGGGAAGGTGTGTAAGCTAAAGAAAACATTGTACGGGTTGAAACAGTCACCGAGGGCATGATTTGGAAGATTTACAGATGTAATGAAGGGGTATGGGTACAGGCAGAGTAACTCCGACCATACTCTCTTCATCAAACGGAAAGGGGAGAAGATCACTGGTTTAATCATCTATGTGGATGATATGATTATCACTGGAGATGATATCGAGGAGATTGAACAACTCAAAGGCCATCTAGCTACAGAATTCGAGATGAAGAATCTTGGAGACCTTAAATACTTCTTTGGAATCGAAGTACTCAGATCCGGAAACGGAATCTACATCAGCCAGCAGAAATATGTACTAGATCTTCTACCAGAGATAGGTATGCTTGAGTGCAAACCATCAGATACTCCAATTGTTCAGAATCATGGACTTCAACTTATCAAGGGAGCGACTCCTGTTGATCGGGGAAGGTACCAGAGACTAGTCGGGAACTCATTTACCTATCTCACACCAGGCCTGGTATACGCAGTAGGAGTGCTCAACCAATTCATGCATAGCCTGCAGGACGAGCATTGGGAGGCTGCACTGAGAGTGGTTCGTTACTTAAAAGGGACGGTCGGACATGGGGTACTGTTCCCGAAGAATGGGCACCTAGATAGCCATGGATATACTGATGCTGAATGGGGAAGGAACTTGGTCGACAGACGCTCCGCCGGAGGTTATTTCACCTTTTTTGGTGGAAACTTGGTGACTTGGAGGAGTAAGAAACAAAAAGTGGTGGCCCTCTCGAGTGCCGAAGCCGAATTCTGAGGCATCAGAAGTGGCTTAACGGAAATTCTCTGGCTTAGGAGGCTAATGAAGGAGCTAAACTTGGAGCCTTAGAAAACTTGTAGATTACTGTGTGATAACAAAGCTGCAATCAGTATCTCGGAGAACCCGATACAACATGATAGAACGAAGCACGTCGAGATCGATCGATATTTCATAAAGGAGAATCTCGAAGAGAAGATAGTGGAGATCCCATATGTGAGATCAGAAGACCAACTGGCAGACATATTGACCAAAGCGGTTTCTGCAAGAAGCTTTCAAGAAGTGTTGGGCAAGTTGAGTTTCGGGAATCCCGTCACTTAACTTGAGGGGGAGTGTTGGAAGGAGATCCATAATATTCTACAAGAAGAGGAAGATTGCATAAAATCAGGAAAAGATTATGGCCGAGTAATTAGAAAAAATTGATTGAGAAAATATTATTTGTAACAGCCCTTACCCGGTAGGTAAACCCACCGAATAAGTGATGTCACGTTTCAGTATCGAAAACTCGTGCTGAAATTTTCCTTTTTCTTTTTAGCTTAAAAGCACAATTAAAATCTATTACATTTAAAAACTTAACATTTATCCAACGGAAGATTAAAGATTAAACTATTACACAACATGCCACGACTACTAAACCAAGTTGACCACCAGTGACTTGCAAAAGATGCAAAGCTGCGCAGCACCACTGACATAATATCAACTCTAACCTGCAGGGGGAAAAGAGGGGGAGTGAGCTCGAAAGCCCAGTAGCAATATCCAAACTACAGAATCCAACCCTCTCAGCTAATATAATAGTAACTATAATAACTACATTATTTCCTTTTTAATCTTTTGCTTATTTTCATTTCAATTTCACCGATTTCCAAAATTACTTACAATCCCATAATCTTCACAACAAAGCATACTTGTTCAGATAACCACACATATTCATCATATATTATTATTTCGTATCACATTTTTCTCCTTTTACCATTTATTTTCATATATTATTTGTTTGTCCGTGTTAATTACCCCGAGCGGGGACCATTCAACATAATATATCATTTCCTCCGCGTGAGGACCGATCAACAATCATATCATATATCATATTTTACAAACACACATATCACAGATCCTTATTCACAAGTCATCAGATATTATTTTATATATCACAGATCACATATTCTTATTCACAAATCCTCACATATTATTTTATTTTATCTTATCATATAGCCCCAATATCTGCTTGGTTTCAGGCAGGGTACACGGACCAGATCAGAAACAGAATCAGAAGCAGACGCGGATTTTGTCCTCGAGAGGACTCCGCACAGACCACCCATAGGGTGCATATCAGAAAATCAGACCACCCATGAGGGTGCAGACAGATAATCAGACCACCCATTAGGGTGCAGATCAGATAGGGGCCCATCAGATAACAAACGATCCTCGCTTCGGTTATCCAGAAGACGAGTGATCACAGATAATGCAACGCTACTGTCCTATGACATGCCAATTGTACCCAACACATATGACCAAGCAAACGAGACGTTTTATTTCATATTCTTCTTTCAAATCTCTTTTTTCACATTTATTCCATTTCCAAATATCACTTCAGATAATCATTCTTATCGAATTCACAGACATTCTTTTTCATATACATTCAGATATCTTTTCATAATCTATTCAGACATATTTCACATTATTCAGATCTTCATAATTTATTACATTTCATTGCATATCATATCCATTATCTTTTATTCATATTCGTACCATTATTTCTGCAGATCATTCATATTAAAACTAATAAGTATCATAACAATCCACATATTAAATTATAAGCATATTTAAGAACATTATTTAATTAACATCGCACAAATAATCACGTTATAGCACACATCATCTCAACCAAAGGAATCGAAAACCATAGAGAGGATACGCTACCACGCAGGCTTATGAACATAAGCCTATTTCACCTTTCGACCCTTCGCTATCTTCTAGGTCCATTCATTTTTGCACGATTCGTGTTACAAGCTTCTATGCCTTATACTATAAACATCGTAATTATTAGTAACATATACTTATTTTCATCAACTTCAGCTCATTAAGTCTTCCAAATAAAATCACTAAGTATTCTGTTACTATTCACAGAATACTATTCATAGAAAGTATATAATCATACAATTAATGTATTAAAATTGCTAACCTTAATTAGAAAGTTCCCAAAATTTACATTAACACTCATATTCATTCTGAATCACAATTCCATGATCAAACATCTTAAATAAATTCATTTGCTATATTAACTTAATATCCTCTTATTCCTTAACTTTATAGTATAACAACTGCACTGGGCCGATTCATCATACAACTTCTATATTCATTCGGAAGGATTTAGAGGCTTGACCTAATATTTTCCTACAAGATTCACTCAGAGATTCCTAATACTTTAAGAGATATTCTCGTTTTCCCACAGACTACTAAAATCGGACAATTTCTGGCAGCATTTTCTAAACAATGTTTATAAATGGTATTTGTACTCTTTAATTCATCATAAAATTCCAAAAACACCTGGACACCATATAGTTAATGTAAAAATTATTTATTCTATTTTATCCTTAGCTCAAGTACCCAGAATAATTCGAATAAAACATACGAAATATGGAAGTTTACCAGAATTTCGACAGTTTATGGTCATATGGTTCAAACAATTTATACACATAGTAAACGAACTCCTAAATTCTCCATAAATATCAGGGATCCTATAGACTCATCATAGTTATTATAGAAATTGTTAAACCAAAGTTTTCACTTTTCTACTCATGCCAAACAATTCGGAATAGGTCACTGAAAAACAGGGAATTAAACCTTGTTGATCCAATTCTATTTCAATTCATGTTTAATCATAAATTTCATCTAACTTGAGCATCTAACTACTAAAACCACAAACCCTAAGGTGTATTTTCAATCTCCACATCAAGTTCATACCATGCCAATTTAACTTTGAAATTATCCATCAAAACGTGGCATACGACGTTTATACGCTACGTATTCGATAATTAATTGAACATAAAACCATTTATGCACCAACACCTATGGAGCTCGAAATTTTCAGATTTCCAACCTTAATATATATATTCAATTTCACGCTATAAAAATAGTACGGATAGAAAGAGCTTACTCGATTTATTAAGGTTCGATTTATTAGAAATTGAACCTCACGGTTCCTTTCTCTCCAATGGACCGTGAGTTTCTCTCAAGAATGAGGTTAGGGATGATGTTTTAAGTATAAAAAAATAGTATTGTTGGTTCTACTGATTACAAGAGATAAAAGCCGGGCGTAATACAACCCAAAAGAAGGAATACAAGAAACGAAACTGAACTAAATTACAATGAAACAAATAAACCGTGAATGTTTAGCCGAGTCGAGGAGGCCTCTTCCCGCAAGACGAGATACGCCCCGGTAGTGCTCTTCGGTTTGGCGTTTCGTCCCCAAAGGTAAAACGACTACGTCTCTTTTGATGCAGCACCGCAATCAGTAGAGCTCCGGCGAACTGGATGGAGGAAAGGGCAGAGCTTCGACAGAAAGACAATGCAGAGAGGGAGAGAGCTTATGATGCAGAGAATGCTTGGAATTGTGTGTCCTAATGCAGTGGTATGGCTAGCCTATTTATAGGCCAAGCCACCATGCAGGGTCAACCGAGCCATGAAGGCTCATCATGGCAGATTCGTAACCGACGTCGGTTACGAGCATGTGGCAGGCGTGTGCCTTTCGCATGTGGAGCGTGTGGATTTCTCACGTGGCAGCCGTGACTGTGCCTCGCTTGACGACGTGTCAAGCCACTTGGATTGCTGACTCGGCGGTGGTCCAAAAAGAATAGTTTGGGCCAAGCCCCAAGCCCAAAGACCACCCAAAGACCAATTGCCAAGATCCAAGTCCAAGCCCAAGATCAAGATCAAGATCGAGATCGGGATCGGGATCGGGCCCGGGCCCGAGGCCCGCAACCCACGGCCCGTGAGCACGAGCGCGAGCACGAGCACGAGCACACGCACGAGTACGGGCACGGGCTCGGGCTCGGGCAGGCGGCGGAGGCGGCGCGCGCGTGTGGGCTCTTTCACCCATCTTGGTCCACTATAATTATTAAGTAACATAAAGTCACTTAATTTATACACATTAAAAGATGTGTTAATCCTCCAATGTGGGATAATTAACACTAGTTAATTATTCCCTAAGCTCCAACTCCAAGCTTTAATAAAAGCTAATTATGCCCAACTTTAATCCACTATTTCTCACTCACCGGAAATCGGATTTGAGAAAGTGAATATACTACATTTATCTACGTAAAATGTAGATCGACGCTATGTCATTTAATTTCACAAAATTAAATGTCTCGTCACATTTATTATTTGGTCAAAATCCATTGACCGGGCATATTTAATACCATGATTTCTACAATCCCCCACATGAGTGGAAATAGCCGAATGCATATGCATGCAGATACAAGCTCAACCCTCGAGAGGTATATAAGCATAAGGATAGGTAGTTGTTGACTTTGAACCCTCCATAGTCGACACCATCGGATACACAGGCGGCTTAGTAGCGCGATGCTTTGAACTAATCCCCCACGGCGTGCACCGAGACAATGGTGTTAACGCTTAAACACCTCAACCTCATCCGTTCTCACGTTTTGTGTCCATTGCGGTCTTGGACACCACTTTGGATTCATAAGTGCATTTTTTTTATGAAGCGACCACACTTCGCACTTACATAGGTGATTCTTAGTCAAGTACGTTGCCATACTTGGTCTCTTTGAGAATTCCATCTCTTTGAGATCCTTAAGAACCATTAAAAGTCATAGACTTAGCCTTTACCACTAGGCAAGCTCTCCAACACTCTATTGCTCTCTAGGGAATAGATATAGTTGAGTGTTTCTCATGAACTCTCATAGCTTAGTTGTCCCTTTGAACCAAGTTCTTGGGATCTCCAGTCATCATGGTTGGGTTACCACTATGATAATTCTTTAGTTTGTGGATTTCAAACCCATTCCCTCTAGCAACTTATTCATTTGATCACGGTTTAACCCTTTGGTTAGCGGATCCGCTAGATTATCTATTGACTTCACATAGTCAATTGTAATCACCCCTGTTGTGATCAAATGTCTCACGGTGTTATGTCGTCGACGTATATGTCGAGACTTACCGTTATAGAAGCCATTGTTTGCCCTTCCAATAGCTGCTTGGATATCGCAGTGGATCAACACTGGTGGCACTGGCTTAGACCAACATGGAATGTCTTCAAGGAAGTTCTTAAGCCACTCGGCTTCCTCACCAGCCTTATCCAAGGCAATGAACTCCGATTCCATTGTTGATCGGGCTATACAGGTCTGTTTTGTGGATTTCCACGATACAGCACCACCCCCAATAGTAAAGACATATCCACTTGTTGAAAGTGAGTCTCTATTATCAGATATCCAATTGGCATCACAGTACCCTTCAAGTACCGGGGGGTATCTCGAGAAGTGTAGCCCAAGATTTTGAGTGTGTTTTAAATATCTCAAAACCCTCACAAGAGCTCTCCAATGCTCTTTGCTTGGATTGCTCGTGTAACGACTCAACTTGTTCACGACACAAGCAATGTCAGGTCGAGTGCAATTAGTCAAGTACATAATGCACCCGATGACCCGTGCATACTCTTCTTGTGCAACGGGCTCGCCTTTGTTTTTGCTCAAGTGAACGTCGAGTTCAATTGGAGTCTTAACCGGCGTGCCATCATAGGCTTTGAATTTATTCAATATCTTCTCAACATAATGTGATTGTGTTAAGATGATTCCATCATTCGTTCTTAGAATCTTCATTCCAAGAATTACATCGGCTAGACCCATGTCTTTCATGTCAAAGTTTCTCTTTAACATGACCTTTGTATCGTTAATTACTTGAGTGTTGCTACCCAAGATTAACATATCATCAACGTAGAGACACACTATAACATGACCGTTATTAGTGCTCTTGATGTAGACACATTTGTCGCACTCGTTGATTTTAAACCCATTTGATAACATCACATTATCAAACTTCAAGTGCCATTGCAATGGCTCTTGTTTCAATCCATATAGGGACTTTACGAGCTTGCATACCTTTTTCTCTTGTCCAGGTACTACAAACCCTTCGGGTTGTTCCATATAGATTTCATCTTCTAGTTCACCATTTAGAAACGCGGTCTTTACATCCATTTGATGAATCTCAAGATTGTGCAATGCAACAATAGCGAGAAGCACTCGTATAGATGTAATCCTTGTTACAGGTGAATAGGTATCGAAGAAGTCATGTCCTTCCTTTTGTTTAAAACCCTTTACTACTAATCGGGCTTTATACTTATCAACTGTTCCATCGGCCTTAAACTTTCTTTTAAGAACCCATTTGCATCCTAAAGGTTTAGCACCTTCGGGCAAATCAACCAACACCCATGTGTGGTTTAGCAAAATTGAATCAATTTCGCTTTGAACAGCTTCTCTCCAATGCAGCCCGTCTGGGCCAGCAAAGGCTACTTTTATCGATGTTGGTTCTTCATCCAACATGAAAGCAATGTAGTCAGGACCAAAAGTTTTTGGTGTTCTGACTCTATTACCACGTCTTAGTACTGTATCTTTTGGATCGGGCCTTGCACGCTTGCGCGATTCAGGTTCCGCATCTGCTGATTTAGAACTAGTGGCTTCTTCTTCCACTTGTTTAGAACTAGTGGCTTCTTCAATTCTTGTCTCAGAATTGGTTGAGACTTTTTCCTTGTCTTTGCAAGGAAATGTATTTTCGAGAAATACAGCATTCCTCGACTCAATTGTTGTTCCTACTGTGATAGTCGATATTTCAGACTTGTGAACAACAAATCGATATGCACTACTGTTAAGTGCATACCCAATAAAGATGCAATCAACCGTCTTAGGTCCGATTGTAACTTCTTTGGGCGGAGGAACCATCACCTTTGCCAAACACCCCCACACTTTGAGGTATTTGTAGGATGGCTTCCTTCCCTTCCACAACTCATAAGGAGTGACATCTTTTCCTTTGAGAGGGATCTTATTCAAGATATAGTTGGCTGTCAAAACAGCTTCCCCCCACATGTTATGTGGTAATCCTGAAGTTAGAAGCAGTGCATTCATCATCTCTTTTAGAGTTCGATTTTTGCGTTCTGCAACACCATTAGATTGTGGTGAATATGGAGCAGTTGTTTGATGAATTATACCACTTGCGTTGCATAACTCCTCAAACGGGGCTACATATTCGCCTCCTCTATCGCTTCGAATCATTTTGATTTTACAACCAAGTTGATTCTCAACTTCGTTCTTATAATTTTTGAACGCTTCTATTGCTTCATCTTTACTTCTTAAAAGATAAATGTAGCAATACCTTGTGCAATCATCTATGAAAGTGATAAAGTACTTTTTACCACCTCTTGTTTGCACCATCTTTAAATCACATACGTCCGTGTGAATTAATTCAAGGGGTTTTGTGCTTCGTTCAACCGAGTGAAACGACAACTTAGTCATTTTTGCTTCAAGACAAATTTCACATTTATCTTGGGTATCCAATTCATTAGCCTTTAGTAAATCTAAATTCACTAATCTTTTAACTTGCTTTTGAAGGGTTTTTGACCTCTAAACTGAACTTAAAATTTCGAAACTTAATACACCTTTGCTGGAGATGTCGACGGAATCCAACACCACCGCTGCCGCCACCACCGCCGCCATTCCTTCAACCATGGCGACCACTGGACCTGTCAACACGTCGTCGATTCCGACGATGATGCCCACTCCCGGGCGCTATCCTTCTTCCTCAACAACCCCTTGGGAGTTCGTTAACCCCCTTGGGCTCACTGGTGGATCCACTTCGAGTGGGTCGGTTGGTTCCACTTTTAGTGGTTCCTTCGGGTCCTTTAATGGATCGAGTGCTGGGGCCTTCGGGTCTCACACGGGTGCTGGGGCCTTCGGGTCTCACACGAATGCTGGGGCCTTCGGGTCTCATGCGGGTGCTAGTCCCTTCGGGGCTGGTACGACCATGGCGGGCTCTATGCCTAACGTGAATGGTGGGGGCTCTATGCCCAACCACGTTGTTGGCTCCTTCGGGGGCAACGGAATTGGTTCCTTCCAAGGAAGTATCACCTCATTACTTTAATATATGGTTCTGAAATTGCACAAGTGGCATAATTCCAATTAAACACATTTTTTTTCTTTTATCTAGAATCTTCTATTAATTTTAAGGCATATATTGAAGTCAAAACATGTCCAAAATGCTGGAAATTTCGTGCCCTATGATTTAAACAAGATATTTTTATTTTATTTCATGTGAAAAGACGATCTTGCCCTTCTGCCGTATTCTATTTATGATTCCCGATTGAACTCCGATTTTCTTCTCATTCTCACCCACATTATACTTCTAAACTTACTTCTAATGCTACTTTAGTCCTTAATCTTTGTTACTAATTATTTTAATTTATTTCGCTCTTTTTTTTCATTATCGAATCAACTACAGATAATTCGAAATCGACAATTTTAACACAAACCTTATCTTATTTATAATCTAACTCATATATTATTTCTAATAAATAATTCTCATCACCTTTTATCCTTATAAAAATTATCAACTATTATTTATCAACTATCATTATTTCCAATATCGATTTATTCGTCGAAAGCCCTGAGTTGTCGGTTTCTTAACCTGAACCATGAATTCGTCTAGAGTCATTTTTGGGATGTTACATTACTAGTTCCTCATCTAGCCTATATAATTGTACAATCTCTTTGTGAATAATACATAAAACAATTACCCAATTCTTCAATTCTACACTCTCACTGTAAATTGTTAGATGGTTGCGCTGTTTAAATTGTCTCACTTCAATTTTCGTTCGTATGTTGCGACTCATGATTGGAATCGATTAATCAATTAGTTGTGTATGATTTTTAATTGAGTTTTTGTCTCTGCCAAATGATTTCTCTGGTTTCCCTCTTTTTTGGCGGCATTTGATTTCAATTGACGCTCTATTTGTAGAACCCGCTTGAATGAGTTCATCTAGTTTTACACACGACAGAATCCGTTGAAATCGTACAACTATGAATTTTGTAGTTGAAGCTCCTACTAATTGCATTTTGATTGACTTGTAGTGGAATTCAGTGTTATGATTACAAATTGAAGAAGAAGAGGAACGCCACGTGAGAGTGAGGTGAGATCGTGTCACGACCGCCCATACTAGGGGTACTACAAACGCGGCGATCGTGATACAACATGCAAGGATAGCCTTTTATGAAAACTTAATTAACTTAAAGGATGAAAAACTTTTTTTTTGTTTTAAAGAAGCTTAAAGTTATAATTTTACTATTAAATAAAAACGACTTATGATAAACACTTTTAAAAGAAGCAGCGGAGAAACAATAAATATTAAAACTCAATCAACTCCTAAGAAAACATTTAGTTTAAAGAGCGGGAGACATCATTTTCAAGTAACATTGTAAATACTCGTTTCAAGCCTGACACAACCAAAACATACTCAAACATAGTACGGAAAAGATTAAAGTAGTGAAACATAGTTAAAAAAAAAACATAGCAACGGAAATAAGGTTTAAAGAGAGTCAAGGATAACGTCTATGTATGAAGACACAACGCATCCTAAGGCCAACTCAACATCCTCCGCAGCATCCCGCTCAACCTGCACATAAGAAAAATAATATGCAGGGCTGAGTACTTGTTGTACTCAATGGGCTCATGCCGAAAATATTTTATATTAGTTATGTCATCCATACCAGTGATCTCGAGTTTTATATGTAGTAAGAAAATATCACGAGAACACAAAAAACATTTCAAGTCTGGCCAGGCAATTTATCTCCCTACTTTTCACATCATTCCATCAATCACAATCGTCATATCACAGTGCGACGAAAGTGTGACCACACTATTCGCCCACGAGACCGGCCGACTAGCAAGGACGACTCACGATTCTACCAGTGTACACAACCTGATAGGGTTTGCGGCCCTACTCAGACCCGAATTCGTTTCACAACACAGCCCTATAGCCTAACGGAGCAAGCTCAGACGAACTAGGCATCAGCCAACAATCTCACAAACAAAAACATGGCATGACATAACAGTTAAACCACCCTTACAACACCACGTAATATTTTCGAAAAATAAAGAGGTTTGAAAAGAAAGCCCACCTCGATTGCTTAACAACACAATTCCAACTTATGCAACTCTCGTTCCTCGAGCTCACGTATACTCAATCACCCTTGCCAACGACAACACAATCAGCTTTCCATAAACTTATGTTATCATGCATGTCCTATTGTTTCTTTTTATCGTTTCCCTTAAATTACCCATCCCATCATTCATCGACATAAGGAAAAACATGGCATAATTTTTCTCAACGTGTCACACATAATCACGTCATAGGATACTTTCCCAAATCATACATGCATCATATAGTTCATCAAACTTAGCAACAAGTGATATTTTCACATAATAACAAAACTAGGCAGAACTGCGCGGTTGGTTTGTAAAAATCACCAAAAATTCATCCGACCTCATATGAAGCTAAAATTTGGTCACAACATATTAGACACATTCAAGTTCATTCAGTTAAAGTTTCACACTAAAATCATGGCATTTGTTCAGTCAAAACATTTATACAACTCTCTAGTCGGAACATAAAAATTCTGGCAGCATTGCGCAGTTCATTTGAAAAATTCACCATAAATTCATCCGATGTCCAATGAGGCTGAACATTTTAAAAAACTCAGAAGACACTTCAAATGTTCATTTAGTTCAAGAATCACATCAAACGGAGGTCATTTGGTCGGTCAAACAGAATACGAAACTTTCTGGGCGAGAACACAAGTTTCAGGCCGAATTGCGCAGTCAACTTCAAACATTTATTAAAAATCCATTTTTCGACAAAAAGGGCTGAAATTAACACGAGACACAGAAAACACCTTGAAATTTACTCAGTAAAATTTTCACATCAAAATTTGATCGTTTGTTACGTCAATTATACATCAGAAACTGCTGTTCGAACGTCACAGATTTCAGGCTCACAAATTCGAAATTAGGGTTTCTTCCTCAATCATCCAAATACAATTTTTCATGCTTATAACACAAAATCATGCTCAAAAAGGTTCTCATAATCATGTTTGCACATAAACTCACATCATTCACCGAAGATTCAAATCAAACTTCACATAAACTCAATCAAAATCGCATAATTATCAAAGTTCTCATGCAAACACACTTTCCCACCGATTAATTTTGCGATCTATCAATCCTACACTCACTATATGCATGTAGGGTTCAAGATCAAGGATTATATGCAAAGATTGAGGGAAAGTGAATCAAATATACATTTCTTGATGAAAACGAATTGGTAGAAACAAGAATTGATGCGATTCGTCGGAGACTCTTGAAAATTAACTTCAACGGATGCAAGAACAAGGATTGAATGGATGATTTTTGGAGAGAATGTCACGACCGCACTTTAGGGTTAATAAATGCGGGCGATCGTGATTTAAAAGGACTTAATGAACAGACATAGAAGGCTAGGGTTTCAACAAGGGTTTGACCAAGAATTTAAGCTTAATAAATAAAACGACCAAGAGTATTTATGTTTAATAAATAAAAAGACTAAAGGTTTAGCATTATTCAAAAAGGTAACGAGTTTTCAAACATCCCAAATAAAACAGTTTTAGTTAAACAAAAAGTATGTAAAGAAAACATCACAGCGGAAGCATCCAAGAGAAGAGTGGTGTCATGTGTGAAGACACAACAACACTCGGAGTTTTAAAACAACCATAGTTCTCATTTTTATCCTGCTCAACACCACCAACCGCTCGTCGCCGCTCAACCTGCACATAGGGAAAACATATGCAGGGCTGAGTACTATAAAAATAATACTCAGTGCCTCATGCCGAAAACATTTTAAATAAAAGTATATGTTATCATGCCATACGTAAGTAACCATCGGGGTTGTACTTTAGAAAGGCCCGAGGCACCCAAAATATTTTCCATTGTTCAAAATAGCGACTGCGCAGTCATTTTCCCATAGACGTCAACCATATCTGCCAATACATGACAAGGAATGCGGCCGCAAACCAGGTCACTAGACCGGCCAGCCCGTACGCTAGCACACGGTCTACCATAGGTGTACACTAATCCAAGTAGGGTTTGCGGCCCTACGAGGACCCGAATTCGATTTATATAATAGTGGCAAAAAGCCACATCAGATAGGCACGTAAAAACAAATCAAGGCATGATAATCATAGTTATTTCCATCGATAAAACATTAGGACATAGTCCTTATTTAAAAGAGAGCCCACCTCGACCGTTTAGAATCTCAAGTACTGCTTTTCCTTTGTTATCACACTTCGTGCACGCGTTATCACCTTTAGATGATGTGTATTACTAATTAGTCACAAACATTGACTTAATATTATGCATGTCCCCGGCGGTTCTCTTTTCCCCATCAACATATGGAAATCACATCATAGCATACATCTTTGAATAACACATCACTTCATCATAGAGTGGTTCTTTATCCCATATATAAATCATGTATATCACTTATAACATAACAATATAGTCATCTTGTAAAGATAAAAAATCTGGCAGAACTGCGCAACTATTTTGTAAAAATCATTAAAAAGTCACCCAACTTCCGTTGGGGCTAAAACTTTACCACAATGCAGTAGACTCATCAAATAACCTCCAGTTTAAATTTCATATCTAAATACCCCTTTTTGGTCGGTCAATTCGAAAACGTAACCTACTAGTCGAGAAAACATTTTCTGGCAGAATTGCGCAGTCAACTTCAATAATTCACCAAAATTTCATATTTTGTCCAAATGGGTTGAAATTCACACAAAACATAGAATACATCATGAAGTTTACTTAGAAAAAAGAATCGAACAAAAAGGAGTTCATTTGGTCGGTCAAAAACGTGTCGGAACCTACTGTTCGAACTCACAGTTTTGCATGTTTCAACATTCGAGTTAGGGTTTTATCCCCATTCATTCAAACACACCCTTTTCATGGTTTTAACACACAAACATGCTTAAAAGAGTCCTCACTCACATGCTTTCATATAATCATACATCGTTCATCAATGATTCATTAAATCTTCATACAATTTTCATTCAAAACGCATACACATATGCGAATACAATTTCCCACCGATTAAACCCTTAGATTTGAATCCCCTACACTCACTATATGCATGAGGGAGTCAAAGAGAGTTTAGATGGAGAGGAATGAAGAATAAAGATTTGATTGTACCTTTCTTGAACGAAACAATCGGTAGAAACAAATATAACTCTTGATTCTTCAACAAACTCTTGGCAAATCGAAAGGATCTTGAGTAGAGAAGAAGAACAAGTGTGGGAGGAGTGGAGAAGAGAGAATGGCATGTGAGAGAGAGTGTGTAGGCGTGTGGTTTGTGGTGGCTAGGGTTAGGGATTTAGTTAGTCTCTATTTATAGAGTTGAATATCCCACAATTAATTGAAGATTTGGGAGAATAATCAAAATAAAGATTTGAGAGATTTGGGGGGGGGGGGTGATTGGCGTGAAATTGAGGGAGAATTAAGGAGGATTTTCGAAAATCATGGGCTATTTAATTAGCCTATGATTAAATTTGTATGTCACGGAGCAGAATAAGATTATACGGAGTAGAATAAAAATCCTCCCAAATAATATGGTAGTAGGCGTGTGATTTACTTCTCCCACAAGGAAAATAATTTCCAAATCTTTAATAAATTAAGGTAAGGAAAGATTTGCTAGGATATTCCAATTAAATCATGGAAAGAAATAATTAAGGGATCAAAATGAATAATGAATAAATTCCCTTCTCCCAAAAAGTGGGAGATTTCGAAATCTCCCTTAGAAGAATAATAGGGGTCGATTTTTATCATGAAGAAATAAGATAATTAGGCTTTGGATTTAATTTGGATAATTATCCCAAAATAAATAATTAAATCCAAGAAAAAGAATTCCACTCCAATAATTAATAGTGGTCGAAATTTTCTCCATAAAAGGGCAAGGTAATTATTTATGATCTTGATTAAATCTCACTCCCCTTAAAATATAATTTACCGCAATATACATTTCATTCCACATCAATTAATTTAAGCCACGTCATAAAATCAACGAAATTGACTCGGTCAAATCAAAATTAGGTTACCAAAGCAACCACATAATAATTCGTCATTTAATTCGTGACAATAAAAGAAAATAAATGCAAACGCCTTAAGGTTCGAAAAGTGGGGCGTCACAGAGAATGTGTGTGGGAGAGGAGAGGCTGTGAGAGAGAGAGGGAGAGAGGAGAGTGGCGAAAATTTTGAGGGAATGGGGGCTAGGGTTTAGTTTAGGTGATTATATAGTCCTAGGTTTAATCCCACAAAATTAATTAATTGTGGAGGAATAAAATAGAGGCCAATAATTAAAATCCCATAATTAAAAAGAAGGCATAACTTTCGAAATTTATGGCTGGGAATTAACAAGGAATTATTTGATATTTACTTGGAGAGAAATAGATCCACAATTTAGGAAATAAAACAATGAATATTCCATAAACAAGAGAATAAAATAAATTAAACCTCCAAGTAGGAAAAATAATGAGGGGGCCAAAAATTCAAGGAGTGTGCACAAGAAAATTATTTAAATCCTCAATTAAATAGAATAGGATTTAAATTTGGTAGTTTCTTTATAGGAAAAGACTCCCATAAATTAGGTAACAATTATAATCTCCTCTACAAAATAGAGGGGGGAGGGGGGGGGGGGGGGGGGGGGGGGGGGGGCGAAAATTGGCTAAATTAGCCACAAGGAATAATTCAACTCTTAATTTAATTTGGGTGAAGAAATAAAATGTGACATGATTTAATTGGATTTAATTAAAAAGAAGGGAATCAACAAGGCACCAATTAAATCAAGGAAAAATAATTCATCCTCCTATTAAATAGGGGATTTTTCAAAAACTCCAAAAGAATAGGTTAGAGTTCGGATTCCATGTTGTACAAATTAGGGATAATTTGGTTTGGATTTAATTTGGATAAATATCCCAAAACAATTAATTAAATCCAAGAAATGTAATACTATTTCCAAAAATTAGGAAGGGCTGAAAATTCCAATGAATTGGCTCGGAAAAATATATGCATGATCCTATTAAATTATTTCCCCACATTGGAAAATATAAAAATATCAACCACTTCATTCCACATCACCCACGATAATTATTTCACATAATTCACTTAATCGCATAGAAACAAAAGTTTCATAATTGAAATTTCAAATCAACTTATTAAATAAACATCACAAATTTTTGGGATGTTACAGATCGAGTGCCACGTCAGCTGATAAATGAGGACAACTGGATCATCTTATCTAACAACCAAGAGAGAGAAAGGGGAGGGAGATAGGGGCTTTGTGAGCTGGATATAAAGGAGAGAATGGAACAACACAGGGTCATTCATGAGAATTGTGTGAGCTTGCGAGCTGTGGTCATCGTGAGAATCCGGTGATCCGGTGATTCTCCGTTGAATGTATCGTGTTCATCTTATCATTCTTCCTTGAGTGGTTTTAGTTCTCCTATCACTGTATCTTTTGTTCTGGTATTTCAATTCCTTTTGAAGTTATGTAAACATTATGTTCCAGCCATTATCAATACTTTTCGTATCTGTTCCTTCCTCTGAGTTTGCACATTTGATTTTAGGTTAAGTTGCATCAAATCATGGATGTGGTGATCGATTGGATTTCGTTGTGTGGTTGTTAACCGAAAAAAGGATGCAACAATTGGTATCAGAGCCATCGATCCTCGGAGGGGAAAGACGGCTTGAATCACTGCAGTCCGATGCTAGAATCACAGAGAATCGATGGGAGGCTCATTGGAGTGCATGGATGTTATATTCGATACACTGAAGAAAGCAATTCTAGATCTAAGCATCTCGAGCCAAGGTCGATCGATGGAGACAACGGATGCTAGTTCCGGCAGCCGTGAATCACAGATGAGAGAAGGAGAGGTGCGCATGAATTGCAGCACCGATCATGATCCATTGGAAATAGCGGTGAATCTGTTGCAGAAAACAAAGAAAATAGAGCTATCCATTCCTCTGCCGCACAAGTGGAAGCCGACGGAGGTGAACTCTATTGACTCTAAATCACACCTTTTGAGCTTCTCTCATAACTCAACATATTATTCAGTGAGAAATTAAGCGAGAGATTTAGATCTTTCTAAAATTGTGGACGATGGTTCAATTGAGCAACTTAGTGGTGTTGTTAAGGAAGAATCGATGATGTTAGGGAAGGATGCTATTGGTAATTCTGAAGAGTTTGGGAATTATAGCAATTTTTCATTGCAATTTTGTCTTGATGCAAAGGCTAGTAGTGGAGAAATCGACCATGGCCAAGTGATGAAGGGCATTGAATTAGAGCAGAATCAACTCAAGCAAACCGAATGTCTATCTCATGCTTGACAAAATGCCCCAGTGAGGGAGCTGTCTGTGGTTTTACCTATCTCAGCCTGTTATAGCCTGTCACTGTCGTGGCTGCTCAATTGGTTTCCGAGGCCTATGGTGAAGCTGAAATTCATGGCTCAACATGATGAAGAGATGGATAAGGAGGGCAATGTGCAATGAGTTTTGGCTAAGGCAGGGAAGGACCGAATTTATGTGGTAGTATTGGAGGTGTTAGGTTGGTTATGTGATGGAGAATATGATGCGTATGCTTTCTCTAAGCTCCAAGAGTTGACAATGGCCGGTGTTCTATGGTGTGATCGTGATACACAAAGTAGTTTTGTGATAATGGAGGAATGAGAAAATGATAAATATGAAATGAAATTAGGAATTGCTAAGGATAGTGTTGATAATCTAACTGTCCATTGGAAGACATGGCCAAATTTGAGAGATGATCTCATGGAGTTAGTGGAATTGAAGGAAGAGAGTGAGGTTTTCGAAACTTTGTGATTTGGTGGATGTGTCTCTGTTCCATCTTGTGAAAGAAGACCTGAATTTTTGTGAAAGAGAAATTGGAAATTCCAAGAGCTCTTCTATGCATTTTGATGTTGATGTGTGCGAGGTTAGTTGACAAGGAGAAGACTTATTATGCCAATTTTAGTGCAAGTTTGGCAGTCAAGATTATATTGATTTTAGCCTTCAATAGCAACAATTACCTTTCGTTGAAGTGGTTGTTTGTTTTATCTACAAAGCCCATAGTGAAGGTCTTGATAGTTGATAGTTGTAAGGTCTTGAAAAGTGGTGGCATGACTAGTGGTACTAACATGCATACTCAACATGATGAAGTGATTGGTGGTAAGCTGGGGAAACAATTTGATCTTGATGTGGAGAGTGCAACGATGTGGCAATAGAGGACCATTGTTCATTTTGGGTAGATATTTGGTGTTGATGCAAGGGCTGTGGAGAGGCTAGATCATGGAAAGGTGAATGGAGTTGAATATGTGCAGGAAACTGAACATCATGTTCCTAAACACGTACCTTCCACATATTCCTAAACTCGTACCTTCCACATATTCCTAAACATCATGTTCCCCACTCTCACGTACACAAATGCCTGTCAAACATCTTTCACACCTCCTAGTCAGTAGAGTACCATCTTAAATTCCAGCCTAGATAAGTCTCAACCCAAAGCGTGGTAGCTAACCAAATCTCTCCAGAATATCACCACAATTCCCAAAGCGCATTCATCTCTGTGGGATTCGACCCTTACGTCCACTATACTAGTCAGTAGAAATGGGTTGAAGAATTATTGATACCAGGTTCAGGCATAGCTGGGGTTCCATCCTGATCAGTAGGATACATCCTGTGCTCGACACGACACCTGACACAAACCTGCTCTTTCAAAGGGCTTCTAGTGATTGAGTTGATGACATTCAACTTCTCAATGTTGGCCATTGATCACGTTAATTCTGCTGCAAAGTCAAATTACTTGTTCACTGGGCCCAAATGGTGCTGCTGCTGGAGTAGGCAGTGCTATGCAGCATGGTTTGGTGCATATCCAGGTTTAAAGAGCCTCAAGTATGTGACCAGATGGTGGCCGGTTCAGTACATTGATTTGAGATGGAGGAGATGGTGGTGGAGAATATCCATCAAGGTTTTGCTCTGTGATTCCTTGAGGACAAGGAATCTTAAGGGGGGTGGATTGTTATGATTACAAATAGAAGAAGAAGAGGAACGCCACGTGAGAGTGAGGTGGGATCGAGTGTCACGTCAGCTGATAAATGAGGACAACTGGATCAGCTAATAATGTTCCAGCCATTATCAATACATTTCGTATCAGTTCCTTCCTCTGAGTTTGCACATTTGATTTTGGGTTAAGTTGCATCAAATCATGGAGGTGGTGATCGATTGGAGTTCGTCGTGTCGTTATTACTCTGATACCGAAAAAAGGATGCAACAATCAGATGTTATTGGATGCACAGTGAGATTGCTGAAGAAATTAGGGAAATTGGAAATTAGAAATCATACGAAATGTTGGTGCTAGTTAGGTTTGATTTGTGGTCAAATTGTTTAATAAAACCACATAGAGCATGTGGAATCCAATTTGATGTATTTTGCAGTTCAGATTTTTGCAGTAGTGAATATTATGGAGTAACAAAGAAGGAAAGTAGAAAAGAAAAAGAACTATGGCAGAATTAGTATGTAATGAATACTTCCAAAATGAAAAAAGTACTCCCTCCATTTTGGATTGTCTCAAGTTACTTGAGTCATTTCTCTTTTTGGCTAAAAACAAAACATCTAATCACACTTACTTTATTATTTCTTTTACTTTACCCTTTCTTCTCTCTCTTACTTTATTCTCTCTTCTACTTTATTTAACTCATTAAGCACAACTTTCTTAAATCTCGTGCCGAAAAGAAACGCTTCAAGTAACATGGGACGTAGGGAGTAGAAAAATAGGCATATCACAGTTACTCAAAACTCCATCTCTTCCCACATTTCTCCATATAGTAAACGTCACTTCTAACATTACAGTGTATGTTTGTGGGAAAATACTTGATCTGATTTGGCTACCAAGGAATGTGTTTATGATGGAAACTAGAGTTGAGTTACTGATCCTACAAATTTGAGGAATACATAAACAACATGTGCAAATTGTGAATGAGCTCACTAATTTTATTTCGACTTGAGCTCATCAAATAACCGCTGCAGCTGTTGTTGGCTTGAGCTCGTCGTTCTCTTCTCGGCTTCAACTCAACAACACCAAGAATCCTTAATTATATTTGCTCATCAGGTCAACCTCTTCTACAAATCTGCTCGTGTTACTTTAATTGGAATCTGTGGATCTTAAAATTTTGATTAGTGTGATTTATTAGATGATTAATATTTGATATTTTGATGTCAAATTGTTTGCTACTTTCACTGACTGATGTTTGTTTTTTTGTATTGTGGTGGAAGCTTTGTGATGTGTTTATAAATGAAAGTGATGATATGTTATTAACTTCCTGATTTTGGACCTCTTCTTATGTGGTGAAACTGCTATCTAAGATGCTATATTCAACAAGCTTTTGATAGCTGATAAAATGGATCACTGGTATCTGATTGATTGTTTTGTGTAGAATCATCTAGCTCTCAGACTGCCTCGCGCTCCAGCTCAGCATGCTTTCCTTTCAGTTTCAGTTACCTAAGTGAGTTTATGAGGTAATTCAAATCAGCATGCTTCTATATTGCATTTATTCGACTACCTACTTTGCATATGATTGAGAATTTGAGATTGTCGTGTAGAAAGAAAAAGTCTAGTCTTTGAAATTCTGAATTTGATGGCTGGTGAAACAGTTGATAAATGACATGCAACTTCAAACCCTCACCCTCTTTGTTTCTAGATGACTTTTTTTGTTAAGAGTAGCTGGACTTATAGAAATCGACTTGCTGGAGTTGTACTTCTTTACATTTTCAGTTTAGGTGAATTGGTGTAATATACTATCAGTTCATGAGATCTATTTTGTCATTTGCATTGAATGCTATGAAATTTCCCCTATTATCTTTTTTGAAATTAGCATCATCCTGTGCTAAAATGGCCTTGATTTGTTCGATGAGCCGTGTGATCCCTCTTTTTGGATTTGCAATTTAGGATTTAGTGGGGTGCAACTTATATTGTTACTAAGGATGCATTCTCTTTTGGTTAGTAAGTAAGAATTACTAGTGAATTTTAGTTCATGAAGTCCTTCATTGCGTGTAGAAATGACAACACACTTATTGTAGATGACTGCACATGAAAGGACTTATATAAACTTTATTGAGCTATATGTTTCTGTATATTCATGAACCTGAACCTCATCTAGGTAGTTCAAGTGGGAGATATAGTTTACTGTTTTATTAAGCTATGGCTTTTTCAATTATTTTTATTGACATTATAAAATCTGTTAGCTTATTATCTCTTGTTAATTGTTTGCTATTGGACGTTTGTTTGTTTGTTTGATGGAAAAAGTTATGGCAAGGGCTGAAGAGTTGCATGCTAAAGGAGAAGAGAACCAGATTACAAAGCGATCTTTCTCAAGGTTTTTGGGAGGGTGAAGAAAAGGAAACAAGTCCCGGAGTTGTACAGGCGACGAGCTTGTATTTGAGGAGCTAGTAGTATTTGAACTAAATTGTGGGAGCTAGTAGTATTTGAACTAAATCATGTGATCTAATTGAATTGAAGTGTATAACAATATTTTGTATTTATGTAAATTTTAATTTCGTTATTCTATTGAATTATTTCATACTACTATGATTTGAAAAAATAAATCGTAATATTAATTTTTAAAAAAGTAATAAAAATATAATAGAAAAATATTTTGAAAAGATATTGAATTAGCGAGCATAGCGGTGCTTGCAAAAATAAGTCAGGAAAATGGAATTATTTGCATGCACAAAAGAATGCTAGCAAAGTTGAATTGCGACCACATTGAGGAAATTTGCCGCCAAAAATTGCTTGCAAAGTACTAATGCCACCACCAGATTTTGCAAGCCATTTTGCAAGCACCGATCAATGTGCTCGCAAATTTTTCAGCATGTGCTTGCTAAAGTGCTCACCAAATGGGTAGCACCTTTCTTGCTCGCAAAGTGCTTGCAAAATGACTGTTTGCAAGCATATATGAAATCTGTCTAGGGTTAGGGTTTAGGGTTCAAAACTGACTTTTTTTAATAGCATTGAGCATGTCAATTAGTTGGCTAACTATTAGATACATACCAATAAGCTAATTTTCAACTTTTAAAGATCCTACATATGCGTGGGAAACTAAAACTGTCTACTATTTCATTCCACAATTCCACTATCCAACCACAATTCCACAATTATCTCAGGAGTGTTCAGTTTCGTAGATGGATTTGGTTGGCGAAGTATTATGATGTGATATAGAAGTGGGTTCGTAGTTGTGATTGGAATTGGTTATATCTTTATAAAAAGTGGAAGGCCAAGATGATTAGTGGAATTCTTTTTTGGAGTTGGTTATAATATAAGACGAAGAAGAAACGCAACCAGGCTGCACAAACACGCATGCGAACTTGATGGAAAGCCATAAAGAGAATTGTGTGATTTTCTAGTGTTTGATTCGAAACTATTGCTTGTGTTTTAGTCGTGTTTTCTATTTCCTTTTACCTTTACTTCAAATATACGTATTATGCCAATATGTTCTACTTTGAAAAGTAAAATATGTAGTACAGGAAAATTGATGAGTAAAACTTTGGAAAATTTAAAATAAATAAACATTCCATTTTCAAATTTAAAAATACACCCACGTCAATTTTTTTGAAACATGAAGTTACAGTTTCTAGTAAATTTTCAAAATTCAAACTATAAACTAGGTTTGCATCATAAATTGTACAAACAATGTTCTTTATGGCCTCCCCAAATTAGCTTTTTACTAATTAAATTGAACCCACAATTAAATATAAGCTTATATTGGAATATTACAGTCAGCCACTAAAGAAGCAATATTGCATTACCCATCCAAATCCGAAATTACAAGTATTCCGGGTTTCCATTTGTGTGCAATTTATTTCCCGCGCTTAAGATAGAAATATCCATTAATTAATCAATGTCTGCTATGGACTTAATTAATTAACATATTATATACTCCAAAAGTGGACTTAGCAAGAAACGCTTATTTATTATTCATAGAGTAATCAAACTCCAACTAGCTAGGTTCCGAATAATAAAACCTTGTTTCGAGCTCCTCTTGTGGATGTTATCATACGAGACTCACCTCGCGCACGATTCAATATAATAGCAATCCTAGCACCGCTAGATATTAATAGCCACCACCCAAGATACCAGGATCGTTGGGTTACGAAAAACCCGCACCTATTGGTAAGTCAAAGTAGTAGATAATCAATATCGTATGCTCAATGCTAACGTACATTGATTAAGAAATTAATTATCAAGACCTCATCTTTCAGTAGATAGCATAAAGACTTGTCTTGCCGTTAGATCCAATTCAGTGCGATACCACGCCAACGTCATCTTATTTCAATAAGGCTTATAAATATGCGGACTGACATTGCAACCTTTCATGATAGGTAGTCTAGGCCTATCTAGGTTGTGAAATTCTTATTTTTCTTTGTTCAGAACTGACTGTGTTACCTTAAAGTGGACGATGCCCACAACCGGTCTACTAAAACAAAGACTTAGACTTTGTTACGTTCGCTTATACATTTAAATATGCTATAAACATCCATTAAATGTAAAACATAATAACATTATGACAAAAATAATCTGTTGCATTCATTGGAAAAGAATATATAGAGTTTTACAGTATTCAATCACTCGAAAGGTGATTTCTAGTATACAAAACCCTAACAGTTGGGACTTTCTTGTGAATTTCATCGAGAAATGAGTAGTGAAGCTTCTTTAACTGTTATTTGATGGACTCTTTGCAACTGTTAAGGTTCAAATGGTTATTCATTGGTGAATTTAACCCCTTTACCCTCTGTCCGTTAATGTCACTAGCTAAAACGACATTCCAGAATTTGTCTTGGCCATCACTCGCTTTCTATTGCCGCTTCTATGGTGTACTTACAGCTATGGATCCTAATTGATGGTGTTGATTTTCCTAGTGTGATTTCAGTGGTGTATCTGCTCTGTGGTGAGGCTCTCTTCACTATCATGCTATGTTTTCCTAGTATGAAGTGTCACTACATGTTAATGTGGTTCATGCTTGAGTTGGGAAAGGAAGAAGAGGGTGGGGATTACTGTAACATCCAAAAATTTGTGATGTTTATTTAATAAGCTGATTTGAAATTTCAATTTAGAAACTTTTGTTTCTATGCGATTAAGTGAATTATGTGAAATAATTGTTGTGGGTGATGTGGAATGAAGTGGTTGATATTTTTTTATATTTTCCAATGTGGGGAAATAAGTTAATAGGATCATACATATATTTTTCCGAGCCAATTCATTGGAATTTTCGGCCCTTCCTAATTTTTGGAAATAGTAGTACATTTCTTGGATTTAATTAATTGTTTTGAGATATTTATCCAAATTAAATCCAAACCAAATTATCCCTAATTTGTACAACATGGAATCCGAACTCTAACCTATTCTTTTGGAGTTTTCAAAAAATCCCCTATTTAATAGGAGGATGAATTATTTTTCCTTGATTTAATTGGTGCCTTATTGATTCCCTTCTTTTTAATTAAATCCAATTAAATCATGTCACATTTTATTTCTTCACCCAAATTAAATTAAGAGTTGAATTATTCCTTGTGGCTAATTAAGCCAATTTTCGGCCTCCCCTCTATTTTGTAGAGGAGATTATAATTGTTACCTAATTATGAGAGTCTTTTCCTATAAAGAAACTACCAAATTTAAATCCTGTTCTATTTAATTGAGGATTTAAATAATTTTCTTGTGCACACTCCTTGAATTTTCGGCCCCCTCATTATTTTTCCTACTTGGAGATTTAATTTATTTTGTTCCCTTGTTTATGGAATATTCATTGTTTTATTTCCTAAACTGTGGACCTATTTCTCTCCAAGTAAATACCAAATAATTCCTTGTTAATTCCCAGCCATAAATTTCGAAAATTATGCCTTCTTTTTAATTGTGGGATTTTAATTATTGGCCTCTATTTTATTCCTCCACAATTAATTAATTTTGTGGGATTAAACCTAGGACTATATAATCACCTAAACTAAACCCTAGCCCCCATTCCCTCAAAATTTTCGCCACTCTCCTCTCTCCCTCTCTCTCTCACACGCCTCTCCTCTCCCACACACATTCTCTCCAAAAATCATCCACTCAGTCCTTATTCTTGCATCCGTTGAAGTTAATTTTCAAGAGTCTCCGACAAATCACATCAATTCTTGTTTCTACCGATTCGTTTTCATCAAGAAAGGTATATTTGATTCACTTTCCCTCAATCTTTTCATATAATCCTTGTTCTTGAACCCTACATGCATATAGTGAGTGTAGGAATGATAGATCGCAAAATTAATCGGTGGGAAAGTGTGTTTGCATGAGAACTTTGATAATTATGCGATTTTGATTGAGTTTATGTGAAGCTTGATTTGAATCTTCGGTGAATGATGTGAGTTTATGTGCAAACATGATTATGAGAACCTTTTCGAGCATGATTTTGTGTTATAAGCATGAAAAATTGTATTTGGATGATTGAGGAAGAAACCCTAATTTCGAATTTGTGAGCCTGAAATCTGTGACGTTCGAACAGCAGTTTCTGAGGTGTAATTGACCTGTCAAACGAACGAATTTTGATGTTAAAATTTTACTGAGTAAATTTCAAGGTATTTTCTGTGTCTCGTGTAAATTTCAGCCCTTTTAATAAATGTTTGAAGTTGACTGCGCAATTCTGCCAGAAACTTGTGTTCTCGCCCAGAAAGTTTCGTATTCTGTTTGACCGACCAAATGACCTCCGTTTGATGTGATTCTTGAACTAAATGAACATTTGAAGTGTCTTCTGAGTCTTGTAAAACGTTCAGCCTCATTGGACATCGGATGGATTTATGGTGAATTTTTCAAATGAACTGCGCAATGCTTCCAGAATTTTTATGTTCCGACCAGAGAGTTGTATAAATGTTTTGACTGACCAGATGCCATGATCTAATGTGTTGTGACCAAATTTTAGCTTCATATGAGGTGGGATGAATATTTGGTGATTTTTACAAACCAACCGCACAGTTCTGCCAGTTTTGTTGTTATGTGAAAATATCACTTGTTGCTAAGTTTGATGAACTACATGATGCATGTATGATTTGGGAAAGTATCCTATGACGTGATTATGTGTGACACGTTGAGAAATATTATGGCATGTTTCCTTATGTCGATGAATGATGGGATGGGTAATTTAAGGGAAACGATAAAAAGGAACAATAGGACATGCATGATAACATAAGTTTATGGAAAGCTGATTGTGTTGTCGTTGACAAGGGTGATTGAGTATACGTGAGCTCGAGGAACGAGAGTCGCATAAGTTGGAATTTTGTTGTTAAGCAATCGAGGTGGGCTTTCTTTTCAAACCTCTTTATTTTTCGAAAATATTACGTGGTGTTATAAGGGTGGTTTAACTGTTATGTCATGCCATGTTTTTGTTTGTGAGTTTGTTGCCTGATGCCTAGTTCGTCTGAGCTTGCTCCGTTAGGCTATAGGGTTGTGTTGTGAAATGAATTCGGGTCTGAGTAGGGCCGCAAACCCTATCAGGCTGTGTACACTGGTGGGATCGTGAGCCGTCCATGCTAGTCGGCCGGTCTCGTGGGCGAATAGTGTGGTCACACTTTCGTCACACTGTGATATGATGATTGTGATTGATGGAATGATGTGAAAAGTGGGGAAATAAATTGTCTGGCCAGACTTGAAATGTTTTTGTGTTCTCGTGATATTTCTTACTACATATAAAACTCGAGATCACTGGTATGGATGACATAACTAATATAAAATGTTTTCGGCATGAGCCCATTGAGTACAACAAGTACTCAGCCCTGCATATTATTTTTCTTATGTGCAGGTTGAGCGGGATGTTGCGGAGGATGTTGAGTTGGCCTTAGGATGCGTTGTGTCTTCATACATAGGCGTTATCCTTGACTCTCTTTAAACCTTATTTCTGCTGCTATGTTTTTTTTAACTATGTTTCACTACTTTAATCTTTTCCGTACTATGTTTGAGTATGTTTTGGTTGTGTCAGGCTTGAAACGAGTATTTACAATGTTACTTGAAAATGATGTCTCCCGCTCTTTAAACTAAGTGTTTTCTTAGGAGTTTATTGAGTTTTAATATTTATTGTTTCTCCGCTGCTTCTTTTAAAAGTGTTTATCATAACTCGTTTTTATTTAATAGTAAAATTATAACTTTAAGCTTCTTTAAAACAAAAAAAAAAGTTTTTCATCCTCTAAATTAATTAATTTTTCAAAAAAGGCTATCCTTGCATGTTGTATCACGACCGCCGCGTTTGTAGTACCCCTAGTATGGGCGGTCGTGACAATTACCTTTCTACGTAGCTCTGATTCCTGTCTCTAACTCAGCCCTCTCTCACTCTCTAACTCACTAATTTGCAAATGATATGTGGTGTGAAGGAGGTAAGGCCGAGAAGCCATCCCTGTATATAAGGGTGTGTAACTGAAAGCTGCAGGGCTTCTGTTTAGTGCAGTAAAAAGGGTCCTCACTTTGATTGTATGTTGGCTGATCCTCCTACAGTACGGTAGGGCATGTACCCAATTATTAATTTCCGTTGCATCTTTATTTGTTACTCCATTGCAGGGACCTCAGTCTCCTTGTCCCTGGCGGCATTTTCCTGAGTTTTATACTGTTTTTCTAGCAGGTGTACAACCCTGAGTGTGGTACACTGATCCTTGCGGTTGGACCTCTGCAGGGCTGCTGTGGTTGTGGCTCCACCTTGGCTTTGTAGCGGCTGGGTATGGGTGGGGGAGTGCAGGGAAGAGCAGCCTTACCTCTGACTTGTTTAGGCAAGTTTTGGTCTTCATTCATTAAAGTGGTGTTGTCTTTTATTGTTGCTTGTCTTGTTTACGAAATACTTTAACATCTTATGTATTTCTTGTTTAGATTGTTGGTATTCGGCAGGTATGAGAGGCTGACCATCTACAGCTGTCAACGTCCTGCCTCGGCCCAACAGCCATCGACAATCGGGTCGAGAACCGGGCCTAAGGATAGGGCCGAAGTACATCCTAGAACTTTTGGATTGTAATAGAGTAGTGCCCTTCTTTCAAGTCTTCCCCTTTTTCTCAAACATGTATGCAATCATTTTATAAAGTTAGAATGTATTACTTTTCCTCCATTTTCATTATCTTACATTTTGTAAGCTAAAACATAGTTCGGTAGTAATACGTTGTATTTTATTTACTTAAGGAATAAACGGTCACATTCCCATGTTTATTCGATCCTTGAAATAAATGAGCACGTAATCACTCTTAAATCGCACTTCACTTTCTTCGTTATTCCTAGATCGTTACTCGCCATTAATCAAACAACCGAACGTAAGCCTTGTGTATTTTTAGTATTAAATATTTAAAAAAGACATTCGCTTTGCGTTCTTTAATTATTTTATAACGTTAAGGGAATTACATCGTGGTCATTACAACAAAAACACTTATTTATTATTTATGGAATAATTAAATTCCAACTGGCTAGTTTCCGAATAATAAAAACTTGTTCAAGCTCCTCTTGAGGACATTATCAAGCCGGACTCACCAGGCACGCGATTCAACATAATAGCAATTCTAACACCGCTAGATATTAATCACCACTACCCAATATATCAGGATTATTGGGTTGCGAAAAACTCGCACCATTTGATAAGTCAAAGTAGTGCATAATCAATACCGTATGCTCAATGCTAACGTATGTTGATTAAGAAATAGTTGTTTATCAAGACCTAGTCTTCCAGTAGATAGCATGAAGACATGTCTTGCTGTTAGATCCGTTCAGTGCTATACCCCACCAATGTCATCTTATTTCAGTAAGGCTTAGAAATAATCGGACTGACATTGCAACCTTTCGCGATAGGTAGCCAAAGCCTATCTAGGTTGCGAAATTCTTCTTTCTCTTTTGCAAAGCATTGCATAGATCTGACTGTAGTTACCTTAAAGTGAACGACGCCCACAACCAGTCTACTAAGCAAAAGACTTAGACTTTGTTTACTTCTTATGCATTTAAATGTTCGTAAAACATCTTATAAATGTACAAGCAAACACAATGTAATAATAATGGTGATTCTATTCGTTCGTAACTGCTAGAATAATACCGAATCAGGTTAAAAGTGGATTGTAGAGTTTTTCGTATACAAGCAAGATTCTATTCGTGTTCATTCATGCTCGAAACATGCTTTTCAGTATACCAAATCTAACAATCTCCCACTTATACTCAAAACATGTTTTCGAGTATACCCACTGCCAAAAACTCTCCCACTTATACTCAAAGCAGGTCTTGGTGCTAGATATATCGAACTACCATTAATTTCACATCATGTTGAAACATGTTTCCACAAAGGCATTTTCTGTGAAAAAATCTACGTAGTTGTTCTCTGATCATATCTTTACCACCATAATGTCTTTGTTGCATACTTGATCATTAATTAATTTCATCTCTCTATGTGATTGCTTAGCTTATGATCTTGTATGTCCCTTGAGTTAGCCTTCGCTAGAGTAATTAAAAATAATACTCATAGACATACTCAAACTTACGATCAAATTTATTAGGAAGATACTCCTAAGGTAAACACATATTATGAGGATGACTTACTCGATCACTGATTAGTAACAAAACTAAGTCAGTGTAACCCCAAGGACATTACATGAATGACTGGTAAACTAGAATATAGCGATTAGTCTTTCTCAAGCACTATGATATATTCTTTACCTCAATCAAAGTCCTTTGCCATGGTTAATATGATATACACTTGCTATGCATAAGCACAACAAATATCAAACTTAGTACACATCATAGCACACATGAGACATCTATCTTTAAAACTAGTCTCATAATTCTTGATCTCACTAAGCGTCAAACGACACTTGACTAGTGACAAGATAATTCCATCTTGAAAGGTATAAACTTTTCATGGAATTTCTAATGCTAAAATGTTCCAAACAATGTATAGATATATGATTCCTACGAGAATCTCAACATTCTTTCTAGCAATCTTAAAAGAACTTAGATGCTAAGAATGTAATTAGTTTCTCTCAAATCCTTTATCTTAAACTGGGTAGACAACCAGTTTCCCACGCTAGATGTCAATCTTAGTTGTTTGCTACTTTGTAGATTTAATCATCGTAGAGTACCATCAATACCATATTTAATGCATTTTCAACTTACTTGTGCTTATAGCACTCTTAAGGGCACAAGTCAAATTTCAAACATTTGACAATTTGTTAAAACACGTATATTCTGGTTTAGATGCTTGCCTAAGACCAATAAAGTCTCTGTAAGCTTCTAATCATGTGTTTCTGGCCCTTTATTACATACCTATTAGGATGTTCTATGTAGATGATCTCCTCAAGACTTCTATTTATAGAAGGTTGTCTCGACAATCATATTATATACATTCTAATTTATATAAGTTCTAATAGACAATAGGATCGAATAAATCATGGCACAACGACAGTGAGAAAAACGTTCTCTTTGGGTATAGCCCACTGTCATTGTCTAGCCCTTTTGAGATCCACATTTACACTTGCAAATTTACTAGCTCCCACTGACTGACACAACCTATAGGTAGTATTTGCAAGTCTTGTAAAATATGTTGTCTATATTAGATTGTAGTTTGGAATCTATTACCTTTTGAAGGACGAATATCCAAATAAACTAATGCTACATTGTAGTTAAAGGGATTATGCTCAAGTTAATCTAAGACTGAGTCTTACAACTCTCTTAGACCCATGAACTTGTTATGTTCCTTAGAAACGCTCCCACTACGATTTGGTTCTTACAATCTCATGTACTAAAGTTGATCTAATTACTGCACAAGTTTCTAATGGTATGCCTTCTTGGTAATGTGGAAAATCCGATATCTCTCTGTATCTTGAGAGTTATCACGATGTTAGACTTTTAGTTCTTTTCTTGATCTTCATACAAGAATTCTATCTGTGAAGATTACAGAACTTATATCCTTATATCATTAGGGACAACCATAAAACATACCTCTTTACGCAACTCCAATTACTTGGACACCTTTCCAACACGTGTTGGAACAACATTACACATTGAGATGTGCTAGACTAGAGTCACTCTAGTCTACAACTCGTGTTGTATAGAAGGTATTGATATTGATAGTTTCTTTAAGGTGTATCTCGTTATATCTAACGTTTATCCCATCAATGATAAAATTTTAATGAGTATAACTCATCACTTAATCAAACTTGTCTTAGAAAGACTTCGATTCCTTCTTATATAACTATCCCATTCTTAAGAAGAATGCTTGGAATTGTCAATGGAGATTAGACTCTCACTACTGATCATAACCATTCGCTTGTCTCCTTATTGTGTAAACCATTGAGGCTCGTTAGTCTTTCTTTGTTGCGCTTCTGTAAGTTTTCTGAATCTCTTGATAAATCAAATTATTCTAACTTACAATGCATCAAACAGACATTCTCAACTCTTAAGCTATTTAACAAAATGTTAAAATCTTGATAATTTAGATCAGTTTGAATAATTGCTAAGTATTTTCTTGGCCTTAAAACTAAGAGCCATAAATACTTATCGTTCATTGCTTTAAGAAGTTGATGTGTTGTTTAATACTCAATCTTGTTGCACTTATATTGCTTTAATACTATGATGTCTTAAGCATCAACCATAAAACAATAATTGAGCATTAATAGCTCTCACTGCAACAAATGCCTAACTGGATTAAGATCTCTTACTTAGAAGTTGCATTGTCATGTAAGTCATTGTCCTTTTTAAATGAGGTCAATCCAACTTACAAAGCATCTTCACTTCGCTATTAAACAAACATTGATGACAATTCAGGCTCCCTGATTTCCATATCTAGTCTTTTGTTCAAGTGTACTAGGACTTAGGAAAAGTGCAGCCTTTATGAATTGGTCATCTATCATGTTCCTTTCCTCTAATAGTAATATAACGACTATCATTCTGAAGGTTTTCTACCTTTCAGTTAAACATACTTGTAGTCATTTCTTATTATTATAGGCGATGACTTGAGTCAGATAACTATTTGAGTGATCAAAAGATTCCTCAAAACATTTTGTTACTACAGGATATTCCAATCGAATCATCTTGACAGATCCTATTGATATCCATCTTTCATCGTCATTGACCAAGACTTCTCTCACTACTTGAAGGAAAATAGCTTGACCTTATTCATTAAAGAACTTGTCAAGTACATGCATAATGCATTCTCGAACATTCTTTGTGGAATTATGTCGAGGAAATGAAGGACATGAATCATTGAGAATAAACTTCAAGTTTTCAGCGATGAGAATCTTATCCATTTACGTTTCCAGTTTACATAATTTTGGCATTCGAGTTTATTTTCTTTAAGGATCGCAGAAAAAATATTGAATGACATAATGAATATTTGGCAAATAAACTTATTATCACATACTTATGCTCAATACATAATTGCAAATAACCGCAAAACAATTATGTATCTTGCAACTGTAAAATCGAAAATAGGTATCCTCCATAAGAGGTCAATACTCATTCACAACTTTAACATTTTTACTGGTCAAAACACCGACGAATAGTCCAGAGACCACATAATGGCATGGCCGCCTAATGTTACCTAAGCACGACCATCAGATTTCGCATTACAGAATTTTATTTGTACAACACACTCCCATAACAATGCTCATGTGTTGATAATAAAATCAAACTATCTCATAAATTCTGTTTGAACATCTGAAACATGCAATTTCTTAGGATTATTGTCCTCACGTAATGGGTGGCGATAATATTAGAAATCACTTTCTAGTCCATATTATTTATTATTGAGAAGTCTGTCTCTATGTACTTGCTATTTCGTAGGATTATTGTCCCCACATAATGGGTGGCGATAATATTAGAAACTAGCTTCATAAATTGATAAACCAATCGATGGAGACCATATACAACGCACTGTTTTAATTATCGCTTAGATATTTTATATGATTTTTGTATAATTATCACAAAAGGAGATAAAACAGATAATCCACTTAAAATAGACACATACCAAATAAACAGATAATTCTATTTATTGCATGACATTTAAACATACTAGATAATTAGCGACAATTATTTAATCTAGTTAAGGAATATACAATTAAATAATTAAGTTTTATCTTGGATAATATTTATCCAAATTCATTTAGAATTCATCAAGATAGAGCTAACTATCTAAATCCATTTAGGATTATTCTAGATTTTATATTAATAAAATCAAATTCTACAATTCAAGATAACGTTGATCTAGGATTATCATTATTTAAATCGTACAAGGATATTACTCGATAGAAACAACTCCATCATAATCCATAAGATAAAAATAAAATCCTATCAACTAAGTTTATAAAAATCTTAATTCTATTTAGAATAGACATCTAGAATATATAAAACATTACTTAGGATTTCTTAGATATATAAATTTGTCTAAATCCACTTAAATGAGGATTTTCTTATATATCCTGTTTATCCTAATCTATCTAGGATATAAATCTAAAGGATAAGGATAACTTGGATTAAATGCTTATTCGAATTCATTTAGGATTTGTCTTAATAGAATTAAATCTACTCAAATCCATAGGATAAAATAAATTAATATTAATATTAGTGCTAATCCATCTAGGATTTAACTTGGAGTAAATCCATATAAATCCATAGAATTAGATAATATTATATTATCACTATTCAAATCCATCTAGAACTCATATACGAATAAATCCATATAAATTCATAGGATAAGAATAAAACATTATATTATTATCCAAATCCATCTAGAACTAATATATGAATAAATCCATATAAATTCATAGGATAAGAATAAAATAATATTATCATTATATAAACCCAACTAGGATTCGTCTATGAATAAATCCATATAAATCCATAGGATATAGATAAAAACTATATTATAATTTTCCTAATTTAACTAGGGTTCATCTAGGAATAAAATCTATATAAATCCATAAAATAAAGAAAGAATCTAATTAATCCATGATTTAATTCATAATTTAATCTTATACAATACATAAAATCCACAAAAGATATATTCAAATCTTATTTCCAAATTAATCTTGAATTATTTCCAAAATTGGATCCAAGGAAAAACCCTAATCAATTTTTGGAAAGCGAAGTCACGGAACGAGGCCAAGCGACGTAGAACTCGAGTATGGGAAACTGCCCGCAAAGGGCTCCCACTCGAATCACAGCCGCTGCTCTCCGTAGCTGCCGGCGTCGCTCATGGCAGACCGCCATCCTCGGCTGCTGGAGTGCGTCATCGTCGGATCGCTGGCGCTGCACTGCGGGATACCGACGCTGCTGTCGCTGCGTCGTTGCACCCGCCGCTGCCCGATCACCGCTGCTGCTGCTGCCTCTTTTCCCCACTGCCGCGTCGCAGCCACTGCTCCGTCGCTGCTGCACGCACGCCGCTGTTCGTGTCGCACAGACTGCCCAGCCTGAAGGCTTGGGCTGCCGCTGCATCACAGCGAACACGCTGCTGCAACCATCGACATGGCGATTTCCGACCGAATAGTGCCCCAATGCATTAAAATATTGAGTCGCATTGATTCACGGTACCAATTTGATTTAGCATTAATCAAATCATTAACACAATGCAATGATTACAAAATATAAACATTAGTAATCACATATCGACGACATTCACGCAATCCATTCTAATTGAATAAGGAATTAGCGTAAAGAACATATATTCTCCGTCAAATGTGTACCACACGTTAATCAGACTCATGCATTCAATCAATTCACGTAACATGAAATTAATCCGCATAATCAGAGCCAAAAATTCATGCTTAAAGAAAGTAAATCCTAAACATGATTTCTACGGTTTAGAGTTACCAATTTGATTCTCCAAATAATCGTCGATTGCTCGCGCCTTCTACACGATGATCTTCAATACTAGACCACGGATCTTCCGACTGGTTCCCGAACTGTATCTCGATATCAGGGTGGGCTAATCTTATCAAAATACTAGGACTCGAATAAAGAAGACAGAAAATTCCTCACGTAGGAGGAGCTGAAAATCTCACGGAGGAAAGCTGAAAATTTCGAGCTCCTCTACTAATTAGAGAGGAACGAAAATTTCACAATGAAATTAAATTATATTTTGTCTCATTTATTCTCCTATTCATATTAAATTCATATTGGGTCCAGTCAGAGATCTATGGAAGGTTTTGGATATGGCCTCTTCCAATTAGCTTTTTACTAATTAAATTGAACCCACAATTTAATGCAAGCTTATATTGAAATATTACGAGCAGCCACTACAAAAGTAATATTGCATTGCCCATCCAAATCTGAAATTATAAGTAATCCGGGCTTCCGTTTTGTGTGTCGTTTATTTCCCGCGCATAAGACAGAAATGTCCATTAATTAATTAATGTCTGGTATGGACTTAATTAATTAACATCTTATTAATTACAAGAGTGGACTTAGCAAAAAATACTTATTTATTATTCATTGAATAATTAAATTCCAACTGGCCAGTTTCCGAATAATAAAACTCTGTTCAAGCTCCTCTTGAGGACATTATCAAGCCAGACTCACCAGGCGCATGATTCAACATAATAGCAATCCTAGCACCGCTAGATATCAATCACCACTACCCAATATATCAGGATTATTGGGTTGCGAAAAACCCGCACCATTTGATAAGTCAAAGTAGTGCATAATCAATACCGTATGCTCAATGCTGACGTATGTTGATTAAGAAATAGTTGTTTATCAAGACCTAGTCTTCCAGTAGATAGCATGAAGACATGTCTTGTTGTTAGATTCGTTCAGTGCTATACCAATGCAACCTTTCGCGATAGGTAGCCAAAGCCTATCCAGGTTGTGAAATTCCTCTTTCTCTTTTGCAAATCATTGCTCTGACTGTAGTTCCCTTAAAGTGGACGACGCCCACAACAGTCTACTAAGCAAAAGACTTAGATTTTTTTTACTTCTTATGCATTTAAATGTTCGTAAAACATCTTATAAATGCACAAGCAAACACAATAATACCAAATCGGGTTAAAAATGAATTGTAGAGTTTTTCATATACAAGCTAAATTCTATCCGTGCTCATTCGTGCTCGAAACATGCTTTTCAGTATACCAAACCTAACACCTACCATGGAGCGTGATCAGAAAGACAATCTAGAGATAGGTTCAATCTATGCCCACTCTGTGAATGAGCCGACATCTGCCATATCTGTCACTCAGGGGCAGGAAGCGGTATATGTGAACCCAAAGGTGCTGGCCATCTTACCGACCTTTTAGAGAACCATTGAGGAGAAACCGATTGAATTTCTTCGTGAGTTCGACAAAATTTGCAGAGTGCAGAAAAGACCAGAGGGGTCAAGTGAGGAGGATCTCAAACTGAGCGAAGCAGATGCCTGGTTTATAGGATTGGAACCCAACAGCATCAAGACGTGGTTAGAATTCAAAATGGAGTTCCTAAACCAATTCATTCCAGCAGCAAAAACAAATGCACTCCGAAGGGAAATCAGAGAGGCTACCCAAGAATATGGCAAGCGCTTGAGCAAGTACTGGCACAGTTACCAAGGTTATCTGGATACATGCCCAAATCACAACCTGATGGAAGTGGAGATCTACTCAAAGTTCTACGACGGAATGGATGCAAAGAGCAAAGACATAGTGAACTCATCAAGCGGGGGAAGTTTCTACAAACTAAGGCTGAGTAAGGCCAAGATTGTCCTGGAAAAGCTTCTAAACGCAAAAAGAGAGTACGATGATACATCAGTGGCCCCAGTGCAAGAAAAAGTGAAGAGTACTCCCACAGAGGACAAGGGCGATCTACTGAAGAGCTGGATTGACAAGCTAGAGGAAACCCTCCAGTCAGTGATCGAGTCGAGATACCATCCAACCGTTCCCATCCAAACCCACTTCCAGACTGATCAAGTGAACCACCCCCAAGAACACAGGGGAGGTCTGAAGTTCGAATGGAAACTGGAACCCTGGAAGTCAAGCAGAGGTGTACCAACAGGAATACCCACACTGTGGAGAATGGAACTGGGCAGAAGAGTACCCACCTTTCCCGTACCATACAGAACCCTATCCAACCTCCACCCAAACACCCTCTTGGCAAATGGGATATCCACGCCACCAACCTTACACTGAATTGGCAAACTCATAACACTCCTTATTCCCAAGACCAAACTTATCCTTATCAACATCAATGTCAACCTCAACCTCAACAGAGTTCTGAACCACCCTTGAACGAGAATCGACATGCAGAATCTGCAGGTGGAATGAGTGAGGGGTGGAACGCATCACAACAAAACATGAGGAGCTGCACGAGGTCAAACGATGCATTGGTGACGGAAATGCAGCGCACTTATGATGAACAGAAATCCAACATGGATGACATGATCAGGCAGGTCGCTCAATTGACCGAAATGATGAAGGAGCTACAAGAAAACAGAGCAAGGTCTGAGGTGAATGAGAACAAAGAAAAGGAGGAAGGTGTGAGTGAAGCCGAAGAAGAAAAACCAGCAAATGCGGAGGAAAAGTTAGAGGCACTACCGGAGAGACAAAGGAAAGTAGAAACTATTGAGATAGAATTAGCTGAGACAGAGACACGAACCGAAAAGGAGTCGATTACCACACCTCCTGATGAAGAAGCACTACACAAAACTTTATAGGAGGAAAATGATGAGCCTCAAAAGAAAGAAGATGGAGCCATCAAGCATGGTATGGAAGTCGACAATACACTATTCTATCTCCAGTAAGAGAAAGTACATGTGCTAGGTGAGATGGTGGAAGAATTCACAACTTTAGTGGATGGAGAAAATGCACCGGCAGAGAGACCACCTCTAGTGATCGATAAGTCTGAAGGGTGTTGCTATGAAGAGGAAGAACCAGGACTGGAGGAAGAAAGATCGAGAAGAAAAGCTGCAAGATCTATCTACTGAGTGCAGCTACAACCATGGTCGGAACCGCTTAGGATGGAAAAACCTCCTAACCCTGGATTACGTCCTAAGGAGAATAAGAAAGTTCAGGGGACGTACAAGAATCACAAGAAAAAGCGGGGTATCACGTTGGTGATGTGTCTTTAGAAAATTGGTGGATGGATAAGAGAAAAGTTAATTGAGTATCTCCAGTTGATGATCATGTACAAATATGATTAACTGGGCAGAGTGTACTACTTCTCAAGTTTTGGTGGAAATCGAAGTAGGTCAAATTCAGAAGAGCAAGTGTAAAATTGCAACTCAAGTGATCGACCACATCCTAGGAGCTGCAAAGTTTCAGGGAGTATCCTACTCTATAACTTTCTTTTTGATAATCCACATAAAAAGGGAAATGGGAAATAAATCAGCAGTATGTGTAGCCAGCATGCTTAGCCTGATCAGTTAAATAAGTGCTTGTTGGGCAATTCTCGGAAATTTACTTGTTCAGTTGAGAACATGAGCAATTGATCAAGTATATCTCGAAAATTACCCACAACCTTGAATAAATGTTTATATTTTTACTCATCGCTTTTTAAGAAAATTTTCAAAATAAAAAGATGGTTTTTTAGAAAATAGCAAAAATATTTTCAAAAGTTTTGGACGCACCTGGTAGGAATTTAAATGAAAATCAATCTTGAAGATTTTCTACCAGTGTTTCACGAAACATTTTAATTTTACCTTATTCGAAGCACGGTTTTAGCAATTAAGTGAAAAAGAAAATTACTGTGGCTTTTGTCTTTTAACCAGGAGAAAGCTAAAAGAGAAAAAAAATAAAAGGAATATTATAAATCCTCAAAAAAATAAAATTACTGACGTCACGGAGATCGTTTCACCTTCCTCCGTTGATATCTAAATGTACTTCCTCCCGTCTTTTCATATCTCAGCAAAGAAATTAGACTGCCTACCCTCAAAGAAAAAGAACAAAAATCAAACTGCAAAGTAACTTTTCAACAAAAAGAAAAAAATGGACAAACCTTCCCCCTCCGGTATACCACAGAAGCCCACCACCAAACGTCGAGTTCGGTTGATTCCTACAACTCCCCGACCGGAGGGTACAACGCCTCCAACTACACAGCCAGTACAGATTATGAATGTGGGTGCATCACAACCGCCGGAGACGTCCGCTGGCAACTTGTACTCCGATATCATCAGAGAGGCGACGACCAAATTAAGGAATTTCGAAACCACTGCGGGGGAGGAAAGCTCCAGTGAAAGCTTGAGCGAGGCTGCAATCCAATAAGGAACCCAGACTAGCACTACATCGTTGTCTTCACTCTGATTCAGCACAGACGATGAAGAGGAAGCGGAGGAAAGCCGGAGGAGAAAGAAACCGGGTCGGACATTTGAAGAAATCACGGCTGAAGTAATTCGGGAGTTGCGAGAAGCCGAAGTGAGAGAGGAAGAAGGATCAAAGGACAAGCAGGAGGCTGAGGAGCCACTCCGAATTCCTGTAGAGGAGGCAAACAGGGCACCCCAGGAGGATCCGATTAGGGAGATTCTCGACCTGACAGAGATAGATGACGATGGGGTAGCTGCGTCTGCTGACTACAGGAGCCAAATGGAAGACACGGTGAATTTACTAGTAGTAGAGAATGCTGAGCAAAATGCTATGCTGGAGGCACAAAGGGAGCAGATGACCAAAATGGTCAACTTGGTGGATAGAGTCATCTCTTGGATGAACAGGGAGACTCAATCATCCAACCGACCCTCACCAGCAGTCTCAGCAGCTGGACGCAGTGTACCTCGGCAGAATGTGCCGGACACTAATCTCGCAGGAACATCGAGGAAAATGAAGCTAACCACCCTCTGCAGAGCCTGATTCATCTGCAGCAAAGAGGACCAGGCACTCTGGCTCCCACGGGAGCCAGAAAAAGAAATAAACCAGCTGAACCTAGTAAACTTTAATTTTGGTTCAATTTAAGCCCTCTGTTGGGTCTAAGTGTGAGAAGTTTCTTTGTGATAAACGGTGACCTATAACTCATTAGAGAAGTTCTGCATATGTTTCTGCTATCATATTTGTATGCCCCTGCCAGTTTATTTGTTTTTCCTGCTAATCTGTTATATGTTTGTGTATATTATGTCATTCCCACACTTAGCCCATTGCATGGTCTAACTGTGAGAAGTTTTTGTTAAAAAGATATGTTTTATGTATTTTGATTTTCTGTCTGATCATCTCACACTTAGCCCACTGTTTGGTCTAAGTGTGAGAAGTTTGTTTTCTCTATTTTTGAAACCAACCATCTTGTTTTCCACTTCATCAAGTCACTTGGGGACAAGCTGTAATAAAGTGGGAGGGGGGAAACAGTTGGTGTAGTTAGTGTCAAAGTTGTGTTTAGTTTAGCTAGAAGTTTTCTGTTAGGTGTTTTGCTTTATGTGTTTTTTTTAAATAAGAACTGGTTTAAGAAAATAAAGGCAAGATTCTCTTAGTAAGAGTGATTGAAGAAATGATACATGTTATTTTGTGAGATTCCCCTCTTTAATAAACCAAAATCTGCTTGGAAGATGTAAGGAAGATAGAAGTAGCTTTAATCTAATCCTTCTGTGAAGCCCTCTAAAATGTGAGTTAGAAGCCAAAGTAGAACACTTTCTACTAAAATGAGAAAAAATAGAGAGGCTACCACTGATGCTTATGGGGAAATGACATAGGCTAGGAAGGACTAAAGGCAATAGGAATAACCAGTTGAGCCAAATTCATTCGAACTAGATGAACCTGACTCATTGTAAAGGCACCCCCTAGTTACACCTTTTTTAGCCTGAAAAATGATCATCCTTTCTTTGGAAACCCTGGCCTTCATGTCATGTGAACAAGATAGGCTGGGGCAACTCACCATCTGGGATAGGAAATAGTTTGTGAAACATGGAAGTATAAGACAGGAAGATAGAAAGAAAACGGGCACGAAACATTGTAACCTGACCTAGAACAAAAAACAGAAAAAAATATTAGAAAATGGGCAGGAAGAATGTATAACCTGACCCACAAAAAAATAGGGAAATAGAAAATAGAATAGAAGGGCAGGAAATGATGTAACCTGACCCTATGAAAAGTTAGAAAAATAAGGTCAAAATGGCCAGGGGTAGTTCCAAAGTTTCAGATTGTACATAGGAAGGTTGCTCTAGTTTTGTCTCTATGTTCACATGTCCTTCACACTTCTACATACATTATGAACTTAGAACCCATAGGACCCTCACCTATATACACTACAACCCATTGCCCCATTGCAATCTAAATAAAGACCTTAAGGATCTAGCTTCTGTCAATAGAACTCTAGCATCAATCGTATGACAAAATGAATGAGAGAATGGTCCTAACAATTCTGGTGAAGATTGAGTGACCGAGTAAATCCAACAGTTAAAAACATATAAGCTATCTTTTTTTTAAGATAGAAGCTATCTTGACAAACGGACAAGCATGATTAGGTAGAAGAGGGGAGGGAATGAAATTTGTGACTGTAGTCGATTGGATTGACCTTAAGCTTGCGGGGACATTTGCCAAACAACATAAACCAGTTCTATCCTTTATGTCTTCTATTTTTGTTTGTCAATGTGTTTAGTTACTTCTGTGTTTTTCCTTTTTTAGGTCTTTTAAGTTTTGTTTTTGTTTTATGTAGCTTTTTAAATAAGAATCATGCATTGAAACTTGTCTCTTTTCTTTTTCTTTTCTTTCATACTTGAGGACAAGTATAGGTTAAGTGTGAGCAGTTTGATGAGGCTCGTTCCATGCATGTGTTCTGTGGCAAAACTGCACTTAAATCCATGAACTAACGTCTATTTTTGAGCCAGGTGTGTGTGAAATCCACCATTTTCAAAAGAAAGAACAAATCAGTAGGGCGGAAGCACGAATCAAGAAAAGAAGGCAAAATTGCGGCATTGAGTTGATCAAGTCAAAAATCAAACGGAGCCAGTAGGAGTTATGCATTGGGAGATAGAGCTAAAGACCCCACCAGCAATTGTGAAGGGCATGAACGACATTTCAGAGAGGATGGTACTCTAGGGATCAGAGCCCTATGCCTCTCTATATATAAGGAAGTCCAACACAAGAAAAAAGAAGTCCCAGCCGTAGTTAGAAGGGGGTCTCATAAGCTTTCTTAGTTAGAATATCTTTAGGGATTTAGCTCTCTCATAGAGCTGAAATCGAAGCTCTTGCACTTCATCTTCTTGATTTTGTCGCACACACACACTTGGTCCTAGCTTAGTTTAGTTTTAATGGTAGTTTGGTGGTAGTTTCTTGCATTTTCAGTTTTCGGTTATGTTATTCCACTCCGATAAGGGGTGATGAAATAATTTACTACTCTCATAGTTCATTTTTAGTTTGCTTTTGATGTTAATGACCCTTGATGTTTTTGATTTAGTCAATTTGAAGTTATGCTTTCGTTTTCAGTTGATGTGTTATGTTTTTCATGCATGATGTCTCTAATCTGTTCTCGGTTCATTTTTATGTTGCATGTCTTAGCTTCAAAATGTCTTGTTCTGTTTTTATTTGGTCAGATATAGTGTTTTATGTTTGAGAGTTCTTAGGATGTTTAGATCTAGCAGTTTAACTTTCGTTTCTGCATGATTATGAGTTAGTTTTCTTGTTTACGTAGTTGTAGCTTAGATTTTAGGAGTAGATTTAATTTTATAAATTGTTATGATGTTTCGTCCTCCATAACTTTTCAGATTTGTTCTTTACTCTGCTTTCCATGTTGATTTTGTGAAGAAGATGAAGTTGTTAGAAAAGTTTTACTTGCAGGGGACTGACTGTCACGACCGCATTTTCTAAGGATAGAAAACACGGTTGATCGCGACTAATGGGGGAATTAAGAAGCGGGGAAGAAGGGGGAAAACAATCAAGGGGTACGACATGTAGATCAAAAAATGAAACTTTATTACCAAATTATAGTCTGAAATCACGAAGCAACAAGGTTCGTAGGAAAAATAGTCCAACAGAATAAAGATAACATCAGAGTTCTAAAACTTGACGTAGCGAAAGCATTTGAGAGTTAGCTACTACTATGTATGAAGACACAATAGCAACCGGAACGTTTATTGAATATGGTCTCGGTCCAATGCTCAACATCCTCCGTCTCCCGTCCACGCTCAACCTGCACATAGGGAAAACATATGCAGGGGCTGAGTACTTGATGCACTCAGTGAACTCATGCCCAATAAAGTTATGTCAAGCCACCATTGAGTGAAACTCGGGTTTTACTTTAAAAATGCCGAGAAACACTAAAATCATTTCCATAAAAAGGTGCATGCGCATGCAAACATCATCATTATCCCCCATCATGTACCATATCTGAACCATCATGTGAAACAAGAATGTGGCCACAAACTCGATCACTGGACCGGCCGACCCAAAGGATGGCTCACGATCCCCATCAGTGCACTAGTCTAAGTAGGGACTCACTCCCTAGTCAGACCCGAATTCGTTAACCATCAAAGTCTAGTAGGACATTATCCTAATATACAATCAGATAGGCAATTCAAAACATAAAATACGGCATGACATAACATTCAAACCACCCTTATCTCTCTATAAACATATCATTGCAAATAAAAGAGTTTATGTAATAGAGACCACCTCAAAAGCTTAGAATTCCCATAACAGCTTCTCGTTCCGACTTTAGCGGCCGTGCGAACCACCTTTTCAGAAAATACATAAAGTTCACATCAAATCTCGGTAACGAAGACATTTAGAATGCATGCACTCTAATTAAAGTCTTTTATTTTATTTTCTCGGTTTTCGTGCATTTTCGATTATTCGGCGGCCGTCCCAAGGCGTCGCGTGCGACGCCGGTCGGCCGCTTACGCCCATTCTTTCCTCCGTTGGCTCCTCGCATTTTTCCATGACTTCGAAATAAATTTCTTAAAATTTATTTAAGCGTATAATTAAATTATCGCAATTATTTTCCTTCGCATTTATTTTATTTCGTACTTGGGATAATATTATTCGCCTTTCGAAATACTCCGGGATCTAATTAAATCATTCTTTACGATTAAATTATCGCCCCAACATCAAATTATTTCCCCACCTTATATCTCCATTTTAATTAAGAAGCCCCAAATGAAATAAGAGAGGGCCCAACTTAAATAAACCTCCAATTAAAATTAAAAAGCCCAAATGACAAAGGCCCAAATCCCTTTTTCCTCCACCATTTTACACGTCTCTCTCATCTTCTTCTCTCTCTCTCTTCTCCTCTTCCTCTTTTCTTCTTCATTTAAAATTTCCGCCGCCGCCTGCCCGGTGAGAGGAGTGCTACCGCCGAGCGTCGCTCAGCGTCGTTGTACTCCCGATGTCGCCTTCGATCCGTCAGCGTCGCCGTCGTGGTGGGGGTCCAGCCGCTGGCTTACTCAGCCGCTGCACAGTGCCGTCGGGGCTGTTCCGTCCCTGCTGCTGTTCGCCAACGGGAGCTGCTACCACGGGGGAAAGGTGCCGCTGCTGTCACCGGCCGCTCGCTGCTGGAGTCGTCGGGAGCACTGCTGTCCGCCGCTGCCGGCGCCTCCCTCCTCTTCCGGCAGCTTCCTCTTCCCCGGAAATACTCCGAACTACCTCAATTCAACCCGCAAGTTATGTTTTCAACACAAAGTTAAGTTCTTTCATGTGTTTGGTTAAGCACGACGATGTTCAATTAGTTCTTTGTTGTTAAGTTGTTGGAATTGTTTATGAGAGTGGATGTATGAACAACATATATGAATAGCTACTAGAATTTCATGCTTTGTGATTGAAAAGGGGATTATACCTCAAGAATTTGAACTTGGTGGTGGTTGAAAAAAAATGGAAGCAATTTCTTCTTCTCCCCTTCCTCTTCTCGGCTCTCTCGGCTCCCTCTCTTTCTCTCAATTTGCTTGTTGTAAAAAAAATGTATTGTGAAGTGAGAGGGTGGATGTGTTAAATGGTGTGTCTTTTGGTTGTAGGTATGAATGAGGAAGGTGGATGGATGGAAGATGGAAGAGTTAGAAATGGAGGGTCTCCATGGTGAAGAAACCGTCGACCATGGGGGAGAAGAAGGAGAAGAGAAAAAGTTCTTGGGCTTGTTCCCACATTTTGGAATGAATTGGGCTCCCGTTTGATTTAATTGATTTGGGCTTATTTAGTTGCAAGCCCAATTTGTATAATTATTTAGTTGTTAGGCTTTTTGATTGTTATGGCCCAAGGCCATTCTATATAAACAGTTGGACTCCCATTTTATTTGAGAAGCCCAAGTATAAAAATACTTTGCATTCTCGCATTTCTTCAACTAATTAAAATTCGCGGAAACTTTATTTAATTCGTTATCTTATCTTCACAACGATTAAAATCGTCCAACGCAACCACTTATATTTGGTGTAGTTCCAAATGTAAATTCCTCGACCATTCCTCAATTTATGCGCGCCAAGCACTATAAAAAGTGCGGGCGTTACATTCTACCCACCTTAACAGAAATTTCGTCCCGAAATTTGCTCATCTCTAACGAACAACTCCGGGTACTTCTCTTTCATTATCACGTCCAACATCAATTGCATAAACATTTCTCATTTCAAAACATTTTACCTTCTTTCTCGTTGAGCGCGACGAGACGGAATGTTGAGCCTTCAATGAATACTCTTTTAGTCTAGCGAAACGAGTCTAGACTAGATTGAATAAAAGACTCTCGGTCCAGAGCGGAAAGAAAAATTGCTCTGATACCATTCTGTCACGACGGCATTTTCAAAGGATAGAAAACACGGTTGATCGCGACTAATGAGGGAATTAAGAAGCGGGGAATAAGGGGGAAAACAATCAAGGGGTACGACATGTAGATCAAAAATGAAACTTTATTACCAAATTATAGTCTGAAATCACGAAGCAACAAGGTTCGTAGGAAAAATAGTCCAACAGAATAAAGATAACATCAGAGTTCTAAAACTTGACGTAGCGGAAGCATTTGAGAGTTAGCTACTACTATGTATGAAGACACAATAGCAACCAGAACGTTTATTGAATATGGTCTCGGTCCAATGCTCAACATCCTCCGTCTCCCGTCCACGCTCAACCTGCACATAGGGAAAACATATGCAGGGGCTGAATACTTGATGCACTCAGTGAACTCATGCCCAAAATACATTTCATCAATAAAGTTATGTCAAGCCACCGTTGAGTGAAACTCGGGTTTTACTTTAAAAATGCCGAGAAACACTAAAATCATTTCCATAAAAAGGTGCATGCGCATGCAAACATCATCATGTACCATATCTGAACCATCATGTGAAACGAGAATGTGGCCACAAACTCGATCACTGGACCGGCCGACCCAAAGGACGGCTCACGATCCCCATCAGTGCACTAGTCTGAGTAGGGACTCACTCCCTAGTCAGACCCGAATTCGTTAACCATCAAAGTCTAGTAGGACATTATCCTAATATACAATCAGATAGGCAATTCAAAACATAAAATATGGCATGACATAACATTCAAACCACCCTTATCTCTCCATAAACATATCATTGCAAATAAAAGATTGTAAGTAATAGAGCCCACCTCAAAAGCTTAGAATTCTCTTAACAGCTTCTCGTTCCGACTTTAGCGGCCGTGCGAACCACCTTTTCAGAAAATACATAAAGTTCACATCAAATCTCGGTAACGAAGACATTTAGAATGCATGCACTCTAATTAAAGTCTTTTATTTTATTTTCTCGGTTTTCGTGCATTTTCGATTATTCGGCGGCCGCCCAAGGCGTCGCGTGCGACGCCGGTCGGCCGCTTACGCCCATTCTTTCCTCCGTTGGCTCCTCGCATTTTTCCATGACTTCGAAATAAATTTCTTAAAATTTATTTAAGAGTATAATTAAGTTATCGCAATTATTTTCCTTCGCATTTATTTTATTTCGTACTTGGGATAATATTATTCGCCTTTCGAAATATTCCGGGATCTAATTAAATCATTCTTTACGATTAAATTATCGCCCCAACATCAAATTATTTCCCCACCTTATATCTCCATTTTAATTAAGAAGCCCCAAATGAAATAAAAGAGGGCCAAACTTAAATAAACCTCCAATTAAAATTAAAAGGCCTAAATCCCTTTTTCCTCCACCATTTTACACGTCTCTCTCATCTTCTTCTCTCTCTCTCTTCTCATCTTCCTCTCTTCTTCTTCATTTAAAATTTCCGCCGCCGCCTGCCCGGTGAGAGGAGTGCAACCGCCGACCGTCGCTCAGCATCGTTGTACTCCCGATGTCGCCTTCGATCCGTCAGCGTCGTCGTCGCGGTGGGGGTCCAGCCGCCGGCTTACTCAGCCGCTGCACAGTGCCGTCGGGGCTGTTCCGTCGCTGCTGCAGTTCGCCAACGGGAGCTGCTACCGCGGGGGAAAGGTGTCGCTGCTGTCACCGGCCGCTCACTGCTGTCTGCTGGAGTAGTCGGAAGCACTGCTGTCCGCCGCTGCCGGCGCCTCCCTCCTCTGCCGGCAGCTTCCTCTTCCCCGGAAATACTCCGAACTACCTCGATTCAACCCGCAAGTTATGTTTTCAACACAAAGTTAAGTTCTTTCGTGTGTTCGGTTAAGCACGGCGATGTTCGATTAGTTCTTTGTTGTTAAGTTGTTTGAATTGTTTATGAGAGTGGAAGTATGAAAAACATATATGAATAGCTACTAGAATTTCATGCTTTGTGATTGAAAAAGGGATTATACCTCAAGAATTTGAACTTGGTGGTGGTTGAAAAAAAAATGGAAGCAATTTCTTCTTCTCCCCTTCCTCTTCTCGGCTCTCTCGGCTCCCTCTCTTTCTCTCAATTTGCTTGTTGTAAAAAAAATGTATTGTGAAGTGAGAGGGTGGATGTGTTAAATGGTGTGTCTTTTGGTTGTAGGTATGAATGAGGAAGGTGGATGGATGGAAGATGGAAGAGTTAGAAATGGAGGGTCTCCATGGTGAAGAAACCGTCGACCATGGGGGAGAGGAAGGAGAAGAGAAAAAGTTCTTGGGCTTGTTCCCACATTTTGGAATGAATTGGGCTCCCGTTTGATTTAATTGATTTGGGCTTATTTAGTTGCAAGCCCAATTTGTATAATTATTTAGTTGTTAGGCTTTTTGATTGTTATGGCCCAAGGCCATTCTATATAAACAGTTGGACTCCCATTTTTTTTGAGAAGCCCAAGTATAAAAATACTTTGCATTCTCGCATTTCATTCAACTAATTAAAATTCGCGGAAACTTTATTTAATTCGTTATCTTATCTTCACAACGATTAAAATCGTCCAACGCAACCACTTATATTTGGTGTTGTTCCAAATATAAATTCCTCGACCGTTCCTCGATTTATGCGCGCCAAGCACTATAAAAAGTACGGGCGTTACACTCATAGTCCCCGTTTATTCTGTTTCTCCATTTATGGAAAGTTTAGTTAAGTTGATCAAGTAGACTAGTTAAGTTTTCATGAGTTGATCAGTTTAGTTAGTTTTAATTTCTCAAGTCAAGTAGTTTACTTAACCCACCCCCTAGAAAGCGTGGCAGCGGCCATCTCCAAGTAGTGTCAAGCAAACAAATCACCAAACGCCTCATCTATGTGGGATCGATCCTTACTTCCCTATACTAGTTAATATTATTAGTGGGTTAAGGTTTTGAGAACACATCTTCTTTAGATCTTTAGTTCATCTTACTCTAGTCGAATTTATGTCGAATTGATCAGCCTGAGCTTTTTTCTGGATCCACTCACCCACATTTTGCAGGTGACAAGCATGTATAAGCTAGCCGGATCAGTTTGACGATCCAACTTGAGTAGCCCACAACTGAAATGATGAAAGTGAAGACTAGGAAGATGCATGAGTTCATCAAGCATCCATCCTATCTTCAGTTGTTTCCACAGTGGTGTTCGCTGCCACTCGTCTCATTATCAAGGCTCTTGGAGAATCGTAAGTCTTCTTGGCATTTACCAGTCTGTCCAACACTCTCTTCGCTTCACTTACCTTTAGTTTCGAGAAATCACCACCACTTGAAGAATTCATCAGATCCTTGCTCTCTGGTGTCATCCCTGAAGGGGCTGGCAGCGGAAGCGTGCCTAACAAAACGGATCACATGAATTTGATCTATTTAGCAGATTATTTAGACAAAATCTATTCACGTAATTATCACATGTATCATGCTCATAACTTGAATTAAAACATGCTTTAGCACATTAAATTCCTAAACACATGCTTACTACGGAATTAGCCAATTTACCTCGTTGATTCAATCAAGAATCGATGATGGCTTGCTCCGTCTCCACGTGAAGATCTTCAATACAAGACCTCGGATCTTCTGACTGGTGTCCCGGACTATACGCTGATATTTGTGTGGGCAAATCTCACCAACGTACTAGGACTCGAATAATGGAAGACAGAACTCAACTCACGGAGGAGAGCACAATTTTCGAAAATTCTCTTAAAGGAGGGGGACGAAAATTTTATGAATAAATTGTTGTTCTTTCTGTCTCCTTTATTCTCCTATTTATATAAGTCACATATTGGGCCCAGTTAGGGATCTAAGGAAGAATCTGGAACAGGCCTCACCCAATTAGCTTTTTACTAATTAAATTGAACCCACAATTTAATATAAGCTTATATTGGAATATTACGAGCAGCCACTACAGAAGTAATATTGCACTGCCTTCCAAATCCGAAATTACAGGTATTCCGGGTTTCCTTTAATTGTATTTGATTTATTTCCCGCGCTTAAGATGGAAACATCCATTAATTAATTAATGTCTGCTATAGACTTAATTAATTAACATATTTCGAATTCCAAGAGTGGACTTAGCAAGAAACTCTTATTTATTATTCATAGAGTAATCAAACTCCAACTAGCTAGGTTCCGAATAATAAAACCTCGTTTCGAGCTCCTCTTGTGGATGTTATCAAACGAGACTCTCCTCGCGCACGTTTCAACATAATAGCAATCCTAGCACCTCTAGATAATGATCACCACTACCCAATATACCTGGATCGTTGGGTTACGAAAAATCCGCACCTTTGGTAAGTCAAAGTAGTGGATACTCAATATCGTATGCTCAGTGCTAATGTACATTGATTAAGAAATTAATTATCAAGACCTCGTCTTTCAGTAGATAGAATAAAGACTCGTCTTGCTGTTAGATCCATTCAGTGCTATACCACACCAACGTCATCTTATTTCAATAAGGTTTAGAAATAATCGGACTGACATTGCAACCTTTCGCGATAGGTAGTCTAGGCCTATCTAGGTTGTGAAATTCTTATTTTTCTTTGTTTAGAACTGACCGTGTTACCTTAAATTGGACGACGCCCACAACCGGTCTACTAAAACAAAGACTTAGACTTGTTACGTTTGCTCATACATTTAAATATGCAATAAACAACCATTAAATGTAAAACATAACAACATTATGACAAAAATAATCCGTTGCATTTATTGGAAAATAACCATTAGAGTTTTACAGTATGCAATCACTCGAACAGCTTTCTAGTATACAAAACCCTAACAATCTCCCACTTATACTCAAAACAGCTTTCGAGTATACAAAATGGTAGTGCACACGTCTTAAATATCTCCCACTTATACTGAAAGCGAGTTGAGGTCTTGAATGAGTCGAACTCCCATCCCTTCTACGTGGCACTCGAACGGTTTTACCGCCAAAGCCTTTGTAAGAGGATCTACCGGGTTGTTCTCTGACGCAATCTTGACCACTTTTATGTCTCCTCTCTGCACTATATCTCTAATGATATGATACTTTCGCTCTATGTGTTTGCTCGCTTTGTGAGCTCTTGGTTCCTTCGAGTTTGCCACAGCACCAGAATTGTCACAATAAATGGTGATGCTCTTGGGCAGATTCGAAACCACACCTAAATCCATAAGGAAGTTCTTGAACCATACAGCCTCTTTTGCAGCCTCTGAAGCGGCCACATACTCGGCTTCCATGGTCGAGTCCGCGATGCATTTCTGCTTCACACTCTTCCAAATTACGGCTCCACCTCCTAAGGTGAACACATATCCTGAAGTAGATTTTCTCGAGTCCTGATCAGCTTGAAAGTCTGAGTCAGTATATCCCAAAGGACAGAGCTCGACTGCATTGTAAACTAGAGCATAGTCCTTAGTCCGTTTAAGGTACTTGAGTATGTTCTTTACGGCAGTCCAATGTCCTTGGCCCGGATTCGACTGATATCTTGCCACCATGCCAACAGCAAAGCAAATATCTGGTCTAGTACAAAGCATAGCATACATGAGACTTCCAACTGCCGAAGCATATGGAATCCTTCTCATTGCTTGTATCTCAGACGGCGTTTTAGGGCACATCTCTTGAGATAAATGGATGCCATATCTAAAAGGTAAGGAACCTTTCTTGGCGTCCTGCATGCTAAAACGACTAAGTACTGTTTCGATGTAAGATTCTTGAGATAAGCACAACATCTTCTTATCTCGATTCCGAAGAACCTTGATCCCGAGGATGTGTCCCGCGTCTCCCATATCCTTCATCTCGAACTGGTTTGACAACCATGTTCGAACTGATGACAACATCTTTTTATTATTTCCAATTAGAAGAATGTCATCTACATATAAAACTAAGAACACCACATTCCCTTTATCAACATTCTTATACACGCAGCTTTCACTTGGGCACTTTTCGAATCCAAACTTGCAAACAGTTTGATCGAAACATTGGTTCCACGATCTAGATGCTTGCTTGAGGCCATAAATAGCCTTCTTAAGCTTCCAAACCATGTGTTCTTTGCCCTTTATGGCATATCCTTCGGGTTGTTCCATGTAGATGGTCTCCTCAAGACTGCCGTTTAGAAATGCAGTCTTAACGTCCATCTGCCATACATCCCAATCCATATAAGCTGCAAAGACAACAGTATTCGGATCGATTTGAGCATGGCCACTGGGGAGAAGGTCTCATCATAATCGATGCCTTCTTTTTGGGTATACCCCTTGGCCACTAGTCTTGATTTGAAGACTTTAACTCGTCCATCGGGTCCACGTTTACGTTTATATATCCACTTGCTCCCAATGGCAGTACAACCTTCAGATAGGACGGATAAATCGTAGACGTCTTTGTCTATCATAGATTGTAGTTCCGAATTCATTGCTTTTACCCATTCGCAATGATCGATATCTGCCTGAGCCTCCGCAAAGTTCCAGGGATCTAATACATTGCTGTCCGAGGAGTGATCCATAGATTCTCCCAAACCAATGTATCTGTCGGGCTCATGTGAGACCCTCCCACTGCGGCGCAGCACTACAATATTTTGAGTAGAAGTTGAAGTTTCGGGAATTGTTTGTACACTTGGTACTTGTTCTTGGTTATTGGAACTTGTGACTGAAGTTAGCTCATCAAGAGCCACTTCACTGCTGGGTTTATGATTCATTACATAGTCTTCCTCTAAAAATGTCGCGTGAGTGCTCACAATGACTTTCTTATCTCGGAGACTAAAGAATTCATAACCTTTCGTTCCTATGGGGTATCCTATAAACAAACATACCTCCGTCCTAGATCCTAGCTTAGTTGGGTCCTTTTCCAATACATGTGTCGGGCAACCCCAAACCTTGAGATGTGCTAGATTGGGCTTACGCCCAGTCCACAACTCATATGGAGTTTTAGGTACGGATTTTGATGGATAACTCATATGGAGTTTTAGGTACGGATTTTGATGGTAAATTGTCTAAAATGTGACTTGTGGAAAGCAAGGCATGTCCCCAAAACGAAATAGGCAGACGTGCATAACTCATCATCGATCGAACCATGTTTAATAAGGTCCAGTTCCTTCTTTCAGCCACGCTGTTCTGCTGGGGCGTGCCCGGCGCAGTCAGTTGGGATTGAATTCCCACTTCCGATAAGTAGTCCAAGAATTCGGCACTGAGGTATTCGCCTCCACGATCAGATCGTAGGCATTTGATATTCTTCCCATGATACTTCTCCACAAGAGTCTTAAAGTCTTTAAACTTGTCAAAAGACTCTGACTTGTGACGCATCAAGTAGACATATCCAATTTTCGAGAAGTTATCAATAAATGTGATGAAGTATCGAAAACCACCTCTTGCCTCAGTTGACATTGGTCCACATACATCGGAATGAACGAGCTCAAGTACTTCCTTGGACCTATTGCCCTTAGCCTTAAAAGGCCTCTTGGTCATCTTGCCTTCTAAGCATGACTCACACTTATGAAAAGGTTCCTCCTCTAGACCTTTGATAAGATCTTGTTGAACAAGAGAATGGATCCTCCTTTCATTGGCATGACCAAGTCTAAGGTGCCACAAGTACGTTTCGTTCATTGAACTTGAAGGTTCTTTTCGTTTCTTTGAAATTTTCGATGTTGTATTGAGTTTTGATTTGTGATTATTAAACTGTGTAGAAGTGATTGTGTACAGATTGTTTTCCATGATACCACGACAGATATAAGAACCATCTTTCTTAATAACGCAGCTGTCATTAAAAGAAATCGAATATCCATCATAAACCAATTTAGAAACTGAAATTAAATTTCTTCTAAAAGAAGGTATCAACAAAACATTCTTCAAAATCAAAAATCTATCACTACTAAAACGCAAATAAATGTCTCCCACTGCAACGGCCGCCACTTTGGTAGCGTCGCCCAGCTGGACTTCGATCTCACGATCATGTAGCCGTCTTGTCACCTACAATAAGTCAGGATCAAAACAAATATGATCAGTGGCTCCTGTGTCAATAACCCAAGTGCAAATTGATGTCGAAGTCAAACAAGACTCGACAACTAGAGCCTGGTGCATACCTGTAGCCTTGCCCCGTTTAGGACAGTCTGGCTTCCAATGCCCCTTCTCTCCACACTTGAAACACTTCCCCGTAGGCTTCTTGTTAGCCCTCTTCTTTTTCTTTCCCTTAGCTATCTTGGCCGGTCCTGAGTTTGGTGCCTGCCTTTTTCCTGCTCTAGGCTTCAAGCCAGAGGAACGAGGCGCCGAAATCATCATGGCCGCCTTAGCCTGGACCATAAGGTCCTCTGCCGACTGAAGTTCAGTCAACAGCTCTGCCAAGGTGTAATTCCTTTTGTTCATCTCAAAGTTGAGCTTGAACTGTTGGAAGCTAGGGGGAAGACTTTGAAGGATGATAGTTACCTGGGACTCGGGATCGATTGTCCCCCCCAAGACCTCAATTTGGTTGAGGTGGCCCATCATCTCGAGGACATGGTCCCTCACAGACGAGCCTTCCTTCATTATCTTCGACATGATACTCCGAAAGGCTTGAGACTTAGCCGTTCTATTCTGAGTACCAAAAAGATTTTTGAGATTCTGCATGATCTCAGCGGCTGTTTCCATGGCTGAATGCTGATGCTTGAGTACTGAAGACATAGATGCCAACATGTAGCACTTATGCCACCGTCTGTGTGCATCTCTGACTCCTGCCGCAGCGGTAGCCGCCGGCACTGGAGGTCGCGGGGTGGTGAGCACAAAGATGTACTCATCGGCTATGAGAACGATCTCCAAATTTTGTTTCCATTCTATGTAATTTTGGCCCTCGAGTTTATTTTCTTTGAGAATTGCGGAAAGAGGATTGAATGACATATTGACGATTTGATTTGCACTGCAAAACAGAGTATTTTACTATTGTCTTAAACTTATGTAAGAAATTTGATTAGATTAACCATAAAAGTTTTCAAAATCTTACAACTGTAAAATTAAAATTTTGTACCCTCCAGAGGAAGTCAATACGCATTAAAATCTTACAATTTTACTGGTCACAACACCGACGAATAATCTAGAGACCACAGAGTGGCATGGCCGCCTAATGTTGCCTAAGCAAGACCATCTCTTTAGCATTACAGAGTCTCATTTCTACAACACACTCCCATAACAATACTTATGTGCTGCTAACAAGATCAAGCTATCTCATAAATTCTGTGTGAACTTCTGAATCTCACAGTTTCTTAGGATTATTGTCCCCACAGAGCAGGTGGCGATAATATTCGAAACTACATTCTGTTTCATACTATTTATATTTGAGAAGTCCGCCCTCATGAACTTGCTATTTTCTTAGGATTATTGTCCCCACAGAGCAGGTGGCGATAATATTAGAAAAAGGCTTCATGAATTGCAGACCAATTGATGGAGACCATATACAAACGTTGAGTTCATAATTATAGCTTAGATATTTGGGTTATGGTTTTTCTTTAATTATCCTTAGCCTTGAGGCAGTTGAAGGTTTAATTAAATTCTGTTGGTATTTAATCTACCGGATAATTAAATCTTTTATTAATTGGTATCTTCCATTAGGAATTATTGTTCTAGAATTTAATTCTTATTCATGTCTACTATAAGATATATCTAAAATAATTAAATTACTTAATTCTTAATAAGACATGAAAAATTAAATTCAAATTATTTCCATGTTCAAGATTAGGAAGAGATATTATATTATTTAACGTATTGATACATATCTATCCTTATTAGGATCTTAGATATATAAACATTAGGAAACTATTATATTATTCTTATCTATATCATCTAGGAATCAAAATAATATTATTTATTTCCATAGATATAGAAAATAATAAGATATTCCTTAAATCTAGATAAAATATTAGGAAACTATTAAATTATTCTCATCCATATCTTCTAGGAATAAAATAATATTATTTAATTCCATAGATATAGATAATAATCAAAATATTCCTAAAATCTAGATAAATCTTCCAAAAAGATTTTATTTCCATTAAATAATAATATTTTAATGATATCTTTTAATAAAATAATTAAATAATCATTAAAATAATTCTTCATCATTATCTCATCGTACGAGGTTCGCACGAACGATGAACGATGAAAATCCGACGAGTTCGTCGTTGGATCACGACGCACATGGCGTCTCGGCCATAGGCGCGCAGGTGGCGCGCCATCGTCTCGGCCAGAGGGTCGTCGCGGTTCGCCAGCGTCTCGGCCTGGACGTGCGCGGAGGCGCAGCTCCTCTCGGCCAGCGGCTAGCATCTGTCGCGGCTTCTCGGCCCGTCGGGTGCCGACATCTCTCGGCCAGCGGCGCGCATCCGTCGTGGCTTTCGGCTCGTCGGGTGCCGACATCTCTCGGCCAGCGGCGCGCACGGTGGCGCGCCCGCTCTCGGCCAGTGTCTCGGCGCCCGTCTCGGAAAACCAAGCCATCCGGCGGAGCGAGCTTCTCGGCCAGCGGCGCACACAGAGGTGCGCCCGCTCTCGGCCTTCCGCCTAGGGTTGCGGCTCCCGGCGCCCAGTGTCTCGGTGGTTCAGTTACGAGCCACCACACTACGCCAGCCACCATGTCGCTCTCGACGCAGGTGCGTCTGGGGCCAGCGGTCTCGGCCGGCGGCGCGCGCGAGCCCTTGCTCGCCTGCGCGTCGCCCCGTGATCCCGGCTCCCCGGCTCCCACTGTCTCGACATCCCTATCTCGATCGCACGTCTCATACAATCGAGTAATTCAGGTTCTTGATTCGATAGTTCTTGAGTTCACCATGCATAATAAATTAAACAAAACACCAAGAATATGCTTCGCAATCAAATAATACATGCATACATGAATTTCGCGAAATTTAAATCCAAATAATCAGAGCCAAAGACTGGCTCTGATACCAACTGAAGGGGCTGGCAGCGGAAGCGTGCGTAACAAAACGGATCACATGAATTTGATCTATTTAGCAGATTATTTAGACAAAATCTATTCGCGTAATTATCACATGTATCATGCTCATAACTTGAATTAAAACATGCTTTAGCACATTAAATTCCTAAAACATGCTTACTACGGAATTAGCCAATTTACCTCGTTGATTCAATCAAGAATCGATGATGGCTTGCTCCGTCTCCACGTGAAGATCTTCAATACAAGACCTCGGATCTTCTGACTGGTGTCCCGGACTATACGCTGATATTTGTGTGGGCAAATCTCACCAACGTACTAGGACTCGAATAATGGAAGACAGAACTCGGCTCACGGAGGAGAGCACAATTTTCGAAAATTCTCTTAAAGGAGGGGGACGAAAATTTTATGAATAAATTGTTGTTCTTTCTGTCTCCTTTATTCTCCTATTTATATAAGTCACATATTGGGCCCAGTCATGGATCTAAGGAAGAATCTGGAACAGGCCTCACCCAATTAGCTTTTTACTAATTAAATTGAACCCACAATTTAATATAAGCTTATATTGGAATATTACGAGCAGCCACTACAGAAGTAATATTGCACTGCCTTCCAAATCCGAAATTACAGGTATTCCGGGTTTCCTTTAATTGTATTTGATTTATTTCCCGCGCTTAAGATGGAAACATCCATTAATTAATTAATGTCTGCTATAGACTTAATTAATTAACATATTTCGAATTCCAAGAGTGGACTTAGCAAGAAACTCTTATTTATTATTCATAGAGTAATCAAACTCCAACTAGCTAGGTTCTGAATAATAAAACCTCGTTTCGAGCTCCTCTTGTGGATGTTATCAAACGAGACTCTCCTCGCGCACGTTTCAACATAATAGCAATCCTAGCACCTCTAGATAATGATCACCACTACCCAATATACCTGGATCGTTGGGTTACGAAAAACCCGCACCTTTGGTAAGTCAAAGTAGTGGATACTCAATATCGTATGCTCAATGCTAATGTACATTGGTTAAGAAATTAATTATCAAGACCTCATCTTTCAGTAGATAGCATAAAGACTCGTCTTGCTGTTAGATCCATTCAGTGCTATACCACACCAACGTCATCTTATTTCAATAAGGTTTAGAAATAATCGGACTGACATTGCAACCTTTCGCGATAGGTAGTGTAGGCCTATCTAGGTTGTGAAATTCTTATTTTTCTTTGTTTAGAACTGACCGTGTTACCTTAAATTGGACGATGCCCACAACCGGTCTACTAAAACAAAGACTTAGACTTTGTTACGTTTGCTCATACATTTAAATATGCAATAAACAACCATTAAATGTAAAACATAACAACATTATGACAAAAATAATCCGTTGCATTTATTGGAAAATAACCATTAGAGTTTTACAGTATGCAATCACTCGAAAGGTGATTTCTAGTATACAAAACCCTAACAATCCCTACATAGAAATTGTTGAAGATTTTCGCCTTCAACATATGGTTGTTTGGGCAGGCATCCAACATTCCCTTGAACCTATTCCAATACTGACTTAGAGGCTCATCAAAATCTTGATAGGCTCCTTGAATCTCCTTCTTCAGCGCATTAGTCTTTGTGGAAGGGAAAAAGTTATCCAAAAACTGAGATCTGAAATCAGCCCACGTTTTGATAGAGTTGGGAGGTAGCCTCATGAACCAAGTATCGGCTTCTGCTTTCAAAGTGAAGGGAATCACCCTGATTCTGTAGTCGTCCTCAGTTGATCCAGCTGGGCGTTTCTGGATTCCACAGATTTTGCAAAAATCGTGTAGGAATTCGTATGGGCTCTCGACTACTCTCCCATAGTAGTGGGGCATGACGGCCAGTATGTTGTTCTTCACCTCTATATTCGCCTACCCTGGAGTCACCACTATTGCCTGAGCTGGTTCTCCCGGCAAGTAAGTGTTGAGAGAACCGATCTCAGGATCATTATCTACTAGTTCGGCCATCCTGACTGGTCTTTCTTCTATAACAGTCTCCTCCTTCAGCTCAGCAAACGTGTTATGATCTTCCTCTCCTTTTGAGCTTGTATATGATGGCCCCCCTGTGTTCAATCTGGATCTAGTGATGACCGGGTTGGCTGCTTCTCTGATCTTCCAGTTGGACTATGTATCTAGCCAATTGGTCGTGTTATTCCAGTGCCTAAAGTTCAGGCCTCGGTTCATAAACTGAAAAATAAAATAAAAGGATTAAAAATATGTACACCAAGTATCTCAAACACATGCACAAATAACTCCATCCATCCCCGGCAACGGCGCCATTTGAAAGCTTTCTAAGCTAAGTACTCAGAGTTCACATGCAAATTAAAAACATGTAGAGTTGCTCAACTTGATCAAGTCAGACAATAGATGGTTCAAGTCGGCTAACAACTACCGGTCACTGGGTATGCGAACGGAGAGACTCAAGGCTTTCAAGACCTTAACCCACAATACTATGGATTAGTAAAGGGAAGTAAGGGTCGAATCCCACAGGGCAGATACGAGTTGAGTTGTGTTCGAGACGTTGGGACGTTGGCTGCGGCCACGCTTTTTAGTGGGTTAAGTTTAAACTAAGAAACAGGAACTAATCAACTTGCTAAACTGAACTGATCAATCTAGACTAGACAAACTCATAACTAGGGGACAGGTGACTTGATCAACTAAACTCTGAATGGAAAGGGTAAAAGTAACTTGGGACCAATGACAAAAAATAAACCCACTACTAAAAAGCTGTAAACAACGAACAGGTGACAGGGACTCCTATTCTAACGAACTACTACCTTCTTCTTCGCTAAGCAACTAAATAAAAACATCTACAGCAGATCTAAACAGAACAACAAATATAAAAACTGAAATCAGAAAAATTCAAGCACAGATCCATGTACATTTAACGTGAAGAAAAACAGATCTAAAGTATCCACCCTATTCTCATGCAAGTTGACGAACTTAAATGTAAATCTACCTACGAGAAATCATAAACAAGGTGAAACTAAAACTAACGAAAGCAATTAAAGCAGAGAACATCAGATCCAAAACAACTTTAATTAAAAACTTCATTCAGAAACAATCTTCGATAAACAAAACAAAACAGAATTCCAAAACAAGATGTAAAGATCGATCAACAACGAGAAATAACTAGAGTAACGACTAAGCGAAAAACATTAAAAACAACTAAGCTATGGAAAAGATGAACCAAAAATAAAATAAAATAGTTTTGGCCCCTCGGAGTGTAAAGAAAATACAAACTACGAAGACTTCTAGGAAGATCCAGGTCCCTCCTTCCTTGACGAAGAAGAAGAGATGAAAATAGAGGTAGAACAACTCCGACTACTGCTAACTTGCTTACTCCATGCTACGAATGTAAAGTGTGAATATGAGATGACTGAAGATGATGGGGGTGTCGAACTCCTCTTGTGTGCACTCTCTCCTCTATTTATACGATGGCATTGGGCTCAAATCCCTAGGGTAAGCCCATCCTGTCTTGAACTCCACTTAATCAACTTGTCGGCTATGCAGGCTTCACTGCTTGTACGCAACTGATCAACTTATCTTCACTTCTTGCCAATTTTCACTTCTTTTCCGAGTTGATCAAGTTGTTGATGCACTTTTCCGCTTCTACACTTTATAGCTCATGCACACTCAAATTCACCACTTTGTCGACTATTATCAACTATGTTACTGTAATAAACCCCAACAAAACCATATGCTTGTAACGAGCCCTATCTCTAAGCCTCCTACCACTTGCCGAAGAAGACGTAAGTTAGCAGCTTCATTCCAGCCGATGCAGTTATTCTAGCAGCAGTTCCATCATTTAGGAGCAAAGACATTCTATTTAATAGCTTTCAATTTCCATTTTAGATTTCCGTAGCTAAGACTTGGATCCACTTTATTTATTGGTTGAATCGTGGTTATTTTTTTGTTTTCTCACCTTGCACCGTAGATCTCGTTCTATTTTGAGCAATGAAATTTATTTCGTTTCCTTTTTACGTCGATCTAGCTTAGATTTAGTCGTTCATTCCATTTTCACCTAGTTTAAAGTAGATTTGCATATTCCTTAGTGTTTTACGGTGTTTTATCGACGTAGTAACTAGTTATGCATGCTTTTGGTTCTGTTTTGTTTCGTCGCTCTTGTCTGCTGGTCAGTTTACACAGATCTGAGTCTGTTTCGTTCTAGTTTGTATTTTCCGTGTTTGATCTAGCATTTAAGTATTGAGTTTTAAGATTCGTCCATGGAAGTTGTTGATATCTATTAGTTTTGCTTATTGAAGATGAAAATACCCAGATTCAAGAGTGAGACCAAAAATATGCTTTATGCTTTTGTACCTTGTGCCTTTTGCAGCTTTTCTGTATTAGGTAGTTAGTTAGGATTAGTGGTCCCATGTTACTTTTTCCTTTTGTCTTGTCTAATTTTAGTAAGTTTCGTTCAGTGTATGTTTGTGTCAGGTCCACCGATAGGTAAGTTTATTTTTGTTTCGCATGATGTTTCACGTAATGATGCACCCGATCTCTTGGTCAGTTTAGTTGTGTTCCCTTCAGTACATTTATATTAGTCTCAACCCCATAAAGAGTAGTAGCAAACCAACCCTTTCAAAATGTCATTGTAAAAATGCACTTCCTCTTCTTCCATGTAAGATCGATCATTACAAGTGGGTTGAGGTTTTGATCGCAAGATTTAGGCACAATGACAAGACTGGGTCTAGGTACCCTCCTTGCCAGTTTCACTAGGCACGCACGCACAAGCATAAAATGTATGAAATGCCACCATAAACTCTCAGACCTATCAAACGGAGCCATTGTCGGGGATGAATCACATATATACATGCTTTTGCTTTGATGTTTTGATGTTAATATTGTTAATAGTTTTCTATTCTGTTTACTCCGCAGTTTATGAGTAGAGGTTCGAATTTTGAGCATTGGAGAGACCGAACGTTCCAAGAAATACCGAGTTCATTTGGTGAAGGAGAGTGTGGGTGAATCCGGTCAAAACCCGTTCAGGATTAACAACCACCTTTCCCGTCGACTTGGGTTTGACCAGTGAGGAAGATGACACACTTTTTATTAGCACTACAACCACTTGCAAGTATACAAGGAATAAATACTATCGGTAAAGGTCGGTACCGGGATATTAAGCACTGGAATAGAATTGCAACTAACTATCATATACTAGGCGTCATATACTATCTAGAGAAACATAAATAAAGTAAAACAATAAAGGCAAATAAGATAGAATCAGGCAAATAGAGGAATTTCAAGGATAATGATTTCACAAACTCTTTAGTTATTCTAATTAATTCTACGTTCATCCAACTCAAGTTTTACCACGATTTCTCCCTATCATGCATCAATACTCATGTCACAATTATTGTATGAACACATAAAATAAACCATTCAAAGCTATCACCGATCTAAGATTGTCAATAATTAAGGTAACAACCAATTAGTCGAACAAAAGATCAAGAAAAATCAACTGCGCTGAGCTATGAATATTAAACATAAAGAGAACTACATAAAAGTCAATTACTATCAATCCACAAAATTCTATCGCTTAGTAATCCATAGACGGATGAACTAAAAAATAATTAAAGTACGAGACATGAAATAAACAAACAAAACCTAAGGTTTAATCTTGAAGTCTTCATGCTCCTCTTTCCTTGCTTCCATTTCCAAAAGTGGTGAAAGAATTAAAATATGGAATAGACAGGGAGGAGCCTTGGAGGCTCCCCAAAGGTAGGCTATGAATGGATGTATATTATGAATTAGGTTATGGGGTGTATATTGGCTTAAAAAATGTTTTAACTTGGTAAAAAGTATCCTACAAGTAGTAGGAGAGATGGAAATTTCGTTCTCCATAGGTTAAGGAAAAGATTTGGCTTTACAAGGTAATAGTTTCTTTCCTTCCTTGAATTTCCGCATAACAGCACCTGACAGCATTGCACGACATTCAAAGAATGGCCAAAGATTTCTCCACAGAAATCCGATTGAGATGTTCAAGGTACCATCGCGAAGAGAATGGTATGTAGAACACTCTGATAGGACTTCAGAATCATCGGCAGGATGGGTTTCAACTGAGGCTGCTGCGCGAACAGGCCCAGGGGGCAACTGGGAGAGTTTCCGAGCTCTCTGGATGGTGTAGACCTCGGAGTCTATGAGATGCAGGGGATTCTTCTTTCTCATAGTCCTTTCCCGAAAAGGAGTACGTAAAAGCTTAGGCTTTTTCTTATTAGTGACTTGAGGTTTAGGAGTAACTATAAAAATAGAAGGTTTAAGAATATCTTACCCTTCTAGTGGTCTGAAAGGCTTTGATTTGTCACACATCATGACCATTCTGCATTGCTCTTCTGTAGCACCCCAAAAAATTTTGACTTTTGTTTTCATTAATGTGGATGTTGAATGGGAAATTCTTTTACGAAATTTATGTGTTTCTATGTGATTAAGTTAATTATGTGAATTAAGTTGTTGTGAGATACTCCCTCCGTCCCATTAAATATGCAACATTTGCTTTTCGGCACAGGATTTTATGTAGTGTTGTTTTGTGAGTTAATGAAGAGAGAGTAAAGTAAGAGAGAAGAAAAAGTAGAGAGAGTATTGTTTCCATTTTTAGAAACGTTTCATTTTTAATGGGACAGACCAAAGAGGAAAACGTTTCATTTCTAATGGGACAGATGGAGTATGTGGAATAAGGGTAAATTATTTTTCTAATGTATGGATTAAATTAAAGGGGATCATGCATATTTGTTCTAACCATTTTGTTGGAATTTTCGGCCCTTTTACTTATTAGAAATAATATTTTCTTTCTTGGATTTAATTATTTGTTTTGGGATATTTATCCAAGTTAAATCCAACCAAAATACCCCTGATTTATTCTACATGATTTTCGACCCTTGCCCCATTCCTTGGAATTTTCGAAAATCCCTAATATTTAGGAGGAAGAAATTATTTTGTATATTTAATTGGTACTTTGTTTATTTCCATCCTTGATTTTAAAATCCAGTTAAATCTCTCCATATCCTATTTTAATTAGGATTTGACTCTTTCCTTCTTAAAGACCTCATACTTTTCGCCCCATATGCCTTTCAATTTCCTTGTGGGATTAATTTATTTGTTACCTATTTTGTGGGAGTCCTTTCCTACATGAATTTTCCAAATTAAATCATATTCCCTTTTAATTGAGGATTTAAGTATTTTTTTCCATTAATTACTCCATAGCACACCCCCCCTCTTTTCCCCTACTCTGAGATTTTGATTTGTCTTGTTACCTTATTTATGGGATACTCAATATCTTTTTACCTAATTTGTGAGTATATTTCTCTCCAAGTAAATACCAAATCAATTACTTTGCTAATTAAATAGAAAAATTTCGTAAACCCTCCCACACACACTACACGCCTATTTTCTTTTAATTGTGGGATTTACTCATTGACCTCTATTTTATTCTTCCACAATTTTAATTGTTTTATTTAAGTGTGGGATTAAACCTAGACTATAAATTTCAAAAACTCTAACCCTAGCCCCATTTTTCACACGCCCCCACTCTCCCTCTCCTCTCCCACACGCCTCCTTCCCTCTCTTTTCCCTCTCAACAAATCCTTCACCAATTCTTTGTTCTTGCTTCGTTTTGGAATTGGAAATTCAAGATTCATCGGAGAATCGCATCATTCGTCATTCCTACCGATTATTTTTCAAGAAAAAGGTATACTTTGATTAATCCTTCTCATTCTTCCCATTGAATCCATAATTTTTTAACCCCTCAAGCATATAGTTGAGTGGAGAATCATGAATCTAAGAGTTAATTGGTTAGGAAGGATAGTTGAACCAAAATGTTTATGTGTGTGCGTTAATGTTTGTGTGCGTGTAAGTGTGTGGTTGAATCGTTAGTGAATGTGATGTGTGATTATGAAGGCATGATTGTAATCTTGTTTTTGAAGCATGAATATGTGTCGGAATCATGGATATGTACGTGAGAATGTATGATAGACGAACTAGGGTTTGTGAATGTTGAGCATGAATTCTGTGGTGTTCGGACAGTAGGTTCCAACGAGTTTTTGACCAACCAAACGATCTCTTTTTTGGCACGAAATTTTAACTGGATAACGTTTGAGATGTCTTCTGTGTTGTGTCAAAATTTCAGCTTCATTTGATGACGGACGAATTTATAATGAATTTTTCAATTGAACTGCGCAGTCCTGCCAGAATTGTGTGTTCCGTCCAGTGAGTTTCGTTTCTGTTTTGACCAATCATAAGACATGATTTTGGTGTGAAATTTTTACTGAGTAAACATTTTTGTGTCTACTGTGTGGTGACCAAAGTTTAGGGTCATATGAGGTCGGATGGAATTTTAATGAATTTTACAAAAAGACTGCGCTATTCTGTCAGATTCTGGTTTTGTTGAAATAAGCTTTGTTGGCAAGTTTTGAAGGAATTACATGATACATGTGTGAATAAGGAATGAATCCTATGATGAGATTATGTGTTTCACGTTGATGTATGCTTGAGTGTTCGTTTCGTTTATGTTGATGAACGTTTGGGTTGGGCAATCTAAGAAAACGATGAACGGAACGGTAGGACATGCATGATAAATATATTGATGGAAAAAACTGATTGTGTTATGGTGTTAACAAGGATTATTGTGCGTACGTGGGTACAAAGAGCAAGGGTTGCATAAAAGTTGTGAATTGTGGGTATAAGCAAGCGAGGTGGGCTTTCTTTTACTAAACTCATTTACGTTTCAAAATTATGATATTGGAGTTATAAGGGTGGTTTAAAGTGTTATGTCATGCCATGATTGTTTTGATGTTGAGATTGTTGCCTGATACCTAGTTCGTTTGAGCTTGCTCCGTTAGGCTATATGGCTATGTGTGAAATGAATTCGGGTCTGAGTAGGGCCGCAAACCCTATCAGGCTGTGTACACTGGTGGGATCGGGAGCCGTCCTTGCTAGTCGGCCGGTCTCGTGGGCGAATTGTGTGGCCACACTTTCGTCGCACTGTGGAAAGATGATATGATTGTTAGATTGTTGAGAAAGTGGGGAGATTGATTGTCTGGCCAGACTATGAAATTGTTTTTGTGATACTCGATGATATTTCTATTTAAATGTAAAACTCGAGTTCACTGTGGTATGGACGACATAACTTTTATGAACTATTTTGGCGTGTGTCCACTGAGTATACTCAGCCCTGCATATGTTTTCCCTATGTGCAGGTTGAGCGGGATGTTGCCGCGGATGTTGATTCGAGCTATAGGAAATTCCCGGATGCGTCGTGTCTTCATACATGGGCGTCATCCCATGACTCTCCCTTGACACTTGTTTTCCGCTGCCTTGTTTGAAACTATTTTCTAACAGTCTTCCGCATTACTTTATACAGTTTTATGCCACTAAGTACTTTGAGACATTTATCCGCTGCTTAACCATTTTGTAGACTAAAACACTTCCTCTTGAAGTTTAATTGAGTTTTCATATTAAATGGTGTTCTTTATCGTTTCCCCAAAGTCACGAGTTCCCCGTCTTTACTATCCTTAGTAAGGGCGGTCGTGACAAAGTGGTATCAGAGCTTCGTTCTTTCGCTCTGGTCCGAGAGTCTTCTTTCAGCTTAAGTCTAGATTAGTACCCCTAGACTAGAAGTGTCACGAAGGCTCAACATCCGAAGCATCACGCTCAACCAAAAGAAAGTGAGGTATGTTTTAAATTGTTGAAAGAATGTGAAATCGATGATGTGATGATAAGGATGTTTTGGCAAGAGTATGCATGTGTATGAAAGTTATGGGTGAATATGACAATGTGATGGTGTTATTATGTTGTAACGTGAGCATGAATTACGTGATGTCATGAATATGTGTTATGCGTGAAAGTACTACGACGTAAGCATGTGAAAATAGGAAGCCTTAAGATGACCTTAAACTTGGTGTTAGGTGATGAGCTTTAGATCTAACACAAACAACGAGATATAATATATTTTGGGGAAATTGAGATCAGGAAGTGAATGAGAAATATGACGTGGTATTGTATGGCGATATACGTTTATGCATGTTGAATTATTTGGTATGTGAATCATTTGATATGTGAATCATGTTTTAAGTGATGATTTATGGACGTTGAAGTGTGAGGTCTTTTATTAAAGTGTTGATAGAAGAAAGTATGATGCTATGAACTTCGTATGCAAACATAGAATGCCCAAGGTGTCTGTTTGATCGAACGATATCGAACTTTGTTACAACTGCAATATCACTTTTCTGAGTGATAAGATAAATGGAAATATGTGGTGCGAATTCGAACTCCATTGGATAATTACAAATTCACTATTGTTTTCCAGAACGATAAGAATAAAGAGAATACGAAGAGACATTCTGTACAATAAGGACTTCAAGAGGAGATGCTAAATGATTTAATCCTACCGCGGGGAGAGATCATACTTGCGATCTAGTATGTAAACTCATTCTTATGTCAAGAGTAGTGATGCGACGAAAATGACTGTTATAGCACGTTGATAGCGCGAGTATAATTACGATGTTTTAAGGGAATGGTTCTTATGGCGTGCAAGGAATATTATGAAGATATGGACATGGATTTTGACTATTAGCTGTAACGACACGAAGAACGATACCATGTTTCAGCTCGCGAAAGATGAACGAGGGAGTGCGACCTTAATAGCTAGAATGAATGATTTTATTTTAATCAACAGTACTTACTTGGATTCTAAGTCGTTCTTTTTCGGAACCTTTCAAATAACCGTGAGCCCTTATCTATTTAAACACCTTGATTGACTCATGCTTTGCAAGTAATGCCCATTATTTTTTTTTCCTATATCGAGTCATGACTTACTTTCAGTTCTTGAAAATTTGTGCTTGCCTTCGTAACCTTGAACATCTTGATTAGTCGTCTTCTTTGATTCATCTTTCGTAAGGACAATATTTTGACCTTGTGAGCTTCCGTCATTGAACTTCATTCCTAAAGTTGTTTGCAGTTATGACTTTCAGTATGATCACATCTCCCATACCTGTTTCTTCAAAGGATGGAATTTTCTTCTTGGAACTTTTGTACACCTTTTTATTTCGTAACTATGCATGCGGCAAGTTCTTTCTTGCAGAAGTGAAATTCTTTTTAGCCCAGTTTCACTACATATATTGTTTCATGCTCAATGATTTTTCTTTCTACAACACCCAGTTAAGGCTATCGTGTTCTCTTTTCCTTAACGTGTTTGATCTAGCTGATTTTCCTAAAAAGTTCACTTCACGTTGGTTGCAAACCTGTGAATCCATTGATGTGATTTCATTATTCAATAACATGATATCGACGAACCATGATCAGTGCTACTTTATGACATTTGTCTATACTTCTAAATCCTCCCACGATTGACCACCTCATGTCATGACATGTTTGAACCATCATTCATTGATGCTGAAATTTTGCAAATTTGATTTGACAATTTAAATATCTTATTTGACAGCCTACTATGGAATTTGAGACTTAATTCAGTTTCATCCTGTTTTCAAGACCTATCTCATATTCTTTCGAGCTCGCATCAGAAGTAAAGTCTCAAGCTTTATGAGTTTATCCGAAACCTTAATTCCCAGAATGAACATGATAAGTTCGATGGAACTTAGACCCTACTTTATTTTTTTTCTTCAAACCAATTTTTGCAAGTTGGTGATGAGATCTAAAAGAGTCGAGCTAGAAGTGTTGTTCTTGTTTTCGCTTCTTTAATTTGCAGCCTTTCTGATTAAGACACTTTCAGCAGTGTTGTTACAATTTTGAAATCAGCTCATATCCAAGTAAGATTGTTTGATCAATTTTTGAGTTCTTGGTACTAGACTTTAGTGAAAGGATGAAGTTGAGCTGTTCGGATACTCATAAGAAATAAGTTTCTTTTGTCGACATAATTTTTGGGATTGGATTGGTTTGCCGAGAGCTATGTGACGATCCACTGCAAGGAGAGACAAACTTCTTTTCGAGTCCTTGGCAAAGAGCCGACTATCTTGTATGGATTTTCCATGAACCAACGAACCTCCATAATCTCTGCCTTGCAAGCGACCACGATGATCAGAAAAGGGCGTCCGACATATCTTGTGTACTTGAATGGTGAGGAGAAGAAGGACTTGAAGGTGGAAGACATGGCAGTAGTACGAGATTTTCCCGACGTGTTTCCTGAAACTTTGTCTGGACCGCTGCCTGACAGGCAAGTGGAATTTACCATTGATTTAGAGTCTGGATCTGCGCAAGTATCGAAAGCACCTTACCGAATGGCCCCTAAGGAGTTGGCTGAATTGAAGATTCAGTTGCAAGAACTACTCGATTTGGGATTCATTCGACCTAGTGTATCACCGTGGAGAGCGCCTATGTTATTCGTGAAGAAGAATGATGGAACGATGAGGATGTGCATCGACTACCGTGAGCTCAACAAGTTGACCTTGAAGAATAAGTACCCACTGCCAAGAATCGATGACTTATTTGATCAACTTCGAGGAGCTGGCGTATTTTCAAAGATGGACTTGAGGTCGGGATACCATCAACTAAAGGTCCAACAAGAGGATGTGCCTAAGACTGCTTTTCGCACTCGTTATGGCCATTATGAATTTGTCGTGATGCCATTTGGACTGACTAACGCCCCGACAGTTTTCATGGATTTGATGAACTGAGTTTTCCACGAGTATCTCGATAAGTTCGTGCTAGTCTTCATCGATGACGTGTTGGTGTACTCGAAGACCGAGGAGGAGCATGGATGGCATCTGCGGACCGCGTTGGAAACCTTGCGAAAGGAAAAGCTTTATGCTAAGTTTAGTAAATGTGAGTTTTGGTTGAATAGAGTAAACTTTCTTGGTCATATCATGACGGCTAATGGAATTCAAGTGGACCCTATGAAGGTCGAGGCCGTGCAAAACTGAAAATCGCCGAAAACGCCAAGTGAAATCCGCAGTTTCTTGGGATTGGCAGGATACTACCGACGTTTCATCGAGGGATTCTCTAAAATTGCGAGACCGATGACGCAACTGTTGAAGAAGGGAATATAATTGGTTTAGACGCCGGAATGCGAGGCGAGTTTTCAAATGTTGAAAGAGAAGTTGACTATAGCACCTGTCCTAGCGGTGCCGGAAACCGACAAGGACTTCGCCGTCTATACTGACGCGTCGAAAGTAGGACTCGGATGCGTGTTAATGCAAGATGGGAAAGTGATAGCGTATGCTTCCCGGCAATTGAGACCGAATGAGCTTAACTTCCCGACTCATGACTTGGAGCTAGCAGCAGTAGTGCACGCACTAAAGATTTGGAGACATCATCTCTATGGGGTAAGAGGTGAGATTTTTACGGATCACAAGAGTCTCAAGTACTTCTTCGAGGTGAAGGAGTTAAACATGTGACAACGACGTTGGCTAGAGATCGTGAAGGATTATGATTGCGGTATTCACTATCACTCGGGCAAGGCGAACGTAGTGGCCGATGCTTTGAGTAGGAAGAACCAACCTCAACTGGCTTTTTTCCTAACTCAAGAGGAAGCGTTGATTCGCGAATTCGATAGGATGCATTTGGAGATAGTGAAAGCACCCGAGACAGTAGGAGGAAGAATAGCGACTCTAGTAATCGAGCCAGACCTGTGAACCAAGATCATAGAAGCTCAACGACGTGATGAGAAGTTGGAAGAGACACGTGCGAAGGTGAGAATCGAGAAACATGACCATATTCGTGAGGAGGTGGACAATGCTTTGACATTCGATGGATGATTGTGTGTGCCGAACAATGAGGCACTGAAAGATGAGATTTTGAGTGAAGCACACGACACGCCTTACGCTGCTCACCCTGGAGCACGAAGATGTATCGAGACTTGAAGCAATGTTTTTGGTGGAATGGAATGAAAGGGGATGTAGCATCGTTTGTGGAACGATGTCTAGCATGTCAACAAGTGAAGGCCTTTCACCAACGACCATATGGGTAATTGCAACAGCTCGAAATTCCCGAATGGAAGTGGGAGCATTTAGCCATGGACTTCATGACGCGTTTACCAAACTCACAAAAGGGGAATACTGCGATTTAGGTGATCATCGATCGACTCACTAAAAGCGCGCACTTCTTACCGATTAAGATTACCTACGGGTCGGACAAGTTAGCTAAGCTCTATGTGAGTGAGATTGTACGTTTGCATGGAGTGCCAAAGATCATTGTATCTGATCGCGATACGAAGTTCACGTCAAAATTTTGGATGAGTTTGCAACGGGAGCTAGGCACGAAATTGAACTTTAGCACTACTTATCACCCGCAATCGGACGGGCAGTCAGAGAGAATGATTCAAACACTTGAAGATATGTTGCGAGCCGTTGTCCTAGACCACGGAGAAAGTTGGGAAATTGTTCTGCCATTGGTTGAATTCGCCTAAAACAATAGCTATCAAGCGACGGTCGATATGGCACCGTATGAAGCCCTGTATGGCAGGAAGTGTCGATCCCCACTCTACTGGGATGAGGTTGGTGAAAGGGAGATGTTAGGACCCGACGCTATCAAGGAGATGACCAAAATTGTGCATCAAATCCGTGCAAGGATCAAGGAAGCCCAAGATAGGCATAAGTCGTATGCGGATGTGCGCCGAACGGAAATCAAATTCGGTGTTGGTGACAAAGTGTTCTTGAAAGTATCCCCGACGAGAGGAGTTGTAAGGTTTGAAGTGAAGGGCAAATTGAAGCCACGTTTTGTAGGACCGTATGAGATCATTGATGAAGTAGGTCCTGTAGCGTATCGCCTGGCGTTATCGCCTAGTTTTGGGAATGTGCACAACGTGTTCCATGTGTCGCAGTTGCGCAAGTACGTGTTCGATCCCAAGCACGTAATTCATCAAGAAGAGGTTGTCTTGACCCCCGATATGATCTACGAGGAGAGACCCGGAGCAATCCTAGATCGAAAGGTGCAAGAGTTACGAAACAAGTCCATAGCATCCGTGAAAATGTTGTGGAAACACCATGGTCCCGAGGAAGCCACATGGGAGTTAGAAGATATGATGAAGGAAAAGTACCCCGAGTTGTTTTTGTCAGACGACCAAATTTCGGGACGAAATTTCTTTTAAGAGGGGAAGGATGTAGCACCCTGAAAAATTTCGACTTTTGTTTTCATTAATGTGGATGTTGAATAGGAAATTCTTTTATGAAATTTATTTGTTTCTATGTGATTGAGTTAATTATGTGAATTAAGTTGTTGTGAGATATGTGGAATAAGGGTAAATTATTTTTCCAATGTGTGGATTAAATTAAAGGGGATCATGCATATTTTTTCTAGCCATTTTGTTGGAATTTTCGGCCCGCTTACTTATTAGAAATAATATTTTCTTTCTTGGATTTAATTAATTATTTTGGGATATTTATTCAAGTTAAATCCAAACCAAAATACCCCTAATTTATTCTACATGATTTTCGACTTTGCCCCATTCCTTGGAATTTTCGAAAATCCCTAATATTTAGGAGGAAGAAATTATTTTGTAGATTTAATTGGTACTTTGTGTATTTCCTTCCTTGATTTTAAAATCCAATTAAATCTCTCCATATCCTAATTTAATTAGGATTTGACTCTTTCCTTCTTGAAGACCTCATAATTTTCGCCCCATATGCCTTTCAATTTCCTTGTGGGATTAATTTATTTGTTACCTATTTTGTGGGAGTCCTTTTCTACATGAATTTTCCAAATTAAATCCTATTCCCTTTCAATTGAGGATTTAAGTATTTTTTTCCCTTAATTACTCCATAGTACACCCTCCCCCCATTTTCCCTACTTGGAGATTTTGATTTGTCTTGTTACCTTATTTATGGGATACTCAATATCTTTTTACCTAATTTGTGAGTATATTTCTCTCCAAGTAAATACCAAATCAATTATTTTGCTAATTAAATAGCAAAATTTCGAAAACCCTCACACACACACTACACGCCTATTTTCTTTTAATTGTGGGATTTATTCATTGACCTCTATTTTATTCTTCCACAATTTTAATTGTTTTATTTAAGTGTGGGATTAAACCTAGACTATAAATTTCAAAAACCCTAACCCTAGCCCTATTTTTCACACGCCCCCTCTCTCCCTCTCCTCTCCCACACGCCTCCCTCCCTCTCTTCTCCCTCTCAACAAATCCTTCACCAATTCTTTGTTCTTGCTTCGTTTTGGAATTGGAAATTCAAGATTCATCGGAGAATCGCATCATTCGTCATTCCTACAGATTGTTTTTCATGAGAAAGGTATACTTTGATTAATCCTTCTCATTCTTCCCATTGAATCCATAATTTTTTAACCCCTCATGCATATAGTTGAGTGGAGAATCATGAATCTAAGAGTTAATTGGTTGGGAAGGATGGTTGAACCAGAATGTTTATGTGTGTGCGTGTATGTTTGTGTGTGTGTGTAAGTGTGTGGTTGAATCGTTGGAGAATGTGATGTGTGATTATGAAGGCATGATTGTAATCTTGTTTTTGAAGCATGAATATGTGTTGGAAGCATGGATATGTACGTGAGAATGTATGATAGATGAACTAGGGTTTGTGAATGTTGAGCATGAATTCTGTGGTGTTCGGACAGTAGGTTCCGACGAGTTTTTGACCAACTAAACGATCTCGTTTTGGCACGACATTTTAACTCGATAAATTTTGAGATGTCTTCTGTGTTGTGGCAAAATTTCAGCTTCTTTTGATGACAGACGAATATTTAATAAATTTTTCAATTGAACTGCGCAGTCCTGCCAGAATTGTGTGTTCCGTCCAGTGAGTTTCGTTTCTATTTTGACCAATCATAAGACATGATTTTGGTGTGAAATTTTTACTGAGTAAACCTTTATGTGTCTACTGTGTGGTGACCAATTTTAGGGTCATATGAGGTCGGATGGAATTTTAATGAATTTTACAAAAAGACTGCACTATTCTGTCAGATTCTGGTTTTGTTGAAATAAGCTTTGTTGGCAAGTTTTGAAGGAATTACATGATACATGTGTGAATAAGGAATGAATCCTATGATGTGATTATGTGTTGCACGTTGATGTATGCTTGAGTGTTCGTTTCGTTTATGTTGTTGAACGTTTGGGTTGGGTAATCTAAGAAAACGATGAAAGGAACGGTAGGACATGCATGATAAATGTATTGATGGAAAAAACTGATTGTGTTATGGTGTTGACAAGGATTGTCGTGCGTACGTGGGTACAAAGACCAAGGGTTGCATAAAAGTTATGATATTGGAGTTATAAGGGTGGTTTAAAGTGTTATGTCATGCCATGATTGTTTTGATGTTAAGATTGTTGCATGATGTCTAGTTTGTTTGAGCTTGCTCCGTTAGGCTATATGGCTATGTGTGAAACGAATTCGGGTCTGAGTAGGGCCGCAAACCCTATCAGGATGTGTACACTAGTGGGATCGGGAGTCGTCCTTGCTAGTCGGCCGGTCTCGTGGGCGAATTGTGTGTCCACACTTTCGTCGCACTGTGGAAAGATGATATGATTGTTGGATTGTTGAGAAAGTGGGGAGATTGATTGTCTGGCCAGACTATGAAATTGTTTTTGTGATACTCGATGATATTTCTATTTAAATGTAAAACTCGAGTTCACTGTGGTATGGACGACATAACTTTTATGAACTAATTTGGCGTGTGTCCACTGAGTATACCAAGTACTCAGCCCTGCATATGTTTTCCCTATTTGCAGGTTGAGCGGGATGTTGCGGCGGATGTTGAGTCGAGCTATAGGAAATTCAAGGATGCGACGTGTCTTCATACATGGGCGCCATCCCATGACTCTCCCTTGACACTTGTTTTCCCTTGCCTTGTTTGAAACTATTTTCTAACAGTCTTCCGCATTACTCTATACAGTTTTATGCCACTAAGTACTTTGAGACGTTTATCCGCTGCTTAACAATATTGTAGACTAAAACACTTCCTCTTGAAGTTTAATTGAGTTTTCATATTAAATGTTGTTCTTTATCGTTTCCCCATAGTCACGAGTTCCTTGTCTTTACTATCCTTAGTAAGGGCGGTCGTGACATCTTCTCTCTTTGCTTGTTGCGCATCTTCATCCTTGAGCATCGCACTTTCTATGTAGTAGTTTGATTTGCTATGATTGTTACATAAAGTGATCTCGCCTCTACCTACATTAATGAGAGCTTCGCAAGTGGCAAGAAAATTTCTGCCCAAATTTAGAGGTACTTGCTTGTATACCTTCATATCAAGAACAAAGAAATCGACAGGGAAAATAAAGTCATCAACCCTTTGTTGGTTTTGCAGCGGAAATCTATTTAGTTTGATGGAAAAATTTACATCTAAACATGCTTTTATCCGAATGTATACTAGAAACATGTTTATAACAAGCATATAATCACAGACTGTACTGAATATATGCAATTAAATACAACATACCGTAGGAATTCAACAGTTGAATTCAATCACCTTCTTCAATTTATCTCGACCACGGATCTTCTGATCTATTCCCTTTTAACTCGAATTTGACATTTGTGTGGGAAAAGCTTGTCAAATCCTCAAAAGCTGGAGAAGAAATGAAGACAGAAATCTCTACGAAAGAAGAACCCTAAAAACAGATATTTTTCTCTCTAGAGATTGTAGAGATCAAATTTTTACGGTGGAATTAATTAATTTGTCTTCTCTTCTTCTCCCTTTTATATTAAGTTAATTATTTTGGGCCAGACCAGGGATCTGTGGAGGATTGGATTGGGCAACAGTTCAGGCTTTCACTAATTAAATTAAAAGCAATTTAATTCAAGCCCAACCTTAAATATTATTATCATCCACTATAGATATAATATTGACTGCCCGTCCAAACCGAAATTACGAGTATTCCGAGACTTCCTCTTTAATTAAATCATTTCTCGTGTTAAAGATATAAATATCCATTAATTAATATCAAGTCAGCTATCGGACTATTATTAATTAATTTCTTTTTTCAAGAGTGGTCTAGTTTAGAAACATTATTTATTATTCATGGAATAAATTCCAACTGTCCAGTTTTCTGAATAATAAAACATTTTTCTAAACACCTCTTGAGGATATTGTCATACTGGCCTCTCCCAGCACACGATTCCTTGCAATAACAATACTAGCTTCACTTAGACATTAATGATCATTACCCAATCTATCAGGATTCTTGGGCAACGAAATTCCCTCGCCATTTGATAAGTCAAAGTAGTTTTCAATTAATATCGTATGCTCAATGTTATGTCAACAATGATTAAGAAACGACAATCACCGAGACCTCGTCTTTCAGTAAATAGCCAAGAAAGACTTATCTCACTGTTTGATCCTTTCAGTGCTATACCACACCGACGTCGTTCATTTCCTTAGGTAAGGAAACTTTCGGACTGACGTTACAACCTTTCACGATAGGTAGTCAATGTCTATCTAGGTTGTGAAACAATTTTCCTTCTGCAAGAACCGACAAGTTACCTACTGTGAACGCTGCTCACAACTCGTCTACTATGCAGAAGACTTAGACTCATTTTGCTTAAACTATGTATTTAAATGGAAAACACATTTCAACATCTCATAAATACATAAACAATACATAAGCAAAATACATTGTAACAAAATATTCTTTCTCATAAAATAGTAATAAATGGATAAAAGAGTTATTACATATACAAGCATTCGAAAGATGCTTTCAGTATACTAAACTCTAACAATCTCCCACTTATACTCAAAACAGCTTTCGAGTATACCAAAACTGCAAAAAATCCTCCCACTTATACTGAAAGCGGGTCTAGGTCAATCGAACACCTAATCATTTCACGTAACGTTCAAACGTCCTGGCTGGAAGAGCCTTTGTGAATGGATCTGCCAAGTTGTTTTCTGATGCGATCTTGACCACTTCAATGTCTCATCTCCGCACTATATCACGAATGATGTGATATTTCCTTTCTATGTGTTTGCTTTCCTTGTGGGCTCGTGGTTCCCTTAAGTTTGCCACAGCACCAGAATTATCACAATAAATAGTGATGCTCTTGGGCATACTCGGAATCACATTCAAATCAATAAGAAAGTTTCTGAACCATACTGCTTCCTTTGCGGCTTCTGATGCTGCCACATATTCAGCTTCCATGGTAGAGTCTGCGATGCATTTTTGCTTCACACTCTTCCAAATTACGGCTCCACCTCCTAGTAAACACATATCCAGAGGTTGATTTTCTCGAATCCCGATCAGACTGAAAGTTTGAATCAGTGTAACCCAAAGGATATATCTCGGATGCCTGGTAAATTAGAGAATGCTCCTTAGTTCTTCTCAGATACTTGAGTATTTTCTTTACTGCAATCCAGTTTCCTTGACCAGGGTTTGACTGATACCTTGCTACCATGCCAACGGCAAAGGAAATATCGGGCCTTGTGCATAACATAGCATACATGAGACTCCCAACAGCTGATGCATAAAGGATCCTTCTCATAGCTTCTATCTCAATGGGTGTTTTGGGACACATATCCTGAGACAGGGTGATTCCATGGCTAAAAGGTAGAAAACCTTTCTTGGAATCTTGCATACTAAAACGTTTAACTATCGTATCGATGTAAGATTCTTGAGATAGACACAACATCCTTTTCTGGCGGTTCCTAAGAACTTTAATGCCTAGGATGTGTCCAGCTTCTCCCATATCTTTCATTTCAAATTGACTTGATAGCCAATCTCTCACGTCCGACAACATTTTCTTACTGTTTCCAATAAACTGTATGTCATCTACGTAGAGTACCATAAACACTACATTCTTACCTTCAACTTTCTTGTACACGCAGCTCTCATCTGGGCACTACTCAAAGCCAAAAGACTTAACAGTTTGGTCAAAACACATATTCCATGATCGGGATGCTTGCTTGAGGCCATAAATGGCCTTCTTAAGCTTCCACACCATGTGTTCTTTGCCCTTGACTACATATCCCTCGGGTTGTTCCATGTAGATGGTCTCCTCTAGACTTCCATTTAGGAAAGCTGTCTTGACGTCCATCTGCCATACTTCCCAATCCATGTAGGCTACGATAGACAAAAGAATTCGGATTGAGTTGAGCATAGCTACTGGCGAAAAGGTCTCATCGTAATCGATACCTTCTCTTTGGGTATAACCCTTAGCTACTAGTCTTGCTTTGAAGACTTTAACTCGTCCGTCAGGTCCTTGTTTGCGTTTGTAAATCCATTTGCTCCCAATGGCAGTACAACCTTTAGGTAGGACTAATAAATCATAAACGTCTTTCTCTATCATTGATTGTAGTTCAGAATCCATTCCTTCTTTCCAGGAATGACTATCCGAATCTGCCATCGCCTCTTTAAAGTTTCATGAGTCTGATATATTGCTGTCTGGGTCCAAGTCAGATGACTCACCCAAACCAATGTACCTTTCTGGTTCACGAGGAACCCTCCCACTACGACGAGGCTCTACAATTTGTGGTACAGAAGTTGATATCTCAGGTATAGATTGTACTTGTGTTATTGGTTCTTTGCTTGTGAAAAGTGAAGTATCTCTTAGTTCCTCAATAGCTACTTCACTGCTGGGCTTATGATTCATCACGGAGTCTTCTTCTAAGAACTTAGCATTTGTGCTAACAAATACCTTCTTATCTCGTAGACTATAGAATTCATAGTCTTTCGTTCCACTGGGATACCCTACAAACAAACATACCTCAGTACGAGACTCCAACTTCGTTGGATCTTTCTCCAACACGTGTGCTGGACAACCCCACACTCTGAGATGTCTTAAACTAGATTTTTGTCCAGTCCACAACTCATGTGGTGTTGTAGGTACTGATTTGGATGGTAAGTTGTTCAAGGTATAGCTTGTTGTGAGCAACGCGTGTCCCCATAACGAAATAGGTAACTTAGCATAACTCATCATCGATCGAACCATTTCTAAGAGGGGTTCTATTCCTTCATTCAGCTACGCCATTCTGCTGGGGTGTGCCAGGCGCAGTCAATTGGGATTCAATTCCCACCTCTGATAAGTAGTCCAAGAACTCACAGCTAAGGTACTCGTCTCCACGGTCAGACCGTAGAGCCTTGATTGTCTTACCATGTCGCATCTCCACAAGTGCCCTGAATTGTTTGAACTTTTCAAAAGGTTCTGACTTGTGACGCATCAAATAGACATATCCAACTTTTGAGTAGTCATCAATGAAGGTGATGAAATACTGAAAGCCGCCTCTAGCTTGAGTAGTCATTGGACCACACACATCAGAATGAACGAGCTCAAGTACTTCCTTGGCCCTATTACCCTTGACCTTAAATGGTCTCTTAGTCATCTTGCCTTCCAAACATGATTCACAAGTTGTATAAGGTTCTATTTCTAGATCCTTAAGTAGACCTTGGTCTACCAACGCTTGAATTCTAGTAGGGTTAGCATGACCAAGCCTAAGGTTCCATAAGTACGTTTCGTTCATTGAAACAGAAGGAGATTTTCTTTTTCTAGAAACTTTCGATGTTGAGTTAGATTCAGTTTTATGTTGCATATACTATGTAGACATTATAGTGTAAAGGTTGTTTTCCATGATACCACTACAGATAAGAACCACATTTCTTGATAAAGCATGAATCATCAAATGAAATCGAATATCCATCATAAACAAGTTTAGAAACTGATATTAAATTTCGTCTAAACGAAGGTATCAACAAAACATTGTTCAACACTAAAACTCTATCACTAGAAAAACGTAAATAAACGTCTCCCACTGCAACGGCTGCCACTCTCGTAGCATCGCCCAACTGGATCTCGATCTCTGTTTCATTCAACTGCCTTGTTACCTGCATTAAATCAGGATCAAAGCAAACATGATCAGTAGCTCCAGTATCAACCACCCATTGCTGAGTAGATACAACTACTAAACATGATTCTACAACGAAAGCTTGGTGCATACCTGAGCCATTGCTCTTTTTAGGACAATCCGGCTTCCAATGCCCCTTTTCGCCGCATTTGAAACACTTGCCATTTTGCTTATTGTTCGTGTTCACCCGTTTCTTTTTGCCCTTAGCTATCTTTGGTGCTACAACATTCTGGGCTTTCTTCTTCCCCTTACATGGCTTAGAGCTTGTGGAAGACAACCTATAACTCATCATAGCAGCCTTTGTCTGGACCATAAGATCCTCCGTTGACTGCAACTCAGTCAACAGTTCAGCTAGGGTGTAAGCCCTCTTGTTCATCTCGAAATTGAGCTTGAACTGTTGATAGCTAGCTGACAAACTCTGAAGGATTATAGTTACTTAGGACTCAGGATCAATGATCCCTCCCAAAACCTCAATTTGATTGAGGTGGCTCATCATCTCGAGGTCATGGTCTCTCACAGATGTGCCCTCCTTCATAACCTTAGTCATGATGCTCCGAAATGCTAAATATTTAGCCGCTCGATTATGAGTACCAAAAAAGGTTATTAAGATTGTTCATAATCTCAGTAGCAGTGTTCATGCCTTGATGCTGATGTTGAAGTACTGTTGACATAGAAGCCAACATGTAGCACTTCGCCATCTCATTGGCTTTACGCCACTTTCTGTATGTTTCTTTCACTACTGCAGAAGCATTTGCAGCAGGTTCGGGTGGACATTCCGTAGTGAGCACATATTTGTACTCTTCGGCAGTGAGAACAATATCCAAGTTTTGTTTCCATACGATATAGTTATGACCTTCGAGTTTATGTTCTTTAAGAATAGCGGAAAGAGGATTGAATGACATCTTGATTTGGATTTAGCTGAGAAAATGAATAGCTTATTGTTACAAACTATGTAAGATTCTAAAGACTAAAAACCATTAAAACTGTTTAGATTCTCACAACAGTTAAATAGAATTAAGTACGCCCCTAGAGAGGTCAAGTAAAAGATTCATATTTAACAAAATTCTGGTCACAACATCGACGAATAGTCCAGAGACCACTAAGGTGGCATGGCCGCCAAACGTTGCCTAAGCTTATACCATTGAATTTTCACCCCAAGAATTTCGCTTCCGTATTGATACTCCTTCTACGGAAGGTCGTACGCCAAAAACAAAATTCTACAGTTATCTCACAAGTCAATTTAATCTTCTGAACTCTGCAATTTCTTAGGATTAAAGCTCCCACTAAGGTAGGTCGCGATAATATTGGAAATCACGTCTAGATAAAATTGAGCTTACTTTTGAGAAGTCTAACCAATGAACTTGTTGTTTCTTAGGATTAAGGCTCCACTAAGGTGAGTCGCGTTAATATTGGAAACTGCTTCATACATAGACTAATTCTTTGGAGACCATATACGGCATAAATCGTAATTATCGCTTAGTTATTTTAAGATATGGTTTTTCTTTTAATTATCACTTAAGTGAATTAGGCAGAAAGTTCACTAATTTTAATTTCAAATTAATAGATAGTTCTATTAAATCCATGAAATTAAACTAAGATAATAAATAATTTGATTAATTAATAATTAATTAATTATAAATAATTAATCAAATATTTTCTTTAATTAATATTGATCGATTATTATTAAATAATAATAATAATAATATTTATTATAATACTTATCCTTTTCCATTAGGTTTAGGAAGTCTAGATATAATAGGATTTAGTTGAAAAATACTTATCCAAATCATCTTAAGATATATTCTAGATAAATGAAATTTATCAATATCTTATAGATAAGGATTTTAATTCAAACCTATCTATATCATGATAAGTATATATTATGGACATAATCTACATTAAATTCTAATTTATTTCTTCCATAAAAAATATGGAATCCTAGATTTATATGATTTATTTGAACAATCAAATCTAATCTAACTAGGATATACCTAGATAGATATAATCTATCAAAATCCCTAAGATATAGATTAAAATTCAAACCTATATTAAATCATAATAAATTTATTTAATGATATTCCATATAATAAATTAATTTTAATTTTAGATAACAATATCAAAAATTGCTAAAAATAATTTAAGGTGGGACATATAGTCCCAATCATTATTTACGCAAGAAATCAAACAAAATCAACATTAATTCACGTAATCCTTAATTCACGTAAAAACCGAAACTGGATCAGTTTCGAAGAATTCCGGATCTTGCGGCTACACTCAGCACTGCTCTCGGATATGAAAACACGTCCAGCAGTAGCCTCCGTCGGAGCTAGAAACTTATCGTCGGCCAGCCTTCCTTGGTGCCGCTCTCGCCCGAGAAAACTCAGTCAACAGCACCAAAACACACGTCAACTCCGCCCGCAACAGGCTGCTCTCGGCCGGAACAACACAACCAGCAGCCGTCTTCGTCAGTTAGCGATCACGGGAATCGCCGACGCTGCTCTCGCCATGTAGAACAGGCAGCAACGCCTTTCGGCTCCCACTGATCTCTCCTCCTCGTCGACCAGCCAGCCCCGTAACATGGTCGAAACTTATCAACCGGCCTACTTCTCGTCGACAAGTCGTGTGTTCCGGAGCTTTTAACCGGCAGCCCCCACTGAATCTCCATTGAAGAGTCGTGACAGGAGGTTGCTCTTAGCCTTTAGTGGCCAGCAACTTCCTTGGACGTTTTCGTGAATTACTGATCAGTTATTGAAGACACATGATTGTCCAGCCCTAGGAATGAATTCGTAGGACACAACCAAGTGTCCAATTTTCGAATTTAGGAGCTGTTCTATGGCCATGGGTGACATAAGAACCCTAATTCGAATGTTTCGAATGTTCACAGATCAACAATTCGACAAAGAATTTAAAAGAACACTTAACCATGCATCGAAACATTAAACATGCTATTCATACAATCAAAGCATGTAGTAAATCAAACAATCAGAGCCTAATACAGGCTCTGATACCAATTGTTGGTTTTGCAACGGAAATCTATTTAGTTTGATGGAAAAATTTACATCTAAACATGCTTTTATCCGGTTGTATACTAGAAACATGTTTACAACAAGCATATAATCACAGACTGTACTGAATATATGCAATTAAATACAACATACCGTAGGAATTCAAGAGTTGAATTCATTCACCTTCTTCAATTTATCTCAACCACGGATCTTCTGATCTGTTCCCTTTTAACTCGAATTTGACATTTGTGTGGGCAAAGCTTGTCAAATCCTCAAAAGCTGGAGAAGAAATGAAGACAGAAATCTCTACGGAAGAAGAACCCTAAAATCCGATATTTTTCTCTCTACACATTGTAGATATCAAATTTTTACGGTGGAATTAATTAATCTGTCTTCTCTTCTTCTCCCTTTTATATTAAGTTAATTATTTTGGGTCAGACCAGGGATCTGTGGAGGATTGGATTGGGCCACAGTTCAGGCTCTCGGATTGGGCCACAGTTCAGGCTCTCACTAATTAAATTAAAAGCAATTTAATTCAAGCCTAACCTTAAATATTATTATCATCCACTATAGATATAATATTGACTGCCCGTCCAAACCAAAATTACGAGTATTCCGGGACTTCCTCTTTAATTAAATCATTTCCCGTGTTAAAGATATAAATATCCATTAATTAATATCAAGTCTGCTATCTGACTATTATTAATTAATTTCTTTTTCCAAGAGTGGTCTAGTTTAGAAACATTATTTATTATTAATGGAATAAATTTCAACTGGCCAGTTTTCTGAATAATAAAACTTTTTTCTAAACACCTCTTGAGGATATTATCATACTGGTCTCTCCCAGCACACGATTCATTGCAATAACAATAATAGCACCACTTAGACATTAATGATCATTACCCAATCTATCAGGATTCTTGGGCAACGAAATTCCCTCACCATTTGATAAGTCAAAGTAGTTTTCAATTAATATCGTATGCTCAATGTTATGTCATCAATGATTAAGAAACGACAATCCCTCGTCTTTCAGTAAATAGCCAAGAAATACTTATCTCACTGTTTGATCCTTTCAGTGCTATACCACACCGACGTCGTTCATTTCCTTAGGTAAGGAAACTTTCGGACTGACGTCGCAACCTTTCACGATAGGTAGTCAAAGCCTATCTAGGTTGTGAAACAATTTTCTTTCTGTAAGAACCGACAAGTTACCAACTGTGAACGCTGCTCACAACTCGTCTACTATGCAGAAGACTTAGACTCATTTTGCTTAAACTATGTATTTAAATGGAAAACGCATTTCAACATCTCATAAATACATAAGAAATACATAAGCAAAATACATTGTAACAAAGTAGTCTTTCTCATAAAATGGTAATAAATGATTAAAAAGAGTTATTACATATACAAGCATTCGAAAGATGCTTTCAGTATACTAAACTCTAACACCCCTACCAATACATCCTCGATTACTCCTACATCCTTCATTCCAATGTAATCGGCCATCCTTAAGATCGCATTGGTTGTTTTGAGTGGTCGGATATTCAGCTTTTCATAGTACTTCAAAGGCATAATGTTTATGCTAGCCCCCAAGTCGAAGAGAGCTTTAACCACTTTTTCGTTGATACGCTCGGATTTTGCATTTTATCTATTTTGGTATTTTGACGTGTTTTGAGAGAAATGTGCAAAATAGAGCATAAAAAGATAAGAAAAGGTCGAAGATGGAAATCTTGAGTATTCGAGCCGTCCAGCGGCCCGCTGCAACTCAGCCAGCAACCACTAGCCGCCAACGATCGCTGAACCAGTAGCGGTCCGCTTCGGAAAAGTTGAACTGAAAAGAAAAACACGCCTAGCAACCGCTAGGTTGTGCGCAGCTACCGCTCCGGAAGATCCAGAAGCTACGGGATGATTGCCAGCGACGGATGAAACAAAGTGCAGCGACCGCTATGCGCTATCGTCCGCCCTCAGTGGCTCCACTGCCACTATCGTCGTCGTATACTGATCCTTCATAGAGGCGATGCTCTCTTGGAAAAAGGACGCAAAGAGTAACGTTGATGACTTTTATTCATCTCTCAGTTTCATCTTCCAGCTGGCTCCACTGCATTCTCTACGCCTCGTCAATGCTCACCTTTGGTAGCCTTAGCTCCAGATATTCTTGGTGGTACGTGTCGCACACAGCGTAACACTTCTTCTCATACCTCACCGCCAACACCATCTTCTTCGCTATGTCGGGCAGGTCGACAACCATACCAGCGGGAGTGCGTCGATTACGAAGTCACAATATGTCACTGGCTCTGTGGATGCATCCTCGGCGATGGAAGCATCATCGTCTGAGTAATTGTTGCCCAATCGCGGACAACGACGATCAATTGGTCAACGACGTTGAGTAAGGAGAAGACATCAACCAAATTAGACCAAATCGACGCGTGGAGAGAGATCTAGCGGGAGGCGTTGCAGTCGAAGGACTTGAGCGTCTACTTGATTCCTTCGTCGGAGAGCTTATTGCACAATCTACCGTTGGAGTTGCTGAAATCTTAAGAATATCGTTGGAGACAGCCAGCCGAGCGAAGAAGAAGGTGTCAGTTGAACCCTAATTTTTTTTTATTACCAAATTCGTAAAATGACTATATATTGAAATGGGCTTTAGTCTTTAATTAATTATTGATTAGTATTTTGATTAGGTCAAAAAATAGATAAATAGGGTTGTCGTTAGTTTTATGATGGCGGCATCCAAAAAGGATCATTTGTAGACCATTTTTGTTTGTTCAGGATTTAAGAATAAAAAAAGTAAATAATCTGGACCAAGTTCGTAAAATAACTAAGTTTAGGACCAAAAGTGAAATTTAGTCTATACTCCCTCCGTCCCTAAAAAGTACTCCCTCTATTTTATAGTAGTGGAGACATTTCTTTTTGGCACGTGATTTAAGAAAAATTGTGTTAAGTGAATTAAGTAAAAGAAGAATAAAGTAGGAAATGAAAGAGGAGAGAGCATGCATTATTTTCTTTTTAGTCGTCCCACAAGAGTATGCATTTTCTAATTCTGGAAAGTCTTTTCTCTATAATGAGGTGAGAATCATTCTCCACTAATAATACTTTACTTATTTTTTCTTTCTATCTCTCTACTTTACCAATTATGCATTAAAACTTGTGCAAAATCAAATGTTTATACTTTATATGGATGAAGGGAGTATAATTTAGCTTTTTGTAATATGAGTTTTTGGCTACACCTCTAATATACATGTAATAGGTTAAAGGATCAATTATAAAGTTTACTTTTATATGAATTTTCCTCTAGTAGGGTAATTTTTGAAGTTTAGTCAAATTATAGTTTATCTGCAATTTTAAAAAATGACCAATTATTATAATTTTGATATTTTTCTCTATTATCCCATAGTCTATGAATTGGAGGAAATTATGTATGCTTTTTGCAAATGAAAAATATCACGAAAATAAAATATTCGGCTATTTAAACGACGTCACTTAATACATTAAGTAAGTATCTCTTTAATTTTTACATGTATACGCATTACGTTGATAAATTTTTAACATATCATGATAAATTTTTTGCAATGAGAAAATTAAGAAAAATGTAAAAGTTATGATATACAAGTAATTAGTCATTTTTTTGTTAGACCACGGGTAGCCTTTGGCGGAATCCGACTAATTTTGTTTGACCGGGTTTACGGATTAAAGTCGAAAGTCTCCTAAGGTCACAACAGCTCCGCGCTGCCAATTGCGCTACGACTTGTTGGTATACTATTTTTTTAAAGTTATGAAAATGACTAAAATTTAACCAAACTTCATAATTTTTTTTTGGCCATTTACCGTGTAAATTTCATTTATTTGATCCGAATGAGCTATTGCTTATCTCAAGAATATCTAAATTGCAACTCTAATGTCTTGTAAAAAAATTAGATAGGTATAATTAGGGGTGAGCATTTGGGTTTCGGCTTGGTTTTTTTCCTAAATCGAACCAAAACCGAAAAATCGAATTTAGTTCAAAATCCAAGCCGAACCGAACCGAACCCGAAAAACCAAATAACCGAAACCGAAAAACTGAAAACCGAACTTCAAAAACCAAACTAAACTGAAAAATCGAAATTATATGAAATAACCGAAAAACCGAAATTAATATATATATATATATATATATATATATATATATATATATATATATATATATATATAATATTTTATTTTATATATTTTATATATACAAATATAACATATATATATATATGAAATATAAAATTAATAGAATATATATAATGACATAATTTATAGAATATATATAATGACATAATTTATAGAATATTTTAAAAGAATATATATTATATATAATATAATATATTAAATTAAGATTATATTTCAAAATATAATTAGGTTTTTCATTTTTTTTTCTCCCGAAGCGAACTGAACCGAAAAATCCAAAATTTTGTATTTTTAAAACCAAACCGAATCGAAAAACCAAAAAACTGAATCGAATTTCAAAATTTTAATTTGATTCGATTTGGATATTCGGTTTTTTATTTTTTCACACCCCTAGGTATAATTGTGAAAACCCCAACCTTATTTTAACTTTGATAATTTAAATTTAAATAATTAAAAAATGAAGTGAAAATGTGGAAATTAGTGTTTGTAGAGCGAGAAAAACGGTGGGGGAGAAGGGAGCGGTTCAAGTGCAGCTATATGCGTGATGACCACTGTCATCAATTAACCATATTATTCTTGTTTCTCTCTCTAGATTTTGATTCCGTACATGGTTAGGGTTCGAATTCGTTGATAATCTACTTGTTCCAGATTTGAACAATGGGAAGAAACCGTTTCTGCACTTTCTACGTCTGTATTGAGCATTTCTGGTAATTAGAGATAGAGACAGAAAGCAGAGATAGTTAGAATGAGCGCTTCCAGATTCATCAAGTGTGTGACGGTGGGCGATGGTGCGGTTGGAAAGACATGTCTCTTGATTTCCTATACCAGCAACACCTTCCCCACGGTCTAACATTTTTATTCATTTTTTGTTATATTGAACTAGGATTAGGTTAATTGATTTGAATTTCTGGCTTTATTAGTCACTGAATTATGCACACAGTCAGTTACTGGTCATGTGGGGATTCCAAAAATACCAACATTTTGATGTATCAATTTCAACTTTTTGTTTCATGATTGTGAGAATCATATAATGGAAATTGCCAGGTTTGATAGGTGATTTTTTCTCTAAGAGGAATTTCCTTTTCTTGCTTTTTTAATCATTACTTTCTCTTTTCTTTTCTGATTTATTCCTATCTTATTTCATCTTATTTTTGCCTTGATAGTCCTGAAAGCAGATTGCTCGTGTTGATTTGGATCTGATATGATGCTACACTTAATTCTCTCAAATGTGATCCATTATTCCATCATATATATTTTAACAATTTTTTTTTAATACGCAACAGGATTATGTGCCTACTGTGTTTGATAATTTCAGTGCCAATGTTGTCGTTAATGGAGCCACTGTTAACCTAGGCCTGTGGGATACTGCTGGTAACTAATAGCAATATGCCGAAGAGAATTACTCCTACGCTTGTACGGATAAACTTATTTCTGTTTCTTATTATGGTTCTAACATATGAGCCTGTGGTTATTGTTCTGTGAAACAGGGCAGGAGGACTACAACAGATTACGGCCTTTGAGTTATCGTGGAGCTGATGTTTTCATTCTGGCATTTTCTCTTATCAGCAAGGCAAGCTATGAAAATGTTTCCAAGAAGGTGAGGATTTGATTCACTTTACAGTGTGTTATTTCATCTTTACCTTTTTTCATGCTTTCTACTTTTTTTGGCACCAAATTGTTTGTTAATTGTCCTTTTCTTTTTTTTTTTGGGCTCTGGTGCATTTCTAATTCAGTGGATTCCCGAATTGAAGCATTACGCTCCTGGTGTCCCTATAGTTCTTGTTGGCACAAAACTTGGTGAGATATCAAATTCATAAGTACATGTACCAGTTAGTTTCCTTGTTAAAGATGCTCCTGGTGATATTAGGTTTGTTGATATGGGAAAATTACGATTAAAGCCTGAAAAATATGTTTGTGTCAGCTTCATGTTCTCTGCCACTACCCTAATTCTTCTGTCCCAAACACTTATCTATCACCTGGAATAATATACATGAACCAAGAGTGAGAGACTCTTATGTTTAGTATGTATGACTACGAACATCCATTTTGTAAGCATTATTCTTGTTATGTAGGATAAAAAGTATTTAAGTGAATGTTTGCCCATATTTTAGCTGATGATACTTCTGATAAGCCTAATCCGTTGATAATAATGACTAGGTGACATCAACATCCTTTCTTGCTTCCAGAAGCTGTGATGTGATAGTCTTAAGAGTTCAACTTAGTTTGGTCACCTCCTGGACTTTATTCATTAAAATCGTTGTCTTCTTCAAAAGACTTTCTCCACGTGTTGCAAGTTAAATGTCAAATGTAGACATGATTGGGAGTCAGGGGGTCTTTTGTAACTGTATTAATCTTGCTGACCTTGTTTGTTGCGACAGCGACTGTATGATTCTTGCGCTTATATCTTTTTAATGCATGCATTTTTGGTCAGTATGAGTTCATAGGAAGGAAAATAAAGTTCATAGGAAGAAGTCTTCATGAACAGCTACTTTTGCAGCATTTTGGATTTTAACAACCACTTATTGAAAATTTGTTCATGATTAATCTTGAATTTCAAGGATGGAAAATCAAGATGTGTGTTTACTATGATATAATCTTTTGTATTCCTTTTTTTTGTTTTATAAGTTAAAATTGGCATTAATACATTATATGAAGGATTTATCTCTTGTCTGTTAGTAACTTGTGGTGGTTTCAGATCTTCGGGATGATAAGGAGTTCTTCGAAAATCATCCAGGTTCTGTACCAATCACCAATGTACAGGTGAAAGTCTGTCGCTTTGGTTATATCAGCCTTATATATATATATATATATATATATATATATATATATATATATATATATATATATATTCTAGCATTTGTTGCTGGTTTTTGTGATTGCGAGGCTCTATTCGTGTAGATTTTATTTTTGTTACTCTAAACTTACAGGGAGAGGAGCTGAGGAAATTGATTGCATCTCCGTCTTATGTTGAATGTAGTTCAAAAACACAAGAGGTATGAGTTGCCTAGTTTTTATTAAAACACTTTCACTGAAGACACAAAAGTGAATTTGTTTTGTAATATACCTTTTCAAAACAGAATGTGAAAGCAGTTTTTGATGCTGCGATTAAAGTTGTTCTCCAGCCACCCAAGCAAAAGAAAAAGAAGGGAAAGGCTCAAAAAGCCTGTTCGATATTGTGATCAGCTTAAGGTGAAGATATACGTTCCATGCCATCTACGTCCTTTTCTCTTCCTTTTGCGTAAGAAGTAGGAAATCGCCTTGTATTCGTGTGCCCAAAGTACTACTGATCTATGTGAAAGTGCATGTGGCTTGAATCTGCATAGTGCTTGAATTGCTAGGTCGCACTTTTAGGCCACTTCATTGTGCCCTGCCTGTTTTCCTTCGTTTTTGTTTATGTATCGATCAGACATAAAACTATGATGTTCGCTAGTATGAAGGCTTCTTTAATCCTTTCTTCTACTTAATTTGTCTTCTGTAACTCAAGAAGGGGTTGGCAACACAATTTATTTTCAAGGAAAATAATTCAACTAAAGTAGTGGAGGATTGCGTTATTCGAATAAAAAAACCAATATACTTTAAGTTTGTGACATTTTGTTTTTTAACAATATGAAGAACTTCGTATGGATTGAATTGTTGTCATTAGTATTCGAGTGTCTTTAGAAATGACACGTGTTTTAATGCAAAACTGGTAAAGTAAGAGAGGGATAGAAAGAAAAGTGTGTTAATGGAAAATGGGTACCATCTATGGATGGTGAAACAGGTTACCCGCGGATACCCGTACCCGATTTCAGTCAAATGTGATGTCCCAATACCTGTCCTGCAACATAATAGCCAACCCAAAATAGGTGCTTCTATATGTGATATTGTGAGGTTTCCAAGTTTGAGTATGGTGAGTTTGACCCTTCAATCGAAAGTGCTTCAAACCAAAAGTTGGGTTCATAAAACAACTAAGATTGTTGAAGCTTCGCTTTTCGCATATCTTTTTCAGACTCTCTACTATTATTAATATTTGTTTGTTGTGACAGAAAAAGAAAAACAATACACCATCATGTACAAAAAATATTGAAAATTTTCCTCTTCTAATAATAATAGCCAACAATGTTCCCCAATTTACGTTATTAATTTTGGTAGCTTTAAGTATAATTATTAGTGTGAGTCAGACAACAATATTTTAACATAAAATATTGAAAGATGCGTATATGGCTAATATCAGGTATTATCGGGATTAACAGGTATATCTGTGCCGATATCGGGTATACCCGCTACCCACAAAACTCTAAGACACACTACTCAATCTCGCCCTGTTTCCTATTTTCGTCAGGTAGCGGGTTCTCGATACTCGGGATGGAAATTACCCGTTATTGTTGAACTGCAATAAACAGTGGACGGTTTAAACCCGTGTGGAGCCGATGGAGGGAAGAAGAAGCTCTCTGGTGGCGTCATTGCGGGAATTGCAATTGGATCTGTTCTAGGGCTGCTTCTCTTGCTGTTACTATTATTTATCTTGTGTAGGAAGCGGAGCAGGAAAAGGTCGCGGTCAGTCGACGTGGCGGCATTTAAGAAGCGGGAAAGCGACTCCTCCACCGCCACGTAGAAGCCCCTCACTGCGCCGTGCTCATCGTTGTCGGCACCTATTTGAGAGTGAAGTGGAGTGAATTTGGGGGTGGGAATTTGGGGGTGTGAATTTAGGGTAAGAATGGAGAGTGAATTTGGGTAAATTTGGGAATTTTGTGGGTTAAAATACGAGTAAGCATAACTTTAACACGTCAGTACATATAGCAACCACGTCAGCTGGAAAAACCGGAAAATATGAATAGTTTGTGACTTTTAAGAAAGTTTGGCAAGTCAGCAGCTACGTCATCTTATACACTCAACAGCCACGTCAACTTAAAAAGATACGTCAGCTTGCTTCATGGCCGAAAAACTCGTCATGTGAAAATGGCGACAGAATGTAAATTTCATGACATTATATGCCAATTTTTTAGTTCGTGGGAAAACCCGAAATTTGGCAAAAGTTTTGCCCTTCATTTACGAGTTTGCGTCATAAGTATATCATTTAACCGTTTCTTCTTTATTTCTGCCGTGGCCAACTATTATGGAAACGAAGGGCGCTTTAGATTATCTTGGATGGTGTACTAAAAGTTAAAACGAAGTAAATAATTGGCTCTAATGGTATTTTAAATTAATTTTATTTTTAGTTTTTAAGTAAAATATATTTCATCTGTCCTACTAAAAATGAAACGTTTTCCTTTTTGGATTGTCCATTAAAAATGAAACACTTTCTAAATTGGAAACAACACCATCTCTACTTTTTCATTTGTCTTACTTTATTCTCTCCACATTAACTCGCATAACAACAATACATAAAATCTCGAGCCGAAAAGCAAATGTTTCATTTCCAATGAGACGGATGGATTACTTATTTTTCTATTTAAACTAAAACAAATTAATAATTTTTCAAATTTTATGAGTGGAAAAAAGTAATCCCCCCGTCCATAAATTTTGTCACACTTTGACCGGACACGGGTTTTAAGAAATGCAATAGAAAATGGGTTGAAAAAGTTATTGGAATGTGAGTTCTACTTTTATATATTAGTAGTTTGTTAATAAAATACGAGTGGGAATGCGTTAGTAGAATATGAGGTTCACTACTAAAAATAGTAAAAAGTGAAAAGTGACAAATTTTATGGGACAGACGAAAATGGAAAAATATAACAAACTTTCTGGGACGAAGGGAATAGAAAATATTCTTTTAAATTTAGTATAAATAATTGAAATAAATTAGCATTTAATAATATACTCCCTCCGTCCCGGGCTACTCGCCCCTTTCCTTTTCGGCACGGAGATTAAGGAATGAGTGTATAGGAAAGTCAAAAATGACGGCTGTAGGTGAAATTTTTTACTAAAAATGGAAAGAGTGCAAGTAACTTGGGACGCCCAAAAAGGAAATAAGTGCGAATAGTGCGGGACGGAGGGAGTAATATTTACGCAAATAATTTGAATTCAGTATAAATATTTGGAGATGTTCTTGTCTTTTACTTGCCCAACCTGTCATTCCAATTCAAAGTTTCGAACCCAACCAACTATAAAGGATCTGTTCAAATTTCAATTCTCACTATTGCTAATATTGAGATGCCATATTTGTCTTATATCTCGATCTTTCTCATAAAAACTTTACAATTTAAGCATAGTGAAAGTTATTATATATAAATACAAATTTATGTAAAAAGATTTAAGGGTTTACATAGATGTCGTGAAAATTTGACACTATAAGATTATTCAAAGTCACAACTTTATTTGTCACGACCGCACTTTCTAAGGATAGAAGACCCGGTTGATCGCGACTAAGGGAGGATGAAAGAAGCTGGAAAGAAGGGGAAAACTGTGGCACAACTGAGACTTGAACCGAAATAACTCAAATAATATATATCAGAGTGCACGATACAAAGAGCGCAAACTCGACCTTTACATTGCAGCGGAAGAGTCAAGAGCAGATAACGTCGTGTATGGAGACACGTCGCATCCGAGTACTATTCTATCGAAGGATCTTCATCGTCTATGCTCAACACCGCCCGCCGTCATCACTGTTCAACCTGCACATTTTTAAAACATATGCAGGGCTGAGTACTTAGTGTACTCAGTGGACACGTGCCGAAATATATTTTCATAAAAACTGGTTATATCAAGCCACTCTTTGAATGAACTCGGGGTTTTAGGAAAGGTCCGAGAACACTAAAACATTTTCCTTTTTCCTTTTTAAAAAGCGATCTGTCAATCTATTTTCCTAGAACATATGTCGTATATGACTAACTCCTGGGGAACAGAAGCCCACTAACCTCCTAGTGAACAGAATTCACGAAACTCCTGGTGAACCGGAATGTATGGGCTTATCCCACTTACAAACCCGAATTCACTAACTCCTGGTGAAATGGAATGTATGGGCTCATCCCACTTACAAACCCGAATTCACTAACTCCTGGTGAAACGGAATGCATGGGTTCATCCCACTTACAAACCCGAATTACTTCACATTAAATAGCAAGCTCGCACTTAACATCACATCTTAAATAGAAGCACGCAAAAAAAACACTTCTCATAAAACTGTACTTTTAACAGAAAGCCCACATAAAAACACTTTAGTTCGAAAGTCTACAATCATATATCACAATAGAAAGCCCGTAAAATACTGTTCAAATTTCAATTCTCACAATAGAAAACGGTTCACTATGCGTGTGCGTAAATGAGTTGATAATGGAAAGCAATTTGGTGGAAAAATTGTAATTTTTGGTGGTGACTTTAGAAATATTTTGTCGTTTGTTCCTAAAGGTCGTAACTCTTCTTATATTTGGAGATATTGCAAAGTTCTGAAGTTAACAAAAAACATGAGACTTGTTAGAGTTCAATCTGGTGATGAAGCTTCAAAATTGAATGATTTTTCGTCTTGGGTTTCATCTATTGGTGATGGTATGTGTTCTTGATGGTCCAACGATGGTGAACTGAATATTCATCTTCCTTCTGATATTATTTTGCCTAATGTTGGTGATCCTCTTAAAACCATTATTTCAGCCATTTTATCCGTCTTATCCGAATCATGAATAGTTGACTAAATTGAAACATAGAGCCGGGAGACGAGACCGGCGGAGCGGCGTTTTCGCCGGGGTGCAGCGAGAGAAAATAAGGGAGGCACTACTTCTTTTCGATTAGGGATTTGAGAATAAAAGGGGGAGAGGAGATAGGTAGAGAGAGAGAGAGTCGACCGAGATGAATGGGAAGGATGGGTCCATACTTGGGCTCTCATTTAAATTAGTTGGGCCAATCATTTAATAAGGAGTTGGGTCAAGGATTTAATTTAAGTTGGGCCTGAGGAAATTAAAGGAGGAGAAGAGTAGTTGGGCCGAGAATTTCTTATTGGGCTAAAGTCTTGGGTTGCAGAAATAATTGAAGATAGTGTCAGGTTGAACAGTGATGACGGCGGGTCTGGCACTATCTTCAATTATCTGGCAAAAAAATTGTCTTTAATTGTTGTTGGTTTGTATATATATTTTTGCAGAAATCATGCAAGTATACGTGAGTTTATATTGGGGTGGTAGAATATATCAACTTCCTCAAGTGGGTATTTGTTATGATCCTCCTCGTGCGAGAGCTTCCATCGTATTGGATTCATGTGTCTCATTATCTGAATTAGTTGCAATGATATGTGTTAAGATAAGAATAGATTCAAACCAACACTTCATCGAAATATCTTGGAGGCATTGTTTCTTGGGTACCGGTACGAGTTATGTATGTACTGCGGTTGACAGTGATCAAAGTGTGTTTTATATGTTCAATGCGGCTCTAAATTCTACTCGGCATATTGAATTATTTGTTGAGTATTCGTATGTTGGAAATGCCTTCATCCCACCAATTGTTGATCATGGTGTTGGATCATCTACGAGGTTTGAACCTTTGAGCATGGATTGCGGTATGAATGAGCAAACAGATGTTGCAGATGCTGCTGATGTTGGATTGAATACTCAAGAGAATGTAGAAGAGCATGATGATGTTCATGTTGTACGAAGAGACCTTGATGATCCAGAATTGTCGTCATCCTCGTCTGATGAGATTTTAAGTGATGATTCTGGTGCTGAATCTAGTGATGAGGAGGTAGTGTATAAACCCGTCGTGCAAGGTGAACAACCACTTCCAGAATACGTTCACACCGGGTTGAAATATTTTCGCAGACTGCCTAGTGGTCCTTCTGAGGTACCTGAAGTTGGTAATGAACGCAGTACCATGTACTGGGATGAAGAACACCCATATCGGATTAATGCGGGAACAAAATTTGATAGCAAGCTGCATGTGAAGACTGCTATTACTATGTGGAGTCTGAGGCAACACCGGCAATTTAGGGTGGTTGAGAGCAAAGTAAGAAGGTGGCATGCCGTGTGCAAATATCCAGCAGGGAGGACAGAAGATGGGACAGCTATTATCAGCGAGACCGACGCTGAAAAAGCGAATGAATGTCGGTGGAAAGTTTCTGTTACACACATGGCCCATGATGATATGTGGGAGATTAGGAAGTGGTGTGGACGACATAGTTGTGAAGGCCATCGTAATGATAGAGGACATGCTAACTTTTCATCACCAATGATTGCTTTGTGTATTCGACATACCAATATCAATAAGAAACAATCTATATCACATGAAAGCATATAGTTTAATATAACAAACTTACAAATAGTCGCATCGAAGCAGCCGACTCATTCATCCCAGCAGTGGCCCGTGCCCCAGGCCGAGTCATGTACGTCACGGTAATTCTGTTATACCACGCCATATAACTCGGGCTCATGGGAATATCCAAAGACATTGGTGCGGCGTATTCGGCAGCTTGGAACCTTTCGTACCTCATGTCCCACTCCCCAATGTAGAACTGATGCGTGTTTGCCCAGTTGTTGCCCTTCTTACCACGCCGATCATTTTTGCCTAAATGATCGGCGTTCCTTAGCATCCTGTCTACATTCTGCGGTATATCCTGATACCGATTGAACTGTCGTCGCACTCGTCCAGGCTCATGGGCCTCGACATAGGCCCAACATACCAAGTAGGTCTCGCACAGAGAGCATCCAGTCACATCATTGCAGTAGTCAGGCAGTATGCAATGTGCGTATGGCGTCCAGATAAACTACAAAACAGCAATGCAAATGCCACTGAATAATTCCGTAATAAGTTCTTAAATGAAGTCTAAACCGAAATAATACTCACCTGGCCAGTTCTAATCAGAGATATTTGGTCACGATAATGCTCAACCGAGTGTCTAGGAGCATTTCCTATCTGCGTTGTTCCTTTCCACCTGTACATATATTTGATGTAAGCAAATAATCCAATATAAATTAATAAATAAATATTTAGATATATACCTGGCGCCACATGGTGTATATGGCTCGTGCACAACTGGTCCAATGAACGCAGGCCTCAATGTGGGCATTCTTTCCCACGCCCATAGCTGCAGAAGCATCATAGGCCCGCCCAACTCTTTTCTCTTATCCATGGAAGCCTCGCACAGATAATGATAAAGGTAGGCCAATGCCGCACTTCCCCAACTAATATTCTTCACCTCTTCTGGATCCCCAAGCCCATTCAACCACATAAATGGCACCTTACACCCCGTGGTGTCCGGTAGAATGAGACCTCCTAATAAAATTAGGGCATGGATACGTGCCCTTTGAATGTATACGTACATAGGTAGGTCATCACCCAGAGGCATCCTTGTCTGGTTGATCAGTGCGGTCATCAGCAAACCGCCTTGCTTTGTCTCTGTGGAAGTATCTGGTATCCATCCCAACAGATCGCGGCACTTGCTGGTCCAGTCTGGAAAGTTGTCATGATAGTCACGCCCTGTGAAAACGCGACCATCCGCCCTCAAGCCCCAAATGGCTTGCACATCTTCCAAGGTGATCGTCACCTCACCGATCGGTAGATGGAAAGTGTGCGTCTCCGGTCTCCAACGCTCAATCAACGCCGTGATCAGCTCGTTGTCCACCTTCATGGGCTTCCCACAATCGATCACGCCTTTGAAACCAAAGACGTCAAGCCAATATCTAACATTCTCGTGAATTTCAACGTCCCAAGTCTTGCTTTCTGTCCTTCGGACTTTAAATACTTGGGTTGTGCCCTCTTTCATGAGTTTATGTGAAATGTGATGTTTCTGCAAATTTAGCAAGGACGGGTCTTCGGGTCCATATAATAATTGCCCACTAGAACTTGAAGTCTCCATCTAATCTAAGTACATATTCACGAAACAACAATTACAAACTAACATTTACAACACAAATTACATATACATTCAAATTCATCTTCAAAATAACAACACATCATAAACCAAATGATTGATTCACTCCAATTCAACACCATTCATGCTTTATAAGGCCTAATTTACATATAGCTACTAAATTAGAAGGTTAAATTAAAATATGCAATTCAACCTATACTTTATTCTTCAATAACAACCAAAATCACAACACCAAGCATCTCTAATATATGAATAACTATACAATAGAATGAATTTAGCCACTAAAATCCATTACAATTAACTAAACACCAAAAAATCGGACAAAATTGACCAATTTGTTATAAACCCTAATTTACAAAAATTAGGGGAAATCTAAACAAACTATGCAATTTAACAACAAATAAGGAAGGAATGTTGAAGGATTGAATGAAACTTACCGGAAAACGAGAGGAAATCGTCGGATTCGCCAAGAAATCGCCAAGGAATCGCCGGAAGTCGCCTATCAGAATTCTCTCTCGCGTGTATTCTGCCTTCTGCCTCTCGCGGAACTGATTTAATTCGAAATAGAGACGCATGAGCCTCATGCGTCTCTCCCTAAGACGCATGATGCTCATGCGTCGTCTATTATATTTTAAAAAAACAACAGACGCATGAGGGAGATGCGTCTATACCTAAGACGCATGACCCTCATGCGTCGTTAAAAAAAACGAAAAAAAATAGAGACGCATGACCCTCATGCGTCTCTATGAAAGACGCATAATTGTCATGCGTCTCATTAAAAAGAGACGCATGAGGGTCATGCGTCTCTCCCAAATCCGGAACAAAAAAAAACGCTAGAACAAACGAGGAATCTAAGTTCTATTTTAGAACAAAAATAGAAAACCCTGTATTATCGAGTTACCTTGCTTGGTGGCCTTTCTCAGTTATGGGTCGATCTCTTGCCGCCCTCGCTCCTCTTCCCTCCCCTTCGCTGCACTTCTTGCCGCGGTGTCGAGAATGGGAAGGAGGGAGTGGTGAGGGGCTGTTTATATAGCCTCAGTTCTTGGCTGTTTGTGACTGAAATCTGGGGGACAAAATCTCTTATTTTTGGCTTCCAGCTTGCTCCCTTTTGAGCTTTGTGAATTGCTCATCATACTATTCTGGTGTATATTTTGGTATCCTATTCTGGGTTGTTTTTCTCAGCTCCTCTACAAGCTTTGTGATACTGTTACTCTTACTAAATTGATGAATGTTTGGGGCTGCCCTCCTTGGCAGTTTTCTCCCAGCCTTGGTGACGGAAAAAGGGATCTGATTCATGCTCATTTTGAGTATGAACATTGGGTCCATTCTACTATGCTCCTTTGTCCTGACCTCTACTTTGGTGTAAGATGAGAACATGACAAAGTGGCAGTTTCTTGGCTGTACCAATCAGCCTGCTTCCTCTCTATTTCCATTCGAGCTTGCCCCTCCTTTCCCTTTCTTATAAGTCTATTTTCTAACCCCATTTTGTTTGATTTGCAGGCCTAGAGGCTGCCCCTTTTGGAGTTTTGGTGGAGGTGGAAATCGAGAACGATAAAGGAAGAGAATAGAAGGGATTTACTACATCACTCACTTTGTCTCATTGCTAAGTTTAGCAATTGTTTAAGCATTAGGTTGGGAATAGCTCTTGACCAAGTCTTAATTAAGCCTCTAGCTTGATGTTGGCTCCTTCCAAAGCTTAGAGTATGATTAGTTGTTATTTTGTTCTCATTGTGTGGGAATCGAGACATGTACCACTTGTATTTCCATCATTCTTGGAAAAATACTCCTCAAGTATGTTTTTATTTTTCCAACAAATTGTAATTGAAAACTTAAATTTCCTTACACTTTAATTTTCAATCGTCTCTTCATTCAATTTTGTTTTTATACTCCAAAAATACGTGCACGAAAACTCGGGGTGTTACATTATCTTTTATCCATCATTTCTTCCTTTCGTAATTCATCGACCCGCAATACGTTATACTCCTATCAATTAGTTAAGAGAGAACACATCCAACCCTTAATCTCTTAACCATCTCTTCCATTCAATATTCATAAATCTCATTATTTATATTTTTCAATTTAAAATGCAACTAATAAAAATAAACATTTAATGAAAAAAATACTTCATTAAAAAACAAAAATTACAAATTAAAATCCTAAAATTTAAAAAGTGCATAATTTAAAACATACATAATTATAATTCCTAGAAAAAAATATATAATTAAAATACTAGAAAATAAAAAAAATACACAATTAAAATCATAGAAAATTACTCTATCGGCGACTGTGATGCGGTGGCGGAAAAAGTAGAGATGATGGGGCAAACTAAAAAAGTAAGATAATGGAAAAATTAGAGATGACGTTGTTTCTATTTTAGGAAACATTTCATTATTAATGGGACAACACATAAAGGAAAACATTTCATTTTTAATGAGACAGATGAAGTAGTTCATAAGTTATAGGGACCAAAAATACATTTTAAAAAGCAGAAACAAAACTTAGAAGCAAACACTGAACAAAAAAAAATTCATAATTTTTGAAACACTTCTTTGTAAGCAACATTAATAGTGGAATCATCACTCTTATCAACTTCATCTTTACAAACTTAAATCTTCAAACCTTCACGACTTGTAACTCTTGATACCACAATATAGAGTTATCCATTACTAAAGACAAGTTTTCTGAAAAATAATCCAACATGCGATAGTGATTGATCTTGACTTCTATTAATTGTCATAGCATACGACACAACCAATGGACATTGTCGTCGTTGAAATGTGAACAACAACCTTAGATCATATGGTATCAAAGACATTCAACAAATCAAGACTTTATGACCAATATTATGACTACCCAAAACTCTTGCTTCCAAAAACAATTACCTAATCGGGTAATTATCAATTGGGTGCCATTATACATTCCATTAGAGTTATCTGCATTTCTCAATAACATCACAGGAGTACCAACTCGCAACAACAATTGATGATTTGGGATACCTGAACACTTCAAATTATTCAGAAATTATATGTATTTGAGCAAAACCATTTGAGGTTCCATCGGAGTTTAATAGGTCAAATAATTTCACCCAGTAGACCGATCCAAAAAAATCTTGAACTGATTAACCTCATTAACAACATCTAAAGTAGGGGCAAGAGTCGCATGATAACGCAAACAATTAGTCAACTATTCATGATTCGGATAAGACGGATAAAATGGCTAAAATAATGGTTTTAAGAGGATCACCAACATTAGGCAAAATAATATCAGAAGGAAGATGAATATTCAGTTCACCATCGTTTGGACCATCAAGAATACATACCATCACCAATAGATGCAACCCAAGACGAAAAATCATTCAATTTTGAAGCTTCATCACCAGATTGAACTCTAACAAGTCTCATGTTTTTTGTTAACTTCAGAACTTTGCAATATCTCCAAATATAAGAAGAGTTACGACCTTTAGGAACAAACGGCAAAATATTTCTAAAGTCACCACCAAAAATTACAGTTTTTCCACCAAATTGCTTTCCATTATCAACTCATTTACGCACACGCATAATATCACTTAAAACTCCGATCAAAAGCTTCAATGCAATATTTGTAAACCATAAGAGCTTCATCCCAAATAATAACCTTAGCTCTCACAATCAACTCAACAAGTGCACTGCACAGAATCTTCACTCACATTGATATGAATCTTAAAGTAAGAATCAGTTATTCTACCACCAAGTAACAACATAGAGGCTATACCACTGGAAGCCATGTTTAAAACAATATCAGCCTTCGAACAAATACTTGCTTTGCTCTGACAATGACTTCAATATGAAAGTTTTACCAGTACCACTATAACCATAGATAAAAAAACATCCCACCATCATTTGATTGCACATATGACATTATCGTATCATGCACATGAAGTTCTTCATCAGTTAATTTGGAAATAGAGTCAAAATATTCTCTTGATAATGCTTCACGATCATAACACAACCCATCACTAATTAATCGATTATAAGATGTTTCAAAATACTTAGATTTTGGATACGACATACAATGGAATCCACGCGAACTTCTCCCAATATTCAGAACAATTTCTCAATTTTCACCAATCCGAAATTCTTAACTTTATCATCATTCAACAACAAACCTACAGTAATCAACCAAAAAAACGATTGGAACAAAAATGGGTCATAAAAATAACAAAATTAAGTACTATAAAATACTCCCTCCGTCCAGCAATAGGAGTCCCAATTCTCCCGGGCACGGGTTTTAAGAAAGTTGTTAGAGTGTATAATAAATGGTGTGTGGTAGTGGAATTTGGGACCCACCAATTTTAGTTTAAATTAAAATTGAGCATAACCTATGGAATTCAAGAAAGCCAATTAAATTGATGTTTACCAAAGTTGAATGGCAGCCAATTAAATTGATGACTGCCAAAAGGGTAATTTACGTGCCTTTATAACAGTAGGAAGAATTCTTCAATTTTTGTTTGATTGCATGTAATAATGCAGCACGTTTCGGCTGACTCCATGGAATGCAATTGTACCTTAATGGCTGCCAAAATTTAAATTGGGAATAAGACATGGACAACTGAATTTTAAAAGAACACTCAATATATAAAAATATCCATTTCACTACAACTTGATCAAAATTAGGTGAAATCACCTCAATAAAGCTGCTCCAGCTGGTTGCTATAAATGCACCAACTACATAGAGTTTGAGGGAAATTTCCCTCTACAAAGAAATTGAGGGAAGGCAAATTTTCAAATTTCCCTCTTCAAAAAGTACAGTTACATTGATGGCTGCTATAAATGCATCAACTACACTCATTTAATCCACCTCACACCAACTCAAAATCTGAAATTCTACCAAAAACACTCCCAATCATCAAGTAAATTTAATTCCCTCAGAAAATTTTCATCATTGGGATGGATAATGGGCAGAGGCAAACCCTGCACTTGAGCAGCAATATCAAGAATAATGTGGTGCAGTTTCTACTCAAGCATAGCCATGATGGAGTACTATCAAGAGGGGCTGTAATGGAGGCAGCAGAAGCTCATGGCATCAGTAGGAAGACAGTATACAGGCTGTGGAAGGCAGCCAAGGAGCAGATGCAAAGGGGAGAACCTGCATTGATGGAAGGAAAGGTTAAAGGTTATCAACATGTTGACAGATTAGAACTTGATCAAGAAAAGGTTAGAAACTTATCTACTCTTGAAAGATCATCCCTGAGGAAAATGGCAGTAAAATTGAATGTGAGTAAGAGCACATTAGGTCATTGGGTGAAGCAAGGTAAACTAAGGCCACATGCAAATGCAATCAAACCTGCCCTCACCAATATGAATAAGATAGCAAGAGCCAGATGGAGTCTTAGTCAACTTGAGCCACAGATTACTCAAGGTAGAGTTAAGTTTCAGAGCATGCATAATGTAGTTCATATAGATGAAAAATGGTTCTATATGACCAAGGTATCAGACAGGTACTACCTCTTGCCGGATGAGGATGAGCCATATAGGACATGCAAATCCAAGAGATACATCACCAAAGTCATGTTTATGTGTGCTGTCAGTAGACCACACTTTGGTATAAATGGGCAGTCCACTTATGATGGTAAGGTGGGAATATTTCCCTTCACTGAATTTCTGCCAGCACAGAGGAGGTCAAAGAACAGGGCAAGAGGCACCATGGAAACCAAAGCAATCAATTCAGTCACAAAGTCAGTAATGAAGGACTGCCTTATCCAACAGGTATGCAACATTTTTCATTTTATCAGATCTTAATAATTCTAAAAAGATCATCATCTAGTTATGTTATTGTTCTTGATGTCAGATTATACCTGCAATTAAGGCTAAGTGGCCTGTTGGGGCAAGTAAAGACATTTACATTCAGCAAGACAATGCAACCCCACACATAACTGCCATGGATGCAGATTTTCAGGCTGTTGCCAATTCAGATGGATTTAGAATCCAACTGATTTGTCAACCACCTAATTCCCCTGACACAAACATCTTAGACCTTGGATTTTTTAGAGCAATTCAATCACTGCAACATGAGAAACCTTGCAAGACTGTGGATGAACTTGTGGGGAATGTGTGTAGCTCATTTGAAGAGCTGTCACCACAAACTCTCAACAAAGTTTTCCTAAGCTTGCAAGCTTGCCTCAATGAAATCCTACAGTGTAGAAGTAGAAATGGATACAAAGTCCCACACATCAACAAGGACAGACTACAAAGAAATCGAGAACTCCCCAATGTGCTGGAAGTGGAGGAGGTTGTTGTGAGAGATGTGTTGCACTACTTACAAATGCCAGAGAACAGTGTTGGGGCAATGTATGATATTGAGCCTCTGTCAAATGCATTTGGCTTCTAGGTCAGCATCAGATTGGGTATGGGATATTGGTCTGATCTTTTTGGTGTGTTTGGTCAGGCCATAGTGTTTAGTGAATAGGGTAGGCTGATTTTTTTGGGTGTGTTTGGTCAGCCCCTATGTTTTTTGGGTTAGGGTCTGAATTTTTTGGTGTTTTTGGTATACATACATAGTGCAAGCCCAGTGTAATGCACAGATTCAGGACAATGAATATGAGACCCTCAGAAAAGTTTCATCATAGGCCATTGGCTCTAGCCTCCAAACCAGAAATTGGGGTGGCTATTTCACACACAACAGGAACTACAATCATATCCCAGCAGATAATGTAGCAACTACAAACATATTCCATAAGTACTTGAGCAACAATGAAGCATTATGCAATCACCTCAGAAAAATGTCATCATATGCATAGTGAAAAGCCTCCAAACCAGAATTAAGGGGTGGCTATTTCACACACAACAGGCACCACAACCATATCCCAACAGATAATGCAGCAACCAAATTCCATCCCATCAAGTATATCAACAATGAAGCATTATGCAATCACCTCAGAAAAATGTCATCATATGCATAGTGAAAAGCCTCCAAACCAGAATTAAGGGGTGGCTATTTCACACACAACAGGCACCACAACCATATCCCAACAGATAATGCAGCAACCAAATTCCATCCCATCAAGTATATCAACAATGAAGCATTATGCAACCACCTCAGAAAAATGTCATCATAGGCATTGTGAAAAAGCCTCCAAACCAGAAACAAGGGGTGGCTATTTCACACACAACAGACACCACAACCATATCCCAACAGATAATGCAGCAACCGAATTCCAATTTCATCATAATCCATCAATTACATCAACAGATAATCACCACAAATATATTCCATCAGATAATGCAGTAGTGTAATCGGCCAAATAGTGCATATTTCATCATATTCCACATACATATTCCATCAGATAATGTAGTATTGTAATCAGCCAAACACAACATATTTCATCATATTCCAACCACAAATGTCATCAAATAGGCACAGATTAAACCTCCTAACCCATAAGGGGGTGGCTAAATCAACAAAACAAAATAGCCAAATTTAAACCCTAAAATCCAGAATCTCCAAACCCTACACAGGGGGTGATTCTTACACAACTCACAAGTTTAGAGGAGATCTTTCATGCCGGGTAAGAGAATCAGAAGGATCTCCTTGAACCAATCCTCTTCCTCAACAGGTCGCCTCCGCCTCTTCACTCGCGGAGCTTCAGGGTCCAAATTGGACTCCGATCTCTCGTAACCCGGCGTATCAGGGACAATAAGCTCAGATTCGAGCATGGTCGCCGGCGTATCAGGGACAATAAGCTCAGATTCGAGCATGGTCGATGGTATAGCTTCCAGATCTGGAGTTTCAAGGTACATAGGGGGCTGGGAATCGGTCCAGGGAGGGACGTCGACCGTCGGAGTTTCAGGAACAACGGTAGACATTGAATCACCCACCTCCCAGGAGTATGTAGGAATAGGCGACAGGTGGGTTGCAATAGGAGTCGGGATCGACCCCTCCGACGGGTCGAACGTCCACTCCGGCGCCGGATTCAACCGAGGCCAACGTGGAAGTTCAATGCGATTTCCAGCCGAATCTAACCCATAGATGGGGGATCGGGGTGGAGAGGGTGCATTTTCCATCGACGGTCGACGTGGGGGGAGGAGGAGGTGGAGATTTGGAGGAGGAATAGGAGGCGGCGGAGTTTAGGGTTTCGACGGATGAAGATAAGTGAAAGCGAGAGTCAGAGAGTGAGAGCATAGAAGTGAGAGAGTCAAGGGAGGGTAATGAAGAGAGTGAGAGAATATTGGGGGGAGGGTTATTTTTTTAATGGCATTTGAGTAAATTAGTGGGAAGAGGGAGGCTAATTTAATTATCCAAATATGGTAAGTAGAACCGGGACTCTTATTCCCGGACATCCCAAAACGGAAAAACGGGACTCCTATTGCTGGACGGAGGGAGTATAAAATAATTATACTAATAAGTTACCTTGACGACCTATCAGTTTTCGTTGTTTTCGTTGGTTGTAAATAACATCTTCGCATAAACATCGGGGCGTGAAATAGATTCTGATGTCAACAGACTAACAAACAACTGATTGGACTTCAAACTCACCGTTAAAATAGGCTTGAACTGATGTTGTTGCATCTCCGCATAAATTCAACCGACCGTTGACTTCGCCTTTCAGCAGTCTACCTTTCTGGACTCTCGGCACTTTTCTCGGCAACCGCTGACTGTTTTCTCCAATCTTCGTTTCTGACCTTTTTGCCCTTTTCTCCGTCTATTTTGTACATTTCTCACAAAATTCGTCAAAATACCAAAATAGATAAAAATATGTAATAAACGTACATGATTTGCAAGTTTAACATTAAAAAACGAAGCAAATATAGACCTTAAAATAGTGCAAAATCCGAGCGTATCAAATGTTCACTTAATAATCTACTTGTAGAACCTTTCTCAACATGTGAATCATATTTAGAGGATAAGAAAACCAAAAGTCTTTCTAAGGTCAACAGAAAAGGGTTGATGAATGACTTGAGTTAATTCATAATGAATCATAAAAACCACGAATTTGAAAGTGTACAATTTCTCAACCCGACCCAAGTTAAAAATTTCAGCATATTTTGATCCTACGTGACTAGTCGTGAAATTTATGTGGCTCAATCTAAAAAACATGGAGTACATGAAACGACATTGTTTCAATGCCCTATTTCTTGAATTCTGCATTAGATTTGTCGGGTTTGAATAATGATCGGCCATTAGAAATATACACCAATCTTAATGTTTGATTTTTTAAATCACTTTTAAAGTTTGTAGAATATAATGCTCAAAATTTATACTTTCTCTGTCCGTCATTAGAAATCCTGATTTACCATTTTAGTCTGTTCGTAGGAGTCTCGGTTCACTTTACTATACCCTACATTCCACTAACTCATTACAATTATTTTATTATAAAACAAATACTTGCTCCATCTTTGAAAAATAGAAAACTTTTGAAATAGCACGGGTTTTAATGCAAATTAGTAAAGTAAGAGAAGTTGAGAGAAAAATAGGTAAAGTAAGAGAAAGGAAGAGAAAAAGTAGTGTTACAGAATTGTGGAGTTTACTTCCTAAAATAGAAAGTTTCTAGTTTTAAGGGACAAACCAAAATGGAAATAGTTTCTATTTTTAAGGGATATAGGTAGTATATAAAAATGAGTCTCTCATTCAACTACTCCCTCCATCCCCCATTTTCAGTCCACTTTGTGTTGGGCACTAGTTTTAAGAAATACTAGTTTCACACCCGTGCGATACACGACATGTCAGGATTTTTAAAATATGGATCTTATGTTAAAACGACACAATATTAACTATAGAATCACAACCAACGTCGTCATCATCAACATCACAACCAACATCATTATCATCACAAACCAAAAGAAAGACTCAAAATATGAAAATTATAGGAATTGTAGAAACCTGAATTCTTATCCTTCTACATTCACTACTGAGGCGCCCAAACATAATAAGCAAAATATTTAAATCCTCGTGATGCCTGTTTAGTAGAATCTAACCTGCTATATCATGCGAGATCGTTCATTGGAGCTTGCACATATCCAATTTACTAATATCTACAACAACCATTACATAATATTATCCACTTTATTGTTTTACAAAATTTGAAATACTTCCGTATACAAAATATTAACTATACAATCACAACCAACATCGTCATCATCACAAATCAAAATCTTCAAACCATCATGACTTGTTGTTGTGATTTTTAGGGTGTAATTTAAGTACACAAAACAAGTAATAAATCCCTAAAAATACTACCTCTACAAGTATACAGACGTACAATGCAGTATAAAAGGTGTCGAACCCACAAGGAGGAGATTAATTGCTAAAACTAGTAAACCTAACTAAAAAGCAGTAAAATAGTTTAATTTTGTGTTTTTGATCAAGAGGCGAGTGAAGGACGAAACGAGAAGAAAAAAAAAGGAATCAAGATAAAGAGGGAAGACTACTCCTAGCTTGTATCGCGTTGCTTATTCACATGAATCCTAAAGTCTAATTACTTTCCAATATTTATCGGGATAGTGTTGATTTTATGCTCTCACGCAGCTGATCACTGATCGTGGAATTTTACACCTAGGATAAGCTGATCACATCTCTTAGGCTCTACTCACCAACCCCTCACTCCTACAGTCGCATAGTAAGCTCGGGATTGGCTTCTACGAACGTTCAACACATAAGATCCACCCCGGACTATCCCCTGATCAGTTTTAGCCTAGGGTTTCTTATCTATGTTAGCTCCCTACTCCAAGTTAAAGAGACATTGAAGTTAAGGTCTTTACCGGATTAAGTTTGCTAGCAAAACCCAATACGGATAGAAATAAACACATATAAAATAACCAAAATACGGAAATCAATCAAAACACAATCATAGATTCATATTTACAAGCTTCCCTAACTAACCAGGAGTAATCCCTAAAATCTAGCCACTCATAGTGGGCAACAATACAAGAAAACAAGTAAATGCTACCATATGGGCAAAGATTAGGGAAGAATTAACCTCAAGCTTCTTCTTCCTCCCAAAAATGGACTCCAAGCCTCTTTCTCTCTCTAAAAATCGCCTCCAGCAGCCAAAAGATGCCTTGGAAGTCGTGACCTAGCTATTTAAATAGTTAGGGCTTCAAAAACAGGCCCAGTACTATTTGCCCGAACGGGCGTTTTGTCTGACTCTCGACACAGTCGCGCGTTTAAATGCCCAATCGCGCGTTTTACACTGCATTGCGCAGTCTTCGTAAAACAGTCGTATCTTCTTCTACCGGGCTCTGATTGAGGCGTGCGAGGTATCCACGCGAAGATCTTTCAAAGGTGAATGCAATGGTGGACTTTTAGAAGCATTTTAAATTAATCTTGAAGGGCTGATTACTGATCAGATTTGGTCCTTTTTCCTTTCTCCTTTCTCTCTTTTAGAGTTTGGTCTTTTGTCCTACGATATATCAAAATGAGTTCATTTTTCACCTAAAAATGTGTGTTAAAATAATACAATAAAGGACTACAATTTGATTAATATCACTTGTAACTCTTGAAATCGCAACATAAAGTTGTCGTGACTAATACAGGTTTTCTAAAAATTAATTCAACTTGAGCAAGAGATTGCCCTTGACTTTTGTTGATGGTCATTGCTGATCTGAATTTTTAGAATTACTAAGTCAATGGATGGATGACACTTAATTTAAGTATAATAACTCTAAAACTACGACTTAAATACTCCCTTCGTCTGCCATTTGGAGTCTCATTCCTTGGCGGCACGGGTTTTAAGAAGTGTTAAGAAAAGTGGCTGGAAAATAGTTAATGGAATATGGGTCCCACTTGTATATAGTATTAGTTTAAATGAAATGTGAGTGGAATGAGCTAGTAGAATGTGGGACCCTATTACCAATTATGGTAAAAGTGAACTGGGACTCCTATTTGCGGAAGGACTAAAATAGAAAAATGGGATTCTTATTTGTTGATGGAGGGAGTACAAGAATAGAGTTTGATAAGGCTAATTTCATGCATGGGTCTAGGGATTTAATTCGTGATTTTACTAGGACTAACGCACGTTTTAAGCCAGGTGTGTGAAGGAATTCGCCAGGTCCAGGAAAGAAGACCAAAAAATCACAAGGTCGAGGAACTGGCGATTTAGTGAACGATTATGAAGAGAATTGCTCGACGGAGGAAGCTCCAGAGTTGAAGGGTAGAATAGAGATTTCTACGAAGACTCAAGGGCTATTTCCGCATCTATAAAAGGCAGAAGCATGCAAGCTGGAGGGATCTTCCCGGGGGAGACCTCACCACAACCTGTTGCTTAGTTCACTTTCCCACACACACACTTGATACTAGTTTTGAGGAGATCTCAGTTCGCACGTCCGGGTTTCATCTTAGCTTCTGATATGGTGTAACACCGCTCTTGTTAAGAGCGAAGAAACAATTTATTTTCTGCTTTCCGCATTTTGCTTACTTTGCCGAGCTTCGTTGTTCGAAGCTCGGTTCGCTGTTTTCACCGAATAGTTTCTGATTTAGATGCAAGTTTGATTTTCCGTTATGGCGATTGTGTTGATTTCTGGTTTGATCGTTTCGCTTATTGAGATTTTGGAGTTTTAATTTGTCTGAGTTGGATGCGTTTCGCAGCTGTTTACTGAGTTATTGCAGGTTAATGGTCAGATCTGGGAGATTGGAGTTGGATTGTGGAAGAATTTTGGTTGGATTTGCTGGATTTGTTGGTTGTTGGGTTCGGATGTCTTGGATCCGGAGTGGATCAAGCATTCTGCCGTGAATCTGAGTAGTTTCGATCTGATTTTCATGCTTAGTTTACGTGATTTTCTTTCATTCCGTCTAGTGTACGCAGATCTGATGTGTTTCCGAGTTGCAGCAAGATAACGACGACCAAATCTCTATATTCTGATCGAATCTCGCTTTTTGCTCAGTTTGTTAATCTGCAGTTCTTTCCGTACTTGCCATTTTTGGAATTATGGTCCCCACCTTCAGTCATATTCTGTTTAGCTAGATTAGGTAGTTGTTTACACTGTCTAGCAAGTGGTTATGTTTCTTGTTGTCGAAGTCTGAATTTACAAGTTTAACATGTCCTAGGTCTAGCATTTACATTTTCTGCCTAGGTCTAGAGTTAGTTTAAAATTCTCAACCCTTTTGTTGCGTGGCAGCAGCCATTAGTCTGTCCAAAGTCTCTGAGCACTACTTTGCGAGTCCATCTCTGTGGGATCGACCCCACTTCCCTATACTAATTCATAGTATTCGGGTTGAGGGATTTATATTTTTTTGAAGGAGGGTCGATGTGTGTCCAACGACCAAGCACTTTATGTTCTCTTAAGTTCCTAGACCTTGTGCTCTAGTGGATTTAAGGAGCGTGGTGTCTTGACCAAGCGCTTGCAGTGATCTATTTCTGTGCACACTCGATATATACAACCAACATTAAAAAAACCTCGTTTCAGAGTTGTAGTTGTAATACTTAGGGCGTCGAACCACGGAGAGGAAATAGTTTTTTTTTGTAAACGCCTTCGAGGCGTAGGATTACGCGAACCCTCAACCCGTTCATTGAATTTTGAAAAAATTACAAGGGCCCAAAAGTGGAAAAATTACATTTAGATGTCACCACGAAGAGTGAGTCAAGGGCATATTCTATCAAGAGACAAGCCACCAATCCACTCTCTTGTTCGTGTCCTCCAGATTATTCTTGTCGAAACCGAGAGCAGGGCATATCTAATTGATCCATTCTTGCAAAAGCTTTGATCATCGATGGAGCTGAATGATTATCGAAATTTATAGCCGGACGGTAGTGTTCCCAAGTTTTGCGAGATGATCTGCTGTCGTGTTTCCTTTCCTATGTATATGCGTGATTTTGTAGTCCACCCTTCTAAGGATGCTGCGGATCTTCACCATAACGTGCCTACAAGACGCAGCTCCATGCCTTCCATTCTTGATGCAGTTCACCACTTCCTTAGCATCGAGTTCAATCCACACCCTATTATGAAGTTTTGTTGCAATTTTCAATCCCTCTAGGAGAGACTTGAGTTCGGCTTCCATGCCTTTTTCTGCAGAGATAGGCATTCAGAAGCCATGCATAATCTCGACGTGTTCGTTTCTGATCAGGCCTTCTCCACCTGCCGTGTTCGTTCGTGGTTGGAACATACCGGTCAAAGGGGTGTTTTTAATTTGATCCATAATTGCCAGAGGTACTCCAAGGGGGATAAGAGTTCCTTACAGTAGAATAACATCCCATTGTTGTCCATGCCAGAAATCCTTGACTCTTTTGTTGAGCAGTCACGCATTGGGGTTGCAAAAGTAGGTGAAGAAACAAAACGACAACACAAAGAAATAACCAAGAGATTGAGAACATTGCTCATAATATGCTCCAGATGTGAATCAACTTACTGGACCAATTAATCTATGGGTTAAATATCAACATAACGAAAGTTTGAATAATCTCGTTCGTTCTACTCACACTGAACATGTTCATAGATAATTAAATTTAACCTTGCTGAACACTAAGATAAAATTCATACTCATCAGTTTATCAATCATATAGATGCATAGTAAGCTCTAGTCCAACTTCTAATTTCCAACGTACATGAATTCATCTACAAAATCAATTGAACATTCATTCGAATGCGTAGTAAATATCCAACAATTATTGCAACGACATGTAAATCAACTTATCTAAGATTCATATGTTGAACACAATTCAAATCTCAAACTCTTTAGCCAATGTAAAGAAACATTGGCTAAAAGACATCATTGAATAATAAAACATGCCGAAATTATAATTCAATGTAAAAAGCACCATAGTAAAATATCATAAATTAATATTAAACCTAGAATCCATAAGTAATTCACATCTTTCACAAATTAGGAGCAACGTAAGAGTTTTAGTTACACATCCAGAAACAATAAAGAAGAACTATAGAACTCGTGAAATTGACGTGTAGATGGTAGCAAATCTCCTCCGGGGTGATGGAAGTTAGTGACTGAACCTCCAATCTTCTACCTCTCTCTCTGATAATTTTTGTGTGTCAAAGAATGTGTAAAATGAGCCTAAAACCGTCACTTAAAAATCATGAAAAACTGCCAATTTTTGGTTACGCTTAGGTTGACTCGAGTCGAGTCACGTGTAGACACAACTCAACTAGGTCGAGTCAAACTCTCTATCTTGGCAATTTTTTTTATCTCTTAGGATGACTCTGGTCGAGTCACTTCTCGCCACAAGTCGACTTGGTCGAGTCATAGATTCTGTCTTGGCAGTTTTTAATCTCTTAGGATGACTTTGGTCGAGTCACTTCTCGCCACATTCCAACTTTGGTCGAGTCGAATATAAAAATGGCTTCCAACTTCATTTTCGACTCCCGACTTCGTTCCAACTTCATTTTATGCACTCTATTCCAATTCCTACACAAGAAAAACGCACGTTTGCAAGCACTAAGTCATATTAACCATTCAAAGCTATGGGAATAAAGATATCATATTTGATTCACATCAATTGGATATGATACAATCAAAGGCCCTTGACACTTGAACGACAATCGTGCATCAGAAGGTACTAACGACATCCTAGGTATCAACACTTTATGACTCACATTAAGCCCATTCAAAATGTTCTCCTTCCAAGATATGATCACCCAATCGTAAAATAATAACGGGTACCATTACAAAGTAAATTCGAAGGATCTATATTTCTCAATAACATTACAAGGGTACCAATCTTCAATAATAGTTCATGATTGGGAGTACCCAAATATTTTAACAGATTTAAAAATTCAACACCATGAACTTGAGACAAAGCACTGAAGTTCGATTCAGATTTTAATATGCTATCTGAACTAAAATAAGTACGTGCTTCAGATTGATTCAAAGAAATCATATAGTCATTGACCAAGTCGACCATGTCTAATGTAGGAGCCAAGATAGTTTGATCATGCAAATAAGAACTTAAGTTACCATGGTTCACATAATTTTGATAAGCGCTCGACCCAACTGTTTTTAAAGGGTCACAATCAGCCTTCAATAAAAGGTCACTCGGAATATATCTATTGGCATGAGTCGCATGACCATCATTGCAATCTCCGACACCTCCGTCTCCAATAGATGATGTTCAATTCTGAAAATTCTTTCAGCTTCGAGGCTTCCTCGTACAATGCGGTACTAAAAAGTCTCATATTATTTATTAACCTCAAAACTTTGCAACATTTCCAAATATACGAATAATTAATAGAAGCATTAAAAATATTTTGGCGATTACCCTTAGGAACAATCGGTGGTACCTATTTAAAATTACGACCAAAAAACAATAGTTTTCTCACAAAATGGAAAAATTAGTCAATAATATTTCGAATGATATTCCAAACTCTTATCCAAAACCTTGATACATGGATGATTGGCACAATTAATTTTAGATTTGTTTTCCATTCTTGCCGATTGAGGTTTTGAAACGGGATTTGTTGTGACAACGACTGCATTCTGAAAGTTCACGATCTCCTAGACCTTGTGCTCTAGCGAATCCTCTGGACCTAAGAATTTGCATTTAAAGAATAGCTATAAAAAACACACACCTCATCCTATAAGCTTCAAATCCACTCTTCAACTCCTTAAGCAATGATCACAGTGGAAGGAACTCTCAAATATTATGTTCTGGAATTATGCTGTAAAGGTTCTTCTTATTAACTTAATTAATTTACTAATACATAATTAATTAAACAAAATTAAATAAAAAATTTTAAAAATGCTAAGAAATTCCAAAATCAGACTCTTTCTCTCTCTTCTTCATCCTCTTCCATCTCTCCTTCGTTCTTCCTAAATCAGGCTCTCTCTCTTCTTCTCTCTGGCGCTCAACGCCATCGCGTCTTTCTCTGCTCGCTCCTCCACAACTCGCCATTAGTGTTTCTCCGCATTGCTGCTGTCTGAGATCAAACCATCGCCGTTCACAATTGTTGTCGCCAATCTCTCTCTCAATTTTCTTTCTCGGCGGTCTGGCGTTGTTGCCGAAAGATTGTTTCGCTTTCGTCGCCTCCGCCTGCTCGTTGTCAGTCGAGCAATATTAATTGCTGCTCCATGACTTAATCGCCGCTGCTCTTGCCTCGGTCCAGCCCATTGTCATCCTCTCTCCGTCTCCCAGCTCCATCATCAATGCCCTCTCTTCTCACCCTCCTTCTCAATCAATCTTACTCAAATTCATATCTTTCTCTAATCAATTTCTGCAACCTTAACTGTTCGTCGCTGCTCAACAATTCAATCTCTCTCGCCTCTTTAAATTTCCGCCACGGTGTTGCCTTACGTGTAGAGATGTTTTGTGGTTGATTTTGGCGAGTTGGGAGATGGAATTTGTGGGAGGCTGATTTTTTGGCCGAGATAGGCGGCGGCGTAGATTTTTGGAAAGAGACCGCTATTTTGAAATTTTTTTAATTTTAAATTTATTTTATTAAATTATTATGTATATCATTATAGTACTAATTAAGTAAAAAAATTGTTAATTGGGTGTTGGCCTTCAGAAATTAACGGTTCCGTTAAATTAGGATCACTTCGATAACGATTTCAAATGTTTAGGACCCGATTTTCAAAAAGTGAATATTTTGGACCAAATTCGTATTCTAGCTATATGTTTAGGACCAATTTTGACTTTTACTCTATTATTTATTGAAAACTTTTACTCCTTCCGTCTCATCAAATATGAAAATTTGGAAATTGGCATGAAATTTAATATACACATAACGACGAGAGATAAAAAAAATAGAAATAGAATTGTTTCTAATTTTGCGAAACTTTTCGTTTTTAACGGGCAATCTAAAAAAATCGTTCATTTATAATAAAATAGAAAGAGTCTATTTAGACCTGAACTGATATTGAGTAACGATTTAAAAATTTAAAATAAGTCTATTTTTTTACAGACATAGGGAGTGTTTATTGCTAAAAATAGAAAAAGAGAGACAGCAACCGCAATAGAGTGCTGAGAGTTGTACTATTTCTCTGTAGAAGAAGAAAACAGAGAGAAACTAGAGTGACGGGATCAAAATCTCTTCGTCTCTCTCTTTCGGCTGAGTCTGATCGACTTTTGGAATGTCCTTTTGATTGATTCGATTGGATTCGTTCAAGTTTTTTTTTCCTCATTTACTATCTGTTGGATTACTATTTTTCTTTTAGTTTAATTGAGCAAGTGTTGGATGTTTTGAGTTTTGATTCAGTGAAATTTCTGAAATATTGGAATTAGGATCCAAAATCGGGTTTGAAGTATTTGAGTTGTGAATTGGGGAGTGACATTTGGTGGAGGAAGTAAACCCTAATTTGGGAATGGCAACGGCTTCCTCAGCTCAAAGTTCTCCTAGGGGTCGGAAGTCTCCTCCGTCTCTTCCAGTTGATCAGGAACACTTTTTGACTTCCTCTTCTTCTGCGGGAGAAGATTTTCAGCTTGAAAACGGAAAGAAGCCAGTATGGAACAACCAGTCGAATGGTGAGGTAGCGAGTGCTGTCATGGGTGCCGAATCCTGGCCAGCTCTTTCCGAGTCTGCTCGTGCATCCCCTAAATCTGTGAAGCCTGCTGGATCAATCACTATCTCACAGGTTATTGCTATTTATTTTAATCACATTCTTTTTAGTTACTTGCATTCATCTTGAATCATTTTTTATTACTAATTCAATCTTCAGGGTCAACGTTTTTTCCGTAATACTATTGATTTTATTTGTGTTTGTAGTTTATTACTAATCCAATTTATATTTCGAGTTATAATTTTGTTCAAAATGTTTCTTGAAAATGAAAATATAATCTGTAAATTTGTGTTTGTGTTTGTCACATGATAGGTGGATTTGAATGGAGCTTCACCAAAACAAGTTAATAGTAGTATTCCAAGTCCAAATTCACCTTCCTCTCGCCCGAAGCGTAGTAGTGGCAGCTTCAGTCCGCACATGCCAGCTACAAACGATATTTCTCCAACACCTCTCGCAGAACATGGTTCCTTGGTCAATACACTGACTCATAATAGTACAGGTAAACTTTTAGCTGGAGAACCTTCTAGGGATAACATCACAACAAATAAGGAGGGTGGTCATAGAGGAGGGTCTTATAGTGCGAATGAGACACAACCACAACGTACTTATAGAAGGCATAATAGTGGACCACTGATTCGCGGAGATGGTTCTTATCACCATGGTGGGCGACGTGATCAAGAACGTGGTGGAAAACAAGATTGGGGTCATCGGAGTTTTAACCATAGAGAAAGTCATGGATCCCAACAACAAACAGGGTCTAGGCCTTTCCTACGTGGACCGGCTCCTAATACTCCTTTTGTTCCCCCACCTACAGTTGCTGTACGGCCTTTTGTTGCACCTGTAGTTTATACGGGTGAGTTTGCTATTTTGAATGATACTTTGGACTGGAGTATGTAGAATGTATTTAGTGTTGATATAACGTAAAGTTCATTCTTATAATTGTGTCATGAATCTACAGAAATGCAATCACCTGTATTTTATGTTCCCGGGCCTCACCCAGATTCACTTACGCCTATCCCTATGGTTCCAATGCCATCAATGTTTTTCTCCATGCATGATCCTCACTTGCCTACCAAGATAGTGAATCAGATCGAGTATTATTTTAGGTATCATTTGTTGTTCTGTCTTTTGTATTTATGCCTTATGTTTTTAGCTCATATCTATTGAATTTTATGCCTTGTAGTAACGAGAACTTGGTAAAAGACACATTCTTGCGCCAAAATATGGATGGCGAGGGATGGGTATCTATTAAGTTAATAGCAAGCTTCAAGAAAGTAAGAAAGCCACAATTGATTTTCAGTTTTTAAGTTTATTTTAAGTTTTTGTTCTATTTCCTTGTCTTTTGATAACAAAACTTATGGGTCTTTAAGTTATTGAATGGTCCAAAAAAGAATTAAATTGGTAAATTGATTCCTTGATTGTAACTATGAATGTTTAGTTGATTCAAGATGTTATGAATGCGAATGCGAATGAGAATGGAAACTACAGTTTTGCTGAGATTTGGTAGGTCTGAGAAACAAGTTGGATCAATGTCATTGAGAATTATCAATGTCTGATAGTTGTATAGCACAAGTTTTGTGTATATTGAATACATCTAAATCTCAAAGCTGAGATATATGATGATTTATCTGTCAACTATTTTGCAAGATAACTCTGTATTATATGTATACACAATATTTGGCTGTAGTGTCTTGGGTGTCACAAAAGTGCTCACCTAGCTCAGCCTGCACAGAATTATGCCATTATTCATTTGTTTTTATTTTTGTTTGATACAAGGAGTTAACCTCATCATTATCTTATGTTTAATGTAAGTCGCCCTTTACAGGTCATTCAGCTGACAGATAATATTCATCTTATACTAGATGTTATAAAATCTTCAAATGCTGTGGAAGTACAGGTGAGTTATAAGCAAATGTTATACTGGACGTGTATTTATCACCATGATGTCTCTCATTTGAGGGATTATGTTGGATACTCTACTTTAATCAAATTCTGTTTATATTTTGTTTGGTGTTTAATACTGCTATATTGATACTGAAGGATTGTTCCTCTGATGTTCTATACTGTAGTATTGAATTTCCAGACCCACTGCGATTTATGCTGTACTAGGATAGCTTTAGATGGTATGGTAGTTAGCTAAAGTGACTACCTTGGCTTTGCAGGTTGATAAGGTGAGGCGCAAAGGAGATTGGATGAAGTGGATAATGACTCCTACTCAAACTACTGAAGTGAGTCCTCAATCAGTAAACAGATCCGGTCCAAATATGCTTGTAGCACATCTCAACAGCGTTACACTGGGTGAGGAAGCAGCAACGTAGAAATTTGGAATCTTCGACACAATCTATTACAACAGACAAGCTGTTCAGAGACCACAGCTCTCACACTGCTGGACTTTTGTTTCTCTCTCTCTAATCTCTTTTCACTGATTTTTTTAGAGAAGTTGAGAGGAAAGATCAACCAGCAGTTTATGCTGGATATATTATTTACCGGGAGATAGTTGATTTTGGTTTTAATATATGTGATGGGATTGTTGCTATAAACAAATAAAAACACGAAGCTTGGTGAAGAAGATAGGAGGATAGAAAGGTTTTTTTGTAATGGGATCTACTTTTGTTTCCTTCAGGATCTTTGTATGCTATCGTTCGCATTTTACTTGTTGAAGTTTTTGTTGTGCGAGCATTGTGTGGATATAACTTCTGTTCCATGACAATTTTTGAGCATTTTGTGCGAAATTAAAAAAATCAAGGATACACATGTGTATGAGGCGGAGCATATCTGTCATGAGGATATACCGTTGTAGATTTCTTGGCAAAAGACTTGTTTCAGTTCTTTCAATCGAACACAATTGTGATTTAATGCTTCGTTTAACTGCAAGAGGTTTATTACGCCTTTATAGTATTTCCTAGCCTTATGTGGTAGAAAAAAAAGGGGGGAAAGAGCAAGCGATTGTAAGGCAATTTTCATCTTTCAAAATTTGAGTTGTTCTAGCCAAAGAAGGGTGTCTTGGTCGTGGAGTAAGAGATGCTGTCAAAGTTTGGTCCTTGGATATGGTTACTCTGTTGTTTCTCTATGATCACTTTTTATTAAGAGCATTAGCAATGGGGCGCCCTAAGGCGCGCCACGTCAGCAGTTTTATCCTCCTACATCCCCACCTGTAGGGGGGCGCCCTAAGGTGCGCCCTATGGCGCCACATCATCATTTTATTGTTTTGTTGTGAATGTAGTAATTATGTGAATGTAGGACTATTGGGGCCATCGTAGTAATTATGTGAATGTAGTGGACGATGGTCATCGTCCGCGACAGCCGCAATGGGTGCGGACGATGGCCATCGTCCGCGCTATCCTCCGCGACCAAAGTATAGGGCGCGACTATCGTCCGCGCCCTATGGTGCGCACCCGCAATGGGTGCAGACGATGCGCGCCATCGGGCGTGCTATCGTCCGCCCATTGCGGATGCTTTAAGGTCACGTTTGCAAAACTTGTTGAATAGTTGCTGCCATTGTGGTCATATGCAAAGCTAATCTTGAGCTTACTTCAGTGGAGGTCCCTATGTGGTCGAACAGTATGTAAGACCATGAATGTTAGTAATATTTTTTTTAAGAAAAAATTATACATTTTTTAATCTTTGTACATTGCATTAATATCATTCGCAATCTCTTTTTCTTTAAAATATTACCATGCCATTCCTAGAAATTGATATAATCGCATGGACTTTTTTTAGCGGAGTACTACTTACTAATATTATTATTAATAGGAATATCAATTGGACTAACACGTTCGGATTATGGCCAATCCACTTGGATTGTTGGGGTATTCGAATTATAAATTTTCAATCCTATCCCTAGTTTACCAGGTTTCTGGCTAATTTATCGGACTATTCGGCTAAAAAAGATTTTGAAAATAAACTCACGTAATTAAAATTTTCCTTTGTATTGATTCCAAATTTTAAATATTTTTCTCTTCTTAGGGGCTGTTCAAAGCTTGAAATATACCCCCTCCGTCTATGAAAAATAGACAAGATTAATTGGTAAAGTAAGATAGAGACAAGAAAAAGGAAGAGAGAGGGAGGGAAAATGTAGTGGAATGAGTGTTAGTGGATTGTGGGGTCCACATTTAGAATGATGTGTATGGTTAGTATCGAAAACTTTCCTTTTTGAACTTTGTCTATTTTTTGTGGACGGACTAAAACGGCAAAACTTGTATATTTTTCGTGGACGGAGGGAGTATCTCATTATTATATATCTATGTAGCATTATGTTTGGTTCATAAGAATGAATCTCACAACTTAGAGCATCCACATTCGTGCTCTTGCCAGCGAGCACGAATGTGGGCCCGGCCCCACTTTTTCTGCCTGCTCTTAGGCAAGAGCACAACACCCACATCCATGCTCTTCCGCAAGGACGAGCACAACGGTCCCACCATTCCATTATTCAATTTAAATAAAAACATTTCCACAAAATTAAAATGCATTAAAAATACCCGGAATAATATTACAAAATACATTAAAAATTACATAATTAAAATCCTAAAAAATAAAAATTACATAATTAAAATCCTAAAAATTATAAATTACATAATTAAACTCCTAAAAATTAAAAATTATATAATTAAAATCATAAAATTAAAAAACCCACTACTCGTGGCCGAATTTCGATCCTCTCACCCACCGTCGAGTGGGTTCAGGTATTGTGTGCCTTGTTTCGATCCTCTCACCCACCGTCGTATGCACACCTCGGCGTGGGGGAGACCTCGAGCTTGAGCTTCCGGCTTCATCCTCATCGTAAAAGCTAGCCGCCCTCGGTCCTTCGTCGGCTATAATCATGTTGTTTAAGATAATACACGCGTACATGATGTCGGTGATATTTTTCACGTACCACAGCCGAGACGGGGCCTTCACAATGTTGAATCGGGGTTGAAGGACCCCAAAGGCTCTTTCGACGTCTTTCCATGCGGACTCTTGAAGCTGCGCAAAAAGAACCCGTCTCGGTCTTGCGGGTTGCTGAGCGTCTTCACGAAAGTCGACCACCTTGGGTAGATACCATCGGCGAAATAGTAACCCATGTGGTATACATTTCCGTTGACGGTGAAGTCAATCGCCGGTGCTACACCATTCAACACATCATTGAAGAGGAGTGAAGAATAGAGCACGTTCAAGTCGTTGTTGGATCCGGCAACACCGAAATATGCATGGCAAATCCATAGGCGGTAGTCGGCGATCGCTTCAAGGATAAGTGTTGGGCCTCCGCCTTTGTGGCCGCTTAAGTGTTGCCCCCTCCAAGCAGTCGGGCAATTCTTCCACCTCCAATGCATGCAATCAATGCTGCCAAACATACCGGGAAAGCCATGGACTGTTTCGTGAGGACGAAGCAACAGTTGACAATCATCGGTGGTGGGTGCCCGAAGGAATTCATCACCGAAAGTTGAACGAACGCCCTCGCAAAAAATTTTAAGACAAAGGATTCCAGTGGACTCACCGACATGCAAATACTCGTCGAAGAGGTCGGCCGTTTGCCCAGTAGCGAGTTGTCGGATGGCACACGTACACTTCTGCAACGCCGAGAGACTTTGCCAACCGGCTGCATCTGGACCTGTTTGGAAGTATTCAACACGGGCGGACAATGTGTTGACAATACGATGAACAAGCGCTTTGACATGCGAAAACGACGCCCTAAAGTAATCTTTCGGAAACCGCGGCTGGTCGGAAAAATAGTTGGCAACGAGCCTTTCGTGGGCTCCCTCCCGGTCACGATGGATGTAGCGGCGAGTTGATCTAGTTGGTTGAGGAGGTGGGGCGGGGGTATTCGCTGCGACATATGCTTCATAAGCGGCACGATGTTGTTCGTAGTATTCTTGTTCTTCGCGCTCCGCTTCCGCAATGAGATGGCTGAAATCCATTTGAAGTTTTGAGTGAGAGATGAAGGTGTAGATAAGTTGTATGAAAAATATGAATGAGAGATGATTTGATGTGAAAAATGGATGATAAATGTATGTATTTATAGATTATTTTGGGGGAAAAATCAAAAAAATACAGAAAAACGGGCAAAAAACGGCAATTTTTTTGGGATTGTGAAAATATTTTTTTTTATTTTTTGGTATTATTTTTTATTTTATTTAAAAAAATGATTTTCCAACGGATATGCCGTTGGCCAATCAGAACGCGCCACACGCCTGCTTGCTGGCACGGACGTGCTCGATGCATCGAGCAGCGCTGTGCCAGCGGCAAGAGCGCAGCGGCAGACAGCAATGTCGCGCCGCTGGCACGGACGGACGGACGAGCTATTGCTCGTCGTTGTGGATGCTCTTAGTCCAAAATAGTTAATCTTATGACAATACGTCATAGTCACCCCTTCTACTAAGATAAGAAAATCTCACAACTTAATCTTAAATTGATAATCATATGATTATGAGTAATGACAATCGATCGGCACCTTAGTTTTATTCACATATTATTTTAAAATTTTCATGACTTTTCTTAACAATATTTGGAGATGAGTCTTTCATCTTGATTAACAACAACATAAGCAATGATAAATCAAAGATAGAGCAATCAATTGAAATAAAGCTTGCATAAATGTTACTCCCCCCGTCCCGTGTTAATTGCCCATTTTATTTTGGACACGGAGATTAAGGAATGAGTAATTAGTATTTTAAGTAGAATGGCTAATAAAGTAGGTGAAGTGACTAGATGTTTTAGGAATGAGTTTTAATTTCATTTTCTATCTAATATTTTGCATCAATATTTTTTTATAATATTCAAATTATTTAAATTATTAATATTGAGAATACTTTAAATAAACAATTTGAACAGTATTTCTGGAAACTAGAGGCCCCTGATCCTTGAGACCTTCCTTCTCCCCCGTCGACAACGGCCCCGTCGGAACTAGATGCCTTGGAGTTCTGAGACCGTCCTTTCTCTCCATCATCAGCGGCCTTAATTTCACCCAATTCGCCATATCGGTGTTTATCTCTACCACCTGCAAACCCACCAGAAGCAGAGGTCTTCATGGTGAGTGGGAGGTCAAGGTTAAACCACACAATTTCATACCTCTCGTAGACAGGGCTGGTCGTCGTGGGTCGGGAGCGACGTGGGTTAACCCACCCACTATTTGGCAGATCGTCGACGGGGAGAGAGGTTGGGGTTCGAGACCGCCGTGGATTAATCCACCTACCTTCTTTGAGTTTGACATGACAGATCTGCAAGGGAAGATCGTGAATGGAGAAGAATGGATGCGGAATTGGTCTAGGGTTTCAAGACAGAGAGGCGTTTTTTAGGATTTCCAGAGAGAGATAGTTGGAGGCGCCTTCTTAGGGTTTGCAAAGAGAGAAAAACGTAAATTACAAATGAATTGAAGTTGGTGGGGTTGGTGGTTAATTAATAAATGTCGTTAAATTAGCTTTAATTAAGTGTAATAAGGGAAACTCTAATTTTTATAGAAAATGGAAAGAGTGCAAATAACTTGGGACGCCCAAAGAGGAATATAGTGCAAGTAACGCGGGACGGAGGGAGTATTATTTTTGTATTGTTCATAATCAATTTTAAAAAAAATTAAAAATCATATCTTATATGAATCACTGTTAAAATGATAAATATATTGAGATTTTGCTTTAATTCATAATTTCTTACTCACCTGAATCCGTTTAGAGAAAATGAATATACCACAATCATCTACTCCGGAATTATATCGACGCTATTCCATTTAATTTTACAAAATTAAATGTCTCGTCACATTTATTATTGGTCAAAGTCCATTGACCAAGCACGGTTCCAATATCTTCGACAGGCACAACTATTAATTTCCTGCTAAATTAATACGTAGACATAAATTGATCTATGGATTTGGTAATCTATTAAGATTTGGTAGCTTTACTCCCCTATATTTGTGTTTCAATTATTAGAGTTGGGTTAACTATATACTTCTACAGTACTACTCATCAAACCAATATTGAAGCCAGCATTTTTGTTAAATGGAGGTGAAGGTACAGCTACAAATTGAGTCAAGCGACGACGATGAGTCAGAGTTGGACACAAACATGGTAATAATCATCGTTTTTTTGAGAAAATCGGATTTCTAGGCTATTTGGCCTTTAAAATTACGTAAATGTACCCATTTTGTTATCAATTCCATTTATGGGAAAAACGCCTACGAGAATGGCGTGTTTATAAATGAAAACGCCAGTGATATTAGCGTGTCTATATGCAAACACGCCAACACAGTTGGCGTTTTACAATGACACCGTATTTTGCTCGTATTATTAACCAAAATACTTAAATTTAAACACGCTAACTTCTTTGGCGTGTTTGATAGTAAAGACGCCAATCTTGATGGCGTGTTTAAGTAATAAAACGCCAAGATCATTGGCGTGTTTAACATAAAAAACGCCAACCTGGTCGGCGTTTTCCGGTTGAACCATATATCACAGATCTCCCCCAAAATCGCAGACCCTAGTCACATTCCCTCCCCAAAACGCGAAAAACCTTCCCAAAGCTGAAAAACGCAAAAACGCTTGCCTTGGTCGGGTCAACCCGGTGGTGGATTGAAGCGTGTAGATTTCGATTTTGGCTCATTTCTTCCAAATATTAGTACTCGCAATCGGTTAGTATATCTAATTTTTAACTCATTCTTCCAAACATTAGTCTACCAATATTTGATGGATTATTATGATAGTATATATTGTAGTGTAATTTATATAATTATTTGATGGATTGTTATAGTATTATAAATTGTATTGTAATTAATAGAAATATTTTGACCAATTGTTATGGTATTATATGTTGTAGTATATCTAATTTTTTACCCATATTTGATAGGTTGTTATGATAGTATATATTGTAGTGTACTGTAAAGAAATATTTTTGACCAATATTTGTGTTTGACATAAATGCAGATAGTATGACGTGGTGTGTCCATTTATATTGGGGTGGAAATATAATTCCCGGAACAGTTATTTCATATGATCCTCCTTTTGCAAAAGGATTGATTATGTTGGATGAAAGTATTTCCTACGATAAGCTTGTGGAAACAATTTGTGAAAGAATGGGGATAAACAGATTTGAAAACAAACTTCAAATAGTATGGAAACGTCATATATTCTATGGATCTTCAATCACGTATATAGGTATTTTACTAGAAGAAGTATACATGCCACTAATGTTTAGTGAGAGTATGACTACAGGAGGTCAAATTGAATTGTATGTTGAGTATTCGTCAATTACTCAACAACATAGTCATCATCTCATGAGTAATGATGTTGGTACTTCTACGAGAGGCCGAGAACCATATTTCGCTGCAACACAAGATTTTGATGTTGGTACGTCTACGAGAGGCCAAGAACCATGCTTCGATACAACACAAGATTTTGATATTGGAGGCGTGCATTTAGGGGACAGTGACAACAACCCAGCTGTGGTTGAGGACACCGTTCTATATCCATGAAAAATTGCAGGTAGAAGAACGGAATTTTATTTCCGGTGGCATTCGGGATCATCAGACCACCAAGTAATAGCAGACAATAGATACGAGCCCGCTGAGCATATATGTTGTGATCGTGCTCATCATTCAGCTCAATCCTCAATTGACGCGATAAGCTTGTCTGCTTAAAAGCCATTTCCTTCAACTCGGATGCGTCCGGTATGAATCCTAGAAAATCCAAACACCTGTCCTGCCAATATCCCGGTTGTGTCGGGGGGATGTAACCCGTCACAGCCTCTCCATCAACTTTCAGGCCCCATAAAACCTCCACGTCTTCCAATGTTACAGTCGCTTCACCGACTGGGAAGTGAAACGTGTGAGTCTCTGGCCTCCAACGTTCAATCAAAGCGGTGATAAGATGGTGGTCAATGTCCTTTGGCTGACCACACCTCAATAAACCGCCGAACCCCATCTGGTCCACTAGTGCCAAAACACGGTGATGTATGGGAACACTCCAAATTATTCCTTCATATCGTCGGCAGCGTACGTATTCAGATGGAACTCCTGCCCATATGTTATTAGAGACGTGTTGTCTATGAAGATACAGTACAGAAGGATCCGCAGGACCACACGCAAGCCGACGAGCAGAAGTCGAAGATGATGCCATAATTTACCTACACAGCATTCATAATCCAAATTTAACATTTACCAAACATAAATCATTTCAATAATTACATACAATTTAATCCAATTTCACAAAATGGAACACCAAAATCAAATAATTCACAATACACAAATTCACCTACACAACATTTCACATCCAAAATCATAACACAATTCATCTACACAAAATTGACAATTTCAATTACAAATTTGTCCAACCTAACAATTTCAATTTGTCCAATTTCAAATTGCCCAGCCTAACAATATAAACAAAATTAGCAATTCAAACTAAACAATATACATCAACCAAAACCCACATAAACCAAATCAATTTGTCCAATTTTTTTGCTATAACAACCCTAGGGTTTAGGTTTATAATCAATTTTATATATAAATTCACTTAAATCCAAATAATCCAACATAATAATCAACACTAATGTCATTCAAACAATCCAAAATGCATAATATTTCAACTCAATTCACAACCCATTACAAACCCTAGCTAACTATCCAACAATTACTCTAATAATGTAAAAGATAAGCATACTAACCGAAGAAAATATATGAATCTGGGGAAGAATAGCACCGATTGATGAATGGAGGGTGAAATCACGGAGAGGAGGGCGAATTCGCGGAGATTGGCGCTGCTTGGAGAAAAATCGCAGAGTGTGGGTGTGGCTGTGATGTTTTCGCGATTTGGGGGTGGAGGCTTATATCAGCCTGTTAAAACACGCCACTCAAATTGGCGTTTTTCTGTTAAACACGCCGATGTTATTGGCGTCTTTTCTTTTAAAAACGCCGATGTTATTGGCGTCTTTGCGTTTAAAAACGCTGATTTTATTGGCGTCTTTGCGTTTAAACACGCCGATGTTATTGGCGTATTTGCGTAAACACGCATCTAAAATTGGCGTGTTTTATATAATACACGCCAACACCAATGGCGTGTTTTAACGTAATGATAATTGGAAAGAATACACCTAAAATACGGCACAAGTATAAAACGCCGTCTATGTTGGCGTCTTTATGTTTAGACACGCCAATATCGCTGGCGTTTTTACTTAAAAACACGCCAACTTCATCGGCGTTTTGCCCATAAATGGAATTGATAACAAAATGGGTACATTTACGTTATTTTAAAGGCCAAATAGCCTAGAAACGCGATTTTCCCCGTTTTTTTGCTCGGTGCATTGCTCTTCACACTCGGACACAACGCATTCGCGCTAAGTGGTTTTCTCAATATATTTATCATTGTCATTGAAACAAACATTAAATTAAAGTTTTAACAACATAACAGCACTGCATTAAAGCTATTTAATACTCATAGAAATTGGAGAAAGATATTAAATGTTTATATTAGGCGGTGGAATTGGGAAACAAAATTTATCATTGCAAATCTCTAATTTAATAGTCTTTCATAAAATCGAGAAACAAACCTGGAGGCTCTGAGGCTGGATAGTTGGATCGAATGTTCTGCAGTTGACGGAGCACCGAGCCCGACACTGCTCCTGCAGTTGCTGATCACCAGATGGGAAGGTGGAGGATTGCTGGACTAGAGGCTTGGTCTGGCAATTGACGGATGGAGGTTTTTTTAGATTTTAATTAGGGTTTAATGTTTTAATTAAATTTTAGGGTTTAATGTTTTAATTAAATTTATTTCGTTAGATGAATCCTCCTTCAATATTCATAGCTATCTTTTGGAAAATTTTGTAAAATACATTACTAATAAAATTATATATATAATAATAGTAGTAAAAAAAATTTGGGTACCACCCCCCTTGTTTTGAATTCCCTCCGCCACTGGGTCAGCATGTTTCGAGTAACGAATGTTCGATTTGTTTAGGAGATTTCACGGAGGGCGAGAGGATCCGAGTCCTTCCCAAATGTGGTCACGGATTTCATGTTGAATACACATGGCTCCTTGACATGCTTCCTGCCCCAACTGCCGAATTTCTTTGCTTCAACCACCACTTCAATTGGTTCTTCATATTTCAACTTAATATTTCAACTTTCTTATTTCCCACTTTTTACAGGGAAATTTTTTTTTTTTTTATTTTTACCCATGTTTAAATTTTAGCTGGTATATTGTTTAAGATATACTCCATCCGTCCGCCATTACGAGTCCCATTTATGGGCAGCACGGTTAGCAGGTATTTTATTTAGGATGTACTCCATCCGTCTGTCATTAGGAGTCCCATTTATGGCGGCACGAGTTTTAAAAAATGTTAAGAAAAGTAGATGGAAAAAAGTTAGTGGAATAGAGATCTCATTTGTATATATTAGTTTTAAATGAAATGTGAGTGGAATGAGCTAGTGGAAGGTGGGAGTGAACCGGGACTCCTATTTACAGAAGGGCTAAAATGGAAAAAGGGACTCCTATTCGCGGATGGAGGGAGTATAATCTTAAATTTCACAATGGGCATTACTTTTTAAAAAAAAATTATTTGAATGTTCCTTATTAAATACCTCATTTAATTTTTTATTTTTATACATAAACTTAATATAATAATTAATTTATTTTTTACTAAAGTCCAAATTTTGTCCTTAACATTTGCTCTAAAAACTTTTTGATCCTATAACTTAAGTTTGTTAACTTTTGGTCTCAAACAATATATTTTGGTCCAACGTTAACATTTTCCATTAAATTATTAATGGTCAAACATGATTTGACAAAATTAGTGACTTAATTATGAATCTAATTAGCCATATTAACCTAATTAATTTAATATTAAAATTTTAGAATATTTTTTTTGCTTATAATAAAAATTAACTTACAATTTATAACATATTTTATAAAAATAAAATTGATAGAAGGTGCTACTCAGACCGTTCCTTCCCCCAAGGCCATGTAATTTCCATCTAATTTAAACATGCTTTTGTCATGTGTGTTTGTGCTAATTAACTAGAGAAACGATGGAGGGTTTTGCATACCCGGAGCCTATAATTTACTGGGAGAAATTGATGCATAAGGTAAAGAATAATTTTAAGGCATATTCTATTCCAATTGCTATTGGTGGGCCCACTCACCCAACTCAACGACAGCGTAAATCTTCACGCCGCACACCATCCGCTAATCACATGCCACATCAGAAATATAATACTCCATATATATATATAATTTTTCTTTTATTATGAAGTCTTGCTTGTACACGGTACACATATATATATATAAACACCACGACAACCCATATTTTGGTTAGTTTCCATTGAAATTTTTAGAAAATCTCCTCAATTCGCCTTCTCCACAGCCCTCCCAAGGTACAATTTCTTTGAATTTTGCTCTTTTTCTCTCTGAATTTCGGATCCGGTTTTCAAATCTGGTTTTACCTTTTTTGCTTATAAAAATTGGATGGTTTTGCATGTGCATCCCACTCCTCAGATCTTGATAACAATTTGCTTTTTTTTTTTTTCGTGTTTGGGTAACTCAATTGCGCTAATTTGCACGGTTACTCTTGTATTCATTCACAAGTTTCTGTGGAGGCCCAGCAGTTTCCTGTTGTCAGTTCGTTATTTTGACTAAAGATGCGATCTTGCATTTGGATCTCTTGGGTTTTTGCCGATTGTTACTGACTTTTCTTTAGATCTCAGTTTGGTCTGCTTTGAATGCTGAGGCTATTTCCACAAACATATTTTTTTTTGTGATTATTGAGTGTATTATTTCATTTGAAATTAATTTGTTTGATTTCCTTTTTTGACTGTGCAATGTATGTTACCTGATTACTTTTTTGAACTTTGAAACCATTTAAGATGCATTAATTTATCATATGCCCCTGACTGCATCTACGTTTAGATGTATTCAAATTTCCATTATTATAACTGTCAAATTGGTGTTTTGGTTGTGTTTTCTTTAGAATCTGCGTATTTGAAAAATCAATCACTGAACTGCATATTAAAATCCATGAACCATCATAAACACACCATGTTTATTACACCACCATGGAATTGGTTAGGAAAATTAAAGATAAAACATAAGGCAGAGAGCTCTAACTTAACCCAAGATAAATGGTTGAGTCGACTCCCACTTATATGTTATTCCACACTTTCATGTGGAACCAATTTGGGATTCGTATCAATCCATCCCCTTTCGAACCAGTTATCCACAGACACTACACGCCATCTGACAAACCAAAATACAAGGCCCACCATCCATTTTCTTCCCCTTGGGCCAACATCTTCGATGGCAACCCTTCTGGTCACACCTTCGGGTAGCCCATGTTCGCCCCGAGTCCCCTACTATTTGTCTACAAATTGATAAACATGATGCCTAACTTAATTCAAAACCTCGGTCAAAGGTAGAGGGTTGACTACCACTTATATGTTACTCCACAATTTCAGGTGGAACTGCTGTGGGATTCGTATCAATTCATGATTTTTTAGTCAATACTTATTTAGCCTACTTTTTGGCTGCTAATAATGTCTTTGTTTGTGAAATAAATCTTTCAACTTCTAAACTCAGAACTCCTCATGTTACGTTTTCGTTCTGTTTTTGTATGCAGACGTGACGGAAGATCTTCATGAGTTCTACACCCACAGTGGTATCCAGAGTTTCCTGCAAATTGGGAAACAAGAGCAGCTTCTTCTTCTGGATTCTCTTTTGCTTGCTATTGAAAATTTTGAGATCTCCAAAAATAGATATCTCATTGTTTAAGGCTGACTCTTCATTATTCTGCACCTTGGGAGGGCTCCAGCTGTCGTGCTGATTGATAATTGGCTATCTGCATCCTGCATTAAAATAATTCAGCATGGTTTCTTCTCGAATCCTACCTTCCGTGACAAAAGATGGCAAGCACAAACCGACCCACCACCAGATACTCTTACCTGTGAGTCCACCTGATGTTGTTTCTTCTGAACAGGTTGAGTTAGACTTTTCTGATGTGTTTGGCCCTCCACCTGTTCATGCCTCAAATGAAGTCAGCTATAAAAATGGTGAAGTAAATGAGCTTGTTTATGATGATCCTGAGGTCATTTACAATCGATCACATTCACTAGTTGGTCCTTCTGCTTGTGTTAGCCAATCTCTGAACCTCAGTGGCCTGACCATTCATGAAACTGAAGAGCAGATAGAGTTTCTGGACTCTGTTATGAATGTGACCTGTAAAAAAGGTCAGGACGCCTCTGTGGATTCTGTTTCTGAGGTCTGTGATAGTATGATGAAGGCCCAAGCAATAGGCCTGGAGGATTTTGAGGTTTTAAAAGTAGTTGGACAAGGGGCATTTGCAAAAGTTTATCAAGTGAAGAAGAGGGGCACGTCTGAAATATATGCTATGAAGGTCATGAGGAAGGATAAGATCATGGAGAAAAACCATGCTGAATATATGAAAGCGGAGAGGGATATATTAACAAAGATTGACCATCCCTTTGTTGTCCAGCTGAGATACTCGTTCCAGGTACATTGCTCTAACAATCCTAATTCTTCCAAGTAATTTCCCTCCTACAATATTTCCAATCCCCTCATTTTCATTGTTTACATTCTTGTCTGCATATTTTTCATAAGTTGGGGTTTGGAAAAGATGAGGAAAGGAAAAATAAGAGATATTTCTATGAATCCAAGGCCTTAAATGATATATCCAATGGAAGAGGCTAACAAAGTCGTTGGCTTTTTTTATATTTTTGAGCTGTAAAATATTTAAATTTATTCATAATTTTAGGCTTTAATTGATGTACACTTTTTTTTATATCTCTTGTCGAATGTGCAGACCAAATATAGACTTTACCTTGTTTTGGACTTTATCAATGGTGGTCACCTGTTTTTTCAACTTTACCATCATGGCCTTTTCAGGTAATTATTTGACTGTTGTAATGTAGTTCTCTAATAGTCAGTATCCATAAGTTCTGAACTCAATTATTAATAATAAAAAATTGCAGAGAGGATTTGGCTCGCATCTATGCAGCAGAAATTGTTTCAGCAGTGACGCACCTTCATGCAAATGGAATAATGCACCGGGATCTCAAACCTGAAAATATCCTTCTGGGTGCCGATGGCCATGTATGATTTTATGGATTGCTTTTTAACATTTGTCGTTGTGACTTCTACTTGTGATGTTGACTTTGTTGCCGCCCATTGTAGGTCTTACTCACCGACTTTGGATTAGCAAAAGAGTTGGAAGGGAATGCAAGAGCGAATTCCTTGTGTGGAACTGTAGAATATATGTCTCCTGAAATTATTCTTGGGAAGGGCCATGACAAGGCTGCTGATTGGTGGAGTGTTGGAGTTCTATTGTTTGAGATGCTTACTGGGAAGGTTACTTTTCCAATTTCATCTTTTAGTTTGACATTTGTTAGTTATACACTTCATGCTTTGTGTCAATATTATACTCTCTCCATCCTGAGTAAAGCAATGCATTTCTTTTGGTTATGGGAATTAAGAAAGTGGTGCTTGGAGAGTTGAGTAGAGAGATAATAAAGTAGGAGAGACAAGAAAGAGAAGAAAGAATAAAGTAGGAGAGAGTATAAGAGTTGATTCTTTCCAAAATAAAGGAAATGCATCAGTTACCTTGGGACATCCCAATAAGGAGTAAGAATCACTTACATATTCTGCTTTGTGTCTAAAACCTTAACATGTACTTACCATTTCAAGTGATTCAGTATATTTTTTGATTTGGCTTATTCTTTACGTGACCTCAATTGAAGATATTGCAGTTTGACACACTCACAAGAAAGTCCTAACATGTACTTATCATTTCAAGTGATTCGGTATATTTTTGGATTTGGCTTATTCTTTACATAACCTCAATTGAAGATATTACATTGGCTAGAGTTGTCTTGGTAGGAAAATAACTTTGTTCTTTCTCAAATACGACATAGTTTTGTCATTTTACCCAAAATTTAGACCGCGATAGCTTTCCATGAACCCAAAAGTTTGAGTTGAACCATAAGTTCTATACCCGGTATACCTCTCAAGGACTTGGAATTGTTGTTCGTAATGTGCTGAAAAGTGTAGATTTGTGTGAGGATGAATTAATTCAGTTTTCTGATAGACTAATGATTTGCTACTTTGTGAAGCAGCCCCCTTTTGTTGGAGGAAATAGGGACAAGATTCAGCAAAAGATAATCAAGGACAAAGTTAAGCTGCCTGGCTTTCTATCAATCGAAGCACATTCCTTGTTGAAAGGGGTAATCATACATATCCATGTTTTACAGTAGTGTGATGCTTACTTTGCCTTTTTGGCCTATTTTACAATCATTTTATGCATTGTGGCATTTTGTACTCTACTTTGTAGCTACTGCAAAAGGAACCAAGTAAGCGGTTTGGTAGTGGGCAGAAGGGTAGCGATGAAATAAAGAGCCATAAGTGGTTCAAGTCAATTCACTGGAAGAAATTGGAGGCGAGGGAAATAACACCAAGCTTCCGTCCTGTGGTTGGTGGAGACCTTTGCATCGCGAATTTTGACAAACAATACACAGATATGTCATTGTCTGATTCCCCTGCTTCAAGTCCTAAAGTCGATGGAAATATGTTCCTGGGTTTCACCTATGTCAGGCCGGCTTCCTCCTTTCTCAAATGAAATTAGCTAGGACTTATTTATGATTAGCTTTTCTTCAACAGATTTGGAGTAAGTTAGGAGGGTTTTATTGTGTGTTTACTGCTCCGACATTTCTTGATACTGTTGACATGGTTGTAATTCAAATTCAAATTCAAATTCAAATTCAAATTCAAATTCAACAATTAATGGATTATTGAATGTTTTAAGAGATGTATATCATTTTATATGTGGACAGATAACATGTTGCATGCTAGTAGTCACTGAAAGCATGCTTCTTCTTGCAACTCCACCTGCATTTCCATGAACACAAGGAATTGAGCATATTGAGTCTGGTGGACTGAAGGGATATGATATGGGATAGAGAAGGATTTTTGGATAGAACTACTGCATATCCATCATCCATGTAGTCTGTGCCTTGGGGAAACAGCTGCCACACAAGGCTGCCGCCTCCGCCCCCGCCTCTCTTGGTCGAGTTCAACACACTCTGGTAAACTGAACTGAGAAGAGCATCGTGGTACGTTAGATTGTAGCCAGGGTCTTTTCTAGACACTCCGAACTCTGTAAACATGACAGGCATTCCCAAGTAGTTCTCAGCATCATCGATATGTGCTTGCGTCCATGATCTCACGAACTCAATGTGAGCATCCGATATTGCTTGGGAGATCCTTCAGCACAATATATAATACAGTATCAGAGGCTGATTTAGACTATGGTTGTATTGTACTAATAAATTCATGTTAGTTACCAAGAATCTGGGTAGATATGAACTGATGCAAAATCAACTCCAAGAACTTGATGGTTGCGGATGAAGTCCGTCCCAACTTGTTGAGCGTAGGTGTTGGGATTGAACTGAACCTTATTCGGGGTGGATTCACCGTAGAAACCTTCAGATCCGATCTGTAGGAGATGCTTTGGATCAATGCTTTTCACATAGACTGACATTTCTTCAATCCAAGCCTGTAACTTATCTCCGGAGGGATCTGATTCACAACGAGGCTCGTTGATGAGTTCCCAAGCGAAAATAGTGGGATCGTCCTTGTAAGTTATGTTTGTTATGGTATTCACTCTGTTGAGCACTGTCTGCAACAAGAGTGTTGGAAGAGAAATAGTAATATTATACTGAATATTTTAGGATTTAATTAAGGTAACTTACCTTAACATGCGATTTGTAATAGCTTCTGAGAGTTGGATGAGAGTAAAAATCATCATCAGATGTCAAATTGAGACCAGCTGCCTTGCCCCACTTCACATACTGTGATTTCCCTCCATAGGCTTCCCAGTTGTTAACCAATGACAATATCAGCCTTACTTTGTACTTCTTTGCTTCACTCACCACAAAATCCAATCCCTAAACATGCCCTTTTGTTAGAAGTAGTTAGTAAGGCTGATATTGAGATTAAGAACCCCCAAGAGAATTTTCTAAAGAGAACTAAAACGATCTAAAACTGACCTTCCGTATTTTAGTTCAGCAGTTTGACATTAAGATTGAGTTTTGTTTTGATCACAATTCTATATATACATGTAGTACCTTGAAAACTTGCTCATCATAAACGTTAGGGGATTTTTGAAGAGCTCTCCACTGGCCATCATTGAAAGCCCAAGTCCTGCACACTGAAAGACCAACAGATGATGCCTCCTGGAACACAGCACTCACCTTTGGCCGTGTCGACTCATCTACCGCGAAAATCATTAGCCAGTATGTGTTGAATCCGTTGACATAGAATGGCTGGCCATCCAGCATGAATTGATTTCCTTTTTTTTGCACCATGCTCCATGAATCTACATGATTCCCTGCATCACCAACAATCTCATGATCCTCCTCTAACTCAGAGATGATTGCAAGACATGTTAAATGGTTAAGTATCAAAATGAGACTCAATGACTTGAACATGTAAGGAATTCCCATGTTTTGAATTGCTATTGAATTTAAGAGATGCTCCAACTATATACATATAGACACAACACAAGACAAGTATTGATCAGAGGGAAATGTTGAGGCTTCCTTGGAAGCAAAGCTGGTTTTTTTTTCTTGCTGTTTTTGGGATTTCTTTCCCTTCAATATGCTTCTACTATTCTTGATAATCGTAATTAAGGCTCAAATAAGTTTAACAATCCTGAAAAGAAAGCTAAGCATGCTGAGGGTTGAATACAAGCTAAGACTTTGCCATATCTTACCTTGAAAGCAGTATATACTTGATGTTCACAGATTATGAGAGAGAGAATTGAAGCTCACTATATCAACTTGAATCGAGAAGGAACGATTTTATGTCTTGATATATTGACATTGGTTATTTTAGTAATTTAAAAAGAATTTATAATGGCTATTGGCTTATTGTTATTTTTATAATATTATATTTCGAAGAAGGTAAAATATGATTGTAACATGAACCATTTTGTTCATCGTAAACATGCATCTTTCACTGAAATATCAAATATGAGACTAAGATTAAAAAAAAGGAAAATTGAAAATCGAAAAGTATACTTAGATCGTCCCCTAAGATTTATCTTCATGCATGGCAAAATCTGATTGGCTAGATGCAATTCCAATGCGTCACATTGTATCGTAGTTGAGCACCTCACATTAGTGATGGCATCCCAATAGCCTATTACTAGGACATTCCAAAAACACCTTCTGTCATGTTACTAGGACATTTCACTGCACTGTCACATCACTAGGACATCCCACTGTACAATAATAGTCTAGCACTAGGACTAGCCGACACCCTAGCCAATAAAACAAATTGAAAAATACGATTAATTCATTTTAATTATTGATGTTTATCAAATATAAAAAAAATGAAGTGCAATGAGTTGTAAATATTAAGTTTAAATATAAAAAATAAAAAAAAATCGTGCCCAGACAAGAGTACGGACGTCCAGTTTCGGGCATGGACGAGAGCTCTGTCCTACTTCGGGACATCCTACCTCTCGTCCTACCTTCAGTCCGCTATTGCGGACGGACTAACCGCTAGTCCTACCTCCTGATTGGGGGGGGGGGGGCAATTATTCATTTCAAAAATATGTTACTCCCGCCATATATTTTCTTTTTCGTTCGTCCGTCAATAAATGCTCATTTCACTTTTACTATATTTAGTAAGTGGATTCTACATTCCACTAAAAATCAATATATAAAAATAGTATTCACAGTCTACTAACATATTCTACTCACTTTATTTTATCACATTCTACTAACTTATTATACCCTCTTTACTTTATAAAGTAACAATTTTTTAAAACTCGTACCGATTAAGATATTTAATCGTGTACAGAGGGAGAACATTTTTGCAACTAGAACTAATTTACAAGCTTCTCACGATTCAACTACTCCTAAGCAAAGCTGATATAGCTCTTAATTAGTCCATTGTATTTTCTGGAAAAGCCGCTGAATTCACGCGACGAATCTTAAACAACCATTAATAATGTGTATTACTACTATTTTAATAAGATTACGTTTTCGGACATTCTGTTCCACTTCCACTTATTGATTATATGCTTCGATGGGACTAACTAATTACTTTTCCACAATATAAATGTGAGTGGACAGATTGAGTGGAAGATTCAGTTATTCAATTTTGACAATAAATTTAATGTAGGCTAGCTACACGATTCGTAAACCATTTCCATATTATTAACCATTACTTTTATTTGCCATATATATACCACACCTTAGATGCGTAAGTACGTAAAAAAATAAGCTTAGATTTTTTTTTGATTATGTATATGTTATATACATATAAAAATATACAAACATGGTATTGCAGAAGTAAAAATGTCCAATTGACAACAACATTATATATATACTCTGTAGGTCCGCGATTTATAGTCTCATTTTACCTTTTTTGGCTGACCATGACCATTCAACTAAATAATTAAAAACACATACTATTATAAAATAAAATCAATATATAAAAATGAAATCCACATTCCACTAATTCATTTTCTCATTTTTCTTCACAAAGTCAAACAAATTTTGAAATTCATGCCGAGTCAAAATGAGACTATAAATGACGGACAGATGAAGTATATAATTAGAAAACACACTTATATATATTAGTCCCTCCATATCATCATAAGAGAGTCGTGCCTGCAGGGCGTCGTCAGTTGGTTCTGGAAGGGTAGATTTGCCTCAATGAGCAAGATTCGAATCCCACAACCTGCAGTGTTGGAGTAATATTTCTCGACCCATTATAGACCTTGAGGTGGGCTTCTTACAGGTTCGTGGGCAGCTAACCTGCCGTTGAGTACTTGATTTACATCCTTCCATATGCCTTGTTGGGCCGAGGTGTGAGGAGCCGTTGGGATTGGGGATTCAATTGATTATATGTTTTTTAAATATAAAAGTAATTAATAATAATAAGATTATTCAACAATAAACTTTATTACATTAGTTTTAGTGAATCCAAATTTGCTAAAAGATACTTGAATAGGATTATAATGAAAGAAAAAGGACATATCACTGAAATCCTTCGAAAAACTTTGGCAACCAGCAATAAAAACTTTAGCAGTAATTGATATGAAAAATTGATATGCAGAAAGATGGAGGTTTGGCGCATGTATTTTATTGAGTAGTGATATAGGCCTTTGCCCCCAACAACCCCATCGTCTCACTTGAGGAATTCCCCCCACTTGAGAGAGGACGAACACTTAAAATTCGGGACTCCTTTGAGAGTGGAATGCCGAGCCGAGAGGGGGGCCTAGCCGGGACGAGGCCGAAGTGGGGTAGCTCGGTGCACCATGGAGCGAACCTAAAGGGAAGCCAACCTCTAGTCTTCGGAGAATCGAGCGGCGAGGTGGCCATCCCGAGGGTTACGAAAGAAAGGGAGTCGGGCCCAACTATCCTTCCCAAGCCGCCGCACACGGAGTGGTCGCACCGAAACCAACACAATTCGGGGGAGGGGACCAGCTCGGGCCCGACCGACACGAACAAGGCCACGGACGATGCGATGCCTTCGGGACATGGTGGTAAGCCGATAACGATGGCAGACATGCTAAAACGCACTCCCGATCCCAGCGGTTCGCAAGTCTTTGAGCCGGAAAAGATTCAAAATATTGGATTCGTGTCCCAATCAAACAGCATCCCGACCATCTACTTCTCCGGGGCGGAGACACAAAAGTTGGCGGCAAGCATCGGCCACGCCATATTGGGTAAGTTCTCTCATTCCATTCCTACGGGGCGTCAAATTCAAAAGACTCTTGATAGCATTAAGTTTCGTTGTGGATATAATTGGAAGTATATTAACCCAAAACATATTCTCATCCAATGCGAGGACATTGCAGACTATGCCCGTCTCCTCGGTAAGCCAAAGGGCACCCCCGTATGGCTCGTCGACCGTCACCCAATGAGAGTGTTTAAATGGTCACCGGAGTTCGATGCATACTGTGAGTCCCCAATTGCGGTAATTTGGTGCAATCTAATCGGTCTCCCAATCCACTTGTTCGATCATTCGGCCCTATTCGCCATCGGCAAACTACTTGGCACCCCTATTCAAGTCGATCGAGCTACGGCCAACAAGACAAGGCTATTCTTCGCTCGACTATGCGTGGAGATAGATATCACAAGGCCGCCTCCCGAGGAGATCATTCTAGACATTTGTGGCCGAGAGACGGTGCAGCAAGTACGATGGGATAAGATCCCATCTTATTGTCAAGAATGCAAACATGTAGGTCATGCGAGCGACGTGTGTTACGCCACGGGCAAAAGGGAACGGCCGGCTAAGAGAAACTACAACACCGTCCCACCAAAAAAAGCCACATCCCGAGGACCAAGGCATGAAAGGGACACATGACACGAAGACAAACGACCCCAACCCCAATGAATGGAGACGTCAAGGGAAGAAAAAAGGAAAGGCGGGTGATCGCACAAGCAACAACTCATTTGGAGTAGATGCCGCCGACACGAGTTGGGAGGGGCCGGATATTATGGGTGACTCGCAAGAAGGGAGGGGAATGCGCCTCGGAACACAAAATATGAGGCTTGAGCTCGGGGATGGGGAAAGAAGAAAATCATCACACCTAACCACCGAGCCACCATCCCCAACGTACGGAGATACGGATGCGGAGGGGGAAGGCCCCACAGTGCGACGATCACCGTCCTCGCATACACGGGGTAGTTCGAGAGGGGGTGCGCGCCATGTATTGTCGAGGGGGCGAGGCTTCCTCTCGGCTAAGCATCACCTGAGCATTAATCAATACTATTCTCTTATGGCTAATGGAGAATTCGACGTTGATAATTGTGGGGATGAGGATGACTCGGCTATGGACATGCATGTGGGGAACGAAGAGGCTGGGGGCAACCTCCCACGTGGCGAGGCAGAGGATCACCCAATGACTAAGGAGCAGCAAATCATTGAATATCAAGGAGGCCTTCATCCCCCTCGGGTACGAACCTCACTTGTTAATAATGTCTTACAATATCATGTTTTGGAACGTGAGGGGAATCGCTAACGCGGCAACCCAAAACGTGTTAAAAAGACTAATCCAATTTCATAATGTTTTGTTTCTTGCAATAATGGAGCCGCTTACAACCCCCGATTCGGACCGGTTTTCTAATGTGTTGGGGCTAAACTTCATTGGCTCAAACGCGACGGGAAAGATCTGGTTGTTTGTGGAAGAAGGATCTACTTTTGATATTGAGTGTGACTCGGAACAACTCCTTCATGGACGACGACTCTTGTCCCATCGGTTCGCTAGCCCCCTAGCCATTTCGGCCATCTATGCCAAATGCACAAGGGCCGTGGGACACGATGAGAGAGCTTGCCGGATCCCTTGATGGAACACCATGGATTATCAGAGGCGACTTTAATACCATCTTATCACACCGAGACAGAATCGGAACCGACACCAACCGGCAAGCTGAGATGGTTGATTTTGTAGAAACAATTGACGACTGCAGGCTCCTTGACCCGGGCTTTGATGGGGCGGAATTCACGTGGGCCAAAAATGGACTTTTTGAAAGATTGGATAGAGTTCTTGTTAGCGAGGCTTGGGCTAGGATCTTCGAAGCTACTCGGGTTATCAACCTCCCACGGATCGCCTCGGACCACGGCCGATCCTAGTACGATGCAAGACACCAAACAACACCAATGGAGGCAAGGCTTTCAGGTTCCAGAATATGTGGATCCGGCATGAAGGCTTAATGGCAGTGGTGCAAAATGCATGGGAGGAACCCACCGGGGCGGGTGGCCTCCTAAACATTCAAATCAAGCATGCTAGAGTCAAAAGAGCTCTAAAGAGGTGGAACAATGAGGCCTTCGGAAATATCCACGCCAACCTAAAGGCCAAGGAGGAAGACATCGCCACGACACAAGCCAATTTCGAGGCAAGGAGGAAGACATCGCCACGACATCACCCGAGAATAGGGTGGCGATCAACAAACACATTGCCGAGTATATCCTACTTTAAGAATGGAAGAGGACTTTTGGCGGCAAAAGGCAGCCTTGCGATGGCTAGCTGAGGGGGGCAAGAACACCCGGTTCTACCAAAGCTGGGTGAAACCAAAAAGAGTCCACCTACGCATTCATTCGATCCAGGACAACGGACAAGAGATTACCAATGAAGTGGATATTGCAAAGTCAGCAGTAGACTTCTTTCAACAACTTCTTGCACCCTCCATTGTGGTCCTTGAAGAGCTGGACCTTAGTTTAATTCAGCAAGTCAACTCACTCGAGCAAGCTGCGGACATTGCTAGGGTGCCGGATGCGGATGAAGTCAAGGATGCCGCTTTTAGTATCTCCGGAGATAGTGCGCCCGGACTTGATGGCTTCTCGGCTAGCTTCTACCAAGCCTGCTGGGGCATCGTGGGGCCGGAGGTTGTGGAAGCGATTGGACAATTTTTCCGAGGGGCATTCTTACCCCGAAGCATCACGGCCACAAGCATTGTCCTCATCCCAAAGAAGGCGACGGCCAAGACTTAGACCGATTACCGCCCCATCAGCCTATGTAACGTCCTGAACAAGATTATCACCAAGGTACTCATGGCTCGCCTCTCCCCTTTCCTTCCGCAAGTCATCTCCCCAAACCAAAGTGGCTTCGTTAAAGGGCGGCTTCTCAACGATAATGCCCTGCTGGCCCAGGAGATGTTCCATGAGCTAGCCCGTTGCTCCTCAGCCCCCAATGTAGCGGTGAAGATTGACATGGCTAAAGCATACAACCGGGTTCAGTGGCCTTTCCTCTTAAAGGTGCTCCGACGCATGGGTTTCCCGGACACTTGACTCTCGCTTATTGAAAGGTGTATTGGTTCGTGTTGGTTCTCGATACTTATCAATGGTGCCTGAAGGTTGTCGCCCGCGAGTGCTCGCTAAGATATGACTCAGGAGCGGAGTGAGCAAGTGTGCACAGAGAAAGTTAATGCAGATACTCGGTCAAGACTCCGCGCTTCTTAAATCCACTGGATCACTAGGTCCAGGAACTCAAGGAACACAGAGTGTTTATGTCGTTGGACACATTCGACTCCCCTTCAACAATTAAATCCCTCAACCCCAAATACTATGGATTAGTATAGGGAAGCGGGGTCGATCCCACGAAGATGGATTCGTGAAGTAGTGCTAGAGACTGGAAACAAGCGGCTGCTGCCACGCAAAGGGTTGAGAATTTTACCTAACTCTAGTCCTAGGCACGAAATGTAAATGCTAGACCTAGGAAACTGTAAACACACTGACAGCAAACATCGTCATGATCGCGAGGTATTAAAATCACTTCCTAGACCGTGTAAACGATTCACAAATTAAGACTAGACAGAGAGAATAAAAGTAGTGGGGACCACGACTCCAAATATAGCAAGTACAGTAAAAGCTGCAAACAACCAATTCATGCCCTGACTAACAACGACATACATTTCCCTAACCGACTCAAGTACGTAAATGGAGAAAACAGAGCACGTACCTAGATTCAAACAGAATATAGAAATCAGGACGCCGGAAACTTGCTACTAATCGGAAATACATCAGATCGACATAAACTAGGCGAAGCGAAATGAAAACACGTAAACTAGGCATAAAATTAAATCAACACTGCTCAGATTCACGTTGAGTGCTCAATCCACTACGGATCCAAGCCACCCGAACTCAACAACTATCAAAATCAACTCCATAACTCCGATTCTTACAGATCTGCTCCGATCAACTCCGAATTCCAACAATCACAGACAATCCTACAATATCAGCAAGACAAAACCCCGATTCATCCACAAACAAGCTCCATTCTCCCAGATCCAACCATGAACCTGCAATAATCCGCGAAAACAACCAACTCCAACAATTCCAACTCCAGAATTCAAGTAAACACAATCAACAAAAAGAAATCAACACAATCAACATAAGCGAAAACGAAACTTGCATTAAGATAAGAGAAATATTCAGCAAAGTACGAAACGGAAATTAAATTGTTTCTTCGCCCCACAGAAGGACGGTGTTACAACCCAATCGAGAACGTGAGAAAGCTAGATGTGAACCCAAGGTGCGTCACCCTGAATCTCCCCTCCAAAAGAACCCAAGTGTGTGAAAAGTGAACTAAGTTACAAGCTGTTAGCGAGGCCTCCAACCGAGAAGGTCCCTCCAGCTTGCATGCTTCTTCCTTTTATAGATGCGGACATAGCCTTCTAGAGTCTTCGTAGAAATCCCTATTCTACCCTTCAACTCCGAGGCTTCCTCCGTCAAGCAATTCTCTTCATAATGTCCACTCTTTCGCCAGTTTCCTAGGACCATGCAAGCGTCCTCTTCCTTTCCTGGATCTAGCGAAAACCTTCACACACCTGGCTTTAAACATGTGTTAGACCCAGCGTTTTCATGAAATGAAATCCCTAGACCGATGCATGAAATTGGCCTTATCATTGCCCCGTCGGGCTTCTTCAGATCAACACGGGGACTAAGGCAAGGTGACCCGATATCCCCTGCCCTTTTTGTGATTGCTGCGGATTACTTATCGCGGGCCTTGGATAAGCTCATTCTTGGGGGAAAGGAGATGGCCTTCAAAGTGTCCCGTCGATGCATTGAGATCAGCCACCTCGCATACGCGGATGACATCATCATTTTTACACAAGCGGCGCCGAATTCCTTGCGTCAGCTCAGAGCATGCCTCGGGGGATATGAAAGAGTCTCAGGCCAATAGATCAGCCTCACCAAAAGCAATTTCTACATTGCCGACATCTATGAGCAATGGGCAAGCTCGATCCAAACGGAAGGGGGATTCACTAAGGGGGACTTCCCATTCCTCTACCTGGGCGTCCCCATTTACCGCGGTGTGAAGCGCACGGACATGTTCTTGTTCCTCCGTGAAAAGATTGCAAGAAGGATATCAGGCTGGGCGCACCGACACCTATCCTTTGGAAGGAGACTCACGCTTATTAAGAGCACTCTCGAAGCGATCCCCTTACACATCTTCCAGGCCATTGAGCCAACGGCCGGCACCCTTAAACAGATTGACCAACAAATGGCCCGTTTCTTCTGGGGCGCTACGAGTGAGAGGAAACGGACCCACTGGATTAGCTGGGACCAAATGTGTCTCCCCACCGATGAAGGGGGCCTTGGGATACGCAGCTCTAAGGAGGTTCTCCGCGTATTTAACCTAAAGCTTTGGTGGCGATTTCAGGAGCAAAACTCCCTCTGGGCGCAGTATATGATGGCTAAGTACTGTTCCAACTCCTCACCACTTGCCTCGAGAATGCCGAGCAGGAGCAGCCCTACGTGGAAGAGGCTCTCTAGAGGCTGGCCCCTTGCGCAACCGCACATGAGATGGCTTGTGGGGAAAGAAGATATTTACTTTTGGGATGACATCTGGCTTGGTAATTCCCCACTCCGGGAACTTAGCCATGATGAAAGGGGAAGGGCAACCACCCGGGTTTCGGAGTTTATCAGAAATGGTACATGGGACGAGCCTAAACTCCAGTTACTCCACGGCCAGGCTGGCCTCCCACAACATATTATTGACCGCATCCTCCACACACCGATCCTCCATGGCGAACAGGATATCTCGAGGTGGACCCTGTCTAAGCAAGGAGACTTCACGACGGCTTCGACGTGGGACACAATCAGATCGCAAAGGCCGGTCATCCTTGGGTTGGGCGACGTTTGGAAGGTGAGACTCACTAATTCCATCTCTATCTTCAGCTGGAGACTTCTCTCCAATCGTGTGTCGGTTGACACAAAACTTCAATGGCGAAAGATCAAGCTTGCCTCCAAGTGCCAATGTTGCCCACACCGACCAAGCATCGAGTCCCTCCAACACCTTTTCATTAAAGGTTGGGGGGCACGAGGAGTCTGGGGCGAGTTTGACACATGGTTTGGCGGCACTTCCCGCCGCCTCCAAATCAACGATACAATCCCAACAAGAATTGGTGTGTGGGCGCAAAGGTACCATCAGCCGAGTCGGAAGCATCTTAGCCGCACCGTCCCCTACCTCATATTGTGGTTCATATGGTCGAAGAGAAACAGGAGCCGGCACCAAGACACACTGTTCAAACCACACAACGTGGTATGGCAAGTCCTCATGTTCATCCGGAACTCTATGGCCAATGGGGGTTTGAATCCGAAGCATTGGAAAGGAGTTAAACTTGGAATTCCCATTCCCCAACAAGCGGAAGTCAATAGGGTGCGGCCCTTAGTCATGCCGATCAAATGGGAACCCCCAGACCAGCCTTGGATAAAATTAAACACGGATGGATCCTACAATGAAGCGAACAACAAAGTAGGGGGGGAGGCCTCATACGGGACCATTCGGACACGATGATTGTACCCTTTAGTACGCCGTTTGAAGCTCACTCAGCGCTGGAGGCCGAGCTAATGGCCATGATACATGGGCTGAACATAGCCATGGAATTAGGCCTACCAATCTGGCTCGAATCAGATGCCGAACAAGCAATCAAATTGGTAAATGGAGTGGGGTGGGGTCCGGCACCTACTCGGCATGCGGTGGCATAGTTGGTCTTGCACAAGCACCAACTCAAGTTCCGAGCAACGTTCATACACCAGGAGGGAAACAAGGCAACGGATTTTCTTGCGAGAATGGGACTTGATAGGAATAACGGATACTAAATGCATCACGACTCGGCACCAAGAGAGCTCAGGGACATCGTTAGAATGGATCAAATGGGAGTGGCAACCATTCGGCATATGCAAGGGAACGGGGAGTAGTTTTGTCCTAAGAAGATGGAGCGCATAGTGTTATAGTCTTGCTTAATTGTACTTTTGTAGGGAGTATGATGAGGTTCGGGCCTCATGGGAGCGGACCGCATACTACTCCAAATTTTTGTAATGGCACGCCAACTTCAGGTGTGGCCACATTATGTACCTCCCTTTTTTTGATATATAGGGATGAGGGACCCGCGAACCCTCCACCGTAAAGGTGTTTGATTAAAAACAAAAACAAAAAATTGTAAATTAGTATTACCCTAACGCGACCCGGACCACGATTATAAGAGCGATTTCACTATAAAGACGTTGTAGTTCACAATACGAATTTGGCACGAAGTGAACCATAACGACATTATAGTGAACTAAATGTTTTGCAGAGTAAATTCTTCACTATAATTGCGTTTTAGTGCACAACACCAATTTGCAAAACACGGAGTGAACCAAAACGTCATTATTGTGAACTAAATCGCTTTTATAGTGAAGTCCATATTTGTTCTCTAGTAATGGATTTTAAATTAGTTATATATTGATCATCACTTTATATTTATTGTCTATATTTATTAGGGCATCCGCAGTGGTCCGGATAGTCCCGGCGGAATTCCCAAAAACACCTCCTGCCACGTCATAAGGACTTCCCACTGCTCTGCCACGTCATACGGAATTCCCACTGCACAGTGGTGGAATTCCCGGCGGAATTCCCGACGGAATTCCCACAACAAACAAAATTCACAAAGTAACAAATTAAACACTTTCCGGAATTAAACAATGTACGGAATTAAAAAGTTCGATACGAATACGGAGAAAATTCAACCACTTTATTTAAAAAAAACATACTTGATTAAAAAAAGTACATTATTTTTTAAATAAAAATCGGCTCCTCACTCCTCGGATTCCCCGCCGTCGGTTCCCTCGCCGTCCCCGCCGCCGCCCCCCTCCCCGTCGCTATCCGACGTCGCATCGAACCCCAAGTCGAGACGCATACTGTTGAGGAAGGGTCTAAGCTTCCGCTTGTAGTGGGGGTCGGTCGCTTGGCGCCATTCCTGCATCCCACGTAACAATGCGTCATGTACGGCGATGCGGGCATATGAGGGGTTCTCGGGATCCGGATCTTTTTGGGTGGGTGCTGCCGATTGGGCCTCGGCGGATCCGCTGGGACTTTCCCTCGACAAACGCGCCACGGACCTTTGCGCAATCGGGCGACGGCGGCGGGCCGAAGATGTGGGAGTGGGGAACTATGCATCGGCGGGGGGGAGTTCAGCGGAACCAGCAATGCTGCTGTACTCTCCGTATGCGCTGATCCTCGTCCGCTTCGGCCAGCCGGATTCCACACCCGCTGTGAACTTGGGCGAATCCTGCACCGCGAGATACACCTCCCAATATTTGAATTCCCCAAAGCCCTTTTCGGAGTCAGGGAACTGCTGGTGAGACAGCAGCTTCACATCCTCGGCGGACATGCCACTGGTTGCCGAGCGGAGGTTGTTTATGTAAATGCCGGCAAATCGGCTGAGCGGCTTCTTCAACCGATCCCACTGTTTCCGGCATTGCTCCGAGTTGTGGAGCTTCCCCGTTGGCGGTTTGAACTGGAGGTAGCTCTGGCTAATGCGCCACCACATCCGGTCGATGTGCTGGTTCACCCCGACGTATGGATCCTCAACCACACAGATCCATGCCTTCGCCATCGCGACACACTCGTCCGAGCTCCAGATGGTCCTCTTGGTCCTGCTAGATCCCTCCCCCACGTCAGCAGCGTACATCGGGACGCCCCGTCCCCTGCCCCTCCCTCGCCCTGTCCTCCCCCTCCTCTCTGTCGTCGGCGGATTCTCCCGGATCGGAGAAATCCCCAACTCCTCCAACTAGAACATGTCGATGCCAGTGAACTGAGTCTCGAGAGGAGAACTCACCGGGTTGTCCGTCGACAGTAAGTCCATAAAGGGCCGATAGACATTGTCCACCGGCGATTGGGGGACCCCCGGCCTACTCCCCCCCGAAGCGCCAGGCGATCCTTGCATCATCTCGGTGTTAGGGTTTTGTATACTAGAAATCACCTTTCGAGTGATTGGATACTGTAAAACTCTAATGGTTATTTTCCAATAAATGCAACAGATTATTTTTGTCATAATATTGTTATGTTTTACATTTAATGGTTGTTTATTGCATATTTAAATGTATGAGCAAACGTAACAAAGTCTAAGTCTTTGTTTTAGTAGACCGGTTGTGGGCGTCGTCCAATTTAAGGTAACACGGTCAGTTCTAAACAAAGAAAAAAAAATAAGAATTTCACAACCTAGATAGGCCTAGACTACCTATCGCGAAAGGTTGCAATGTCAGTCCGATTATTTCTAAACCTTATTGAAATAAGATGACGTTGGTGTGGTATAGCACTGAATGGATCTAACAGCAAGACGAGTCTTTATGCTATCTACTGAAATACGAGGTCTTGAAAATTAATTTCTTAATCAATATACGTTAGCATTGTGCATACGATATTAAGGATCCACTACTTTGACTTACCAAATGTGTGGGTTTTTCGTAACCCAACGATCCAGGTATATTGGGTAGTGGTGATCATTATCTAGAGGTGCTAGGATTGCTATTATGTTGAAACGTGCGCGAGGAGAGTCTCGTTTGATAAGGCAGTGCAATATTACTTCTATAGTGGTTGCTCGTAATATTCCAATATAAGCTTATATTAAATTGTGGGTTTAATTTAATTAGTAAAAAGCTAATTGGGTGAGGCATGTTCCAAATTCTTCCTTAGATCCCTGACTGGGCCCAATGTGTGACTTAATATAAATAGGAGAATAAAGGAGACAGAAAAATACAACAATTATTGTCAAAATTTTCATCCCCCCCTCTAAAGAGAGATCTCGAAAATTGTGCTTCCTCTGTGAGCAGTTTCTGTCTTCCATTATTCGAGTCCTAGTACGTTGGTGAGATTTGCCCACACAAATATCAGCGTATAGTCCGGGACACCAGTCAGAAGATCCGAGGTCTTGTATTGAAGATCTTCACTTGGAGACGGAGCAAGCCATCATCGATTCTTGATTGAATCAACAAGGTAAATTGGCTAATTCCGTAGTAAGCATGTTTTAGGAATTTTATGTGCTAAAGCATGATTTAATTCAAGTTATGAGCATGATACATGTGACAATTACGCGAATAGATTTTGTCTAAATAATATGCTAAATAAATCAAATTCATGTGATCCGTTGTGAACACACGCTTCCGCTGCCAGCCCCCTTCAGTTAGTATCAGAGCCAGCCTTTGGCTCTAATTATTTGGATTTAAATTTCACGAAATTCATGTATGCATGTGTTATTTGATTGCAAAGCATGTTCTTGGTGTTTTTGTTTAATTTTATGCATGATGAACTCAAGAACTATCGAATCAAAGAACTTGAATTGCTCGAACGCACCACGTGCGATCGAGGTAGGGATGTCAAGGCAGTGGGAGCCGGGAGCCGTGATCACGGGGCGACGGGCAGACGAGTGGGGACTCGTGCGCACCACCGGCCGAGACCACACGCACCAGGTGGAACCCGGGTCATGTTCGACGAGGCGGTGACTGGCGCGGAGTGGTGGCTCGTCCGAGAGCCACCTAGACACCGCGAGACACCAGGCCGAACCCTAGGCGGAAGGTCCGAGTTGGCCGAGAGGTGCCGCGCCAGCCGTCGAGACGCCTGGCCGAGACGGACGCGCGGTATCGCCCACCGTGTGCCGAGGCAGTGGGAGCGTCGTGCCTAGGACAGGCCGCGATGGGGGACGAGCCACTGGCAGAGAGGAGACGCGCCACCGCGCAAGCTCCTGGCCGAGGACTGCGTCACCCGACGTGCCGAGACGGCCGAGGAGCGTCGGCACCCGACGGTCGACATGACCGAGACGGGCGCTCGCAGCTGGCCGAGACACGACGACACCCGAAGGCTCGACGGGCCGAGACGCTGGCGTGCCACCTGCGCGCCGGTGTCCGAGACGCTGCGTGCGTCGTGATTCGACGACGAACTCGTTGGATTTTCGTCGTTCATCGTTCGTGCGAACCTTGTACGATGAGATAACGATGAAAGATTATTTTGATGATTATTTAATTATTTTATTAAAAGATATCATTAAAATATTATTATTTAATGGAAATAAAATCTTTTTGGAAGATTTACCTAGATTTTAGGAATATTTTTATTATTATCTATATCTATGGAAATAAATAATACTCCCTCCGTCCCGTGCTACTCGCACGTTTGCTTTTCGGCTCGTCACAAAGTCCTTACACTATTTATAATTTAAGTTAGAATTAATGCATTTAATTAATATGTTAGTTTAAGTTAAGAGCTCTTTTATTAAGTGATGTCTCATTACACCTAAAATTCTTTTTTAATTACACAAAAAAATCAATCCCAAATTTACGGCCTAAAATGAAAAGTGCGAGTAGCATGGGACGGAGGGAGTATTATTTTATTCCTAGATGATATAGATGAGAATAATTTAATAGTTTCCTAATATTTATCTAGATTTAAGGAATGTTTTCATTATTTTCTATATCTATGGAAATAAATAATAATATTTTGATTCCTAGATGATATGGATAAGAATAATTTAATAGTTTCCTAATATTTATATATCTAAGGTCCTAAAAAGGATAAATATGTATGAATACATTAAATAATGAAATATCTCTTCCTAATCTTGAACATGGAATTAATTTGAATTTAATTTTTCATGTCTTATTAAGAATTAAATAATTCATTTATTTTAGTCAAATCTTATAGTAGACATGAATAAAAATTATATTCTAGAATAATTATTTCCTAAAGGAAGATACCAATTAATAAAAGATTTAATTATCCGGTAGATTAAATACCAACAGAATTTAATTAAGCCTTAAACTGCCTCAAGGCTAAAGATAATTAAAGTAAAACCATAACCCAAAATATCTAAGCTATAATTACGAACTCAACGTTTGTATATGGTCTCCATCAATTGGTCTGCAATTTATGAAGCCTTTTTCTAATATTATCGCCACCTGCTCTGTGGGGACAATAATCCTAAGAAAATAGCAAGTTCATGAAGGTGGACTTCTCAAATATAAATAGTATGAACTAGAATGTAGTTTCCAATATTATCGCCACCTGCTCTGTGGGGACAATAATCCTAAGAAACTACGAGATTCAGAAGTTCACACAGAATTTATGAGATAGCTTGATCTTGTTAGCAGCACATAAGCATTGTTATGGAAGTGTGTTGTAGAAACAAGATTCTGTAATGCTAAAGAGATGGTCTTGCTTAGGCAACATTAGGCGGCCATGCCACTCTGTGGTCTCTGGACTATTCGTCGGTGTTGTGACCAGTAAAATTGTAAGATTTTAATGCGTATTGACTTCCTCTGGAGGGTACAAAATTTTAATTTTACAGTTGTAAGATTTTGAAAAGTTTTATGGTTAATCTAATCAAACTTCTTACATAAGTTTATGACAATAGTAAAATACTCTGTTTTGCAGTGCAAATCAAATCGTCAATATGTCGTTTAATCCTCTTTCCGCAATTCTCAAAGAAAATAAACTCGAGGGCCAAAATTACATAGAATGGAAACAAAATTTGGACATCGTTCTCACAGCAGATGAGTACATCTTTGTGCTCACCACCCCGCGACCTCCAGTACCGCCGGCTAACGCTGCGGCAGGAGTCAGAGATGCACACAGATGGTGGCATAAGGCGAATGAGATGGCTAAGTGCTACATGTTGGCTTCTATGTCTTTGGTACTCAAGCATCAGCATTCAGCCATGGAAACAGCCGCCGAGATTATGCAGAATCTCAAAAACTCTAATGGTTATTTTCCAATAAATGCAACAGATTATTTTGTCATAATATTGTTATGTTTTACATTTAATGGTTGTTTATTGCATATTTAAATGTATGAGCAAACGTAACAAAGTCTAAGTCTTTGTTTTAGTAGACCGGTTGTGGGCGTCGTCCAATTTAAGGTAACACGGTCAGTTCTAAACAAAGAAAAAAAAATAAGAATTTCACAACCTAGATAGGCCTAGACTACCTATCGCGAAAGGTTGCAATGTCAGTCCGATTATTTCTAAACCTTATTGAAATAAGATGACGTTGGTGTGGTATAGCACTGAATGGATCTAACAGCAAGACGAGTCTTTATGCTATCTACTGAAAGACGAGGTCTTGAAAATTAATTTCTTAATCAATGTACGTTAGCATTGTGCATACGATATTGAGGATCCACTACTTTGACTTACAAATGTGCGGGTTTTTCGTAACCCAACGATCCAGGTATATTGGGTAGTGGTGATCATTATCTAGAGGTGCTAGGATTGCTATTATGTTGAAACGTGCGCGAGGAGAGTCTCGTTTGATAACATCCAAAAGAGGAGCTCGAAACGAGGTTTTATTATTCGGAACCTAGCTAGTTGGAGTTTGATTACTCTATGAATAATAAATAAGAGTTTCTTGCTAAGTCCACTCTTGGAATTCGAAATATGTTAATTAATTAAGTCTATAGCAGACATTAATTAATTAATGGATGTTTCTATCTTAAGCGCGGGAAATAAATCAAATGCAATTAAAGGAAACCCGGAATACTTGTAATTTCGGATTTGGAAGGCAGTGCAATATTACTTCTGTAGTGGCTGCTCGTAATATTCCAATATAAGCTTATATTAAATTGTGGGTTCAATTTAATTAGTAAAAAGCTAATTGGGTGAGGCCTGTTCCAAATTCTTCCTTAGATCCCTGACTGGGCCCAATGTGTGACTTAATATAAATAGGAGAATAAAGGAGACAGAAAAATACAACAATTATTGTCAAAATTTTCGTCCCCCCCTCTAAAGAGATATCTCGAAAATTGTGCTTCCTCTGTGAGCAGTTTCTGTCTTCCATTATTCGAGTCCTAGTACGTTGGTGAGATTTGCCCACACAAATATCAGCGTATAGTCCGGGACACCAGTCAGAAGATCCGAGGTCTTGTATTGAAGATCTTAACGTGGAGACGGAGCAAGCCATCATCGATTCTTGATTGAATCAACAAGGTAAATTGGCTAATTCCGTAGTAAGCATGTTTTAGGAATTTTATGTGCTAAAGCATGTTTTAATTCAAGTTATGAGCATGATACATGTGACAATTACGCGAATAGATTTTGTCTAAATAATCTGCTAAATAGTTCAAATTCATGTGATTCGTTGTGAACGCACGCTTCCGCTACCAGCCCCCTTCACTCGGGCATCATCATCCCCGCCATCTGGGGCATCATCCCCGCCATCTGGGGCATCACCCCCGGCATCTGGAGCATCATCCCATACCACTGTGGGTACATGTTGTAGTACCCCGCATCATGCCCGATGGCATTTGAGATTGGTGCAGCATCCCCGGAATTTGGGACATCGACTGGGAAAATTGCGTACTTCTGCCGATGGGAAAATGCGGCGCCGATGAATCGCTCGAGGCGGGAGAAGAATCGCTATCGTGGTGCTCCATTGGTGATTCGAAAGAAAGGTATTTAGAGAGAGAGATACTCGTTAAAACAAGTGGTGTGAATGAAATGAAGTTCAACGGGATGTATTTATAGAAAATAAAAAAACATTTAATGCAACACACGGGAATTCCGTGACAGTCCACGCAATGGCGGACGTCAGGACGGAATTCTGTGCGGAATTCCGCTAAACTCCGCGGACCTGCGACGTCCTCCTCGAAATTTCGTATCCGCGCCCGGTATGCACAACGACGGAAGTCCACCACGGAATTTCGGCACGTCCGTGGGAATTCCGCATTGACGTCCGCCATTGTGGATGCTCTTATGGGTGTACATATGATGTATCTAACATATATAGAAGGTGTAAACAAAATTATACTCCCTAGGTCTCAAGGAAGTGACCCCTTCTTTGGGCGGCACGGAAATTTATGAAATTTTATTATGTGTGTGAAGTGGAGAGAGATGAGGAATAAAATAGAGATAAAAGTGTTTCTATTTTTAGTAATGAGTCATTTTGATTGGGACAAACCAAAAAGGAAAGTGAGTCATCTTCTGTGGGACGGAGAGAGTGCTACATAATTTATAATTATAACGTATCATTGTAGTTGGTATGTTTCCATAGTGTACATATCTAGATGGAAGTAAGATTTTATATTTTCACTTATCAAATATTTATTGGTGGTGTATACCAAATTATATTGTTACTTGGGAAGTATTTTACTAATGAATTTTTCTATATCCATCTAAAGTGAGTCATTTTCCTTTTTGACAACATATAAATTAATTACTCTTATTTTATTTTATTTTTCTCCATACGCATCTACTTTATCCTGTACTTTATTGTTTTCACTTAACCCTTTAAACATTATTTCTTTAATCTTGTGCCTAAGAGCATCCACATCGGCGAGCATGCAGTCGTCCGTCCGTCCGTGCCAGCGGCACGGAGACGCTGTCAGCCGCTGCGCTCGCGCCGTTGGTACGGCGCTGCTCGATGCATCGAGCACGTCCGTGCCAGCGAGCAGGCGACATGGCACGTTCTGATTGGCCAACGGCATATCCGTTGGAAAATCATTTTTTTAAATAAAAAATAATACCAAAAAAAATCACAATCCCAAAAAAATTGGCCGTTTTTCCCATTTTTCTGTATTTTTTGAATTTTTTTATATTTTCCCCAAAATCATCTATAATAAACACACACAATCATTATCCATTTTTCACATCAAATCATCTCTCATTACGATGAGGTCTTCCCCACGCCGAGGTGTGCATACGTCGGTGGGTGAGAGGATCGAAACAAGACACACAATGCGTGATACCCGAACCCACGTTGAGCTACAAGAAGACCTAATCAAACACATGTGGGCGAAATTCGGCCACGAGTAGTGGGTTTTTTAATTTTATGAATTTAATTATGTAATTTTTAATTTTTAGGTGTTTAATTATGTAATTTTTAATTTTTAAGATTTTAATTATGTAATTTTTATTTTTTAGGATTTTAATTATGTAATTTTTAATTTTTAATGTATTTTGTAATATTATTACGGGTATTTTTAATGCATTTTAATTTTGTGGAAATGTTTTTATTTAAATTGAGTAATGGAATGGTGGGACCCTTGTGCTCATCCTTGCGGAAAAGCACGGATGTGGGTGTTGTGCTCTTGTCTAAGAGCAGGTAGAAAAAGTGGGGCCGGGCCCACATCTGTGCTCGTTAGCAAGAGCACGGATGTGGATGCTCTAAAAGAAACGTTCGCATGACCGGTTGGATGAATAACTTTTTTTGGCATTGTACACATTGCACTCATGTCATTGTATATATTGCACCTGGCTTATACCACCTTAAATGCATAATTAAGACCAAACATAGTCCACTAGATTAAAAAATGGATAATGTAGATTTTATTGATTCCGGCATTGTATACTTTGCATTTAGATCATTATATCACTGCAACAACCTTCATTATATGCGAATTATTGAAATAAAACAATTGTCAGTTTCATCACTACAAAATCAAAAATATACTTATATATTAATTCTTCTATCCTATAAGAGTATGTATTCTTTCCTTTTTGGTTCGTCCACAAGAATATGCACTAACTAATTTTGAAAACTATTTTCTCTATATTGAGGTGAGACTTATTCTCCACTAACAATACTTTAATTACTTTTTTTTCTATATCTCTCATACTTTACTAATTATGCATTAAAACTCGTGTCCAACAAAAGTGCATACTTCTGTGGACAGAGAGAATATATTTTTTTGACATTATATACATTGAACGTATGTCATTCTAGATATTGAACTGTGACATTGTAACATTGAAATGAAGAGACATATACCGCACGTTAGCATAAATAGGTACAAATTACTCCCTCCATCCCACAATAGGAGTCGATCTTATTGTGGTAACGGATTTTAAGAAATATAAAGAATGATGTGAAAAATTTAGTGGAATATGAGACTCATTTTTTTATATTGGTTTTATAATAAAATGTGAGTGAAGTGAGTTAGTAGAACGTGGAACCTACTTGCCTTTTATGATAAAGATGAAGCGTGACTCTTATTATGGGACGGACCAAAATGACAAAGTGTGACTCTTATTGTGGGACAGAGGGAGTATATTTTTTCGTGAAAATTTATTCGTGCAAATATATGGAATTGAGATTTCTTTAAAATCCTTATAAATTACCTTTAACTTGATATATGATTTGTGAAAAATAATTTTAATGGAGAAAGTTATATAAAATTTCAGTTTGTTGAGATATTCTAAGATTGTCATTTGTCAGTAAAAATGACTTGTGTCATTAAAGATTCCAAAAATATGTAACATTATAACAAAGAATCAAGTTCATTATATACTTTGTGTTTACGTAACATCTATAACATGGAATAACCAATAAACAAACTAATATAATGTGCTAAAATCTTTTAATTATTTTTTAGTTTATATTATAATTTATAGACTACTAAGACAGTTGGGTTATATTATAAGTACATAATCATTAATCATTAAAAAAGTATTAGTATATAAATATAAAAACAATCATCATTCTAACTAAATTCAATTTGAAAGATAAAAATGATGTTATATAGGGTAGTGATAAAATGCAAACTCATATATTGGAGTTTATATAATATTTAGAGTTTGTATTTGATTATATTACTTCCTTTATATATTGAAAGAAAAATATTAAAAACTTAAAATCTGTATATTTAGATACAAAATAAAAATTGAGAAGAAACAATCATAAAATATTGAAAATTGATTTCCAAAAATAAGTGTATATAAAAACAAGAGTACAACTCCATTTTGGTCCAAAACATATGGTCAAATTACGAATTTTGTCCATATTCATTTTCAGGTTTTCGGGTCCATAACATACGAAAATCGCTCTCGGTTAGGTCCTTTTTGGATGGATCCGTTAAAATACGCAAGTCAACCGTTACTAGCAAAAGTTTGACTAAATTAAACAAAAAACTAGATTATTAGTGACTAAATAATTTGCTAATTATTTTCTTAAAAAACACCAATTATCTTTTTTTCTTAAAAACCAATTTTCTGCCTTCAACTCTCATTTTCAAAAGAAGAAGGCAAAGCGTCGTTCTCACTTTTAGGGCGATACATTCCAACTCTTAGGCGATCTTCAGGCGATTCGAGGTGATATACCATTGTCCATCCATGAGTTGGGAATCGCCGTCGCGAAACCCACCTGAACCTGAGAATGAAGGCGAGAAGGGTCATGGTTCGTGTGTAGCTAACCCTAGTCCCGAAGGTGGATTGACCTCGTCGAACCTTAGCCACGTCGCGGAAGTCGAAGTGGAGCTACATTCCGGTAACGACGGGTCTATGTCCCCTAATTCTTCGAAGGCTGACCGACGACCTCCGACTGACGCCGATTTTCCCAAAGTAGAGAGGAGGACGAAGATGAGACTCGACCGCTCAGTTTCTCTTAAGCCGCCACTTCCTCCGAATGAGAAGGCGCTTCTTCTTCTTCGAAATTCAATTTGAGTTCGCCAGTTGAAATCCTCAGAGATAAGCCGCCATTTGAAATTCTAGTTCCACGCCCTCGAAATCCACTTCGAGAAGGTTAGTTTCGAACTGAGCATATGAGTTATTCGTTGCATGTAAAAAACTAGGGTTTGCAATAATTGGAATAGATTGAATTGTGGTCCCATAGAATATGTATGTAAGTGTGGTCCCACCGAATATAGATTGAATTGGTGGTGGGGAAAACAAGTAGATGGTCTGGTTGTAGGGAAACCAGACGACAGGGATGAATTTTTTTGTCTTGATATGTGTTGGACTAATAGGGTTTGTTGTGTATAAATGTTGGACCACTTTATGTTTTTATTGTTTACTTATAGTTGACACCTTTGCTTACAGATGATACATTCACTACAAGGATCCACTACAATGGTGTTATGGAGACATTGGAAGGGGGTGGAAAGCGGTATGTAAATGGTGAGTGTTATTACATTCATAAATGCGATATGGACAAGTGGTCAAAACTGGAGGTTGATGATGCTCTGGAGACACGGGGGGTAGATGTTAGTGGTTTGGAGTACTTCTACCTGTGGCCAAGGATGTCTTTGTGGTGAAAAAGGACACAACAAGAGGAGATGTCCCCAAGCCACTGATGCTGCCGATGCGCCTAATGGTATTTCACTAACATTGACTCTTCTTGAATTCTGAGTTTTTTATTTGTTGTGCTATAATCTGTTCACAAAATTAGTTTGATTCATTGGTTATTGTTTTGTAGAGCCAACTGTGAGAAAGAAGTGGAATCGTGCCGAGGAACTACCAAAGTGCAGTTTGTGCCGCCAGCCGGGACACAATAGGGCACGTTGTCAAAGTACGATCGCGAACATGCTTCCCGAAGGCGGTGCCTAGTCCTCTAACCCTCTCAACAAAAAACGTGGTTCATCCTCACTCACTCGGAAGAAGAAAGGACAAAAGAAAACAGATTGATGAAGAAAACAGATTGATTTAGTGTGATCGGTTTTTTGTCATGTAACATATACAATGAATACTTGCTGGTTTTCTTGCCTGTTGCTGGATTGTTGGTTTTTGGATTTGAGTGTTGTTTTGTTTTGGTATGTGAAGATGCAACCAGTTGCAAGTAACGTAACGTTTGTTTAGGACCAGTTTGAAGTACTTTATGAATATGAAGGATGGCTTTCGCATGTATATTTTTTGCATATTTATGCCCCAAATTAATTTCGAACAAGAACATGTTCGAATGCCAAAGAAGAAGCAAGCAAGCAAGCTAGCTCAAAAATGCATCGAACTCAAAATACAAAATTCAGACAAAACGGTATGTGAAGATGCAACCAACTGCAAGTAGCGTAACGTTTGTTTAGGACCAGTTTGAAGTACTTTATGAATATGAAGGATGGCTTTCGCATGTATATTTTTTGCATATTTATGCCCCAAATTCCAAACCCAATTTCGAACAAGAACATGTTCGAATGCCAAAGAAGAAGAAGCAAGCAAGCTAGCTCGCAAATGCATCGAACTCAAAATACAAAATTTAGACAAAACTAGGATTTTCATGAAATTAATTCATCATACAAAATAACCCAACAATAACTACAAAACATAGAGCATATACAACAACATACACTAATTTCTCCAATTTTGCCTTCATTTCTGCTTTAATTTCGTCCAACATCAACTCTACAGCCTCAATGTTTTCATTAATTTCTGCTAAAACCAACCCTAAATCAGAAGCAACAACTGAGGTTGACGAAGAAGAGGCTCCGCCTTGATTAATGTCGCTACTGACGATTTGGAGTGCCGCTACCTCCTTACAAAAGCAGCGCAGGGTCCTAAATCGAAGGTCGCGCCAACCGCCGTTGTCGCCGGAATTGCCGCTGGAAGTCGACCGATGCATTTCAAACGGTTTGTCGGTGTGTTGCAGGGATGGGGGAAACCAGACGAAGAATTAGGGTTCTTCGCTGATTGTGTGGGGAAGAAAGAGAGTAAGAGTAATACAAGAACAAAATGTTAGTGTTTTATATTTTTTAATACAATTAATAAATATTAGTGTTTTTTAAGAAAAAAAGATAATTGGTGTTTTTTAAGAAAATAATTAGCAAATTATTTAGTCACTAATAATCTAGTTTTTTGTTTAATTTAGTCAAACTTTTGCTAAGTAACGGTTGACTTGCGTATTTTAACAAAGCCGTCCAAAAAGGACCTAACCGAGAGCGCTTTTCGTATGTTATGGACCCGAAAACCTGAAAATGAATGTTATGGATAAAATTCGTAATTTGACCATATGTTTTGGACAAAAAAGCAGTTGTACTCTAAAAACAATCCGAAACCTAAATATGAATTGATGGGTGCTAAGTTTGTTCCTCTCCAATTGAAGCGCACAGACTTCATCTCTGCCCGCGTCTTCTCCTCAAACTCAGAATCCGTTTACCTACGTGCCCTCAAGCTCCAGCGACCCTCCACTGTCCGCTACCAACAATCTCTGTACAACTTTGTCAGTTTGATTGGTGAGATTGATTATCATATCAAACCTTGCAGCAGCGCCACTGCCCAATTCGGCGTCTACGCTTTCCTAAATGTTAGAAGAGCGCCCCACCGCGATTTAGTGTGAGTAGATGCTTAATTTCGTCATATCTATTTCAATTCGTATGAAAACATTGATTGATTAACATTTAACAGGAGGATACTGCTTAAATTTCGGAGGGAAATGGCGCAACTCTCTGTCCAGCATCTTAAGCTACACGATTTAGTTTACGTTTCAGGTCATCTAGGATCATACCTCAAGCTCTCTGAAGACGGGAGCTTTGTGCGTAATTACGAGGTCCCCCCCTTCGAATCCCTTACCAATAAAATGTGACTTGTTTGATTGATACCTTAATTTCAAATTTCATGCCATATAGTAAGCTACATTTACCCTCAGATACCTTTCTCCTTAGATTTTACCTTTCTGGAGAAACTTTTAGATAAATACCCAACCACTACTACTAGTCTACTATGGCAATGCCCTTCCTTGTGTTAGTTTATGTTGGTTTGCAATTAATTGTTTAGGATTTGGACTGAGCAATCAACTTCTTACACAATTAGGAAAGGATCTTAAGTCTGGGTTTTTACCTGATCGATCCGGTGCGCCCCAAGTCCCTAACTAACACCTGGGTATTGGTTACACATTTGTTCTCACTGATTTATAAATAACGATGGGGTAATCATGTGATAGGCATTAATTGTCAGATCTTAGCTCATGCCATTCTCTCCTCTCCTTAGAGTACTTTTCTACCAGATTCTTTCTTCTTTCCTTGCATCCTTGCCTATTATCTGTATTGAATTCATGGTAGTGCACTAGTGCTACAAAAATTTCTTAATCAAACATCTTTCAATCCAATTTCTTGCTCATTCATGCTGGTAAGCCTTACATTTTTTGTTTTCCTTCTTGACCTCACCTCTCCTCCATGGCTAACAATACCGATCTTGCCAAGCTTGGCACCATTGTCACCTAACTTCAAGGTCACTTTGTGGCCCAGTCAACAACCATGACTTCTTCAATCCATGGTGTCTGTACCCAACAAAACACAATGCTTTCGATGAAGGACCTGATGCATGATATAAGTAAACAACTCATCCAGATTGGCCAACTCCTAATATATAAACACACCTTGGTATATGGCTTCTATATATCATTGAATGATCTACGAGTGATATATAGGGTGAGAAATACACAAGAGAGATCTAATCTAGATAGATATATGTGGGATATTTCCTATCTATTGTAGATTTATATCAATCTCTAATATTATCTCATGATTTATATATAATATTTCCAACACTCGCCCCAGGTTAAGTGAGGGGTTCATAGATACTTAACTTGCACAACACATATTAAAACTCTTGGAATATATTGCTTTGGTCAAGTTGTATTTTTGAGATTCAAGCTCCCTAAAGTATCACATTTATCTTGTGGATCATGAATCTCCAGTCAAAACAATTTCTTGTCATCGATATGCCTGTTGAAGTTTTAGCATAATGCTTGAGTTCCATATCCATCTAAATTTTGATAACTTTGATCATGATGGAGTCATCTAGTCTTCCACCTAGAGAAGCCGTATTCCGTCCACAAGCATTGACCTTGTTAGGGCCAATATTTCTGAAAACAAGGTAAAAAACAAAAGTTGAAAATCGGAAATTCCCAATTGCTCCATTTGCTCTTATGTACAAAGGGAGCTTGGCTTTCACACGGTCAAGATCATGATTGCATAATTCGGGTTGCGACCATCGAAAATGTTAGACAAAGATGACTTTAGAACATGTTTACAAAAAATGTAAATAAAGAAATTAGAGCCTTGACAAACTTCAATTGAAGAGGAATGATGCCCTAAATTATTGCATAATTATTTCCTAAAGAAAAGCTAATATTTTCAAGATTCAAGTTGTAGAAAACAGCTCTGCTCCTTTCTAAAATTTTCTAGACATTGATTCTTGCAAAATTAATTTGCAGGCATTGCTGCTTTCCATAATGAGTTTCATTTGGATTGGTGTTTGTTATAATTACGATGTGATAGAGTAAAGGCTGGTGCCAGTAAGGAGCACGAGGAGTGCTCGACAAAATGCCCCAAAGGATAACTCACAATGTGTTTGACAAAATAATCAAATGAAACAATAATTAATTCTGGAAACAACTCTCGGCTTTATTGAATAACATGAATGGAAAGGAAATGAGTAACAAGACTAATCCTCACAAAGGAGGCCTGCGATCAATCGCCCTCTAAACTGATCTTCCTCGATGCCACAACCATTAAGAGGACTCTCTAATTTATAGGTGATTAGCTTAACAAGAAGTTACTATAATAAAGGAAACTAAATAACAAAAGTGGACTAATGACCGCCGAGATTTTCAAGCTGCTATAACAACTTCATTCCACCAAATCCTCCATTTCGGTTGGCCCAGCTTCTCCCTCCATATCCTCCTTTTCGGTTGGCCAAACAACCTCTCGATTTCCCCGCGTGTACACCCTCCATTCCCTGTCCGTAACAACTGCCCCGTCCGCCAAAACAGCCTTGTCCTCAAGGCGGAAATAGGGGAATTGGCCGCACACGTCAGCTACATTCATCCACGTGGCTTCGTCCTCCGGCAGCCCCGCCCACTTAATTAGGACTTGTTCTTCTGCCAGTCCATCCCCTGAGGTGGAACGTCGATCAAGGACCCTTTCCGGCAAGAATGGTGGGTCAGCATCCATGAGGCCTTCCGGAAGAGTCTGCTCCGGAACCGCATCGCCAATGGCTCTCTTCAAGAGGGAAACATGAAACACCGGGTGTATGCGGGAGTCGGTGGGAAGTTTTAAACGGTAGGCTGCTTTTCCAATCCGCGCCTCCACCTGGAAAGGACCAAAATAACGGGGAGCTAACTTCCGATTAGTGGACGTGAACAGCGTTGACTGTCTGTAGGGCCTGAATTTCAAGTAAACCCAGTCACCAACATTATATTCGACATCCCTCCTATGTTTGTTAGCGGCGACGGCCATGCGCTGCTGGGCACGAAGTAAATGGTGCCTCAAGTGGGCTAGTGCGTCGTCCCTTGAACGCAAAGTGTCAACAACGGCCTGTGAACGGATCTCGCCGGGTAAGTAGTTGTGGAGAGTCGGCGGTGGTCGGCCATAGACGACCTCGAAAGGAGTTGTGCCTAATGCGGAGTGCATACTTGTATTATAACAAAATTCTGCCCAAGCAAGCCAACGGTTCCAGTTCTTCGGTCGGTCCGATGAGAAGCAACGCAGGTATGTTTGCAGACAACGATTTAGCACCTCAGTCTGGCCGTCCGTTTCGGGATGATATGCCGAGCTCATCTTTAGTTTAGTTCCCGTTGCACGAAACAACTCCCGCCAGAAGGAGCTAAGGAAAACCGGGTCTCGATCCGAGACTATGGACCTCGGGATACCGTGGAGGCGGACCACCTCTTTGGTGAACAGGGCGGCGACCTGTTTTGCAGAAAATGGGTGGCGGAGAGCGATAAAATGGCCGTATTTGGACAAACGGTCCACCACCACGAAAATGCAGTCCATTCCGCCGGCCTTGGGGAGTCCGGAGAGAAAATCCATACTGACGTCTTCCCAAATCCGCTCTGGAACCGGGAGGGGTACAAGAAGTCCGGCCGGCGATTTCGTGTCAGATTTATGGCGTTGGCACGTTGAGCAAGCTGCCACAAAATTCATGACGTGTTTCATCATCCCAGGCCAATATACGTTGGAAGCTAGGCGTCTGTAGGTGCGATATGCTCCGGCATGACCGCCGCTCGGCGTTAGGTGGAATTCTGCCAGCAGCTTAGGGATCCACGACGACTGGGATGGTACCACAATGCGGCCTTTATAAAATAGAACTCCATGGATCAGTTCGTAGTGCGGTGCCGCCGGCCGTCCTGCTTTCAGCTCGGTCTTGATCTTGGACAGCAGTGGGTCAGCCGATAGCGTGGACTGGACATCAGACCAGGCCGGCCAAGTCGGTCGTGATAGCGCTGAGAGCTCGAGACAATCCTCATCCCTCCGAGATAATGCGTCTGCGGCGCGATTATGTTTCCCCTCCTTGTATAAAATAGAGAACTCGTACCCGAGCAGTTTGGCCGCCCAATTCTGTTGTGCTGGCGTGGATAACGGGTGTGCTAATAATTGCTTCAAGCTTCGTTGGTCGGTGTGGACCACAAAACGGCGTCCCAACAAGTATGGTCGCCAGTGATGAATGGCTAGGACCAGAGCCATTAATTCTTTTTCGTAGGCAGACTTGGCAAGCCAACGGTTAGATAAAGTCTTGCTAAAGTAAGCTACCGGCTGTCGATCTTGCATGAGGACCGCCCCTAGGCCACGGCCGGATGCATCGCACTCGATGACAAATTCTTTGGAGAAATCAGGCATACGGAGTAGGGGCGCAGAGGTCAAGGCCGCCTTCAAGTCAGAGAACGCCTTGTCTGCCTCAGCTGGCCACGCCCATGTCCTCTTCTGGGAGCTTACCACGGCCTTCTTCAATAAAGAAGTCAGGGGTGCTGCAATTTTACCATAATCCCGGATAAAACGTCGGTAGTAGCCGGTAAGGCCGAGGAATCCACGTACCCCCTTCAGTGAAGTTGGGGTTGGCCACCGTAGGACAGCCGAGATTTTAGATGGATCCATTCGAACACCATCGAAGGATACTATATGGCCAAGGTACTCCACGCTGTCGCGGCCCATTAAACACTTCTTTGGGTTGACCACCAGCGAGTGCTCCTGCAGGAGTTGAAAAACCCGGCGAAGATGATCCAAGTGGTCCGACCAAGAAGTGCTATAGACGAGTATATCGTCGAAGAAAACCAAAACGAACTTCCGCAAAAATGGGCGAAAAATGTCGTTCATTAACCCTTGGAAAGTGGCAGGTGCATTGGTGAGACCGAAAGGCATCACGAGGAACTCATAGTGACCGGAATGTGTGCGGAAAGCAGTTTTGTGCACGTCGGGGGCAGCCACGCGGATTTGGTGATATCCCGCCTTTAGATCAAGCTTACTGAACCATCTGGAACCATGCAACTCATCCAATAGTTCCTGAATCACCGGAATAGGGTACTTGTCAGGAACTGTTCGCTTATTCAGTTCGCGATAATCCACGCAGAAACGCCACGACCCGTCCTTCTTGCGAACGAGGAGAACCGGGCTTGAATAGGGGCTCGTGCTTGGTTGAATGACCCCCGAAGCTAACATTTCAGCGACAAGTTTTTCCATTTCATCCTTCTGCAGGTGGTTATACCGATAGGGCCGGACCGAGACTGGCTGGGACCCCGGTTGGAGAGGGATCCGGTGGTCCGCACGTCGCGCTGGTGGCAGCTTGGTTGTAGCCCGGCTGACCGTGGGAAAGGCGGCAATAATGTCTCGGATCTGCTCTTGGGCTGCAGCCGACAGATTGTCGTCAAGCCCAAACGCCAATGTTTCCTCGCTGCCTTCCAAAGAGCGTAAAACCCAGCAAGCGTCGCCCTCTTCGAGTGAATTGATGTCGTGGGAAGAACATGCCCGACGAGTGAGAGTGGGGTCGCCTTTAATAGTCAATAAACGGCCATTAATAGAGAACTTCATAAACATTCGATCCCAATTTGCCATTACATTGCCCAGTGAGGCCAGCCAAGTGACTCCTAAAATGACGTCGACGTTGCGCAGTGGAAATACGTAGCAAGATAACTGAAAAATCTCTGTGGCTAGCCGAAGTGGTACGGCGTGACAAATGCCTGCGGCCCGAACCCTTGAACCATCTCCCAACATAACGGAATAAGGAGAAGTCGGAGTGATCTGTAGCTGTAGGAGTTGGGCAACCTGTTCCGAGATAAAACAATGGCTCGCACCACTGTCAACCATCACCTTCACGTTGTGCGAGTCAATGTCGCCGAATAGCTTCAAGGTATAAGACGTGTCGAGACCATTTGATGAAAGTTCTGACAGCTGCAGCTCGACACCCACATCTTGATCGTCTGGATCGTCTATTATTGGAACATCAAAGACAGGTTCCTCATCATCAGCCACCAAAACATTCAAAGTTTTAGGGGGACATCTATGCGTGGGGCTGAATTTTAGTCCACACTTGAAACACGTGCCGGCGGCGATGTGTTTCTTATACTCCTCCGATGACATGTTCCGAAACTTCCGTGGAGGGGGACGAGGAGAACTTGCTGACGAGAAGGATGAGGACGAAGAGGAAAACCCCTTCGGATTTGAACGCACCACAGAATGTGGCGAACTGCTGGAGAACGGTGCGGCTGCTGCCGTTTTCTGCGCTACTGCCGGGTTGTCCAGCCGTAAGGCTAACTGGACCGCATCTGAATAACTGGTGATATTTGATGCCTTCATATGCATCCGGATCTCTGGGCGTAAAGCTGCCAAGAAGAACCCGAGATATTGGTGGTCGGAGAGATCAGTCTGGGCGAGGCGGGCTTCGAAAGCTGCCACGTAGTCGGTGAGAGACCCGTCATGGCGAATAGCCGCGAAAGCTTCATACTCATCGAGCGCCATATTATCCCCAAAACGCTTCATCATTTCCTGTGTAAAACGATCCCAGGACAGAGTGGGAATCCGTCGTGTTAAAAGGTGAATCCATGGCAGGGCCTGGCCTGCCAAGGCTGCCCTGGCAACCTTCAAACGGTTTTCTGGTGGGGTGTTGGACACCAGAAAGTACTGCTCCGCCCGCGCGAGCCAAGCGATTGCATCGGATCCATCAAACGTCGGCATAAGTATGGGCGACGTGCCCACAGAACCGGCTATGTTTGATTCATGGCCTGCAGATGACTCTGTGTCGTGTCCCTTGCCGGAAGCCATAACCTTCCGGACTTCCTCCATGAATGTTTCGAGCTTAGACCCCAACGCCGAAACCCGCTCATCGTTTTTTTGGAACTGAATACTCATCCGCTCGTCCGTTTTCTGGAACTGCATATTCATCTCGTTGACCGCATTGGCCAATGACTCATGACTCTTCTCCAGATCTCCCGCAGCCTTCTCTAATCCTCCCAATCGGGCCTCCGTACTACGCGTACTAGCCACGTTCACCGCACCAAATTGATAGAGTAAAGGCTGGTGCCAGTAAGGAGCACGAGGAGTGCTCGACAAAATGCCCCAAAGGATAACTCACAATGTGTTTGACAAAATAATCAAATGAAACAATAATTAATTCTGGAAACAACTCTCGGCTTTATTGAATAACATGAATGGAAAGGAAATGAGTAACAAGACTAATCCTCACAAAGGAGGCCTGCGATCAATCGCCCTCTAAACTGATCTTCCTCGATGCCACAACCATTAAGAGGACTCTCTAATTTATAGGTGATTAGCTTAACAAGAAGTTACTATAATAAAGGAAACTAAATAACAAAAGTGGACTAATGACCGCCGAGATTTTCAAGCTGCTATAACAACTTCATTCCACCAAATCCTCCATTTCGGTTGGCCCAGCTTCTCCCTCCATATCCTCCTTTTCGGTTGGCCAAACAACCTCTCGATTTCCCCGCGTGTACACCCTCCATTCCCTGTCCGTAACACGATGTCAATAAGTTATGTTAGAAATCTGCTTATGTTTTCTATCTCTCTCTTGCTTTACCAATTCTCCTCTAACAATATTTCAATCACTTATATTTTCTAACTCTCTCATACATTACCAATTGTACATTACTTATGTCAATCAAAAGTTGCTAATTTTAAAGGACGAATGTAGTATTATATAAATGTGAAGCATGTTTGTCCGTTAAAACATCTCCTCCTATGAGATTTACTGTGTCAGTATGATGAGATTTATGTATATAGGTTGATGTCAAAGAAATGAATTTTGTTGCTCAAAATGTTCCAGAGCTGGCCTGTCAAAACCTTGTCAAGTTGGAACCAAAAGGTACAGTTTCTTTTATTTATTCCTTTAGTTGAGAAGAATGAACCTTGGATACTCTCTCAGCAATCCCTTTCTACTTTCACTTTCATGATCCACTTTTCATTCTCTATGAACATAGTTTCAAGCATATGAATAATTGAATTCTGATAATCAGTTTCATTTTTCGATATAGGACTATTAATCTATGCATTGTGCTATTGACTGATACAGTTTGGAACCAAAGTATGTGGCTCATTGCTTTACCTTCTTTGCTCTTCTCCACTCTGCTTTATCTGATCATAATGCTTCTTACTGGATTCTACTCTGGATTGATAGGGGTTTGCATACCATGTGTACTAGCATACAATGATGTGATGAACAAGTTTACACCCATTTTATTCTGTATTTTCTAGCTATTTGTTAATTTCTTCAAGTGGCAGTTTCATTGGAGGATATGATGCAGAAGCGTAGGAACCGGCTTTATTTGTGGCAAGTATTTTTTGCTAATCCGTCAGAGTGGTGGGATAATCGGAACTCTAAAATGAAAGGAAGAGCACCAGACTTTAGGCACAAGGATACTGGTGAGGCACTATGGATAAATGACAATGATCCTCCATGGATCAACCAGCAACTCCAATTGCACGATTCAAGATCGACTCAACGAAGATATAGACCGGACAGAGGCTTGGTCTCACTTGTCCCCTTTGGTTTATGATGAATTTATAAGAAATTGAAGCCAGGGTATGGATCTCAGATGATGAAATCACTATTTATTTCTGCATCAGAAAAAAGTCAAAATCTTCATTGCTGTGTTTGTGTTTCTGGATCTTAAAATCTCTGTATCTATGAGACTGCAGTAGCTCTAACCCTTATTGTTTTATATATTGGTATGATATCAAAGCATCTACTGCAACAGTCTACCTTGTGGACATTTACTGTATGGTTTGTGCTGGTGACACAGATTGTTATTGGTTCTATGTTTTAATCGCCCAAGAATATAGTTTGAATTTTGTAGCTTAATAGAGTTTATTAGAATAAAGAGAGGTCAACATTCTCTACGGTTATGTATGTGTCAATGCCAAGGATTTGAATCTTGTTAAAAAATATAAAATCAACCAACTAAAAGTTTACACAGTTTAAGCATATGCCCCTCAACAAGGTATAACTAACTGTTGTTCATCATTGATATATTGCTATTTCAAGTGTAGTTTCAAGATGTCAAATTTTCTTTGGTTTGTATGATCTGATCGCGTGAAACATTATCAGATATAGGAATTTAAGCAAAGAAAAATCTAGAAGTGGATTGGATCACCGACATCGCGGATGATGATGAGCTTGCCTATGCTGCCGAGGGTCAGCAGGGGATTGGAGTTTTTAAGGACAGGGTCATCCCGGTTGGCAATCCACACTGTTTTATGATTGTTGTATGTGGATTGATTGGATTCAAGGGTGAAGAGGCCGTTGAGAGGATGAGTTGAGAGTGTCGATGGAGGAAAGTTTGATGAGCAGAAATAGCAACACACAAACACTGCAAAATTGATCTGGATGAAGCTTTGGGAGTCTGCATCATGGAGTAGCTAAAATCTTTGGTTAAATTCCTATATCTGATTCTAGACCTTGCAGAAAAGGCGAGCAGGATGTTGTTAGAGCTTGAGCCCACAAATGCGGGGAACTATGTGCTTCTTGCTGAGATATAAGATTTGAAGAGAGTTAAGAAGCTGTTGGAAAAGAAGGGGCTGCAGAAGAAGAGGGTGTAGTCGATTAGGCTTGTGGACAAGTTGAATCCTCAAATCGAGATCAATGGTTTGGTGGTGTGAAGCTGTCGGAGGAGATGATGGAGTAGTGGTATGTGCCGGAGACAAAAGCGGTGCTGTACGAGCTTGATACTCTCCTCAGCGTTTGCTATTGGGGCACAATAAGAAATTGCTGTAGAGGAGAAACCATAAGGATGAATTAGCAAGAATATGAGGTTAAATTAGAATTCAATTCCACACCAATTCTTTAATTATACCAAACAAAGGATTTAAAATTAAATTAAAATTCAATTCCAATATCACTTCTCCAAATCACAATAACTCTGCAAAGCCCAATGACCCAAGAAAAAGATGAAATGTTTCAATCTAGGCACATTCTTAGAATTATCAGTGACCAGAGAGAAAAAAAGATGATGAAACGGAGATGCATATCGCACCAATCATCGAGCAGTCAGTACATTGTATTCGAGAATAATACTGCACATGGGAAGAAAACATTCTACATATATTTACCATACAAATTAAATGCTCGTCCCTAAACTGTTTCATTAGTAAGTTGGAGGTTCCTTGCCAATTCCTTTCAAGGAACAAAACACACAGATCCATACACACCGTTATGTATTCTCAATCTCCTGGTTAATTTCATCGACGTGATCTCTAAGAATTTTCCACTGCAAGAAGGGATGAACATCTTAAGATAGGGAAAGCATGGAGAAAGTGCTTATGAGTGAGTTATAACTGAAACATACCTGGTCCATGGACAACGAGATACCTGTAATCATACATAAAGGAGAGTTACTTACAGCCATCATAAAACAAAAATATACTGTAGTAGTTTCATATCAACAATGTATAAGTTTTACATTACTAATCAAAATAGGCATCCAGCGGATCACAATACAACACTACAAAATTTTTAGCAAACTCTCTCTGTAGTTTAGAAAGACTAGTATGAATATATAAGGTATAAAGGCGACAACAGCACAATCCAAGTGAAGATATCTAAATAACAATGTATCAGAATCCATGTTATTAAATGCGTAAAAAACTACCACAAGGAGTGTCTCCGATAATTAAAATATAAAACCATCAACATCAATGCTAATTGAGCCTAAATTTGAATCCTCCTCAATCAACATCAACAACCTAAACTGCCATCCTCATTCTCATTGATATCATCGACATCAGAATGTGTATTTAATGTGTTTGACAAAAGGACTGACTAAATTGTAATGTGCACAAACTGTTAATATAAATGACTGGCCGGATTTATGGAAATGGAAGTCATACGCATCATGCATTCATGAATGTACTGTCGAACTACAAAGGAGATTCATTAACTTAGTCTTCCATGGCACTTTCTGGGTTACACGTTCAATTCATAACATAGATGACCACCTTCTCTAATCCAAGTGGTATAAATAATAACTACACATAATAGCATAACTAACTCAACCCACTATTCTAATTAACTATCCACAACAACTTCCCCTTACAAAATCCATCTGTACACTTTCTCCGATGGATATTAATAATCCCACTGTCGAAACAGCCTTGTCCTCAAGGCGACGATTAAAACCTAGACACGTTGAGTCTGGAGATGGCTCATACCCATGCTTGCAGACTTGAGGGAAAGAAACACAAAAGAAGAATTGTCTAGAGGTGGAGACTTGGGCAATGTTGCAAGTAAACCCAGTAATGTTGCTGACAACTTCTTTGATGTTCTGGTACTATTCTTGCCCTAATCACTTTCAGCCCAAAGTTATCACTGCCGCCGCTGCAGCCATATTACGTAATGGCTTTCAATAATATTTTTTAAACTATTTATAAACCGCCATGACCCTACAACATATCCCATTGACAACATTGGTCCTCCATGACACTTGTCCACATTCAAGTCATAACATAGATAACCAACTTCTCTAATCCAAGTGTAATAAATAGTTCAGTACACATAATAGCATAACAAACTTCCCTCTGCACATTTTCTCTTATTGATATCTACTTACCATTCAAAAAGACAGAAAATATATGTAAAAGAAAAATGAGCATGGGCGTTTGAGAAAAAAATCAGTTGAGTTTGAAAAGGTTCACTATTCCATGCTCAATATGGACCAATTCACTAAAATGTTACTCGATCTTAACCTCCTTCAAACAACTAAAGTCAATTCACTTATATAACAAAGTAAAGAAGCAAAGTCGAAAGCATCATGGTTATAACGTGTACTTACACGACCTACAGATAAAAAGAGGGGAAAAACATGGACACACATGACACAGCATAAAAAAAATACACTAAGAGCAAAATAACCAAATTTTTAGCAAGATCAATCCTTCTTGGCTCCAACAATCATCTTAAGAGATTATCCGATTGTAATAACAAAGCTTATAGAAGAAAGGACAACGAAGAATGCTGGTAAAAAGTTTAAGCTAGAAGCCTAAGCTCAACTCCACGTTCCCAACCTTTCCACCACTTCCAAGTCTCTAAAAATGATACACTATATGGCACTAAAAGTCCAAAATTGATGAGTCAAATGTATCTCATCTGTTAGCTTTACATCAACATAATGTCTCCTTCACAACTTCCAAGATGGTGATAACAGCACTCATTATCATATTTGATAGAATCCGAGAATCTAGTAGTCAATGATATAAACACGGTCAGAAACCCTAGTTATGACACTAAAGCTTTATGAACATATTCTAAGAAACTAATGTATATTATGTAATTGAAGGTACTTCAACCAAACTCATACACTCAACTTCAAGCACATGTAAACAAGCTATCATCTACACTCACAAGTCAAGAAACATATGTTGAGTTTGTATGTATAATTTTGTGTTTTCACATAGACACATACAGTTGACATAACATTATCAAACTAAAAGGTCGTTTAAACATAGATTAGAATTTTAAAAAGTGAGACCTTTCTTGCCAGGAAATTCCTTGCCGTCTTTAGAATAGAATTCCCTAATGTCCACCACAACCTTTCCCTGCCAGTTCCTCACGGACACTTTCCGATTCTTCGACAACTACATTCCACATAATCAAAATCAGGGTTTTAAAAAAGAAAATCAGTTTACGGTATTAAAAGACGGGAAATAAGCACAGATACCTCACATACTACGATTTGATCAGGGTCATCTAAATCATTGTCGGGCTTGGAAATCTTCTTTGGAGGCTCGTCGCCTTCGGAGAGCGCGCCTTCCTCCTCCCTCTTCTTGCCCTTGTTCGACATTTCCACTTATTTCAAGCAACTTTAGTTTAATGCAGCAAAAGCAGTCAAATGAGAATAATTGTGAGAGAAGAGTGAGTGATAGAGAAAGGGGGATGAGAGCTAACCACTCAGATGTACGGAAGTTGGATGAATTGGGGAAACAAGTGGAATGCGTTAGGGTTTTATTATTGAGCCGTTTAAGATTGCTAGCCGGTTCAATCGGACTTTTAAATAAAAAATAACACTATATGCTCTAGAGATGCCCAGGTTTTCAGTTCCTGCGGTTAATCGGGAAACCGTAACTGCCATATTTTGAACCGCGGGCTGGTTCTGGTTTCAAATTTTACTAACAGAAACCGTGCCGGAACTGCCGGTTCTGGATGGTTCCAAACGGGAACCGTGAAAAACCGTCGGAAAACCGTGAAATCTAGTCGGAACCGCGAAAAACCGCCGAAAACCGACTGTTCGGAACCTTGAAAAATCGTAAAAAATCGGCGGTTTGGAATCGGAACCGTGAAATAGCCTCACAGTTCGGTTCTGGTTCCACATTTCTCAAAATCGGAACCGCCGGTTTACGAACCGTGGGCATGTCTAATATGCTCCTCCCCCCGTCCGCCATTGGAAGTCCCATTTATGAGCTGCACGGGTTTTAAAAATGTTAAGAAAAGTGGATGGAAAAAAGTTAGTAGAATAAGAGTCTCTCTTGTATATATTAGTTTTAAATGAAATGTGAGTAGAATGAGTTAGTGAAAGGTGAAACCATGTTACCATTTATGGTAAAAGTGAACCGGGACTCTTATTTGCGGATGGATTAAAATGGGAAAACGAGACTCTTATTCGCAGACGGAGAGAGTATTTATGTCGTGTGACTGTGAACCTCCCGTTGTCTCTTGCACCCTTCTCTTCACCACAATGTGATGGTGCATATCTATACATCTAGATGACAATCAACAAAGATTGAGACAAGGAATAAGGATTGAGAATTTAGAAAAAATAAATTGAGAGGGTATTCAGAAGTAGAGAAACTATGTGACATCGGCGTGAGGGATTTATCTGATATGGCGGCATAAGGGATTTAGATTAAGGTTCGTGATTTAAATATGGGTATTCCGTGTTGGGGTAGGTGGACAATGCATGGAAAGACAAGTTTAATTTTTTTCTAATTTCAAATTTTATTTTATTTTGTTTTAAAAGTATATTATGTACTTTTATCCATATGATTTTTTTTAATTTTTAATAAATTAAATTTAAATTATATGTCAAGTTGTAATTGACAATGATATTGCAAATGATTATTGAATATCAAAATTTAAATTTATTATTTTAAATTTGTTGTTATGTTTAAGTATTTGTAAAAAAAATTCATAATTTATCATTTGAATTTATGCGTAATTGGGTACACTTATTAGCATTTTAAATTTATTGTTATGTGTAACTATTGAATATATATTTAATTATATACTCCCTCCGTCCGCCATTAAATGTACCATTTTTCCTTTTTCGTCCGTCCGCCAATAAATGTCTCATTTCACTTTTACCATATTTAGTAAGTGGACCTAACATTCCACTAACTCATTCCACTCACATTATATAAAATTAAAGCCCACATTCCACCAACTTTTCTACCCACTTTACTTCATAAAGTCAAACAATTTCTTAAAACCGGGCCAGTCAAATATGAGACATTTAATGGCGGACGAAGAGAGTATGTAAACGTATATGCTACAGAAATCGGTGGTTTGATCGGTCTGACTAAATGAACCGTGAACCGATAGCTACAACAATTCGCTTGCCGATCTGATTTTTAAAACATTAATTTTATTTTATTTATTTGTAGAATTTATCCAAAAATATATAGTAGAAGTATTTTTGTGAGGTATTTATACATATCTAATCTTTACATATCTAATGGGACGGTTGTGAAACTTCCCTAGAAATTACCATGGTGTGTCCTCTTTGACGGGAAAAAGATAAAAGCATGTGTAATTACTTTTTTTGTATAATTGTTGGGCATGTGATAGAGAGAGACCGGGAGAGAGAAAAAAAGAGAGAGGGAGACAAAAAAATGGTGCACCAAGGGTGAGGGAGGAGGGGTGGTGGCGACAAGGCGGTGGCTGGCCGAGAGAAAGTGAGGGATCCGGAGCGAGAGAGATGGGGACGAAAGGTGAGAAGATGAAAAAGAAGAGGAAGTAGAGAAAGAAGTATTGCAGCGGTGGCGGCTGCCAGGGAGTGCAAACCCATCAAAATCCTCCACAAAACTCCAATTTCCTATGTTAAATCCCTCCTTCGCGTCCTCTCGGCCTCCCTATCATGGTATCTCTAGCCACCATTTCAAAGATCCGATCTTTACCGGCAACAGCGACAAGCGGCAGTAGGGCGGCAATAGGGCTAAAACGAGAGGCAGGGCAGCCGGGTGAGGTGGCGGGCGTGACGAGTAAGGCAGAGTAGTGTCGCGGATGAGGAAGGCGCGACGGGACGAGCGACGAGGCAGTGTGGAAGGAGAGACGGCAAGGAAGAATGAGCGGTGATATCCGCCGCTGATTAGGGAGGGAGGTGATGCACTTTCTTAATAAACCTGCAAGTATACATGGTATATATAGTATAGTAAAGGTCGGTACCAGATATCGAACTCAGGGAAAACTATTACAGATTGTCTACCTTCTACTAAGTTTCTTCTACTATTTGGAGAAAACAAAAGGTTTTTGAATTTTGAAAATAAACTTATAAAAACAACGAAAGCAAGTAAAATTTGCAGGTAAAAACACAAAGATGAACAGATGTGATAAGGGAATTCCAGTGATGTGTTTTTACAGTTATGGTTTATACAAATTCCAACTACAACACCCCAGCACAATTCATACTTCACTAGAACGACTCACATATTTATTGTTCATGAGGCACAAAGTGGATTTCAGACACTAGAATCCTAGATTAGTAACTCCTAAAGGTTCCTAAGACTCTATGTTCTCGCTCTCAATTAACAGTGCCATTTTAAGGGAAGCTAATTGTAACGTCAACTAAGCTCTTCAAACTCGCAAACCTCCTCTCATGATTTACGTTGCAAGCCAGTAGATCATCTCAGAATGTGTACTCAAACATGAAGCAATTATCCAACAGTTAGAATAGAAGCGAAGTAATGAACAAAACGAATATTAAATAAATAGGAACTTTACAAACCAAAGTCGTTACTAACACATCCCTAGAATTCTATGAGTTTAGTTACACATAATGGAATAAGCTAAACACATAGTTTGTAGGGAAAACAAAGAAAACATTAGAACTAAAATGATAGAACACAAAGGGTGAATCTTGTAGCCTTGATCTTCTCTTGATTCCACACTTCAAACTCCTTTGATCTTGATGAAGAGTGAAAGGAACTCTCAAATATTATGCTCTGTAAATTATGCAGCAATAGGTTCCTTTGATGAAGCTTTAGGGAGTATTTATAGTTATAGGGTCGAACTTTCTTGATATGTGATAAGGCTCGTTTCATGCATTAGTTATGGGGTAAATTTCTGTGTTTTCAAGGAGCTAACATATGTTTCTAAGTTCAGGTGTGTAGAAATCTGTCGGATCTGGGAAACATGTGCAGATCAACCGGGCAGATGCAATCAAAGAGAATTTGAAGTGAAGTACGCCAAGCCACCAAACTGACCTAGGAGAATCCTGAAAGCGGTGACATGAGCAGATGTGGAAGCGAAGAGCATATTTTAAAGGATCTTTCTCAGGGGCACAAGTGTCAAGTCAGCAAAAAGGCACCCTAGGGATCCGAGCCTCACCTATAAAAAGGGACGACCATCTAAAGAAGAGGCAGCTCCACTTAGTTTTCACCAAAGCTCACTTCACTTTTACTTAAATTTCTCTGCGACATGGAAATGAGATGAAATTAGGGTGGCTGTGGTAGTTTTCTGTCTAGTTTAAGCTGTGTAACACCGTCCCAAGGGGGCAAAGATACAATCTCTTTAAATTTCTGTTATTTTTAAGTGTTTTTTTTAATCAAACACCTTCATAGTGGAGGGTTCGTGGGTCCCTCGTCCTTATATTTCAAAGTAAATGGATTACAAACGGGGCCCAACCCAAAAGTAGTGTGCCAAGACAAAAAACGGGAGTAGTAGGCGGTCTGAACCCATATGATTCGCACCTCATCACACTCCTTACAAAAGTACAATTGAGCCAACAAAACAAGTAATTCTTCTTTCTCTTGTCCTCATTCCGATCTCTAGTCATCATCCTCACTTATGGCCCGGATGTTTGGGACACCCATTGCGTCAAGTCGGACGATTGCTTTGAGAAGCCTCGGCGCTGTAAGGGCATTCATGCAGAGGTACTCCGCTCATTCCAGTCCCATTTTGGCAAGATGGTCAGCTGCTTTGTTCCCCTCCCGATGGATGAAAATAGATCGGATGACTTGCTGTCTTTTGTGGATGACAAGGCGCGCCATAATTCGGCTTATATATGCTGGGCCCCAGTTCGGGCCATTAAGGAGTTTGACCGCTTGTCTAGCATCCGATTCGACCCAGATAGGCCGATAAAATTCTGAGGCAAGAACCAATCCATGATGAATGGTTAGTAGTTCCGCCTCAAGGGCCGAGTATGCTTCGAGAGGGGTAGCGAAGGCAGCAAGCATATTGCCCGCATAGTCTCGTACAATACCTCCCCCTCCAGCTTTGCCCGTTGATTCCATGAATGCACCATCAGTATTAAGTTTGATCCAGGGGATGTCCGGTGGATTCTTTTTTTTTTAACACCTTCTCGGTGGAGGGTTCATTGGTCCCTCATCCCTATATTTCAAAAAAAGAGGAGTACAAATCATGGCCACACCCAAAAGTGGTGTGCCGACAAAGCCAAGAAGAGGAGTAAGCGGTCTGAACCTATATGGTCCGGACCTCAACCTACTCCATCCAAAAATACAAAACCAAACGACCAACTACTCTAGGTACGATCGTCCCCTCGGACTCGAATATTAGGGATCCCCAGTTCCTCCATGCGGATCATGGTCGTCAGGAGCCGTGGCGCTGTGAGGGTGGTCATGCGGTGGTATTCATTCTTCTCGGTACCCATTTTTGCAAGGAAATCAGCCACCTTGTTGCCTTCACGATGGATGAAGGTGGCGTGGAAATTGATGTGTCGTTTGAGGACAACCAGCCGTGCCACTTCATGTCTGACCTGAGACGGCCCCCAGCTTACGCCATTTAGAAGATTGGGGGCTTGCTCGGAGTCTACCTCGAGCCATATTGGTTGATTGAGCTCCTTTGCCAAGACCAAGCCCAGGTAGATGGCCTTGAGCTCGGCCTCCAGAGCCGAGTGTGCATCGAGTGGTGTAGCGAAGGTGGAGATCATCTTTCCCGTAGAGTTTCGGATAACACCTCCCCCTCCGGCCTTGCCCGATGTGTGCAAAAACGCGCCATCCGTGTTGACTTTAATCCAAGGCCTGTCCGACGGGTGCCATTTGATCGGCACGGCAAGGGGCCACGGGGCCCTTGTCTCGACCTCGATTGGTATGTTCATGTCGAGCTTGACACCTTTCCAATGTTTCGGCTTAATAATCCCATTTGCCATGCCTTGAGCCGTTCCGGGATGGTATCATTGATCCGGATCGGGGGGAAGGACCCTTCAAACCACCTGTCAAATTCTCTCCAAACACTAACCGCGCCACAGCCTTGGATGAAGAGGTGCTGAAGTGACACCGTATTCGGCCGGTGGGGGCAGCATTGACACCTGGAGGCCATCTCGATTTTTCGCCACTGGAGCTTCGAGTCGACTGGGATTCGGTTCAACAGGAGACGCCAGTTAAATATGGAGATTGATTTGGTGAGGCCGACCTTCCATATATCATCTAGACCTTGGACGAGTGGTCTCTGTGCTCGGATGGTCTCCCATGTAGTGGACAACGAGAACTCTCCCAGACGCGAGAGAGTCCATCTTGGAACATCCGGAGCCCCAGAGATAATCGGCGTATCCAGGATTTGGGTGGTTGCTTGTTGCGAGAGGCCTGCTTGGTCTTGGAGCAATCGAAGTTTTGGTTCATCCCAAGACTCGTCCCTAAAATAAACACAATACACTACACACGCATAGTACTCTACAGAGAAGCTCTTCCTTCTCTCTAAAAATCACCCAACTATTGTCCCACAACCAATCACCCACCACCACCCCACCTTCCGTCGGCCTTGGCCGACCTCCGCCACGCACCTCTCTCCCCCGACGTTTGCCCCGCCGTCCTTCACCCTCCGACGGTAACAAACCACCCCGCCCGCCCACCCTCCTGTGTCGGTTCGGCGTCTAGCCAAGTCGGCCGCCGACCAAACACTTTGTTCGAGCAGCCCAACCACTTCCCCGGCCATGCCGGACGATCCGCCGAACGACCCGCCACCACCCGAGGAGGTGCGAGCCATCTCGGACCAACACGATCCACCGAATGACGCGCCTCCAACCGAGGAGGTACGCGCCTTCTCGGACCAACAAATGGTATTTTGCTCGAGATAGGCTTCCTCCCCAAAAAAGCACCCAAAACCGTGAAGATGAAGGCATCCAAAGCAAAAATCAAAATGAGACGTAGAATCCCGGCTCCTCCTACAAAAGGTACTGGCCGGAAACGGTTTGTTCCGTCCCCGCTCCCGGAGGACAAATAATTACGGAAGAGGTTGTCATATGGTGCCGATGATAGCTCCAATCCCAAGAGTTCAAAATGCAAAGGAGAAATCTTCCCGGCGAGCCACCACCATGGAGAGGATACTACCGTGAACCTTGCGAAGGAAGAGAAAACGGCGCATTGCATAGAGCAAGAAAAGCTATCCGCGGCCCCCGACTCCAATGCCGCATCCATTGCAGACTTGTCGCCGGAATCTGCCCATGCCGCCGGCACCCATATGGCCGTTTCCGATGAGGGACCCCCCCTTCACGACCCCCAACCGAAGATATTTGGATCATGTGAGGTACAAGCTTCCTTGGGTGCTGAAAAAGCAAGCTTGCCCGAAATGGAAGTGGAGACAAATAAGCTTTTGGAAAGTGCTTTGGTGCCTTACCATGGAGAGAGGTCACGTGATGTCCTTGCTGGGGAGTCTCCAATGCAGCCAAAAAAGGATAGCATCTTCAACCTAGCATCCTTGGAATCCGTGGAGATGTTTGACTCCTTGGAGGTGAATGACTCGAGATTTAGCTCCATGAGTGTCGCATGTGAGCCCCCCAACCGGGAGATAGAGGGCCTCATCGAGGACCTTGATCCAGGAGGGCATGTCCCTAGCGGAGGTATCCCGATTGCAGGCCTTAGCTAGGTGAATGGACACGATTTTTGGGGATGCAGAGTCGGCATCAAATGGTAATTGGATTTTGAGAGTATTTAGATGACCATCCTAGTTGTTAGGGAGACCCTCGTTGTACTCTAATTGTCATGTCTTGGCGAGTCGTCACTTTTGGGCGACTCGGTGTATGTTTGGCTGTAGCAAATGGTTCCGGGTAATGCACAGGCGTGGGTCCGCCTCAACCCTCCGCCCCTTAGGGTGTTTTAAATTAAAAAAAACCCCTCCTCACCCATAACCGGACGATCAACGGGAGCGCGACCGATAGTACATGGCTCACCTTGACGGGAACCACGACTACGACGGTGGAGGCCCAACCGAACACCCATGCACCGTCACTTGAGGATTTTCTACCCCTTGAGAGGGGCCAAACTAGGAAGATTCGGGAGTCGTTCGAACATGCCTCGATCCCCCCAAGGAAGGTAGGGGGATGGTCGGGCAAAAAGACTAATGTCCAAGTGTTGATAGACGCAGATACTATCCCGGGTCCGTAAATGGATGCAACATCTCCGAAGGAGGCCAATAATCCTACGGAGGCTTCGACTTCTTCTTGGGCCGGCCGAGGACCCAAGAATCAAACCGATGGCGTCGAAGAACGGAACAAAAGCCACACCAACCCAAGCCTCCATGGAAATGGTGGGCCGGCCACGAACCATGCTAGTAAGCCGAGGACCATGGCTGATTTATTTCGGGATCAACCTTCATCCGATGGACCGCAAGTATTTATCTCGTAAAACATCAAGAATATTGGTTTTGCAACTACCTCAAATGGCATTCCGACAATCTACTTCTTGGGGTCGGAGATTGAAAATTTGGCAACAAACCTTGGGCACTCCATCGTCGGTAAGTTTTCACACTCTATCCCGACATCTTCCCAAATTCAAAAGGCTCTTGAAAATATTAAATTTCGTCGAGGTTACACTTGGAAATATATTAATGCAAAACATATTCTTGTGCAATTTGAGGACCTTGCGGATTACGCCCGGCTCCTAAGTGGCCCCAAAGGAACACCCGTGTGGTTTATTGATCGTCACCCGATGAGGGTCTTCAAATGGTCTCCGAACTTCGACGCCTATTGTGAATCCCCTATTGCGGCAATTTGGTGCAACCTAATCGGCCTACCCATTCACCTCTATGATCAATCGGCGCTCTATGCCATAGTCAAGCTCCTAGGTACACCGATCCAAGTCGACCGGGCAACCGCTAACAAGTCTCGCCTTTCCATTGCCCATATATGCATTGAGATCGACATCACTAAGCCGCCGCCGAATGAAATCATCTTGGATATTTGTGGCCGGGAGTCGGTGCAACAAGTGAGATGGGACAAAATCCCACCTTATTGCCGAGAATGCAAGCATGTAGGGCACACGAGTGAAGTGTGTTATGCGGCCAGCAAAGGGGAACGCCCATTGAAGAGAAACTACAACATAGCAACCCCAAAACAATCACACCATGAAGGCCATGCCGAGAAAGGGAAACAAAGCCAACCGAGACAAGCTTCTAGCACCAACGACCGGAAATACCAAGGAAAACCAAAGGGATGGTCCAACCACACAAGCTTGGTCCCCATGGAACACGAAACCGAGGAGATTGGATGGGATGGTCCGGACATCATGGGAGGGTCACAAGAAGACCATGGAGGACATTCGGCTAAAATTGGCGAGCAAATTTTTCGAAGCAGCTGGGAGGGTAATATGCTCCCAAGTGGCTCGGCAATCGGGTCTTCAGCCCGGGACGATGAATTCTTTGGTACCGAGAGGGAAGGATCCTTCGGGTACCGAGGAGCTTTCACTCCTACCCGAGGTGGCATGTGAGGCACGGGGCGGTTTGCCTCGGCAAGGGGCCGTGGTAACCAAGCTCCGAGGAACCTCCTAAGCACCAACCAATATTTCTCCCTCATGAACAACGAAGCGTTTGATGACGAGGAACATGGGGGGGACATTGGTATGGAAATGGACACGCTTGCCAACATGGAAACCGATGGTGATAACCCCTCAAACATGATTGCCACAAGCGATCATGGAGAGAATATGGCCGTCGACCCGAGCTCAAAGGTGAATAATGGGCAACTCGTTGAATTTCAATGGGGTCCTTCAAGCCCGCCGGGTATGAACTCACCTTGTTAATTATGTCACTCAATTTAATGTTTTGGAACGTTAGGGGGGTCGCTAATGCGCCAACCCAAAATGTTTTGAAAAGATTAATTAAATCTAATAATATCAACTTTCTTGCTATTTTGGAGCCGCTTACTACTTCGAATCCGGATAGATACTCGAAGGCGTTAGGGATGGCTTTTAAAGGCTCAAATACAAATGGGAAGATTTGGATTTTTGTGGAGGAAGGGGCCAATTTTGAGATTGAGGATGACACGGAACAACTCCTCCACGGTACATACTCATCCCCTCGCTTGGCTAGTTACATTGCTGTCTCGGCCGTTTATGCGAAGTGTGCTAGGGCTGAGAGGTACCCGCTTTGGGACAAATTGAGGGATCTTTCGCATCTCTCCGAGGGCACTCCTTGTATGGTTGGTGGTGACTTCAATACCATACTCTCCCCGCAAGACAGAGTTGGGAGTAACACCAATAGACAAGCTGAAATGATTGATTTTGCCGAGGCCATCGAGGATTGTAGACTACTTGACCCGGGCTTCGACGGTGCGCACTTTACATGGGCAAAGAATGGCTTGTTCGAAAGGCTGGATAGGTGCCTTTTGAATGAGGCTTGGTCGCGACTTTTTGAGGCTACTCGGGTCTCGAACCTTCCCCATGTTGCCTCAGACCATAGGCCGATTCTTGTTAGGTGCAAGCCGTGGAATCATCACAATGGAGGCAGCTCTTTTCGTTTTTAAAATATGTGGACGCGGCATGAAGGGTACGCTGATCTTGTGAGTGAAGAATGGTCCCAACCGACCGGGGTCGGGGGTCTTTTAAACCTTCAGCTTAAGCTCTCAAGATTGAAAAAAGCCCTCAAGAGGTGGAACAAAGACACATTCGGAAATATCCACAACAACTTGAGGGACATGGAAGGGAGGATAGTCGAGGCTCAAGCAGACTTTGAAGCAATGCTGACGCCCGGAAACAGGACGATGATCAACAAGCTTATAGCCTAGTACATCCTCCTTCTTAAGATGGAAGAAGACTTCTGGCGACAGAAGGCAACCCTCCGTTGGCTAGAGGAAGGGGATAAGAATACTAGGTTTTACCAGAGTTGGGTTAAACAGAAGAAGATCCGGATGCGCATCCATAAGATCAATGTGAATGGCCGAGAGATCACTGATGAAGTGGAGATCAAGAACTCGGCTATTGAATTCTTTAAAGAGCTCCTTGCGCCAGGTCCTCTAACACTTGCAGAACCGGACCTTGGCTTGATCCAACGAATCCCAACCTCGCCCGAGATGGAAGCCCTCCCTAACCCTCCAGAGGCGGAGGAGATCAAGCGAGCCGTGTTCACCATCTCGGGGGATAGTGCACTTGGCCCAGATGGTTTCACCTCTACCTTTTTCCAAACAAGTTGGGAGACCGTGGGAACGGATGTAGTGGTAGCAATAAGGCAATTTTTCCAAGGGGCGTTCCTACCCCGGAGTATCACAGCAACAAGCATCGTGCTCATCCCTAAGAAGTCATCGCCTAGCACGTGGGGAGATTACCACCCTATTAGCCTCTGCAACGTTCTCAATAAGATCATTACGAAGATCCTCACAAAGAGGCTCACTCCCATCCTCCCACGGGTCATCTCCCCAAATCAGAGTGGTTTTGTGAAGGGACGACTCCTGAATGATAACGTCCTACTTGCGCAAGAAATGTTCTATGAAATTTCAAGATGTGCCCCGGCGCCAAATGTTGCGATCAAGATCGACATGGCCAAGGCCTATGACCGTGTTCAATGGTCGTTCCTTGTGAAGATTATACGACGTATGGGCTTCCCGGAGACCTGGATTTCCTTGATTGAGAGATGTGTGGGCTCTTGCTGGTTCTCAGTACTCATAAATGGCGTACCATCCGACTTCTTCAAATCGACCCGAGGGCTGAGGCAAGGAGATCCCATATCCCCGGCCTTGTTCGTCCTTGCCGCGGACTACCTCTCAAAGGCTCTCAACCATCTAATCTTGGGTCGAAAAGAAATGACCTACAAGGCTTCGAGACGGTGCATGGAAATTAGTCACCTCGCCTATGCCGATGACATCATCATCTTCTCACAAGCTGCAACGACTCCCCTTCGCCGCCTTAGAGCATGTCTTGATGAATATGAGGAGATCTCGAGGCAACAAGTCAACTTGTCAAAGAGCTACTTCTACATCGCTGAAATCCATGACGGCTGTGCAAACCTAATCCAGACTGAAGGAGGCTTTTCTCGAGGTACTTTCCCTTTTATTTATCTGGGGGTCCCTATCTATCGTGGAGTTAAACGCACAGACATGGTTATGTTTATTCTAGAAAAGATAGTCGCAAGAATCGCTGGGTGGGCACACCGCCACCTCTCTTTTGGAGGAAGGCTCACTCTCATTCGTAGTACCCTCGAGGCGGTGCCCATTCATATCTTTCAAGCCATAGAACCGACTGCCGCTGCCCTCAACCAACTGGACCAGCAACTGGCTCGGTTCTTCTGGGGTGCAACAACCGAAATGAAAAGAACACACTAGATAAGTTGGGATCAGATTTGCCTACCGACGGCGGAGGGAGGCCTCGGCATCCAATGATTCAAAGAGGTCCTACGAGCTTTCAACATTAAATTGTGGTGGAGGTTTAGAGAACAAAACTCCTTATGGGCCAAGTACATGAAGGCTAAGTATTGTTCTAATGTGTCCCCCTTAGCGGCCAAACCGTCGGGGAGGAATAGCCCTAATTGGAAGAGGTTATTGAGGGCAAGAGCCCAAACGCAAGCACATATTAGATGGGTGGTGGGACATGGAATCTACTTTTGGGATGACGTTTGGCTTGAGGATGTGGCCTTCAGAGAACTCTGCGTTGACGAGAGGGGCGCCCCGCTTACCTTGGTTTCAAATTTCATTCGGGAAGGGAAATGGGATGAACCTAAACTCCAATTGCTCCAGTACCAAGCCGGAATCCCTCAACAGACCATTAGCAAGATCCTGGAAACGCCTATCTTGGAGGGGGAGTTGGATGTCCCGAGATGGACCCTCTCTCGGAGTGGTAATTTCTCGCTGACTACGACGTGGGATACAATTCGAACACACAGGCCGATCATCCCGGGGCTAGATGACATTTGGAAAGCCAGACTCACCAACACAATTGCAATCTGCAATTGGCGGCTGCTATCGAATCTTATTCCGGTCGATACAAAGCTCCAATGGCGCAAGATTAAGATGGCATCCAAATGCCAATGCTGCCCTAGTGCACCTAACATAGAATCCCTTCAGCACCTTTTCATCCAAGGGGGAGGAGCCACCAACATATGGAGGGAGTTTGACGGATGGTTCGAGGGAACTTCCCCACCTCTCCGCATCAACGACACCATCCCCGAAAGACTTGAGGTATGGTCCAGGAGTACTCAACAAAATAACAAGAGGCATCTTGGTCGAACCATACCCTACCTCATCTTTTGGTTCATTTGGGCGGAGCGTAATAGAAGTCGACACGACCAGGTGCAATTCAAGCCGTTCAACATGGTGTGGCAAGTTCAAATGTTCCTCCGGAACGGCATGACAAGTGGAGTTATCAATCCTAAACATTGGAGAGGCGTGACACCTAAGATGAATATCCCGAGCCAAGTCATCCGAGACCGCTTGTCATGCCTATCAAATGGTAGCCCCTGGACGCACCATGGATAAAAATCAACACATACGGCACTTACTCGGAGGCAACTGACAAGGCAGGAGGGGGGGATTGGTTAGAGATGGGAGAGGTATCATCCTAGCAGCCTTCGCGACCCCCCTCGAAGCACACTCGGCTCTGGAAGCCAAACTTTTAGCTATACACCATGGCATCGTCTTGGCCAAGGAGTTCGAAAGGCCAATGTGGGTTGAATCGGATGCAGAACACGCGACCAAGCTCCTGACTGGCACGGATTGGGGACCGGCTCATGCCCGCCAGGCCATGGTGCGCCTAGCCATCCTCAAAAGACAACACAATCCCCGGATTACTTTCATCCATAGGGAAGGAAACAAAGCGGCTGAATTTCTTGCTAAGATGGGACTCGAGCAAGCCTCCTTCCAACGTATGTCAACACAAACTTGCCCAAGAATGCTTAAGGCCATCGCGAGTATGGACGCGTTGGGAATCCCCAATCTACAGCTCTGGGATGATGATCGAGAGTGATACAAGATCGTGGATGGACCAGCTAATCCTGATCTCATTGGATACTGTAGAGTACAAAGGTGTTGAGCCATTTTTCGGCATGTCCCCTCCCTACTCTTATGGTGTATTCGTCCTAGTGTAGTTTGTAAATGTATTTTGTTACCTAGGCTTTGATAGATTGGTCCTCTTGTATCTCCCTGATTGTAACCATCTTTTGATTTGATATATAGGGATGAGGGACTCACGAACCCTCCACCGCTACGGTGTTAAAAAAAAGACCCATCCCTAATGAAATCCGAGACCAGGGTCTTGGGGTTACCCTTATCATCAATACACTGTTCTCGAAGGGGTGAGTCGTTGAGCCAGTTATCATCCCAAAAAAAAGATCCTCCCATGTCCCACGATCCATCGAATGAATGGTTGGGCTTGGGCTTGAACTTTCAGCAGTCTTTTCCAAGTTGGGTTGTTTCTCCCGGAGGGTTTGCAAGATAGTGGGAAGCCATTATTACAGTATTTAGCCATCATATACTTAGCCCACAAGGAGTTTTGCTCACGGAACCACCACCACAACTTGACATTAAAAGCGCGCAGCACTTCTTTGGTCTTCCGGATGCCTAGGCCACCTTCGGCCGGGGGGAGGCAGATATGGTCCCAACCAATCCAATGTGTCTTCCTTTTATCATTAGTTGACCCCCAGAATAATCGGGCCAATTGCTGGTCCAATTGTTTGAGTGCCCCTACCGTAGGTCCAATTGCTTGGAAGATATGTAGGGGCACCGCTTCAAGTGTACTCTTGATGAGCGTTAACCTTCCTCCGAAAGAGAGGTGGCGGTAGGCATGCACAAACCGACCCGGCCCGGCGGTTAACCGGCGGTTCGGAACCGCCGGTTCATGAACCTGAACCGGGCCCGGAACCAGCGGGTCGAACCGGCAGAAGGGTCGCAGGGTCGGAAGGGCCGGTTCAGGTTCGACAATATATTGAACCTAAACCGGCGGTTCGGCGGTTCGAACCGCCGGTTCGGCGGGTCGAACGGCATACGGTTCGTAGGGGTTCGTAGGGGTTCAAAGTAGGGATTGGTATGAACTGGCGGTTCACCGGTTTTGGGCGAAAACCGCCGGTTTTGGACGAAAACCGCCGGTTTGAACCGGCAGTTCCGACCGGTTTCCACCGGTTCCGGAAGCTTTTCAGGCGTAGGGGCTAGGTGAGGTCAGAAACCGGCGGTTTGTGTCGGAAAACCGTGGACCAACCCGCCGGTTTTGTGGAAAAACCGCCGGTTTTGTGGTTGAACCGCCGGTTCAGGCGGTAAACCGACGGTTCGGCCGAAAATTTGAAAATTTGAAATTTGAATTTTTTTTTTATTTCTTCCAATTTTACTCCTATAAATACCCCACTTCTCCTTCATATTTCCTTACCCCATTCTGGTGTTAACAAGGATTTCATTCTCAATCTCCATTTCTCTATTCTCTCCTCATTCTCTCTAATTGCGCAAGTTTAATTCTACACTTTCTGCTCACTACTATATTTGTTGTGCTCATAATTTACCACTTCTTTTATACTTTATACATATTTCATTCCAAGTCAATATTACTTTTCATTTATCAATATATTCAATATGTCTTCTTCTCGTGGTGGATCGGGACGTGGTGATCAGGGCAAGGGAATAGCCCTAGTCGTCGAGATGTTATGGAAGAGGTTTCCCGATTGGCAGCCGAACGCATGCAAGTAAGTAATGAAAAATTTGTTTTCCAATTCACATGCACAAAATTTCATTAATTTTTTTTTGCGTTCATACTTTTAACTTCTACGTACATAATATTTGTAGATGGAAGAAGATCATAGGACCGCCATGCTACTTGCTGAAATGCAACAAGGTGGGGGTAGGGAAGGTCGTTCCCAACAAGATGAGGAGTTCGACGTTACTATATCGTCGGACTCGGACAACAACGAGGATAGATCGCATTCTCGTATTCCTTCTAGCACCGGCGGAAATGAGGAGATGCCTCCCCCTGCACCCACTAACACGGCAAAAGCTTTGAAATCGAACATTTTTATCAAACACTACGTGGACTTTGATTCCCTAGATGAATCACAATTCTCATGTCAAGAGGGATCACAAGATGAATTCACCGGGGATGAAGATTAGGCCAACCGTCAACCGCCGCCGGCCAAGCCAAATAGGTAAGTAAGGTAAGAGAACTACGTGGACTTTGATTCCCTAATGCAAATGAGCAATTGGGATACGTAGGCACCTCAACTTAAATTTTTTAATTTAAGTTGAGCTCAAGTCCTTTTTCTTTTATTTCTTTTTTTTCCCATTAATTCCTACTTTAAAAATATGCAAATACAATTACATAATTGTATTTGTATATACTCTAGTCGATGAAGTATATTTCTCTATACGGCTAAATGAGGGAAACTTTTGACAATTCTACTATAATTGTTGATTGTTAGACGAAACTCAACATTTAAAGTTGAATTGCTAAATGTGTCCTTAATTTAGTTATGTAGAAAGATCTTCTTCGCCGGTTAAGAGTATATATATAATACACTTATACGTTTAAGAACTACAACGTCATTTCTTGTCATTTGTAATTAGTTCTTCACTAGTAGTCTCATTTGTATTTAAATTTTGTTTAAGACTTCAAGACCGCCATATGTTTTCAATTTGTAATTGTTGTAACTTGTAACGTGTAATTTGTAAACATGCAATTTCAATAAAATTGCAACTTTAGCCGTATTTTTTTCAATTTTATTTACTCACATTGCATACAAAAACAAACTTGAAAAGTGTAATTTAATTTGATTAAAATTGAAAAGTTGAAAAATGCAAAAAAAAAAATTAAAAAAAAATAAAAATTCATCGAACCGCCGAACCGGCCCGGAACCGGCGGTTCAAGCCGAAAACCGGCGGTTTTGAACCGTCGCGTAACCCGCCGGTTTTTTGAACCGGAACCGGAACCGCCGGGAGCTAGGCGGGCCGGTTCAGGTTCGGCAATTTCTCGACCCTTGAACCGCCGGTTCGGGCCCGGAACCGGCTGTTTACGACCCTTGTGCATGCCTGGCGGTGCGCCCATCCTGAGATCCTTCGAGCAATCTTCTCTCGGAGGAACATGAACATGTCCGTGCGTTTAACACCTCGATAAATAGGAACCCCCAAGTATAGAAAGGGAAATGTACCTCGGGAAAAGCCACCTTCGGTTTGGATTAAATCCGCCCAATCATTGTGCTCCTCGGCAATGTAGTAATTGCTCTTGGTGATATTGATCATCTGACCCGAGACCTCCGCAAGCTCATGGAACATTTCCTGTGCAAGGAGGACATTATCATTCAATAGCCGGCCTTTCACAAAGCCACTCAGGTTCGGTGAGATCACCTCCAGGAGGAGAGGTGTTAGTCTCTTCATGAGAATCTTTGTGATCACCTTGTTGATTACGGTACAAAGGCTGATGGGTCTGTAGTCACCCCATGTCTCCGGGGATGTGTTTTTCGGGATGAGGACAATGCTTGTCGCTGTAATGCTGCGTGGATCCTGGAGTTGTTCCGAGGGTGGGAGCTGTTGGATCAAGTCAAGATTCGGTTCACCAAGGGATAAAATCTTCCTGCCTACCGCCGAGGGAGACCTTGGCATCCGTAAGTCAAAGGAGGTCCTCCGAGCCTTCAATGTCAAATTATGGTGGCGGTTTAGAGAGCAAAACTCTCTTTGGGCGGTCTATATGATGGCCAAGTACTGTAGCACGGCCTCACCGCTCGTGGCTAGGGCTTCGGGAAGAAGAAGCCCAACTTGGAAACAGCTCATAAAAGTTCAGGCACAAGCGCAGCCGCATATTCGGTGGGTGGTGGGCCATGGCAAGATCTACTTTTGGGACGACATATGGCTTGGCAATTGTACCCTGAGGGATCTAGCTCTTGATGATAGACGATGCGCGAAGGAAATGGTTGGAGACTACATACGGGGTGGAAAATGGGATGAACCCAAACTCCGAATCCTCCATGTCCAAGTCGGTCTCCCGCAACAAGTAATCCAGCAAATTCTCGGCACCCCAAATGTATACGGAGAACCGGACATCCCAAGATGGAATCTATTTCGACTTGGGGACTTCTCCCTTGTCACGACATGGGAGACCATCCGGATCCAGGGCCTGGATTACATATGGAAGGCTAGCCTCACCAAATCAATCTCCATTTTTGTTTGGAGGCTGCTTTCTAATCGTATCCCGGTCGACACAAAGCTTCAATGGAGGAAAATCGAGATGGCATCTAAATGCCAATGTTGCCCATACAGGCCAAGCATTGAGTCTCTCCAACACCTTTTCATTCAAGGTTCCGGGGCAGCCAGAGTGTGGAGAGAATTTGATGGCTGGTTTGAAGGACCCTCGCCCGCAATCCGGATCAATGACACTATACCGGAATGCCTGGAGGCCTGGTCTCGAAGAACCCGACAAGATAACAAGAAGCACCTTAGCCATGCCATGCCTTACCTTATCATGTGGTTTCTGTGGGCCGAGCGAAATCGGAGCCGGCACCAAATGACCCAATTCAAGGCGTACAACGTGGTTTGGCAGGTACAAACTTATATCCGAAATAGCATGACTAAAGGGAGCATAAAGCAAAAACATTGGAAGGGAATGAAAATCAACTTGAACATACCGGCCGAAGCCGAGACAAGGGCGCCATGGCCAATTGCCGTGTCGATCAAATGGTACCCCCCAGACGGGGTATGGATAAAGATCAATACGGATGGTGCGTTTATGCACACCCTTGGTAAGGTCGGAGGGGGAGGAATTGTCCGTGAGTTCGCGGGGAAGATGCTAGCCGCCTTCGCTACACCACTCCAAGCACACTCGGCCCTCGAGGCCGAACTCAAAGGCTATCCACCACGGCCTAGTCTTGGCATAAGAGTTCAACCACCCAATATGGCTCAAGGCGGACTCCGAACAAGCGCTCAACCTCCTTAATGGAGCAAGTTGGGGGCCTCCTCAAGTTAGACACGAAGTAGCTCGTTTAATAGTTCTCAAACGCCAAATTACCTTACGTGCATCCTTTATTCATCGGGAAGGTAACAAGGTGGCTGATTCTCTCGCAAAAATGGGTGCCGAAAAAACAAATTACCACCGCATGACCGCTAGTACAGCCCCTCGACTTGTGAAGGCCATGGTTCGCATGGAGGAGATGGGAATTCCTAATATCCGAATCCGTGGTGAAGACCTTACCTAGCTTAGATGTGTTGTTTGTTTTTGTTTTTTTGGAAGGAATAGGACGAGGTCCGCACCGTGTTGGCACGGACCGCTAACTACTCTAATTGTATTTTCGATTGGAACACCACTTTGGGGTGTGACCATGAATTGTAACCTTTTATTGATGCAATATAGGGATGAGTGACCCACGAACCCTCCACCGTGATGGTGTTTGAAAAAAAAGGAAAGCCCCCATAAAGAACATCCTGATCGCTGCTGTCACATCCGGCCCCACTCTCCCCCAACAAGTTTGGAAAAATGTCGCTGTGAATCCATCTGGGCCTGGTGCGCTATTACCGGAGATATCAAAGACAGCCCTCTTAGTCTCTTCCGCATCGGGTGGGGTGGAGAGGCCATCCGTTTGTGCCGAGGGTGGGAGTTGTTGAAGAATGCCGAGGTCCGGATCCACAAGCTCCAAAGGCTCGGGTGCTAGGAGGTTTTTGTAGAATTCAACCGCCGAATCCCTAATCTCTATTTCATCTGTGACTTCCCTCCCGTTCACTGCAATTTTATGAATGCGAATCCGGATCTTCTTCTGTTTAACCCAGCATTGATAAAATCTTGTGTTCTTGTCTCCCTCCGCTAGCCATCGAAGTGTCGCCTTCTGCCTCCAAAAGTCCTCCTCCATTTTGAGGAGAAGGATGTAATTAGCAATAAGTTTGTTGATCGCCGTCCTATTCCCGGGCGAAGGCCTCTTTTCATACTCCTCTTGAGTCGAAGCAATGTCTTCTTCCATACTCTTAAGGTTGGCATGAATGTTACCGAACACTTCTTTGTTCCATTGCTTTAATGCTTTCTTAACCCTTCATAGATTGATCTGTAGGTTCAGAAGGCCCTCGGCCTCTGTCGGTTTTGACCAACTTGGTGCACGAGATCCTAGAAGCCTTCGTGTCTCGTCCACATATTTTGGAATTGGAAAGCGCTTCCTCCTCGACGAGTACTCGAAAGCTTGCATCTGATTAGGATCTGCCCATGATCCGAGGCGATACGAGGAAGGTTTGTCACCCTTGTGGAATCAAATACTCTGACCCACGACTCACTCAGTAGGGCTCTATCCAATCTCTCAAATAAGCCGTTCTTGGCCCAGGTGAAATCCGCTCCATCAAAACCCGGGTCAAGGAGCCTGCAATCTTCAATGGCCTCGGCAAAGTCGATCATCTCGGCCTGTCTGTTGGTGTCGCTGCCTGATCGATCTCGCGACGATAGAATAGTGTTAAAATCACCCCCCAGTAACCAAGGTGAACCTTCCACAATGTGGGCGAGCTCCCTCATTCTGTCCCATAGGGGGTATCTTTCCGCCCTAGTGCATTTTGATCACAAAGCGGGGGGGGGGGGAGGGGGGGATGAGAAGGACCCGTGTAAGATCTGGTCCGAGTCCGATTCGATCACAAAGTCAGCCCCTTCCTCCACAAAGACCCATATCTTCCCATTATTACTCGAACCTTTGTAAACCATCCCCAAAGCTTAAAAAATCACGAATTCAACTTTTCTAGAGAGAGACGCTCTCCCTTCTCTCTAGCAATCCCTTCCCTTTGATTTTTCCCGTCGTCCACCCTTTCTCACCCACGACCGCCGTGGCCCTTCCCACTCCATCCACCACACCACATCGGCCCTCGGCGTGCTCCCCCTACTCCCCAAGGCTGACCCCGACCCTTGCTTTCCTTTGATAACTCAATCTCCGGGTACTTGGATTGTTCATAGGCCAAGGTGTGCACACCGCTGTGGCTCGCGAACCAGCCCTCGAACCGGGGCCGGACCCTCGGTCGGCCATGTCGGTACCTCCACCCGACCTCGAGCTAGGAGTGGAAGAGCCTCGAACCCTCACGGACCAGCAAATAGTGTTCCGGTCTCCCGAGGAAGAAACCTCCAAACCCCCCACTAAAGCCATGAAGATGAAGATGGCTAAGGCGAGATGCGAAGCTAGGAAAAATACGCCGGCACCACTCTCTAGAGGGAGCGGCCGGAAAAGGTTCGTTCCCTCTCCCCTCTCGGAAGACAAACAACTCCGAAAAAGGCTCTCTTTTGACGCCGATAAGAGCCCTGGGCCCGAGCACCCGAAATGTAAGGCGGCGCTATTTCCGGCAAACACCGATGAGGACAAGGAAGTTTCTCCCATGGGGAGCCCCCGCCCCACATCCCCACCCAACGAAAACGAAGTTCAAATGCTGCTGAAGCCTCGTGACGATGAAGAAGAGGAAACGCCGGCGTAACCCGTCGGCCTTTGCTCCGATAAAGACAAGATGACCGTTGGTAAGGATGGAGACAAATCTTCATGTGTATCCCAAGGGGATTTGGCTGATTCACGTGGTCCCCAAAGCTCCTTGGTGGACGCATTGGTCAACTTTTCCGAATCGGGCATGGGAACAAAACTCCTTTCCGAAAGCGCCTTTGTCCCATACCTAAATGGGAAGTCACGTGTTGAACCATGCTCCTCCCTCCCAATGCAGCAAATGAAGCTAAAGGAAGGTAATGTCTTGCAAATATTCTCCTTGGAGGCGGCGGAAACCCTTGATGCATCGGTGGCTCAGCCTCTCCTAGCCGGAAATCCTCCGGTTGAGACCTACACAACAACGGCAAATGCACCCCTATCCATGATGAGTAAGATGGCCGGACCATCCGTGCTGCTACTTGAGAATGGCCCCTCCATTGAAGACTTCCCGCCGCTTGAAAGGGGACGGACCCGGAAACTCCGAGCCACATTTGAATCCGGACCGGCGCAAGAGCAGGTGGCCTGGCCGAGGTCCAACCCAATTCCCCTTAAGCTCCGAGAGACTCCCCCATCCGTGGCCGAGGGCATGGACCCGACACGCTCGGAGGGACCCGAGATAGAGTTGGAGACGCCGAAGCCGCCCGACGTAACAATGGATGAAGGGGACCCGGCCGAAGGAGCACATAATGAGGCGAACCATGGCGCGGGACCGCAAGACAACCCGGCAAGTACCTATCCCGAATGTGGTAACGAGGCGAAGGAAAGGAATACCAACATACCCAAATCCATGGCTGATATGGTGCGGGCCAAGTCGAACAATGATGGGCCGCAAGTCTTCCTTCCGGAGAACATCCAAAATATCGGCTTTGCTTCTACATCCAATGGTGTTCCATCAATCTACTTTTCCGGGGCGGAAATAAAAAAGTTGGCCACATCCCTCGGCCATGTTATTTTAGGTAAGTTTTCCCATTCTATTCCGGGTTCGCATCAAATTCAAAAAGCTCTAAATAACATTAAATTTAGCCGAGGTTTCACTTGGAAATATATTAATGCTAAGCATATCCTTGTGCAATTCGAGGACTTGGCATGCTCGACTCCTTAGTGGCCCCAAGGGCACACCGGTGTGGTTCATTGACCGACACCCGATGAGGGTCTTCAAGTGGTCGCCGGACTTTGACGCGTATTGTGAATCCCCAATCGCGGCTGTGTGGTGCAACTTGATTGGACTCCCGATCTACCTCTTTGAACAATCGGCCCTCTATGCCATTGGGAAGCTCCTTGGTACACCGACCCAGGTTGATAGAGGAATGACCAACAAGTCAAGATTGTCATTTGCGAGGATTTGCATCGAAATTGACATTACACAACCACCTCCCGATGAGATCATCCTTGATATATGTGGACGCACGGCGGTGCAACAAGTGAAATGGGATAAGATACCGTCTTATTGCATGGAGTGCAAGCATGTCGGCCATAAGAGTGAGGTTTGTTATGCGGTAGGGAAAATGGTCCGGCCTCCAAAGCGCAACTATAACATAGTCCCACCAAAACAGCCACAATCCGGGGGACACGGGGACAAGAAAGCTAATGAGGAGCCGAGGCAAAATGATAGTAACAAGGAATGGAAACAACACGGGGAAGAACAAGACCAAGGAAAGCAACTCACGGTCGAGCTTGAGGGCGCTCGAACATAATGAACCAAATTGGTCGGGTCCGGACTTCATGGGAGACATGCAAGACGTCGGTGGTGCGGACTTGGTCATTTTCTCGGACGAGGTGGACCGATATGGTCGCCCCCGACCCAAACATGATAGGGGATCGCTCACTAGATCTTCCTCTTTCAGAGGCGGGCGAGGGGGTTCGGCGAGAGGATCAAGCTCGAGCCGGCACGCTACACCCTCGGCATTGGGTGATCTAGGGTAGCTGAAAGGCGCGTTCCTTCATTTTGATCTTGAAAGGGCCGAACAACAAGAGGCGAAAAATCACATGAGTACCAACCGATATTTCTCCCTTATGGCTCGGGAGGACTTTGAGGGGAATGAACAAATGGCAGATTGGGAAAAGGATGACCCTCCCAATGGAGCCGAGGACGGAGATAATCATATGATTACGGAGGCCGAGATATGCAATGCCGAGAATGGTCTCCAAATCACCGAATTTCAAGGAGGGTTTTCAAACCCGCCGGGTACGGACCTCTCTTGTTAATCATGTCAATAAACTTTATGTTTTGGAACGTTTGGGGGATCGCGAATGCGTAAACCCAAAACGTCCTAAAAAGATGAATTAATTCTCATAATATTCACTTTCTTGCAATAATGGAGCCCCTTACCTCTCCAAATCCGGACAAGTATTCAAAGGTGTTGGGGATGCACTACAAGGGCTCAAACATCAATGGGAAAATTTGGATCTTCGTGGAGGAGGGGGCGGATTTCGAAGTTGAAGATGATTCGGATCAGCTCTTACACGGACGATTCATGTGTCCTAGACTTTCTAACCCCATCATGATCTCGGCTGTTTATGCGAAATGTTCGAGAGGGGAACGGTTGGCTCTATGGGATAAGATGAGATTTATTGCTCAAATGGCGGAGGGAGTGTCGTGGATCATCGGGGGAAACTTCAATACCATCCTTTCCCCTCGAGATAGGATGGGCAGTGATACAAATCGGCAAGTGGAAATGATTGATTTTGCCGAAACCATTGAAGATTGTAGACTTCTAGACCCGGGCTTTGATGGAGCGGATTACACTTGGGCTAAAAATGGCCTCTTGGAAAGGCTGGATAGGGTGCTGGTTAGCGAGATGGTGGCGCCTCTCTTTGACACGGTAAGGGTCACAAACCTCCCTCGAGTAGCCTCGGACCACGAGCCGGTCCTAGTTAGAGGCAAACTACCGACCATTCAAGAGGGTGGCAGAGCGTTCCGATTCCAAAACATGTGGGTTAGGCATGAAGGGTTTGCCGATCTGGTGCAAACGGATTGGATGGCCCCTACGGAGGCCGGGGGATTACTCAACTTGAAGATCAAACTAACTAGGGTTAAGAAAACGCTCAAACGGTGGAACAAAGAGGTCTTTGGGAATATCCATGCCAACCTCAAAACATGTGAAGAGAACCCCCGGCCCGGAACAGAATGGAGATTAACAAGCAGATCGCCGAGTACATTCTCCTTCTCAAAATGGAAGAGGACTTTTGGCGTCAAAAGGTAGCCCTGAGATGGCTGGAAGAGGGGGATAAAAACACTAGGTTCTACCAAAGTTGGGTGAAGCAGAAAAAGATTCGATTGAGAATTCACAAGATTAATGTCAATGGGAGGGAACTCACGGATGACCGTGAAATCAGAGACTCAGCAGTGGACTTTTTCCAAAATCTTCTTGCGCCTAACTACCCGGAGCTCGCTGAACCGGACCTTGACCTCTTGCACCAACTTCCCTTCTCGGAGCAACTGGAAGACCTCCCTAAACCGCCAGATGCGGATGAAGTTAAGCGAGCGATTTTTGACATCTCGGGAAATAGTGCACCCGGCCCGGATGGGTTCTCGGCCACCTTCTTCCAAACTTGCTAGGGCATGGTGGGGGCGGATGTAGTGGATGTGGTTAGGCAGTTCTTTGGTGGCGCGTACCTCTCCCGAAGCTTTACGGCCACGAGCATTGTACTTATAGCGAAAAAGGCGGCACCCGAAACTTGGGGAGATTATCGGCCCATCAGCCTATGTAACGTTGTCAACAAGGTGGTCACGAAAATCCTCATGAAGAGACTCACCCCCTTTCTACCCCGCGTCGTCTCACCGAACCAAAGTGGATTTGTGAAAGGGAGATTGCTAAATGACAATGTGTTCCTCACACAGGATATGTTCCATGAGCTTGCAAGATGTACCCCGGCCACGAACGTTGCAGTAAAGATTGACATGGCAAAGGCTTATGATCGAGTTCAGTGGCCATTCCTACTCAGGGTCCTCAAGCGAATGGGCTTCCCGGAGCCAGGGATTGCACTTATTGAAAGATGTATAGGATCTTGTTGGTTCTCGATCCTCGTTAATGGCGCCCCTACAGGTTTCTTCAAATCGACCCGCGGGCTCAGACAAGGCGACCCCATATCCCCCGCCCTTTTTGTTCTTGCAGCTGACTATCTCTCGCGGGCTCTTGACAAACTCATTCTCGGGAATAGGGAGATGACTTTCAAAGCCACACGGGGGAGCTTAGAGATCAGCCACCTCGCCTACGCCGATGACATCATAGTTTTCACGCAAGAGGCCACAACATCTCTTAGGAGACTCAGAGCGTGCCTTGACCACTATGCTGAGGTCTCGGGCCAACAAATCAACCTTGCTAAGAGTAATTTCTATATTGCGGAAGCACATGAAGGGTGGGCGAACTCTATTCACACGGAAGGGGGCTTCTCTAGAGGTATGTTCCCTTTCCTTTATCTTGGTGTCCCTATCTACCGAGGGGTTAAGCGATCGGATATGTTTATGTTCCTTCGGGAGAAAATTGCGGCAAGGATTTCAGGATGGGCACATCGGCACCTGTCCTTCGGGGGAAGACTCACTCTAATCAAGAGCACACTTGAGGTGGTCCCACTCCATATCTTTCAAGCAATTGAGCCCACGGGTGGTGCACTCAAGCAGTTGGATCAACAAATTTCTTCTGGGGTTCGACTAATGAGAAAAACAAGACACACTGGATAGGTTGGGACCAGATCTGCAGTCCCACTGCTGAGGGAGGCCTTGGAATCCGCAAGTTCAAAGAGGTACTCCGCGCCTTTAATATTAAGCTATGGTGGAGATTCAGGGAACAAAATTCCTTATGGGCACAATATATGATGGTTAAGTACTGCAATAAGGCGTCTCCACTTACGGCTCGGGTGGTGGGAAGAAATAGTCCGACCTGGAGAAGGCTCCTAAAGACCCGGGCACAGGCTCACCCATATGTCCGATGGGTGGTGGGTAAAGGAAGGATGTATTTTTGGGATGATTTTTGGCTCGGAGATACCCCACTCAGAGAACTTAGCCTAGACGATAGGGGGAACCCCTTGGATCATGTTGGGGATTTCATCATGGATGGGGCATGGAATGAACCGATGTTCCAAATGCTTCAGGCACAAGCCGGACTCTGAGAACATGTAATCCTGAAGATCCTTGACACGCCAATCATTTTGGGGGAAGAAGATACGCCGAGATGGACGTTGTCTCAGACAGGGGAGTTCTCACTTGCGACAACCTGGGAGACCATCCGGACACAAAGGCCTTTCGTCCTTGGACTTGATGATGTTTGGAGAGCTGGCCTCACCTCGTCGATTGTCATCTTCATTTGGCACCTCCTATCCAACCGAATTCCGGTGGACACGAATATACAATGGAGGAAAATCGAGATGGCATCCAAGTGCCAATGTTTCCCACATCGGCCGGACATTGAGTCTCTCCAACACCTCTTCATTCGAGGGGATGGGGCCGTGAGTGTCTGGAGGGAGTTTGACTCGTGGTTTGTGGGAACTTCACCTTTTCTTCGGATTAATGACACAATCCTAGAAAGACTCGAAGTTTGGGCCCAAAGACTTTAGCAACCGGGTAAGAAGCACCTTAGTAAAGTCATGCCGTACCTTATATTATGGTTCCTTTGGGTGGAGCGGAATAGGAGTCGCCATCAATTGGTTCAGTTCAAGGCCTTTAATGTGGTTTGGCAAGTTCAAATGTTTATACGGAATAGCATGGCTAACGGGAGCATCAAACCGAAGCATTGGAAGGGTGTAAACCTTAAAATCAATGTCCCGAGCCAGGTGGGGTCGAGGAGGAGTAGGCCTCTTGCGATGCCGATCAAATGGAACCCGCCGGATAGCCCTTGGATCAAGCTCAATACCGATGGCGCATACTTAGAAGACATGGACAAGGCGGGAGGGGGAGGAATTATCCGTGATCACGAGGGTAACATGCTCGCAGCCTTCGCCACTTCACTCGAGGCCCACTCGGCCCTTGAAGCGGAGCTTATGGCCATACATCAAGGGCTGACTTTAGCCCTGGATTTTGGTCGACCTATTTGGGTTGAATCGGATGCCGCCCAAGTGGTTAAGCTTCTCAATGGCTCAAGCTGGGGGCCAGCACACACGAGCCGAATCTTGGCAAGCATCGCCATTCAAAAGAGTCAACAGATTACCCGAACAACTTTCATACATCGGGAGGGGAACAAAGCAGCATACCTCCTCGCAAAAATGGGAATGGAGAGCCCTGAATCTCTCTGCATGAACACCTCAACGGCCCCACGACTCCTTAAAGCAATTGTCAGACTGGAGGCTATGGGCGTCCCCAATATTCGGGTCCAAACCGAGGATGAAGATTAGGTTTGAGTGTCGAGGAAAGATGTGTAATTTCTTGTATGTACCTTGCAATAGTAATTTTGAAGAGAGTATGATGAGGTTCGGTCCCTGCGGTTTCGGACCGCATACTACTCTTTCCTCCGCTATGGCATACCACTTTTGGGTATGGCCACGTTCTGTAGTTCACAACCTTTTGAAATATAGGGATGAGGGACCCACGAACCCTCCACCGTGAAGGTGCTTGGAGAAAAAAAAAACCATCCCCAAAGCTTTAGAGTATCTCTCCGGGTTAGGCGTTGTAAACGGTTCCATTATTGCAAGGAAATTAATCAAGTGAGATTTAATTAATCTTTTTAGGACGTTTTGGGTCGACGCATTTGCGATTCCCCTAACGTTCCAAAACATGAAATTGCAAGACATGATTAACAAGAAGTGTCCTTACCCGGCCGGCGTGAAGGGCCCCCTTGAAAAACAATTATTTGCTGATTATTGGACGCTTGCTTCGGGTTGGCCTTGGTGTCTCGGAGATGAGCCACTTCCACTTCGTTGCGAGCTTACAAAATCATTTCCGAATTCTCAGCTTCCCCATAGTCCTCCCCAATAAAGTCTTCGTTAGCCATTAGGGAGTAGTATTGGTTGGTACTTAGAGGATCCCTAGACCCCGAGGCATTTCGCCCCCTGGCCGAGGAGTGCCGTCCCGAGCCTCGCAGCCCACCACGCTTCGAGGTGAAGTCTCCTTGCCTTTCGGCAAAATTTCCCCTCGGACCCCCTAGAAGGCTATCGTCTTGTGAGAATGCTCCGGGAGAAATGTCCCAAGAGTGATTGGCCTCCACTCTCCCTCTTTTAACGTCAAATTCCAAGAGGGAGCCCGAGTCCTTTCCACGATCCGCATGAGGTCCTCCCATAATGTCCGGCCCCGACCACACATGGTCCGTACCTACTACTTCCATTGGTGTGACTTTCGGTTGGCCATTCACCCCTTTGGGTTTTCTTTGTTGTTTCCATTCATTGTTGTTGCCGTTTTGCTTCGATTGTCCTTGCTTATTTTTCTCGGCTTGTTCTCCTTGTTGTGGCTGCTTGGGGGCCCCCACATTGTAGTTCCTTCTCGGCGGGCGCTCCACCTTTCCCGCGGCGTAGCACACTTTGCTTTTGTGTCCAACATGTTTGCACTCTTGGCAAAATGGTGGGATTTTGTCCCATCTCACTTGTTGCACAACTTCCCTCCCACAAATTTCCAAGATTATTTCCTCGGGAGACGGCTTGGTGATATGAATCTCAATGTAAATGCGGGCAAAGGAGAGTCGGGACTTGTTGGCTGTAGCACGGTCTATTTAGATTGGAGTACCGAGGAGCTTTCCAATGGCGAATAAGGCCGATTTATCATAGAGATGTATCGGTAGGCTGATTAGGTTGCACCAAATTGCCGCAATGGGGGACTCGCAATACGCATCAAATTCAGGGGACCATTTGAAGACCCTCATTGGATGTCTATCGATGAACCACACCGGGGTCCCTCTCGGACCGCTCAAAAGCCATGCATAATCAGCGATATCCTCGCATTGAATTAGAATATGCTTGGCGTTAATGTATTTCCACGAAAAGCCTCGGCAAAATTTAATATTATCAAGTGCTTTTTGAATTTGAAGCGAAGTCGGGATGGAATGAGAGAACTCACTGACAATGGCGTGTCCAAAGCTCGTAGCTAACTTTTGGATTTCGGCGCCGGAGAAATAGATGGACGGGATGCCGTTTGAGGACGATGCAAATCCAATGCTCGTAATATTTTCCGGGACAAAGACTTGTAGCCCATCCATGTTTGGTGTTTCTCGCACCAAGTCCACCATGGTTTTTGGCGTGCGGTTCCGTGTCGGGCTGGCCTCGACACTCCCCGCCTGGTTTGGGGGATGCGGTTTGTTGTTCGGTGTCAAACCTTCATTGATCAGGGTGCCTTGGCTCGGCTGTCCATGGATGCTTTGGGCCATTTCCAGATCAGGACCCGACGTTTGCATGTTCCTCGGCTCCGCTATCGGGACATGGTAGGGGTCGGCCGAGCCCCCACCCCATTCCTTCGTCACTACCGGGATACACAAGGACTGGTCGGGCCTTCCACTTTTCGGCCTTGCGCCTTCCGACCCACATCTTCGTTCGAATGTTTCCCGTAACTTCGATGTTCTGCCCCTTTCTAACGGAGGGAATTCCTCCTAGGATGGGACAAATGTATTCAGCTGCCTCTTCATTGTCGGTTCGACCACCATAGGCAGCGCATGACATGGTTCTCCGGTCGAGGTCTCCTTCTCCGGCTGGCCGGCGGCGAGGAGGGGTTGAGCAGTCATCGCGTCGAGCATTTCAGCCGAGTCCAAAGCGGCCAATTGGATCAGGTCGTTCTTTTGCTTGAGCTTTCGGGAATCACCGACTGGATCTTCACGTGACTCACCAAAGTGGGAAGGCGCCACACTACTTTCCGCAAGTAGGTTTGTCTCCATAGCCATTTCCGGAAATATGACAATACCATCGTTTTTTGGCTGCATTGGAGGGGTGGTAGGAAGTACATCACGTGATCCCTCTTGTTGGTAAGGGACAAAGGCACTTTCAAAAGTTGTTTTTGTTCCTTCATCCATTTGAGGAAAGTTGACTCTCACACAAGCCAATGCATTTTGGACACCACATGGGTCAGCAAGATCCGTTGGGGAAGCGGACGAGGGTTTGTGCTGGTTTTCTCCAATGGCATTCAAGTAGCCGCCGGAGTCCCGGTTGATCGGCGGTGCCTCAGCGGTGACGCCGCTACCCCCATATTCGAAAATTCTCCTCTTTTCTATCTCTACTCCGACGGGGGTTGCGATATCGTTCCCAGGGTGGTTTTCCTTTTTGTTGTGCTCCGGGCTCGACGGGAAGATGGCCACCTTGCATCGGGGCGTTTCGGAGTCAGGGCTGTTACCGTTCCCGAACGAGAGTTTTTTGCGAAGCTACTTGTCCTCCGGGAAGGAAGAAAGGACGAACCGTTTCCGACCACTTCCTTTGGAGGGATGCGCCGGAGTATTTTTCTGAGCCTTGCACCGAGTTTTTGCAATCTTCAACTTCATGGCTTTGGTCGGTGGTTTAGGAGAGGTACCTTCGGTCGACTGAAAAACCATTTGTTGGTCCGGGATGACTCGTGCCTCGTCGGTCCCAAGAGCGGGGTCCGGTGGAGGGTCCGGCATGGCCGGGCGTTGGGCAGTCGCCGGAAAGTGGGCTTGTCGCCACACGAAGCACAAGCGGCGAAGTTCAAAACCAAAAGGGCGAGCTACCGACGACGTCCAGATGCGTGAGAGCGCGCTTGGGTAGGTTCAGTGGTCGGAGAGGTTGGTCATGCCGGGGTGGGAGACGAGGTGGAACACCAGCGTGGAGTAACACCGGCGAGGTTATGGGGAGAGAATTCTAGAGAGAGAGACTATTCCTCGCTCGCCACGACTTGGGAGACCATTCGAACACTAGAGCATAATATGTCCAGTGGATTCCACTTGATTGACATCACAAGGGGCCTCGGAATCCGGGGCTCGGCTAGGCTTGGGACACTGATTTTAAGCCTTACTCCCTTCCAATGCTTCGGTTTGAAGTTTCCATTGGCCATGCTGTTCCGAATGAACATTTGCACTTGCCATACCACATTGAACGCCTTGAACTCAACCGATTGATGCCGGCTTCTATTCCGCTCTGCCCAAAGGAACCATAAGATAAGATATGGCATAGCTCGGCTGAGGTGTTTCTTTCCTGGTTGTCGGACTCTGTGTGACCAAACATCAAGTCTTTCTGGGATTGTATCATTGATCCCGAGACGTGGGGATGCTCCCTCGAACCAAGAATCAAACTCCTTCCAAACTCTATGAGCCCCAGCCCCTCGGATAAATAAGTGTTGTAGTGACTCAATGCCCGGCCGGTGGTGGCAGCATTGGCATTTGGACACCATTTCCATTTTCCTCCATTGTAACTTTATGTCAACAGGGATTCGGTTGGACAGGAGCCTCCAAGCAAAGATAGAGATGGACGTTGTGAGACCCGCTTTCCATATATCCTCTAGCCCCTGGACAATAGGTCCATGTATTCGGGAAGTCTCCCATGTCGTTGCTAACTCTCCCGTTCGAGACAACTTCCATCTCGGGACATCTGGCTCGCCCGAGATGATAGGTGTGTCAAGTATCCTTGAGATGGTTTGTTGTGGGAGACCAGCCTGGGCATGAAGCATTAGGGTTTAGGTTCGTTCCAAGTCCCTTCCAAGATGAAGTCTGAGACAAAGGAACGGGGGTCGCCCCTTTCTTCTAGGCTAAGTTCCCTAAGAGAGGTGTTGCCGAGCCACAGGTCATCCCAGAAGTATAGCTTTCCTTGTCCCACGACCCAGCAGATTGTGTGGTTGTGTTTGTGCATGAGCCTTCAAGAGTCTCTTCCATGTAGAACTGTTTCTACCCGATGCTCTAGTGGTGAGGGGAGAGGCTTTGTGACAATATTTGGCCATCAAATACTTGGCCCATAGGGAATTTTGTTACCGGAACCTCCACCAAAGCTTGAGATTGAAGGCTCGCAGTACCTCTTTAGACTTACGACTGCCAAGTCCCCCTTCGGCCGTAGGGAGGCAGACCTGATCCCAACCTATCCAGTGTGTTCTTTTCTTCTCGTTAGTCGAGCCCCAAAAGAACCGTGCCATTTGCTGATCCAATTGCTTGAGGGCACCGCAAGTAGGCTCAATAGGAATATATGAAGTGGGACCGCCTCAAGGGTGCTCTTGATGAGCGTGAGTCCCCCTCCGAAGGAGAGGTGCCGGTGTGCCCAACCTTTTTTTTAATAAACACCTTCACGGTGGAGGGTTCGCGGGTCCCTCATCCCTATATTTCCTAATAATCAAAGTACAATACAAGGCCACACCCGAAGGTGGTGTGCCTTGACGAATCAAGGGGGTAGTATGCGGTCCGATCCCAAATGGTTCGGACCTCACCCTACTCCCTTCAAAAGTACATTTAAGCCAAACCAAAATAAAACATGCCATTCTTCTTCCTCTATCCTCTCTTCTTGCACTACACTATTACACACGATAGAGAACCTTTTCCACCTCCCCTGGGGGCCGCAGATGAGCCAATCTCCTCGATTACTCTTCTTCATCATCTTCAATTCTAACATATGGAGTGCCCTGTTGCTCAAGATGGATGATTGCTCCAAGTAGTCTAGGTATAGATCCGTCATTCAAAGTTTGTGGACTCTCTAGACGTGTTCCCATTTCTGCCAACAGGGTTGCTGCTTTATTCCCTTCTTTGTGGATGAAGGAGAACTTGCAGATGCATTCTTTCTAGGTGAGTCTGATCTTTGACATGGAGTGGCGGATACTTGCCGGGCCTCACGCTCCGGAGTTGATCATGGCAATAGCCTGGTGTTCATCCTTTTCAATCCAGACCGGATGCCCCTTCTCTTTCGCCTGCATTAGCCCATATTCAATGGCCATCAAGGTAGCTTCAAGGTTAGAGCTTGCCTTTAGTGGAGTGGTGAAGGCCGAGACGAGCTTGCCCTCATGGTCCCGAATGATCCCGCCCCCGCTCACTTGACCCGAAGCTGAGGTGGGTTATCCGGCGGATGCCACTTGACTGGGATAACCCTTTGACTGATCGGCCTTGCACGGGCTTGGGCTGGTAGAGACATATTGGTTGACACTGTTTGCCAATGTTTCGGGCTGAGATGTCCACTCTCCACGAGCCTAAGGATGTGGGTCTGAACCTGCCAAATAACGCTATATGCCCTGAACCGAACCCCATTATGACGGCTGTTGTTGCGTTCCGACCACAGGAACCAGAATATGAGGTAGGGTGTGATCCGGCTGAGGTGCGATTTGGCCACTTGTTTCATTCTTTTGGACCACCTTTCCATTCTGATTGGAATGGAGTCCCCTTGCAATAGCGGTTCAGCCTCTCCTCCGAACCATGTATCAAAGAACTCCCACACTCGTCGTGCCCCTTGACTTCTAACAAAAAGGTGTTGGAGCGTTTCAATCCGGGGCTGTGTTGGGCAACATTGGCATTTGGAAGCCAAACTGATTTTCCTCCATTGTAGCTTGGCGTCGACGGGAATTCTGTTTGAAAGTAGTCTCCACATGAAAATTGAGACCGACGCCATGATCCCCTAATTCCATAAATCCCCCAGGGCCGGTACAATTGGACGCCGCGCCTGGATAGTGTCCCATGCCGAGGCAATCGTGAAGTTTCCGTTATGTGAAAGGCACTACCTCGGTATGCCTTTGTTCCCCAAAAGGATCGGCACCTTCAAAATTTCATCAATTGTTTGCCGGGGGATACCAGCTTGGTGTTGTATCAAGGTGAGCTTCGGGTGGTCCCAACTTCTGTTGCGCCAATAGTCTGATACTTGTGCCGGGGGATTACTCCTAGTATCGATGCATATTTCTCTCAATGGGCACTCGTTAATCCAAATGTCATCCCAGAACAGAGCTCTTCCATTACCAAGTACCCATCTGATGTTCGGCTGGGTAGTGGGCCATGAGGCGGCAAGTCTTCTCCATGTAGGGCTGCTCCGACCTGAGACACTCGTGGCCAGAGGCGATTTTCTATTGCAATACTTACTGTACATATGGGTGGCCCAAAGGGAATTTTGCTCTCTGAAGCGCCACCAAAGTTTAATAGTGAATGCTTTGAGAACGTCTTCAAAGCGTCTGATTCCGAGGCATCCCTCGACTGTGGGCGAACAAACCTGTTCCCAGCTAATCCAATGCGTCCTCCTTTTCTCATTGGTAGCTCCCCAAAAGAAACGTGCGATCTGTTGTTGAAGGAGTTGAAGTGCTCCTTTGGTAGGTTCAATGGCTAGAAAAACGTGAATGGGTATGGCTTCTAGTGTGCTTTTAATCAGAGTCAACCGGCCCCCATAAGAGAGATGTCTGTGAGCCCACCCGGTGATTCTCCTAGCTATTTTCTCTCTCAAAAAAAGAAACATGTCCGTTCTCTTTATTCCTCTATAGATGGGTACTCCGAGATAAAGGAAGGGAAAGGTACCTCATGCAAAGCCACCCTCTGTTTCGATCGAAGCTGCCCACTCTTCGTGATTGTCCGTTATGAAGAAATTGCTCTTGGTGATATTGATCTGCTGCCCTAAAGACGCGGCATAATCATCAAGACATTCCTTTAGCCGACGGATGGAAGTTGGGGCTGATTGGGTGAAGATGATAATGTCATCGGCATATGACAAGTGGCTGACCTCGGAGCATGCCCGTGTGGACTTGAATACCATATCCTTCTTTCCAAGAATCAGGTTGTCGAGGGTCCTCGAAAGATAATCAGCGGCTATAACAAAGAGCGCCGGTGAGATTGGATCACCTTGGCGCAACCCCCTCGTTGATTTGAAGAACCCGGAAGGCATCCCATTGACTAGTACCGAAAACACACATGAACCAATGCAGCGTTCAATCATGCTCACCCAAGCCTCGGGAAACCCCATGCGCCGAAGAACTTTGGACAAGAAAGACCATTGAACTCGATCATATGCCTTCGCCATATCAAGCTTGAGCACAACGTTCGGGGAGGGCTTGCTTCTATATAGCTCATGAAACTTCTCCTGCGCCAACAGAAGGTTATCATTTATGAGACGTCCTTTGATAAAACCACTTTGATTAGGCACGATCACCGACGGAAGTAGAGGGGTGAGCCTCGCCGTAAGGATTTTCGTGATGATTTTGTTAGACACATTACAAAGGCTGATGGGTCGGTAGTCCGACCAGGCTTCCGGATTGTCCTTTTTAGGCAAAACGCACGATCATCGTAGCTGTGATGCTACGAGGCAGGAAGGCGCCTTGGAAGAATTGATTGACTGCTTCCACCACATCGGGACCGATGATGTCCCAACAAGAATGGTAGAAAGCTGTTGTGAAGCCGTCCGGCCCCGGGGTGCTATCGGCCGAGATGTCCCACACCGCGCGTTTTACTTCATCAGCCGACGGTGGAGAGGTAAGTTCCTCCATGTTTGTCGTGGTTGGGAGCTGATGTAGGAGATCAAGATTTGGTTCCACAAGGTCCAAAGCTGGGGGTGCCAAAATCCCTTTGAAGAACGCGACGGCCGAGTCCTTAACCTCTGCTTCCTCCGTGATGATCCGGCCCTCCACTTGGATGCCATGGATGTGGAGTCTAGCTCGTTTTTGCTTAACCCAACTTTGGTAAAATTTTGTGTTTCCATCTCCATCCTTGAGCCACCGAATAGCCGCCTTTTGCCTCCAAAGATCTTCTTCCATTTTGAGGAGGAGGATGTACTGAGCAATATGTTTATTGATGTTAGCCCTGTTGCTCAGCGAGGGATTTAGCTCAAAGGCTTCCTGTGCATCCATCACGTCTGATTCAGCCTTGGCGAGATTGCTGTGGAGGTTGCCGAACACCTCCTTGTTCCATTGTTTAAGCGTTTTCTTGAGCCTCGTGAGTTTAAGGTGAAAGTTGAGCAGTCCTCTTGCATCCATGCTTTGGATCCAATCTGCTGTCACGACCTCCGTAAAGCCTCCATGTCTAATCCACATGTTTTGGAAGCGGAAAGGCCTACCCTCACTCGGAATAGCCGTCGTCTTGCAATGCATAAGCACTGGCCCGTGATCCGAAGCCACCCTAGGCAGATTTGTGATACGTGAGGTTTCGAAAGCATCAGCCTAGTGCTCGTTCACAAAGACTCTATCGAGCCTCTCAAAGAGCTCATTCTTTGCCCAAGTGTAGGAGGCTCCGTCGAAACCCAAATCAAGAAGTCGACAGTCTTCCACCGCTTCGGCAAAATCCATCATTTCTGCTTGCCTATTTGTGTCGCTCCCCGACCTATCACGGAGGTTGAGGATGGTGTTGATGTCTCCCCCAACCGTCCATGGACAGATATTTATAATGGGGTGAGAGAGGCTCGAACTCTCGACCTCAGGATCACTCAGAAGCTATGAGACCTACGCGCTAGCCAACTGCGCCACCACCCCTTTGTTGTTCATGGAGTATAATAAATAGTACTCCCTCCATCCCAAGGAAGATGACCCCTTCTTGGGACGGCACAAATAGGAACACATAGGCAAAGGTAAAAGGGTTTAGGGTGTGCCCAACCGGTGATTCTAGCCGCAATCTTTTCCCGAAGGAACATGAACATATTTGTTCGCTTCACCCCTCGATAAATAGGAACACCTAAGTAAAGAAAAGGAAAGGTACCTCGGGAGAAGCCACCCTCATTTTGGATTGAGTTTGCCCATCCTTTGTGTGCATCAGCAATGTAAAATTTACTCTTGGAAAAATTGATTTGTTGTCCCGACACCTCTGCATAATGATCCAGTCATGCTCTGAGTGTTCGGAGGGAGGTTGGAGCCGCTTAAGTAAATATGATAATGTCGTCCGCATAGGCAAGGTGGCTGATCCCCATGCATCCGCGGGTGGCTTTAAATGTCATCTCTTTGTTACGAAGGATTAGTTTGTCGAGGGCCCTCGAGAGGTAATCTGCAGCTATGACGAATAGGGCAGGTGAGATTGGGTCGCCTTGCCTGAGCCCGCCGGGGCACCATTAATAAGGACCGAGAACCAACATGTTCCAATGCACCTTTTTTTTTCTCAAGGCACCACGATGGTGGAGGGTTAAGGCGGACCCACACCTGTGCATTACCAAATTCAATTGCAACGAACAACCAAAACATCGAATCGCCCAAAAGTGATGACTCGCAACAACCAATTAAAGTACAACAAGGGCCTCCCTATCGACTAGAGTGGTCATCAATGTACTCTTGGCAAACCTATTACAATTAAAATGACGGAACCTTCCCATCACAAAACAACTCCATCCCTCAATTGAGACCCGCAATACGGATACCCCCGCGATGGACAGTCCCTCCCGGATCAAGTTCCTCGATGAAGCCTTCCTTCTCCCGGTCGGGGAGCCCGCATGAGACACTCATTGAGCAATTGCTCGACTCGTTTGCGCTAGGTTCTTCTCTATCAAATGAAACCGTGGCCACATTATCTTTTGAGCGCCAATAATCGATGTGTTGAGCTTTGGAGTGTGTTCCTCCCATAAGAGCCTTTCCTTTCCGTTTCCGCGACACCAATTGGAACCCATATTCTTCCACACTTGGTTGACTCCCAAAGGACGCTCTTGAGCCCAATGGATCGGCATCCATTTTGCCCTTCTTGTTCTCCTCTTGGTTGTCTCTTTCTTTCTCCTTGTAAGTGTGATCAATGTTCGGAGAAGTGCCAACCCTAGTCGCCACCTTTGGACGCCACTCTCGGCAGATGGTCTTGGGGACATGGCTAGGATGATACACCTTTGTTAATGCTCGATGGTCCTTGCCTCCAACTCGTCCCTTCCTTCCCAACGCATGACATTCATCAATGACGTGCCCAACATGCTTACAATTCTCGCAAAATAATGGGATACGATCCCTTGCCACTTTGTGTCTTGATTCTTTGCCTAGGATTTTTAGGATGATCTCTTCCGTCGGGGGATTGGAGATATCAATCTCTACGCATATTTTTTTTTAATAAAAACACCCCAAGGGGTGGAGGGTTAAGGTGGACCCACACCTGTGCATTACCAAAAGCCATTTGCAACAACCATACAAACACCGAGTCGCCCAAAAGTGACGACTCGCCATGACAATTAGAGTACAACGAGGGCCTCCCTAACAACTAGAGTGGTCATCTATATACTCTCAAGAACCCTATTACACTTTTGATGCAGCCTGTGCATCACCAAAAACCTTAGTCCATCTCCTAATTAAGGCCCGCGATAGGGATACCTCCGCAGGGGACGCACCCTCCTGGGTCAAGGTCCTCAATGAAGCCTTCCATCTCCCGGTTGGGGGGCCCACATGCTACACTCATTGAGCTAGTGCCCGACTCGTTCACACCTGATTTATCAATCCCAAATGTCACCGTAGCAACATTCTCCTTCAAATACCATGAATCAATGTGTTGCGCTTTGATGTACACATCGCCCTCATGTACCTTGCCTTTCCTCTTTCTCGACACCAATTGGAACCCATCATCATCCACCCGTGGTTGACTCCTGCTAGCCTCTTTAATCTTCGACGGTTCTGCATCCGTTGATCCCTCCATGTTCTTCGTTTGGTCGGTACATTCTTTAGCCTTGTTCGGATGCCCACTAGTTGATGAGGTGCCGGCCCAAGTATCCGCCTTTGGGCGCCACTCTTGGCGGGTGATCTTGGGGACGTTGCTCGAGTAAAATGCCTTGGTTGGTACTCGGCGATCCCTACCTCCACCCCGATTCTTCCTTCCCGAAGCATGACAATCTTCTTTCACGTGCCCAACATGTTTACAATTTGCACAAAACAAAGGGATACGGTCCCATGCCACTTTGTACCTTGAATCTTTACCTCAGATATTGAGGATGATTTCTTCCGGCGGGGGGATCGAAATGTCAATCTCTACACAAATCCTAGCAAAGGAGAGCCGGCTTTGATGGATGGTGGCATGATCGGCTTGTAGTGGCTTGCCTAAGAGATTACCGATTGCCATGATGGCCGATTCCTCATAGAGATGCGCCGGGATGCCCATGATGTTGCACCAAACGGCAACAATCGGAGACTCGAAGAATGTATCGAAGTCCGGCGCCCATTTGAACACCCTCATCGGGTGAACATCAACATACCAATTCGGGCTCCCATTAGGACCATTTAACACCTTAACATAGTCGGCCATCTCATGGAATCGGATTAAAATATGCTTGGCATTCAAGTATGTCCAAGTAAATGAACCAACTAACCCCAATCCTCCTAGACTTTTTTGTATTTGGTAAGTAGATGGGAGCGAATGGGAGAATTTTCCAACGACGGCTAGCCCTAGCTTCTCCGAGAGGTAATCCGTTTCTAAGTTGGAAAAGGAGAGGGATGGTGTACCTTCAAAACAGCCGGCTATCCCCAAGGCTTTGATCTTGGTGGCATCCAACGAGATTGGCTCGGCTTTTTGGAATTTTTGCGTGGCTGGTGCTCCTTCCATGGATAGGGATTCTTTCGCCTCCTTCCACGCTCCGGTCGGTGGCACCAGCTTTTCCGGCGAGAATTCCGGCGGTGGTGCATCGGGAGGCCGACCCCCTTTGCGTTCACCATTGACTAGAGGTGAGAGGGAGGGGTGTGTGTCACATGGGGTTGAATTTGAATTCAAATTGTCTCTTACCAAAAAAGGGCCAACACTTACTTCCCCATGCAAAGTAGAATTCGGCCTTTCCTCCATTTGTGGGTCACATGCATCCACTTCCTCACATGTCACCCCCACATCAAGACAAGGGTTCACATGACCTCTTGTACCATCCACATGATGAACGTTGACCAGAACCTTCTCCTTGTGTGGAACATCACGATCCCCACTGGCCGGCGCCGGCGAAATTCCAGCGACCTCCTCACAATCGGGTTCCTCCATTTGACACGTTGTCGTGCTCCCTTCCTTAGACATTTGAGCTAGTGCGTTCAACATCTCCCTAACAAGGGCTTGCTCTGCCTCTGGCGACCTCCTCACTTCACCATGGGGCTTGCCGACGAGTCCATCAACCATTTCAAACGCCATCTTCTTCTTAGCCCGACTAACCTCCGAACCAGATTCAAGACCGGCTCGTTTGAGGGCTTGTCGAGCTTTCTCCGGGTGGGGCGTGCCAACCCTTTTGGTCTTAGGTCGTGCAAGCGAACGAAACTTCCACTCCGGCGAGGAAAGGGGCTGCATCGTGTGTATCAAGGCCGCGGTCTCTCCCTCCGGCAGCTCACCACCGGACTTCACCATGTGTCGGATGCAACAATCACGTTTCACCTCCATCAAAGGGGAGGGAGGGAGAGTGGACAAATTCTAGAGAGAAGGGAGAGCTTCTCTCTCTATGCCCTCAGAACTTGCAACATTTTAGAGAGAAGAATCTCTACGCATATCCTAGCAAAGGATAGTCGGGTTTGATTGATTGTGGCATGATCCGCTTGTAGCGACTTGCCTAGGAGCTTGCCGATCACCATGAGGGCCGATTCCTCAAAAAGGTGGGATTCCCATGATATTACACCACACCGCAACGATCGGCGACTCGAAGAATGTATCAAAATCCGGCGCCCACTTGAACACCCTCATCGGATGATTATTCATATACCAAATCGGACTACCATTAGGACCGTTTATCACCTTGGCATAATCAACCGCTTCTTGGAATTGGAGTAGTATGTGCTTAGCATTCAAGTATTTCCAAGTGTAAGTTCCAACTAGCCCCATGCACCCTAAACTTTTTTGAATTTGGAATGAAGATGGGAGCGAGTGGGAGAACTTCCCCACAATGGCTAGTCCTAGTTTCTTCGAGAGATATTCTGTTTCTAGATCGGTAAAGGAAAGATAAGGGGTACCTTCGGAGCTTACGGCCGACCCCATAGGTGTGGCCTTGCCGGCATCAAGCGGGATTGGCTCGGCCTTATGGGTCTTGTGTGGATTTGGAGCTCCCACCATGGACCCCGTCCCCCCGGGACCACGTTCATCTTTGTCTCCATCATTGTCGAGAGGGAGATGGATAGCACATGGTGCTACATTTGAATTCCAAACGTTATTATCCACAAATAGAGCAACATTTTCTTCCCCATGTAAAGTGTCCCTTGTCTTTTCCTCCTTTGGTGAGTCATATGCAACCACACCATCACATGCCAACCCATCCTCACACCTAGGCTTCACGTGAGAGGATGTACTTGCAACATCCATCTTGTTGACCAACTCACACTCCAAACTTGGAGCATCAAGACTCCGGCCAGCCGGCGCCGGCGCCGGAGACGTTCCGACCGTTCCCATTTTGGTTGGAACGCTCCCTTCTTTGGCCATTTGAGCAAGAGAATTCAACATCTCCCCAATAGGGACCTGCTCGCTTACCGCCGACCTCTCCATGGATTTCAGCAAGTTCATCAGCATTTCAAAAACCATCTTCTTCTTAGCCCGACTAACCTCCAAACCAGATTCAAGACCGGCTCGTTTGAGGGCTCTTCGAGCTTTCTCCGGGTGGGGCGTGCCAACCCTTTTTGTTTTAGGCCGTGCAATCGAAGGAAACTTCCACTTCGGCGAGAAGAGGGGCTGCATCGTGTGATCCAAAGCCGCGGCCTCCCCCTCCGGCAGCTCACCACCGGACTTCACCATTTGTCGGATGCAACAATCACATTTCAACTCCCTCAAATGGGGGGGAGGGAGAGTGGACGAATTCTAGAGAGAAGGGAGAGCTTCTCTAAGATTTGATTAGTCCTAGTTTGGTGTGTTCCAATGCACCTAGTAATAAGCCTAATCCATGACTCTGGAATCCCATTTGCTTAAGGACTTTGAAGAGGAATGGCCATTGCACACGATCATAGGCCTTAGCCATATCAATCTTAATAGCCACGTTCGAGGCCGGCGTGCATCTTGGGAGCTCATGGAACATTTCCTGAGCGAGGAGGACATTATCATTAAGGAGTCTCCCTTTCACAAAGCCACTTTGATTTGGTGAGATAGCGAGTGGGAGGGAAGGCGTAAGTCTCTTTGTAAGGATCTTTGTGATAACCTTGTTGATTACGTTGCACAGACTAATGGGCCGGTAATCTCCCCATGTAACTGGCGATGGCTTTTTAGGGATGAGAACAATACTCGTGGCCGTGATGCTTTGGGGAAGGAAGGCCCCACCAAAGAATTTCCTGACCGCTGCCACAACATCCGGCCCCACGGTGGCCCAGGACGTTTGGTAGAAGGTGGCCGTGAAGCCATCCGGTCTTGGGGCGCTATTTCCCAAGATGTCGAAAATGGCTCGTTTCACTTCGTCTGCATCCGGGGGATTGGGCAAATCCTCCAGTTCTTCCAAGGTTGGTAATTATTGCAGTAGGCCGAGGTCTGGTTCAGCAAGCTCCGGGTAGTTAGGCGCAAGGAGGTTTTGGAAGAACTTAACCGTCGGGGTTTTTTTTTCAAGGATATGAAAGATAAACAATGTAAGATAAAGCTAAGGATAGATCAATACCAGTTGGCTCTTGATACCAAATGATATAGATTGGGATACGACAAAGGACCCGTTGGATATATTGATCCAAGAACCCCACTTATAAGGTTTGGCAGCGGACTCCCTTGATTGATAATCTGGTTTGATCCACTTCCAGAGCTTGGAAAACCTCGACCCGTTGGCTATATGATCAGCCAACAACCTCGGTATGATTGAACGCCACAAGAACTTTCTCAAAGTATCTTGATAAGTTCCAAACAAGTGAAAAACTCTACAAAGAGAATTCAACTCACAAGACAAAGTCTATTTTCGTATTTGATCAATGGTGTGTTCAAATGACATGCTTACAAGCCTATTTATAGGCTAGAATGGACTCTTGAAAGTCTCACTTCATTAGTACAACTTAAGACACTTAAAATGACTCATAATAAAAGAAAAGTAACTCCTAAACCTTTGGTGTAACTCTAGGACATCTAAAGTCACTTATTTAACATAAAATGTAACTAAAAAAGACCCTTCATTTTGACTACTTCAACTTGGACGAAAATGCATCATGTATCATCAATTTAGGCCTCCAAAATGTGATATGTAGTGCCTCCAAGCTTCATGCCTTGGGCTGCCCACTAACTTGAATAATATTCACCACTAGGCCCAATGTAGAATGGTCTTGTAATTTTATTTCAGCAACTAAAAGCAACATGGACTCCTTTATCTTCTTAGCTCTAGCTCTTGTAATTGGCCCACTTTGAATGATCAATGGATCCATCTTCTTGTCCTTGTAGATCAGCTTGGGTGTGTCTCCATCATTCCCTTCTTCTTCAAGAGGATTCGTCCTCGAATCTAATTCACCAACATAAGGAGATAAATCACAAACATTGAAAGTAGCACTTACATTAAACTCACCAGGTAAGTCTAGTTTGTATGCATTATCATTGACTTTTGCAATCACTTGGAATGGTCCTTCTCCTCTTGGCTGCAACTTGGACTTTCTTTTCGTAGGAAATCTCTCCTTTCTCATATGCAACCAAACCCAATCTCCTGGCTCAAAGATGACTTGTTTCCGACCCTTGTTGGCTTGCTTTGCATATTGTTCTGTCATCTTTTCAATGTTGAGTCTTACCCTTTCATGCAATCTTTTCACCATTTCAGCCTTAGCTTTTCCATCAAAACTTGCACGTTCTTCAATAGGTATTGGAATCAAATCTAGTGGACTCAATGGATTAAAACCATACACAACTTCAAATGGAGAAAAGTTAGTAGCAGAATGAACACTTCGATTATAAGCAAATTTAGCAAATGGTAAGCATTTCTCCCAACTTTTCAAGTTCTTTTTAACTAAAGTTCGTAGTAATTGAGAGAAAGTCCTATTAACTGCTTTAGTGTGTCCATCAGTTTGTGGATGACAAGTAATAGAAAATAAGAGTTTAGTTCCCAACTTATTCCACAACACACGCCAAAAATGACTCACAAATTTAGCATCTTGATCACTCACAATTTATCTAGGAACACCATGCAAACGGACAATTTCTTTAAAGAACAAATCAGCAATATGAGATGCATCATCAATTTTGTGACATGGAATAATGTGCCATTTTTGAAAACCTATCAACAACCACAAAAACTGAATCTCTACCTCTTTTTGTTCTTGACAAACCAATGACAAAGTCCATTGAAATATCCTCCAAGGTGCACTAGGAATTGGTAACGGTTTGTACAAACCATGTGGGTGTGATTTAGACTTGGCTTGCATGCAAGTTATGCATCTTTTACAAATTCTTTCAACATCCACAAACATTTTAGGCCAAAAGAAATGTTCATGCAAAACATCCATTGTCTTATGGACTCCAAAATGCCCCATTAATCCACCACCATGAGCTTCACGCACAAGCAATTCACGCATAGAACCTTTAGGAATGCACAGTTTATTTTCTCTAAACAAATAGCCATCATGCCTATAGAACTTGTCAAATGCAGCATGCTCACAAGTTAAATAGATAGAAGAAAAGTCCAGGTCATTATCATACATTTCCTTAATTAACTCAAAACCAAGCAACTTAGAACTCAAAGTAGTGATCAAAATGTACCTCCGAGACAATGCATCAGCCACAATGTTTTCTTTTCCCTTTTTGTATTTGATTACATAGGGAAATGATTCAATGAATTCCACCCACTTAACATGTCTCTTGCTAAGCTTACCTTGACCTTTCAAGTACTTGAGAGATTCATGATCCGTATGAATTACAAACTCTCTAGGCCACAAGTAATGCTGCCATGTTTCCAAAGCTCTAACCAAAGCATATAACTCCTTGTCATACGTTGTATAGTTCAATTGAGCTCCTTTCAACTTTTTGCTAAAGTAAGCGATTGGCTTTCCATCCTGCAACAAATCAGTTCCTATGCCTACTCTAGATGCATCACATTCAAGCTCAAACATGTTACCAAAGTTAGGCAAAGAAAGAATTGGTGCAGTTGTAAGTTTTTCTTTAAGGAGATTAAAAGCATGCTCTTGTTTTTCTCCCAATAAAAACAAACATCATTTTCACAATTTCATTCAAAGGGGCAGCAATTGTACTAAAATCCTTGACAAACCTCCTATAAAAACTTGCAAGACCATGAAAACTTCTAACTTGTGCTAGATTTTGAGGAATTGGCCATTCTAAAATAGCTTTCACCTTCTCCTTTTCCATTTCAATCCCATTAGCACTTATAACAAAACCTAAAAAAACAACTTTATCCATGCAAAAAGAACACTTTTTGAGATTTGCATACAATGATTCTTTTCGTAAGGTATCCAAAACTGCACGCACATGGTTAAGATGTTCATCCACATTTTTTCTATAGACAAGAATATCATCAAAATAAACAACCACAAATTTTCCAATGAATTTTCTCAAAACATGGTGCATCAATCTCATGAAAGTACTTGGTGCATTAGTTAAACCAAATGGCATTACAAACCACTCATATAGACCAAATTTTGTTTTAAAGGCTGTTTTCCATTCGTCTCCTTCTGTAATTCGAATTTGATGATAACCACTTTTCAAATCGATCTTACTAAACACAACAGATCCATGCAATTCATCAAGCATATCATCTAGCCTAGGAATAGGATAGCGATACTTTACCGTGATTTTGTTGATTGCTCGGTAGTCGATGCACATCCTCCATGATCCATCTTTCTTAGAAACAACAATTACAGGAACAGCACATGGACTCATGCTCTCACGGATTTTTCCTTTGTCCAGCAACTCTTGCACTTGCCTTTGAATTTCCTTGGTCTCTTCAGGATTGGCTCTATAGGCTGGTCGGTTTGGTAGAACTGCCCCGGGAACAAGGTCAATTTGGTGTTCAATACCTCTTAATGGAGGTAATCCACTTGATTCTTCCACGGGAAAAACATCTTCGAATTCCTGTAAAAGAGACACAAAAGTACTTGGCAAAGAAGTGGTTAATTCGTTAGTGGTAAACAAGGACTGTTTGTACACTAAGATGAAAACACTCTCTTTGTCAACTATTGCACTCTTTATTTCTTTTGCTCCCACATAAAAATTCTTTTTTTCATTCGGACTCTTTTCACTTGACTCTTTTTCAATGCCCTCACCTTTTTTCCTATCATTCTTACTTTTCTCTCGACTCTTTTTTTCACTCGACTCTTTTTCAATGCCCTCACTTTTTTTCTCTCAACCTCACGAGCTCTCCTTGATTGTGACAATTTCTGTTGGTCCTCTTGAACTTGTTAAGGTGTCAATGAGACAAGCATAATAGACTTGTTGTTGTGCTTGAAGGTGTAGTGGTTGTGAAATCCATCATAAATCACCCTACGATCAAATTGCCATGGCCTTCCCAGAAAAATGTGACTTGCATGCATTGGCACAACATCACAAAGAACATCATCTTTATAATTGCCAATTGAAAATGAAATTAGAACTCGTTTAGTCACTCGAATTTCTCCACATTCATTAAGACATTGTAGCTTGTACGGATTAGGATGTTTTTCCGTTGTTAAGCTCAACTTTTCCACCATTTCAGAACTTGCAACATTTGCACAACTACCACCATCAATAATCATTATGCAAAGTTTTACTTGGACCAAACACCTTGTGTGGAAGATGTTCTCCCTTTGTTGATCATCGTTTCTGTTTTGCATGTTTATAGCCCTTCGAACCACCAAAAGTTCTCCATGTTCTGGTCCAATCTCCTCCAATTGTTTATCCTCCTCCTCATCATCATCATCTTCACGTTCACTTTCAGATTCTATCTCTCCATTTGGCTTCAAAATCATCACCCTTTTGTTTGGACATTGAGATGCAATGTGTCCAACACCTTGACAACGAAAACATTTGATATCTCTATTTCGAGTAGAAGTAGAAGCAGAAATACCTCTACCCTTCTCAAATTCTTTGGACTTGGATGTCGACGCTTCATTTTGGGGTTTAGAAGCTGCCCCAAAATTGGATTTGGATGAAGTCCACTCTTTTGTCCTTGAAGAATGAGAACTTGTTGAAAATTTCTTTTGGATTGTTCCCTTCTTCTTCAATTGTCCCTCCACCTTCATGGCCATATGAACCATGTCCTCCAACTCCACATAGTGTTGAAGCTCCACAATGTTTGCAATCTTCTTATTCAGCCCACATAAGAATCGAGCCATGGTCTTTTTTTTCCAAACACCTTGACGGTGGAGGGTTCGTGGGTCCCTCATTCCTATATATCAAAATAATTCTTGGTTACAATTTCCTAACACAAGGCCTAGGTTACAAGAAGCTATTACAACCAAAACCAAGAACTATCAAAAAACACAAACCACCACAAGAGTAAGTAGGGGTCGTGTCATACATGGCTCGACACCCGCCTACTCTACGGTGGCCTTCTAATCCACATCCTCGGCGCGAACTCGGAAGTTGGGGATCCCTATTTGTTCCATTCGGATGATTCTTGAACGGCTCTCGGCATGTCTTGTACCTCCATAACTCGGCTATGGCTCAAATCCACACCAATCTTTACAAGAAGGTCAGCCGCCTTATTGCCTTCTCGGTGGATGAAGGTTGTTCGAAGAGTGAGGAGGCGCTTATGCAAGGCCATGTGGGCCATGGCTTGGCGAATGTGAGCAGGTCCCCAGTTTGTTCCCTTGAGTAAATTGATTGCTTGCTCTGCGTCTGACTCGAGCCAAATTGGCTTCGCAAGTTCCGTGGCCAGCTTCAATCCGTGGTGCATGATGGCAAGTAGCTCGGCTTCGAGTGGAGACTGTGCTTCAAAAGGGAGCGCAAAGGCTACGAGCAGCTTGCCCAAGTGGTCTCTAATCAGACCGCCTCCCCTGGCTTTTTCTGTCGCTTCAATAAAAGAACCATCCGTGTTAAGCTTTACCCAAGGCTCATCCGGCGGCTCCCACTTGATCATCATTGTAAGTCGCAGTGGTCGTTGGGGTTCGGCTTGGCTTGGAATATTGGCACCGAGCCTAACCCCTATCCAGTGCTTTGGTTTGAGCCGTCCATTAGCCATGCTGTTTCGGACGAATGTAAGGGTCTGCCAGATCACGTTGCTCGTCTTGAATTGGGTACCATGGTGCCGGCTTCTATTCCTCTCTGCCCAAAGGAACCAAAAAATGAGGTAAGGCATGGCACGGCTAAGGTGCTTCCTTCCTGGCTGCTGCGTTCTACGCTCCCACACTTCAATTCTTGAAGGAATAGTGTCATTCATCCCGAGGGGGGGGGACGATCCTTCAAACCACCCGTCAAATTCCCTTCATACTCTTATCGCACCAGCGCCTTGAATGAAGAGGTGCTGGAGGGACTCAGTATTTGGCCGGTATGGGCAGCATTGACATTTAGAAGCAAGTTCGATCTTGCGCCATTGGAGCTTTGAGTCAACGGGGATTCGGTTGGACAAGAGTCTCCAATTGAAAATGGCGATGGTGGTAGTAAGCCCGGCCTTCCAAATGTCCTCAAGTCCCTGGATGATGGGCCTAGGTGTGCGGGTCGTTTCCCAAGTCGAGGCTAGCGAGAAGTCCCCTCGTCGGGATAGCGTCCATCGCGGGATATCCGGCTCCCCAGATAGAATCGGAGTTGTGCAAATTTGGTCAATGATCTGTTGAGGGAGACCAGCTTGGTCGTGGAGTAGCTGTAGTTAAGGGACATCCAACACGCCGTCGTTAATGAACACCGTGACGGTCATCACAGGGCTGCCCCGCTCATCGAAGCACCACCCCCTGAGAGGGACGTCGCCGAGCCAAATGTCATCCCAAAAGTAAATCCTTCCATGCCCAACTAGCCATCGGATGTGCGGGTGAGCATGGCCCCAAGCTTTGGCCAGCCTCCTCCACGTTGGGCTATTCCTTCCCGAGATTCTTGGGGAGAGTGGCGAAGAAGCGGCGCAATACTTGCGCATCATGTAGTGTGCCCATAAGGAGCTCTGTTCTCGGAAGCGCCACCAAAGTTTGATGTTGAAGGCTCGGAGGACTTCGGTGAACTTTCGAATGCCGAGCCCACCCTCGTTAGTGGGATGACACATTTGGTCCCAACTAATCCAGTGGGTCCGTTTTCTTTCATTTGTGGAACCCCAAAAGAATCGCGCCATTTGTTGATCAAGGAGCTTGAGGGCACCGGCTGTCGGCTCAATTGCCTGGAAAATGTGGATAGGAACCGCCTCCAGGGTGTTCTTAATGAGGGTCAGCCTCCCTCCAAAAGATAAATGGCGATGCGCCCATCCAGATATTCTTCTAGCAATCTTCTCCCGGATGAACATGAACATTTCCGTGCGCTTGATACCCCAGTAAATGGGGACCCCCACGTATAGGAAGGGGAACGTCCCGCGAGCGAAGCCACCTTCTCTTTGAATTGCGTGCGCCCATTGTTCATGTGCTTCGGCGATATAGAAATTGCTTTTGGCGAGGCTGATCAGTTGCCCTGAGACTCTCTCGTATTCGTCGAGGCACGATCTAAGCCGGCGCAAGGGGAGTTCGGCTGCTTGCGTGAAAATGATAATATCGTCGGCATAGGCTAAATGACTGATTTCCATGCAATTTCTGGAGGCTTTGAAGGTCATCTCCTTCTTGCCAAGAATGAGCTTGTCGAGGGCCCGAGATAAATACTCCGCGGTAATCACGAACAGAGCCGGAGAGATGGGATCACCTTGTCTGAGCCCTCGGTTAGATTTGAAGAACCCAGCGGGAGCGCCATTTATAAGGATTGAGAACCAGCATGAGCCAATACATCTATCAATAAGGCCTATCCATGCATCCGGGAATCCCATGCGCCGAAGCACCTTGAGCAAAAAACTCCATTGGAACCTGTCGTAGGCTTTGGCCATGTCAATCTTAATCGCCACGTTCGGGGCTGGGGAGCACCTTGCTAGCTCATGGAAAATCTCCTGAGCGAGAAGGACATTGTCGTGCAGGAGCCGGCCCTTCACGAAACCGCTCTGGTTCGGGGAGATAACCTGGGGCAAGAAAGGAGTAAGGCGAGCAGTAAGTACCTTTGTGATAATCTTGTTGAGGACGTTGCATAGGCTTATGGGCCGATAGTCCGCCCACGTCTCGGGCGAAGCCTTCTTCGTGATAAGGACAATGTTTGTTGCAGTGACGCTTCGAGGGAGATAGGCCCCGAGGAAATAATGTTGTATGGCTTCTACCACATCCGCTCCAATGATCCCCCAACATTTTTGAAAAAACACGGCCGAGAAGCCGTCCGGACTGGGTGCACTGTCCCCGGAGATGTCAAAAGCCGCTTTCTTCACCTCCTCGGAGTCCGGTGACTTGTGCAGATCTTCCAGGTCCGTTGAGGGAGAAATTTGTTGGATTATTTCCAAATCCGGTTCCTCAAGCGCAGGGGCGTCCGGCGCAAGGAGGCTCCGAAAGAACTCCACCGCCGAGTTCTAATCTCCCCTTCTTCCGCAATCTCCCTACCATCCGCATTTATAGAGTGTATGCGAAGTCTTACTCTCTTTTGCTTTACCCAACTTTGGTAGAAACCGGTGTTTTTGTCTCCATCCGCGAGCCACCTAAGAGCCGCTCTTTGCCTCCAGAAGTCCTCCTCCATCCGAAGTAGGAGAATGTATTCGGCGATGTTCTTGTTGATCTCTGTCCTGTTCTGGGGCGAAGGATCCGCCTCAAAATTGACTTGGGCCTGCGCAATCTCTTCCTCCATTGCTTTGAGGTTGGCATGGATATTGCCAAACACTTCTTTGTTCCAAACCTTAAGGGCTTTCTTGCTTCTGGTTATCTTGATTTGGAGATTCAAGAGCCCACCCGCCTCCGTCGGCTGATCCCAGACATCTTGCACTAGCTTCATGAATCCATCGTGTCGGACCCACATGTTTTGGAACCGAAAAGCACTACCCCCAAGTAAAGGTCTCGGCATCTTGCACCTAGCAAGGATTGGTCCATGATCCGAGGAGACTCTTGGAAGGTTGGTCACCCTTGTAGCTTCGAACTCATTAGTCCATGCGTCACTGACCAACAGCCTATCGAGCCGTTCGAACAATCCATTTTTGGCCCAAGTGAACTCCGCGCCATCAAACCCCGGATCGAGAAGCCGACAGTCCTCGATGGCTTCGACAAAATCAATCATCTCGGCTTGCTTATTGGTCTCACTACCAACTATATCTTCGTGAGCAAGGATCGTGTTAAAATCCCCTCCAATCAGCCAAGGTATTCCCTCCACCCGCGTTGAGATCTCCCTTATCTTATCCCACAAGGGGTGACGCTCAAGTCTTGTACACTTGGCATAGACCGCCGAGATAAATATGGGGTTCGTCATGCGGTGTGATGTTAGCCTTCCATGTAGGGCTTGTTCCATATCCACCTCAATTTCAAAATTAGAACCTTCTTCGGCAAATATCTAGATTTTGCCGGATATGTTCGACCCTTTGTATTTTAGCCCCAACGCCTTTGAGTATCGGTCCGGGTCGGGGGTAGTTAGTGGCTCCATTATTGCAAGAAACATAACATTATGACACTTGATTAGTCTTTTTAGAACATTTTGGGTCGGCGCGTTAGCGACTCCCCTAGCATTCCAAAACATGAAATTATAAGACATGATTAACAAGATAGGTTCATACCCGGAAGGTGTGAAGGCCCTCCTTGGATTAGGTCAATCCGTTGTTAATCCTCCCTTGTGGGATCTCCGGCTTCAATTGGTAGGGGGATGTCCGCGGCAAGATCTCCAGGGTTCTGGATATCCATTTCCACCGCATCCAACTCACCACATCCATCGACATCAAACTCCCCATTTGCCATGAGCGACTAATACTTGTTTGTGCTCATGACATTTCCCATCCATTCATCTCCTCTCCTTCCATGGTTGGACGTGGGATATCGCCATCCCCCTCTCGGTCCCCCTCGTGATCCCCCTCGCGAGCTCGAAGCCATCCGGCGGGGTGACTCACCACATTCCCGCGAGGCATCCCATGCTTCACCGTCACTTGTGTTGGTTCGGGTCAAACCCTTGGGGGTCCTAGCGGCGCCACCCTCCCTTTGCTCCAAACTAGAATCAGGTTGGCCATTGTTCATCTCTACATCTTCATGATGATCTCCTACAATGTCCGGCCCCTCCCATTCCGGCTCAGGGCTCTTCTCCCCATTCGGTCTAGCTTTCGGGGGTGTTCCTTTCCCTTTGTTTCTCCCTTGACGTCTCCATTCATTGTTATCATTTGGCTTGGCCTTCCCCGGAGCTTGCGTTTCGGTTTTGCCATTTCCTTCTTGATTTGCTCTTGGCGGAGTTGCACTATTGTAGTTCCTCTTCGGGGGCCTTTCGGTCTTTCCCGCAGCATAGCACACATCGCTTGAGTGTCCAACGTGCTTACACTCCCGACAATAGGCTGGAATCTTGTCCCACCGCACTTGTTGTACCTGCTCTCATCCATAGATGTCTAGGATGATTTCTTCGGGGGGTGATTTTGTGATGTCAATCTCGACGCATATACGCGCAAAGGACAACCTTGACTTATTCGCGGTGGCTCGATCGACTTGGATCGGCGTCCCCAGGAGCTTGCCTATGGCGAAGAGGGCTGATTGATCAAACAAGTGAATCGGGAGGCCAATTAGGTTACACCAAATCGCCGCAATCGGTGATTCACAATAAGCGTCGAAGTCCGGGGACCATTTGAAAACCCTCATTGGGTGGCGATCAATAAACCACACCGGCATGCCCTTCGGGCCGCCAAGAAGCCTTGCATAGTCCGCCAAATCCTCGCATTGAATGAGAATATGTTTGGCGTTAATATATTTCCAAGTGAATCCACACTGAAATTTAATGTTATTTAGTGCCTTTTGGATTTGCCCAGCTGTCGGAATAGAGTGTGAGAATTTACCTACAATGGCGTGTCCTACATTGTCGGCTAGCTTCTGGATTTCCAGCCCCGAGAAGTAGATTGCCGGGATTCCATTCGAGACTGATGCGAGTCCTATGTTTTGAAGCTTATCGGGCACGAACACTTGCGGACCATTCGGGTTGGGAGCCCCCTTGATCACATCCGCCATTGAGCACCACACGGTATTGGTCTCCGGGTCCGTCTCAGCACTATCGACCGGTGTGGTGCTACTCGGACCTGCCCCGGTTCTCTCCTCTCCACTAGGTTGTGGCTCATTTGATGTTGCAGCTGGGGTTGCTTTAAAGAAATCAGCCATGACTCCCGGCCGAGGCAGTGATATCGGCAGCTCCACATTCCCCCCGACCCGGAGAACGCTAGCCGGGGCCGTGGTGGGTTCTCTCGCACCCAGTCTTGTAGGCGTGTCAGCCGACGCGCCTTGATTCACTTGATGTCTCAGTGCCATTCCCGCGCCGTTCGGCCGGCCGTTCTCAAAGGAGTCACGGAGCTTTAGGATCCGGCCTTTCTCCAAGGGTGGGAACTCCTCTTGGTAAATCTTAAAAGCGGACGAGGGTGTTGGTAAAACGGTATTCTTGCCTGGTTTGGTCACACGGTACAGCTCAATCGGGAGACGGCCGGACGCCGCCGAGCCGGCGTTGAGGAGTGGTTGCGCCGCCAAGACATCTAGCATGTCTGCCGACTCCAAGGAGGCCACGTGAAGGAGATTGGTAGGGTTTGGCTGCACCAAGTTTCCAACAGCTAGTGCATCATGTGATCCCCCATCTTGGCAAGACACCAAACCACTTTCCAAAAGCATGTTTGTTCCCATACCTATTTCGGGTAGTTTGACTATCTCTTCACCCAAGATTCCTTTTGATTTTGCAGCCCCAAGTACAAAGGATTTGTCATGGCTCGGCTGGATGTACTTCACCTCCGGACCGGACACCTCCTCTCCGACGGCTTGGCCGGAATTATGGCCGGAAAGTGAGAAAACGCCGAAGGATATTTCTTATTCTGCATTCAAGACCACCATTACCATCTCCTTGTCTCTTCCCTCTTGTTCAAGTTCCTTCGGAGGGGAGGACTCCCCCATGTCGAGACTAGATGTTGCCGGAAAGATGGAGCTTTTACATTTGGGGCTCTCGGCCGGGGAGCAATCATCCTTCCCAAAATCGATCTTCTTCTTTAGTTGTTTGTCCTCGGGGAAGGGAGATAGGACGTATCTTTTCCGTCCATTTCCTTTGGTAGTCGGAGCCGGGGTGCTCTTTCTCGCCTTAAATTTTGCTTTCGCACCCTTCATCGCCGATTTATTAGACGGTTGCTTCGGGGAGGAAGGTTCCGTCGAGCAAAACATCATATGTTGGTCCGAAAGGGTTTGCACCTCCTCGCGGGGTGGTGCATCTCTCGGCGGGTCGTCCGGCATGGCCGGAATGGTGGCAAGGCTTGAGGGGAGTTGGATTGTTGGGATGGAGGTGGTGTGGAGGCGGACGGGTGGTGGGGATGGTTGGACGTGGGGTGGTTATCGTTCGGCGGATGGTTGGAGGTGGGGTGGTTGACCGGCGGTGGGTGTTGGACGTGAGATGGTTGGGGCAAGATTTTCTAGAGAGATGGTGGAGCGTCTCTCTCTAGCCTTTTAGGCATAGTTAGGGTGATCGGTGGTTGTCTTAGAATCGAGCCATGGTTGCTTCTCTATCTTCTTCAACATTTGCCCTAATCATAGCAATCTCCATCTCTTTGTAGTACTCATCAACAGATTTAGTACCTTGTTTCATAGATTGTAATTTTTGATACAATTCATGAAAATAATGAGAAGGTACAAATCTCTTACGCATTATGCCTTTCATTGGATTGGATGGGACCAAATTTGCTGCCCAACTGCCGAGGGGGGGTTAGGAATCCGCAAATTCAAAGAAGTCCTCAGATCTTTCAATATTAAACTGTGGTGGAGATTTCGAGAGCAAAACTCACTTTGGGCGAAGTATATCAAGGCCAAGTATTGCGGCAAGGTGTCCCCCCTCGTGGCCAGACTGTCGGGGAGGAACAACCCGACGTGGAAGAGACTCCTAAGAGCTCGGGCTCATGCCAACCCCCATATCAGATGGGTGGTAGGTCAGGGAGAAATCTACTTTTTGGATGATATATGGCTCGACGACACGGCCCTTAGGGGGCTTTGCATCGATGACCGAGGGGCCCCGTCTACCTTGGTGGCGGACTTCATTAGAGAAGGATCATGGGATGAGGCGAAGCTCCAGTTGCTTCAATACCATGCCGGGATCTCCCAGCAGGTGATCACACTGATCTTGGACACGTCGATCGTTGCAGGGGAACCGGACATTCCGAGATGGTCCCTCTCCCTGTTTGGGGACTTCTCGGTGGCCACGACTTGGGAGACCATCCATTCGAGAAGGCCGAGAATCCAGGTCCTCGACGACGTTTGGAAGGCCGGCCTTACCCAACTCAATAGCAATATTCAATTGGCGACTGTTGTCGAATCGAATCCCGGTCGACTCTAAACTCCAATGGCGGAATATTGAAATGGCGTCAAAATACCAATGCTGCCCCCATAGGCCGAGTACCGAGTCCCTCCAGCATTTGTTCATACAAGGATGGGGAGCAACTAGAGTTTGGAGAGAGTTTGATGGGTGGTTTGAGGGAACGGCCCCGCCCCTCCGAGTCAATGACACCATTCCGGAGAGGCTTGAGGTCTGGTCTCGGAGGACCCTACAACAAGACCCGAAGCACCTTTGTCGCACCATGCCATACCTCATCTTGTGGTTCATTTGGGCAGAGCGCAACAGGAGTCGCCACGACCAGGTACAATTTAAACTATTTAACGTGGTTTGGCAGGTCCAAATGTTCATCTGGAACAGCATGGTTAGCCGGGGGATTAAGGCCAAACACTGGAAAGGGGTGAGACTCAAAATGGAGATACCGAGCCAACCTGACCCAGGGAGGCCGGGAATGATAGCCATGCTTATCAAATGGTACCCTCCCAGACCGAACGTGGGTCAAGATCAACACGGACAGAGCCTTCAAGGCTGCAACAAACAAGGGAGGCGGAGGAGGCGTAGTCCGAGATCATTCAGGAAAGATGCTTGCCGCTTTTGCAGTCCCCCTCGAAGCACATTCGGCCTTGGAGGCCGAACTCATGGCCATCTATCATGGATTGGAGCTGGCCAAGGAATTTAACCGGCCGGTGTGGCTCGAGTCGGACGCGGCCCATGCGATTAAAACTTTTTAATGGGACGGCGTGGGGGCCCGCACACATCCGCCGAGTCATGGCCCGCCACGCTCCCACAAACAGCAGCACAACATCCGTGCAACCTTCATCCACCGGGAGGGTAACAAAGCGGCAGATATGCTCGCCAAGATGGGACTTGAACAACACTCCCCCCTTCGGATATCGGCCCATAATGCACCTTGTTTGCTCAAAGCCATTGTCCGAGTAGAAGAGCGGGGAACCCCCAACATCCGGGTTAGATACGACGACCGCGAGTAGCGCATGGGCTGGCCTAATTGTAATTTGAGGTTCGTACATCGGATGACAGGAGTGTATAGTTTTTTTGTTTTGGTTTAATTGTAATTTGAGGTTTGGAAGGGAGTAGGATGAGGTCCGAGCCCATGAGACCGGACCGCATACTACTCTTGATTTTGGTGTTGGCATACCACTTTAGGGTGTGGCCATGTTTTGTATACATCTCCTTTCAAAATATAGGGATGAGGGACCCACGAACCCTCCACCATGAAGGTGTTTAATAAAAAAAAAAGTCGAAACTGGTCTTCCTCCATATCGCCTTGTACTGGTTGTCAATTGATCCTACCAAACTATAGCATAGTCAGTGAATTCAATAGCAGCAAGTCTAACCTTTTTCTCCTCGGAATAGTTGTGACATTCAAAGATGAGATCCACCTTTCGCTCCCACTCCAAATAAGCTTCGGGGTCACTCCTTCCTTGGAATGTTGGGATCTTCAGTTTGATACTTCTCAAATCACCATCAACTTCATTTGTACGCCCTCTTCTACCGTTTCCATGTCTCTCATTTCGATGCCTATATGAAGAAGCATTATCCTCTCCTCCACTCTCTTCTTCCTCGTTGTTGTTTGCATTTGCTTGAAATTCCAGCCTCTCCAAGCTCTCTAAAACACTTTCCAGAACACGTCCAAGCCTTGTAAAATGTTGTTGCATGGCTTTCAACGTAGGATCAATTTGATTGTCATCAGTAGTAGAATCCATCCTCACAGTTCACTCGTGTATCACACAAAAATAAACCTCACAAAACACTCGTGTATATCACTCGTTGGCTTTTACCTCCCCTCAAATAATCTTACCACTCAAGCCTTTTACCACTCTTTCTCTTTTGCAAAGATAACACAAGTAAAAAACAAATCAAGAACAAACAAGAACTAATAACGACCAACCAAACTTCAGCCCTTGAATGAAGGATGAAAGGAAATGGTAAAGAAAAAAATATGAGGTGAAATATGTATTTGGGGATTTTTTTTCGGGTTTTTTTTTTTTTCTTTTTTTTTCATTTTTTTTTCAAGGATATGAAAGATAAACAATGTAAGATAAAGCTAAGGATAGATCAATACTAGTTGGCTCTTGATACCAAATGATATAGATTGGGATACGACGAAGGACCCGTTGCATATATTGATCCAAGAACCCCACGTATAAGGTTTGGCAGCGGACTCCCTTGATTGATAATCTGGTTTGATCCACTTCCAGAGCTTGGAAAACCTCGACCCGTTGGCTATATGATCAGCCAACAACCTCGGTATGATTGAACGCCACAAGAACTTGCTCAAAGTATCTTGATAAGTTCCAAACAAGTGAAAAACTCTTCAAAGAGAATTCAACTCACAAGACAAAGTAAATGAACAGTTATCGAGAATTGTCAAGAGAGAGAAGCTCTCCCTTCTCTCTAGATTTCGTCCACTCTCCCTCCCTCCCCTTTGAGAGAGGTGAAATGTAATCTTCAGCCACGACTATGGTGAAGGCCGGCGGAGAACTGGCGGTTGAGGCTGCTACGGTTTCATCTCACACGATCCAATCAACCTGCTCGCCAGAACGGAGTCTCCCTTTCATCCCACGGCCAAAGACGAAGAGGGCCGGGACTCCTTTCCCTGAGAGAGGCCGACGTGAGCTGAAACGCACATGCCTTGAGACTATTCCGGGGGTTAGTCGAATCAAGAAAGAAATGATCTTCGAAATGGCCGAGGAGCTACTCGCCGGGAAAAATGATGAGGAGACGGCGTCGCAGGAAGGAGAGCAGCCTTCCGATGGGTATACGATGAGAACGTTTGCTCAAATGGCGAGGCCGGGCCCCTTCGAAGCAGCTACGGGTCACTTACTCCTTCTCGACCATGAACGGTATTTTGCTGCCGGAATCTCGGACGATGACCTAGTGGACCCACCAGTCAAAACCGGTTTCCGGGAGGTAGTTGAGCCGATGAAGGAGTCGACAGTAAAGATGGAAGAAAAGAAGAAGAAGATTGCAATGGAAATGCTCAACTCCGAGGAGGTGGCCGGAATTTCACCGGCGCCGGCGAGCCGGAGTGAGCTGGACCACCACCCAACCGGTGCAAGTACAATACATCACATGGGTCCTAGGCTAGATGATGGGGTGGCATGTGATGTGTTGGAATCATGTGACTAGCAAAAAGAGGTAGAGACAAAGACCACTTTGCATAGAGGATTGGAACTTTTTAGTGAGAGAGGCTCCTCCTTCTCTCTATAATCCCACTCTATAATCTCACGGCCTCCATCCCACAACCTCCGCCGGCTCGCTCCCGAGTCCACTCACCCCATCCCATACCCTCACCCCACTCTTACAACCGCCTTCCATCGGCGACGACCCTAAGACCCGAGTAAGCTTCATGGTGTTCTCCAAGAAGCACCACCTCCAACCTCTGACCCGCCATACAACTGTCTCGGATCGAGGCGCGGCACAACCGCCAAGGTTGTACCCCGGCTAGACATGCCGGACCCCACCCCGAACCCCACCCCGGCTCCCCCGGATCCCGAAGTGCCAAGGCTCATCCCTGACCACCTCATGGTCTTTCACGCGAGCGAAGACCCCAAGCCGAAGTCTTCGGCGAAAGAATTGAAGTTGAAGAGCAAGAAGATCCGGGTGGGGTCTAGGAAGAGCACGCCGGCTCCTCCAACTAAAGGACATGGCCGGAAGAGATTTGTGCCATCCCCACTACCGGAAGACAAGCAACTGAGGAAGAAACTAGACTTTGGACCGGAAGAAGGCTCCGGTGCCGAGACCAACGGCACTAGCCGAGTAGCCAACGTCTCAAGGAGTAAGGTAAGTCTATTCCCGGCTGACCACAACGGCGACATGGTAGGAAAAAGCCAGAAAAAACAACCTAAGGCACTTGTGACCGAGGGAGAAGATGCGATGGCTCATGAAGAACCGCCGGCAGCCGCGTCAACCCCCCCGCCGGCGAAGTACCCGACGAAATGGTGATGACCGTTGGGAGAGAAGAAGCCAAAGCAACATGCATATCCCAAGAGGATTTGGCTGACCAATGCGGTCCAAAGAGTGCATTGAGGAGTGAGGGAGTCAACTTACCCGAAATGGGAATAAAACCAAGGTCCCTTTCCGAAAGTGCATTTGCCCCCTACCAAAGTGGTGAGTCACATGTGGTGCATTACTCCTCCATCCCAATGCAGCCAATAGAGACAAAAGTGGGAGATATTCTCCAAATCGTCAACTTGGATGTGGCGGAGTCACTTGATGCGGCGACGGCTCAACCAATCCTTGTCGGAACTTCACCGGCGGCGGCCCACACAAACAATGTTTAACACCAGCAACCACGCATTGATAAAGATAGTAACCCACACATGCTTTTCCTTGAGAATGGACCAAACCTAGAAGACTTCCCCCCCTTGGAAAGGGGAAGGACTCGGCGAATCCGAGAGACGTTCGAATCTGGTTCGGCATTGGAGGGAACGGCCGAGATGAAGAACTCTCACCAAAACACGTCTAAGAACACGGTGCTTAAGGGGGCGGCAACCCTACCGGCCAAAGTGGTGCGGGCCAACAAGGAGACGGAGACACCTAAGCCACCCGATGAAACGATGGAAGAGGGGGATTCGAGCACGAACTCACAACCCGAAGCTCAAAGCCCCAAATCAGCCGAGAGGATTAACAACAAGCCGAAGTCCATGGCCGACTTGGTGCGAGAGAAGCCGGCAAATGAAGGCCCGCAAGTATTTGTTCCGGAGAGCATCCAAAGTATAGGCTTTGCTTCATCGGTTAATGGGATCCTGTCGATTTACTTCTCCGGATCCGAAATCCAAAAGCTTGCATCAACCCTTGGACATGCAATTGTATGTAAGTTTTCGCATTCAATTCCGGCTTCCAATCAAATACAAAAGGCGCTTGATAATATTAAATTTCGTCGAGGATATACGTGGAAATATATTAATGCCAAACATATTCTTGTTCAATTTGAGGATTTGGCGGACTATGCTCGACTATTTAGTGGACCCAAGGGCACGCCGGTGTGGTTCATAGATCGGCACCCGATGAGAGTCTTTAAGTGGACTACGGACTTGACGCCTATTGTGAGTCACCGATCGCGGCGATATGGTGCAATCTAATTGGCCTCCCGATCCACCTATATGATCAATCGGCACTCTATGCAATTGGGAAACTCCTTGGAACCCCGATCCAAGTGGATAAAGCTACGGCCAACAAGTCGAGGATATCATTCGCGCGGTTGTGCATTGAGATCGACATTACTAAGCCACCACCCGAAGAGATTATCCTTGACATTTGTGGGCGCACAATGGTACAGCAAGTTAAGTGGGATAAAATCCCGTCCTATTGCCGGGAATGTAAGCACGTGGGCCACAATAGTGATGTTTGCTATGCGTCCGGGAAGGTGGAGCGTCCCCCAAAACGAAACTATAATATAGCTACTCCAAAACCGTCACAACAAGGTGGAATGGGAGCCAAGAAGTATATGGATGAATCAAAACAAAACAATGATCTCATGGAATGGAAACAACAAGGGAAATACAAAGCAAAAGAGAGTAACCCGCGACAACACCCAAAGGCTAGTGCGCGTCCGGGACCGGATTGGATGGGGCCCGACTACTTAGGGGAAATGCATAGCGCGGTGGGCAATGACATGACCATAGAGCACGGCCATAACCTTCCTAAGGGGCCGCTCACCAGAACATCGTCCCTTGACGGTGGACGTAGGGGTAAGGCGAAAGGTGTGGTATTAGCGCGCCAAGGAGCAGCGCCGGCCTCGGATGACCGTGGGTGCTCAAAAGGCTTCTTCAAGCCTTTTGTTCTTGACAACACCGGATCACAAGAAGGACAAAGCCACATGAGCACCAACCGCTATTACACCCTTATGGCCCGAGAAAACTTTACGAAAAATGAGTTTGAAGATGATAAAGAGTGGGAGGAATCCTTTCCACATAATGAAGTTGCCGAGGGGTCCAACCTTGCGCTTATGGAGTCCGAGCCGTATAAAGGGGGGAATGACCTCCAAATTGTTGAATTTCAAGGGGGGCCTTCAATCCCGCCGGGTATGCCCCTCTCTTGTTGATCATGTCTTTAAACTTTCTATTTTGGAATGTTAGGGGGATCGCGAATGCGTCAACCCAAAACGTCCTTAAAAGACTAATTAAATCCCACAATATTTGCTTTCTTGCAATAATGGAGCCACTCACCACCCCTAGTCCGGACAAGTTTTCAAGAGCGCTGGGGATGTCCTTCAAGGGATCTAACACTAATGGGAAAATCTGGATTTTCGTTGGAGAGGGAATGGATTTTATTGTTGAGGATGATTCGGAACAGCTGCTTCATGGGAGATTTAGTTGTCCGTGGCTTCCTTCTCCTATTCTGCTGTCGGCGGTTTACGCTAAGTGCTCAAGAGGGGAGCGTGTTGCGCTGTGGGAAAAGATGAGGGAAATTACTCAAGTGGTGGAAGGGATGCCTTGGCTTATTGGAGGAGACTTCAACACAATCCTATCTCTGCGGGATAGGACGGGGAGCGACACAAACCGCCAGGCGGAAATGGTTGATTTTGCTGAAGCCATTGAGGATTGTAGATTACTAGACCCGGGCTATGACGGAGCAGAGTATACTTGGGCTAAGAACGGCCTTATGGAACGATTGGATAGGGTGCTGATTAGTGAAACGACATCCCAATTATTCGATGCGGTACGAGTCACAAATCTCCCTCGCATCGCATCGGATCATGGACAATTGCTCGTCAGAAGCAGGCTGCCCAGCAACCATGAGGGCGGTAGAGCCTTCCGATTTCAAAACATGTGGGTGCGACATGGGGGATTTAATGAGCTTGTGCGTGAAGATTGGATGGCCCCCACGGATGCCGAGGGCCTCTTCAACTTGAAACTAAAACTCGCAAGGATCAAAGGCGCTCTAAAAAGATGGAACAAAGAGGTCTTCAGGAATATCCATGCCAACCTCAAGAATTGTGAAGAGAACATCGCCGAGGCCCAAGCGGACTTTGAAGGGAACGCATCGGCCAGGAACAGGATGGAGGTCAACAAACGCATTGCCGAGTACATCCTTCTTCTCAAGATGGAGGAGGACTTTTGGAAACAAAAAGCGGCTCTCCGATGGCTGGAAGAGGGGGATAAAAACACCAGGTTCTACCAGAGTTGGGTGAAACAAAAGAGGATTCGCCTTCGAATTCATAAGATCATTGACAATGGGAGGGAACTCACAGATGATACGGATATCAAGGAATCGGCGGTCAGCTTCTTCCAAAACCTCCTTGGGCCAGACTATCCAGAACTAGATGAGCCGGACCTTAGCCTCTTGCAACGGATTCTACCCTCGGAGCACTTAGATGACCTCCCCAAACCGCCGGATGATGACGAGGTTAAACGTGTCGTTTTTGATATCTCGCCCAATAGTGCACCCGGGCCGGATGGTTTCTCGGCCTTATTCTATCAAGCTTGTTGGGGCATCATCGGACTGGACGTTGTAAGCGCGGTTAGACAATTCTTTAATGGGGCCTACCTCCCGCGGAGTGTGACGGCCACGAGCATTGTGCTCATTCCGAAGAAACCACTACCCGAGACATGGGGAGACTACAGGCCCATTAGTCTTTGTAATGTGATCAACAAGTTAATAACTAAGATCCTCATGAAGCGACTCGCCCCATTCCTACCAAGTATCGTGGCCCCAAATCAAAGCGGATTCGTGAAGGGAAGATTGTTAAATGATAATGTGCTCCTTGCACAAGAAATGTTCCATGAGCTCCAAAGAAATAACCCAGCCCCGAATGTGGCTATAAAGATCGATATGGCTAAGGCTTATGATCGAGTACAATGGCCTTTTCTGATCAAGGTCCTCAAGCACATGGGTTTCCCGGAAGCATGGGTGACGATCGTCGAAAAGTGTATTGGAACAAGCTGGTTCTCGATCCTCATTAATGGTGCGCCGGCGGGTTTCTTTAAGTCTACCCGTGGGCTCAGGCAAGGAGATCCCATATCCCCAGCCCTCTTCGTGCTAGCTGCGGACTATCTCTCGAGATCACTTGACAATCTTATCCTTGGTTGCAAAGAGATGACGTTCAAAGCCACCCGAGGCAGCTTGGAGATCAGCCACCTCGCCTATGCCGACGATGTCATCATCTTTACACAAGCAGCCGCAACACCTCTTAGGAGACTACGCGCATGCCTGGACCACTATGCCGCGGTTTCCGGACAACAAATCAATCTTGGAAAGAGTAACTTCTACATTGCGGAGGCCAATGAAAGTTGGGCAAATTCAATCCAAAGTGAAGGAGGCTTCTCTAGAGGTACATTCCCTTTTCTATACCTTGGGGTACCTATTTATAGAGGGGTGAAGCGTACGAATATGTTCTTGTTCCTATGGGAGAAAGTCTCGGTGAGAATCTCCGGGTGGGCCCATAGGCACCTCTCCTTTGGAGGGAGACTCACACTGATCAAAAGCACGTTGGAAGCGATCCCACTTCATATCTTCCAAGCAATTGAACCAACGGGAGGTGCCCTCAAGCAACTAGACCAACAGCTGGCTCGGTTCTTCTGGGGATCGAGCAATGAGAAGAAAAACACACGTTGGATTGGTTGGGACCAGGTTTGTCTACCCACGGCCGAAGGAGGATTGGGAATCCGGAAGGTTAAAGAGGTGCTCCGGGCATTCAACATCAAGCTATTGTGGCGGTTCCGGGAACAAAACTCCCTTTGGGCAAAATATATGACGGCTAAGTATTGCCACAAAGCGTCCCCACTCACGGCTAGAGCGAAGGGTGGAAGTAGCCCTACATGGAAGAGGCTCCTGAGGGCTCGAATACTTGCTCACCCACACATGCGCTGGGTGGTGGGAGAAGGAAATGTATCTTTTTGGGATGACTTATGGCTTGGAGATGCTCCTTTGAGGGAACTTAGTATGGACGATAGGGGTGGACCTCTTGTGCGCGTCGCGGATTTCATTATGGAAGGGAAGTGGAACGAGGCCAAATTGAGGCTGATTCAAGCGCATGCCGGCTTGACACCTCAAGTGGTGCGAAAGATCCTTGACACACCTATCATTCCGGATGGACCGGATGTCCTGAGATGGAGACTATCTCGTAATGGGGAGTTCTCACTCGTCACAACATGAGAAACTACTCGAACCCACAGACCTACCATCCAAGGCCTTGATGACATTTGGAAAGCGGGCCTTACATCCTCTATGGCCATCTTCATTTGGAGACTCCTATCTAACCGAATCCCGGTGGACACTAAGCTCCAGTGGAGGAAAATGGAGATGGCATCTAAATGCCAATGCTGTCCACATCGGCCGGGCATTGAATCCCTGCAGCACCTATTCATCCAAGGGAGTGGAGCTTCCGCCGTTTGGAGGAAATTTGACTCATGGTTCGGGGGTTCTTCACCTCCTCTCCGGATAAATGACACCATCCCTGATAGGCTTAAAGTTTGGGCGCAAAGAGTTCGGCAGCCAGGCAGGAAGCACCTCGGCAGGGCTATGCCGTACATCATCCTTTGGTTCCTTTGGGCGGAACGCAATAGGAGTCGCCATCAATCGGTAAGGTTTAAGCCATTTAACGTTGTTTGGCAGGTGCAAACGTTCATTAGAAATGGCATGACAAATGGGACTTACAAACCGAAGCACTGGAAGGGAGGTCTCCTTAAAGTCAATATTCCGAATCAGGCTGAGCCACGGAGGTCTAGGCCGCATGCGATGGCCATCAAGTGGAACCCACCAGAACAATCATGGATCAAACTCAATAAGGATGGTGCGTACTGTGAGGATACGGACAAAGCCGGAGGAGGAGGGATCGTGAGAGATCATAGGGGACACATGTTGGCAGCCTTTGCGACCCCACTCGAGGCACACTTGGCCCTTGAGGCAGAGCTACTTGCCATTCAAGTAGGGCTGAACCTGGCCATGGAATTCGGGTGACCAATCTGGGTGGAATCGGATGCACAACAAGCAATCAAGCTGATTAATGACTCATGCTGGGGGTCGGCCCACCTCTGCCAAGTGACCTCGCGGATCAAACTCCTCAAGCGCCAACAGGACATGCGCTTTACCTTCATCCATCGGGAAGGTAATAGCGCGGGAGATCTCTTTGCTAAAATTGATATGGAGAGGATTGATTTTTGCAGAATGGGAGCCGGATCAGCACCAAGACACCTCGCAGCAATCGTGCGGATGGATGAAATCGGAACCCCAAACATCAGGGTTCAAAATGAGGAGGAAGAATGGGGATGACTGGCGGTCGAGAGGATTGTAGTTTGTTTGGTTTGGGCTATTTGTATTTTGCTTTTGGAAGGGAGTATGATGAGGTCCGGACCTGTTGTCACGAACCGCATACTACTCCTGCCTTAGATTTCGGGACACCACTTCTGGGTGTAGCCATGCATTGTACTACTCTCCTTGTGAAATATAGGGATGAGGGACCCACGAACCCTCCACCGTGAAGGTGTTTGAATAAAAAAAAAAGACCACTTTGCATGGGGAAGAAGGTGTTGCTCCAAATGGGGAAAATGACAATTTGTACTCACAAGCAATACCATGTGCTACTTACCTCCACCTTGAGGCTGATGCATACATGGAAGACCGTGCCCCCGTGGCACAGCCGCCGGAGCCGTCACCGGAAACGCTGGCACCACCGGCGAATGTGTGGAAGGCGGCAATGAATCATTCCAACCGCTGGGGGACCGGGCCGTGGAGGGGTTCATCGGCCCCAAATCGAAAGTCCAAGCCAATCCCCTTGGACGACGGCAAGACCAAGCCTTTGGATACAGCAGGCTCTTTTGAAGGTACGCCATCGCTCTCCTTTTCTGATTTTGAAACGGATTTTTTCTCGGAGAAGCTAGGGCTAGCTATTGTCGGGAAGTTCTCCCATTCACTCCCGTCCACAACCCAAATTCAAAAAAATCTTAGTGGCATGGGGCTAGTTGGTGCATTCACATGGAAATACTTGAATGCTAAGCATATTTTACTCCAATTTCAAGAGGTGGCCGATTATGCTAAGGTGCTAAATGGCCCTAATGGGAGTCCGAATTGGTATGTTGATTGCCATCCGATGAGGGTGTTCAAGTGGGCGCCGGATTTTGACACGTTCTTTGAGTCGCCAATTGTTGCCGTGTGGTGTAACATATTAGGTATACCGGCCTATCTCTATGAGGAATCGACCCTCTTGGCAATCGGTAAGCTCCTTGGCAAGCCACTACAAGCCGATCATGCCACAATTCATCAAAGCCGACTCTCCTTCGCAAGGATTTGCGTAGAGATTGACATCACTACTCCCCCGACGGAAGAGATCATCCTTAATATCTGAGGCAAAGACTCGAGGTACAAAGTGGCATGGGACCGTATTCCATTGTTTTGTGATAATTGTAAACATGTTGGGCATGAGAAAGAGGATTGCCATGCAACGGGAAGGAAGTCTCGGGGTAGAGACAAGGGTCGCCGAGCATCATACAAGGAGAACCTTTCAAGCCATGCCGCCAAGATCATCCACCGTGAGTGGCGCCCAAAGGCGAATGGCACTCCATCGTCCATTGGACAGTTGGAGAAGTCCAAAGATTGTAACAACCACGCGGAGTACATTGAGGGTACATTGGGTGCGGGATCGTCGAAGTCAAGAGTGGCTAGTAGGAGTCACCTAAATGTGGATGAGGATGGCTTCCAATTGGTGTCGAGGAGGAGGAAAGGAAAAGTGCATGAGGGCGATATGCACACCAAGGCTCCAAACGTGGATGATTGGCATTTGAAGGAGAATATTGCTACGGTGACATTTGGGAGTGTCCCATCGGGTGCGAATGACGCGAGCTTTAGCTCCATGAGTGTCGCATGTGGGCGCCCCAACCGGGAGATAGAGGGCCACATCGAGGACCTTGATCCAGGAGGGCATGTACCTAGCGGAGGTATCCCTATTGCGGGCCTTAGCTAGGTGATGGACAGAAGTGTTGGGGATACAAAGGTTGTATCAAATGGTTATTGGATTTTGAGAGTATATAGATGACCACCTCTAGTTGTTAGGGAGGCCCTCGTTGTACTCTAATTTGTCATGCCTTGGCGAGTCGTCACTTTTGGGCGACTCGGTGTATGTTTGTTTGTAACCAATGGTTTTGGTAATGCACAGGTGTGGGTCCGCCTCAACCCTCCGCCCTTTGGGATGTGTTTGATTAAAAAAAAAACTCACAAGACAAAGTCTATTTTCGTATTTGATCAATGGTGTGTTCAAATGACATGCTTACAAGCCTATTTATAAGCTAGAATGGACTCTTGAAAGTCTCACATCATTAGTACAACTTAAGACACTTAAAATGACTCATAATAAAAGAAAAGTAACTCCTAAACCTTTGGTGTAACTCTAGGACATCCAAAGTCACTTATTTAACATACAATGTAACTAAAAAAGACCCTTCATTTTGACTACTCCAACTTGGACGAAAATGCATCATGTATCATCAATTTGGGCCTCCAAAATGTGATATGTAGTGCCTCCAAACTTCATGCCTTGGGCTGCCCACTAACTTGAATAATATTCACCACTTGGCCCAATGTAGAATGGTCTTGGAATTGGGCTTTTATTTCAGCAACTAAAAGCAACATGGACTCCTTTATCTTCTTAGCTCTAGCTCTTGTAATTGGCCCACTTTGAAAGATCAATGGATCCATCTTCTTGTCCTTATAGATCAGCTTGGGTGTGTCACCAAAGCCCTCGTGCCGGACCCACATGTTTTAGAACCGAAAAGCTCCGCCCCCCTCATGGTTGTTCCTCATTTTGCACCTGACAAGGACCGGCCAATGGTCCGAGGCAACCCGGGGGAGGTTGGTTACCCGTTTCAAAGAGTCGGGTCTACGGCTCACTCACCAACACCCTATCCAGCCTTTCCCAGCCATTCTTGTGTAGTCCGAGCCATCAAAGCCTGGATCAAGTAATCTACAATCCTCAATGGCTTCAGCAAAGTCAATCATCTCCGCCTACCGGTTTGTGTCACTACCCGCCCTGTCACGTATGGAGAGGATGGTGTTGAAGTCCCCACCAATGATCCACGGTGTCCCTTCGGTGGCTTGTCCTCAAAATTAGCCCCCTCTTCCATAAAGATCCATATCTTCTCGTTGGAGTTCGAGCCCTTGAAGACCAGCCCCAAGGCTTTTGAGAATTTCTCCGGATTTGGAGTCGTGAGCGGCTCCATTATTGCAAGAAAATTTATATTGTGAGATTTGATTAATCTTTTTAGGACGTTTTGGGTCGGTGCATTCGCGATCCCCCTAACGTTCCAAAACAAGAGATTAAATGACATGATTAACAAGAGGAGTTCGTACCCGGTGGGTGTGAAGACCGTCCTTGAAATTCAATGATTTGGAGATTACTTCCTTCTTGGCATGACTCAGCTTCCATGAGGTTGGGATTAGCCCCATCATCTTCGTTGTTGGTGGGCATGTCCGCTTCCCATTCCTCGTGTTCTCCAACATCATTCTCCACAAAGTTTTCATGGGCCATGAGGGAGAAGTATCGGTTGGTACTCATGTGGTTTTTCACCTCTTGTGCTTCGGTCTTCTTAAGATCGAAGTGGAGGAACGAGCCTCTCGGTCTCCCATGGCCAGCCGTGGACGTGCATGCTTTGCGCCTTTCGGAGGGCACTCCTTTCATCGTACTTCCGCGTCCACCTCCAAAAGATGGGGATCTAGTGATCGGGTCTCTAGGTTGATTAGGGCGTTGTCGCCCGCTTTGGTCTTCCTCGTTGTGGTAGGGGACCATGTCTATGTCGTGTTCACTCTGCACTCCTCCCGTGATATCCGGGCCCAGCCACTCCGTTCCATTGTTTTCTTTTGTCTTCGAGTTCATTCGTAGTTGGCCTTCCTTTGTTTTATTCTTCCCTTGTTGTTTCCATTCCGTGTTGTGATCATTATGCTTCGACTCATCATTAGTTCTCTTGGCTCCATGCTCTCCATGTTGCGGCTGTTTCGGTGGGACTATGTTGTAGTTCCACTTTTGAGGGCGTTCCACTTTCCCTGCCGCATAACAATCCTCACTCTTGTGGCCCACGTGCCTACACTCCCGGCAATAAGATGGGATTTTATCCCATTTCACTTGTTGTACCACTTCACGGCCACAAATATCCAAGATGATCTCGTCGGGAGGTGGTTTTGTGATGTCAATCTCAATGCAAATCCGAGCAAAAGAGAGTCTTGACTTGTTGGCCGTCGCTCAGTCTATTTGAAATGGCGTGCCTAGAAGCTGACCAATGGCAAAGAGGGCTGATTTGTCGAAGAGATGGATAGGAAGGCTAATTAGGTTGCACCATATTGCCGCTATTGGAGATTCACAATATGCATCGAATTCGGGTGACCATTTGAAGACTCTCATCGGGTGCCGATCGATAAACCACACCGGGGTGCCTTTTGGGCCGCTAAGGAGCCGAGCATAATCCGCGATGTCCTCGAATTGCACAAGTATGTGCTTAGGATTAATATATTTCCATGTAAAGCCCCGACAAAATTTAATGTTATCAAGAGCCTTTTGAATTTAATGCGAAACAGGTATAGAATGTGAGAACTTACCTACGATGGCATGTCCAAGATTTGTTGCTAGCTTTTGGATTTCTGCCCCGGTGAAGTAGATGGCCGGAACACCGTTGGACGTGGTTGCGTATCCAATATTTTGGATGTTCTCTGGGTCAAAGACTTGCGGCCCATCTAGCTTCGGTGCATCAGGGACCATATCAGCGATGGACTTAGGCTTGTTAGCATTTCTCTCGGCATCCTCATTACCTCACCTTGGGTGAATGTTTATCGGGTTGTTTTGAATGCCATTCGTAGCCTTGGTCTGGTTTCCGTGGTTGACCTCGCATTGTGGACCACCAAGCGGGTCTCCTTCGTCCATTGGTATGCCGGGGCTTTCTGGCCCATCCATCGCTACTTCGGGCCTCTAGGAGCAATTCGGATCCTTGCTCAAGCCCTCGAGTGCAACTATGTTTCGGGGGGAGTTGTCCCTCGGCTTAATCTTCAGCCAGTTAAGGGTCGCGCCATCATGCATCGTGCCGGACTCGAACGTGGCTCGTATTTTCCGAGTCCTACCCCTTTCAAGGGGTGGGAAGTCTTCTAGGGACGGGCCATTCGCTACCCAAGGCATGATTAGGATAGTTCCGTCGCACTCCGTAAGCGTATAGAGGTTCCCACGATGAGTCGAGCGTGCGTGCATCTTCCGGTAGGATGTCCGTGAGTAGGGGCTGTGCCGTCAATGAGTCGAGCCTCTCCGCCGAGTCCAAGGCGACAAGTTGTAAGACATCATCCAAATTTGGCTGCATTGATAGGGAGCTAGGTGGTACATCACGTGACTTCTCGGGTAGGTAAGGGACAAATGCACTTTCAAAAGGTTGTTTTGTTCCTATACCCAATTCGGGTAAGTTGACTCTCACGTCCACCAAGGATCTTTGAACTTCACGTGGCCCAGCCGTATCCGCTTGGGATGCGTATGAGTATTTGTCTTCATCCTCTTCAACGGTCTTCATGCCATCGCCGGAGTTTTGGTATGGAGCCTACATGGCTATCGTGCCATCCTCGTGGGCCATCTCGCACGTTTCCTCCCCCTCTCCGCATGGTAGGATTGCGGCATCATTCCCGGGGTGTTGTGCATTGTTGTGACGTTCGGGGCTAGCCGGAAAGATGGTCGTTTTGCAACGTGGGTTCTCACGGACGGGGCTATCATCATTGCCGAACAGAAGTGTTTTTCGTAGCTGTTTGTCCTCCGGGAGGGAGGATGGGACAAAAACGTTTCCGGCCATTCCCTTTGAAAGGCGGAGCCGGTGTGTTCTTGCGTATTTTGCACCGTGCCTTTGCAACCTTCACATTCATGGCCTTGGTCGGTAGTTTGGGGAGCTTATCGTCATTGGACCGGAATACCATTTGCTGGTCCGCGAGGTCTCGCGCTTCCTCAGCCCCCGGTTTGGGGTCCGGTTGGGGCTCCGGCATGGCCGGGAGGTAGAGCAGCGCCGGGAGCAAAATCGAGTTGGGGGACCGGAGCGAGGGGTGGGTATGGCCAAAGCACGCGAGGGACAGGTGGGCAAAGATGCCTCCGAGGGATATTCTTGCGGTGGTTCGGCCGAGGAGGTGGAAAGAGGTTGGGGGTATACACACCGGGGGGAGGAGGTGGGGTGGTGTGAGTGGTGGAGGGCGTCGGGAAGTTGCCGGCGAGGAATAAGGCCACGAAACCGTAGAGAGAATTCTAGAGAGAGACAATTTTTTTTTATTTGGTTGATCCCAAATTCACTCCAATTTTCTGTTGTTTTTAAGTGTTTCCCATCGTGAACTTCGCATGACCCAGTAGTTGGTTTAGCTATATCGGGAAATTCTCAACATGACCCAGTAGTTGCAAGTGTTTTAGTTTCTCTAGTTAAATTCAAATTTCGAGTCATGTATGTGTCCGCATGTTCCCCGTTCCCTAGGTCTAGCAGATAGAATAGTTTCTTTCAAATTCCGCTAAGCCCAGAAGATTAAGACTTAACCCACTCGTTGGCAGCAGCCAAACCCTTTCAAAATATCCAAAACATACCCGTAACTCATTCATATCTGTGGGATCGATCCTTACTTCCATATACTAGCCAATAGTATTGTGGGTTAAGGTTTGGATAGTAACTTGTTTATCTGTAGTGTGCGTGAAAATCGGTCTGCAAGCTATTCACTATCAAATGGCGCCGTTGCCGAGGATGGATGGTGTTATTTGTTGTGTTTAAGATGTTTTGGTGTATATAGTTTTCATTCATTTTGTTTCATATTTTTTTCGTTTCTTTACAGTTTATGAGCAGAGGCTAAGGTACGGGTACTGGAACGATACGCTCAACTGGAGGGACACCCAATCTAACTGGCGGATCAGGGAGACAACAACCCCTGTCACCACTAGATCAGGGTTAACGACAGGAAGTGAGGAGGACGTCGCCTCACCAGTCAAGCGTGAAGCAAATTACCTCTGGAGTTAGAAGAAGAGAAGCCGGATATCATTGCCGACATAATTGAAAATGATCCGGAGATAGGATCGGTGAATGCTCACCATAACGGCGAGCCATCCCAAGCCATAGTGATCACGCCTGCGCAGCTGGCGATTGATATCAAAAGAAATGTACTAGCTATGATGCCCCACTTCTATGGGCGGAGAATAGAGTGCCCGTATGAGTTCATGCATGAGTTTTGCAATCTCTGCGGAATATATAAGAGACCTCCCTGGTCAAGTGAGGAGGACTACAGGCTACGCGCTCTACCTTTTGCTCTCAAGGGTGAAGCAAACACTTGGTTGTTTCCGATCGGTGTTCCCAGACTATTTCTTTCCTGCAATCAATACCAATGCGATCAAGAAGGAGATCCAAGGGGCTAAACAGGAGTATGATGAGATCCTCAGTCAGTACTGGTCGCATTTGAAGGGGTTGTTGGATTCATGCCCGAACAATCGCATGGCTGAGGCGGAAATTTACAACAATTTCTACGAGGGGATGACTCCAGAATGCAAAGATCTTAAGAATTCATCTAGTGGGGGAGATTTCTCTAGGAAGCGCGTGAGTGAAGCCAAGCAAATCCTTGGGAAACTTATTGATGCTAAGATGGCATATGACACCACAGTGATGGTGCAAGATGAGGATAAGATGGAGGCCCGGATGGACAAGCTGGAGGAAGCGATCCTGACTGCGCTAGAGAAGAATAATCAACCTGCCCCATCGGAGATGGTGAAAACAGCACCCAGTCCAGAGGAAGGGTATCAGTATTATCGTTCGCCAGGGGAGACAGAGTACCAAGGTCAAGTGAATGCAGTTGGTAGGTGGAATCAAAATGGCAACTCGAATCCAAGGAAGTAGAGGGATGCTCCGTGGAGAGATCATCCAAATTTCAGTTGGACAGACAACAACCAAAATCCACCAAATCAGCCGCAGAATGTGAATCTCTCGAACCCGTCGGAGGGGCAATCCAACTGGTCTGGTAGAAATCAGGAAGGATAGAACTCTCAATCTAACTGGTCTGGGAGAAATCAAGAAGGACAGAATTTCCAGCCTAACTGGTCCAGCAGAAGTCAGGAGGGACGGAACAGCTGGGGTAATATAAATCAAGGCAATCAGTCTAACTGGGCCAGCAGAAACCAGAATCAACCAGCAAGTTCTTATGTTCCACCACACCAACGGGGTTACGAGGGGAATAACTCAAACCCTCTGCCCAATTATCAAGGGAACGAAGGACCGAATACCCACTACAACTCTAACCAAGGGCAGCAAGGGAACTTTCACTCCTACCAGGGGCCAGGATCTAACCATTACCAGTCGAACTCAAGTCTGCCATACCCTAAACAGTCAAAGCACATAGATGACATGGTTGGAGATTTGCTCAGTACACAGCAGCATCTCCAGAGTAACATGCAGTTGAATAATGATGTGGTACACAAGCTGCAGGACGCCCAACAAGAGCAGAAAACGGCAATGGACATGCTTGCTAAACAGCTATCTCAAATAGCTACCTCTCTAAGTGAGATGTGGAGTAATGAAGGAAGGATCCCGGCTACAGTTAAGCCACCAGACTGGGCGAATATCAGTCAAATCACCTTGAGACCGAGAACGGAGTACAAAGGTCCTACGAGGGAGATCGAGGATGATGTACCAACTGTAGAAATTGAGGAAAGAGAGGACCTGACCCAGAAGAATATTGATCCTAGAACAGGGGATGGCATCCAGACTGATGAATTGAGTCCGAATCTTGGAGTGGAAAGTGGAGGAACAAGGCAGGAATATGGAGAATCTTCCAACGAAGTTCCCGGCAGTGCAGGCAAGCCAACAAAACCATTTCCCTAAAGGAGAGAAGTCAAGAAAAAGAAGGATTATCTCTCAAAACCCTTCGCCAAACCCTAGCAGCAGCCATGGCAACGAGGCAGGAATAGCTCGTCCTCCGCGGGACAATGTGCGGCCACACCGACTGGGTGACAGCCATCGCCGCCCCAATCGATAACTCCGACACCAACGTCACCTCCTCCCGCAACAAATCCCTAATCCTCTAGACCCTCACCAAGGACGACTCCTCCTTCGGCGTCGCCACCCGCCGCTTCACCGGCCACTCTCACTTCGTCCAGGACGCCGTCCTCTCCTCCGACGGCCAATTCGCCCTCTCCGCCTCCTGGGTCCTCCAGACCGGCGAAACCGCCCGCAGCTTCGTCGGCCACGCCAAGGACGTCCTCTCCGTCGCCTTCTCCTCCGACAACCGCCAGATCATCTCCGCCTCGCACGACCGGACGATCAAGCTCTAGAACACGCTCGGGGAGTGCAAGTACACGATCCAAGAGGGCGAATCGCACTCCGATTGGGTCTCCTGCGTCCGATTCTCCCCCGACAACAGCCAGCCCACCGTCGTCTCGGGGTCGTGGGATAAGTATGCCAAGGTCTGGAATTTGACCGATTGCAAGCTCCGCGCCACACTGACTGGACACACTGGTTATGTTAACACGGTGGTGGTGTCGCCGGATGGATCTCTGTGCGCGAGTGGGGGAAAAGATGGTGTGATTTTGCTTTGGGATCTGTCGGAGGGGAAGATGCTATACTCGTTGGAGGCTGGCTCGATTGTTAATGCTCTGACGTTTAGCCCTAATAGGTATTGGCTGTGTGCTGCGACCGAATCGGTTATCAAAATTTGGGATTTGGAGAGCAAGAGTGTTGTTGCGGATCTGAAGGTGGATTTGAAGCATGAGAGTGAACTGGCCAGAGATGATGTTGGGCAACCATGCAAAAATAAGGTCATATACTGCACCAGTCTTGGCTGGAAAGCTGATGGAAGTACCCTTTTCAGTGGTTACACCGATGGCATCATCCGAGTTTGGGGTATCGGCGGCCGATACTAGGAATGAGATACTCATAATTGTGTGGAAATATTTTTACTATGTTTTTTAATCATTTGGGATTTTGCCAAGTCTAGTTTCATATACACATAATTATGTCTGGATTTTTTTCTATGTCTACTCATGTATGAGTTTTTATAATATGTGCTCTGAAAGATTCCAAAAAAAAAGAAAAAGAAGGATGATTCTGTGGATTTTATGGAAATTTTCGGCAAGCTGGAGATCAACTTACCATTCCTACAAGATCTAAAACTGCCTCCTTTCAGTAAGTTCATCAAGGAAATTCTTGCTGGGAAGACCAAATCAGACGGAAAGATAGTGATTGGGGAGAACGTTTCAGCGGTGATATAGAAGAGAAGGCTACCGTAAAAAAGGACCAACCCAGGTATGTTTACCCTGCCTATTTCAATTGGAGACGTGAAAGTTGAGCATGCAATGTGTGACCTAGGTGAGTCTATCAATGTGCTACCCCTTTCAATTTATAAGAAACTGGTGGAAGTAAGGTTGGTTGACACTAAAGTAGTTATCCAGTTGGATGATAGATCATGTATAAGTCCAGAAGGGGTGTTAGAGAACGTGATAGTCAAAGTGCATGATTTTTTTATACCCTACTGACTTTCATGTAATTCGCATGAGTGAGAATGAATCCGCCGAGTCTAGTGGAGTGCTTTTGTGTAGACCGTTCCTAAGAACAACTAAAACTATAATTGATGTGTTTGATGGAACCATTTGTCTACACTATCATAGAGAGAAATTTACTTTTAATATTGATGAAGCTATTTAGAAACCCATGGATGTGGAGAACCCAGGAGCAGGAGGTCAGACTACTGGAAGTACTGGAGAGAAACAAGAAGGCTATAGGATGGACTTTGTCAGACCTAGTGGGGATCATCCCTGACTTATGTATGCACCCCATCCGTTTAGAAGAAGGCGCAAAGGCCCACCGCGATCCGCAGAGGAAATTGAATCTGAACATGCGGGAAGAAGTTCGAATGTAAGTTCTGAAGATACTATCCCTGGGAATTATCTACTCGATCCCAGATAGTGAGCGGGTGAGCTCGGTACACATGGTGCCTAGGAAATCCGGAATTCAAGTGGTCACGAATGAGAAGAATGAACTAGTGCCCATGAGGTTGGTCACGGCATGGCGGATGTGCTTCGATTACCAGAAGTTGAATACGGCCACCCGAAAGGATCACTTTCCTTTGCCCTTCATCGACCAGATGCTTGAGCGACCAGATCAACTTACCATTCCTACAAGATCGCTTCGTGGATGGTTATAGAGGATACTTTCAGATTTACGTAGACCTGGAGGATCAGGATAAAACTACTTTCGCCTATCCTTTAGGTTCTACGCTTACAAGAGAATGCCATTCGGACTATGCCACCCCCCCTGGCACAGTCTAAAGATGCATGATGAGCATTTTTTCTGATCTGTTGGAAGAATGCATTAAATCTTCATAGATGATTTCATAGTCTACGGAGATTCATTTGATTCTTGCTTACACCACCTGGATGCAGGGGCGGACACACGTAGAAACTAGGTAGGGCTGAAGCCCTTACACAATTTTTTTTTATATTTTCTACTTTCAAATTTTTTAAAATTTTAAAAAATTGTATTAAGCCCTTACCAAATAATGCCACTGAAGAACAAATTATCTTGGAATGAATAACTGTGAGGGGCTGAAATTAAAGAAGGAAAAAATAAGCATCTGCAGAAGAAAAGCGTAAAAATGGTGTTTGAAGAGTAAGGAAGATGGAAGTATATTCACAAATGAATTAAATAATTAATAGTATAAAGATAAAAGTCATATGGACCCCACTTTATATTCATTGACTAGTTTGTAGAGTAACTTTTTAAAAAGAGAATGTACACCTTTTCTTTAAAAGTGCTATCACCTTTTCATGGCTCCGTATGAAGCCTTGTATGGCAGGAAGTGTCAATCCCCACTTTATTGGGAAAACGCTCTCCCTTCTCTCTAACTTCTCTCTCTAGATTCTCCAACGCCGACGGTAACCTAGGACGCTTCCCCGCCGACGGGTCAGCCGAGGGAACGTGCGCGGTCTCTCGGCCAAGGCTCATTTTGCTTGGTCGGTGGTGATATGCGCTCGCACCCGCCTACATGGTGAAGGCCGGTGGTGAATTGCCGAGGGAGGGGGCCACGGCCGTTAGCCATGAATCGCAATCCCTCTCTTCGCCGGAATGGACCTTCTCAACGATGGATCGGCCAAAAACGAAGAGGATAGGAACTCCATACCCGGTTAAATAATGGCGAGCCCTCAAGCACGCCGGCTTTGAAACGGGTTCGAAGGTGAGTATGGCTAAGAAGATGATGGTTTTTGAAATGGCGGACAACCTTGTCGCCGAACGCCATGGTGAAGGGAGGAGGTCGCCGGAGGTTGAACAAGCTTGTGTTTGGGAGTTGTTGAACGCATTAGCTCAAATAGCTAAGGAGGGGAGCACGCCAACATGTGATTTGGAGGAACTCGATTGTGAGGAGGTGGCCGGAACTTCGCCGGCGCCGGCCAGCCGGAACGATGATGTACCATCCAAGGATATGGTGCTGGTCAACCATCAACAAGTGGAAGGTACAAGGGGCCATGTGAACCCTTGTCTTGATGTGGGGGTGACATGTGAGAAGTTGGATGCATGTGACTCACCAATGAGGGAAAGGACAAAGCTTACTTTGCATGGGGAAGGAAGTGTTGTCTCTTTTTTGGTAAGTGGCAATTTGAATTCAAATTCTACTCCATGTGCCACACACCCTCCTCCCCTACCAATCGGTCATGGTGAACACAAGGGGGACCGGCCTCCCGACGCCCGGCTGCCGGAAAACTATCCGGAAAACCTGGTGCCGCCGGCGGCAGCTTTGAAGGTGGCGAAAGTCCTCCACCCCCAAAAGGGGTCGGGGAGCGTGGGAGTAGAATCAGCCATGCACAAGCCCTTTAAGCCCGAGCCAATACCTTTGGATGACACCAAGATTAAAGCCGTGGGGAAGGCCGGATGCTTTGAAGGCACACCATCCCTTACCTTCTCCGACTCTGAAACGGACGACCTCTCGGAGAAGCTAGGGCTAGCCGTCGTTGGAAAGTTCTCACACTCGCTCCCATCTCCCTCCCAAATCCAAAAAAGCCTTGGAAGTTTGGGATTAGTGGGTTCTTTCACTTGGAAATACTTGAATGCGAAGCACATCTTAATTCAATTCCAAGCGATGGCCGACTACGCTAAGGTCTTAAATGGCCCCAATGGGAACCCCAATTGGTATGTTGATATCCACCCGATGAGGGTGTTCAAGTGGGCGCCGGACTTTGATACATTTTTTGAGTCGCCGGTTGTCACCGTTTGGTGCAACATCATGGGAATCCCGGCGCATCTCTTTGAGGAACCGGCTCTCATGGCAATCGGTAAACTACTGGGCAAGCCACTACAAGCCGATCATGTCACAATCCATCAAAGCCGGCTCTCCTTCGCAAGGATTTGCGTAGAGATTGACATCTCTACTCCCCCGACGGAAGAGATCATCCTTAATATCCGAGGCAAAGATTCAAGGTACAAAGTGGCATGGGACCGTATCTCATTGTTTTGTGCTAATTGTAAGCATGTTGGGCACGAGAAAGAGGATTGCCATGCAGTGGGAAGAAAGGCTCGGTGCAGAGACAAGGATCGCCGAGCATCATCCAAAAAGAACCACTCGAGCCATGCCACCAAGATCACCCGCCGTAAGTGGCGTCCAAAGGCCGATACTTGGGTCGGCACTCCATCGTCCATTGGACACTTGGAGAAGGCCAAAGATAGTAACAACCACGCGGAGAACATTGAGGGTACGGGATCGTCGAAGTCAAGAGTGGCTAGTAGGAGTCACCCAAGTGTGGATGAGGATGGCTTCCAATTGGTGTCGAGGAAGAGGAAGGGAAAGGTGCATGAGGGCGATATGCACACCAAGACCCCACACGTTGAGGATTGGCATTTGAAGGAGAATGTTGCTACGGTGACATTCGGGAGTGTTCCATCGGGTGCGAATGACTCTAGATTTAGCTCCATGAGTGTCGCATGTGGGCCCCCAACCGGGAGATAGAGGGCCTCATCAAGGACCTTGATCCAGGAGGGCATGTCCCTAGCGGAGGTATCCCGATTGCGGGCCTTCGCTAGGTGAATGGACAAGATTTTTGGGGATGCAGAGGCTGCATCAAATGGTAATTGGATTTTGAGAGTATTTAGATGACCATCCTAGTTGTTAGGGAGGCCCTCGTTGTACTCTAATTGTCATGTCTTGGCGAGTCGTCACTTTTGGGCGACTCGGTGTATGTTTGGCTGTAGCAAATGGTTCCGGGTAATGCACAGGTGTGGGTCCGCCTCAACCCTCCGCCCCTTAGGGTGTTTTAAATTAAAAAAAAAGTCCTATCACCTTTTCAAGTTGGCACACATTTTTTTGGTAAAATTTAAGTAAAATGGGTATAAAATTTAAAGTACATACGTCTTTAGAATTTTAAAAAATTAAAGCGAGAGAAACAGAAGAGTTTTTGAAGTTTACAGAGAGCGGCCGCAGCAATACAGAAACGGTGCAATTGTGTAAAGGAGAGTTTACACAAAATGTGAGTAGTGAGTGTATTAAAGTTATTAATTATTAATTTTATATTCTATCTCTTGTTTTTATAAGATTTTGATAGAATAGTTGCAAGCTAAAAAAGTTATAACAATGGTTAGTTGCAAGCTAATATTCGTGATTGTCGTATAGAATACAGTTTATGTTAGTGAGTGTTGATAGTATCTTATGGAGTTATGGATATTGTACTTCAATCATTATTTTTTGGCTTGACCGTAGAAGATGGAACCCTTCTTTAAAAAAAAGCATTGGGATGAAAACACATAGAATTCAATTGCTACCACTTTAGATGTAAAACCACAACTCTCACATGTTTTTTTATTAGATATATTTTGGACTACTTCGTATTAAATATATATGCATTTTTACAATTTTTGCAATTTTTATATTATATAATTATATTTGACTGTAAAAAAATATATAGTGAAGTCCAGCCCTTACCGTCAATTTTTTCTGCGTCCGCCCCTGCCTGGATGTAGTGTTGAGGAGGTGCCGCGAGAAGAATCTAGTTCTAAATTTTGAGAAGTGTCATTTCATAGTCCCCAAGGGCATTTTCCGGACATGTTGTGTCAGCAAACGGCATATAAGTCGATAAGGCTAAGGTGGAAGTAATCTCTAAGTTACCTTTTTCTACCAACCAGAAAAAAGTACGAGGTTTCCCAGGCCACGCTGGATTCTACCGAAGGTTCATCAAGGATTTTGCAAGGATAGCACAGCCGCTGACTCGCCTTCACCAGAACGACGTGGAATTTGTCTTCGATGAAACATGCAAGGAGGCTTTCAACTTCTCAAGGATAAGTTGGTATCCGCCCCGATCATTCATGCTCCTAACTGGAATCACCTCTTTGAGGTGATGTGCGACGCCAACAACTTCGCTGTTAGGGCGGTACTAGGCCAGAGGATTGAATGGAAGAGTTATGTGATTTTTTATGCTTCAAAAACACTCAACCATGCCCAGAGGAATCATGACAAGATAGAAAAAGAAATGCTAGCCGTCGTGAACTCATTTGAGAAATTCCGTCCTTATCTGCTAGGGTCGAGAGTGATTGTCTTCACAGATCACGCGGCAATCAAATATCTGTTGGCTAAGAAGGAGTCTAAGCCAAGATTGATTCGTTGGGTATTGTTACTTCAAGAGTTTGATTGGGAGGTCCGAGACAAGAAAGGTACTAAGAATAAGGTGGCTGATCACTTAAGCAGGATATTTCAAAGGGAAAATGAAGAAGCCATACCGGACACTGATACGCTCGGATTTTACAGGCCTTTATTTGGTTCGTTTTTAATGTCAAAATCACAATTCATGTCCATATTTTGCATATTTAATCTATTTTGGTATTTTGACGTGTTTTGTGAGAAATGTGCATAATTAAGCCTAAAAAGACAGCAAAAAAGTCGAAGTTGGAAATCTGGAGCATTCGAGACGCCCAGCGGTCCGCTGGAACCCATACAGCGGCCTCTGGGGCCCAACGAACGCTGAGCCAGTAACGGTCTGCTCCGGAAAAAGTTGTGCTGAAATGAAGAACACGCCCAATTACCGCTGGGGAGTGCACAACGACCGCTCCAAGAGTTTCCGAAGCTACGAGATTATTCATAGAGACCACTGCAACACAGTGTAGCGACCGCTATCCAGGAGGCAGATGCTACGGATAAACGTGTACAAACGGCTGCCCAAGGTGCAGCGGCCCGCTGCGAAAACACGGCGCACAAAATTGACCTACTTTCTCTCCAAGATTTATACCCCCTCGAATTTTCCTCTATATATACCCCCTCAAACCACTTCACTAAGGATTGCTATTTAATTCTAGAGCATAAATTTGAGAGTTCTTCATTGTGCAAGAGGTTGAAGAAGGAATCAAGAGAAGATCTATTCTTTTGGGATTTTAAACCAAGAGAGAGAGCTCTCCCTTCTCTCTAGAATTCGTCCACTCCCTCTCTCTCCCCTTTGAGGGAGGTGTAATGTGATTGTTGCATCCAACACATGGTGAAGTCCGGCGATAGGTCGTCAGAGGGGGGTGCCGCGGCCTTGGTCTACACGGCGCAGCCCCTCACCTTGCCGGAATGGAGTTTCCACTCAATTGCTCAGGCAAAATCGAAGAGGGTTGGCACGCCACACCCGGAGAAATCACGTCGTGCCCTCTTACGCACCGGGCTAGAAGTTAGTTCGGTGGTTAGTAGGGCGAAGAAGAAGATGGCCTTTGAAATGGCCGATTGTCTCTTAGCCAAACACCATGGAGAAGATAAGAGGTCGCCGGAAAATGAGCAAACCTTCATTGGGGAGATGTTGAACTCCTTAGCTCAAATGGCTAAGGATGGGAATGTGCTGACCCGCAAAAGGGAAGGGCGCGACCAAGAGGTGGTGGCCGGAACCATGCCTGCACCGGTTCGCCTGGATATTGGTGACACACGCAAGGAATTAGAGTTAGTCAACCATTCGGCCAATGCAAATACCATACTTCACGTGACTTGTGAGGGAGTGGTTGCATGTAAATTGCAAAATGAGGATAAGCCAAAGGTCACTTTGCATGGGCAAGACAATGTTGGCCCTTTTTTGGCAAATGCCAATTTGATTTCAAATTCAGCCACATGTGATATCCCTCCCTCTCTCGACAATGATGGATGCATGAGAGACCTCGCCCTCGATGTTCACCCGCCGGAGGCTTTTCCGGAAAAGATGTCGTCGCCGGCGAGAGCTTGGAAGGCGGCGAGGGCACTTTTCTCACATGGGGGACGGAGGCCGAGGAGGGAACAACAGCCACGCACAACCTCGGGAGGGCCAAGCCAATTCCGTTGGATGCCGACAAGACCAAACCGTTGGGGGCACCCGGTTGTTTCGAAGGCACACCCTCCCTCTTCTTTTTTTTTTTTCATACCCAAAGGGCGGAGGGTTGAGGCGGACCCACACCTGTGCATTACCAAAACCATTGGTTACAAACAAACATACACCGAGTCACCCAAAAGAGACGACTCGCCAAGGCATGACAAATTATAGTACAACGAGGGCCTCCCTAACAACTAGAGGTGGTCATCTATATACTCTCAAAATCCAATTACCATTTGATACAACCTTTGTATCCCCAACACTTCTGTCCATCACCTAGCTAAGGCCCGCAATAGGGATACCTCCGCTAGGTACATGCCCTCCTGGATCAAGGTCCTCGATGTGGCCCTCTATCTCCCGGTTGGGGCGCCCACATGCGACACTCATGGAGCTAAAGCTCGCGTCATTCGCACCCGATGGGACACTCCCAAATGTCACCGTAGCAACATTCTCCTTCAAACGCCAATCATCCACGTGTGGAGCCTTGGCGTGCATATCGCCCTCATGCACTTTTCCTTTCCTCCTCCTCGACACCAATTGGAAGCCATCCTCATCCACATTTGGGTGACTCCTACTAGCCACTCTTGACTTCGACGATCCCGCACCCAATGTACCCTCGATGTACTCCGCGTGATTGTTACAGTCTTTGGGCTTCACCAACTGTCCAATGGACGATGGAGTGCCATTCGCCTTTGGGCGCCACTCACGGTGGATGATCTTGGCAGCATGGCTTGAAAGGTTCTCCTTGTATGATGCTCGGCGACCCTTGTCTCTACCTCGAGACTTCCTTCCCGCTGCATGGCAATCCTCTTTCTCATGCCCAACATGTTTACAATTACAACAAAACAATGGAATACGGTCCCATGCCACTTTGTACCTCGAGTCTTTGCCTCGGATATTAAGGATGATCTCTTCCGTCGGGGGAGTAGAGATGTCAATCTCTACGCAAATCCTTGCGAAGGAGAGTCGGCTTTGATGAATTGTGGCATGATCGGCTTGTAGTGGCTTGCCAAGGAGCTTACCGATTGCCAAGAGGGCCGATTCCTCATAGAGATGAGCCGGTATACCTAATATGTTACACCACACGGCAACAATTGGCGACTCAAAGAACGTGTCAAAATCTGGTGCCCACTTGAACACCCTCATCGGATGGCAATCAACATACCAATTCGGACTCCCATTAGGGCCATTTAGCACCTTAGCATAATCGGCCACCTCTTGAAATTGGAGTAAAATATGCTTAGCATTCAAGTATTTCCATGTGAATGCTCCAACTAGCCCCATGCCACTAAGACTTTTTTGAATTTGGGTTGTGGACGGGAGTGAATGGGAGAACTTCCCGACAATAGCTAGCCCTAGCTTCTCCGAGAGAAAATCCGTTTCAAAATCGGAAAAGGAGAGCGATGGCGTACCTTCAAAAGAGCCGGCTATACCCAAAGGCTTGGTCTTGCCGTCGTCCAAGGGGATTGGCTCGGACTTTCGATTTGGGGCCGATGAACCCTCCACAGCCCCGGTCCCCCCGCGGCTGGAATGATTCGTTGCCGCCTTCCACACATTCACCGGCGGTGCCAGCGTTTCCGGCGAAGATTCGGGCGGTGCCAGCTTTTCCGGTGACGGCTCCGGCGGTTGTGCCATGGGGGCACGGTCTTCCATGCGTGCATCAGCCTCAAGGTGGTGGTAAGTAGCACATGGTATTGCTTGTGAGTACAAATTGTCATTTTCCCCATTTGGAGCAACACCTTCTTCCCCATGCAAAGTGGTCTTTGTCTCTACCTCTTTTTGCAAGTCACATGATTCCAACACATCACATGCCACCCAATCATCTAGCCTAGGACCCATGTGATGTATTGTACTTGCACCGGTTGGGTGGTGGTCCAGCTCACTCCGGCTCGCCGGCGCCGGCGAAATTCCGGCCACCTCCTCGGAGTTGAGCATTTCCATTGCAATCTTCTTCTTCTTCTTTTCTTCCATCTTTGCTGTCGACTTCTTCATCGGCTCAACTACCTCCCGCAAACCGGATTTGACTGGTGGGTCCACTAGGTCATCGTCCGAGATTCCGGCAGCAAAATACCGTTCATGGTCGAGATGGAGTAAGTGACCCGTAGCTGCTTCGAAGGGGCCCGGCCTCGCCATTTGAGCAAACGTTCTCATCGTATACCCATCGGAAGGCTGCTCTCCTTCCGGCGATGCCGTCTCCTTATCATTTTTCCGGCGAGTAGCTCCTCGGCCATTTCGAAGATCATTTTTTTCTTGATTCGACTAACCCCTGAAATAGTCTCAAGGCCTGTGCGTTTCAGCTCACGTCGGCCTCTCTCAGGGAAAGGAGTCCCGGCCCTCTTCGTCTTTGGCCGTGGGATGAAAGGGAGACTCCGTTCCGGCGAGCGGGGTGATTGGATCGTGTGAGATGAAACCGTAGCAGCCTCAACCGCCGGTTCTCCGCTGGCCTTCACCATAGTCGTGGCTGAAGATTACATTTCACCTCCCTCAAAGGGAAGGAAGGGAGAGTGGACGAAATCTAGAGAGAAGGGAGAGCTTCTCTCTCTTGACTTTTTTTTTTGTTTTAGGACGTTTTTTACACCCTCCCTCTTCTTTATCGATCTTGAAAGGAAATATCTTTCGGAGAAGCTAGGATTAGCCATTGTCGGAAAGTTCTCCCACTCACTCCCATCCACATTCCAAATCCAAAAAGGCTTGGGGGCTTGGGGATCGTCGGGTCATTTACTTGGAAATATTTGAACGGTAAGCGTATCTTACTCCAATTCCAAGAGATGGCCGATTATGCTAAGGTGCTAAGTGGACCTAGTGGAAACTCGACTTGGTTTATTGGTATTCACCCGATGAGGGTCTTCAAGTGGCGCCGGATTTTGACACTTTCTTCGAGTCGCCGATTGTCGCCGTATGGTGTAACATCATGGGTATTCTGGCTCACCTTTATGAGGAATCGGCCCTCATGGCGATAGGCAAGCTTCTTGGCAAGCCACTACAAGCCGACCATGCCACCATTAATCAAACCCGACTATCCTTTGCTCGGATATGCGTTGAGATTGACATCTCCACCCCCCTGATGGAGGAGATTATCCTCATTATCCTAGGAAAAGCATTAAGATACAAAGTGGCATCCCAACATTTTGTGCCAATTGTAAACATGTTGGGCACGTCATTGATGCATGTCATGCTTTGGGTAGGAAGGAGCGTGCTGGAGGCAAGGTTCACCGATCGCCAACAAAGGTGGCTCCTTCGATCCATGTCTCCAAGAACACACGCCGAGAGTGGCGCCCAAAGGCGGACTCACGGGCTGGTACCTCAACAAACATTGAGCATCCAATCAAGGATAAAGATGGTGCCAACCAAGAGAAGGACTAGGAAGGTACAAGGATTGTTGTTCCGTCGGCTCCAAGGGAGGTGAAGCGAATCCAATCAAATGTGGACGAAGATGGTTTCCAATTGGTGTCGAGGAAAAGGAAAGGCAAGGGACATGAGGGCAATGTGCACCTCAAAGCGCAACACATTGATACATGGCATTTGAAGGAGAATGTTGCTATGGTGACATTTGGGATTGAAAAACCGGGTGTGAACGAGTCGGGCATTGGCTCAATGAGTGTAGAATGTGGACCTCCTAACCGGGAGATGGAAGGCTTCATTGAGGACCTAGACCCAGGAGGGTGCGTCCCTTGTGGAGGCATCCCTATCGCGGGCCTTAATTAGGAGATGGACTAAGGTTTTTGATGATGCACAGGCTGCATCATAGTAATTGTAATAGGTTCTCTAAGAGTATATAGGTACCACTCTAGTTGTTAGAGAGGCCCTCGTTGTACTCTAATTGGTTGTGGCGAGTCGTTACTTTTGGGTGGCTCGGTGTTTTTGATTGTTGTTGCAATTGCCCGTGATAATGCACATGTGTGGGTCCGCCTTAACCCTCCACCCTCGTGGTGCTTTTGAATAAAAAAAAGAATCAAGAAAAGATCAAGGCTACAATGATTCAACCTTTGGGTTTTATTGCTTTAGTTCTTATGTTCACTTTGTTTTCCCTACAATCTATGTTTTTAGCTTATTCAATCATGTATAACTAAATTCATAGGATTCTAGGGATGTGTATGTAACGACTTTGGTTATACAATTCCGTTTTCTATTTAATATCCGTTTTGTTTTACTTCGTTTTTCCCAAAGTTGTGGGATAATGCTTCACGTTTGAGTGACACATTCGGTGATGAATTAATATAACTTGCTACATAATCATGAGAGGAGGTTGGCGAGTTAGGTCCACTTAGTAGACACTACAATTAGCTTCCCTTAAAACGACACTGTTAATTGAGAGTGAGGACTTTATAAGGGTCTTAGGAGCTTTCGATAATAAAACGCTCTCCCTTCTCTCTAACTTCTCTCTCTAAAATCGTCAACGTCGACGGTAACCTAGGTGGCTTCCCCGCCGACGGGTCAGCCGAGGGGAGGTGCACGGTCTCTCGGCCAAGGCTCACTTTCTCGGTCGGTGGTGATATGCGCTCGTACCCGCCTACATGGTGAAGGTCGGTGGTGAGTTGCCGATGGAGGAGGCCACGTCCGTGGCACATGCGTTGCAAACCCTCCCTACGCCGGAATGGACCTTCTCAACGATGGCTCGGCCAAAAAAAAGAGGATAGGTACCCCATACCCGGTGAAATCACGGCATGCCCTCAAGCGCGCCGGCCTTGAAACGGGTTCGGAGGTGAGTAGGGCTAAGAAGAAGATGGTTTTTTAAATGGCGGACAACCTTCTCGCCGAACTCCATGGTGAGGGGAAGGAGTCGCCGAAAAATAAGCAATCCCTTGTTGGGGAGATGTTGAACGCCTTAGCTCAAATGGCTAAGGAAGGGAGCACGCAAACGTGCGAAATGGATGGACCCGATTGCGAGGGGGTGGCCGGAATTTCGCCTTCACCGGCCAGCCGGGACCATGATGTACCATACAAGGAGATGGTGATGGTCAACCATCAGCACGTTGAAGGTACAAGGGACCACGTGACTCCTAGCCTTGGTGTGGGGGTGACAGAGGAGTCTTGGTGTGGGGGTGACATGTGAGGATGTGGATGCATGTGACTCTCAAATGAAGGAAAGGCCAAAGTCTACTTTGCATGGGGAAGGAAGTGTTGGCCCATTTGTGGTAATCGACAATTTGAATTCAAATTCAACTCCATGTGCCACACACCCTCCCCCCCTACCACTCGGCCATGATGAATGCAAGGGGGACCGACCTCCCGATGCACAGCAGCCGGAAAACTCGCCGGAAAAGCTGGTGCCGCTGGCAGGAGCTTAAAAGGCGGCGAAAGTACTCCTCCCACGTGGGGGGATGGGGAGCATGGAAGGAGCATCAGCCGTGCACAAACCCCATAAGGCCGAGCCAATCCCTTTGGTTGACATCAAGATCAAAGCCGTGGGGAAAGCCGGCTTTTTAGAAGGTACACCAACCCTTGCCTTCTCTGATTTAGAAACGGAATACCTCTCGGAGAAACTAGGGCTAGCCGTTGTTGGAAAGTTCTCCCACTCGCTCCCATCTTCCTCCCAAATTCAAAAAAGCCTTGGAGGTTTGGGGCTAGTGGGTTCTTTCACATGGAAATACTTGAACGCTAAGCACATCTTAATCCAATTCTAAGAGATGGCCGACTATGCTACGGTCTTAAATGGTCCCAATGGAAATCCCAATATGTATGTTGATATCCACCCGATGAGGGTGTTCAAGTGGGCGCCAGACTTTGATATATTCTTCGAGTCGCCGATTGTTGTCATTTGGTGTAACATCATGGGAATCCCGGCGCATCTTTTTGAGGAATCGGCTCTCATGGCAATCGGTAAACTCCTAGGCAAGCCACTACAAGAAAACCATGCCACAATCCACCAAAGTCGGTTCTCCTTCGCGAGGATTTGTGTAGAGATTGACATCTCTACTCCCTCGACGGAAGAGATCATCCTCAATATCCGAGGTAAAGACTAAAGGTACAAAGTGGCATGGGACCGTATCCCCTTGTTTTGTGCCAATTGTAAACATGTCGGGCATGTGAAAGAAGATTGTCATGCATCGGGTAGAAAGGCTCAGGGTGGAGGCAAGGATCGCCGAGCACCAACCAAGGAGAACTATTCGAGCCATGGTCCGAAGATCAACCGCCGTGAGTGGCGCCCAAAGGCGGATACTTGGTCCGGCACTTCATCGATCATTGGACACTCGGAGAAGGCTAAAGATTGTAGCAACCAAGCGAAGAACTTTGAGGGTACATCGGGTGCGGAACCGGTGAAGCCAAGAGAGGCTAGTAGGAGTCAACCAAGTGTGGACGAGGATGGGTTCCAATTGGTGTCGAGAAAGAGGAAGGGAATGGTACATGAGGGCGATAAGCACACCAAAGCTCCACACATCGATAATTGGCATTTGAAGGAGAATGTTGCTACGGTAACACTTGGGAGTGATAAACTGGGTACGAATGAGTCGAGCATTAGCTCAATGAGTGTAGCATGCAGACCCCCCAACCAGGAGATTGAGGGCTTCATCGAGGACCTTGACCCAGGAGAGTGTGTCCCTTGCGGAGATATCCCTATTGCGGGCCTTAATTAGGCGATGGACTAAGGTTTTGGGGATGCAAAGGCTGCATCAAAATTGTAATAGGCTTTTTGAGAGTATATAGATGACCACTCTAGTTGTTAGGGAGGCCCTCATTATACAATAACTGTCATGGCGAGTCGTCACTTTTGGGCGACTCGGTGAATGTTTGGTTGTTGCAAATGGCTTTTGGTAATGCACAGGTGTGGGTCCGCCTCAACACTCCACCCCAAGGAGAGTTTATAAAAAAAGGGTCTTAGGAGCTTTCGGGAGTTACGGATCTAGGATTGACAACCCTAGTGTTAGTAATCTACGCTTGTGCCGCATAGGCAAAACTTATGTTACTTGTTCTATCGAAGTAAAGACTGTGCTAGGGTATTGTAGTTGGAATTTGTATAACCATAACTGTGAACGCACATCCCTGGAATTCTCTTATCTCTCATATTTTACCTCATTAATTATTTGCAATTAGTTGTGTACTTGCTTTCAAACTATTTTTAGTTTTCAAAATTCCCAAAACTTTCAGTTTTCCAAATAGTGACAGAAGCTTATTAGAAGGTAGCCAATTGGATTGTAATGGTTTGCTTGCTGGCCAAGTAACCCATATATAGTGTTAACCTCTAAATGAACTACCATTAGACAACAATGATTATTATGCTCTATTGACAAAAATGATCTTGTTTTCGTTGCAATTACATTATAAATATCACACAATGCATGTGTGTGGGCAGTTACAATTCAAAAGGTTGGGTTGTTAGTCAAGTAAATCAATATATAAAAGTTATGCTTCAAACAAGCTTTTAAGGCATGATAATTACTATTATGTTATATCGACTAAAATGATCCTATCTTGATGCTATTACCAAACAGAGATCACGGCCATAAGCTCTCCCTCTCTCTAAAACTCTTCCCTATTGTATCACGTCTTGCTTCCCACCGCCGGCCACCATTCACCCCTTCAGCCGGCCTTGGTCAGAGCTCACCTCTCCCCTTTCAACCCCCGAAGGCAAGCCCTCTCGGCCGACCCTTCCTTCGCGACCCCGACCTTTACACCCCCTCCGACGGTTTTCTCTCCCCTCTTACTTCTCTTTCCCACTTTCCGCCACACCCCTCGATAGGGGAACCACCTCGTCCGCTTCCTACATTGCTAGCGACTAGACCACCTTGTTCCCCATCGGCCATGCCGGATCCCCCTCCGCTAGTCCCGCCGGACCCCGAGGAAGCGCGAGACATCCCGAACCTTCAAATGGTTTTTCGTTCGAGTGAGGATACACCCTCAACAAAGCCGACCAAGTCCGTGAAGGTCAAGACCTCAAAGTCCCACCTCAAGATCCGAAAGAATACCCCGGCGCCACCTTCCAAAGGGAATGGGCGGAAGCGGTTCGTCCCATCCCCACTCCCGGAGGACAAGCAACTCCGTAAGAAGCTCACATTTGGAGGTGACGGTAGTTCCTCGTTCGAAGAGCTGAAATGTAAAGGAGCAATCTTTCCGGCAAACACAAATCTCGAAGGGGATGGGCTCTCCATGGTTCCTAGCACCGTCAACCAGGAGAACTTGGTGAGCGTTGAAGAGGAGTCCAATGAGGCCAACACGGAGCCGAATGAAGCCACCGCCGAGCCTATTCCACGGTCGCAGGCAGTTCCCGGAGTTGTCGACGGCGCCAGAGATGCTGAGTCGGTCGACGGCCTCATGCTGTACCGTCCACAACCCAATGAGGGTACCAATGGTGAGGCTCCTAGCGTCTTGGGAGATGGAAAAGCGGTTTTGCCCGAAATAGAAATGGAGACAAATTGCCTTTTGGAAAGGCACTTGATTCCCTCCCTCCCACAAGCATCACGTGCTGCCCCAACCGTTCCTTCCCCAATGGATCTTGCTGACCCATGTGAACTACAAGGTGCATATTCTTCAGTGAAGGTCAACCTTCCCGAAATTGCTAATGGAACAAAAATGCCTTTGGAAAGTGCCTTTGTCCCCTACTCCTCCAGATCTTCACGTGAAACATCTCACACTCCCCCACCAATGCAGCCAAAAATGAGTTATCTCTTGCAAGTTGTCAATGTGGACTCGGCGGAAAGAATAGATACATGGGCGGCGCAACCTTTCCTCGTCGGGAACCCATCGGAAAACCAGAGGATGCCGACGACACCACCCCCTTGCTCTTGGCGACAAAGGAGTCTACCTTGCTCTTGCCCTCGGCGACTAATGGACTATCATTTTTTTTTTTAAAAACACCACGAGGGTGGAGGGTTAAGGCGGACCCACACCTGTGCATTACCAGAGTAAATTGCAACGAACAATCAAAACACCGAATCGCCCGAAAGTGACGATTCACAACAACCAATTAGAGTACAACGACGGCCTCCCTACCTACTAGAGTGGTCATCAATGTACTCTTAGCAATCATATTACAATTAACATGACGGTACCTTCCCATCACAAAATATACCTCCGTCCCTCATTTGAGACCCGCAATAGGGATACCCCCGTGATGGGTAATCCCTTCCGGATCAAGTTCCTCGATGAAGCCTTCCTTCTCCCGGTCGGGGAGCCCGCATGAGACACTCATTGAACAAGTGCTCGTCTTGCTCGCGCAAGGTTCATCTCGAACAAATGAAACCGTAGCCACATTGTCCTTTGAACGCCAATGATCAATGTGTGGAGCCTTGGAGTGCGTTCCTCCGTTACGAGCCTTTCCTTTCCATTTCCGTGACACCAATTGAAACCCATCTTCATCCACACTTGGTTGACTCCCAAAGGACTCTCTTGAACCCTACGGATTGGCCTCCATTTTGCCCTTCTTGATCTCCTCGTGGTTGTCTCTTTCGTTCTCCTTGCAAGTGTGATCAATGTTTGGGGGAGTGCCATCCGTAGTCGCCACCTTCGGGCGCCACTCTCGGCGGATGGTCTTGGGGACATGGCTAGGATTAAACACCTTTGTTGATGCTCGGTGGTCCTTGCCTCCAACTCGTCCCTTCCTTCCCAACGCATGACAATCATCGATGGCGTGCCCAACATGCTTACAATTCTCGCAAAACAATAGGATACGATCCCATGCTACTTTGTGTCTTGAATCTTTGCCTAGGATGTTTAGGATGATCTCTTCCGTCGGGGCCTTTGAGATATCAATCTCTACGCATAACCTAGCAAAAGAGAGTCGGGTTTGATTGATTGTGGCATGATCCGCTTGTAGCGGCTTGCCTAGGAGCTTGCCGATCGCCATGAGGGCAGATTCCTCAAAAAGGTGGGCTGGGATTCCCATGATATTACACCACACGGCGACGATCGGCGACTCGAAGAAAGGAAGACTTCCCCTCCCCCTTGAGAGAGGAAGAACTAGCAAAATCCGAGCGACTTTTGAGGCCGGTGTGCCGAACACCGTTTCGTATCCTACATGGCCGAGAGCTAAGCCGAGGGGCTCTATACCTCGAGACATGCCGACAACCACGGCGCCAACTGTGTTCACTTCTAGTTCTAATCGACCCGAGGTAGCGATGGAGGCGCCATGCGATACCAATGAACCAATGCTCGAAGGAGACCGGAGCGGGAAGTTTGTACAAGCATACCTCAAAATCCGGATTTTGAGGCCGGAGCGAGGAACGTCTACAAGCCAATCTCCATGGCCGACTTAGTCCGGGACATACCAAACCCCGACGGCCCACAAGTGTTTGTACCGGAAAACATCCAAAACATTGGGTATGCAACGGCATCCCGGCTATCTACTTCTCCGGTGCTGAAATCCAAAAGTTGGCGACAAGCATCAGACACGCCATAGTTGGTAAGTTCTCCCACTCAATTCCGGCATCCCATCAAATTCAAAAGGCGCTAGATAATATTAAATTTTGTCGGGGTTTCACTTGGAAATATATTAATGCGAAACATATTCTTGTGCAATTCGAGGATATGGTGGATTATGCGCGGCTCCTAAGTGGCCCTAAAGGCACGCCGGTATGGTTCATCGATCGTCATCCAATGAGTGTATTTAAATGGACGCCGAACTTTGATGCATATTGTGAATCCCCAATAGCGGCGATTTGGTGCAACCTAATTGGCCTCCCAATTCACCTCTTTGATCAATCGGCCCTTTTTGCCATTGGAAAGCTCCTCGGAACGCCTATACAAGTGGACCGTGCCACGACCAACAAGTCAAGACTCTCTTTCGCCCGCATTTGCGTTGAAATTGACTTCACCAAGCCGCCACCCGAGGAGATCATTTTGGATATTTGTGGGCGAGAAACGGTACAACAAGTGAAATGGGACAAGATCCCATCCTATTGTCGGGAATGCAAACATGTGGGCCACAAAAGTGACGTGTGCTATGCGGCGGGCAAGGTGTAACGGCCCCCCAAACGGAACTACAATGCCTCCCCACTGAAACAGCCGCAACATGGGGATCATGGTGTCGGAGAAGGAAGCAATGTGGTAAGGCATAATGGGAATAACTCGGAATGGAAACAACAAGGGAAAAACAAGGCAAAGGAAAGTCACCAACGAATGAACTCGAAGGCGAATGCGCACAACGGATCGATATGGTCGGGGCCGGACTTCATGGGAGATATGCAAAGTGAAGGTTGCAAGGATTTGGCCATCTACTTCGATGAGGTGAATCGAAGCGATTGACATCGCCCCAAACCAACTAGAGAACCGATCGCTAATCCCTCCTCTTTTGGAGGTGGCCGTGGGGGCTCACCGAAGGGAGCGACCATGGGATGGCGCATAGCGTCCTCGGCCTCCGTAAGCCTAGAGAGACCAAGAGGCTCGTTCCTCCCTTTTGATCTAGAACGGGCCGAATCACAAGGGTCGAAAAGCCACATGAGTACCAACCGGTATTTCTCCCTCATGGTTCGGGAAAATTTTGTGGAAAATGATCTTGAGGACATGGACGATCGGGAAGCGAATATATCTCCAAACGGAGATGATGGTGGAGACATCCCTACGCTTATGGAGGCCGAGGCATGTCAAGAAGGGAATGGACTCTTACAATGGCTTAATCGAAAAGCGAAGAGTGAGAAGCTCCTCCTTCTCTCTAAACACAACTCCCTATTGTCCCGCCTTGTAACATCGTTGCCAACCACCGCCGCCCTCTTCAACTCAAGGTCTTCACCCTCGCTTCCCTCCCCTCCACTCCGACCACAACCCACGGCCTTCTTTCAACCCTCACGACCCTAAATGCTGTCGGCCTCCACCTTTGTGTCGGATCTTACACCGTCACCTCCGCTTCCCCCCGACCACGCTGGTGACTTGGCACACGCTCGGCCATGCCAGACCATCAGCCGGACACGTCGCCGGGGCCCGAGGAACCTCGCACCATCTCAGACCAGCGCATGGTCCTTCGGTCAGCCGAGGACCCCATCCCTAATCCTCCGAGCAAGAAGATGAAGCAAAAAGCCACAAAACTCAAAATGAGGAAAAGTACGCCGGCTCCTCCACCTAAAGGAAATGGTCGGAAAAGGTTTGTTCTTTCACCCCTTCCGGAGGACAAACAACCTTGGAAGAGGCTCGAGTTCGGGTCGGAATACTCGTCCCCACCCTGGAGCCCTAAGTGCAAAGGGACCATCTTTCCGGCGAGCTCGCCGAGTGATCAAGGGGACAACGGCCGGCGGGATGAAGTAGAAAGTGCTTCGGGCACCAAGGAATGCCAATTGGCCATTGCCAATGCGGTCCTATCGACCATGGCCTCCAAAAATCAAAATTCTGACCAGGTCGCTGGTGCGGCCGCCGGCGACGACCATGCCGTCGAAGAGGAGGACGTGACCCCTCCGGATCATGACAAACCTAAAGTACATGCGGCAGCAAAAGCAAAAGACTCATTGGAAGTAGTGGAAGTCAACTTACCCGAATTGGAAGTGGGAACAAAAACTCTTTTCGAAAGTGGCTTGGCGCCTTGCCCACTTGGAATGTCACGTGATGTCCTAGCCGTTGGAGGGCTAATGCAGCCAAAAACTACCCATCTCCTACACCCTGCAGCCTTGGATTTGGCGGACAAGCTAGACACCATGACCGCCCAACCACTTCTCGACGCCGGCCAGCCGGAGGATGCGCACATGGCCGATGGGTCTCACTACTCTTCCCTTCCGGAGTCTGACCAAGCCTTGCTTGCACCTACGGGGCCTTTCATCCCCTCCTTTGAGGAGTTTCCCCCTCTAGCGAGAGGACGGACCTTAAACTTCGAGACACGTTCGAGGCTGGCGCGGCAAAGTCGACGGCTTTTGTGGCTTGGTCGAGGCCGGAACCGCCTGGCCTGGCACAGCGTGCGGAGGCGAATGTGAACCTGGCCGGAAGGGAAGCTCACAGGGGTGCGGCCACCAAGGTTGGGGCCGAGGGTCATACGGCCACCCCGACACCACCTACCAACCCGATGGTGGGCGAAGCTCCGACTAGTTCCGTCACGGCTATCCAGGACCAGCCGATGGCCATGAGTGACCTATCCCATGAGGCCGCGACACGAGGGCCGATGGTCGCTAGCCGAGAAGGAGGGGCTGAAGTTCCCTCGGGTACCTCTAGTAGGCCGAAATCGATGGCGGAGTTACTTAAGGGTTCTCCCGAACCCAATGGTCCTCAAGTCTTCGTGCCGAAACAGATCCAAAACATTGGTTTTACCTCCATGTCCAATGAAGTTCCGGCCATCTACTTCTCCGGGGCTGAAACACAAAAGCTTGCTGATAGCATGGGGCACGCCATCGTGGGTAAGTTTTCACATTCTATTCCTACGGGCCATCAAATTCAAAAAACTCTAGATAACATTAAATTCCGTTGTACAGATATCAAAATTGAGTTAGCGGATAAATTAGAGAGAGAAGCTCCTCATTCTCTCTAGATTTCGCCCACTCTTCCTCCCTCCCTTCGAGGGAGGTGAAATGTGATTGTTGCATCCGATACATGGTGAAGTCCGGTGGTGAGCTACCGGAGGGGGAGGCCGCGGCTTTGGTTCACACGATGCAACCCCTCTCTTCGCCGGAGTGGAAGTTCCCCTCGATTGCACGGCCCAAAACAAAAAGGGCTGGCACGCCCCACCCGGAGAAGGCTCGACAAGCCCTTAAACGAGCCGGTCTTGAATCTGGTTCGGAGGTTAGTCGGGCGAAGAAGAAGATGGTTTTTGATATGGTTGATGAACTCGCCGAAATCCATGGTGTAAGGGAGAAACCGGTGGTAAGCGAGCATGTCCCTATTGGGGAGATGTTGCTTTCTCTTACTCAAATGGCCAAAGAAGGGGGCGGCCCTACGACAATAGGATCGGCCGGAGCGTCGCCGGCGCCGGTGCCGGTTGGCCGGATTCTTGAAGCTCCAAGCTTGGAGTGTGATTTGGTCAACAAGATAGATGTTGCAAGTACATCCTCTCACGTGCAGCCTAGGGGTGAGGATGGGGTGACATGTGATGGTGTGGGTGCATGTGACTCACCAAAGGAGGAAAAGATAAGGGACACTTTACATGGGGAAGAAATTGTTGCTCCATTTGTGGATAATAACGTTTGGAATTCAAATGAAGCACCATGTGCCATCCATATCCATCTCGACAATGATGGAGGCAAATATGAACGTGGCCCCGGTGCTCGGCCACCGGAATCTCCACCGGAAAAGGTGGCGTCGCCGGCGAATGCTTGGAAGGAGGCTAAAGACCTCTTCTCACATGGGGGGACGGGGCCCATGGTGGGAGCTCCAACTCCACACACGACCCATAAGGCCGAGCCATTCCCACTTGACGCCGGCAAGGCCACACCTATGGGGGCGGCCGGAAGCGTCGAAGGTACCCCATATCTTTCCTTTACCGATCTTGAAATGGAACATCTCTCGAAGAAACTAGGACTAGCCATTGTGGGGAAGTTCTCCCACTCGCTCCCATCCTCATTCCAAATTCAAAAAAGTTTAGGGTGCATGGGGCTAGTTGGAGATTACAGTTGGAAATACTTGAATGCTAAGCACATACTACTCCAATTCCAAGAAGTGGCTGATTATGCCAAGGTGATAAACGGTCCGAATGGTAATCCGATTTGGTATTTAAATAATCATCCGATGACGGTGTTCAAGTGGGCGCCGGATTTTGATACTTTCTTCGAGTCGCCGATCGTCGCCGTGTGGTGTAATATCATGGGAATCCCAGCCCACCTTTTTGAGGAATCGACCCTCATGGCGATCGGCAAGCTCCTAGGCAAGCCGCTACAAGCGGATCATGCCACAATCAATCAAACCCGACTCTCTTTTGCTAGGTTATGCGTAGAGATTGATATCTCAAAGGCCCCGACGGAAGAGATCATCCTAAACATTCTAGGCAAAGATTCAAGACACAAAGTAGCATGGGATCGTATCCCATTGTTTTGCGAGAATTGTAAGCATGTTGGGCATGCCATCGATGATTGTCATGCGTTGGGAAGGAAGGGACGAGTTGGAGGCAAGGACCACCGAGCATCAACAAAGGTGTTTGATCCTAGCCATGTCCCCAAGACCATCCGCCGAGAGTGGCGCCCGAAGGTGGCGACTACGGATGGCACTCCCCCAAACATTGATCACACTTGCAAGGAGAACGAAAGAGACAACCACGAGGAGATCAAGAAGGGCAAAATGGAGGCCAATCCGTTGGGTTCAAGAGAGTCCTTTGGGAGTCAACCAAGGTGGATGAAGATGGGTTTCAATTGGTGTCACGGAAACGGAAAGGAAAGGCTCGTAATGGAGGAACGCACTCCAAGGCTCCACACATTGATCATTGGCATTCAAAGGACAATGTGGCTACGGTTTCATTTGTCCGAGATGAACCTAGCGCGAGCAAGACGAGCACTTGTTCAATGAGTGTCTCATGCGGGCTCCTCGACCGGGAGAAGGAAGGCTTCATCGAGGAACTTGATCCGGAAGGGATTACCCATCGCGGGGGTATCCCTATTGCGGGTCTCAATTGAGGGACGGAGGTATATTTTGTGATGGGAAGGTACCGTCATGTTAATTGTAATAGGATTGCTAAGAGTACATTGATGACCACTCTAGTAGGTAGGGAGGCCCTCGTTGTACTCTAATTAATTGGTTGTTGTGAATCGTCACTTTCGGGCGATTCGGTGTTTTGATTGTTCGTTGCAATTGACTCTGGTAATGCACAGGTGTGGGTCTGCCTTAACCCTCCACCCTCGTGGTGTTTTTTTTTTTTTTAAAAAACATTAAATTCCGATGTGGCTTCAATTGGAAATACATTAATGCTAAACATATCCTTATCCAATGCGAGGATTTGGCGGATTATGCCCGGCTTCTCGGAGGCCCAAAGGGAACACCCGTTTGGCTCATTGATCGCCACCCAATGAGGGTCTTCAAATGGTCCTCGGATTTCGATGCATATTGTGAGTCCCCGATAGCAGCAATTTGGTGTAATTTAATCGGGCTCCCAATTCACTTGTTTGATCAATCCGCTCTTTTCGCCATCGGCAAGCTCCTCGGCAATCCAATCCAAGTTGATCGGGCCACGGCTACCAAGACGAGACTCTCCTTTGCCCGCATTTGTATTGAGATTGACATCACCAAACCGCCCCCTGAAGAGATAATCCTTGACTTGTGCGGCCGCGAGTTGGTGCAACAAGTCCGGTGGGATAAGATCCCATCCTATTGCCAAGAGTGTAAACATGTTGGTCATACAAGTGATGTGTGCTATGCGATGGGCAAAAAGGAAAGGCCGCCGAAACGAAACTACAATATCAACCCGCAAAAGAAGGCAAACCCTGAAGGCCACGGTATGAAGGGCATGCAAGATGCGGTGAGGCACAATCCTAACTCCAATGAAGGGAACCGCCAAGGGAAGAATACGGGCAATGCCGGGAATCGTCCTAACAACAATTCAAATGGAGAGGAGGAAAGGGATACAACTTGGGATGGTCCGGACATTATGGGTGGAACCCAAGGAGGGAATGCTTCGTGCCCCGGAACATTCAAAGTGGGCCTCAAGCGCGGGGGAGGGGAAAAAGGGAACCCAACACCCCCGACCACCGAGCCACCTTCACCAATTCATGGAGATATGGATGCGGAATGGGAGTACACCAAGGCGAGCCGATCGGTGTCCCCGCCTACACGAGGGAGTGCGAGAGGGGGCGCACGCCATGCAATGACTAGGGGGGGTGGTTTCTTCTCAAGTAAGAATCACATGAGCACTAACCAATACTACTCCCTCATGGCGAATGGAGAATTTGATGTCGACAATTGTGGGGAAGCGGACGACTCGGCCATGGACATGCAAGTGGGGACCGAGAGGATTGGAGACGGCTCTCCACTTGACAATGCCGAGGAGCACGCAACGAACAAAGAGCAACATCTCATTGAATATCAAGGAGGGACTTCGTCTCCTTCGGGTACGCATCCTACTTGTTAATGATGTCTTACAATATCATGTTTTGGAACGTGAGGGGAATCGCAAATGCGTCAACCCAAAACGTTTTGAAAAGGCTAATTAAATCTCATAATGTTTTATTCCTTGCAATAATGGAACCACTCACAACACCGGATCCGGACCGGTTCTCCAAGGCCCTGAGGCTGTCCTACATTGGATCGAACATGACCAAAAAAATCTGGTTGTTTGCGGAAGAGGGATTCACTTTTGATATTGATTGTGATTCGGAACAAATCCTACATGGGCGTCTCAAGTCCCACCGCATTGCTAGGCCGCTGGCCATTTCGGTCGTGTATGCCAAATGCACAAGATCCGAAAGACACCTCCTGTGGGATAAGATGAGAGAGATTGCTGGGCCCCTCGAAGGATCACCATGGATTATCGGTGGCGACTTCAACACCATCCTATCACACCGAGATAGGGTAGGGAGCGACACCAACCGGCAAGCCGAGATGGTCGACTTCGCGGAGGCAATTGAAGACTGTAGGCTCCTTGATCCGGGGTTCGATGGGGCGGAATTCACATGGGCCAAAAACGGCCTCTTTGAAAGATTGGATAGAGTGCTTGTTAGTGAGGGTTGGGCTAGGGCCTTCGAAGCTACTCGGATTACGAACCTCCCTCGGGTTGCTTCGGACCACGGGCCGGTCCTTGTAAGATGTAAGACGCTGAACACTACCATCGGAGGAAAGGCATTCCGATTCCAGAACATGTGGATCCAACATGGGGGGTTCATGGCTGTAGTGCAAAATGCATGGGAGGAGAGTACGGGGGCGAGTGGACTCCTAAATATTCAAATCAAACATGCTAGAGTGAAAAGAAGTTTTTGGGAACATCCATGCCAACCTCAAGGAAAAGGAGGAAGGAATTTCCGTGGCCCAATCCATCTTCGAGGCAAGGCCAACACCGGAAAATAGGACAATGATCAATAAATACATTGCCGAGTACATCATGTTGCTGAAAATGGAAGAGGATTTTTGGCGGCAAAAGGCAGCCCTGAGATGGCTTGCGGAGGGCGACAAAAATACCCGGTTCTATCAAAGCTGGGTGAAACAAAAAAGAGTTCGCCTACGCATCCACTCGATTCGTGTCAACGGCCAGGAGCTTACTGAGGAGGCCGAAATAAAAAAGTCAGCGGTAGATTTCTACCAACAACTCCTAGCGCCCAGCAACCCGGTTCTAGACGAGCCAGACCTTGACCTTATCCAGTGAGTACACTCAGCCGAGCACTTTGCGGACATCGCAAATGCGCCGGGTGCGGACGAGATCAGGAGCGCCGTTTTCAGCATTTCCGGAGATAGCGCCCCCAGACCCGATGGCTTCTCCGCCACTTTCTACCAAGCCTGTTGGACTATTGTGGGGCCGGAGGTGGTGGAAGCAATTGGCCAGTTCTTTAGAGGGGCTTTCCTGCCACGAAGTATTACGGCCACAAGCATTGTCCTCATCCCAAAGAAGGCGTCGCCCGAGTCATGGACCGACTACCGACCCATCAGCCTCTGCAACGTCTTTAACAAGATCATCACCAAGGTACTCACGACTCGACTCTCCCCTTTCCTTCTACATGTCATCTCCCCAAACCAAAGTGGTTTCGTGAAAGGGCGGCTCCTCAATGATAACGCTCTGTTGGCCTAAGAGATGTTCCATGAACTTGCAAGATGCTCCCCAGCGCCTAATGTAGCGGTGAAGATCGACATGGCGAAAGCCTATGATAGGATCCAATGGCCTTTCCTCTTCAAGGTGCTTCGGCGAATGGGATTCCCAGACACATGGATCTCACTCATGGAGAGGTGCATAGGCTCGTGTTGGTTCTCGATCCTTGTCAATGGGGTACCTTCAGGATTCTTCAGATCAACACGGGGACTCCGACAAGGTGATCCGATTTCCCCTGCGTTGTTTGTAATTGCCGCGGACTACCTGTCTCGAGCCTTGGATAAGCTTATACTTGGCCAAAGGGATATGGTGTTTAAGGCCTCCCGGAGATGCATTGAGGTCAGCCACCAAGCCTATGCGGATGATATTATTATATTCACACAAGCGGCGGCAACCCCCCTGTGCCAGCTCCGAGCCTGTCTCGAGAACTATGAAAATGTCTCCGGCCAACAAGTCAGCCTCACCAAGAGCAACTTCTATATCGCTGAAATCCATGACCATTGGGCACCCTCGATCCAAGCGGAAGGAGGCTTCACTAGGGGCACCTTTCCTTTCCTCTACCTCGGCGTCCCCATCTACCGTGGTGTAAAGCGCACGGACATGTTCCTCTTCCTATGTGGAAAGACTGCAAGAAGGATCTCGGGCTGGGCACACCGGCACTTATCTTTTGGAGGGAGGCTCACGCTGATTAAGAGGACCCTTGATGATATGGATTGGGATAGGACGAAGGACCCGTTGGATATATTGATCCAAGAACCCCACGTATAAGGTTTGGCAGCGGACTCCCTTGATTGATAATCTGGTTTGATCCACTTCCAGAGCTTGGAAAACCTCGACCCTTTGGCTATATGATCAGCCAAGAACCTCGGTATGGTTGAACGCCACAAGAACTTGCTCAAAGTATCTTGATAAGTTCCAAACAAGTGAAAAACTCTACAAAGAGAATTGAACTCACAAGACAAAGTCTATTTTCGTATTTGATCAATGGTGTCCTCAAATGACATGCTTACAAGCCTATTTATAGGCTAGAATGGACTCTTGAAAGTCTCATATCATTAGTACAACTTAAGACCTTTAGAATGACTCATAATAAGTGAAAAGTAACTCCTAAACTATTGGTGTGTGATGATGTGGCGAATTTTTGATGGGAATAAATGCAAGTAATAAATGATCACAACACGGAAAATTACGTGGTTCGATTTACTGAGGTAAATCTACGTCCACGGGAAGAAGAGAGGGCAAATTTGTATTGCTTGGTCTCGCTTACAGATTACAATACTGATTTGCTATAAGATTCAGGATCTAGAGAGCTTAACCTGGTCTATCTGATCTAAGTTCTATTTATACATTCGAACTAAGATCGTGGTTTGCAGCCCTGGTAGTGGGGTTGATAACTGCTTAATACCACTAAATAGATCGTGGGTGTAATGGAGGTCGTGGAGATCCTGCATGGGTCCACTATCTCCTTGTTCGGTCGAATACTGAGACCGAACTGCTGAACTTTGCCGATCAGCTGTTGCCGATCTGAGAGTTGAGCTCGATTGGTCGGCTTTTACCGAGCTATAGGCTGTGACCGAACTCTTTGGTTGTGCCGAACTGATACTCTTTCCGAGCTATAGGCTGTGACCGAACTCTTTGGTTGTGCCGAACTGATACTCTTTCTTGGGTTTTGGGCTGATGGGCCGTCACTGCTATTGGGCTCGCAATTATTGTTTAGTTGTTTAGTCCGTATCCCATCACCACCCCCCCCGAAAAGCGAAGTGAATCACTTCGGCATTTTGGGTAAGTGTAAGGGGGAGGCTGACGTCAGGGGACGTGCTCCGCACGTGTCTGCATTAAATGTGACAGCAAATCCGGCCAGAGAATCCGGAAAAAGTGGGATTTGAAACGGTGCGACGAATTTGAAATGCCTCTGCGAATCTGATAAATATTTCCTTTCTTCATCATTGGAACACTTTTGCGATTATTTCTTCGGCATTCTCTCTCTTTTTCGTAAAATTTTCTTCCGCTTCTTCAAGAATTTCTTCAGAGACTTTCGACCATCAAAGAGTAAGAATCATGTCTTCTTCTTCTGAAATTGTTTCTGAATCAGGTAGTGGTAGGAAGGGGGGTGAGGGGTCTTCTGGCCGGAAAAGGTCCGGGGAGAAGACGGTAGAATATTTTCACAGCATTTTGAGTAAGGATACTGTGATATCCTTACACGGAAAATATTTTCTTCCTGGGGGGTTAGTGGTGATTCCCGACGACATTCATAGGGCTAACTCGCCGCCGGAGGGTTATGCCACCGTTTACGAAGCCTGCTTAGAATGCGGGCTTCGTTTCCTTCTTCCCCCTGCCTTTGTAGAGCTTCTTGATTTTTTTCAACTTCCTTTAGGTCAGGTGACTCCAAATTCTTGGAGGCACTTATCGGCCTTTGCTGCCGAGCTGCGTAGACTAGAAAAGGATCTGTCTCTGAGGGCAATCCTTAATTTCTTTCAGTTTAAGAGAAAGGGATCCTGGTTTTACTTGATCCCTTTACAGCCCTTCAGAGCATTCTGTAAAACCAAATGGCCGAAGTGGCAAAATCGTTTCTTTTTTTACAATAGGACAGCGGCTCCGGACTTTTCCTGGAGAGGGCCGAAGTCCGTAATTCCTCATCCTCGGGTAGAACCGTTGGACGAGCTCGAGGGCGAGCTCAATAAGATTCCCATGATTAGGAAACAGTATTCGGAATCTGAGCTCGTCAAGGGTGACTTCGTGTTCGATTCCTCGTCTTCGGACGAAGAGACTGAGGGTGAGGATTTCTTTTTTATGCTTTACTGCTTTAGCGGCGAAAACTAACTTTGTTTTCTCGCTTTTTGGCAGTGAACATGCTAAGCAGGCTAGGTCGCAAATCCTCCGAATCCAAGGAGCCGGAGAAACAGAAAGCCACCGGCTCGGCGTCTGATGCCGAGAAGAATCCGAAAAGGCAGAAGACCTCTTCTTCGGATCCAAAAAAGCCGGAGTCGACTTCGGCAAAGGGGAAGGGGAAGATTTAGAAACCCCCAAGAGCGCCGGAGAAAGACATTGTCTTGGCGGCCCCTTCGGAACATGTCTGTGAGCCTTTTGCATGGCCAACGGACTTTGTAGAGGTGAATTCTCTTCTTGATTTTCTGGCCTTGCTTTTTTCCTATATTTTTTGTGGCCCCTCTGTTGACTTTTTCCTTTTTCCATTTTCAGAGGAACAATATGCTCTCCAAGCTCGTCGCCGTTGAACTCTCCAAAGCGTCCAACGATTATGCTGAGATGCAGAGGGAGTTGAATGCTGCTCGTCTCCAGAGTCTGCCGCTCCTTGAGGAGCTTGCTTCTTCCTCGGTCCTGCTCTCTGCTGAAAGAGTCCGTAACTGCCGCGCTGACCGGGACGAGAACATGGAGGCCATCTTTGCCTCCTTGGGACCTGTTTCACCCGCTTCAATCTTTAACGAAGAGGGTGGGCAGGAAAACGAGGCCGGCAAGGAGACCGAGCAGACGGATCAGCAGGCCGGCGACGGGCATGCCGAGCAGGAGGTGCAGCAGATCGGCGATGGGGGCACCGAGCAGGCTGGAGGGAGTAGGGAGGCCGAGGCTGAAGCCGAAGTAGACAAGGAGAAGCAGGCTGAAACCCACAGAGGAGCCGGAGACGAAACTGGCGGAGTATGATTTCGTCTCCCTTCTCTTAGTTTAGTTTCTTTCTCTCCTTGTAAAATGGCCTTGAAGCCCTCCTTGTGTAAAAAATTTTTCTTGTGAATGAAAAAATTCTTCTTTCTACACTCGTGTCTTCTTTATAGCTTTTCGTAATCTCTTTTACTCCTGTTGTGGTTTACTGCCTGCTCGGTAAACTGAAATGCCGAACTGACATAGCTGCTTTGTATTCTTAACTCTAAGGAGCTGGAGGTACTTCACTGGAAGCGGCTATACTCTTCGGCTTTAAACGAAGCTGAGAAAAAAGCCATAGATGACCAGGTGAAGTATGACGAACTCTTGGCTCGGTTAGTGGAGCTGGAGTCCAACAATAAGGACTTAAAGTCCATAAAGAAAGATCTGGAGGCCGAGCTGAACACTGTCATCGCTGAGAGGACTGCATATGAGGATTTCATCTGCGGGCGCGGGGGAATGACCATATCTGAAGTTCAGAATCAAGTTGATGAACTGTGGGAGGAGCTTCATGTACTCCGGAAGAACAATGCGCTGGAGAGCTCGGCTTGCCAACAAGTTGTGAAGTCATTGCTGCGCTTGGCTTCTCGGTACGACATCATTCTTTCCCGGCGTTCCTCAATCGAGAGATTCCTTAGGCGTTTCCCGCCAACAGATGCTCACACTCCAACTCAAACCTCTAATCCACTTGCTCAAGATTCTACTCCAAACCAACAACGGACTCAGGATGAACCGGAAACGTCAAGACGAGAACGTACTCCAAGACAGCAACGGACTCCGGAGCAACCGGAAATGTCAAGACGAGAACGCCCTGAAGTTCGTAGAGGTATTGTGATTATGAGTGAGCAAGATCAGCGGATGCTTCGTGAAGAGACTCTTCGCCGCCGAGGTGCTAGAACTTCCCGGACTCAGGGAAGGGGCGGTAGGTCGATCAGAGCATCTCGTCGACCTACTTATTCTTCAACTGTTCGGAACACCCGAACTCAGCATCATGAGGATTTTTTGGATAGGTGGCTCAACTTTAGCAACCGTGGACAGTAGAATAGTCCTTTGTAATGGTGTAACGCCTTCTCGTAGAGCAGCGAAATTGTATGCCGAACAAGACTTAATAAATGATATTTTTTCATTTCGCTTCTATCACTGCGTATTTACAGTTCAGCGATTTTTTATTTCATTTATTGTACTCGTCCGCGGTCTTATGAAGAAAACTCTTCTTTGGCCGGACTCGTCCTCAGTCTTATGAAGAAAACTCTTCTTTGACCGGACTCGTCTTCGGTCTTATGAAGAAAACTCTTCTTTGACCGGACTTAGTTTGTGTCCTTATTTGACGAGTTTTATCGCTTGGATTGGACTTTCCCTTTGTGTCCTAATTTGGCGAGTTTTATCGCTTGGATTGGACTTTCCTTTTGTGTCCTAATTTGGCGAGTTTTATCGCTTGGATTGGACTTTCCTTTTGTGTCCTAATTTGGCGAGTTTTATCGCTTGGATTGGACTTTCCCTTTGTGTCCTAATTTGGCGAGTTTTATCGCTTGGATTGGACTTTCCCTGGTTGACCGAAGTGGTTTTCGGCTTATTGCAGTCCGTTTCAGACGAACTGCTTGTTTCTTAAGCTGAATTGTGGTCTTGTATCTTCCTTAGAAGCTTGGACTCACAATTGTCTTTAATACATGATCTAAAAAGGGGATCAGCCTTTAAAGATCAATATACCTCAGTAATATTTATAAGAGACAAAACGCACATAGAGACTAAACGCACATAAAGACAAATAAAAAAGACGAAAAAGATTTTAAACTTTTATAAAACGACCAGCATAAAGGACAAATAGAAACATGAAAGCACATATCCCTAGGACCGAACTAGATACAAGACTGACCGGACCTTGTCTCTTACAAATGGAACTTCTTGAGGTTGGAAATATGCCATGTTCGGGGTACTTGTTCTCCTGACATGTGAGTCAATTTATAAGACCCTTTTCCCAGGACTTCTGACACCCGATACGGACCTTCCCATGTGGGTTCAAGTTTGCCCAGCTTTTCTGCTCGGCTTACTTCATTGTTTCTCAATACGAGATCTCCCACTTGAAACTGCAGCTTTTTCACCCTTTGGTTATAATACCGGGTTACTTGCTCCTTGTACTTGGCTGCTTTTATGCAGGCCAGTTCTCTTCTTTCTTCGGCAAGATCTAGTTCGGCTCTCAGTCCGTCATCATTCAGTTCTGTTGAGAAATTGAGTGTTCGGGGGCTGGGTATGCCGATCTCAACCGGAATTACGGCTTCAGTGCCGTACACTAGACTGTACGGAGTTTCACCGTTGGAGGTTTTTGGTGTAGTTCGGTAAGACCATAGGACTTGAGGAAGATTTTCTACCCATTGTCCTTTGGCTTGTTCTAACCGAGCTTTTAATCCTTTCACCAAAATACGGTTTGTTACTTCCGTTTGTCCGTTTGCTTGTGGGTGAGAGACCGAAGTGAACCGCTGTTGAATATTCAACTCTTGGCACCAATTCTTGAATGTCTTGTCGGTGAACTGAGTCCCATTATCCGAAATGAGGATATGGGGTATGCCAAATCGGCAAACTATGTTCTTCCAGACAAAATCTAATGCCTTTGAGCTCGTTATCGTAGCTAATGGTTCAGCCTCCACCCACTTTGTGAAGTAATCCACGGCAACGATCAAGAATTTCATTTGTCGGGGAGCTTGTGGTAGTGGTCCTACTATGTCTATGCCCCATTGCATAAAAGGCCAAGGGCTTTGCATAGCACATAGATCGGTCTGCGGCATCCTTGGGATATTTGCATGGATTTGGCACTTCGTACATTTCTTAACGAGCTGTACTGCTTCTTGTACCAAAGTTGGCCAATAATATCCCCATCTCAGAACTTTTTTAGCTAAAGCTCTAGCTCCGATGTGGCTGCCGCACGATCCTTCATGAACTTCTCTAAGGATGTAGTCCGTCTCTTCTGGTCCTACACATCGCAATAACGGTTGAAGGTAGTACTTTCTATATAGGACTCCTTCATGAAGTTCATACCGAAGTGCTCGGCATGTGATTTTCCGAGCTTCTCTCTTATCCTCGGGCAGTTGTCCTTGATCTAGATACTTTGATATTGGCGTCATCCAGTTCGGCGAGCTGGTTACTGAAAGTACCTCAGCATCATCAATGCTTCTGTGCGGTAATTCCTCCACTTTTGAGCTCGGATATGAGGCCAACTTGCTTAAAGTATCTGCTCGGCCATTTTCCGCTCTGGGAATGTGGATTATCCGAAAATAAGAGAAACTTCGGCTAATGCTTTGCGCTTTGTCCAAGTATTTTTTCATCCTTTCGTCTCGGGCTTCACTTGTACCCAACATGTGATTCACTATGACTTATGAATCACAATGGATTTTGAGAGATTTGATAAATAGACTTTGCGCTAACCGAAGTCCGGCAAGAAGGGCTTCGTATTCGGCTTCGTTATTAGTGGTTGGGAATAAGAACCGAAGTGAATAAGTTACCTCGTGTCCGTCGGGAGCGATAAGTAGAATACCAGCTCCACTTCCCGTCTTATTCGAAGCTCCATCTACGAATCCAATCCAACAGTCCGGCGGCTCTACTTCGGGTTCCTGGGGCTGTGTTGGTTCATCATTGGTAGGGCTTTTCTGTTCGGCAATAATAGGGATTGCTTGATCGAACTTTGCCTCTACCAGAAAATCTGCCAAGGCTTGTCCCTTGATGGCTTTCCGAGGTAGATATTCTATTGAATGTTCTCCCAACTCTATGGCCCACTTGGCAATTCTGCCTGATGCTTCAGGCTTAGTCAAAACTTGCCGAAGTGGAAGATCGGTTAAGACGCATACCTTGTGAGCATAGAAATATGGCCGCAGTCTCCTTGCTGCATTTACTAATGCCAGAGCAATTTTTTCCAGAGGTTGATACCTTGTTTCGGGACCTCTTAATGCTCGGCTTGTAAAGTAGATAGGACGCTGCTTTAGGCCTTCTTCTCGTACAAGTACCGCGCTAATGGTTTGATCTGATGCCGCTAAATATAAGAATATAACTTCGGCATCTGTTGGAGCAGAGAGAATAGGGAGTTCGGCTAAATAACTTTTGAGTTCGTCAAAAGCCTTTTTCTGTTCGGCTCCCCACTCAAACTTTGGTGCCTTCTTCAAAACATTGAAGAACGGCAGTTGCTTTTCGGCTGCTTGGGAAAGGAATCTATTCAGTGCGGCTAGACATCCAGTTAGCCTTTGCACATCATGTATGGACTTCGGCATTGCCATGTTCTGAACAACTTGAACCTTTAGGGGATTTGCCTTGAGTCCGTCCTTTGAAACCCAACAACCCAGAAACTTTCCCGAATCTACCAAAAAGGTACATTTTTGGGGATTGAGTTTGAGGTTGGCTTTTTTGAGCACGTCGAGAGTTGATTTGAGATTGCCTTCGTAATCCGAAGTGCTTCTACTTTTAACAACTATGTCGTCAACATAGACTTCAACCTCTTTTCCGATCAGGTGCCGAAATAGCTTGTCTACCATCCTTTGATATGTGGCTCCGGCATTCTTTAAACCGAATGGCATCTTTTTATAAGCAAAAATGCCGAAGTCAGTAATGAAAGCCGTTTTTGAAGCATCATTCTCATCCATTAAAACTTGGTGGTATCCTTTATACAAATCAAGAAAACAGAAAATTTCGAAGCCTATCAAAGCTTCTACTTTTTTATCTATGTTCGGAAGGGGGTAGCAATCTTTAGGACAGTGCTTATTTAGATCGGTAAAATCTATGCACATCCGCCATCCTTCTTTTTTCTTGATCATCACAGGATTGGCCACCCAAGAAGGATATTTTACTTCGAATAATACATCTGCTTTCAGTAATTGGCGGACTTCGTCATGGATGACTTGATTTCTTTCTGCCGCAAAGAGTCTTTGCTTCTGTTTTATAGGCCGGACTGAGGGATCAATATTTAACCGATGTGTAATTACCTCGGAAGACACTCCGGTCATGTCCAACGGAGACCACGCAAAGACATCTTTGTACTCTTTGAGGAGCTGGATGGTCTTTTCCCGGAGCAGAGGTGTTCCCGCGAAACCGATCTTGACCGTTCTGGATGGATCATCTTCGTATAACTGAACTGTCATCGAGTTCGGCTCCGGTGTGACTTCGGTCATTTCGCCTGCCTCTGACTCCGGCTGCTGTGATTGCTATGCTTGATGGTGCCGATCTGATTGCTCGGCACTTTTAAGCGCAATCTGCAAACATTCTTTTGCTCTCTTTTGATCACCTCGGATGACTGCAATCCCTCCTTTAGTGGGGATCTTGATTGTGAGGTGATAAGTAGAGCAAATGGCCCGAACTGTGTTGAGCCAGTCTCTTCCCAGGATGATGTTATACGGGGACCGAGCTTTTACCACAAAAAACTCGATCATCGTACTGGAGCTAGTAGGCGCCCTTCCCACCGTAATCGGAAGGCTGATAGTACCTTCAGGGCGGGTGTCTTCCTGGGCGAAACTTTTCAGGGGAAGTGGGGCCGGACTGAGCCGAGCTGGATCTACTTCCAGTTTATCAAAACATTCTTTAAAAGAATGCTAACCGACGCTCCTGTATCCACAAACACTCTGTGGATCAGTTTGTTTGCCACTCCGGCTTGAATGACAATCGCGTCTTGATGAGGAGAAATGGCCGGGACGGGATCTGCATCTGAAAACGTGATTACTTCCTCCTTCTTCAGCCTTTTATGCATAGGCTCCTCTCGATTGACGCCTCTGCGTTCTGCTTTTAGAGACGACTTAGTCTTCCCGGCTGGGAGAGCGTCAATAGTCTGGATTACTCCGTCATATTGCGGCTCGTCATCGTCTTCGGGATCCTGTTGCCTTTTAGGATCCTGAGGAGCGCAGTTCGCACCTCTCTGTTTCTTATTCTTCTTCGGCAGCTTGCTTTGGTATTTTTTTAACGTCCCTGCTTTCACAAGAACATCAATACCTGCTGCCAAATTTCGGCACTCCTCGGTATCGTGACCGTGGTCTTGATGGTAGGAGCAGTACGTATCCTGACTTCGGCGCGTGGCTGATTTCGTCATCCGCTTTGGTTTTTCGAACATATCAGAATGCAGTTCGAAAATTTCCGCTCTCGACTTGTTCAATGGTACGAACTGAGCGGGCGGTTTCTCAAGATCGAGACGTGGTCCCAATCTGCCTTGTACCGGTGCCCTTTGAATCCTTTCAAAAGGAGTTCGGCGAGGAAGCCCCTGATCGCTATGATCGGGCTTCTTTTTGTCTCCTCTGGATGAGCTGTCTAAAGACCGTTTTCGACGGTCTGCCTCATCGGCACGAGAAAACTGGTCCGCAATGTCCCACATCTCTTGAGCTGTTTGCGGACTGCACTCAACGAGCTTTCTGTAGAGAGCTCCGGACAGAATTCCATTTTGGAATGCCGAAATGACAAGTAGATCATTGAGATCATCTACTTGTAGGCATTCCTTGTGGAATCTCGTCATGAAGTCGCTAATTTTTTCATCGCGACCTTGACGTATAGAAAGCAGCTGAGCCGAAGTGATTCGGGCTTCCGCTTTCTGGAAGAATCTCCTGTGAAAAGCATCCATTAGATCTCTGTAAGATCTAATGCTCCCTTGAGGGAGGCTGTCAAACCACCTTCTTGCGTTCCCGATAAGCAGCTCGGGAAACAGCTTGCACATGTGAACCTCATTGAGACCTTGGTTCGCCATATTATACTGATAGCGTCCCAGGAAATCATGAGGATCCACTAACCCGTCATAAGTCATTGACGGAGTTCGGTAATTCTGTGGCAATGGAGTTCGGGTGATATCATCCGAAAATGGAGTCTTCAGCGCTCCATACATGGCGAATCCGACACCTCTTCGGTATGGTGGAGATGGAGTTCTCCTGTGATTTCGGTACCGAGGAGGAACAGGAACATGTCGGTGGTGAGGATTCTTTCTCCTGGAAGATACGACACTACTGCGGTAGTGACTTTCATGTCTGGAGGGGGAGGGAGAATCCGCCGTTTTCTTCTCCGGCTTCTGGCTCTTTTGCAGGAATGTTAAGAACTCATCCTGCTTCTCAGCCAAGAACAACTTGACAGCCTCATTCAAAGCGAGCTGCTGGGGAGGCTCGGTGCGATGACTTTTTGAATGGTTTGTTCTTTCACCGTGAGAACTGGAGGCAGATTTCTCCCGAGGCTGTTTTCCAGACCTATGGGCTGGACTAGATTCCTCACCTTCATCACGGACGGAAGTATGTATATTATGTGATCTGGTACGCATTTTTTTTTGGTGGAAAAGGATCAAAAACTCGCTTTTATCACAGTTTTGGTTCTCTGCTTCCCACAGACGGCGCCAGTGATGATGTGGCGAATTTTTGATGGGAATAAATGCAAGTAATAAATGATCACAACACGGAAAATTACGTGGTTCGATTTACTGAGGTAAATCTACGTCCACGGGAAGAAGAGAGGGCAAATTTGTATTGCTTGGTCTCGCTTACAGATTACAATACTGATTTGCTATAAGATTCAGGATCTAGAGAGCTTAACCTGGTCTATCTGATCTAAGTTCTATTTATATATTCGAACTAAGATCGTGGTTTGCAGCCCTGGTAGTGGGGTTGATAACTGCTTAATACCACTAAATAGATCGTGGGTGTAATGGAGGTCGTGGAGATCCTGCATGGGTCCACTATCTCCTTGTTCGGTCGAATACTGAGACCGAACTGCTGAACTTTGCCGATCAGCTGTTGCCGATCTGAGAGTTGAGCTCGATTGGTCGGCTTTTACCGAGCTATAGGCTGTGACCGAACTCTTTGGTTGTGCCGAACTGATACTCTTTCCGAGCTATAGGCTGTGACCGAACTCTTTGGTTGTGCCGAACTGATACTCTTTCTTGGGTTTTGGGCTGATGGGCCGTCACTGCTATTGGGCTCGCAATTATTGTTTAGTTGTTTAGTCCGTATCCCATCAGTGTGACTTTAGGACATCTAAAGTCACTTATTTAACTCAAAAAGTAACTTAAAAATGACTCTTCATTTTGGTTGCTCCAACTTGGACGAAAATGCATCATGTATCTTCAATTTGGGCCTCCAAAATGTGATATATAGTGACTCAAAACTTCATGCATTGGGCTGCCCACTAACTTGAATAATATTCACCATTTGGCCCAATGTAGATTTGGTCTTGGAATTGGGCTTTTACTTCATCAACTAAAAGCATCATGGACTCCTTTATCTTCTTAGCTCTAGCTCTTGTAATTCCACTTTGAATGAACAATGGATCCATCTTCTTGTCCTTGTAGATCAGCTTGGGTGTAGCTCCATCATTCCCTTCTTCTTCAAGAGGATTCGTCCTCGAATCTAATTCACCAACATAAGGAGATAAATCAGAAACATTGAAAGTAGCACTTACATTAAACTCACCAGGTAAGTCAAGTTTGTAAGCATTATCATTGACTTTTCCAATCACTTGGAATGGTCCATCTCCTCTTGGCTGCAACTTGGACTTTCTTTTCGAAGGAAATCTCTCCTTTCTCATATGCAACCAAACCCAATCTCCCGGCTCAAAGATGACTTGTTTCCGACCCTTGTTGGCTTGCTTTGCATATTGTTCTGTCCTCTTTTCAATGTTGAGTCTTACCCTTTCATGCAATCTTTTCACCATTTCGGCCTTAGCTTTTCCATCAAGACTTGCACGATCGTCAATAGGTATTGGGATCAAATCTTGTGGGCTCAATGGATTAAAACCATACACAACTTCAAATGGAGAAAAGTTAGTAGCAGAATGAACACTTCGATTATAAGCAAATTCAGCAAAAGGTAAGCATTCCTCCCAACTTTTCAAGTTCTTTTTAACTAAAGTTCGTAGTAATTGAGACAAAGTCCTATTAACTACCTCAGTTTGTCCATCAGTTTGTGGATTTTTTTTTTTTTTTTTTTAAAATTAACTTCATATATTTATATCATATATATGAAGGAGGAAATTACAAATCAACTCCTATAACAAGGAGGAAAGACAAATTACGCCACCCAAGGTTCGAACTCGAGACCTCCAGGATGGACGCGGTATCCAGCACCCTTTACCGCTAGGCCAAGGGGCTTGGATCAGTTTGTGGATGACAAGTAGTAGAAAACAAGAGTTTAGTTCCTAACTTATTCCACAACACTCGCCAAAAATGACTCACAAATTTAGCATCTCGATCACTCACAATTGATCTAGGAACACCATGCAAACGGACAATTTCTTTAAAGAACAAATCAGCGATATGAGATGCATCATCAGTTTTGTGACATGGAATAAAATGTGCCATTTTTGAAAACCTATCAACAACCACAAAAACTGAATCTCTACCTCTTTTTGTTCTTGGCAAACCAACAACAAAGTCCATTGAAATATCCTCCCAAGGTGCACTAGGAATTGGTAACGGTTTGTACAAACCATGTGGGTGTGATTTAGACTTGGCTTGCATGCAAGTTATGCATCTTTTACAAATTCTTTCAACATCCACACGCATTTTAGGCCAAAAGAAATGTTCATGCAAAACATCCATTGTCTTATGGACTCCAAAATGCCCCATTAAACCACCACCATGTGCTTCACGCACAAGCAATTCACGCATAGAACCTTTAGGAATGCACAGTTTATTTTCTCTAAACAAATAGCCATCATGCCTATAGAACTTGTCAAATGCAGCATGCTCACAAGCTAAATAGATAGAAGAAAAGTCCGGGTCATTATCATACATTTCCTTAATCAAATCAAAACCAAGCAACTTAGAACTCAAATTAGTGATCAAAATGTACCTCCGAGACAATGCATCAGCCACAATGTTTTCTTTTCCCTTTTTGTATTTGATTACATAGGGAAATGATTCAATGAATTCCACCCACTTAACATGTCTCTTGCTAAGCTTACCTTGACCTTTCAAGTACTTGAGAGATTCATGATCCGTATGAATTACAAACTCTCTAGGCCACAAGTAATGCTGCCATGTTTCCAAAGCTCTAACCAACGCATATAACCTTTCAACTTTTCGCTAAAGTAAGCGATTGGCTTTCCATCCTGCAACAAAACAGCTCCGATGCCTACTCCAGATGCATCACATTCAAGCTCAAACATGTTATCAAAGTTAGGCAAAGAAAGAATTGGTGCAGTTGTAAGTTTTTCTTTAAGGAGATTAAAAGCATGCTCTTGTTTTTCTCCCCAATAAAAACAAACATCCTTTTTCACAATTTCGTTCAAAGGTGCAGCAATTGTACTAAAATCCTTGACAAACCTCTTATAAAAACTTGCAAGACCATGAAAACTTCTAACTTGAGCTACATTTTGAGGAATTGGCCATTCTAAAATAGCTTTCACCTTCTCCTTTTCCATTTCAATCCCATTAGCACTTATAACAAAACCAAGAAAAACAACTTTATCCATGCAAAATGAACACTTCTTGAGATTAGCATACAATGATTCTTTTCTTAAGGTGTCCAAAATAGCATGCACATGGTTAAGATGTGCATCCACATTTTTGCTATAGACAAGAATATCATCAAAATAAACAACCACAAATTTTCCAATGAATTTTCTCAAAACATGGTGCATCAATCTCATGAAAGTGCTTGGTGCATTAGTTAAACCAAAAGGCATGACTAACCACTCATATAGACCAAATTTTGTTTTAAAGGCTGTTTTCCATTCATCTCCTTCTCTAATGCGAATTTGATGATAACCACTTTTCAAATCGATCTTACTAAACACAACAGATCCATGCAATTCATCAAGCATATCATCTAGCCTAGGAATAGGATAGCGATACTTTACAGTGATTTTGTTGATTGCTCGACAGTCGGTGCACATCCTCCATGATCCATCTTTCTTAGAAACAACAATTACCGGCACAGCACATGGACTCATGCTCTCACGGATTTTTCCTTTCTCCAACAACTCTTGCACTTGCCTTTGAATTTCCTTAGTCTCTTCGGGATTGGCCCTATAGGCTGGTCGGTTTGGTAGAACTGCACCGGGAACAAAGTCAATTTGATGTTCAATACCTCTTAATGGAGGTAAATCCACTTGGTTCATCCTCGGGAAAGACATCCTCGAATTCTTGTAAAAGAGACACAAAAGTACTTGACAAAGAAGTGGTTAATTCGTTAGTGGTAAACAAAGACTCTTTGTACACTAAGATGAAAGCACTCTTTTCTTTAACTATTGCACTCTTTATTTCTTTTGCTCTCACATAGAAATTCTTTTTTTCTTTTCCCTCATTCTTACTTTTCTCTCGACTCTTTTCACTCGACTCTTTTTCAATGCCCTCGCTTTTTTCTCTCTCAACCTCACGAGCTCTCCTTGCTTGAGATAATTTCTGTTGATCTTCTTGAACTTGTTGAGGTGTCAAAGAGACAAGCATGATAGACTTGTTGTTGTGCTTGAAGGTGTAGTGGTTGTGAAATCCATCATAAGTCACTCTACGATCAAACTGCCATGGCCTCCCCAAAAGAATGTGACTAGCATGCATTGGCACAACATCACAAAGAACATCATCTTTATAATTGTTAATTGAAAATGAAATTAGAACTCGCTTAGTCACTCGAATTTCTCCACATTCATTAAGCCATTGTAGCTTGTACGGATTAGGATGTTTTTCCGTTGTTAAGCTCAACTTTTCCACCATTTCAGAACTTGCAACATTTGCACAACTACCACCATCAATAATCATTATGCAAAGTTTACCTTGGACCAAACACCTTGTGTGGAAGATGTTCTCCCTTTGTTGATCATCATTTCTGTTTTGCATGTTTAGAGCCCTTCGAACGACCAAAAGTTCTCCATGTTCTGGTCCAATCTCCTCCAATTGTTTATCCTCCTCCTCATCATCATCATCTTCACGTTCACTTTCAGATTCTATCTCTCCATTTGGCTTCAAAATCATCACCCTTTTGTTTGGACATTGAGATGCAATGTGTCCAACACCTTGACAACGAAAACATTTGATATCTCTATTTCGAGTAGAAGTAGAAGTAGAAATACCTTTACCCTTCTCAAATTCTTTGGACTTCGATGTCGACGCTTTATTTTGGGGTTTAGAACCTGCCCCAAAATTTGTCCACTCTTTTGTCCTTGAAGAATGAGAACTTGTTGAAAAATTCTTTTGGATTGTTCCCTTCTTCTTCAATTGTCCCTCCACCTTCATGGCCATATGAACCATGTCCTCCAACTCCACATAGTGTTGAAGCTCTACAATGTTTGCAATCTCCCTATTCAGCCCACATAAGAATCGAGCCATAGTTGCTTCTCTATCTTCTTCAACATTTGCCCTAATCATGGCAATCTCCATGTCTTTGTAGTACTCATCAACAGATTTAGTACCTTGTTTCATAGATTGTAATTTTTTATACAATTCACGAAAATAATGAGAAGGTACAAATCTCTTACGCATTATGCTTTTCATTTCTTCCCAAGTCGAAACCAGTCTTCCTCCATATCGCCTTGTACTAGTTGTCAATTGATCCCACCAAAGCATAGTCAGCTAATTCAATAGCAGCAAGTCTAACCTTTTTCTCCTCGGAATAGTTGTGACATTCAAAGATGAGATCCACCTTTCTCTCCCACTCCAAATAAGCTTCGGGGTCACTCCTTCCTTGGAATGTTGGGATCTTCAGTTTGATGCTTCTCAAATCACCATCCACTTCATTTGTACGCCCTCTTCTACCGTTTCCACGTCTCTCATTTCGATGCCTATATGAAGCATCATCTTCTCCTCCACTCTCTTCCTCCTCGTTATTATTTTCATTTGTTGCCTGAACTTCTAGCCTCTCCAACCGCCCTGAAACACTTTCCAGAATCCGTGCAAACCTTGCAAATTGTTGTTTCATGGCTTTCAACGTAGGATCAACTGGAATATGATCGTCAGTAGAATCCATCCTCACAGTTCACTCGTGTATCACACAAAAAAATAAACCTCACAAAACACTCGTGTATATCACTCGTTGGCTTTTACCTCCCCTCAAATAACCTCACCTCTCAAGCCTTTTAACACTCTTTCTCTTTTGCAAAGAAAACACAAGTATAAAACAAATCAAGATCAAACAAGAACAAATAGCAATCAACCAACTTTAGCCCTTGAATGAAGGATGAAAGGAAATGGTCGAGAAAAATGATGTGAAAAATGTATTTGGGTTTTTTTTTCTGGTTTTTTTTGTTTGCTTCTTTTTGTAAAGCAAAAAAAGATAATGGATAAAAGAAGAAGGTAAAGATGTTTACTATATGTACTTTTTTTTTTCTTTTTTGCAACAACTAGATAAAATGAAGATAAAGTTGTGCTAGCCTTTCTCACTTTTTTTTTCGATTTTTTTTTTGAAACTAAGATATGAATGTAAGGTAAAGCTAAGAATAGATCAATACCAGATGGCTCGTGATACCAAATGATATGGATTGGGATAGGACGAAGGACCCGTTGGATATATTGATCCAAGAACCCCACGTATAAGGATTGGCAGCGGACTCCCTTGATTGGTAATCTGGTTTGATCCACTTCCAGAGCTTGGAAAACATCGACCCGTTGGCTATATGATCAGCCAAGAACCTCGGTATGGTTGAACGCCACAAGAACTTGCTCAAAGTATCTTGATAAGTTCCAAACAAGTGAAAAACTCTACAAAGAGAATTCAACTCACAAGACAAAGTCTATTTTCGTATTTGATCAATGGTGTCCTCAAATGACATGCTTACAAGCCTATTTATAGGCTAGAATGGACTCTTGAAAGTCTCATATCATTAGTACAACTTAAGACCTTTAGAATGACTCATAATAAGTGAAAAGTAACTCCTAAACTATTGGTGTGACTTTAGGACATCTAAAGTCACTTATTTAACTCAAAAAGTAACTTAAAAATGACTCTTCATTTTGGTTGCTCCAACTTGGACGAAAATGCATCATGTATCTTCAATTTGGGCCTCCAAAATGTGATATATAGTGACTCAAAACTTCATGCATTGGGCTGCCCACTAACTTGAATAATATTCACCATTTGGCCCAATGTAGATTGGTCTTGGAATTGGGCTTTTACTTCATCAACTAAAAGCATCATGGACTCCTTTATCTTCTTAGCTTTAGCTCTTGTAATTGGTCCACTTTGAATGAACAATGGATCCATCTTCTTGTCCTTGTAGATCACCTTGGGTGTAGCTCCATCACTTGAAGCGATCCCCTTACACATCTTCCAAGCCATTGAGCCCACTGCCGGCACCTTAAAACAACTTGATCAACAAATGGCCCGATTCTTTTGGGGATCTACGAGTGAGAGAAAGCGAACCCATTGGATTGGATGGGATCAAATGTGTCGCCCTACCGAGGAAGGAGGTCTTAGGATTCGGAAAACTTTGGAGGTTTTACGTGCTTTCAACATAAAATTATGGTGGCGCTTCCGGGAACAAAACTCCCTTTGGGCAAAATACATGATGGCAAAATATTGCTCCATCTCCACACCACTTACCTTGAGAACGCCAAGCAGGAGTAGCCCTACATGGAGGAGGCTCTCTAGAGCTTGGACTCTCGCGCAACCGTACATGAGGTGGCTTGTGGGGCAAGGGAATATCTACTTCTGGGATGACATCTGGCTTGGCAACAACCCACTCAGGGACCTCAGCCTTGATGATAGGGGAAGGCCAACCACCCGGGTCTCGGAGTTCATTACAAATGGCACTTGGGATGAACCCAAGCTCCGACTCCTGCACGATCAAGCCGGCATCCCACAGCATATTATTGATCGCATCCTCAGCACCCCGATATCCCGCGGTGGACCCTCTCTGAGCACGGGGAATTCACGGTAGCATCGACGTGGGATACACTCCGAGGGCGGAACCCGATCGTTCAAGGCCTGGGTGATGTTTGGCAGGCGGGCCTCACTAAGTCAATAGCCATCTTCATCTGGAGGCTTCATTCCAATCGGGTGCCAGTCGACACAAAACTTTAGTGGCGGGAGATTGAACTTGCCTCCAAGTGCCAATGTTGCCCTCTTCGACCGAATATTGAGTCCCTCCAACACCTCTTCATTCGGGTTACAGAGCTCGCAGAGTATGGAATGAGTTTGATTCGTGGTTTGATGGGGCGACCCCCCGCCTCTCAATCAATGACACAATCCCAACGAGAATTGAAACTTGTATGCGAAGATGTCACCAACCGAACAAGAAGCACCTTAGCCGAGCCATCCCCTACCTCATCTTGTGGTTCTTCTGGGCGGAAAGAAACAGGAGCCGGCACCAAGACACGAGGTTCAATCCGCACAATGTGGTATGGCAGATCCACATGTTCATCCGGAACTCCATGGCCAACGGGAACTTGAAGCCGAAGCATTGGCGAGGGGTCAAACTTAGAATCAACATCCCGCAACAAGTGGAACCAGCTAGGGCGCAGCTGCTAGCCATGGCAATCAAATGGGACCCCCGGACCACCCTTGGATTAAACTAAACACGGATGGCTCCTTCAATGAAGTGACCAACAAAGCAGGGGGGAGGAATCATTCGGGACAGCTCGGGCAACATGCTGGTGGCGTTTAGTACGCCCCTTGAAGCACACTCGGCTCTGGAGGCTGAGCTGACGGCCATGATCCATGGGCTGCGCTTAGCCAAGGATCTTGACTTACCAATCTGGATCGAATCAGATGCCGAGCAAGCCATTAATCTGGTCAATGGAGCAGGGTGGGGGCTGGCTCTAGCTCGGCAAGCAGTGGCGCAATTGATCCTGCTCAAGCGCCAACTTAAATTCCGAGCCACCTTCATACACCGGGAGGGGAACAAGGCGGCGGATTTCCTTGCGAGAATGGGCCTAAGGCTTGATAGCGGTCGACAATTGGATCATAATTCTGCACCAAGAGACCTCATGGACTTCGTCCGCTTGGACCGAATGGGTGTTCCAAACATTCGAACCCTAGATGGGGACGGATACTAGAATCGGTTACTCGGAGATGGAAGATCATAGAGCCTTTGTTTTCTTTAATTGCACTTTTGAATGGAGTAGGATGGGTTCCGAGCCTTGTGGAGTCAGACCGCTTTCTACTCTTGCCTTTGCTATGGCACACCACTTTCGGGTGTGGCAACGTTCTGTAATCTCCCTTTTTGATATATAGGGATGAGGGACCCACGAACCCTCCACCGTAATGGTGTTTAAAAAAAAGAAGAAAAAAAGAAGGGAATGGACTCCAAATCATTGAATTTCAAGGAGGGCCTTCAACCCGCCGGGTACGGACCTCACTTGTTAATCATGTCTTTAAACTTTCTGTTTTGGAACGTTAGGGGGATCGCGAACGCGCCGGGTACGGACCTCACTTTCTTGCAATAATGGAGCCGCTCACATCCCCAAACCCGGACAAATTATCAAAAGCGTTGGGCCTGATCTACAAGGGTTCGAACGTCAATGGGAAGATTTGGACCTTTGTGGAAGAGGGGGCGAACTTCGAAGTTGAGGATGATTCGGATCAGATGCTTCATGGGCGGTTCACTTGCCCTAGGCTTCCAAATCCTATTATGATTTCAGCCATGTATGCGAAGTGCACGAGAGGGGAACGATGTGCTCTTTGGGACAAGATGAGAGATATCACTCCAACGTCGGAAGGGATGCCTTGGTTCATTGGGGGGGACATCAACACCATCCTTTCCACACGAGATAGGCCGGGAAGTGACACAAACCGGCAGGCGGAGATGATTGACTTCACCGAAGCCATTGAGGAATGCAGACTACTGGATCCGGGCTTTGATGGCTCGGATTACACATGGGCTAAGAATGGCCTTATGGAGAGATTGGATAGGGTGCTAATTAGTGAAATGTCGGCCCAACCTTTTGATGCAATAAGGGTCACCAACCTCCCTCGGATAGCCTCGGACCATGGGCCAAATCTCGTGAGATGCAGAATGACGAACAACCATGAGGGTGGCAGAGCGTTTCATTTCCAAAACATGTCGGTAAGGCATGAAGGATTTGCCGATTTGGCGCAAGCTGATTGGACGGTCCCCACGGAAGCCGAGGGCTTACTCAACTTGAAGATTAAGTTGGCAAGGCTTAAACAGACATTCAAATGGTGGAATAAAGAGGTTTTTGGGAATATCCACGCCAACCTCAAAACTTGCGAAGAGAACATCGCCGGGGCACAATCCGATTTCAAAAAAAAACCCTCGGCCCGGAACAGAATGGAGATTAGCAAACAGATAGCTGAGGACATCCTACTTCTTACGATGAAAGCGGCCCTTAGATGGCTGGAGGTGGGGGATAAAAATACTCGATTCTACCAAAGTTTTTTTTTTTAATCAAACACCTTCACGGTGGAGGGTTCGTGGGTCCCTCATCCCTATATTTCAAAACGAAAGAGGATTACAATCATGAAGTACAAAAGGGCCGAACAATCTAAGGCTAGGTGACCAAAACTATTTACAAAACACACTAGGACAATTAAACCACAAGAGTAGGGAGAGGTCGTGCCAAAGCTAGTACGACACCTGCGTACTCTACGGCCCTCGGCGCTTTCACTTCACGTGACTATCCTTTAAGTCAAAGAGGTAACTCGGTCGGGTCCAACAATTGCCGGAACTCACCCATCGCCCCTTAGACTAATGTAGGGCGTGCCCGACTTTTCAAGATGGATGATTGCACGAAGTAACCTAGGTGCCGAGTCTTCAGCGATGGTCTGGGGAAGTGTGGCTTCAATTCCCAATTGAGCTAGAAGGGTTGCTGCTTTGTTGCCAACGTGGTGGGTGGTGCTAATTCGGCTATTGCTCTCGGCCATCAAATGTCGAATGTTAACCATGAGGTGCCGGACGTTGGCTGGTCCCCATTCGCCTTTGTTAATCAGAGCCGAGGCTTGTCTCGGGCTGGTCTCGACCCATGTCCGATGGCCACAACCTCTAGCATGGGAGAGGCCAAGGCAGATCATCTCCAATTCCGCTTCGAGTTAGGACGAGACAAGGTTGCCGTGATGATTCCGAAAGATGCCTCCGCCACCGGATCGACCTGTCGCCTCGATGTAGGCTCCCTTGACATTAAATTTGATCCATGGGGGGTCCGGCGGCTGCCATTTCGTGACCATGACTCTCTGCTCCGGCGGTCTCAGTCTGGGGGGTGCCGCGACTACCCCATTGTAATTGACACCGACAAAATGTTTCGGTCGAAGCCGTTCCCCTTCCACAAGCCGTCGGATGTGCAACTGAACTTGCCAAATAACACTAAACGCCTTGAACCAAACTCCATTATGTCGGCTATTATTCCTCTCTGCCCAAAGAAACCAAAAGATGACGCAAGGTAGAACCCGGGCTAAGTGCGTTTTTGCAGTTTGATTGGATCTCTTTGACCATTTATCCAATCTCGACGGGATGGTCTCTGCCTCGAGGATGGGCTCACTGTGGCCCGCGAACCATTCGTCGAAGAATCTCCAGACTCGGATGGCCCCTTGCCTGCTGACAAAAAGATGTTGTAATGTTTCGACCCTCGGGTGTGAGATGCAGCAATGACACTTCGAGGCCAAGCTAATGTTCCTCCATTGGAGCTTGGCATCGACCGGGATCCTATTTCAGATTAGTCTCCACATAAATATTGACATGGATGTTGTGAGGCCTTTGTTCCAAATGTCCTCGAGGGCCGGGATGATAGGCCGGTGGGGGCGGTTTGTGTCCCATGCCGAGGCGACCGTGAAATTGCCACGCCGGGATAGGCACCACCTCGGGACATCATTACTCCCTGAGAGAATGGGGACGTTCAAAATATTCTCGGCGATGTGGGGCGGGATGCCGGATTGGCGTTGGGTCATTGTAATCCGTGCTTGATCCCACTGGCCGTCGAGCCAAAAATCTGAGACCCGCGTCATGGGGTTTCCCCTCGTGTCAATACAGCTCTCCCTTAGAGGTTTATCCCCGAGCCAAATATCATCCCAGAACAGTGCTTTGCCGTCACCAATGATCCACCGGATATGGGCCTGGGCCAATGGCCATGCCGAAGCCAATCTCAGCTTCGACAAAAGATTTGGAAGGTCTTCATGGTGAGGGGATGGCCGGAATTGCGCCGGCGCCGGCGCCGGCTGGCCGGGACCTTGATGTCTCATGCTTGGAGTATGAGATGGTCAACAAGGAGACCAATGCAAGTACACCCCTCCATGTGACGCCTAGGCTAGAGGATGGGTTGGCATGTGACTCACAAAAGAAGGAAAAGACAAAGTTTACTTTGCTTGGGCAAGAGAATGATGGTCCATTTGAGGTAAATGCCATTTTGAATTCAAATTCAGCACCATGTGCTATCCACACCTAATTCGGCATTGATGGAGACAAGAGGGACCATGGCACCGACGGCCGGCCGCCGGAGTACCCGCCGGAAAACCTGGTCCCGCCGGCGAATGCATGGAAGGAGGCTAAAAACTTGTTCGCACATTGGGGGACGGGGTGCATGGTGGGAGCCTCAACACCACATAAAACCCATAAGGATGAGCCAATCCCACTCGACGCCGGCAAGGTCACACCTTTGGGGACAGCCGGAGACTTTGAAGGTACACCTTATCTCTCCTTTACCGATGTTGAAACGGAATATCTCTCGGAGAAACTAGGACTAGCCATTGTTGGGAAGTTTTCCCACTCACTCCCTTCTTCTTTCCAAATTCAAAAAAGCTTAAGGGGTATGGGGCTAGTTGGTTCTTTCACTTGGAAATACTTGAATGCCAAGCACATCCTACTTCAATTCCAAGATATGGCTGATTATGCTAAGGTCTTAAGTGGCCCTAATGGGAGTCCGGTTTGGTTTGTTGACATTCACCCAATGAGGGTGTTCAAATGGGCGCCGGACTTTGATACGTTCTTTGAGTCGCCCATCGTTGCCGTGTGGTGCAATATCATGGGACTACCGGCCCATCTTTTTGAGGAATCGACCCTCATGGCGATCGGCAAGCTATTAGGCAAGCCGTTACAAGCGGACCATGCCACAATCAATCAAACCCGGCTCTCTTTTGATATCTCCAACCCCCCAACGGAGGAGATCATGCTAAACATCCTAGGCAAAAATTCAAGACACAAAGTAGCTGGGACCGTATCCCATTATTTTGCGAGAATTGTAAGCATGTTGGGCATGTCATCGATGAGTGTCATGCGTTGGGAAGGAAGGGTCGAGGCAAGGATTACCGAACACCAACCAAGGCGTTCTACCCTAGCCACGATCACAAGATCATCCGTCGAGAATGGCGTCCAAAGGCGGCGATTAGGGTTGGCACCTCACCGAACATTGATCACACGAACAAGGAAAAAGATAGTGGCAACCAAGAGAAGAACAAGGAGGGTACAATGAACGTCGATCCGTTGGCTCCTCGAGCGCCCCTTGGGAGTCAACCAAGCATGGACGAGGATGGATTCCAATTGGTGTCGAGGAAGAGGAAAGGCAAGGCACATAAGGGAGACATGCACTCCAAAGCTCAACACATCGACAATTTGCGTTTGAAAGACAATGTTTCCACGGTGTCATTCGATCGGGATGACTCTAGTGCGAACGAGCCGAGCACTTGCTCAATGAATGTCTCATGTGGGCTCCCCAACCGGGAGAAGGAAGGCTTCATCGAGGAACTTGATCCGGGAGGGATCGTTCATCGCGGGGGTATCCCTATTGTGGGCCTCAATTAAGTGATGGATCTTGGATTTTGTGATATGAAGGTTGCACCATGTTAATTGTAATAGAATAGTGAAGAGTACATTGATGACCACTCTAGTTGGTAGGGAGGCCCTCGTTGTACTCTAATTGGTTTTGGCGAGCCGTCACTTTTGGGCGGCTCGGTGTTCCTAGTTTTTCGTTGCAATTATCCTTAGTAATGCACAGGTGTGGGTCCGCCTGAACCCTCCACCCTCGTGGTGCTTTTGATTAAAAAAAAATTGTGCGACGATGGGAGTGGCGAAGGCTGCAAGCATCTTCCCTTGATGATCCCGAACTATGCCCCCTCCTCCTCCTTGTTTTGTTGTGGTCGAGAAGGCTCCATCCGTGTTGAGTTTAATCCACGATAGGATCGGTGGGTGCCATTTGATCAGCATACCAACTCAGCACGGCTCGGTATTTCCATTATAGGGCTTATCCCGATCCTATGTTTCATTCTTATGCCCCCATTCTCCATACTATTCCGGATGAACATTTGGACTTGCCAAATCACATTGGTAGGTTTTAAAATGTACCTGTTCATGACGGCTTCGGTTACGTTCTGCCCATATGAACCAAAAGATGAGATATGGCAGGACCCGGCTAATATATTTCATGCCCGGTTGGTGCGATCTTCGAGACCACACTTCCAGCCGTTCCGGTATAGTATCATTGATCCGGATGTGTGGGGGCGAACCTTCAAACCATCCATCAAATTTTCTCCATACAATGGTTGCCCCCCAGCCTTGGATGAAGAGGTGTTGGAGGGACTCCGTGTTCGGCCCATCATAGCCCGGGTCTAGTATCCTGCAATCCTCAATGGCCTCCGCAAAGTCCACCATTTCAGCTTGGCAGTTTGTGTCACTTCCTACTCTGTCTCGCGGGTGGAGAATGGTGTTGAAGTCCCCTCCGATCATCCATGGTGTGCCCTCCAAGAGTATAGAGCACTCCCTCAATTCATCCCATAAATGAAGTCGTTCGGTTCTCGTACATTTTGCATAGACAGCCGAGACACACAATTGACTAGCTAGGCGGGGAGATCCAAAGTGGCCGGATAGGACCTGATCCGTATCTCTCTCGGCCACGAAGCTGGCCCCTTCCTCAACAAACACCCAAATCTTCCCATTTCTATTCGATCCTTGGAACACCAGCCCCAGAGCCTTTGAGAACTTCTCCGGGTTGGGGCTTGTGAGCGGTTCCATAATTGCAAGAAAATGAACATTATGAGTCTTAATTAATCTTTTAAGAACATTTTGGGTAGGCGCGTTAGCAACTCCCCTAACGTTCCAAAACATAAAGTTGACAGACATGATTAATGGGGAAGAGTCTTACCCGGTGACCGTGCAAGGTCCCCCTGATACTCCACCATTTGTAGTCGTTCCTCTCCAAGGTATCCCTCCTCATGCATGATCATGGGATCTTCCCCACCGGCATAAGGGATGGTTCGAGGGCTCCCCTCTTTATCTCCTTCCCCCTCCACATCATCATCATCTTCTAGGAAATCTTCCTTCTCCATGAGAGAAAAGTATTGGTTGGAGCTTAGGACATTTCGGGCTGCTTGGGACCCTCGGCCCCTTGTCGTTCCCCGTGTTCCCCCTTTCCAACTAGTAAACGCTCCTCGTCGTGAGGGCGTGTACCCATTCGTGGCCCCATGGAATTCACCTCCGCGGTGGGTAGAACTAGTAAGCACTCCGACGGATTTATCGAAGGTATCTCGGCCAAAGGAACTCTCACCACTTTCATGAACGCTTGCCACCGGAGCCAGGTCAAAATTACCATGCACTTCGCCCATGATGTCCGGGCCAGACCACACCCTCGGCTCGGAACCAATAGCCGAGGTTCCGGCCTTTGGCTGCCCCTTCAGCCCTTTGTTTTTCTTTTGATGTTTCCACTCGCTAGTGCTAGCCATTTCCTTTGGTTGTTCCGTTTTGTCCCTTCCCCCTTGACTCTCATGGTGTGGCTATCTCGGTGTTACATTATTGTAGTTCCTCTTCGGGGAACGCTCAACATTACCCGCCGCATAACACACCTCACGTTTATGTCCAACATGCCTACATTCCATGCAATATGCCGGGATCTTGTCCCATTTTACTTTTAGCACCGTCTCACGTCCACAAATATCTAGAATGAACTCCTCGGGGGGTGGCTTCGTGATGTCAATTTCAATGAAAATGCGAGCAAACGAGAGTCTTGAATTGCTGGCCGTAGCGCGATCCACTTGTATCGGGTTTCCAAGCAATTTACCGATTGCAAAGAGGGCGGCGTGATCAAAAAGGTGAATTGGAAGGCCAATGATGTTGCAACCAAACTGCCGCGATCGGGGACTCACAATACGCATCAAAATCCGGGGACCACTTGAAAACCCTCATGGGGTGCCGATCAATAAACCACAACCGGCGTCCCTTTCGGTCCACTGAGCAAACGGGCATAATCCGCCATATCCTCGAATTGAACAAATATATGCTTAGCATTAATATACTTCCATGTAAATCCTCTATTAAATTTGATATTATCTAAGGCCTTTTGTATTTGGTATGAAGTGGGTATAGAGTGGGAGAACTTACCCACAATGGCGTGCCCAATGCTCGAGGCCAGCTTTTGGACTTCCGCTCCGGAGAAGTAGATTGCCGGAATGCCATTGGAGGTGGTCGCAAAGCCAATATTTGGAATGTTATCCGGCTCAAACACTTTCGGCCCTTCGGTGTTCCGCGACGTCCGAACCATATCAGCCATGCTCTTGGGTGCGCTTGTGTTTCGCGCGCCATCTTCATTTCCTACGGGTCGGGAGTTACTCAATGTGGCCTTGTGCCGCGCCGCCCACGCATTGCCTAGTAGCTCTGATCCAGCCAAGGCTTGCGATCCACGATGCTCGCACACGTCGGCCATCATCGTGTCATCATTGGCCGGCCTCCCGTCCGCATCCGCGGCCTTGTACTCGGTCGGCTCGGCAGCCTTGTTGGGGGCCGAGGGCCCAATCGTGGCTCGAAGTGGTGCGGCGTCCGGCTGTGGGGGATGGCACGAACGTAGCCGACCGCTCTCGAAGGCGTCTCGGATTTTGCGGGTCCGGCCTCGTTCAAGGGGGGGGAAATCCTCAAGCGATGGGCCATTTGTCACCGGGAGTGGTTCGGGGGTTGGTCCGGTGGACCATGGGAGGGCGAGGTACGGTCCGGCATTTTCAGCATGGTCCGCCGGCCACTTGTCTCCGAGGAGGGGCTGTGCCACCATGGCGTCTAGCATCTCCGGCATGTCAAGATTTGCTAGTTGCATGATGGAATCTTTCTTTGGCTGCACATGGGCTTCAACGGCTAGTAGTTCACGTGATGACTCGGCTCGGCAAGCCACCAAACAACTTTCGGAAAGTAAGTTTGTTGTTGGCTCCATTTCGGGTAATTTGACTTTCCCATCCCCCAAGGACAATTGTACCTCCTTTGGACTATCTCTCATGCCTCTTGGACCTAGTGTAAGTGTGGCCCTATCTTCACCGATGAGCACCCCGTCGCCGGCCGTGTGCTGGTCAGAGTCCGGCGCCACCGCGGCCGCCGTGGTTGTTACGTCTTCGATGGAAAATCCATCCTCCAATATGACTTCCTCATTAGTGTTGGAATTCGTGGTGCCCTTAGGTGAGGAGTTCCCTACTTCATCCATGTGTTGGCTCGCCGGAAAGATGGAACTCTTGCATTTTGGAGACCCGATGGTGGGACTATCTTCTTTATCGAACACAAGCTTCTTACGGAGTTGCTTGTCCTCCGGAAAGGGTGAGGGGATAAAACGCTTCCGTCCGTCGCCCTTGGTAGAAGGGGCCGGAGTGCACTTTCGGACCTTGAACCGGGAGTTGGTGGCCTTCATTTTCAGGCCCTTGGCCGTCAGTTTAGGAGAAGTTTTGTCATTGGATCGAAAAACCATGAGCTGGTCCGGGATGGTCTTCACTTCCTCGGGGCTTGTCGCAATGTCCGGCGGGGGGTCTGCCATGGCCGAGCCGGGAGCTCCTACTCCAAGCAAGGGCAAGGTTCGGGGAAGGTAGACAAAGGGTAGCGGCGAGTGAGGAGCACGGTTGTTGGGGCGTGATTCGTGACTAAGCGGACAAAGCCGGAGTTGTGGTTGAGGCCGCAAACGAGCGAGGGTGGTGGTCGGAGGTGAAAGGGATGTCGGCGTGGGGTGGTCGGGAGGGGACTACCGTTCAAAAGCTAGAATTGCTAGAGAGAAGGGAGAGCATCTCTCTCTAGAGTTTTTTTCGCCATTGTTTGCATTTGGAAATGATGGATGCCTTGGCCGCTCAACCACTTCTAACCGCTGGGCCGGACCCATGGCACCGGAGCCATACAATACTCGCCAGCCGAGAATTGAACCAGCAATGCCTTCGAGTGCGGTGACACACAACCCATCGTATGCGGATTTTCCCCCCCTTTGGAAAGGTAGGACACTCAAAATCCGAGACACCTTTGAAGCCAAAAAGTCACACCCAAGGGACACTCAACTTGGGGTTCAGACGAAGTGGGGAAACAAACCGCTACAAAGCGCAGGCACAAGTGTTAACCCTCCCTTGGCCGAGGTGAACCTAAGCATGGCTATGGCCAACCATTGTGAAGCCGAGGAGGAGGGCGTGCGTTCGAGAGCATCGACCCAGCCGACGGCAATGGACATCCCAAAACAATCAGCCGCACCATGGGGTCCGAATATCGGCACCCAAAAAGGGGGGGGGCGTGCCGCCCTCGGGCCACCCCGGCAAGCCGACGTCGATGGCGGACCTCCTTAAAGGATCTGACGACCCAAAGGGCCCTCAAGCCTTCGAGCCGGAAAAGCTTCATAACATTGGCTTCGCCTCCGTGTCCAATGGCATCCCGACCCTCTACTTCTCTGGGGCCGAAACGCAAAAGCTGGCCGAAAGCATGTGGCACGCCATTGTGGGTAAGTTTTCTCATTCTATCCCATGTTTTGGTTGTCACGGTGGTGCGGCATAGTAGTTCCGTTGGGAGGCCGCACCTCTTTACCCGTCGCATAACATACGTCACTCTTGTGGCCCACATGTTTGCATTCCCGACAATAGGATGGGATCTTATCCCATTTCACTTGTTGTACCGTTTCTCGCCCAAATATCCAAGATGATCTCATCGGGTGGCGGTTTGGTAATGTCAATTTCAACGCAAATGCGGGCAAAAGATAGTCTTGACTTGTTGGCCGTGGCGCGGTCCACTTTTATAGGTGTCCCGAGGAGAGCCGATTGATCATAGAGATGCTAGGGGGATCGCGAATGCGCCAACCCAAAACGTTTTAAAAAGACTAATTAAATCTCATAATATCAATTTCCTTGCAATAATGGAGCCGCTCACGGCCCCTAACCCGGAGAAGTTCTACAAGACCTTGGGGCTGGTTTTTCAAGGCACAAATTTAAATGGGAAGATTTGGATTTTTGTTGAAGAGGGTGCACGATTTAGTGCCGAGTCCAACACGGAACAGGTTCTTCACGGCCGGTTTGATTCTCCTCGCCTTGCCAGGCACATTGGTATTTTGGCAGTCTACGCCAAATGCACTAGGGGCGAGAGGCTACATCTGTGGGACAAAATGAGGGAAATCTCAGCAGCTATGGAAGATACTCCTTGGATAATTGGGGGAGACTTTAATACTATTCTCTCGCCTTGGGATAGAGTTGGAAGCGACACCAACCGACAAGCTGAAATGGTGGATTTTGCGGAAGCTATTGAGGACTGCAGAGTTCTTGACCCGGGCTTTGACGGCTCGAATTTTACGTGGGCGAATGGCCTTTTTGAGAGGCTGGACAGAGTTTTGGTGAATGAAGCATGGGCACAGAGTTAGAAGAGGTTTGCTTGTGATTGGCTCGACTAATTTATTCTGGAGATTTTTTGGAATGATTGGCTTTGTAAGATTTGTAATAGGTTTGATTTGGTTAGACCTTGTGATAGGATTACTGTTGGGAGTATGATGAGGTCCGAGCACAGGCCCTGGACCGCCTACTACTCCTATTTTTTGTGTTGGCACATCACTTTTGGGTGTGGCCACAACTTTGTAATCTGCTCCTTTTTGATATTTAGGGATGAGGGACCCACGAACCCTCCACCGTAAAGGTGTTTGATTAAAAAAAAAAAAACCTGCCATGGGAATCCTCGGATCATGGCCCCATGCTGGTGCGGTGTAGAACCCCAAGCAACTATTCTGGGGGGAGACCGTTCTGATTCCAAAACATGTGGAATAGACATGAAAGCTTTGCTGACCTGGTTCGTAAAGATTGGAGCCAACCGACGGGGGCGAAGGGTCCTTTACTCAACCTCCAGATCAAGCTTGCACGAATAAAGAAAACCCTTAAGGAGTGGAACAACGAAGTTTTCGGTAACATTCACGAAAACCTTAGGGTTTTGGAGGAAAACATCGTGAATGCCCAAGCAGATTTCGAGGAGAGTCCTTCCCAAGAGAATAGGGCAGAAGTCAATAGATGCATTGCCATGTATATTCGGCTTCTTGAGATGGAGGAAAACTTTTGGCGACAGAAGGCGACCCTGAGATGGCTTGCGGAGGGCGACAAGAATACCAAGTTTTATCAAAGTTGGGTCAAACAGAAGAGGTTACGGAAAAGCCGGGGGAGGTGGTATCATCCCTTCTCTCTTGTTTCTCTCTCTAAAAACGCTCACGACACAAAGGTCATCGGCGGTCTCCCCGTCGGCCGAGACCTTCGGTACTCCCTCATCCACACAAGGGGAGCCGGACGTTCACCATGGATGACCCGGTCCAAGACAAGGACGACTCGCCGGCGTCTTTGTTTCAATCCATCGGTGATAGCATGGCGGCCGGAAGCTCTCCCTTCTCTCTAGAGTGAGAAGCTCTCCCTTCTCTCTAGCAATTCCCCCACATTGATCCAGCCCACCGCCCTTCCATATTTCCACGACCAGCCGCCGCAACCCTCTCCACGCCGTCCTCCACATTCCTCCTCTTACCCCCACAACCCGTCGGCCACAACCCTTCGGCCACCGCACCACTATACCCAATCCCGTCGAGTTGTTTCCATTGCTCGGCTCTTTCACCCCCAACACACGACCTTGGCCGCCGAACCAACCCGGAGCTCCCTCGACCAGCCACGAGGTGAGCGCACGACCAGTCATGCCGGACCCACCTTCAAACCCCGCTCCGGCACCTCCGGACCCCGAGGAGGCTAGATCTATCCCGGACCAACTCATGGTCTTCCGTTCAAGTGAGGACCAAACACCGAAGATACCAGCCAAGGAAATGAAAATGACAAGCAAGAAGAATAAGATAGCGGTGATGGAGCTACACCCAAGCTGATCTACAAGGACAAGAAGATGGAGCCATTGTTCATTCAAAGTGGACCAATTACAAGAGCTAGAGCTAAGAAGATAAAGGAGTCCATGATGCTTTTAGTTGATGAAATAAAAGCCCAATTCCAAGACCAATCTACATTGGGCCAAATGGTGAATATTATTCAAGTTAATGGGCAGCCCAATTCTCTCTAGCAATTCCAAGGTGCTGGGACTAAATTTCAAAGGATCAAATATGTCTGGTAAGATATGGGTATTCGCCGAGGAGGGTGCCAACTTCATCATTGAGGAGGACTCGGACCAAGTCCTACACGGAAGGCTTACTTCGCACCGCATGGCGAATCATATCTCCATTTCGGCCATCTACGCTAAATGTAGTAGGTTGGAGCGACACCCTCTGTGGGATAAAATGAGGGAGATATCATTCAGGACGGAAGGAACCCCGTGGCTGATTGGAGGGGATTTTAATACGATCCTTGCACACGAAGACAGGGTTGGTAGTGAAACCAACCGGCAAGCAGAGATGATTGATTTTGCCGAAGCAATTGAAGATTGCCGGCTTTTGGACCCGGGATTCGATGGTGCGGAGTTCACTTGGGCTAAAAATGGCTTGTTTGAGAGGTTGGACAGGCTGCTTGTTAATGAGGCATGGTCTAATGCGTTTGAGGCAACAAGGGTGACTAATCTCCCAAGGGTTTCCTCGGATCATGGTCCGATTCTTGCAAGGTGTAAGATGTCGAGGCTTCCCTCCGGGGGCAGCGCCTTTCGTTTCCAAAACATGTGGGTCCGGCATGAAGGCTTCCTGCAGCTTGTGCAGAATATTTGGGCTCAACCAACAGAGGCGAGTGGGCTATTGAATCTCCAAACTAAGCTTGCTAGGAGCAAAAAGGCCCTCAAGGCGTGGAACAAGGAGGTTTTTGGCAACATTCACGCCAATCTCAAAGGAATGGAGGAAAGAATCGCGCAGGCTCAAGCCGACTTTGAGGCTGATCCAACGCCACACAATAGATCCGAGATCAACAAAAGCATTGCCGAGTACATCCTCCTTCTCCGGATGGAGGAGGACTTCTGGAGGCAAAAGGCGGCTCTAAGGTGGCTAGCAGATGGAGATAAGAATACCAGATTCTACCAAAGCTGGGTGAAGCAGAAGAGAGTTAGACTCCGAATTCACTCTATCAATGTGAATGGCCGGGAGATTGCAGATGAAACTGAGATACGGCACTCGGCGGTCGAATTCTTTCGGAGCCTTCTCGCCCCGGACACCCCGGACCTTGAGGACCCGGACCTTGATCTTATTCAACAACTCCCCCCCTCAACGGATCTTGAGGAGCTACACTACCCACCAAACTCTGAGGAGGTGAAGAAAGCGGTTTTTGACATCTCCGGGGACAGTGCTCCAGGTCCGGATGGCTTCTCGGCCGTCTTCTACCAAACATGTTGGGGGATTCTTGGAACGGATGTGGTGGAAGCCATAAAACAGGTCTTTCTTGGGGCCTACCTCCCTCGGAGCGTTACGGCCACAAACATTGTCCTTATCCCGAAGAAGGCCTCGCCCGAGACATGGGCCGATTATCGCCCCATAAGCCTTTGCAACGTCCTCAACAAGATTATTACAAAAGTTCTAACCGCACGCCTTGCGCCTTTTTTGCCACAGGTTATCTCCCCGAACCAGAGTGGATTCGTGAAGGGGCGGCTCCTACATGACAACGCCCTCCTCGCCCAAGAGATGTTCCACGAATTAGCAAGGTGCTCCCCTGCACCGAATGTGGCCACTAAGATCGACATGGCCAAGGCGTATGATAGAGTGCAATGGAGCTTCTTGATCAAGGTGCTTCGGCGCATGGGTTTCTCGGATGCGTGGATCGACCTGATTGAAAGGTGCATTGGTTCTTGTTGGTTCTCGGTCCTTATTAACGGTGTCCCAACTGGATTCTTCAAATCTACTCGGGGGCTCAGACAAGGAGACCCCATCTCCCCGGCGTTGTTTGTGATTGCCGCAGAGTATCTCTCCAGGGCCCTCGACAAGCTCATCCTTGGTAAAAAAGAGATGACCTTCAAAGCGGCCAGGAGGTGCATGGAAATCAGCCACTTAGCATATGCCGATGACATTATTATCTTCACTCAAGCAGCTGCAACCCCATTGCGTCGGCTTAGAGAGTGCCTTGACGGGTATGAGAGAGTCTCCGGGCAGCAGATCAATCTTGCAAAAAGCAATTTCTATATTGCTGAAGCGCACGAGCATTGGGCGCATGAAATCCAAAACGAAGGAGGCTTTGCTCGGGGGTCCTTCCCATTCCTCTATTTGGGGGTCCCTATATACCGTGGAGTCAAGAAAACCGAAATGTTCATGTTCATTCGAGAGAAGATCGCTAGAAGGATTTCCGGATGGGCGCATCGTCATCTATCTTTTGGAGGAAGGCTAACTCTCATTAAGAGCACTCTTGAGGCAGTTCCTATCCACATCTTCCAAGCCATTGAGCCCACGGCCGGAACCCTTAAGCTACTCTATCAGCAATTGGCTCGCTTCTTTTGGGGCTCGACGACTGAGAAAAAACGGACACATTGGATCAGCTGGGACCAAATGTGCCTCCCCACCAAGGAGGGAGGGCTCGGGATCCGAAAGTTCACAGAAGTTCTAAGAGCATTCAACATTAAACTCTGGTGGCGGTTCAGAGAACAGAACTCTTTATGGGCCCAGTACATGATGAGAAAGTATTGCGCCAATTCCTCGCCACTTTCGCCAAGGATCACGGGAAGGAATAGCCCGACGTGGAGGAGGCTGGCCAAAGCTTGGGCCCACGCTCACCCGCACATTCGTTGGATTGTTGGTCAAGGTAAGATCTACTTCTGGGATGATGTATGGCTTGGCAACGTCCCTCTTAGGGGGCTATGTTTCGATGAGAGGGCAGCCCTACAACGATTGTCTCGGATTTTATCACGGATGGTGAGTGGGACGCTCCAAAACTCCAAGTTCTCCATGACCAGGCGGGCCTTCCCCAACAGATCATTGATCAAATTTGCAAAACCCCGATACTCCCCGGGGAGCCGGACATCCCACGATGGACGCTCACAAGGCGAGGAGATTTCTCGCTAGCCTCGACTTGGGAGACGGTCCGGTCGCCTCAACCCATCATCCAAGGGCTCGAGGAGATTTGGACGGCTGGCCTCACAACTACCATCGCTATCATCTGGTTCCTCTGGGCAGAGAGAAATAGAAGCCGCCATCATGATGTTCAATTCAAACTGAGCAATGTGATTTGGCAAATCCTCACTTTCGTCCGAAACAGCATGGCCAATGGGAGGCTTAAGCCAAAGCATTGGAGAGGGGTTAGGCTCGGAGTCAGTATCCCAAGCCATGCCGAACCTCAACGGCTACCGCGACTCTCTATGATGGTTAAGTGGGAACCACCGGATCAAGCCTGGATCAAACTTAATACGGACGGGTCCTTTAATGAAGCAACAGGAAAAGCTGGGGGAGGCGGCCTCATTCGAGACCATTTGGGTAAGGCGCTCGTCGCCTATGCACTCCCTCTCGAAGCACATTCACCACTCGAAGCCGAACTACTCGCCATGCACCACGGCTTGATGCTGGCCTCGGAGCTTGAGAAACCAATTTGGCTCGAATCGGACGCCGAGCAAGCACTCAATCTCATTAAAGGGCCAAGTTGGGGGCCTACTCACACTCGCCAAGCCATGGCCCACATGACCTTACACAAGCGTCAACTCACACTCCGAACTACCTTCATCCACCGTGAAGGCAATAAGGCGGCTGACTTACTTGCGAAAATTGGTGTCGACTTGAGTCACAGTCGAGTCTTGGAGGCCCAAGACTTACCGAGAGCCGTCCAAGATGTCATTCGAATGGAACAAATGGGGATTCCGAACTTCCGGGTCCGTGCCGAGGAAGATGCTTAGGAGGACACCGTAGAGTAGGCGGGTGTCGAGCCATTTGTGACACGACCCCCACTTACTCTTGTGGTGATTTGGCCTTTTGATTGTCCTTGTTTTGGTTGTAATAGTTAGTTGTAATAGACTCTCCATTTTGGCAAGGGACCAACCTACTAAAAACTTGATCTAGAGAGAGACGCTCCTCCTTCTCTCTAGCAATACCCACATCTTGATTCATCCCGCCGCCCCCACGCTTTCACGTCCAGCCGCCATAACGCAATCCACACCGCCCTCAACCTCCCCTCTATCACTCCCAATCGGCGCATTCAACCCTCGGTCACCGTCTCACTCCTCCCTACCCCGGCGAGTCGTTGTGTTGCTTGACTTCTTCACCAACACACGGCCTTGGCCGCCGAACCAACCTTGTGCTCCACGTCCGGCCATGCCAGACCCACCTCCAAACCCAGCCGCGGCTCCTCCGGACCCCGAGGAGGCTAGATCTATTCCGGACCAACTCATGGTCTTCCGATCAAGTGAGGACCAAACTCCGAAGATCCCGGCCAAAGAAATGAAAATGACAAGCAAGAAGGGAAAGATAGCGGCTAGGAAGAGCACGCCGGCTCCCATCACCAAAGGCCATGGCCGGAAAAGATTCGTACTCTCCCCTTTTCCGGAGGACAAACAACTCACGAAGAAGCTCGACTTTGGTGCGGTCACCTCCGAGCTAGAGAGCTCCGGATCGGCCTCCGGCCTTGAAAGTCCTAAATGTAAGGTAACACTCTTCTCGCCTCTCTCCATGGATGAAAAAGCAGCACAAGATAGGGAAGCCCATCCCATGAACTTGTCCGATGTGGATGGAACTCATATGGAGATGGTGGTGTACGGAAAAGCTCCGGCTGCCGACGCCGCGCCGTCCGACCTTGAACCCGGCATGGGTGAGAAGACCGTTGGAGGTGAGGAAGGCGGTCCCCTAGGCGTATCCCATGAGGATTCGGACGTCACATGTGTGACAAAAAGCACATTGGGGAGTGAGATAGTCAACTTTCCCGAAATGGATATGGGAACAAATTGCCTTTTGGAAAGTGCCTTTGTCCCATACCAAAAATGGGAATCACATGTGGAGCATCATTCACCACCTCCAATGCAGCAAGTAGAGCCAAAAAGGATGGAGATCCCTCAAATTATTGACTTGACCGTGGCGGAGAGGCTTGACTCGATGGCGGCGCAACCCCTCCTCGCCGGGCCCACGCCGGCCAAGGTCGAATTGCCTAGAGCCAACCTTGTTACAAATGGGAAAGGAAAAGACATGGAGGCATGTAGGCCTTGCTTGGAGATTGAACCATCCTTGGAAGACTTCCCGCCACTAGAAAAGGGAAGAACCCGGCGAATCCTAGCATCTTTCGAATCCGGAGCAACTCTTACGAAGCCGGGTTGGCCGATGCCCAAGCCTAATCAAAACGTCCAACGCAACTTGAATACGTCCTCGGCCTCGGGCATGCATGCGACGGACTCGGGAATGCACGAGATGGAGAGGGGAACGCCCCGGCCTCCCGATGTAGCAATGAACGAGAATGACTCGAGCAATGGATCACATAATGGAACAATCCCCGGGGTTAATACTAATGATAACCCGACACACAACCCTTTGGGAGATGACACCGGGCCAAGTGTGAAGAACCCCAACAAGAAGAAATCAATGGCCGACATGGTGAGAGGGGCATCGACTAGTGAGGGTCCACAAGCCTTCGACCAGGAGAACATACAAAATATTGGCTTTGCGTCCACGGCAAACGGAATCCCATCCATCTACTTCTCCGGATCAGAAATCCAAAGGTTGGCATCATCTCTCGGTCATGCAATTGTAGGTAAGTTTTCGCATTCGATACCGGCCTCCTCTCAAATTCAAAAGGCGCTAGACAACATTAAGTTTTGTCGAGGTTACACTTGGAAATATATTAATGCCAAACATATTCTTGTTCAATTCGAGGACATGGCGGATTATGCTCGGCTCCTTAGTGGTCCCAAAGGTACTCCGGTGTGGTTCATTGACCGGCATCCGATGAGAGTCTTCAAATGGTCACCGGATTTTGATGCCTATTGTGAGTCCCCAATTGCGGCAATATGGTGCAACCTAATTGGGCTCCCGATACACCTGTTTGATCAATCGGCCCTCTATGCCATTGGGAAACTACTTGGTACACCGATCCAAATTGATAGAGCTACGGCCAACAAGTCGAGACTCTCATTCGCACGGGTGTGCATCGAGATCGACATCACGGAACCGCCACCGACCGAAATCATCCTTGACATTTGTGGACGTGAATTGGTGCAACAAGTTAAGTGGGATAAGATCCCGGCCTATTGTGGGGATTGTAAACACGTGGGCCACAAGAGTGAAGTTTGCTATGCTTCCGGAAAGACGGAGCGACCCCCAAAAAGAAACTACAACGTTGCGCCACCAAAACAGCAACAACATGTTGGGAGTGGAGCTAAGAAGAACAATGATGGCACAAAGATGAACGTTGATGATTCGAGACATACCGACAATAACATGGAATGGAAACAACAAGGAAAACACAAGGGGAAGGAAAACAACAACCGGATGAACCCGAAGGCTAGTGTGCACACGGGGGTGGTGTGGTCGGGACCGGACTTCTTGGGTGATATGCATGGCTCGGGGAGTGAGGTCACGACAATCGCCCATAATGCACCAGTCCCAAACCAAGGCAGACAGGCGCACACTAAGGCCCCTTCATTTGAACATGGACGAAAGGCCAAATCGGGAGAGGAGGTCCGGCCCCGGCATGAAGGTCAATCGGCTTCGGACGACCTAGTCCAACCAAAAGGCCATTTCAAGCCATTTGCCTTCGAGAAGGCCGAGGATCCGGGGTCATTGAGTCACATGAGCACCAATCGTTATTTCTCCCTCATGGCCCAAGAGAACTTCACGGAGAATGATATGGAGGACGATGAGAATTGGGAGGACTCCTTCTTGCACAAGGAAGACGAAGATGGAGCCAATCCAGCCCTTGTGGAGGCCGAGACACCCCATGGAGGGAGCAATCTCCAAATCACTGAATTTCAAGGGGGGGGCGTCAATCCCACCGGGTACGATCTCCGCTAGTTAATGATGTCTTTGAACTTTCTATTTTGGAACGTTAGGGGGATCGCAAATGCGTCAACCCAAAACGTCCTAAAGAGAATAATTAAATCTCATAATATTTGTTTTCTTGCAATAATGGAACCACTTGTCGACCCTAACCCGGACAAGTTCTCAAAAGTGTTGGGGCTGCATTATAAGGGATCGAATGCCAATGGGAAGATATGGATTTTTGTGGAGGAAGGGATGGATTTTGAAGTGGTGGATGACTCGGAGCAACTATTGCATGGGCTGTTCACTTCCCCCCGGACTCCAACACCTATTTTAATCTCGGCCGTGTATGCTAAATGTTCGAGAGGAGAGAGGCTTGCTTTGTGAGAAAAAATGAGGGAGCTGACACAAGTCTCGGAAGGAATGCCGTGGTTTATTGGAGGGGATTTCAACACAATCCTCTCCGCGGGAGACAGAATGGGGAGTGACACAAACCGCCTGGCTGAAATGGTGGACTTTGCAGAGGCTATTGAAGACTGTGGTCTCTTGGATCCAGGGTATGATGGATCAGACTTTACTTGGGCTAAGAATGGCCTTATGGAAAGGCTAGACAGGGTGCTGATTAATGAGGTGGCGTCTCAACGGTTCGAGGCAATACGAGTCACAAACCTCCCCCGTATTGCATCGGATCATGGCCCTCTCCTTGTCCGATGCAAGATGCCTAATACCCCCGGAGGAGGTAAAGCCTTTCGGTTCCAAAACATGTGGGTACGGCATGAAGGATTTAATGAATTGGTGAGGGAAGATTGGGGGACCCCCACGGAGGCGGCGGGTCTCCTCAACTTGAAGCTCAAGCTAGCAAGGATTAAGAGAACATTAAAACGGTGGAATAGAGAGGTATTTGGGAACATTCACGCCAACCTCAAGTCCTGTGAAGAAAGCATTGCGATAGCCCAAGCGGAGTTCGAAGATGATCCCTCGGCCCGGAATAGAACGGAGGTCAACAAACAAATTGCGGAGTACATCCTCCTTCTTAAGATGGAGGAGGACTTCTGGCGTCAGAAGGCGGCACTACGGTGGCTGGAAGATGGGGATAAAAACACCAGATTCTATCAAAGCTGGGTGAAGCAGAAGTGGGTTCGGCTACGGATACACAAGATCAACGTGAATGGGTGTGAACTCACGGAAGACTCGGCCATCCAAGCATCGGCGGTTGAGTTTTATCAAAACCTTCTTGCTCCATGCAATCCGGTACTTACGGAACCGGACCTAAGCCTCCTACACCGACTTCCCCCTTCGGAGTCTTTGGCGGCCCTCCCCGAACCTCTAGATGCGGATGAAGTGAAAAGAGCGGTCTTCGACATCTCGGCCAATAGTGCTCCTGGACCGGATGGCTATTCGGCTCTCTTTTTCCAAGCCTGCTGGAGCATTGTGGGATCGGATGTGGTGGATGCGGTTAGACAATTTTTCGGTGGGGCCTTTCTTCCCCGAAGCTTCACGGCCACAAGCATTGTACTCATCCCGAAGAAGCCCATTCCAGAGTCATGGGGAGACTACAGGCCCATTAGTTTGTGTAATGTGATCAATAAGGTGATTACTAAGATACTCTCCAAGCGACTGGCCCCTTTACTCCCACGCGTGGTAGCTTCCAACCAAAGTGGTTTTGTCAAAGGGAGACTCCTCAATGATAACGTACTACTTGCTCAGGAGATGTTCCATGAGCTACAACGAAGCACACCGGCCCCTAATGTTGCAATCAAGATAGATATGGCCAAGGCCTATGATCGAGTTCAATGGCCGTTTCTCCTAAAAGTCCTTAAACACATGGGATTCCCCGAGCCGTGGGTGGACCTCATCAAGAGATGCATTGGGTCTTGTTGGTTCTCAATCCTTGTCAATGGGGCGCCGGCCGGTTTTTTTCAAATCTACCCGTGGCCTTAGGCAAGGGGACCCCATCTCTCCCGCCCTATTCGTCCTGGCCGCGGATTACCTCTCGAGACTTCTTGATAAACTCATCCTCGGCAACAAAGAAATGACGTTCAAAGCAACCCGGGGAAGTATTGAGATCAGCCACCTCGCCTATGCAGATGACATCATCATCTTCACGCAAGCGGCGGCGAACCCTCTCCGGAGGCTACGAGCATGCCTTGATCATTATGCCGAGGCGTCCGGCCAACAAGTCAACCTTGGGAAAAGCAATTTTTTCATTGCCGAGGTTCATGAAGGGTGGACAAACACAATACAAAGGGAAGGAGGATTCTCTCGAGGTACGTTCCCGTTCCTTTACCTTGGAGTCCCTATTTACCGAGGTGTGAAGCGCTCGAGCATGTTCTTGTTCCTCCGTGAGAAAATCGCGGCTAGGATCTCTGGTGGGCCCATCGACACCTCTCCTTTGGGGGGAGACTTACTTTGATTAAAAGCACACTCGAAGCGATACCACTTCATATCTTCCAAGCTATCGAGCCTACGGGCGGTGCCCTCAAGCAATTGGATCAGCAAATGGCCCGTTTCTTTTGGGGGTCAACTAATGAGAAGAAGAGGACGCACTGGATAAGCTGGGAACAGGCTTGTCTACCAACGGCCGAGGGGGGATTGGGCATCCGGAAGATCAAGGAAGTCTTAAGAGCCTTTAACATCAAGTTATGGTGGCGGTTTAGGGAACAAAATTCCTTGTGGGCTACGTACTTAATGGCTAAATATTGTCAAAAGGTCTCCCCGCTAACAGCTAGACCATTGGGGAGGGAAAGCCCTACGTGGAAGAGGATTCTGAAGGCTCGGCCTCTTGCTCAACCGCACATTCGATGGGTGGTGGGAGAAGGGAAGATGCTACATTAAGGCTCGGCCTCTTGCTCAACCGCACATTCTGAAGGCTCGGCCTCTCGCTCGGGTTGCGGACTACATTAAGGATGGTGCATGGGATGAGCCTAAATTGCGGAATCTCCAAGCGCAAGCTGGCCTAGCACAACATGTCGTACAAAAGATCCTCGACACACCCGTCATCTCGGATGGGCCGGATGTACCAAGATGGAGATTATCAACCAATGGAGAGTTCTCACTTGCTACTACATGGGAGACTTTACGAAGTCAAATGCCGATTGTGCAAGGCCTCGACGACATTTGGAGAGCGGGCCTCACGTCCTCTATGGCCATATTTTTATGGCGACTTCTCTCCAACCGCATTCCGGTGGACACAAAGCTGCAATGGAGACGAATGGAATTGGCCTCCAAATGCCATTGCTGCCCACATCGACCAGGGATTGAATCCCTCCAACACCTCTTCATTCAAGGGGACGGGGCTCACGGGATATGGAGGGAATTTGACACATGGTTCGAGGGTCCGTCACCACCCCTCCGGATCAATGACACCATTCCGGAACGACTTGTGGTCTGGACGAAAAGAGTTCGGCAACCGGGCAAAAAACACCTAAGCAGGGCCATGCCGTATCTCATTTTATGGTTCATTTGGGCAGAACGGAATAGGAGCCGGCACCAGTCCGTACAATTTAGGCCTTTCAATGTCATTTGGCAAGTTCAAATCTACATCCGGAATAGTATGACGAACGGGATATACAAGAAGAAGCATTGGAAAGGGGTACGTCTTAAAATCAATGTCCCGAGGCATGATGAAATTCGGAGCCCTAGGCCGCTCGCAGTAGCAATCAAGTGGCAACCGCCGGAGGACCCCTGGATCAAGCTCAACACCGATGGTGCATACTTGGAAGAGTCGGATAAGGCCGGGGGAGGTGGTATCATCCGAGATCACACGGGCAAAGTTCTTTCAGCCTTTGCATCTCCACTTGAGGCCCACTCCGCCCTTGAGGCGGAGCTCCTTGCCATCCAACTCGGGTTAGAACTTGCCCTGGAATTCAACCGGCCTATCTGGATTGAGTCGGATGCACAACAAGTGGTCCAGCTCCTTAATAGCATACGATGGGGGCCGGCACACACGAGCCGGGTGGTGGCGCGGATCTCCCTCCTCAAGCGACAACGAGGTGTGCGTATCACCTTCACCCCCCGGGAAGGGAATAGGGCCGGAGACTTACTTGCAAAGATGGGAATTGACAGTCTCGACTATTGCCGTATGAATGCCCACACGATGCCGAGACACCTCGCTGCAATTACTAGGATGGATGCACTTGGAGTCCCGAACATTCGGGTCCATCATAATGATGAAGAATAGTATAGTGTTTTGGAGGTTGGGAGGGTACCACCGTTGTTTTCTTGATTCTTTGTATTTTGTGTTTTGTAATGGTGTAGGATGAGGTCCGGGTTTATGGCTTGGGACCGCATACTACTCCTAAGTTTGTGAGGACACACCACTTTTGGGTGTGGCCACGTATTGTAATCGTCACTTTTTGAAATATAGGGATGAGGGACCCACGAACCCTCCACCATGAAGGTGTTTGGATAAAAAAAAAAAAAAAAATAGTTAGTTGTAATAGCCGCTTGTAACCCTAAGCCTCGAGCTAGGCTAATTGTAACCGAGAAATATTTTGCTATATAGGGATGAGGGACCCACGAACCCTCCACCGCTAAGGTGTTTGACAAAAAAAAAAAAAAAAGCCCAATGCATGAAGTTTTGAGTCACTATATATATCACATTTTGGAGGCCCAAATTGAAGATACATGATGCATTTTGATACCTTCTTTGAGTCACCTATTGTCGAGGTTTGGTGTAAATTGATAGAAATTCCCATCCACCTCTACGAGCAATCGGCTCTTCTTGTTAGAAACAAGAGTGATCTCACCTCCCAGAAAGTTGTCTCCACTGAGACAGCCCAGGCATTTGCTGACGAAATTGGGATACCATTCATGCAAACAAGTGCTAAGAAAGCTACTAATGTGGAGCAGGCTTTCATGGCTATGTCTGCTTCCATCAAGAACAGGATGGCGAGTCAACCAGCGATGAATAACATTCGACCTCCAAGCGTTCAAATTAGAGGACAACCCGTTAACCAAAAACCGGCTGCTGCTCCAACTGAAATCTTAAGTTGTGCGTCTGGTTGACATCAATTTGTCTTAAAATTGGAGCTTGAACTAGTTAGGGGTTTAGGAAGAAGACTTCATAATCGTTACCTGTTTTATCTATGAACCGCTTCTATGTTCAAATATCCATTATTTTTTATAATGCTTTGTCAAGGAAGAAAAGTGTGTACAATTTGCGTTTGAAAGACAATGTCGCCACGGTGTCATTCGATCGGGATGACTCTAGTGCTAACGAGCCGAGCACTTGCTCAATGAATGTCTCATGTGGGCTCCCCAACCGGGAGAAGGAAGGCTTCATCGAGGAACTTGATCCGGGAGGGATTGTTCATCGCGGGGGTATCCCTATTGCTGGCCTCAATGAAGTGACGGACCTTGGATTTTGTGATGTGAAGGTTGCACCATGTTAATTGTAATAGAATAGTGAAGAGTACATTGATGACCACTCTAGTTGGTAGGGAGGCCCTAGTTGTACTCTAATTGGTTTTGGGGAGCCGTCACTTTTGGGCAGCTCGGTGTTCCTGGTTGTTCGTTGCAATTGTCCTTAGTAATGTACAGGTGTGGGTCCGCCTTAACCCTCCACCCTCGTGTGTACAAAGTAACGTTATTGGTCAGAACCAGTGTTACCGTTCTCTGTCGGAATTCAACCTAATAGTTATGATGAAATTCTAGGGTAATATTGCTAAAAAAAAAGGGAGCAAGGGAGACTGTTATGAGGATGGGGGTAGAAGGAAAAGGAGGGGGGAGGGATTCTGAGGGAGATTTTGAAAGTTCAAAAGGGCAGGGTGATGAGGGGAAAGTTTCTAGGAAGGGTTTGGTGCAGGGGGTGGGGGTTGGCTATGGGGAAGTGGGGTCTTCTGGTATGGGGGAGGTTCTGGGGGCAGCTGATCTTGATCTAAATGTGCAGGATCAGGGGGGAGGTTTCCAGGTTCAAGGAAGGAGGAAAGGGAAAAGGGGGGTGGCTTTGGGAAGTTTGAGGGCTTGAAAAAGGGAACCTCGGAGGAAGGAGGATGACCAAGAGGACTCTCCAACAGGTTCTCGATGCTAGATTCACTTTCTGTGGAATCATCTGGTGGGCTGTCTGCAGGGCATTCTGCCTTCACTCGATATTTAAAACTTTTACCAAATGGCGATTATGAAAATGAAACGTATGAAGATGAAAAGGATTGGGATTATGAGGAGGATCCTGAGGATGAAGATATGTTTCAGTCTGGCTGTGGAGTAAAAAAAAAGAGGATCCTCTCTGGCTCTGTTGAAGGAGGGGGAATAAGAGAACAAAAAAAAATTTGAACCATTTCTCGATTTATGCGTGTCATCCTTGCGCAAGGGCCATGCTAATCTTCTCTGTATCATTCCAATTTTATCGGATGTCCCCGAAGGGACGGGGAAGAAGAGAACAAGGGGAAGAAAGGGAAGCTTAATGCTTCGGGCTCACCTGCTCTTGGTTGATATGTCACTCAAGATATTGATTTGGAATGCTAGGGGTGTGGCAAATGTGAACACTTAGAGCATCATCAAACGTTTGGTAAAAGAAAATAAGATTATGATCTTGGCTATCATTGAACAACCATTGGTTAAGCCTAGGCCGGATTTCTTTAGTAGGATTTTTGGTCTGCAATTTAAGGGGTGTAATTGTAATGGGCAAATTTGGATGTTTGCGGCAGATGGAATAGAAGTTGATGAGTGGGATGACTCTGAACAGATTGTACATGCTATATATATAACTCTTGTGCTTCCTGCTTCGGTCTTTATTTCAGTGGCATATGGGAAATGTTCCAGAAAAGGAAGGGCTGGGATGTGGAGCAAGTTTAGAGAATTGGCTGCTAAGTTAGATGGATTGCCCTGGCTAGTGGGAGGTGACTTTAACATCTTTGTTTCTGAGGAGGAAAGGCAGGGAGGTAAGAAGAAGAGAACAAGGGAAATGATGGAGTTTACAGAGACAATTAGTGATTGCCAACTTCTAGATGTAGGTGCTGATGGACCTAAATTTACTTGGGCAAGAGGAGATACATTTGAAAGGTTGGATAGAGTACTACAGGGAGAAGGCTGGGCAAACATTTTTGAATCCACGAGAGTCACAAATCTCCCCAGAGTTTTATCAGATCACAGCCCACTTCTAATAGTGTGCAGGGGCCCGGGTCCGAGAGTGGGACCTTCCTTTCGTTTTCAACACATGTGGGTTAGACATCACTTATTTCTTCAAGAAGTTGATAGATGCAGAAGGGAGGAAACTGGCACGAGGGGGATGATCAATGTACAACTCAAATTGAGTCGGCTCAAGCGAAGTTTGACAATATGGAATCGTGTTGTATTTGAAAATATCTTTGAAAAGTTTAGGAAACCTAAAATAGAGGAGGCTCAGGAAAAATATGAGCAAGACCCTTCCCCTCAATTGCAATCTAAAACGAATAGAACCACGACTGAATTTTTGTTGAGGCTGAAAATGGAAGAAGATTTATGGAGGCAAAAGGCGGCTTTAAAGTGGGTGGCAGAGGGAGAGAGAAACACGAGGTTTTTTCAAGGTTGGTGAAACAAAAAAGAATTAAATCTAGAATTCACATGATTGAGGATGGCGAGCAGATTTTAACTGAGGATATGGAAATCAGAAACTCGGTGGAAATTTTTTTCAAAAACCTTATATCTGAAGAAGTGGGTCCTCTGGGAGAACCAAATCTGGAAATCATCCCCACCCTTCCATCACATATATATATGGAGCAGCTAGTAGAAGCCCTATCAGCCGAGGAAGTAAGGCAGGTAGTTTTTGACATTAATACAGAAAGTGTAGCGGGTCCAGATGGGTACTCACCACTTTTCTTCCAAGTATGTTGGGACATTATTGGGAAAGATGTGGTGGAGGCTGTGCTGGACTTCTTTACGGGCTCACAGATTCAAAGGGGTATTGCGGCCACATTAATTGTTCTTGTCCCGAAGAAGAGGAATCCCACAAGATGGGCATAATTTAGACCTATTAGCTTATGTAATGTGATAAGTAAGATCATATCTAAGCTCATTACTTCAAGACTTGCCCCCCTCCTACTTTTGCTAGCAGCCCCTAATCAAAGTGGATTTATCAAATGGCGATTGCTTAGTGATAACGTATTACTTGCTAAGGAACTATTTCATGAACTATGGAAGGGAGTGGCATCTCCGAATATGGTACTTAAGCTGGACATGGAGAAAGCCTATGACTGGGTACAATGGCCGTTCTTACTCAAGGTTCTGAAACACATGGGTTTTTCTGATAAATGGGTAAAGTTAATTGAGAACTGCATCTCCCCTTGCTGGTTCTCGGTGTTAGTTAATGGGAGCCCTGCTGGTTTTTTTAAATCATCTCGAGGGCTTAGACAAGGAGATCCAATATCTCCCTCGCTTTTCATTCTTGCAGCGGATTACCTATCTAGGGTGCTTGACCGGTATATTTTAGGGCGGAAGGAGATGATGTTTTTTTTGTTCAAACACCATACTGGTGGAGGGTTCATGGGTCCCTCATCCCTATATTGAGTAAAACAATCTCGGTTACAATCGACCTAATCCAGGGCCTAGGTTACAAAAAGCTATTACATCAAAAAAATCAAAATATCAAAAGTTTCACAAAATACCTAAAGAGTAAGTCGGGATCGTGTCGCGGGTGGCTCGACACCTGCCTACTCTATGGTGACCTTCTAAGCCTCGTCCTCAGCACGGACCTGGATGTTGGGGATCCCCATTTGTTTCATTCGGATGATGTCTTTAAGGGCACTCTCGGCGCGTTTCGGACCTCCAAAAGTTGGCAATGACCCAGGTCCACACCCATCTTCGCAAGTAGGTCAGCCGCCTTGTTTCCCTCTCGGTGGATGAAGGTTGTACGGAGGGTGAGCTGGCGCTTGTGTAGGGCAATGTGCGCCATGACTACCCGGATGTGGGCAGGCCCCAGTTTGTTCCTTTGAGTAAGTTGATTGCTTGCTCGGCATCCGACTCACGCCAAATTGGCTTCGCAAATTCCGTGGCCAGCTTCAGCCCGTGGTGCATGGCCAGCAGCTCGGCTTCAAGGGGTGAATGTGCTTCGAGGGGGAGCATAAAGGCTACGAGCACCCTTCCCGAATGATCTCGAATAAGGCCTCCTCCCCCGGATTTTCCTGTTGATTCAATAAAGGATCCGTCCGTGTTAAGCTTTATCCAGGGCTGGTCCGGTGGCTCCCATTTAATCAGCAATGCTAATCGCGGTGGCCTTTGGGGTTCGGCATGGCTCGGGATGGTGACTCCTAGCCTAACCCCTCTCCAATGCTTCGGCTTGAGCCTTCCGTTGGCCATGCTATTTCGGACGAATGTAAGGATAAGCCTGATAACATTGCTAGTCTTAAATTGGGCTTCTTGATGCCGGCTTCTGTTTCTCTCCGCCCATAGGAACCAAAATGTAATGTAAGGCATGGACCGGCTGAGGTGTTTCCTTCCCGGCTGTTGCGTTCTTCGCGCCCACACGTCAATTCTTGTAGGTATAGTATCATTCAAGCCGAGAGGAGATGATGAGCCTTCAAACCACCCGTCGAATTCTCTCCACACTCTAATCGCACCGGCACCTTGAATGAAGAGGTGTTTAAGGGACTCGGTGCTAGGCCGGTGTGGGCAGCATTGGCATTTGGACGCAAGTTCGATCTTGCGCCATTGGAGCTTTGAGTCAACAGGGATTCGGTTAGACAGGAGTCTCCAATTGAAAATGGCGATGGTGGTTGTGAGACCAGCCTTCCTAATGTCCTCAAGTCCCTGGATGATGGGCCTCGGCGTCCGGATCATTTCCCAAACGATCGGGATAGCGTCCATCTCGGGACGTCCGGCTCCCCTGAAATGATCGAGGTTTGACAAATTTGCTCGATGAGCTGTTGTGAGAGACCGGCCTGGTCGTGAAGCAATTGCAGTTTAGGGACATCCCATGCGCTATCGTTGATGAATTCCGAGACGGTCATCGCGGGGCTGCCCTGCTCATCAAAACATAGCCCCCTAAGAGGAGGGTCACCGAGCCATAAATCATCCCAAAAGTAGATATGTCCTTGCCCAACTAGCCACCGGATATGCGGGAGAGACTGCACCCAAGTTTTGGCCAGCCTCTTCCACGTTGGTCTATGTCTACCCGATGTCCTCGAGGAGAGTGGCAGGGATGAGGCGCAATACTTTCGCATCATGTATCGTGCCCATAGGGAACTCTGTTCTCGGAAGCGCCACCAAAGTTTGATGTAGAAAGCTCGAAGGACTTCCGTGAACTTGCGAATTCCGAGTCTCTCGGAAGGCCCATCCGGAGATTCTTCTAGATATCTTCTCTCGGATGAACATAAACATTTCCGTGTGCTTGACTCCCCAGAATATGAGAAGCCACCTTCACTTTGGATTGCATGCGCCCGCTGCTCGTGTGCTTCGGCAATATAGATGTTACTTTTGGGGAGGCTGATCTGTTGCCTGGATACCCCCTCATACCCATCGAGGCACGCTCTGAGCCGGTGCAAGGGGTTTGCGGCTGCTTGGGTGAAGATGATAATATCATCGGCATATGCCAGGTGGCTGATTTCCATGCATCTCCTGGAGGCTTTGAAGATCATATCCTTCTTGCCCAGAATGAGCCTGTCAAGGGCCCTAGATAAGTAATCTGCGGCAATCAAGAACAATGCGGGCGAGATGGGGTCTCCCTGTCTGAGCCCTCGAGTTGACTTGAAAAACACAGCAGGGACGCCATTAATAAGGACTGAGAACCAGCATGAGCCTATGCATCTTTCAATTAGGCCTGTCCAAGCATCCGGAAAGCCAATGCGTCGGAGTACCTTGAGAAAAAAACTCCATTGGAAACTATCGTAGGCCTTAGCCATGTCGATCTTAACCGCCACATTCGGTGCCGGGGAACACCTTGCTAACTCGTGAAACATCTCTTGGGCGAGGAGAACGTTGTCATGAAGGAACCGACCCTTCACGAATCCGCTCTGGTTTGGAGAGATTACCTGGGGCAAAAAAGGAGCAAGTCATGCCGTTAATACCTTTGTGATGATCTTATGAAGGACATTGCACAGGCTTATGGGGCGAAAGTCAGCCTACGTCTCGGGCGAAGCCTTTTTCGGAATGAGGATGATGTTTGTGGCCATGACGCTTCGGGGTAGATACTCCCCAAGAAAAACCTGCTTATTAATCCACAACGTCCGGCCCAACTAACCCCCAACAGGATTGGTAGAAGACGGCCGAGAATCCGTCCGAACCGGGTGCGCTTACGGTGCAGAGGCTGATGGGTCTGTAGTCACCCCATGTCTCCGGGGATGCCTTTTTTGCGAGAGGACGATGCTCGTCGCAGTAATGCTTTGAGGTAGAAAGGCCCCCAGAAAGAACTGTCGGATCGCTGCTGTCACATCCGTCCCCCTGCTCCCCCAACAAGCTTAGAAAAAGGTTGTTGTGAATCCATCCGGGCTTGGTGCACTATTACCGGAGATATCAAAGATGGCCCTCTTAATGTCCTCCGCATCGGGTGGGATGGAGAGGCCATCCACTTGTGCCGAGGGTGGGAGTCGATGGAGAAAGCCGAGGTCCGGTTCCACGAGCTCCATTGGTTCAGGTGCAAGGAGATTTTTGTAGAAGTCAACCGCCGACTCCCTGATCTCAGGTTTGTCTGTGACTTCTCCCCAGTTCACTTTGATAGTATGGATGCGCATCTGGATCCTCTTCTGTTTGACCAAACTTTGATAGAATCTTGTGCCTTTGTTTCCCTCCGCAAGCCATCGGAGTGTTGCCTTCTGCCTCCAAAAGTCCTCCATTTTGAGGAGAAGGATGTAAGTAGCAATAAGTTTGTTGATCGTCGTCCTATTCCCAGGCGAAGGCCTTCCTTCATACTCCTCTTGGGCCAAGGCAATGTCTTCTTCCATTCGCCTGAGGTTTTTTTTAAGAAAAACACCGTCTCGGTGGAGGGTTCGTGGGTCCCTCATCCCTATATATCACATCAAAAGGTTACATTCAGAGAATTACAAGGGGCCTATCAAACTATGCCTAGGAAGCCAAAAAATAATTACAAAGTACCCTAGAACATTACACTATAAGAGTAAGGAGGGGACATGCCTGGAGTGGCTTTTTTTTTTGATCAAACACCATCACGGTGGAGGGTCCCTCATCCCTATATTCCATCAAGATAGGTTACAATTCATGGCCACACCCGAAAGTGGTGTTCCAACAAAATGTACAACTAGAGTAGTGAGCGGTTCGTACCAACATGGTGCGGACCTCATCCTACTCCATTCGAAATGCAAAAATAGACAAAACATCTATGCTAGATAGGGTCATCGCCTCGGACTCGGATATTCGGAATGCCCATTTCCTCCATGCGGACCATAGCCCTTAATAGCCGAGGGGATGTACTAGCGGTCATGCGGTGGTACTCAATTTTTTCGACGCCCATTTGTGCGAGGAAGTCAGCGGCCTTGTTACCTTCCCGGTGGATAAAGGATGTGCGTAGCATTATTTGACGTTTGAGGACGATTAGACGAGCTACTTCATGCCTAACTTGGGGCGGCCCCCAACTAGCACCATTGAGAAGGTTAAGCGCTTGTTCAGAATCCACCTCGAGCCAAATTGGTCGGTTGAACTCCTTTGCCAAGATTAGTCCGTAGTGAATGGCCTTGAGCTCGGCCTCAAGGGCCGAATGGGCTTGGAGTGGTGTGGCGAAGGTGGCTAACATCTTCCCCGCGGAGTCACGGACTATTCCTCCCCCTCCGGCCTTATCCAGGGTGTGCAAAAACGCGCCATCCGTGTTGATCTTTATCCATAGCCCGTCCGGAGGGTGCCATTTGATCGACACGGCAAGAGGCCTAGGCGCCCTAGTTTCGGCTTCGGCCGAAATGTGCAAGTTGAATCTCACTCCCTTCCAATGTTTTTTCTTTATGCTCCCATTAATCATACTGTTTCGGATATTAGTTTGTACCTGCCAAACCACGTTGTACGCCTTAAATTGGGTCAGTTGGTGCCGGCTCCGATTTCTCTCGGCCCAAAGGAACCACATGATGAGATAAGGCATGGCGTGGCTAAGGTGTTTCTTGCTATCTTGTCGGGTTCTTCGCGACCAGACCTCCAGGTGTTCCGGTATGGTGTTATTGATCCGGATTGGTGGTGAGGATCCTTCAAACCAGACATCGAATTCTCTCCACACTCTGACAGCCCCAGAACCTTGGATGAAAAGGTGTTGTAGGGACTCAATGTTTGGACTGAATGGGCAGCATTGGCATTTAGAAGACATCTCAATCTTCCTCCATTGAAGCTTTGTGTCGACCGGGATCCGGTTAGAGAGCAGCCTCCAAACGAAAATGGATATTGAATTGGTAAGGCCAGCCTTCCATATGTCATCCAATCCCCGGATGATAGGTCTCTGAGTACGGAAGGTCTCCCATGTCGTGGCAAGGGAGAAGTCCTCGAGCCGAGAGAGGCTCCATCTTGGGATGTCCAGTTCTCCATGTACAATTGGGATGCCGAGAATTTGCTGGATTACATGTTGCGGGAGGCCGGCTTGGGCATGGAGGAGTTGAAGTTTGGGTTCGCCCCATTGTCCATTCCGGGTGTAGGCTCCAACCATGTCCCTCGCGCATCTTCGATCATCAAGCGCTAGCTCCCTCAAGGTACAATTGCCGAGCCATATGTCGTCCCAAAAGTAGATCTTGCCTTGCCCCACCACCCACCTAATGTGCGGCTGCGTTTGTGCCCGAACTTTCATGAGCCGTTTCCAGATTGGAATACTTCGTCCCGAGGGTCTAGCCACTAGCGGAGAGGCCGTGCTACAATACTTGGCTATCATGTACAATGCCCAAAGTGAGTTTTGTTCCCTAAACCGCCACCATAATTTGACATTGAAGGCTCGGAGGACCTCCTTTGACCTGCGGATGCCAAGGCCTCCCTCGGCGGTAGGCAGGCAAATTTGATCCCACCCGATCCAATGTGTCTTCTTCTTTTCGTTTGAGGATCCCCAGAAGAACCTAGCCAGCTGTTGATCAATCTGTTTGAGAGCGCCGGTTGTTGGCTCGATGGCTTGGAAAATGTGAAGAGGAACCGCTTCCAAGTACTCTTGATTAGTGTAAGGCTCCCCTCGAACGAGAGGTGCCTATGAGCCCATCCAGATATCCGCGATGCAACTTTCTCCCGAAGGAACATAAACATGTCTGTGCGTTTAACACCTCGATATATGGGCACGCCCAAGTATAGGAAAGGGAAGGTACCTTGAGTGAAGCCTCCTTCCGAATGAAACCTGCCACCCCAACAAAATCCGAGATTCTAGAGAGAGACGCTCTCCCTTCTCTCTAGCAATTCCCCCACTTTGATCTTTTCCGCCGTCCACCCACACACACCCACGACCCGCCGCGAATCCCTCACGTCGACCACCACACCTCACCCCACCCGTCCTCAACTCCACCGTCTCCCCACCTTGGTTTGGCGTTGAGGTCACACCCTCGGCTGGCCATGCCGGACCCCCCACGAACCCCACCCCGGCCCCACCAGACCCCGAGGAGGCTAGGTCTATCCCGGACCAATTTATGGTATTTCATTCAAGCGATGACCCAACACCGAAGGTGTCGGCCAAAGACATGAAAATGCAAAGCAAGAAGAATAGGATGATGGCTAGGAAGTGCACGCCGGCACCTCTCACAAAAGGTCATGGCCGGAAAAGGTTCGCACCTTCCCCACTCCCAGAGGACAAACAACTTAGGAAGAAGCTCGACTTTGGAAAAGAGGAGACCCCCGAGCCCGAGTCCTCCCCCCTGAGCTCCGACCTTGATAGCCTTAAATGCAAGATAACTCTCTTTCCGGCTTGCTCCATCGATAGCAAGGAAGCACTTGGCCTAGGAGCCCTTCCTAAGGCCCCCACCTCCGAGGATGGGGTCCAAATGGAAGTGGTGGTTCACGGAGATGCACCGGCGGCGGTGGTGGCGCCGCCTTCCGACCATGGACCCGTCATGAGCGAGATGACCGTTGGAGGGGATGATGTCGGATCCCTAAGCGTATCCCAAGAGGATTGGACCGTAGCATGTGTGCCAAAAAGTACATTGGGGAGTGAGATAGTCAACTTGCCTGAATTGGGCATGGGAACAAATCACCTTTCGGAAAATGCTTTTGTCCCTTACCAAAACCGGAAGTCACATGTGGAACTTTGCTCACCCCTACCAATTCAGCAATTGGAGACAAAAAAGAGTGATATCCTCCAAATCATAGACCTGGCCGCGGCGGAGATGCTTGATGCGTCGGCGGCGCAGCCCCTCCTCGCCGGACCCCCACCGGCCACGGTCTACACGGCGAAGGCCAAAGATATCGAACCATGCGCGCCTCTCATCGAGCCTGGCCCATCCCTTGAAGATTTCCCACCTCTCGAAAAGGGAAGGACCCGGAAAATCCGAGCATCATTCGAAGCCGGCTCGGCGTTAGTGAGAACGGGATGGCCGAAGACCAATGCAATCCGCAACCCCCCTTGAGACAAGTCCGCGCCTTCGGCCTCGGACACGCAAGCGACGGACCCGACGATGACCGAGATGGACATGGAAATGCCGCGGCCTCCCGATGAACCCATGATCGAGAGGGACCCGTGTGATGAACCGCGAACCGACACAAACGGAGGGGCTAAACCAAAAGGTAACCCGACAAACAAGCCCTTAGGAGGCAATACCGAGCCGGGCGTGAGGAACCCCACCAAGCCAAAATCCATGGCCGACATAGTGCGGGGGACATCGGCGGTTGAAGGCCCGCAAGTCTTTGTCCCGGAGAACATCCAAAATATCGGCTTTGCTTCCACGTCAAACGGAGTGCCATCCATTTACTTCTCCGGGTCAGAAATCCAAAAGTTGGCCTCGTCTCTCGGCCATGCTATTGTAGGTAAGTTCTCGCACTCAATCCCGGCTTCCTATCAAATCCAAAAGGCCCTAGACAATATTAAGTTTTGCCGTGGCTATACTTGGAAATATATTAACGCCAAACATATTCTTGTTCAATTTGAGGACATGACGGATTATGCTCGGCTCCATAGCGGACCCAAAGGGACACCGGTGTGGTTCATTGATCGGCATCCGATGAGAGTTTTCAAATGGTCTTCGGACTTTGACGCCTATTGTGAATCTCCAATTGCGGCGATATGGTGCAACATAATTGGACTCCCGATCCACCTATTTGATCAATCGGCCCTCTATGCCATTGGGAAACTTCTTGGTAACCCGATCCAAGTAGATAGAGCAACGGCCAACAAATCGAGACTCTCCTTTGCGCGGATATGCATTGAGATCGACATTACAAAGCCGCCACCCGACGAGATCATCCTTGACATTTGTGGGCGTCCTACTGTGGAGAATGCAAACATGTCGGTCACAAAAGTGAAGTTTGTTACGCCTCCGGGAAGGCGGATCGACCTCCAAAACGAAACTACAACGTAGCAACACCAAAACAGCCACAACACGGAGGAATAGGAGCTAAGAAGAACAACGATGAACCGAGGCACACCGATAATAACATGGAATGGAAACAACATGGGAAACACAAGGGAAAGGAAGATAACATCCGGATGAACCCGAGAGCCAATATGCATTCGGGGGCGGAGTGGTCGGGGCCGGACTTCTTGGGTGATTTGCAAGGTGCCGGGAGTAAGGATATGATCATCATCCATGATGAGCATAATGTCACTTCACCTATAGGGATGCTCGCTAAATTCCCTTCATTTGGAAATGGGCGCGGGGGTAAGCCAAGAGGAGCGGATTTGGCGCGGCGAGCAGTGAACCCGACCTCGGGGGCACTAGTGCAACCAAAAGGCTTCTTTAAACCCTTCGACCTAGAGAAAACCGAGGCACAAGGGTCATCAAGTCACTTGAGTACCAATCGATATTTCTCCCTCATGGCTCAAGAGAACTTCGTGGAGAATGATATGGAAGACGAGGACAATTGGGAAGATACCATTTCCAATAATGAAACCGATGAGGCCGCCAATCCCGCCTTTTTGGAGGCCGCGGCATCTCATGGGGAGAAGGACCTTCAAATCATTGAATTCCAAGGAGGGGCGTCAATCCCGCCGGGTACGAACTCCTCTTGTTAATCATGTCGTTAAACTTTCTATTTTGGAACGTTAGGGGAATCGCGAACGCGTCAACCCAAAACGTCCTAAAAAGTAATTAAATCTAATAATATTTGTTTCCTTGCAATAATGGAGCCGCTTACCCCCCCTAACCCGGACAAATTCTCGAAAGTGTTGGGGCTGTCCTACAAGGGGTCGAACATCAATGGGAAAATTTGGATTTTTGTGGAGGAAGGGATGGATTTTGTTGTGATGGATGACTCGGACCAGCTGCTACATGGGAGGCTCACCTGTCCTCGGATTTCAACCCCTATTATGATCTCGGCCGTGTATGCTAAATGCACGAGAGGAGAGCGGCATGCCCTCTGGGAAAAGATGAGAGATATTGCCCAAGATTCGGAGGGAATACCGTGGTTCATTGGAGGGGACTTCAACACAATCCTCTCCACTCGAGATAGGACGGGGAGTGACACAAATCGTCAGGCCGAAATGGTCGATTTCGCCGAGGCCATTGAGGATTGCCGACTAATGGACCCAGGCTACGATGGGGCTGAATTCACCTGGGCAAAAAATGGCCTCATGGAAAGGTTGGATAGGGTGTTGATTAGTGAGATGACGCCCCAACTGTTTGACGCAATAAGGGTCACTAACCTACCCCGTATTGCTTCGGACCACGGGCCTCTCCTCGTTAGATGCAGACTACCTATTGCCCACGGGGGAGGTAGAGCGTTCCGGTTCCAAAACATATGGGTTCGGCATGAGGGTTTTGTTGAGTTGGTGCAAGAAGATTGGATGGCTCCCACGGAGGCTGTGGGCCTCCTCAACTTGAAGATAAAGCTAGCTAGGATCAAACAAACGTTTAAAAGGTGGAACAAGGAAGTTTTTGGGAATATACATGCCAACCTCAAAACTTGTGAAGAGAACATTGCTTTGGCTCAATCGGAGTTTGAAGGTGACCCCTCGGCCCGGAATAGAACGGAGGCCAACAAACAAATTGCTGAGTACATCCTTCTTCTTAAGATGGAGGAGGATTTTTGGCATCAGAAGGCGGCCCTCCGTTGGCTGGAGGAAGGGGATAAAAACACTAGATTTTACCAAAGTTGGGTGAAGCAGAAGAGGATTCGGCTACGTATCCACAAGATTTACGCTAGTGGGCGTGAACTCACGGATGACACGGCCATCAAAGAATCGGCGGTTGAGTTCTTTCAAAACCTCCTAGCCCCAAGCTACCCGGAGCTCGCGGATCCGGACCTCAGCCTCTTACATCCGCTCCCTCCCTCGGAGTATTTGGCGGGCCTCCCCAAACCCCCGGATGCGGATGAGGTGAAACGAGCGGTCTTCGATATCTCGGCCAATAGCGCGCCCGGCCCGGACGGCTTCTCGGCTTTGTTCTTTCAAGCTTGTTGGGGCATCTTGGGACCAGACGTGGTGGAAGCGGTTAGGCAATTTTTTGGTGGGGCTTTCCTCCCACGAAGCTTCACGGCCACGAGTATCGTACTCATCCCCAAGAAGTCTATACTCGAGACTTGGGGAGACTATAGGCCCATTAGCTTGTGTAACGTGATCAACAAGGTGATTACTAAAATCCTCACGAGGCGCCTCGCCTCATTCCTTCCCTGTGTTGTTGCACCGAATCAAAGCGGGTTTGTCAAAGGGAGGCTTCTAAATGACAATGTGCTTCTTGCACAGGAGATGTTCCATGAGCTCCATAGAAGTACTCCAGCCCCTAATGTCGCTATCAAGATTGACATGGCTAAGGCATATGATAGGGTTCAATGGCCGTTCCTCCTAAAAATCCTCAAGCAAATGGGCTTCCCCGAGCCTTGGGTGGCTCTTATCGAAAGGTGCATCGGGACATGCTGGTTCTCGATCCTTATTAACGGAGCCCTGACGGGCTTTTTCAAATCCACCCGTGGCCTTAGGCAAGGGGACCCCATTTCCCCCGCCCTCTTCGTCCTTGCTGCGGACTATCTTTCGAGATCACTCGATAAACTTTTCCTCGGAGACAAAGAGATGACATACAAAGCAACCCGAGGCAGCATGGAGATCAGCCACCTTGCCTATGCGGACGACATCATCATCTTCACGCAAGCGGCCGTGAACCCCCTCCGGAGGCTACGTGCATGTCTAGATCATTATGCCGAGGTGTCTGGACAACAAATCAACCTCGGCAAGATCAACTTCTATATCTCCGAGGCGCATGACGGCTGGGCAAACATAATCCAAAGTGAAGGAGGCTTCTCACGAGGTACGTTCCCCTTCCTTTACCTTGGAGTCCCTATTTACCGGGGGGTGAAGCGCACGAATATGTTCATGTTTCTTCGAGAGAAAATCTCGGCTAGGATCTCTGGGTGGGCTCACCGGCACCTCTCCTTTGGGGGAGACTAACCTTGATAAAAAGCACACTTGAGGCGATTCCCTTACACATTGTTCAAGCTATCGAGCCAACAGGCGGAGCCCTCAAGCAATTAGATCAACAAGTGGCTCGCTTCTTTTGGGGGTCGAGTAATGAGAAGAAAAGGACGCACTGGATAGGATGGGATCAGGTTTGCCTACCCACGGCCGAAGGGGGCTTGGGCATTCGGAAGATCAAGGAGGTTTTACGTGCCTTTAATATAAAATTATGGTGGAGGTTCCGGGAAACAAAACTCCCTTTGGGCTATTTACATGATGGCTAAATATTGTCGTAAGGCGTCCCCACTCACAGCTAGAGCCTCGGGGAGGTGTAGCCCTACCTGGAAGAGGCTTCTGAAGGCTCGGGCACAGGCACAACCGTACATTCGTTGGGTGGTGCGAGAAGGAAAGACTTTATTTTGGGATAATTTATGGCTAGGAGAGGTTCCTCTGAGGGAACTTTGTCTCGATGACAGGGGAGGCCCTCTTGTCCAGGTTGCTGATTACATTATCAATGGATCTTGGAATGAAGCCAAGTTGCGGATTCTACAAGCGCAAGCGGGGCCTCACACAACACATCGTCCGGAAGATCCTTGACACGCCAATCATCCCGGAGGGGCCGGATGTGCCGAGATGGTGGCTTTCACACAATGGGGAGTTCTCACTTGCATCAACTTGGGTGACCATCCGAACTCAAAGACCTATCATCCAAGGCCTTGATGACTTATGGAAAGCGGGCATCACGTCTTCTATTGCTATCTTCATATGGAGACTCCTTTCCAACCGAATACCGGTGGATACGAAGCTACAGTGGAGAAGAATGGAAATGGCATCTAAATGCCAATGCTGCCCTCATAGACCGGGCATCGAATCACTGCAGCATCTCTTCATCCAAGGGGCTGGCGCCCGAGGTGTGTGGAGGGAGTTTGACTCTTGGTTCGAGGGATCTTCACCACCCCTCCGGATCAATGACACCATCCCAGATAGGCTCGAAGTTTGGGCACGGAGAGTCCAACAACCCGGTAAGAAACACCTCAGCCGGGCGATACCGTACCTTATTATTTGGTTCATTTGGGCGGAGCGAAACAGAAGTCGCCATCAATCGGTGCAATTTAAACCTTTCAATGTGGTATGGCAAGTGCAAATGTTCCTTAGAAATAGCATGGCCAATGGTTCCTATAAACCGAAGAATTGGAAAGGAGTCCGCCTCAAGATCAACGCCCGAGTCAGGCCGAGCCACGGAGGACCAGGCCCCTTGCGATGGTCGTCAAATGGAACCCGCCGGATGAACCGTGGACCAAACTCAACACTGACAGAGCATACAGTGAGGCAACGGATAAAGCCGGGGGGGGGGGAGGACTTGTTCATGACCATGAGGGCAACATGCTTGCAGCCTTACCTCCCCACTCGAGGCTCACTCAGCCCTCGAAGCGGAGCTCCTGGCCATCCAATTCGGGTTGACGCTCGCCGCAGAATTCAGAAGGCCTATATGGGTTGAGTCGGATGCACAACAAGCGGTTAAGCTCCTAAATGGCACGCGCTGGGGACCGACCCATATTAGCCGGGTGATGGCGCGAATCGCAATCCTCAAGCACCCACAAGACACTCGTATCACCTTCATCCACCGGGAAGGGAATAGAGCAGGAGATCTCCTCGCCAAAATGGGATTAGAAAGAAATGACTACTGGCGTATGAATGCCCTCACGGCACCAAGGCACCTCACACAGCGATGATTAGAATGGATGCAATGGGTATCCCGAACATTCGGGTCCATAATGAAGAGGAAGAATAGGCTCGAGTTTTGGCTGAAAGGGATGTATAGTCTTTATTTTGTGTTGAATTGTATTTTACCTTTTGAAAGGGAGTATGATGAGGTCCGAGCTTGTGGTACCGGACCGCATACTACTCTTAATTTTTCATGTAGGCACATCACTTTCGGGTGTGGCCACGTTTTGTAATCAACCACTTTTGAAATATAGGGATGAGGGACCCACGAACCCTCCACCGTGAAGGTGTTTGATTAAAAAAAAAAAAAAGCCTCCTTCCGAATGAATTGATCCTGCCCAACGTTCATGAATCTCAGCTATGTAGAAGTTACTCTTGGTGAGGTTGACTTGTTGGCCAGAAACCTCCGCATAATCTTCAAGGCATGATCTTAGGTGCCTAATAGAGGGCGCAGTCGCTTGGGTGAAGATGATGATGTCGTCGGCATAGGCTAGGTGACTTATCTCCCTGCAGTGCCGAGCCGCCTTAAAAGTCATCTCTTTGTGTCCCAATATAAGTTATCAAGCGCCCTTGAGAGGTACTCCGCCGCAATCACGACAGGGCCGGTGAAATGCGATCGCCCTGTCGGAGGCATCGGGTAGACTTGAAGAAACCCGAGGGGGCGCCAATGATAAGTACCGAAAACCAGCAAGTGCCAATACATCTTTCAATGAGGGAAATCCAAGCTTCCGGGAATCCCATCCGTCGTAGGACCCTTGAGGAGAAACGGCCATTGGACGCGGTCATATGCTTTTGCCATGTCGATTTAAGGGCAACATTCGGGGCAGGCGCGCACCTTGGTAGCTCGTGGAACATCTCCTGGGCAAGGAGCATGTTGTCGTTCAAGAGTCGTTTCTTCACGAATCCACTTTGATTTGGGGCAATAACGCGGGGGAGGAAAGGGGGCCACTGAACTCTGTTGTAAGCTTTAGCCATGTCAATCCTTGACTGCGGCATTGGGGGCCGGTGAGCTCCTCAAAAGTTCATGGAACATTTCTTGCGCCAAAAGAACGCTATCGTTTCGGAGCCTCCCTTTCACAAACCCGCTCTGATTTGGAGAGATAACCGAGGGAGGATGGGAGTTAGCCGCCTCGTGAGGATTTTTGTGATAATATTGTTGGAGACGTTGCAAAGGCTGATAAGGGCGGGGTCGTCACTCCACGAGTCCGGGGCGAGCTTCTTCGGGATGAGTACGATGCTCGTGGCCGTGATGCTTCGAGGGAGGAAGGCACCCCCAAAGAATTGTCGGATTGCGGTCAACTAATCCACACCAACCGTATCCCAGCATGATTGAAAGAAGGTGGCTGTGAAGCCATCCGGTCCTGGGGCACTATCTCCGGAGATGTCAAAAACAGCTTTTTTCACTTGCTCTGCATTTGGCGGGTCCGGGAGAGCGTCCCACCTCGGGTGATGGTGGGAGGCGTTGAATCAAGCTCAAGTCCGGATCCAAGAGCGTGAGGGGACCCGGGGCTAAGAGATTTTGGAAGTACTCCACCGCCGAGTTCCTAATCTCCAAGTCATCCGAGAGTTCTCTCCCCCCCCTACATTGATCTTGTGAATGCGCATCCGTGTAACCTCTTCTGTTTTTTTATTTTTATTTTTTTAATCAAACACCTTCACGGTGGAGGGTTCGTGGGTCCCTCATCCCTATATTTCAAACGAAAGAGGATTACAATCATGAAGTACAAAAGGGCCGAACAATCTAAGGCTAGGTGACCAAAACTATTTACAAAACACACTAGACAATTTAAACCACAAGAGTAGGGAGAGGTCGTGCCAAAGCTATTACGACACCTGTGTACTCTACGGCCCTCGGCGGCTTTCACTTCACGTGACTATCCTCGAAGTCAAAGAGGGTAACTCGGTCGGGTCCAACAATTGCCGGAACTCACCCATCGCCCCTTAGGCTAATGTAGGCGAGTGCCCGACTTTTTTCAAGATGGATGATTGCACGAAGGAACCTAGGTGCTGAGTCTTCCGCGATGGTCTGGGGAAGTGTGGCTTCAATTCCCAATTGAGCTAGAAGGGCTGTGCCTTTGTTGCCAACGTGGTGGGTGGTGCTAATTCGGCTATTGCTTCTCGGCCATCAAATGTCGAATGTTAACCATGAGGGTGCCGGACGTGGCTGGTCCCCATTCGCCTTGTTAAACAGAGCTGAGGCTTGTCTCGAGCTGGTCTCGACCCATGTCCGATGGCCGCAGCCTGTAGCATGGGAGAGGGCCCCGGCAGATCATCTCCAATTCCGCTTCGAGTTTGGACTTCGCGGCCAATGGTGCGAGGAAGGCCGAGACAAGGTTGCCGTGATGATTCCGAAAGATGCCTCCACCACCGGATCGACCTGTCGCCCTCGATGTAGGCTCCCTTGATATTAAATTTGATCCATGGGGGATCCGGGCGGCTGCCATTCGTGACCATGACTCTCTGCTCCGGCGGTCTCGGTCTTGGGGGTGCCTGCGACTACCTCGGTGTAATTTGACACTGACAAATGTTTCGGTCGAAGCCGTCCCCTTCCACAAGCGGGATGTGCAACTGAACTTGCCAAATAACACTAAACGCCTTGAAACCGAACCTCCATTATGTCGGCTATATCCTCTCTTGCCCAAAGAACCAAAAGATGATGCAAGGGTAGAACCCGAGCTAAGGCGTTTTTTTGCAGTTTATTTGATCTCTTTGACCATTTTTCCAATCTCGACGGGATGGTGTCTGCCTCGATGATGGGCTCGCTGTGGCCCGCGAAACCATTCGTCAAGAATCTCCAGACTCGGATGGCCCCTTGCCCGCTGACAAAAATATGTTGTAATGTTTCGACCCTCGGGTGTGAGATGCAGCAATGACACTTCGAGGCCAAGTTAATGTTCCTCCATTGGAGCTTGGCATCAACCGGGATCCTATTTGAGATTAGTCTCCACATAAATATTGACATGGATGTTGTGAAGCCTTTGTTCCAAATGTCCTCGAGGGCCGGGATGATAGGCCGGCGGGTGCGGTTTGTGTCCCATGCCGAGGCAACCGTGAAATTACCACGCCGGGATAGGCACCACCTCGGGACATCATTACTCCCCGAGAGAATGGGGACGTTAAAAATATTCTCGGCGATGTGGGGCGGGATGCCGGATTTGCGTTGGGTCATTGTAATCCGTGCTTGATCCCACTGGCCATCGAGCCAAAAATCTGAGACCCGCGTCATGGGGTTTCCCCTCGTGTCAATACAACTCTCCCTTAGAGGTTTATCCCCGAGCCACATATCATCCCAGAACAATGCTTTGCCGTCACCAATGATCCACCGGATATGGGCCTGGGCCAATGGCCATGCCGAAGCCAATCTCCTCCATGTTGGGCTGCTTCTGCCCGAGACTTCTCCAGTCAAAGGGGACTTTCTTGGTGCAATATTTGCTATATAAGTGGGTGGCCCAAAGAGAATTATGTTCCCTAAACCTCCACCATAGCTTGATATTGAAGGCCTTGAGGACATCTTCAAAGCATCTGATCCCTAGCCCGCCTTCCGCTGTGGGGAGGCAAACTTGCTCCCAACCAATCCAGTGAGTTCTTTTCTTCCCTTCAACCGATCCCCATAAGAAGCGTGCAATTTGTTGCTCGAGAAGCTTGAGGGCCCCTTTGGTCGGCTCGATGGCTTGAAATACATGGATCGGAATAGCTTCAAGTGTACTCTTGATGAGAGTAAGCCTCCCACCGAATGAGAGGTGGCGGTGGGCCCATCCCGTGATCCGTTTTGAGATTTTTTCTCGGAGGAAAAGGAACATGTCCGTTCGCTTCGCACCTTTATAAATGGGGACTCCAAGATAAAGGAGGGGGAACGTACCTCTAGAGAATCCCTCTTCTGTTTCTACAATGGCCGCATGTCCTTCATTGTTCTCCGTGATGAAAAAGTTGCTCTTCGTTAGGTTTATCAACTGACCCGAGACAGCCGTGTAATCATCAAGGTAAGCTTTCAATTGTCGTATGGGTCCGACGGCCGCTTGAGTGAAGATAATGATGTCATCCACGTAAGCAAGGTGACTAACCTCAGTGCTTGCCCGGGTAGATTTGAAAGTCATTTCTTTCCTCCCAAGGATCAAATTGTCGAGGGCTCTAGATAAGTAGTCGACGGCATTAACGAACAGGGCCGGTGAGATGGGGTTTCCCTGTCGCAACCCTCTAGTAGACTTAAAGAATCCCGTGAGCGCACCATTAACCAAGACCGAGAACCAACAATAGCCTATGCATCTCTCCACCATATTGATCCACGGCTCGGGAAAGCCCATTTGCTTAAGTACTTTGGACAGAAAGGGCCACTGAACCCGGTCGTAGGCTTTCGCCATATCCAGCTTAAGGGCAACATTTGGTGCTGGTTTGCTACGATAGAGCTCATGGAACATTTCTTGTGCAAGGAGGACGTTGTCGTTGAGAAGCCTTCCTTTAACGAAACCACTTTGGTTTGGAGAGAGAACCTTTGGTAGGAAGGGGGTGAGCTTAGACGTGAGGATCTTCGTAATAATCTTGTTTGATACGTTACATAGGCTGATCGGCCGGTACTCTGACCACGAAGACGGGTTGAGCGTTTTCGGCAGTAGAACAATCATCGTTGCCGTGATGCTCCGAGGGAGATACGCCCCTTTGATAAATTGGAGCACCGCGTCGACAACGTCGTGGCCAATGGTGTCCCAGCATTTATGATAAAATGTAGCGGTGAATCCATCCGGCCCCGGTGCGCTATCCCCCGATATTTCCCACACCGCTTGCTTGACCTCCTCAGCCGTTGGGAGGGAAATCAGACCGCTCCAATCAGTTGTGTTCGGCATTTGTTGGATGAGGCTCAGGTTTGGCTCAATTAGGGGAGGGGTTGTTGGGGGAGCTAAAAGATCCTGGAAGAACAAAGCTGCCGACGCCATCACTTCGGATTCCTCAGTGAGTACTCTATCCCCCACTTGCACGCTATGTATGCGCAGTCTGGCCCTTTTTTGCTTAACCCAACTTTGATAATACTTGGTGTTTCTATCCCCGTCTTTGAGCCACCTCACAGCTGCCTTTTGCCTCCAGAGATCCTCTTCCATTTTTAAGAGGAGGATATATTGTGCTATGTGCTTGTTGATGTTGCTTCGATTGATCGGGACGGGTCGGCCTCGTAGGCTCCTTGTACCGAAACCACCCTCTCCTCGCTTCACGAAGGTTTGCATGTAAGGTGCCGAATACCTCCTTATTGCATCTTTTCAGTACCTTCTTAAGCCTTGCTAATTTGACTTGGAAGTTAAGGAGACCCACAGCCTCGGTCGGTTGTGCCCAACTTGATGTCACTACTCTCCTTTGAACTCCGGGTGTCTGATCCACATGTTTTGGAAACGAAAAGGTTTACCTTGGGGTCGTGGGGTAGAGGTCTCGCACCGCATGAGGACCGGTCCATGGTCGGAGGCAACCCGCGGCAGATTCGAGACTCTAGATGACTCAAAAACGCTGGTCCACTGCTCGTTGATGAAGACCCTGTCCAATCTCTCAAACAACGCGTTCTTGGCCCATGTGAAGGGGGAACCATCGAACCCTAGGTCCATTAGCCTACATTCCTCAACAACTTCAGCAAAATCCGTCTTTTTTCGTTGTCAAGGTGTTGGACACATTGCATACTAACTTAAAGGATAAAAGAATCTAGAGAGAGACGCTCCCCCTTCTCTCTAGCAATTCCCCCACCTTGATCCTTTTCGCCGTCCACCCACTCACACCCACGACCCGCCGTGACTCCCTCACGCCGACCACCACACCTCACCCCCCCAAACCCGCCGAGACCTTTTCCACGCCGGTCGTGTCACCATCCCTCCTCAACTCCACCGTCTCCCCACCTTGGTTCGGCGCTGCGGTCACACCCTCGGCTGGCCATGCCGGACCCCCCCACGAACCCAACCCCGGCCCCACCAGACCCCGAGGAGGCTAGGTCTATCCCGGACCAATTTATGATTTTTCACTCATGCGATGACCAACACCAAAGGTCTCGGCCAAAGATTTGAAAATGCAAAGCAAGAAGAATAGGATGATGGCTAGGAAGAGCACGCCGGCACCTCTCACAAAAGGTCATGGCCGGAAAAGGTTCGTACCTTCTCCACTCCCGGAGGACAAACAACTTAGGAAGAAGCTCGACTTTGGAGAAGAGCAGCCCTCCGAGCCCGAGTCATCCGTCCCGAGCCCCGACCTTGATAGCCTTAAATCCAAGGTAAATCTTTTTCCGGCTTGCTCCATTGATAGCAAGGAAGCACTTGGCCTAGGAGCCCTTCCTAAAGCCCCCACATCCGAGGATGGGGTCCAAATGGAAGTGGTGGTTCACGGAGATGCACCGGCGGCGGAGGTGGCGCCACCCTTCGACCATGGACCCGTCATGAGCGAGATGACCGTTGGAGGGGATGATGTCGGAACCCTAAACGTATCCCAAGAGGATTTGACCGTAGCATGTGTGCCAAAAGTACATTGGGGAGTGAGATAGTCAACTTGCCCGAATTGGGCATGGGAACAAATCACCTTTCGGAAAGTGCTTTTGCCCCTTACCAAACCGGAAGTCACATGTGGAGCCTTGCTCACCCCTACCAATGCAGCAAATGAATACAAAAAAGAGTGATATCCTCCAAATCATTCACCTGGCCGAGGCGGAGATGCTTGATGCGGCGGCGGCGCAGCCCCTCCTCGCCGAACCCTCACCGGCCACGGACTACACGGCGAAGGTCACCCTTCTCCCAGATCAGAGAGACAAAGATATTGAACCATGCGCGCCTCTCATTGAGCATGGCCCTTCCCTTGAAGATTTCCCACCTCTCGAAAAGGGAAGGACCCGGAAAATCCGAGCATCATTCGAAGCCGGCTCGGCGTTAGTGAGTACGGGATGGCCGAGGACCAATGCAATCCGCAACCCCCCCTCGAGACACGTCCGCGCCTTCGGCCTCGGACACGCAAGCGATGGACCCGACGCCGACCGAGATGGACATAGAAATGCCGCGGCCTCCTTACGCACCCAGGGTCGAGAGGGACTCGTGTGATGAACCGCGAACCGACCCAAACGGTGTGGCTAAATCAAAAGATAAGCCGACAAACAACCCTTTAGGAGGCAATACCAAGCCGGGCGTGAGGAACCCCACCAAGCCAAAATCCATGGCCGACATGGTGCGGGGACCATCGGCGGTTGAAGGCCGCAAGTCTTTGTCCCGGAGAACATCCAAAATATTGGCTTTGCTTCCACGTCAAACGGAGTGCCATCCATTTACTTCTCCGGGTCAGAAATCCAAAGGTTGGCCTCGTCCCTCGGCCATGCTATTGTAGGTAAGTTCTGGCACTAAATCCCGGCTTCCTATCAAATCCAAAAGGCTCTAGACAACATTAAGTTTTGCCGTGGCTATACTTGGAAATATATTAACGCCAAACATATTCTTGTTCAATTTGAGGACATGACGGATTATGCTCGGCTCCTAAGTGGACCCAAAGGACACCGGTGTGGTTTCATTGATCGGCATCCGATGAGAGTTTTCAAATGGTCTCCGGAATTTGACGCCTATTGTGAATCTCCAATTGCGGCTATATGGTGCAACCTAATTGGACTCCCGATCCACCTATTTGATCAATCGGCCCTCTATGCCATTGGGAAACTCCTTTGTAACCCGATCCAAGTAGATAGAGCGACGGCCAACAAATCAAGACTCTCCTTTGCGCGGCTATGCATTGAGATCGACATTACAAAGCCGCCACCCCCGACGAGATCATCCTTGACATTTGTGGGCGTCCTTTGGTGCAGCAAGTAAAGTGGGATAGATCCCGTCCTACTGTGGAGAATGCAAACATGTCGGTCACAAGAGTGAAGTTTGTTACGCTTCCGGGAAGGCGGATCGACCTCCAAAACGAAATTACAACTTAGCAACACCAAAACAACCACAACACGGAGGAATAGGAGCTAAGAAGAACAATACTGATCCGAGGCACACCGATAATAACATGGAATGGAAACAACAAGGGAAACACAAGGGAAAGGAAGGCAACATCCGGATGAACCCGAGAGCCAATATGTACTCGGGGCGGAGTGGTCGGGGCCGGACTTTTGGGTGATTTGCAAGGTGCCGGGAGTAAGGACATGATCATCATCCATGATGAGCATACCACCACTTCACCTAAAGGGTGCTCGCTAAATTCCCTCTTTTGGAAATGGGCGCGGGGGTACGCCAAGAGGAGCGGATATGGCGCGGCGAGAAGTGAACCCGACTTCGGGGGCCCTTGTGCAACCGAAAGGCTTCTTTAAACCCTTCGACCTAGAGAAAACCGAGGCACAAGGGCCATCAAGTCACTTGAGTACTAACCGATATTTCACCCTCATGGCTCAAGAGAACTTCGTGGAGAATGATATGGAAGACGAGGAAAATTGGGATGATACCATCTCCCATAATGAAATCGATGAGGGCGCCAATCCCGCCTTTTTGGAGGCCGCGGCATCTCATGGGGAGAAGGACCTTCAAATCATTGAATTCCAAGGAGGGGGGTCAGTCCCGCCGGGTACGAACTCCTCTTGTTAATCATGTCGTTAAATTTTCTATTTTGGAACGTTAGGGGAATCGCGAATGCGTCAACCCAAAACGTCCTAAAAAGACTAATTAGAGAGAGACGGAAATTGTAAGTTAGAGAGAGACGCTCTCCCTTCTCTCTAGAATCCCCCACAACGTTTTGAGTGCCCACATCGCCGCCCACCCCATTCTTGCTCGGCTCACCACTGTCGACGGTCCTCCTCACGCCCCCGCTCCACCAGCCACCCACCATCCTCCCGACCTCGGATTCTCACCAACCAACCACTCCCTTGGCTAAGGCACGAACAAAGCTCCGGAGCGGCTGGTGACTCGACTCATTCTCTCGATCATGCCGGAGCGCCTGCCGGATCCCCCCCCGGAGTCAGAAGAACCGCGCACCATCTCGGACCAGCTAATGGTCCTCCGGCCGGCCGAGGACCCTCTCTCGGACCGGCCAATGAATTTCACGTCGGAGGAGTCTCCCTCCATAATTTTTCCCTGCAGGAAAGTGGCGAGGAAAACTTTGAAAATGAAGGTGAAGGCACGGAAAAGTACACACCCCCCCTCCCATCAAAGGCACTGGTCGGAAAAGGTTCGTACCCTCACCGATGCCGGAGGACAAGCAACTTAGGAAGAAGATTGATTTCGGGGCCGAAGGGAGCTCGCCGGTCGGAAGCCCAAAATGCAAAGGCCCATCTTCCCGACGTCGATGGAGCCCTCCCCCTAATCTCAACGGTGAAGATGAAGCTAAGATTAATGAAGAACTTGCCGGCGCCAGAACTGTTGACAACGCTCCGGCCGATGACCTTGCGGCCGGCGCAAACGCGGGGACTGGTGACGGAGGAGCACCAACCCCCCCACATGATGGCTGCTCGGAGAGAGATGGCTCTAGCATGGGTCAAAAGGCCTGGGTGGACGCGCTAGTCAACTTGCCCGAAATGGGCACAACAACAAAATCACTCACTTTCCGAAAGTTCCTTGGCGCCTTGCCACTTCGGAACACCACGTGATGCTGGCCCCAATGCATCCGTTGAGCCCCCCCAAACAACAAAAATCTAGCTCCTTTTTGCAGCAACCCAACTTTCCCGAATTGGCTTGGAGACCAAAACCTCCTTCCGAAAGTGGGCTAACTCCTTTCCGTCCCAAGAGCTCACGTGAGACGATTGTCGTGGAGGCCCCAACGCAACCAACAAAGGCCGAAATCATCCACTTAGCCGCCTTGGACTCGGCGGAGATGCTAGACACATTGGTTGCGCAACCTCTCATTACGGCCGGCCACAATCCACTGGAGTTCCCCCTAAACCCTTCGGATGCATGCAAGTGTCACACACACACCTCGGGATGGAATGGACCCTCTCTTGAGGACTTCCCCCTCTCGAACGAGGACGAACTAGCAAGCTCCGAGCTACGTTTGAGGCTAGTTCGGAACATCATAGTGCGGAGTTCGGCCAGCCGCGACCGAAGTCGAACCCTAACGTCTACCGAGAAAAGCCTTTTATCGAGACGATGAACAAGGCCACGCCTAGTGCCGAGATGGTTGCAGTGACAAGAGACACACCAACACCCAACGATACGCCTATGGATGATGCCGAACAGACCCTCACCGAGAAGGAAAAAGTCGAGAAGATCCACACCGAGAAAGAAAAAGCCGAAAAGCCGAGAATGGAAAAGCCGAGAAGGGCACACAACGGCAACGTAGGTGCCGAGAAGATCCACACCGAGAATGGAGAAGCCGAACTCACAATCCGAAGAGAAATGGAAACACATCTAAGTCCGCGACGGATGCCGCAACACAAGGGCTGAATGTAGTTAATCAACTTGGGGGGGTAGAAGCTACACTGGGCCCCTCGCCGTGGCCGAAATCGATGGCGGACTTGCTTAGGGGTACCCCGTCGGGCTCGGCGAGTAACACTCTACAAGGCCGGGGTGAAGGCGCCGCAAACCACCCCGGTCGGCCGAAAACGATGGCGGACATGCTCAAAGGCTCGACTGACCCTACCGGCCCCCCAGCCTTTGAACCGGATAAGCTCCAGAACATTGGATTTGCTTCAGTGTCCGACGGCATCCCGGCCATTTACTTCTCCGGAGCGGAAACTCAAAAGCTTGCTGAGAGCATGGGACACGCCATTGTGGGTAAGTTTTCTCACTCTATCCCTACGGGACTGCAAATCCAAAAGACCCTCGACAATATTAAACTTCGGTGTGGATTTAGTTGGAAGTACATTAATGCTAAACATATTCTCATTCAATGCGAGGACTTGGCGGACTATGCCCGAATCCTTGGAGGCCCAAGGGGTACGCCCGTTTGGCTCATTGACCGACACCCGATGAGGGTCTTCAAATGGTCCCGACTTTGATGCTTACTGCGAGTCCCCCATTGCGGCAATCTGGTGCAACCTAATTGGCCTCCCCATTCACCTTTTCGACCAATCCGCCTTATTCGCCATCGGCAAGCTTCTCGGCAATCCAATACAAATTGATCGAGCCACGGCAAACAAGACTCGGCTTTCATTTGCCCGAATCTGCGTCGAGATAGACATCACAAAACCACCTACCGAAGAGATAATCCTCGATCTTGGTGGGCGAGAAACGGTGCAGCGAGTCCGATGGGACAAGATACCATCATATTGCCGAGAATGCAAACATGTCGGCCATGCAGTGAGGTGTGCTATGCGACGGGCAAGAAGGACGGCCGTCAAAGAGAAACTACCACAACGGCCCGCCAAAACAGCCACAACCCGAGAGACAGACCGAGAAGGGGAAGCAAGATATGGGGAAGAATGCCTCCAGCTCCAACGAATGGAAACATCAGGGGAAGAAGCAAGGCAAGGCCGGTGATCGACCAAACAATAACAAACAAATGGGAGGACTCCGGTGATACTTCCTGGGAGTGACCTA